>NC_141933.1:0-1200000 GCF_057802395.1 Ceratotherium simum simum | reverse complement strand
GGAAGGTGGTCAGGGAGAGTGTCTTCGAAGAAGTACCCCTGAGCTGAACCTTGAAGAACACAGGATTTCCCCAGGGGCGAGCCTGAGTGTGTGTGAGAGAGCAGGACAGATCCGGGCAAAGGGAACCCTCGGGCAGAGACCTGGAGGCTGTACCTGCAGGGCAGCTCAAGGAGACAGGTTTGCACTAGGGCAGAGGAGGTGGTGGAGCTCGAGGTCATGGGGCAGGAACCATGGAGGATTTAAAGGGATGGGAGGCTGTGTCTCTGAAAATGGGGTGGGTTGAGCAGGTGATCCCGGGGCTGGGGTCTGCAGGGAGGGCAGTGTGTAGTGAGAGGCAGGGAAACCTCCCTGGAGGAGGTGAGCTTTGGGCAGTAGGGGTGGATGTGTTGCAAAGTGGCGCCTATGACTTACTTGCGTATGCAGGCTCTGGGCATGTTCACTGGCCTGGGGTGTCTGGATCTCTGATTGGGATGGGGCCAGCGTTGGGTCCCAGGCATCAGCTAACTGCCCTCTCAGAGTGGATGATGGACTCTGGCCTCAGTTGGGGAGCAGGGAGATGGAGGGTCCTCTGGGTCCTGGGTGGGGCTGGCCAGAGCTGCTGCCTGCCTGGAATTTGTGCCCCCACCTTCACCTGGGCTCTGGACAGCTTCCCCAGTGGTGTTTGCCATCCCCCACCCTGCCACGTGCAGAGCCACGAGCTGAGGCCACTTCCCTTCCCTGCCCTCCCCCAGGCTGACTGGACGCACATCCTGTCCCCGACCAGAGGAGCAAGACAGGGGGCCTTGAGTCACAGTGGCCTGGAGTCGGACTCGGGCTCAGCTGCAGAGGCTACCGGCGGCTGTGGAGGTGAGGGAGACAGGGGAGGGGCTCCGGGATGTCCGCTGGGTGGACATTCAGGAGCTAGGGGGGGATGGAAGGCTTCCTGGAGGAGGGGCCCAGGGCCTGCCCCACCCTTGCTTCAGCCCTGACTCGTGAGCAGTTGTTTACTCCAAGAGAGTGTGGGGAATGAGCCTCCCGCCCTGATGCTGGCCAGAGCCAAGTTGACATTCCTGGAATTCTGAGCGCTGCGTGTGGATTTGGGGGCGGTGGCCGGCCTCCTCTTCCTGAGCTCCTCCTCCAGCTCCCTGAGTTCCCAGGAGAGGCCATGGGGAGCAGCGTGGCTGCCGCTGTCCCAGCCTGTGCACGTACTCCCAACACTCGTGTGCACGGAGGCTCCTTGGGGCCCTTGATCCTCCCGTCTTGACTCTGCTGTGGCTCAGGCTGGACCAGAGGACCCTGGGGGAGCCTCAGAGGTCAGCCCTGCCTTGCTGCCGGGGCCTGGGTGGTCGTATGTCTGTGTGTGTGTGTGTGTGTGCACACGCTCTGGGAGGAGCAGGCTGGGGTGTGGGCCGGGCTCTCTTCAGGGTGGGCAGGGGCAGGAGGTGGTGGGCTGGGGGTGGGGCCGTGTCTGCTGCAAGGGTAGGTGGGGGCCCTAGCTTCTCCCCTGGGTGTGTGTGGAGCCTAGGCCTCTGGGGAGGGCCGGAGATGGGGACGGGAGAGCGGGGCGCGGTTTCTGAGAGTGGACTGTCCCGCCCTGGTGGTGGGGGCTCGAGGAGGGAGGGCCATGCTAACGTGTGGTTTGGAACCCCTGAGCCTCATTTCCTGCCGGAGGGGGTCACTTCAGGGCAGACCGGACAAGGGGAAATCAGCGATTGGAGTTTGAGCTGCTGAGACCCTCTGGCCCTGAAGGTTGCCCTGGAAACAGGCTGGCCACAGGGGTGACCCAGCCTGGGAGAGGGCTCACCCTGCCCCCTGGTCCTAGGTCACAGCCTCAGTTTCCTGGTCTGTAAAGTGTGGGTGGAACCAGAAGCTGCCCAGCGGGAGGGTCCCAATCCTGGCTGTGCAGGCGTGCGGTCCCAGGCTCGGCCCCTGGCCCTGCTTGCTTGGTAGATGTGGGCTCACACAGGGGGCGTGCAGGGTCGGGTGGGGTGAGCATACACGCTCAGACGCCTCCCCAGGGTCAGGCGAGGTCACCGCCTGCCACACCAATACTTAACGCTCTCGGTTCTGGGGGATGTGGAGTCGTGAGTGGTGGTGTTTGCAGTTGTGCTTGAGGCCAAAATGGCCCTAACCTACTGACCCTCCGGACATCCCTGAGGGTACTGCTCTATAGGGATCTCGGTGGCACGGGGCTGGGTGGCGGCGTCTGTGCGAGGTGGGTGGGCACACACTGGGCACCTGAGGCAGGGTGCTCCCAGGGCCTGTGGTGGGTGGGAAGGCTCCCCCCACTCCCAGGTCCTAATTGTGTCTCCTGCACCCCCTCCTCCACGTGGCCTCTAGCAGAGAAATACCTGAGGGTGGGAGGATGAGAGGGGGGTGAGGAGGCAAGGCTTTGAGCTTGGGGTTGGCCTCGGTGGGCCCAGGAGGAGAGACTGGGGGCCTCTGGGTGGCGTCTCTCACGGGGACCCCTCCCCTAGGGACCCCTCCACTGGAGCGAGTGTCTCCCAGCCCGGGAGGCTGTGGATTGGGTGTGGGGAGAGGGCCCTGCCCAGGCTGTGTGTGTGGAGGGGGTACCAGCCTGCCTTTCCCCCAGGGTGGGGGCCTGGGTGGGCATTGGGGCCTGGCAGGCAGCAGGAAGGCGGACACCACAGGCCTGTTTGTGTTGGCGGGGCCCTGGCTCCTCAAAGCCGCCTCAGAGCCGGCTCGGCCTGGGGGCCCGGGGTGGGCGGGCTCCGCTCTGCTCTCCACCCTGAGCTGCCCCCACTGCATGTGTGCTTCTGGGCCAGGCCCCTGCTGCTGCTCGAGGCTGAGGCTCTGGGTGGGTCATGCCACTGGCAGCCGCCCATCAGCTCCAGGCCTCCAAGTCCTCCAAGTCCGCGTGGGCAAGCGCTCTTTCAGCTTTTGGGGAGGTTTCTATTTGAATGGGACCTGGCCCAGGTAGGTGTGGCTCACGGTCCCTCGGGGCCCCCCACCTGCCCCCACCCAGGGGCCATGGAGAGTCCAGAGGCCCAGCTCAGGGCGGGCAGGCTGTGGGGGTGTTTGTCTTGGGGCTCTCGCTCATCCCCATCCCTGCTCCCTGCTACGTGTGCCGTTCTGGGGGCGACGACGTGTTGGTCTCTGCTCTCGAAGGAAGCCTAGAGCGTTGAGTGGGGCAGGGAGGTGTCCTGGAGGAGGAGGCTGGGCCTGGGGAGGGAGGGAGCCAGCCCTGGGCCTGTCCAGCCCCTGCACCCGTGCCCTGACTGCAGTGTTGCATTTGGGCTGCATAGGATGGGGGTCAGGGGCCCTTCGTGAAGGGGCATTGTGGAGGCCAGAAGGGCTGCAGGTCATTCACAGAGGGTCCAGGGGCTGCCTTGCGCTTGGGGCTGGGAGTGTGGCCAGGCAGCGGTCTCGTCCACACTCAGCTTGGTGTTGACCATGGGTCTTCCTCATATGTGAGGACCCAGGAGTGTTGGGGGGCCATGAGAGGTGCTGGTGGTCTGCCCTTTAGGGCCTGCCCAGGAGGCCCATCCCCCGATGCCCAGGTCTGGGGGTAACAGGGCATGCAGACCCAGCCTCAGGCCTGTGTGATGCTGGGTGTGATGTGTGCTTTTTGGCTTCTGGAATGTTGCTGTGGGCTTTGGCTTCCTTAGCTCCTGGGCAGGGGCTTCATTGAAGAACCTGGGAGGAGTGTGTCCCCACCCATGGCCCCTGAGGCTTCAGCAGGCTGAAACCCTCCCTTCACGCCCTCCACTTCATCCCTGGGCACAGCATTTGTTGAGGGGTGGGGGTGGGGTCCTGGGGCCCCGGGCCCAGGCGCATTGTCTCTCAGCTGGTTGGTGGGTGCATTCATAGCCCCTAACTGAGCTCGGGGGGAACGGGTCTCAGGTTGCCTGCACGGAGGAGCTGCGACTGCACCGGCTCAGTGGCCTCCTGCCTACGCCACGTGTGGGTTTGAGTGGACCGGCTGGCAGTGGGCTGCCCGTGAGGGGGTGGGCACCTGCCTGGGTGGTGTTTCGAGCTTCTGCAGCCCCCTCCTGTCCTGCTGCTGGGACGGCCACCTGCCCCACCCCCAGGCTGCAAGGAGTCCTGGTCTGAAGGGCAAGGAGTGGGGACAAGGCTGGAATGTCGTCAGACTCCCCCACATGGAGCTTGGGCCCCCCTCCCCACGGTCCCTGGCTGGCCGGGGAGGACATATCCCCGTGTGAGTGCCAGTGGCAGGTGAATGGGCCCCGTGAGTCATCGATGCTGGCTGCAGGGAGAGTGCTAAGTCAGTGGCTCAGGGCATCTGTCTGCTCCGAGTGAGGAGGGGACAGGGTGCAGGGCCTCGGGGGGAAGTGGACAACACAGGCTGGTCCCAGGGGTCCAGGGGTCTGGGACCTCTGGGGGGTGGCACACCACTGCGTGCCCTGAGTCTGTGTGTCCATGTCTCCGAACATGCGTGTTCTCTGTGTGCACGTCCCTGCACATGCGTTCTCTTTGTCTGCGTGTACAAGCCTGCCTTCCTGTCTGCGCGTCTCAAAAGCCTGAGAGGCCAGAGGTTGGGGATGCAGCCTCCCTGGTCTGGGCCCTGGTGGGTGGTCTGGCCCCCTGAGTCTGGCAGTGCACCCCCACCCGCCCCCGGCCGCCCCTCTGCCCCTGTAGGGACCCGGTCCCCAGTGGAGGGCTGTCCCTCTGCTTCAGCCTGCCCTGCCCCAGTGGAGGTGGGATGAAGTGCAGCATGGCCTGCATCCCGCCCGTCTTTCCTCCGCAGAGCTCCAGCCTGCCTGGGCTGCGCTAACGGCTAGCCCGCCCGCTGGCCCGCCCTCGGAGGCACCGAGCACCTCCTGGCTTCTCTCCAGTGGCAAACCCAGGTATGTCACGGCCTGACCGGGGCAGCACTGGGCTGCCTCCTGGTCTCCCCCACTCCTGGCCCAGCGGCCTGGCCAGTTGGATGCTCCCCTGGTCCTAGGACAGACTGAGGCCCAGCCAGCCAGATGCTGCTTCCTGAGTGCGTCTCGTTGGGGCCCCACCTGCTAGTGGAAGGGGACTCCTGTTGGGGAGGGGCTGGACTTTGGGGACGGGGTCCCTCGGCTGCAGCCCTGGTGCGCCTGTGTCCTTGCTCCGACTGACCCTCATGTCCTTGGGTGAGTTTTCCTGTTTCATCCCAGATCAGACTCCCCTGGTCACCTAGGGTGATGGGCGCAGGGCTTTGTAGATGGGAGAGGGGGGTGGCAGGAGTTTGGGGGGATGCTGGAACAGCGCTGGCTGAGGGAGATGGAGCTGAGGACATCTCGGGTGCTGGGCCCAGTGTGGGAACCCAGGCCGACACCCCCCGCCCCCCGCACCCCAGTGTGATGAAGGGTGAGGGCTGAGCCTGTGGCCGCGTGGGGAGCCCTGCGTGTCACTGCTCCCCTCCCAGCTCAGCTCGTCCTCATCCTTTGAGGCCTGGTCCTGGGAGTCAGGCTGCTCCTCCTGGTTCCCCGCCTGCCCTGGCCCCAGTGTCTTCCAGGAGGATAGAGCTGACAAGCCGGCTGCAGGTTTATTTATGCCACTGGAGGTCCAGCGGTCCCTCCCTGGGTTGTCTGACCCTGGGCTGCATGGGAGTTGGCTGACTGTGACCCTATCATGGGGGTTGGTGTCTGTGCAGGGCGTGTGTAGTGGGGTTTGGCTTCTCTGACGGGGGGGGTCTCCTGCTCAGCCCGGGGTCCTCCCTTAGCCTCCTGTGCCAGGAGTGCACTCTGAGCATGCGCCCTCACACACACACTGTCACGTGCAGGGACCTCCTCGGCCCTAAGTGTCCACCTTCAGCTTGGGTGCGGGGGCTGGGTGAGTTGGGCCAGAGGCTGCTGGGAGTTACCGAGATCTCGAGGGTTCACCAGCTGCCACTTGCTCCCTGGGCAGAGCTGTGGACGCTTGTCTCTGCGGGGGCCTGATGGGGGCCCTCCACTGCCTGCTCCACTGGGCTCCTGGCACATGGTCACTGTTGTGTCCCTTTCCTGGGGCCCAGACTCGCCAGAGAGCCCTCAGGGGAGGACAGGGTTGAGGGGCCATGGGAAGTCCCAGGCCAGCAGTGTGGTCCAGGCAGGGACTCTAGGGCTGTGCTGTCCCCCCTCTCCACCAGGGCTAGATCTGCCCAGGGAGGACTTGCCTGCAGGGCTTGAGCTGCAGTTCTCTGCAGAGCCCTCGGGGGGCAGCAGAGGGCTGGTGCTAGCGGTCCTCGGGGCCCTGCAGGGCTGCCAGACCTCCCTGGGCCCCCACCTGTCCAGACATCCCTAGCCTTGCCGCCTCTCGCACCACTCAATCTCTCAATCTGTCACTCTGTCAGCATCGCCAGTGTGCCCCCCCAGCCCTCCTCCTCCTCTTATCTCCTCTCCTCCCAGCTCCCCTCCCACTCCCCCCTTCCACCCCCCTCTTCTTCATTCCTCCCTCTCCTGCCCCCTCTGAGCTCTGCTGCCCAACCCTCAGGGACCTTGAGTGAATCTTTCCCTCTTTGCACTTCAGTTTCTGGGACCGTCCCATGGGGTGGACACTGTCAGGCTGGGTAGGCCTTGGCCACAGCTGCTAGCCCACGGTACAGGGCACAACCATGCCTGCGGCGGCCTCCCTCCCCCCAGGCCCTGAGAGGAGGGGTCTCAGCCCCTCCTGGGCCTCTGGGCTGCAAGGCCAAGGTCGGGGGGGGCATCTGGGCCACATGCTGATGTCTCCCCCCACACCAGGGCCCCAGAGACCGTGCCGCCCCCACCAGGGGGGTGGGCTATGGGGGCACAGCTGTCCCCATCTGTGATTGTGGGCCTGTGTGAGCACCCCTAGGCTGTTCCTGGTGTGTGTGCACACCATCAAGTGTGCACACCCAATGTGACAGGCTAGTGTGCACACCACCAGTGCAAGGGGCATTGGGGCATGTTCTGGGGTGTGTGCAAGTCACCCCGGGAATCTGCGAGCCTGGCCTAGGTCCACGTCCACCTGCGTGTGTGGATGTGTCTGGGAGGGTGCAGGGTCTGACTTCCAGCCTGGGCTGGTACAAAATAAAATTTGGGGCCCCTTGGTCAAAAATTATCAAGAATTTCAAGACAATGGCAGTGCAGCATCAAACCAACAAGGGGTCCGGTGTGACGGCACATGTCACACGCGGGTAAAGCTGGTCCTGTTGCCTGCCCAGGGAGACAGGACCAGAGGAGAGGGGCTGGGAGGGGCCTGAGGTCAGCAGCCCGCCCTTCAGCCCTGTCAGCCCACCCTGGCTGGGCGAAGGGGCGGGGTGGCGCCAGGAGTTGAGCTCTGGGCCTGGAGTGGGGTGCTGACCTTCCACGGGGCCTGTCTCCGGGCCCCTACTGATTACTCCTGCACTCCTGTGTGTTCCGGCCCCTCCCTTTAAGTCTGAAAACCTGCCGAACATGCCTTGCAGAGTGACACCGTCCCTGGCCCAGGGCTCCCCAGGCACCCACCCTGCTTTCCCTCCCTGGCCCCTCTCAGGACCTTGCCCTTTAAGCCGCAGCTCTGCCTCCTCCCCCCGCACTGCCCGCCCGCCAAGGTTGAGTACCCCAGTCCCAACAGGCGCCTGTCGGCACCCAAGGTGTGAACTGCCAGAGCTTTGGGGTCCCAGCAGAGCCCTGCCCAGCCCAGGGTGGAAGTCGGGGGGCTACTTGGAGAGTGCGCACCCCACGTGTGTTCCGGGGCTACCTCGGCTCTACCTCGCTCTGAGTCGGAGGCCTGGGTCGGGGAGCAAAGCCGGAGCCACCCCAAGTTGCCACCACAGAGCAAGTGGGTCACCCCTCTATTTGCATAGTGCTTTGCAGATCTGTACGGTCAGAGGTCTCCAAGCCCAGCGGGGCAGCGGGGTCCGGGTGCAGTGCAGCCGCGGGAGAAGGCCCGGGGCGTCGACCCCGGGGCTGAGAGCTGCCTGGGCCGCAGCCCCCGGCCCCCAGTCCCTTCCGGCGCTTCCCCTGCCCTTCGGGAGCATCTTCCTCCCGGCGGGGCGGCGCCCGGGAGAGGCAGGGGCGCCGGCGCGGGCGGAGGGGCCGGGCGGGGCGGGGCGGGGGCGCGGGGCCGGGGCTGCGATTGGCCGGCGCGGGCGGAGCCGTCGGATTTGCTGGGCGGTGTGGCGGCGAGGGGAGGGGTCCGCGGGGGCGGGGCGGGCGCGGATTGGCGGGCGGGCGCGGGGCGGGCGGGGGCGCGGGGCTGCGGCGCGCAGGCGGGCGGGCAGGTGTCCGGGGTCCGAGCGGAGCCGGCGCGGGCCGGCGGCGCGCGGGGCCGCGGCGCAGGGGCCGGGGCGCGAGGCCGAGCGGGCCCGGCCGGCGGGATGCGGCGTGCCGAGGCGGCGGGCGCGGGGCGCTGAGCCCGGCGGCGGCCCCGGCGCGATGCGGCGCTCGAGCACGGACGAGTCCACGTACCGGCGCAGCCCGTCGCCGGAGGGCAAGGAGCCGGGCTTCGCGCGCGGCGGCCCGTTCCGGCGCTACAGCAGCCTGTACGGCGGCGCGGGCGCCGGGGACGGCGGGGGCGGCGGCCCCTTCTTCGGCCTGCACGCCAACCCCGGCCCCAAGGCGGCCCAGGCGCGCTACACATCGCCCAAGGGCAACAAGTACGTGGTCTTCTACCTGGACCTCTCCTTCATCTTCCTCCTAGAGCTGAAGCGCTGCAGCATGGCGCGCGGCTGCCTCCAGGGCGTCAAGTACCTCATGTTCGCCTTCAACCTGCTCTTCTGGGTGAGTGGCGGCGGGGACCGGGGCTGCTGCTCCGGCCCGGCGTTGGGGGGCCCGGGGAGGACCTAGAGTCGCTGCGCCGGCTGGGATGGGGGGCAAGACACCCAGGAGGTACAGCGGGGTGGGCGGGCGGTGTGTGCCCGGGGTCGCTGCTCTGGCTGGGGGCCAGGGCTGGGCCGGCCATGGGGAGTGTTTCCGGTACCGCGGGGGTCCGGCCGGGCCTCTGCACTCTGGGCGCTCTCCCCTCTCCGGTCCCTTCCTGAGACCCGACGTGTCCAGCACCTGCGCGCCCCACAGGGCGGCCGGGCACTGCGCCTCACCTGCGCCGCGGTTCCAGTCCCGGCCGAGGCCAGCAGTGCGCCGGGACGCCGGTGCCTCTGTTCCGTTGCCTCCCCTCCGCTCCCTCTGTGCAGTCTGCTCCTTTCTCTCCCCCCACCATCGGACTGACCCACAGGCTCCAGGGACCCCAGTTCCCAAGAGGCTGCAGGGGCTAGCTGATCCCCAGTCGCCCAGGCACTGGGGGAAGGGAAAGGAGGGTATGTGTACAGAAGAGCGCTCTGGCTGGGGCCACACACTGAGCAGGACTGCAGGCCACCACGAGTGCTGGGGAGATGTCTGGCTTTCCTGCTTCCCACATGAGTGGGGGGCTTCCATAACTTTTGCTGAGCTGGTTTGGGTTTGCTCAGACAGGAAGTACCCATGTCTAGGGTCAGAGGTGTTGGTGCTACAGGGTGCCTCCTTCCCCCCAAGATGAGGGACAGAGTTGCCACTCAGCACCTGCAGGGAGCATGTGGGCTGAGGCTGTGGGAGGTGTCACACCTGCCCAGGTTGGAGCAAGCCTGGTCAGGCCTGGGGCTCCACTGGCTGGGCTGGGGGAGGCTAGGTGGAGAGATGATGCCAAGGTCACTTCCTGCTCAGTGTTAATTCCTGAGCCAGCCATCCCACAACTGGGAGTAGGGGGCGCGGCTTTAGCTCCCACCTGGGCTCCAGAGAGGCTTCATTTGCATTTCATTTGCATTAATTTACATGTGGTCCAGTTAAAGCCAAATGCCTGGAAACCCAGGTCCACTTTTTACACATCCCTTCCATCCTGGGCCCTGGCTCTTTTCTCCCGAGCTTGGTGGGGAGAGTTGGGGGTCACTGGGAAGGGTGGCTAGCCTGAGTTGCCTGTGGGGTGTGACTCAAGGAGGCTTCTGCCCCAGATGTCTGGTTCCAGAGGGGGTCACCCCAAGGGTTTGTTCTCTGCATGGGGCTCCTGGGAGGGGTGAGGCCCAGGCCCAGAGCAGAGATGGGGCAGCTGGAGCTCCACCTCGGCATGTGAAGGCGGCGTTGACCAGCTGCAGTGGGCACCAGCGTGGTGAGCACTGAGCAGCTGGCAGGGTCAGCAGGCCCCAGGAAGCATGACGAGAGGCGGCTGCAGGTGACGGCGTGACCAGAACTGGCAGCTGTAGGTGTTGTCTTGACGGTAGTGGGCAATGTAGGTGGCAGATTGACGGAGGGCAGTGGGGGTGAGGGTGGTCAGGTCCCAGGAGGTGGGCAGGACCTCCTTCTCCCCTCACCTGCCCTCCTCAGTGACCTGGTCACCTGCCTGCAGGGAGGGGGGGGGACCCTCCTGCCGGCCTGTACTCTGAGAGCAGCCCACCCTGTGTGTCCCCATGTGGAGCTGTCTTTGCCTTGTCAACCCCTCAGGAGCCTCCCTGCCAGCTGCAGGCAGACACGCTCCGCCAGTCCCTGGTGGATGGTGTGCTCAACCCGGAAAAGAACAAAGCAGGAACCCCCTTGGGACCCCTTCCTGGGCTGGAAAATCCAATTCCCCTTTATTATCCAATTACATCTCCTAGCCTAGCAAACTGGGCCCCTGCTGCTGGCCTCGGCCCCTCCCTGCCCCAGCCTGGTGCCCAGCAGGGGTCCAAGACCTGGGGGTCAGAGAGGGGGCCTGGGCCTGCCCACAGGAAGCACGCAGAGGCGAGGGGTGGTGAGAATGGCCGGGAGGCCAGGCATGACATTCACTCTGCTTTCTCCCTGTGCTGGTGGCAGCTAAGCCCTTCCTGCTGGTGACAGAGGCTGCGGGTGGGCGGGGCGGGGGCTGAGCACCCCTTCCTGGGACACCGGCTCCTTGCTGTCTGGGGCGCTGGCCCCCCACAGGAGTGTTTTCCCTCTCCATTTCCCTCTCGTTGGGAGACCAGAGGACAGAAGCCCTCTGGAGTGTCATGCCTCAGTCTCCCCACTGGAGCTAACTGTAGGGGTCAGGGCTGAGGTGGTGGGAGAGGTGTCCCCGCAGGCTGGACCTCAAGACCCTCGCCCAGTCCTGACCCCACCCTACAGGGCCAGGCTGGGCCACCGTGGAGGGCCCTGGCCAGTGGGGAGATCATTGGTCTCAGCCTGGTGGGGGTAGGAGGAGTTGTGTCTGGCAGGGCAGCCGTGCCCGTCCTGGTGTGGCCCCCAGAGGGGGTGGGTGCTGGGGGCCCTAGGAGTGGGCGGGGCGGGGGAGTCTGGGTGCAGGAGGGCACAGGTGCAGGCAGGGGGTAGGGAGGGGTCCTGAGGGCGCCTGGGAGAGGTTGAGGGGGGGTGGGAATGAGGGTCACACCCATGCACCTGCTCAGAGGTCAAGGTATAGTGACTCCAGCTTCCTCCTGCCCTCATCTTGGCTCTCCTGCTGCCCAGCCCCTGCCCGGCACCCCTTTACTTCAGGATTCACCTCAAAGCCCTGTTCTCCCAGAGGCAGACCCCCGCAAGGCCCTCATGCGGACACCTGGCCCCATACGCACCTGCACACCTGGCTCCATGAGGTCTCTCTTCATGGGCTGAAGCCTGACTCCTCTGGCAATGCCATCCCCTCCCGCCCTAATGTAGGGCTGGACCCCAGCCCTAGGGTGCCCCTGGCTGAGACCACAGTCCCTCACTCGGCCTGGGGAGGCTGCGGGGTCCTACTGGGGGGAGGCGAGTGGGAGGCTGGCTCGGGAGCTAATTGGCTCTGATTTATGACTCTTATTTATGTGGCCTGTTTGGGGGTTTCCTTGGGGACTCCTGGGTGGGGTCTGGGAGGGCAGTGCTGAGTCCTCCAGCCTTGCGTCCTAGTGGGCAGGAAAGTGTCACCCATCTGTCCCGGGGTTGATCTCCCCGAGCCTGTGTGGCCTGGCTGGGTCTCTGGCCTGTCTCGGGGGAGGAAACAGGCCCGTCTGCTGTCACCAGTGCTTGGAGCCGGGTGCCCTGAGGTGGGAGCTGGGAAGGCGAGTCTGTGCAGCTGGGCACAGGGGGAGGAGAGGCACAGGGGGGCTGGCGGTGGGGCCCTCGGAGTTCAGAGCCAACCCACCCCCAGACCCATACCTGCCCTCCCGCGGCAAACAGGGCCCTCACTGGGCAGGGACAGCTATGTTGGGGACGCAGTCTCACTCCTCAGAGGCATGCAGGGGTGGTGGACAGCTTAGGGCCAAGGTCCCTGAGACAGGGCGGGGGGTGTCTCCTGGGAGCCCATTGATGGAGAGGGCCATGTGCAGCCCCGGGAGCTGGTGGGGTGTACCATATGAGATGCCCACACTGGGTGAGGGGGTGGGGGCTGTGCAGCCCCTGGGGGGGTGGGGGTCCTGGGGTGGGGGGAGAGGATGGAGGCGCTCTCCCTGCCCCTCCCCCGCTCTGGGTGAGGGTCTCAGGGCTCCCCCCAGGGCAGTTGCTGTGGCCCTGGGGCAGTCTGGGTGGTCCTGGGTGGTCCTGGACGTGGACCTGGGTTGAGGCAGGGCTGAGCTCAGCACGGTGTGGGCGCTTCTGTGGCTCCGCCATGGCCGGGTGCCACAACTGGGACTCAGCCTCACCGGCCCAAGTCCTCCCAGATTTGGATCAGCGGAGCCGAGGGCCCCTCATCCCGCTGCTCCCTGGAGGCATCCCTCCTGGTCCCCACTTCCTCCGTCCGGGCTGCTCCCTGCTCTGCCCACCCCCTGCACCTGTGCTCAGGGCCCATCTGCGTGGCTGGGGCGGGGTCGAGCTCTGCCTGCCAGCCTACTTCCTGCTGCCCAGGCCACCGTGGGACCCAGGGCAGGTCCTGCCCTCCTTGGGGCCTCAGTTTCTGTACGTGGGGGCCCTGGGTTCTCCCCTTTGATGAGGGGTAGACGACGCCCGGCTGGCCCTTGGGCAGGGCACCCCGAGACTAGTGGAGGAGGGACCCACGGGTGGCAAAGGGCTCTGCAGAGTTGCGGGCCCCCACCTCGCCCTGGTCTTCCCTGCAGTTGGGGAAACTGAGGCACGCCACAGGCACCCTGCCCAAGGTCACAGGGCAGGGCCAGCGAGCCTCTCAGACCTCAGACCTCGTGGCTCCTCCTGGTGGTGCTGGGGGTGTCCCTGTGTTCTGGTTCCAGTTTCTTCCTGCGATGGGGTGGGGCAGGGCAGGGGGGTCCTGCTGCTTGGGGGCCACAAGCGGGGTGGGTGGGCGGTGGGTAGGGGCAGCCTCGAGATGGGCAGAGGGAGGTTGGGGGGATTCTGTGGTGGGACCGGGTCTGGAGGGTGCCTGGGAGCAGGTGCTCGTGTCCCCACGGTGGGGGGTTGCCTGGCAGTCCCAGTCAGGTCAGGTCAGGATGCCGCAGGAGGCTGTCCTGCACGAACTCTCGTCCTTTGGCCAGGGGCTGGCTGACTGGGCAGACGGAGACGCTGGGGCCTGGGGACGCTGATCTGCTCTGTGGTGGCAGCGCTGGGTCTCCAGGTCCCCACCTGGGTCCCTGCCCACTGTGCCCAGCTGCCCAGGCAGAGCCCTCCCCACTGTGGTGGGGATGGTGGGCAGCTGTGCCAGACAGTAACAATCCATTTTGGGATAAAGGCTCTGACGCTGGGACCCAGTCGTGTGTGCCCGTCAGGAGTTCGTGGCTCTCCCCATGGGCTGGGGGTGGCAGCTGCTGGTCAGAGGGCCCTGCCTGCCCAGCTGTGGGCTCCAGGCGGCTCTGGCGCTATCCTGGGTGGCTGTGTCAGGCCTGTCCGCCCAGTGACACAGACGGGCTCCAGAGGGCCTCTGTGAGGGTCCCCAGAGTCCAGCCTGCTGGGAGGGAGGGCGTGGGGAGAGGCAGGCCGGCCAGGCCACTGTGTGGATAGAACCTTCTAGACATGAAGCAGAGGTGGAGCGGGCTGCAGGTGGGGTGGGGGCTCTGTCTGGGGCAGAGAGAAGTGGCCTCTGCTGCTAAGGGCTGCAAGGGGCCTCAGAGGGCAGTAGGTCATGTGGCTGGAGGGGGCCTGGGTCCCAGCTGCACCTCCCCATCTGCGGCCCTCGCCCCGGTCTCCCGGCCTGCAGGGCAGCGCTGGGCACCGCGTGTCCTCCTTGGCTGCCCTGAGGATCAAGCCAGCGAGGAGCTGCCCTTTGGGGCCTGGCCTGGCGATGCCCCTCCCTCTCCACTCCTAAGCGGCCCTACCTGGTCCTTGTCTCTCCTCAGATGCCTCTTTGCCCTCCAGCAAGCTCCTCCTGCCCTGGAGGGTGGGCTTGGAGCTTCCTGGAGCCCCCTGCTGGGGCTGCTCTGCTCCCCTCCCCCCACGCCTCCTCTTTGGACCCTGGCCTTGGGGGGTCCTTGGTCAGCGGGGCTATCTCCCAATGGGCCAGGGCCAGGTCTCCTCGCCTTTGAGCTTTGGGGGTACCTGGGGGGCTCCCAGGGTTGAGTGAACAGGACCGATGACGTGGGGGCATCGTGGGGGCTCGCTGGCATTTAAGAAAATTAATTCCAGTCAATTGCATAGATTTTAAGTGGACAGCACTGTGACTTGTCACCCGGGTAGCAACGTCCAGCAGAAGTGGGGAACATTTCCATCACCCCAGAAGGTACCCCCAGCCCCTTCACGCAGTCCCCCCAACCCCTCCCTGGGGCACCTGCAGACCTGATTTCCAGCACAGTGGATAAATTTTGCCATTCTTGAACTTTGCGTAGATGGGGTCCCCCCATGGCTGTTCTTGGCTGGGAGGACCGTGTCATCCCATGACGCCCAGCCCCCACCCTGAGGCTGTGCCGGCTGCCGGGCGAGGGGCTTCTGGGCACAGGCTTGGCCCCTGCGGGCACCCAGCCCTCCACCTCGTTCCAAGGACGTGGCCAGCTGCCCGGCCATCTGCCACGCTGAGCCACGTGGCCAGAGGGGCAGCAGCAGCGGGCCTGGAGGGGGACGGCATCATCGCCCATGTGGTTCCCACCTGTCTAGCTCTGGGCCAAACTGAAAAACACACGGACAAGAAAGAGAGGGCAGGAAGTGGGTGCATGAGGCAGGCACTGGGCTGGGGCTGGGCTGGGAGAGGGCCGTGGACGGGGCATGTGCTCGTGGTCTGTGGGTGGGAGACAGGGAGGCCACAGCTGATGGCAGGGCTGGGATGGGGGACCCCGATGGTGGGCTGGGCTCCTCTCCCAGGCTGTCGAGGGGTTGGGGTCTGCTCCTGGGCCCCGCCTGGGCTTCTATCTGGCCAGGGAGGGGGTCCAGCCAGTGTCCAGGCAGTGAGCCAGTGGGGCTGGGGAGGTGCGAGGGGACATCAGTACGGTTGGGGTGGGATCGCGGCCCCCCAGCTATTGCCGCTCCGGCCAGCCTGACCCAGGAGCGACCTGGAGCTCCTGGCCCCCGTTGGCTCGGCTCCGCTTCCCTGCGTTTGAAGTTCGCATCTGAGTCTAACATTTCCTCCTGCACTGGGAGGCTGTAATTTTCCTGCCAAAATGTTTTAAAAGCTGCGTATGCAGAAACATTTGCAAAATTACAGGTAATTTTATTAACCACGTGCGAGCACTTGGTCAGTGTGTGTCTGTGCAAGTTCTCAGTGACTGGTCTGCATGAAGGTGCTTGAACGTGGGGGGGACTCGGGGCTCGTAGGGGCGATGGGTCACAGCACCATGCCTGTAACGTGTGTCTGCGTGTGACGGCGTGCATGTGTTGTTTGGGTGACACTGTGTGACAGCGTGGGCTGTGTGTCTGTGTCAGTGTATGTGTGTCTCAGCGTGCGTCTGGGTGACAACCAGTGGTGTCTCTCCTGCCACATCAGGATGGAGGTGAGGACATGTCGTGGAGTGTTAATGAAGGCAGGGCTGGGGGTGGGGGCCACCCCTCCCGGGTCCCCTGGAACCTGGACCAGACCCCCACCCGTCACAGCCATTCTGCCCGGCGGCGCCCTCCCAGCACCCTTCCACACATCCCCAAGGGGCGAGGGAGCTCAGATCGGCTCATTTTCCTGCTGACAGGAGCCATCCGCCAACGCAGTCCTTGAGGGCAGAGCCAGAGGCAGCAGCTCAGGTTTTAAGTAACACCCCTTTGCGCCAGCCCCTCCCCTCTGCTCTGGGACCTGCCGCCAGAGGCAGCCCCACCCACCGTGGCCCCAGCCCCGGGGCTCAGCCCCGAGATGTGACCCTCCCCGAGTTGGGGCTGCTTGGTTCAGCAGGGGACACGCTGTGAGCCGGGTGTGGGGCCTGGGGTCTGCCAGCCTGGCCAGTCACTGTGTCCCGAGAGGGCCTGACTTCCAGCTTCCTCCACAGGGAGGCAGCCACCCTCCCTGAGCCAGGTTGCTCCCCTGCCCCAGTGGAGGGCAGAGGCCCATGTGTGGGTCTACATGGTGGTATTTCTGCACGCAGCCCCCCACTGGGTGGCCCCAGCTCCAGCCTTCCCCCAGGGTGCTCGGAGATCCCAAGAGACCCTGAGGCCTTGGGGATACGGTGCTGAGTGTCCCGATGGGCAGCCCCTCAGCTCCCTGTTTCCCGTCTGTGGGTCAGGTGGGAGGATTAAATGAGCCGGTGCCTGTCTCGGCCTCCTCTCTGCCCCACGATGTCACAGTGGTGCCTCCCGGGGTGGGCGGAGTTGCCCAGGGCTGCTGGTGGCCCACTCTCCCTCTCTCCTGGTAGCCTTGCGTGGGGCCAGCACCATGGACAGCACTGTCCCCGCCCCTGGAGGGGACCTGCCTCCATCCCACGCAGGGGTCATCCCCCTCCCGCAAGTGGGGGCGTACCCCCGTACAGCCAGCAGATCCTGCTCCGCCCTGGGGCTGTGACCAAGCCAGCTCTGCGGTGCAGATGGACCTTCTAATTAGGCACATCACCTGGCCTCTGTGCCCCCCGGCTGGGCCACTGGTTCCTCACGCTCTGGGCACACACCCAGGCACATGCACACTTTGGGGCCATGCACTCCAGGCAGGCACGCGCACCACTCCCCTGGGCGGGTCCCCCGGCCTCCCTCCCACCTCCGAGCCTTCTCTGGGTCTCCTGGATCTGATGTCTGGGCAGCCCCTCTGGCTGCCTAGCTTCTGGAGCCTGGTTACGGCACCGAGTTTGATCAGGAGCCATGCCCAGCGGCGCTGTGCACAGGCCTCACAGGTGCGAATCCCAGCCGAAGGCGGAGGCTCTTGTCTCCGTCCGTGGGGGTCCCTCCAGGAACTGCCACGGCTCTGCAGTCACTGCTAGGAGCAGATCAGCCACTGCACCAGGGTCCCCTCAGCCTGGTGCCCAGAAGCATGGGCCAGGCCCTTCCTGCACCTGGTCTGTCAGTTCTCCCTGCCCTTCCCCGCACCCCGCCTGGAGCTGCAGCCCCCCACTCTGCCCTGGGGTGGGGCTCAAACAGGCATGATGACCGTCCGGCCAGAGGAGCCTCATGTTGGGGTGGGTGGCGGCTCAGCAAAGCATCCCAGGCCCTGCCCTGAGCCAGCAGCATCCAGAAGCCTTGTTCCTAATTTTTAAACAGAAACTCTTGTTTTTTGTGAAAGGTGCAAAGTGGGGCGAGGGGGAGGGACTGGAGAGGACCCCGTGTATGCCCAGGGCTGACTGGACCCCCCACTGGGGTGGTGGGTGTTTTAGCTGGGGGGCTGTCCTGCCCCACTCTGCTCCAGGCAAGACCCCCATATGCTAGTAGGAGGCCTGGGCCAGAGCCCCTGGCACCCTGCCCACACCCTCGGGAGCCCTTGGCTGCTCTTGCTATGGGGCTGGGAGCTGCGTCCCCCCATAATTGCAGTCTCCTGCCAGCCCGGCTTAATGCATGGTGTGCATGCTCCCTGGCAGGCTAGCAAGGGCCGAGGGCAGCTGCCATCGCCCACCCCCACCTCCACCCTTGCAACCAGGGCTGACGTGCTGGTGGGGGAAGGGTGAGCGAGTGCATGGGGGAGGGGGAAGGCCTTCTCGGGTGGGGGTCTCAGGGCCTGTCGGGCCTGCCTGAGTCATGGGGTCCCTGCCAGGATGGAAGCCCCAGGCCTGGGGATCTGGGCCAGTGGGGGGGCGGGTGTGTGGCCGGCCCTGGCTCCCCTCAGCTCTTCTGCTGACTGATGGGCGGAGACTCATCTCCCAGCCTCAGTTTACTCTTCTGGGAAATGGGGTGCAAGTCTGGCCATCGAGGCCTGGGAGGCTTTTGTGGGGCGATGTGAGGCTCGTGGTGGCCCTGGGTGGATGCTGTGTCCCCTGGAGTCTTGTGGCCCAGCCCATCCTGCGGCATGCAGGGTGAGCACTCTGCACATGCCCTGGGGGCAGAGCCCGTGGGAGGGCTGGGCCAGACTGTGGGGAGACGTCTCAGGTGGGGTGGGGGCGCTGGGTCTTGTGTCCTGTCCAGTCCTGGAGTGGGGTGGGGGCACCCAGGGCTGCCCAGCCTTCCCCAGAGTCCATCAGCCATTGGACCCAAGGTGGTCTCCTGAAGCCCAGGTCAGCGTTTGTGGGGGCTGACCATCCCCCACCCATGCCCCAGAACACATTCCCCCATTTCATCCTGAGATGACTCAGAGCCCAAGGCCTCGGTCTGAGGACCATGGGCTGGATCCTCAGCCCTCTCGGCCAGCCCTGGCCCACCCCTGCTCCCAAGGCCGGAGGCCCTGTCACCACGCAAGGCTGAGAGCCCTCTCTGGATTCATCTCCTCCCTGTTCTTCCTGTTATTTTAATTGATTTTTGTAATAATGAGCAATTATGAAATTCAATAAAAGCTCTGGTGGTGGAGGGGAGAGGCGGTGAGGGCCAGGGAGCCGCTTCTCTGCTCTGCTCCTGCTCCCGTGCCCAGGTGTGGGACTGCGGGGGCCTCTAAGGTGGGTCTCCTGGACTGCTCAAGTCCAGAGAGGCTGCGGGGCTGGACCCAGCCCGAGGGCCGCATGGGCGGGCAGGGTGCAGGCTGGGTTGTGGGTCAGAGGGGGCTGCTTCCTGGAGCGGCTGGTGTTCAGTGGGGAGCCCTGGGGCCCCTGCCTGGGTTGCCTCAACAGGGTCATTGAGGCAGGGGCAGGCACCCTAGTCGTGACCCAGGGGAGGAGAGCATCCTCAGACCACCCCCACCCCATCAACCACAGCGTGACCAAGCCGTAAGTGTGGGACCCTGGTGTTTCCATCACTGTGGCCGTGGATCAGGCATAATGTGTCAGGACAGGACTGGGAGGCGCCTGGCCCCTGGAGGTCAGCGAGGTGGCCGAGGGTGCACGGGGCTCACCTTGGATGCCACCCCAGGCTGCCACAGGGGCCTGGTGGGACTCCCGCCTGCTCTGTCCCCGGGGTCCCGGGTGTGCAGACGGCGGCCTCACTGCCCCTCTCTCTCCCCGCCCGGTGGTCCCAGCTGGGAGGCTGCGGCATCCTGGGTGTCGGCATCTGGCTGGCTGCCACGCAGGGTAACTTCGCCACCCTGTCTGCCTCCTTCCCGTCCTTGTCGGCTGCCAACCTGCTCATCGTCACCGGCACCTTCGTCATGGCCATCGGCTTCGTGGGCTGCATTGGGGCCATCAAGGAGAACAAGTGCCTGCTGCTCACTGTGAGTGAAGGGGGGGCGTGGCGGGGGGGGCGCTGGGGCTCCCCAACACACAGCTCCCCACCTGTGCAGACTCTCCTCAGGGATGGGGATGGGGACAGGTCACTGTGGTAGCCCCCTGGGGGCCCCGGTTGGGGTCTTCCAGGCCAGGCTGAGGCTGTGGGGGTTGGGTGCTGGGGGGCTGCTCTCTGAGACGGTGCCAGAGCTTGGTGGAGGCCTCCCTTGATGGGACCCGCACATGTGTGCGCACACATGCCCACCCCATACACGTGTGCGCACACGTGCCCACCCCATATACGTATGCACACGCGTGCCACGCAGGGCCCCTCCAGCCTATACTGGGCCTCTTTCCTCCAAGACGACTCCCCCCGTGACCCCCTCCGCAGCTCCTCTCCCAGGCGTCTCGACCCCCCAAGACCCTCTGTTGAGAGGCTCTGAGCCTCCCCTCAGCCTTGGGGATGGACTCACAGGCAGGACATGTTGCCGTTCTCGGAGAGGTTAACCACAGATCATTAGGAAGGAGGAGGCTCCCCGGGCTCCTTACCTGCTAATATGCCCGCAGAGGTGGGGGTGACGGGCCTGCTCCAGCTCTACACCCCCTGCTTCCAGAGCGTCCTTTGTCTGAGAGCCCTCGCCCGGGGCAGGGCCTCCGAGGGTCTGGGAGGGCAAGTCCCCCATCTGTGCAGCTTCCCCAGGTGTCCAGCATATTTCAGATGTGCCCATCAGGGCTCAGGGCTCAGACCCCTCGGAGCAGCAAGTCGGGGTGCGGCTGGGTCCCCAGCTGCCCTGCTCGGGGGCTCGGACCCCTTGGACAGAGGAGGAAGCTGCAGTGCGTATGGGGTCCTGACCCTGGCCTTTCCCATGGGCTGACCTGGAGTTCAGAGCCTGGAGCCTCCTGGGGGCAGCGTGGGCCCCGAGTCCTGAGTCCAGAATGAGGGGAGGCCAGATCAGGGACCCCAGGATAGGACAGGCCTGCTCCCCTGGCCTCATCCAAGGCCCTGTGGGGCAGGGTGGGGGCTTCACAGAGAGCGGCGTGCCCCCTGCTTATCCTGGCTCTTGGCCCCATCCCCTCCTTGCTGGAGGAGGAATGTGGTGGGAAAGGCAGGGTGAGCGCAGGCTGCCTCTGCTGCTCAGTCTGGCCTGGGGGGGCCGGGGCCAAGGTCAGGCTTGTGCCCCTGGGGGTGCTTGAGTGGTGGGCTGCCGCCTGGCGGGCAAGGTTGGTATAGTCAGAGATGGAGGCTTCTCCAGCTCGAGGTGGCGTCTCCCGCACCTTGTCTTGCCTGAATGGACGTGGGCCACCCCTGGCTGCCCTGAGGGGTGTGACCTGGGGCTGGGGGTCACATAGCCGGTCCACCTCGTGCCAGGGCCCCCTGGAGCATCGCTCCCTCTGCCCACCCACTGCAGGGACACAGGCACGGAGCACACGCCTGTGCTCGCAGATGTGAGGCTTGTGCTCCAGAGGTTGAGTGAGATGGGACGGCCCTGGGACAGAGACGGGAGGGTTCTGAGGGAGGTAGGGCAGCATCGGGGGAGTGTGGTGGGCTCTGGGTGTGGGGACCTGGCTGGGGGTCCTCAGCAGTACTGGGTGTCCGTCTGAGGTTTGGGTCCCTGCCCTTGGAAGGCTCCAGGGGCTTGGGGGCGGCTGGGGGCCGTGGCAGGGCTGGGCTAGGGTGGGGTCGGGGTTGCTGAGGCGTGTCCCTCCCCCCAGTTCTTCGTGATGCTGCTGCTGGTGTTCCTGCTGGAGGCCACCATCGCCATCCTCTTCTTCGCCTACACAGACCAGGTATGGCCACCTCCACCCACCTTCGGGTGTGGAGGCTCCATCCTCACTGCCCAGCGAGGGGCCAGGGTGCTGTGGGTGACGGGGCTGCGGGCAGGGCTGAGAACGGCTGTCCCTGTGGATGGACAGCAGCCCCTGCATCCGACCCACTGCGCAACCCGGGGCCGCAGGTTTGGTCTTACCCACAGCCACCGGAGGCCCAGCCTGGAGGGGGACCCAGGGGCCCTGGAGGCTCCGGGAGGTCTCTGGTCCTCGGGGGCAGAGCAGTCTCATGCCGGGAAGGGAAGGCAGGTGAGTGGAGCTGTGTGCTCTCGCTCCCTGAGCTCCCGTCGGTGGTGGCTGGGCCAGAGCTCCCAGCTCCTGCGTCCTGGGCTGCGTATTAGGGATGGGAACAACCTCCCCTCCCCCATTTATTTATTTAATCCTGTATTTACATCAGGGCTCATTTGCATGTATTTTGTTCTTTGAGTTATAATCCAAGAGTATGTTATTTTTTGCTCATCGTTCTAGCTTTGGCCACAGGGAGCTCTTTCAGTTGGCCCTCGTGTCCCTCTGGCATACCCCTCAATGCAGTTTTTGGGGAGCACTTCCTTTCTGGCGCTGGAAGAGCTCCAGGCCCACCTTGGGCATCTCCTGCCCCGGCCCTGCACCAGCCCCTTCTCCAAGGGGCCCTGGTTCCTTCACTGGAGGACAGTCTGAGGAACCAAGATCTGGGTGGGGGTGCTCCTTGCCACGGGGTGTCGTGGCTTCTGGGCCTCAGCCGGCAGCACAGAGACGTGTGTACAGACACGGCTCTCAGTATTTCCGTTCCTGGCCCTCTGTCCCTGTGCATGGAGCTGAGTTCACGCTGCTGTGTCAGACTCTGATCCATACTCCAGTGCTCAGCGTCACGGGAGGCCCACGGAGTTGACGCGGCAAAGGCTGGGCGCTGGGGGGTCTTCTGGGAGGAGGCGACTCCAGGGAGGGGGCAGCGGGCGCCGGGGGTGGGAGCTGGTGTGGGGTCTGGATGAGGGAGGCGGAGCCTGGTGCGGGGGTGGCCCTGCTGACCCCACTGCACCTGCAGATCGACAGGTACGCCCAGCGAGACCTGAAGAAGGGCCTGCACTTGTATGGCACCCCGGGCAACGTGGGCCTCACCAACGCCTGGAGCATCATCCAGACCGACGTGAGGAGGGGGGCGAAGGAGGCGGGGCGCAGCGGGGGGCGGGGCCGGGCGGGCGGGGCCGTGGCTGAGACGAGGGGCGAGCCCCCACCGTCCCAGCCCCCACGCCCTCTCCCACAGTTCCGCTGCTGCGGGGTCTCCAACTACACCGACTGGTTCGAGGTCTACAACGCCTCGCGCGTGCCCGACTCCTGCTGCCTGGAGTTCAGCGAGAGCTGTGGGCTGCACGCGCCCGGCACCTGGTGGAAGGCGGTGAGCCCGCGCCCTCCCGCCCACCCGCCCTGGCCCCGGGGACCTGGGGGTGGACGGCCGGCCCCGGTGACGCCCGCTATTCCTCCAGCCATGTTACGAGACGGTGAAGATGTGGCTCCAGGAGAACCTGCTGGCCGTGGGCGTCTTCGGGCTATGCACGGCGCTGGTGCAGGTACTCGAGCAGGGCCATCCCAGGAACCTCCTGGACCCACCCAGCCCCCCGCCCCACGCCCCCAGGCAGAAGTGGGGCCCATGGAGGTGGTCAGGGATGACCTCCACGGGAGGTGACCTCTGACACCTGGGACAGAGAGGCCACCCCTGGCTCCTAAGCAGAGAGGCCTGTTCTCTTCTAGTGGCTGAAGGCGCAGACTGGATGCCTCTGTGCTGCAGACCCCTGTGCACAGGGCCAGCCCTGTTCCTGCAGCCCCAGGCCTGGCAGCCATGGTGGCTGGTGGTCACAGGCAGATCGAGGGTGGGCAGCCCAGGCCCTGGTGCCCGGGTCCAGCTGGCCGGCCCCTGCTCCCCTGCCCTCAGCTTCCTGGCCACCATGGAGGTCTTTTTTTTTTTTTTTTTTTGGTGAGGAAGATCAGCCCTGAGCTAACATCCATGCCAATCCTCCTCCTTTTGCTGAGGAAGACTGGCCCTGGGCTAACATCTCCTCCACTTTATATGGGACGCCGCCACAGCATGGCCTGACAAGTGGTGCCTCGGTGTGCGCCCGGGGTCCGAACCCGGGCCGCCAGCAGCGGAACGTGTGCACTTAACAGCTACGCCACGGGGCCGGCCCCCCCATGGAAGTCTTGAGTGTCAGCGCCCCCGGGGGGGCTTAAGATCAGTCAGTGGCAATAAATTCAGACATGAGGGCAGCCCCCATGCTGGGGGTACACAGAGGGGGGGTCACAGGCAGATCAGACAGACACTCTTAGAGGTGATCACAGTTGGATGAATGGGTAGGGGGCAGGCCGCTGGGGGCCGCCAGGCTAGTGGGGAGGAGGCATGTGGCACAAGGCCCAGCCTGGAGCTGATGAGCCCTGAAACAGGCCCTAAGAGCCGCCAGCAGAGCCCAGGGTGGCCAAACTCCAAGGAAAGGCGTGTCTGGGGGCTAAGCCCTAGGAACCCTCGGGGTCCCCCTATGCCTGTGGTGGGTGGGTCCCATCCGGAGGCTCAGAGAGGGTGTGGCTGTCATGGACCCAAATTGCTGGTTGTGGGGGAGGCATCCCCAGAGAAGGGGAGTACCAGGCCATCCGGGAAGCTGTGGGGTGGGATCCGGAGGCCCAGGCTTTTCTGGGTCAGGGCGCCTGCCGGGGGCAGGACCCCTTCTAGGCTCATGGTTCCCTGGAGCGGCCTCGCCCAGTCCTCTTGTGTGTCCGCAGATCTTGGGCCTGACCTTCGCTATGACCATGTACTGCCAGGTGGTGAAGGCCGACACCTACTGCGCATAGGCTGCCTGCTGCCCGCCACCCCCGCTTCGCTGCCAAAGGACATCGCCCACCAGGGAGACGACCACATCCCCACCCACCTCTCCCACTGCAGAACTCCATGTCAGTCTGGGCGTGGGGGAGGGGAGGAGCAGGCGGCTAAAGCCCCCAGAAGCCCTGGCCAGGCCTGTGAGCACCGTGCTGGAGGCAGTGGCCTAGTACTGGCCACGTGCCCGGGGCTGGGGGCGGGAGGGGCTTCTGGCGCTTTTTACATCCATGTATTCTCCAGAGCAGTGTTTTTCCCCCACACCCCTGTCCAGGGCAGGGGGATGGGGCCACACATGGGTTGGGGTGGGGGGGTGGGGGGCCGACCACTAGTCCTGGTGCTCAAGGCGGGGCCACAGTCCCGTCATCCACATTCCATGGCGGCCCGGGCAGGCTCCAGGTGCATCTTAATAAAGTGCGTGGACAGCAGCCCCCCACCCGTGTCTGTCACTGCCCTAACCCCTTGGGGGGTGCCAAACCCAGGCAGACCCTGTGTGGCTGTGCTCCCCCCACTGATATGGGCCCGGCGCCTGGAGTGGGGTTCCTGGACATGTGTGGGCCCAGGTGAGCTGCTTGGGCCAGGCAGATGGCAGCTCCCACGCCCGCAGAGGACAGCCTCAAAACTTCCATGAAGTTGGCTCCGAGGGACAGCCCTGAGCCTCTCTGAGCCACCAGCGGCCTGTGGTAGGGACACCCCGTCTCCATCCAGCCCCGGGGCCTCGCCGCCCTCCCCCAGGGGTGTCCTTACCCAGTGGAGTTCAGCTCCATCTTTCCCGTTATCTTCCATTCCTGTCTGGTTCCTGGGAACTCTGCCCCTAAGTGTTACTCTATGGATTTTGCAAATAAGGTGGGCTGTCAGGAGCAAAGCACTTGTCACAGGGTCCAGAATTAGAGAAATGGTGAATCTGCCTCAAACCACCTCAAAGACAGGGGTGGGGCTTCCTGGGAACAGGACTGATGGGGGAGTGCAGAGGCCCGTGGGTCTGGGGGTCCAGGTTGGGGGATGGACCCCTTCCAAAAGCCTCACTAACTGTGGGGCATCTGACCCCTCCAAACGGCACCCCATCATCTCAATTTCTAGCCCCCATTCCTGCTGGCTCTGGTCCTGCCGACTCTGTCACCCCCTGGGACACCCCCTCTGCGTCACTGTTCTCGTGTGGCAGACCCACCTGCTGATGCCCGGCCAAGTACTGCCCGTGGCCACAGACACAACCCAGACCACCTGGGTGCTGGCCCCTCCTGGCCCTCAGTCCCTCGCTGATTCCTGTCATGTCTCCATGCCCCACCCACACTGCCATCCTCGCTCCATGGAAGCCCCCAGAACCCCAGGGGATTTACCACCAGCGCTAACACATGGAGTTAGCAGGCCTCAGGACACAGTTAACGCATCCAAGCTGATTCTTATGTAGCAGCAAGCAGCCAGAAATGACCTGAGGACAGTCGCACATCCAGCAGTACTGTCCCCCCCTTGACCCCGGCCAGCGCCCACTCTGCCCTCTGGCCTGGACCCAGGTCCCCCATTCGCGTTTCTCTCCAACCCTGATCTCCTGCCTCCCTTGCTCCTCGTTCTGTGTGCCCAGCGTGCGTACATGGTTTTGCAGGAGCAAGAGAAATGACTTGCAGACCTGGGACCCTTCTTGCTCACAGCCTCTTACGTGGCCCCCTTAGACTCCAGGTGCCTCTGCGTCCAGCCCTGACTCAGTTTCTCCCATGGCCCCTGAGCTGCTCTGGCAGCCCCTGCTCCACCAGGGTCCTACTGGGACGTGCAGGGCCCGGCCTCCGTGCCGATGCCACATGCTGCCCTGCACTGGCTGGTGCCTCTGCATGGTTCTCAGGCTCACTTTTCTCCCCATGTGGATGCCTCTGGGGGATGCCTCCCAGTCCCCCATCCCCAAACTGAGAAGTCCCCCCACATGCCTGGTGTCCCGTCACCCACCTGGCTCTACATCCACTGACATGTGGACTCACACTGCAGGCCCCCCACAACTGACCCTCCCACACACCCTACACACCCCCGAACTCCTCTACAGACTTCCAGACTCATCAGAATCCAACGCCTGCCCTGGTGCAGCGGCCTCCCTGCTCCCCACCACCTGGGCCTTCGAAGCTGGGGGAGAGGGGACTGGCCTGTGCCTGCTGCTCTGCCCTCTGGCCCTGCCCACAGCCAGAGCAGCCATGTTGGGGAGACAGTCTGGCCCAGGGAGACCTGAGCTGTGGCCCCACGTGCCAGCAGCATTCCTGCCCACCGACCCACATGCAGACAGACGCACACGTGAACACACGCACACATGCTGGAGTGTGCACGCACACACATACACACACACACACACAACCCACAGCAGCTGAGCGCACTGACTTCTCACAATGGCCCCACTTCACCCCCAAACTCCCATCCATTCTTCTGGTCAGGCCCAGCCTTCCCATCTGGGAAGGTGGGTTGGTTTCTCAGAATCAACAGTCTGCCCTACTCCACCCGGAGAGCAGGCCTGGGTGGGGGCAGCCCCAGGGCCTCTGGGTGGGTCGTGGGCAGGGGTAGTTGGCAGGGCCTGTCTGACCCACATCCTGAGCTCCTGGCCACAGCCCACACTGGCAGAAGTGGGGAGCCCAGTCTGGCTGCCCTCCCAGCCGGGCTGGTTTCTGTCGTGGGCCCATGAGGCTGGACCTCCTGCCTACACCTCGAACAGCGGGGTCCTTCGTCTAGGCAGCTCCTGCAGGCAGAGTGGCTTTCACGAGGGACTGGTGGGCCTAGCCAGACTTTGACCCCAAGGACAGACATCTATCCCCTTAAAACCCTCCCTTGTTCACATGCCACAGGAGGAGGGTGGGATGTGACCCTGTCCCCAGCACTCCCTGCCCGGGACCCCAAGTGCTTCAGGGAAGCCAGAGCCCGGGGTGCAGCCACGAGCTCACATGCAGCATCTGACAGCAAGTCCGCCCGGTCAGCACCCTGGCTCAGCGCTGATTACGGAGGGATTCATCCGCTTGGAGCCACTAAGGTTAATCACCAGGAGTGAGGGTGAGGAGCCCTCCTGGCTGAAGGGACAAGGGGATAGCGGATGGGGGCTAGGGGCCAGCTGTCCTCTGACTCCTGGCAATCCCTGTTTCATCCTGGGAGTGTGGCTGCACCCACAGGCACTGGGACCTGCCAGCACACTGTCATTCCACGGTGACCCCATGGCCCATGAGCACCAATGGGCTCTCAGGGGTCCTGCTGCTGCCCTGCTGTCCAGGCCCGGGTCCTCTGGGGCAGGGCTGGCTTCTCCGAGCCCCGGTTTCTCCAGCAGCCCCCACACCCTCGCCGTGTGGTGTTTGGTGGGTTCATCTGTGTGACTCTGCTTGCAGCCTTGGCGGGCTGAGCCTGTGTGGGCAGTGGGAGGCCAGGGCCCCTTCACATGGTCCTGGGGTGATGCTGGGTGGAGCTGCCCCTGCCAGGGGCTTGGAGTCCAGGTGTGGGAGACTCCAAACTCACAGTGAACCACAGGCCACGTGGAGCAGCCTGGACTCTGGGTGCCATGGGAAAGGCCCCGCCAGGCCGCCCTGTGGGGTGGGGACTGTGGGTCCTGCCTCCACCCAGCAGATGGCAGGCAGCCAGCAAGGGCTGGGGAAGAAGGTCCTGTGTTCTTGGGGCACCCCCGGCCAGGACTGTCCCTCCCCCGTCACTGACGAGGGGGCCAGGATCCAGGACCCCTCTGCCCCGGCCCGAGAGGACAGCAGACACAGTATGGAAAACAGAGAAGTCTGTATTTTGCATGTCAGTCACTCCGTCACTCAGAAAGCACATATCTGCTCCAGGGCTGGGCCTAGAGCAGGTCGTAGAAGTAGTCCAGGCCCTGGCCCAGCTCCCAGATGGACACCCCGACGCCCAGCTCCCTGGCCAGCGCCAGCCGCACCTGCAAAGACTGCAGGCAGAGGGGGGCGTCAGCCTCTGCCTCTCGTCACCATGGCAGCCCCCGAACGTGCCCAGGCCTGAGCCCCTCATCCCGTGCTGACCCACTGCCCACCATGGCCTCGCTGTGGGCAAGGGTCACTGCGGGAAGGGGTCATGCCTGCTGCCCCCGCCCCCAGCGCCACAGCTGGGCCCACACGTACCTTCAGAGTCGGGTAGAAGATGACGTGCCTCCC
Organism: Ceratotherium simum simum; assembly: GCF_057802395.1. Classification (NCBI taxonomy): domain Eukaryota; kingdom Metazoa; phylum Chordata; class Mammalia; order Perissodactyla; family Rhinocerotidae; genus Ceratotherium; species Ceratotherium simum. Next base: position 1,171,901 of record NC_141933.1, on the reverse strand, counting down.
GCCGCGGCTCCTGCAAAAGGGAGTGGCCCGTGGGCCTTGCCCGCCCTGCCTCCCCTCGTTCTCCCAGCTCCTCCCCACCTTCCAGCCAGGTCTCAGGTCCTGCTGGAAAGGCCCCTCTGTGGGTCCTACTCCTTGGGCTGGCCCTCAGGGCCAGAGGTTAAGCTTGTGACCCCCGGCCAGCCTGGGCATGTGCCCCCACCCTCACCCAGGGCCTCCTCCTGGACACTCACTTCTTGTACTCGAAGAAATGCTCGGCGGCCTGGCTGTCCCACACCATCCGGGGCCTGTGGTCCTTCAGTGTCTGGATGTACCTGGGGGAGACCGGGACATGGGTGTAGGAACTGTCCCCGGCCCGCCTGGCACCCCAGCCCCCTGGAGGCCTCGCCGACAGCCCTGACACCCGGACAGGAGAGTGGTGGCCACGGCTGTCATGGAAGGGGTGAGGCCACCCAGGGGCAGCAGGACTCAGGGGGCTGTCATCCCCCGATGGTCTGTGGAGCGCCAGCAGCACGCTGGGCCGGGTGGGAGCGCCAGGTGTGCACACTGGACGTGAGGGAATGCCAGGAAGCAGGACCACGGGACAGGGCCTGGAACATTCGGCCCAGGGCAGCTGCAGGACGGGCGCCTCCTGCTGCAGCGTCCAGGGTCCTCGCTGGGGGAGGACAGAAATGCCCAATAGACGGCTCCTGAGATTTGAGCAGAAGCCCCGGCAGCATTTCTAAGCTCTCCGCTGTGTGCCATGACTTGAGGTAAGTGCGCGACCGTGCCAATGCCTGGTGTCCTGAGTGAACCTCTCACTGTGTCATCTCTGCACCAGGTGCGTCCAAGCGGGCAGAGTGAGGGCACCTGCATTTGGGGCAAGGTGCCTGCTGGGGAGACGGGGCAGCCCGGGTGCTTGCAGGAGACGCAGCAACTTCTGCAACTGAGGGGGCGCTTGGGGCAAGCCACAGGCTTCAGAAGATGAACAGGGCCTGGGGGCAGCTCCTGGAAGCCCCGCAGGACCCCACTCAGCTCTCTGGGGACAGCAGCCCGGGGCAGTGGTTTCTGGGCCCTTCCAGAGGCCAGGTTGCCCTCGGCCTGCCCTCCTCACTGTGGACATGGCGGCCCCAAGCCTGCGGCAGGCCCTTCCCGATCGCCAGGAGCCAGTGGTTTGAGACACACAGACCGTCACCCTGCAGGAGACACACAGGGGACAGGCGGGTTCCCACGGTGCCCTGGGCCAGGACGACGGTTTCCAGCGCACCCCACGTCTTGTAAGGCACATTCAATGTCTCTCTGCAGTCCTCCCCGGCAGGCAGCTGACGACTGGACAGGACAGGTACCTGCAGCCCGAGGGAGGAGGCACAGACAGGGCCTGCAGCCTGGGCTCTGAGGAGGGAGGAGAGGGGGTGGTGGCGGCAGGGGCCCTGGTGCTCTTGGCTGCACTGCGAGACATCTGTGGGAGCCGGGGTCAGGACTGGACAGAGCAGTGGGGTATCCGAGGGGGAGGTGGCGGTGGTCAGCCATGTCGGGGGACACACGTGCCCAGGCATCGTCAAGGGGCCCATCTGATCTGCTCCCCATGGGGTCTGGGCCAGGCACAGCCGTGACCCCCATCAACCAGCTCTAATCACCCAAAACTACTGGATCATCCTTAGTTAAAACACCATGCTATGGGCCGGCCCCGTGGCTTAGCGGTTAAGTGTGTGCGCTCTGCTGCTGGCGGCCCGGGTTCGGATCCCAGGCACGCACCGACGCACTGCTTCTCCGGCCATGCTAAGGCCGCGTCCCACATACAGCAACTAGAAGGATGTGCAGCTATGACATACAACTATCTACTGGGGCTTTGGGGGAAAAATAAATAAATAATTTAAAAAATAAATAAATAAAAAATAAAACACCATGCTAGGTGTCATTTGCAGCTTCGATCAGATGTCTGCTAAGTGGCTCTCTACGAGAAGAATCTGGGACAGGCAGGGGATGCCAGGGGAGAACAGGGTGTGCTAGGGGGAGGGTGGGCATCTGACTCCACTTGATCAAGCCCCCTGGTCTCATCCCGGGGCCCTGGGCAGATGCTGTAGGGTGGGGTGACCCTGGGCCCTCTGGTCTGTGGGGAGCTCTGCCTGCCCACACCTTCTCCTGTGGGGGCCTCTGTGGTTGCCCCTCAAAATCTGCTGCCTACTAGAGGAGGTGAGGCTGTGGTTGGGGCAGCCAAGGCTGGGGTCTCTGTCGGGGCTCAGCCACGACCCCAGAGAGCACCTGGTCCCTTGCCCCTGGAGGCCTAAGCCTGGTGGTGCCACGGTGGGGGGCACAGAACCCCATGCTCGCCTGAGCACAGCCCTGGGGATCACCAAGTGGGCGATGGGGACACAGAGAAGCCAGAATGGGGTGTGAGCCCTGGGGAGGGACAATTGTGCAAACATGCCACCAGGCGGGCCAGCTCCAGGGGAACAGCAGGGCCACAGGGAGCTGGGAAGCGGCTACAACCCGAAATATGAGAGGCAGAGTAGGGACCCGTGGGCTGAGGGACTGGGCTGAGGGACGGGCCAGGAACAGGCCAGAGGGAAAGGACACAGAGAAAGCAGAGGGAAGACGGAGGCGAGAGGGCGTGAGGAGGAAGTGCTGACATCAGCACCAGAAGATGCCCAGAGGAAGGGAGAAATAACGGAGAGAAAATGCTTAAGAAATAAAGACTGAGCATTTTCCTAAATTAAAACAAAAGGCTGCAGCTACACATTGTGTAATCACATTTCTATGAAACATCCAGACCAGACAAACCCACACAGAAGGTAGAAGAGAGTCGCCAGGGCTGGGGTATGTGTGGGGGCTGCTAAAAGGACATGGGGCTTCTTTCTGGGGTGATGGAATGTTCTGGAATTAGAGATGGGGACTGCACAACCCTGTGAATGCACTAAATGCTACTGAACTGTACGCTTTGAAATGATGAGTTTTATGGTATGTGAATTGTATCCTCCCTCAAAAGAGTTACACAGCCTCAGACTGAAAGGTTCAAGGAACACCACAAAGAAATTACCAATGAAAACACACTGAGGCACGTCATGGAAGGATTCAGGGACATCAGAAACGAGGAGAACATTCTACATGTTTCTAGGGAGAGCAGATCAAGTGTGATCAAGGACGTTCCTGGGCCTCCTGGTCGGGGGAGTCACCTCTGGGAGACCAGCTGGAAGCTTCTCTTGGAAAAAGGACTCCAACAGGAGAGAGCAAGTCAGGGTGCACGGGTGCAGTGCTGGCCACAGCCCCAGAGGGACAAAGATAAGGGGGGAGTGTGGGGGGGAGGGACAGAGAAGGACGGAGGGGCACTCCCAAGCCAGAAGGCAACTCCAGCCCCACTGCGCTTCCGCCTCTGTCGGGGGGACCTGCGGTCTCCCTGCACTCTGTGCTGTGACCCACCCCCCCACACGAGAACCGAAGCGCACCCTTGCACGCGCCGGGCCTAGCCAAGTCCACGCCGCCCGTGTCCACTGGGCGGAGAGGCCCACCGGTACTGTGACCCTTGGCTGGACCGCTGCCCTGGACGGCACCAGCTTCCGAGATGGGGAGTTGGGCCTGCTGGGGTGTGGCCCGCCCTTAGGGACCCATCTGGCCGTGCTCCAGTTGGCTGGCTCTCACTGGCGTCCCCGGGAGGCCCCCCTGGGCAAGGGCAGGAGAGGCTCAGCAGGGTGGGGGATGTGGGCCCCAAAGGTGCAGGAGAAGAGGTGCCACCTTGATGGGTGCTGGGGCTCTCGCGGGGCTGGGCTGGGCCTCAGGGAACATCCTGGCACGCCAGGGGAGCAGGACAGCCTCTCTGGATGAGGCCTTCGCAGCCATGGGGGAACCACAGACCAGTACCCAGACCAGTGCCCTGGGGGCACATGTGTCTGCAGTGTGGGGGGCCTTGGCCCTTCCTGGGGTGTTTCATAGCCGCCCCAAATCCTCAAAGTCAGGGAGTACCCAGGCCACACACACAGGAGCCCGGCTGTGGTCATGATGGGGTCTGCGTGTCGTCCAGGGATGGCCAACAGAGGCTGTGGGGCGAGGAGGGAAAAAGCAGAACGTGTGCCACAGCCCCCGCAGACGGGGCCTTTGGCGTGCACAACGCTGGCCTGGCTGCCAGAGGCCAGGAAACGACACACTGCCAGCCTGAGGGAGCTGGCCTCCCGCCCTGCCATGGGGTCCTGGCCCTGTCTGCAGCTGAGCAGATGGTGAGGCAGCTGATCCCCCACAGCCCCCAGAGGGGACTAGGGACTCCCGCCACAAAGGGTCTGCGTCTTAGCTGGAGAGGTCAAGACAGGGAGGGCAGATAATCCCGAGACAGGCTACCTGAGCTCTGTCGGTGAGGGAGCTGGAGAGAGCCCGAGTGGCCATGGGGCTCACCAGCACCTCACAACTAGCCTGTCCCCCGCATGGGGAACAGGGGCTGTCATGGTAGGTTCTTGCAGGCGACTGGCTGGGGTGTGTGTCCTGGTGAGCTACACTTCTGGGGGTGCAGGACCTGAGTGAACGTGCTTGTCCCCTGCTGAGGCTGCCCTCCTCTCCCCTGCCAGACACAGGTATCGATCCCTGAGCCCCACTGCTAAGCTCTTCTGTCTGATTCACCAGATGGAAGGGGTTTGGCCCTGAGAAGGGGGAGGGCTGCCTAGCTGTGGGAGAGGCCCTGACCCACGCCTCCCAGGGTCCTCTGCATGCCACACCCCCCAACACCCACGAGCACACATGTCAACCCTGCTCTGCAAGCCAGGAGGATGGCCTGGAAGAAATCAGGCTGTGGGCAATGGAGGTTGACAACAACCCACAGGGGTCAGCGGAGGCCTGGCCTGACAGGTTCCCCACGCCTGAGGCTCACTCGGGGGGGCGGGTGGTCAGATGGCGGGCGGCAGGTGAGGGCCAAGGGGTAGGCTCTGGTCCGGGCTCCTGAGAAGGCTGGGGACTGGAGAGCAGACTGGTCCAGGAGGCAGGTGCCTGGCCCAGGGGCGCACGTGTGTAGGGGGTGCGGATGGGACTGAGGGGTGCCCATATCTTTTCCCTGTGCTACAAGGGGCAGCTGCAGCTCAAAAGTAGTTTCAGTGAGAAAAACAGAAATTCGGTGCAAATGGAGCTGATGCTGATGTCACTTAAGTCACCATAGCTCAGAGAAGAGAGTGCGAGGGGACCGGATGGGGAGGACCCTGGGGCCCCCCAAATGGCAGCTCGTGCGACCTTGCACACCTTGACTGAACACTGCGCTGGGCTTGCGTGGCCTCCACCGGGCGGCAGGTCAACGGGAGGGGCCGAGTCGGGATTGGGAGGAAGGTCCTCAGGGTCTGCCGTCCTGAGGAGAGCCAGCGGCCCAGCAGGCATAGACACCCCACTCAGATACTCAGCTGCCCGGGGAGGTGGGAGCACCATTCACTCACAGAGGGGGTTCTGGGGCAGCACCACACCACGGCCCTCCCCAAAGGCAGACACGACCCCCAGCTGGCTTCTAAAGCCTTGGGCTGGCAGTGCCTGACTCTGTCTGCCCGTCACAGATCTGTCATCTCCGTCTGGTCCCCTTCAGCCGCCCTCTGCAGGACAAACTCACTGGGCAGGAGCAAGCAGGTGCCGCTGCCCGACCCACTGCATGCCCTTGAGGTGCGTGAGCTGCAGCCCTGCTGGGTCAGCACTCTGCCCGCTCTGGCAGCCGGTCTTTATTCCGGCCCCGAGGGAGGCCCTGCTGAGCTGGCATCTGTTCCCCACCAAGGTGAGGCAGGGCGGTGAGCGCCCGTCCCCAACACAGGGCCCAGCCACACCCAGATCTCCATCACCTGCTATCTCCAGGCGGGCGCCAACAGTTACCTGTGAGGGGCACATCTGGGAAGAGGAGGAGCAGGGGCCTGTAGCCTCTGTGGGGGGATCTCCCAGCTGTGGGTGGGGACTGGGATGGGATACAGCCTTCCGTCCCTGGTTGGGGGGCAACCAGAATCCCAGTGCCTCAGAGAAAAGTCTGTATGTGTGTACAGGGGCACACGCACATGTGCACCCACACGTGCACACACACACCTTTGTAATTGAAATTCCTTGTTCCCCAGCCTCTCCTCAGAACAGTCAGGGGCTGGGCACTGGTGGCCAGCAGAGGCCGCGTGGTGCCTTTTGTCATCTGACCCACACGAGCTGGGGCTAATGGCCGCAACAACCCCACTTCATAGGCTACTGCTGGGTCCACATTTAGTGACTAAATTATAATTCTTCACCCCTCAGGTGGTATGGGAGATGAACTGTGCCCCCCCAAATTCATACATTGAAGCCCTAACCCCCAGCACCTCAGATGGGACTGTATTTGGAGATGGGGTCTTTAAAGAGGTGATTAAGGTAGAGTGAGCTCACTAGGGTGGACCCTAGTCCAGTGTGACTGGGGTCCTTATGAGAAGAGGAGATCAGGACACAGATGCGCACACAGGGACAACCATGTGAGGACACAGGGAGAAGATGGCCATCTACACACCAAGGAGAGAAGCCTCAGAAGGAACCAGCCCTGCCCATGCCTCGATCTCGGACGTCCAGCCTCAGGACCGGACATAGTAACGTCTGTGGTTCGAGCCCCCTGGCTGTGGTGTCTGTGTGGCAGCCTGAGCTGACTGAGACGAGTGGTACCTCAAGGCCAACAGCTCCTGCCTCCCACAGGCCTGGGTCAGCAGAGCCTGAGGCTGGAGCAGAGGTGGCTGGGGGCACTAGGTCCCTCTGGCTCCACACAGGCGGCCCTGGCTGGGTGACGCCTCCCTCCACAGCAGGAGAAAGCACCCTCCTATTCCTGGCTGACTGGTCAGTAGACGTCATGGCCAGGCTCCCCCAAGACTGATGCCGGGAGCCCAAACTCTGGACACAGCTCCACTCAATGCCTCCCTGAGATGGACACCCCTTCAGGGAGGTGGGGAAAGATCGGGGGGCCACCAGCAATGCTTCTAGAACCTCCCAGGAATCCCATGTCAGGGAAGGGCTGTGGTGGGGGAGGGGCAGAGCACAGAGCAGCCCTGACCAGAAGGACAGACAGACATGTGGGGCTCTGAGGGACAGGCTGGCCAGACACCAAGAGCCCCACTCTGCTGTAGGAAGACGGGGTAACGCCCCAGCGAGTGGCCGGGCACCATCTCAGCCCCGGGCTGCCCCCAGGCAAGAGCCCCCCAGGAGCTGAGGAGCTGCTCCCTGGCCTTCCTGCCCCAGCTCCCACTGTCCACACCACTTCCCCAGGCCCTTCTCAGCAGAGGGACAGGCCCAGGTTCAGAGATGCAGAGCCGTGCCCAGCACCAGGGGCCAGGAGTGGAGCAGGCACCCCAGGCCTGCACCAGACCTCTGACCCCAGCACCAGCCATGTGGACATGGGACATGGTCTCGGCAGGACCACCAGTTCTCTGTCCCTGCCTCAGACCATGGCTGACCCTGACGTCCCACCCATGAAGTGGCCCAATCCAAGGGCAGCTGAGGTAAGGGGTGGTCTCAGCCTCTCACAGGCGTTCCTCCTGGTTCTGGAGGCCCCCTCCTCAGATCAGGAGGGGCCCCCTGCCTGGGCTGATGTGCTGTGTCCCTGGCAGCAAGCAGGTCACCCTGTGGGTGACCCGCAGAAATTGCCCTGAAAAGGACAACAGAGCTGTACTGGGCATGCGCATGCCCAGATCATGGTCTCTGGACACACTCTCCACTGACAGGACCAGGTTCTCGAGAAAATTGGCTGACTGACACGGTTTCAGGGAACGTGATGGCCCTCAGAACAAAGGTGGAGAAGATTTAGGAATGCTAAAATGCCCAGTGCAGCAAAATTCACAGCATGTAGCATCTAACCCAGGAGCTAGATGGCAGAGGGTAGGCTGGACAGGGCCATGGAGTGAGCTGCCAGCCAACCGGACCCAGAACAGACTCAACATGGAAGCAGCGAGCAAGGATGCCAAGCAGCTGTTAGAGCTGAGTCCACACTCGTGGAGTTTAGGAGACACACAGAAGACCCAAAGAAACTGCTAGATGTGCGAACTACAACACGTGAGGGGAAGAAGCACTGGGTGGGATTAACGGCAGAGCAGACACGGCAAGAAACAGTCAGTGAATCTGAAGACAGCAGGAAAAGCGAATAAAAGAAAACAAAAAAAAAAGTCCAAAAAAATAAAATGAGTATCAGTGGGTGGGGCACAAATCGACTACCCTAATATGTATGTCATTTGTAGGCCTAGAAAGAGAAAAAGGGACAGAAAAAATATTTGGAGAAACTGGCCTAAATTTCTCCAAATTTCATAAAAAGTATAAATCCACAGATCCAAAAAGCTCAATGACAACCAGGTGCAAGAAACACAAAAAAAACTACACGAAGGCATCGTAACCAAACTGCAGTGGGTGCTGGGGGCAGTATGCACGGAGGAACAGAGGTTAACTACCTCGAGAGTCTCATTGGACAGAACGCAGCAGGAAGATGGTGAAGTGACATCATGAAAGTACAGGAAAAAAACCTGACGACCCAGAATTCTATACCCAGCAAAAATATCTTCCAAAAAACAACAAGCAAAATAAACTGAAAAGAATTCAACAAGACCAGAACCACACAGGGAGAAATGTAAAGGGTGTCCTTCAGGCAGAAGAGAGAAATACCAGGGGGATGTCTGGATCAACAACAGAACGCAGAGCCTCCACAGCAGCTGAAGTCCCGGGCCAGGACCATGTCCACATGCCCACCGACGGGGGAAACTCGGGGGGTACCCCAGCTTAAGGGGCGCTAGGACAGCACCCCCCAACCAGAGAGACTCAGAGAGGCTCCCCTGCAGGTGCCTGGTGCGCAGGCTCGGATGCTGCCAGGCTTTCTCCCTTGCTCCACCCCATTGCCTCCGGGAGACGTGCAGACCCACCAGCACAAGGGCCTCGGGTGCAGGGCAGCACAGGAGGCTGCCAGGCATGGTGAGGCGTCCCCAGCTCACCTGGCCCCAATGACAGGCTCGCGGGCATCCCTGGAGGCTGCGTAGTCCATGCCGTAGAAGTTCAGCCCCAGGAGGATCTTGCTCCGCCACTTGGACTTGGGGTCCAGGACCTGGACGCAGGCTCGCACCCAGGATAGCGGCGCATTGGGGCCAGGCCTGCAGGTGTGAGGGAGGAGCAGGTTTCAGCGGCAGGCAGAGGCCTCAGGCCATCCACCTCAGGCACCCCAGGCTGGGGCAGGGGTCCATGCACATGATGGGAAGCAGAGGGCAGCAGACACTCAGGCTTCCTGTGGTGCCTTCCTGCTGGACACCTGTGCCTGCATTTGCTTCGCCTGGGCCCTCTGTGGGGAGCAAAGCAGCTGAGGTCAAGGCCCGAGGTGGAGAGGCAGCAGTGGGCAGACATTGTCCACACCCAAGGCTCCCCCGGGGCAGTGGCCCCTGCCTACAGGAGTACCTTCTCCTCAGCAATGCAGCAAGCCCAGTGCCAGCGGCTGCCATGCAGCAGCCAGGGCCTGGTGACGTGAGCGGATGCCCTGGGATGGTGTTCCCATGGGGGCTACCTGCTGCCCTCTGTCACGTGCCTCCAGAATGAAAAGGCTACCCAATTCAGGGTCCATTGTGGGCTTTGGGAAGAAAAGACCAGGCCCTCCACATCCCTGGAATCAAGAGCTGACAGCAGGCTGGCAGGAAGCCAGGCCTCGCCTCTCTGAGTGCCCAGTGTCCAGGCCCCAGAAGGAATGGGCATCTCTGCTCCAAGTCACGGAATCCACGGGGCCCCATGGCACCCACACTCACTGCTGTGCTGTTGGGTAGTCGTAGGTCATGAGGCTGAAGCCGTCCAGCACGGGGGCCAGTTGCTCAAACTCCTTGTGTGTGAACATGCCCAGCTGGTCTGTCCTGCAACGAGACGAGCCCGGCCACCATGGCCCATCTCCCACTGCCCTGCCGGCCCCTTGGCCTGCCCCTCTCCAGCTGACACCTGGGCCCAACTGAGGCCAGAGCAAGCTGGCTGGGAGGGCTCCCAGCCCATGCCCCTTCCTCCCTCCGCTCTGGAGGACCTCAGGTCACTTTCCCTGGAGAGTCATTCGGCACTCAAGGGCAGCTACAGGGCAGCCCGCAGCTTGGTCAGGGCCACCCTCCAGGAGCACGGGTGGGGCTGTGAGGGCCAGTGGGCAGCCTTGCTGTCGGAGGTCAAGCAGAGGCTCGTCTCTTCCTGCCCCCTATGCATCTGAGGGTGGGATCAGCCCAGCTACGGACAGCCCCATCTCCACGGGTGGGGGCAGGTGCACCAGGCCAGCCTCACCCCATTCTCAGCTGAGGCCCCTGCTGCCCACACGACGCCGGCAAGCACAGGGTGCCCTTCTTCCCAGGGCCTCGGGCTGGGGTGGGTGGGAGCCCAGGTGGCCCGTCTGCCAGACACACCTAGTCTGCTAGCCTACCTGCTCTGCCTACAGCAGCCCCTAAGACTGCCACGTCCCTCGGGGGCCCTCCAATTCCCCTTCCACAAGAGGAGCAGAGGGCCGGCTCCGTGGCTTAGCGGTTAAGTGCGCGCGCTCTGATGCTGGCGGCCCGGGTTTGGATCCCGGGCGCGCCCCGAGGCACCACTTCTCCGTCCAGCGCGAGGCCGAGTCCCACGTACAGCAACTAGAAGGATGTGAACCTATGACATACAACTATCTGCTGGGGCTTTGGGGGGAAAAAATGAATAAATAAAATCTTTAAAAAAAAAAAAAAAAAAGAGGAGCAGAGACAGGACCCCTCTTCACAGCCGGCACCCCCAATCCCCAGGCAGGGGCATCCCACTGCAGGGACGTCAGAGATGGTCACCTGTTCCACAGGACCCGGGCGACCCTGAGATACCCTGTCTAAACGCTGCCCAGGCCAGCCACCTTTGGGGGGAGCAGCCAAGATGCCAGGTCCCGGCCCCCCAAAGACATCAGGTGCCTGTGGGACCTGAGGATAAGCAATACTGGCAGACAGTGACCCCATGACCCCAGAGCCCATCCCTGAGAGGGACAGGGTAAGAAGACTTGGTGACGGGCACTGGCCACAGCAGGGAGCTCGGGGATGTGTCTGGGGAGCAGACACTTCGCTGGGCAGTGACAATCACACTCCCCGATGGCCACACTTGAGACCAGCCCCCTAAAGTTGGCCAGAAGATGCCAGGCCCCAGCAGAATGAAGCTTGTTTGCAGCCGGCTCGTGCGGAAATGCCCTGGATCCCTCCAGGCCTCAGCTCTGGGACGCACAGAAACAGCGGGTGCCATCAGCTCCAGGAAAATGCTTCCACGTTTCAAAGGGTCACCTATTTCCAAGTGGGACATTTACTCAGGAACCACAGACATCCAAGCCCCACCATTTCTGGACTCAATGGCTCCCAAGAGAAGACAGGGCTGTGGCTGAAGACTGTGGTTGCCCAGGAGAGGGGCGCATCCCCCTAGTCCTATGTCTTGGTCACCTCAACACCCAGGGGCTCCCAGGGGGCATTTGGTGTCTGACGGCTTTCCTGTTCAACTGAGAGAGAGACCCCACCCCCAGAGGTCCTGGTAGTGCCAGGACCAGATGTGAAGGGGGGCCGGCCTGGGGCAGGACTCAGGCAGATGGATGTGGGGAGATGAACTGGGGGAGGGGACCAGGAGGCCTGCCACCCCAAGGGCCTTGCTCACCTCATAAAGAGAAACCCTTCTGTTTAAACCTACTCAGTGTGGCGGAAGGCCTCACTTCTATTGGCCGACTATTCCTTCAAGAAGACGCTCCCCAATGACAGCCCCGGGGGTCGGGGAGGGTAGGGTTTTCCCGAGCCCCCTTCTCCCATTAGCACTCTGCTCTGAGAAGACCACTGTTTGAGAGGACCGTCAGAGTGTGGACCAGGCTCACGTGGGGCACAACCCCCCGAGCCTCCCCCTCTTTGGCCAATTTCAGTGGCAGCCCTGTCAGAGACAGTTTCTGCTTTGTGTGGTCTGTCCCATGGTCCAACTGTCCCCCGCACCCACTACCCCTTCCTGGGGCATCCAGCTCCTCTGGGCCCACTCTTTCACGTGGGTGTCAGCCTCCCACCATGAGCCAGGCTCCTGCACCCCATCCATCCACCCGTCCACAGCGCCACCATGTCCCTGCCCCTCTGGCGCATGCCCTGGGCTTCTGCAGGGGTACCTGGGCCATGCCAGGTGCTCCAGGCAGAGCTGGCCTCACCGCAAGGCTCAGGCAGGCAGCAGCACCAGGCCACAGCCGGTGATGGCAACCACATGTTGAGCATCCGACTCTTGCAGGCCCCAGGGGCAAAGAAACCAAGGAACACGCCCTCTCCCTAAGGACACGCCTCCCCGAGTGTTCTTGCTGTGTGCATGGTTCCACACTGTGCCCTGCGTCTGGCTTAGCCCTGAGATCCCCCACGCCAGGAACCCTGGCCAGTTGCAGAGCCCTCAGCCCAAGGGCTCCTCATCAAGGAGCCCACGGCCCTCAAGCCCAGAACAGTTACTTCTGGCCCTTTAGAGAAAAGGCCTGCCAGCCTGTCTGGCCCCACTTAGGGACCCCCAGGTATAGACATGCCTGCCAGGCACTGGGGGCGCCTCCCCGCCGTGCAGCCAGCACCTGGCACCCATGAAGCATCCCAGTGAGTAGGGGGAGGCCCGGGGTCTCGGCGAGGCCCGCCTGGACTGGGCTGGAAGGCAGCCCCCCACTCCTCGTGGTGCAGCACAGGGAGTGACGGCACCACCCCCAAACTGCAGCCCCGCCATTGTCTCTGTGACCCATGAGACGCACGTGGAGACTCAAGAGCAGCTGGTCAACAGACACGGCCTGACTTCCCATAAACAAGAATTACTGCTCAAGAGGAAATCCTTGCATTCTGGGTTAGTTTCTGACGAAAGAAAACCCAGGGAGGAAGAAACAAAAGGAAAACACATCCCCGTGAGCGGCCGCTCCTGTCCTGGGCAGCCCACCCAAGCAGCTGCAGGGGAGATAATGGCCACGCAGCCCCTCGATTCCAGAATCTTCAGATGGGTGCTGCTTCTGCCCTGAAGTCAAGTGCCGGCCCACAGGGTTGCGGGGCTCTGTGCCCTGGCCCGGGACGCCCCATGCCCACTGGCCCCTCTGCTCCTGAAGGCTCTGGCTGCCTCACACTCCTTCCCGGCCGGCTCCAGTCTGTCAGATGCTTTTTGCCGAGTCACCTTCTTCCCATGGGCGCCCCTCTTTCCAGAAGGCCAGGCAGCCACGTGGCCCCTTCACCCTAAGACTCCACAGCTGCTGGAGGGGGGAAGGGCACTCCAGGCGGGGCTGGGCACATGCGTCTCTTTGGGGCACTGCAGATGGGGGGGGGCCCAGCAAACATCGTGCAGCCCCTGCCTCTCTTCGTGCGGCCACTGACAGTGGACATGAGCACGGCCTCTACCGGTTTCCTCCTAGACACCGAGACAGCTCGCCCAGGCAGGGTGGGGACCTGCAGCCCTGCTGCCCGCTTCAGGGGAGAATGCCTGGGGGTCTGTCTCCCCCTCACTCTTCCTCCTGTCAGCCCGCCTCTAGGGCCTCCTCTCTCTCTGAGACTCCCAACCCTCTGCCCCTCAGCCCCTCCAGTTTCACCCCACATGGTAGATGCCTACCTCCTCCATCACCTCGTCCGGCTGCCATCTCTGGGCCTGGGCCCCATCGCTGGAGAGTCGCAGGCCGGGCATTAGGGCCACAGACTCACCGTCAACCCCTTGCCATGTCCCAACCTGCTAGAGACCCCACCTTGTGTGAGGCCAAGTGCCCTCTCCCCCTGAGGGAATCCCATATTGTCTCCCCAATCCTTAAAACCCCTGCGGCCGCATCCAAAAGGCTTTACCATCCATCTCCCCCTCCTCTGCCAGCATCTCCCCCAAGACATCATGAACCTGCTGCCCCCACCCACCCTCAAGGCTGAAATGTCGCCTATCGGATGGTCAACCCCAAGTCCTGCCCCCAACCTGCCCTTCCCAGGCTGACCCTCCTCCGAGTCAGTGCAGGCTCTGCACATGGTCACCGGCCCCTGCCACATACTGCCTGGCATGTGGATGCTGCCCGCTGTGCCACCCCCACAGCAACCCTGACGGGGCAACTAACTGGCGACGTGCAGAAGGTGGGTGTCACTGTCCACATGCAGTGCCCGTCTGCGACTGGGGCACCCACGTCTCCTCCCCACAGGCCCAGTCACCCGGGCCTCGACCGCTTCCTCCTCTTGCCCTTGCTCCTCTGTGGCTGCTGCCCCACTAGGCCCAGGCCCACTTGCCCTTGGCCAGCCAGCGTCCCTCAGCCCTCCAGCCTGGACCTCCACCCCATCCGCGCACACAGCCGCCCTCCATACCTGTTCTGCATTCACGAGTGACCTGTGCCCACCGCCCCCTTGGAGCCCTCCACACACTCTGGTCATAGGCTTTCTCTGGCCCTCAGGTGAAGTGACCAGGGGCAGCCTCTGTGCAGAGGGGCATTCCCTAGGAGCACCCCTCATCCCACTCAGCACCTTCCTGACTCTGAGGTGACAGCCTGCTCTAAACCCCAGGAAGCCACAGGGGCAGCTGGAGATGGGGGGAGGCACAGACTACGTCAGGGTGGACGCCTGCCTGTGAGGCTGCGGAGCTCACCCGTAGGGTAGCACGGGGTGCCCGAGATGGCACTGGCAGCAGTGAGCTGGGGCGCTGGGCCCAGCAGGAAGGAAGGAAACCAGCCCTCCTCAGTCTGAGGTCAGCTCCCTGAGGCTAAGCAAGAGGGGAGGGCTTTCCTGAGGGGTCCCAGGAGCCACAAGGGCTCAGAGGGCTCAGCCCGAGGGCCCCGCCCCCAGCAAAGACGGCCTGGGGCTCTAATTAAACCAGCTCACTGGCTCTGGTGTCTCCATCTGTGGGTGAACTGAGCAAAAGCTCCAAGAGCGCCACTGATGGTGATGGCGGCAGCACTCTCCGGGGCGTGGCTGTGACCCTGGGCGCAGGGCTCAAGGACAGCACAGCCACAGGGCCAGCAGAGAAAAGGCACCGCTCCCCATGTGCCTGCACGCAGACCCCTCCTGGGGCTATTGTTCCCTGTGGTTAGCGCTCCGCCTTTCCGAGGTGAAGGACCAGCATAACTCCATCCCGCTGCTGCTGTTGCAGCCGGGAGGAGGCGCTGATCGGGCTGTCTGTCGGGGGTGCTGTCAGCAAGCGTGGGGAGCAGGAGAAACACCAACAAGACAAGCTCCGGGGCACCGTCAGCCAGAGCCTCTGGAGAAACTGCTGGTTCCCAAGCCACCAAGGCACAGCCCATGCCTATGTCCCGCAAATGCACATGGGCAGGCCCAGGTGGCAGGGAGGGACTGGCCTAGCCGGGCCCAGGGCACATCAGCAGTGCCTGGGACCCCCACCCTCAGTCCTGGATACACTGGCCACAGTCCCCTCCCTGCAGGTGTCCCCTCAGCTACCATGCAGAGGGAGCTTCCTGCCTTGGTCACTACAGGGTGATACGCAGGCAGCCCCAGCTCACACCGTCGTCCACTTCTGGCCCAGGTACCAGTAGCTCAGGGTGAAGATTCCTGGGCAGAGAGGGTGCCAGCCGAAATGCCAGATCCACCCTTCCTGAGGGCGAGTGGAAGCTAGTCTAAAAGACTCTGTCCCTCAAATGCAGAGACTTTCAACATGTCTTCAAACGTTTGGGGGGAGGCATGTGGCCTTCTCCCGCCAACACACGAGGACGTGCTGAGGCGGGTCCCAGAGCCCCACTGCCCATGCCTGTGGGTGCCGCGGCCGCAGCGTCTGCCCAGATGGGGCTGGGTGTTGACCATGGAGGGCCTCCCCCGCCCTGAGTTAGCGCGGCACTTACCCAGGGGTGACGGCCGGCGGGATGACCAGGATGGCGAGCAGCCGGGCCTGGTGCAGCGCCTCTGCCACGTGGGTGAGCATGTGGATGAGGCCCCTGCATACAACAGAGAAGAGCGTCAGGGTGGTCAGGAGCAGCTTGGCCCTACACGGGCACCTTCTGCCCTGGAGACTCGGGCTCCAGTGTGGCCCCAAACAGCGCAGGTGCTCGAGCACTGGGACAGCCCGGCAGATCCCGTGAGAGTCACCCTCCCCCCAACTGGGCCTATCCAGAACCAGCTGGCCCATCCTTCCTCATGCTCAGGGTCCCCTCGAGAGCAGAGGGGTGTCTGTGCAGCACCCATCACCTCTAATGACCCCATACAGCCTGGTGAGGGGGTGAGGAAGGACCCACGTGGGCCCAGCGTGCTGACCTGCTGATGGCTGGGTCAGCCCAGGCTGTGAAACCCCACAGGACACACTGAGGGCCTCGGAGCACCTCAGTAGGTGCCATAGGATCAGAACGGCGGGCAGCTCCACCGCCTAGCGCCTTGAGCTGAGGGGGGCCCTAACCTAGCACCCTCAGGCACCGGCCTTGACTGCCCAGCCCCCATATGCAGCAACCCCCAGCCTGGTGGACACCTGGGCACTGAGCTCTGTCTGCCTCGGCCTCAGGCAAGGGTTCAGGGGGGCTAACACCCTAAGTTCTGGGACACACAGAAGGGGCACCAGGCATGCCCCTCCACTCGTGCTCGGAGATGGGAGAGGAGTGTCTTAGAGGGCAGTGAGCCACTGGGGGGGGCGGGCAGAGAGGGAGGTGACGTCACAGCCTCCTCTGGCCCAGAATGGTGCAGGAGGTGGCAGCGTCTCAGAGCCAGCCAGCGGGATGGAGCACCTGTCATGACGCCTCCAGCCCGCTCATACCACAGGCAGCACGTGGAATGCCAAGTGGCTGGTGCTGACGAGCCTCAGCCCCGCAGACAGCGGTGCTGCTGTGCGCTCAGGTTTCCAGACGGCCTCACGCTGTGTCCACACTGGCCTGGCCCCACCGTCACTGTGTGTGGGAGGCCCTGGCTCAGACTGGCCCTCAGTCCTTCCCCGCAGCCCCTCAGGAGCCGCCCGCATCTGGAGAGCGGGCAGCGAGTCCACTGGCCCCGCGCAGTGCAGGTCAGAGGGTCTGGGGTGCCCAGGACTCACACCAGGAACAGCGAACAGTAGGAACAGTGTGGGGAGCCGGCCTCCAGGCCCTGCTCAGCTCCAGCTTGCGTCTGCAGAGCACAGGTGAGGGCAGGGCGGGGCCAGCTGCTCGGTCCCCAGCCCCAGTTCTCTTGAGGAGGCTGGGATGGGGTCTGGTGTGAGCAGATCACTGGACCGTGGCGGGATGGGTTCTGGTGCAAGCCAACCGCTGGACCATGGCGGCTTCTCAGAGCCTCCTGACGGGAAACAAGCCCAGTGGAAGAGATCGGGTACCGCTGTGACTCCCCGACAAGGAGGTGGCTCTGGCCGGAGGCGGTCAAGCATGCCCTCCAGGGAGCACAAAGGCTTGAGGAGGCCAGCCTCCCTCTCTAGGCTGGCATCGGCTCTGCCAGGAACCGTCACACCATCTGCCACCATCAGTACCTGTCACTGTCGCTCACCTTCCTGGCTCTTGGGACTGCCCTGGGGACTGTGTCTTCGTGAGAAAGGAGGGGTGTTCTCGTGCCCCTGGGGCAGCACCCACCCAGCTGGGTGTCTGCTGGGACTGAGTCGCAGGGGCCACCCCAAGGTCACCAGTGTGCCCAGGAAGCAGGCCTGCCGCATGCTGGGTGTGAACAGAGGTGACGGGGCCTCCCATCAGAGACAGGCCACATCCCCGCCCACTCCAACTGCTCAAGCCGCCTGCTCCTCTCCGGAGGACTTTTGTGGGAGGGAGGGCTGGGAGGACCTGGAGCCCAGGGCGTCACAGAGACACCATGCCATTGCCCCCCCTTCACACTGCATGGGCCACGGGCGCGAGTCCCATAGCTGACAGCCACCTGCCCCTTAGCATTTGCCAACAATGGCCTTTCCAAGCTGACCTGGTGCTTCTGGAAGGAAACAGGGCCCTCAGACATCTAGTCAGAAGCCTAATGGGGATGATGGGTGGGGGCAGGAGTAGCAGCCTTGTTAAATGTCCCAGTCACGCCTCACCATGGCCAGGCCTGTCCTGGGCGGTGGCTTCCGGGCAGCAGTATGCCTGAAGCCATCCGCCGGGCCGGCCAGTCTCCGCCCTGCTCCTCAGGATCCTGGACACTCTGGCCCCCTCCTCGCCCGGCTGCATCCTTGCTGCAGCTCAGGCAACTTCCTGCCCCCTGCCCTCCCTCCCTGAGCCCAGAGAGAACGAAGCTGTCTCACAAGAAGCTGCAGTGGGATCTGTCTCAGGCTCCCCCTCCTCAGAAGGTGCCAGAAGGTCACCTCGGCAGGGCTGCGGCCACCCACGAAGGACCCAGGCAGAGCCTTCGGGTGGGGGGGAGTGTCTTTCGGCTGAGAGAGAGCCAGGGCCCCTCACAGGCAGGTGCTGTGCTAGCTCCTGACAGACACGAGGACCATCTCACACTCAACTTAGCTCTCGTCTAGAACCCGGCCCCAGAGGCCTCCCAGGGCAGAAGCGCAAGGAGGGGGAGCCTTTCAGAGGCACCTTTTGGGGCGGGTGTCTGAGCACGGGGAAGCAGGAACCCACGGCTGGGGGCCTGGGCCCAGGTAGGGTGGGAGCTGCAGCTGTCCGGGCAGGCCTGCCCCCCCACCCTTCCCTCATCCCCCAGGGCTGATGGCGGTCTCCCCACCCCCACCCAGGGCAGAGAGCCCCAGGACATGCCTGGCTCCAGGCACACCTTCCTCTGGGCCTTAGGTGGGAGTCCTGTTCCCCTTTTGCACGGCCCCCCGTGACAATGTACCTTCTGCCTGCATTTGGAGGCAGATCTGTGTGGTGACACCACCTCCACGTCGGGAGAAACTGGCCTACAGCTGCAGGAGGGTAGAAGGTGGGACGGCGCTGGCTCTGAGGGGGAATGCCCCAGGAGAGCCCCAGCCAAGTGCTCCCTCTTGGGGCAGGCAGGCATGGAGAAGTGGGGCTCAGGCCTGGCCCTGAGCTGGGATTCCTTCACGCAGAAAGGGAGGGCTGGCCAGTTCCAGAAACGGCTGCAGCTGACTGCAGGCTCCCGGTGTCCCTGGCGCCCGCCGTGTGGGCTGCATCACCGCTCTGCCGTGCCTGCGTTCAGGATGCCCTGGGGAGGCGAACTCAGTCCCTCCTCCATCTTTTGTGGGGCTGAACCCCATGTCCCTGACAGGCAGGGGCAGTGGCTACTGCAGGTGACTCTCCACCCCTCCTGCCTTACCAGGTCACTCTGACCAAGGTGGGGCGGCCTGCAGCCTCACAGGCAGGGTGGGTGATGCTGCGAGGGGGCCATGCAGCAATCCCCCAGGGCTGGCACAGAGCCTGTGGGCCTGGGTGGCCAATTCTCTTCCCAGAGGACTTCGTGGCTGTCCGCTCCGAGGGCCCCTGGGCGCAATCCATTAGCCCCTTCTCACTGTCCCCAGGAAGGCTCTATTGTGCTCAGCAAAGGAGTTCCTGCTCTTGTCCAAGCCCGACTCCGCTGTCACCGCCTGGACCACAGTTCTCCCACCAGGTTGTCCTGGGCGACGCTCCTCATGCTCCCTTCGCCACCCACGCAGGTGTCAGGGTCGCAAAGCAGCATGGTCAGAGCCGGATGCCTGCCCCAGCTGTGCCCGGGATTCTCAGAGCCACTCCCCAACACTCTCAGGGTGCCATCTCTGCCCCCAGGTGCAGACGGTGGGAAGAAGGCCCTCTTCCCAAATAGGGCATCCCTCACCCCGTCCTTCCTCCAGCCTCCTCCCAGGACACCCGTGGTAGGAAGAGCACAGAGCAGCCCCACCCGAGAGCCACCCAGAGACCACTCACACGTGTTTCTGGCTCAGCAGCTGGCTCCAGACCTCCACCACAAAGCCGTCAAAATGCTGGCTCTGAAAGGAACAGGAGCAGGGAGGAGGGTCTGACAACCCAGGAGGGATGGATGGGAAGGCAGACACGAAGCTGGCCACCTCCACGTATCCAGTGAGGTCCCGGCCCAAAGGCCATGCTGCAGGCCCAGAAGCCACTCTCTACAGGGGGCAGTGTGGTGGTCCCCACAGGAGCCAGGAGTAGAGATGCCAGGGCTCTTGTGTGTCCTGTCCACTCATGTGCCTCCCCTCACTCCAAACTCTGGGGGCCTGAAGGCTCCCCAACTCCTGCAGCCCAGCACTGGCCAACTGGGGTGGGTACCCTCCCAACAGGGCAGAGGGAAGCTGGGCGTTACCCAAGGAAGTCCCCCCAGCCCTGGGAACCCCGGAGTCAAGAGGAAGCCTGACGCAGCCTGTGTCGGGCCCCACAGAGCACCAGGCCTCACCCTGGCAATCTGAACCATGGTCTTGCTGAGTTCTTCTATCTCGTCCTCGCTGTCCAAGACGTTCCGGAAGTCCTCATGAGTCCAGTCCTCAAATAGGAGCCGAGGCACTGGGGGGACAGACCCACGCAGAGACCGTGACCCTCCTGCACTTGGCCCTGGCCCTTGGCCTCCAGAGCAGAGTGACCACATAGCCGAGCACCCAGCATGGCTGTCCCAACACCACAGGGCCTCGAGAGGGACGGGTACCAGGGGTGTTGGGGAAGGACGAAGATGCTGACTCCTTTATCCCTGCACACACTGGGTCTGAGTGCCCATGAGCACCCCGACCCCAGCTCCGCCAGCTCCTTGCTGCCTGGCTCCTGCTAGACCACCCTCTACCTCATCGCCTCCAACCGCAGGTCCCCTCCCAGCCCCTGTCCCCATGGCTCCTCCTGCTCAGCTGTCACCTGCTCCCAAACCTCCCTCACCCCACTCCCCAGACCTTGCTGGTCCCCCTGCACTTTGGGACGGTGTCCCTCCCTCACCAGCTGTGAGCTCCAGGACAGGGCCCCAATAAACGCTCTCTGAGTGAATGAAGAAGAAATGGGAGGGCAAGTCCACAGGCGAAGGAGGCACTGGCCTTGGTGGGCTGAGCCCAGGTGGGTGGGCCACAGGACCCCAGGTGGACCAAGGGCTGTGAATGCCGGGCCGGGGCCAGCCTTGTTTCTAAGTGGTCAGGGCAGTGACTGATGTGCTGGGCAGTACAGCCTGCATTACCAGGCACAGAAGACGACCACGGGGGCCACTCATCCACACACAGGGAGGTCACGCCAGCTAGTACCTCCACCCTGTGGCATGTGGCCTAAGGGCTGGCTGCCCTGACTGCCCAGGCCCGCCGGACTCACCTATGCGGAGGCCCTTGGACTGCTTCCGGAGTGCCCGCATCCACCCTGTGGGACATGAGGGGACAGTCAATGAGGGGTGTTGCTCATGTGAAGACCCAGCCCACCTCCAAAGAGGAAAATGCAGGGGCCGTGCAATGGGCGTGCAAAAGGGAGGCTGGGGGAGAGAACCCACAGGTCCCATGCCCTCCTCCTCCTGACCTCACCCCCTTCTTCCTGACCTCACCCTTCCTTCTCCTGCAGAGCAGCCAGGGTGGCTCAGACCCCGTGGCCAGGGGGGACACAAGCGGCCACATTTGGGGCCACACTCCAAGGGGCCTGGGACTCTTTCTTGGAGCTGAGGGGTACCTGGAGGGCCAGGCCCCAGAGCTGCTCAGTCCTCTGACACACTGCCCTCCTGGCACTGGGGAATTGCTCTGGGTCTCAGAACTCCACAACTAGCTAACACATCCCCTCTCCAACCCAAAAGGGGGACAGCTGTGTAAACTTGGGTGTGTGCCCACAGAACGTGGCTGTCAGGGTGTCTAGGCCCTGGTTCCCTCCCAGAGCCCCCTTCCCTGGACACCTCCTTCTGGGCACATGTGTAAACGGTCAAGGGGGTCGGGGGTGTAGGCCAACACCAGGCAGTTATCACACTGACACACTCACATTCTCATACATGTACACTCAGACACACACAGAGACACAATCACATAGACACTCAGAAACATACCCAGACACACTCAGACACTCGCATGTGTTCATGCTCACACTCAAGACATTCTCACACACACACATTCATATTCACAAATATACCCACATTCTCACACACACAGATACACTCTCATCCTCACACTCAGACATACACATTCACACATGCAGTCACTGACACACACTCATATGCACACAGACATGTGCTCACACCCTTCTGGGCCCTTGGGATGAGCTCAGACGAGCAGCAAGGTAAGAACCTTGGTCCACGTCATGGAGGCCTGTGACCTCGAACATCTCACGGCCACGCCTCTTCAGCTGCAACCACACGGGTGAGATCTGCGTAAACTTGCCCCCGAAGACCTTGGCGATGTCGTAGCCGTGGCTGTTCCACTAGCAGAGGATGGACAACAGGTGAGCCCACTTGCAGCTGCACCACAGGGAGCAAACCCCCAGAGGACCCCCAGAGTGACTCTCGCTGCTTCTCTGGGAGGCATCTCTCCTGCTGCACCTCCACAGTGGGGCCCAGGGAGGTGAGAACACAGACCCCAGTGACCACCTTGCCCTTGGGACCTCCCTGTCCACCCCAGGGCCCAGCTTACTGGAGTGACGTAGCCCAGGACGTCCCCAGTAAAGTGCCTCTCCCGGGCCTTCGCTGAGCAGTAGCTGCGATGCTCGAGAACCACATCCTCGGCTCTGAGGTCCGTCACCACGAGGCCCCGATCTTGGACAGGCTTATCTGAAAACTGAGTCTGAAATAAAAGCAACGGGAAGAATGCCATCAGTGTCCACGTCCTCAGGCAGAACACAGAACCCTGAGGAACAGCAGCGGTCCTCTCTGTTCAGCCAGGGACTGTCTGGATCAACATGGTGCTGCTGACCAGGAGACTGCAGGGAGAGGCCCACCCCTGAGGAGCTGACAGTCCCCGAAGACTCACTCTGCCTCCCTAGGCCATCTCAGAAAAGCAGCACAAAGAGATGGTGCAAACACAGCACGACTCTCGTCTGATTGGCTCAACTGCCATGGATATTACAGAACACAATGAGGTGGGAGGACAGCGCAGGTGTGGAAAGGAGCAGAAGGCGGGGTAAGGACCGAAATCTAGACGTCATCACAAAGACAGGCCCACTGGGGGCAGGTGCATCCTCAGGCCCCAGCGCCAGAAGCTGCTCCCTGCGACACCATCCAGCCAGAGCCCCAGGGCGGTACAGGGCCAGCCACTAGAGGAGGCCAAGGCCTCAGCCTCCCGGCTCCCAGGCTGCATCCCAGGCCTAGGCACCCAGCGCCAGCAGGCAGGAAGAAGGCACAATGGTCAGCCAGTCCCCAGACCACTCCTACCTTCTCCAGCAGCGTCTTGGAAGCGGCCTTTTTGGCATCTGACTTTGACAGGGTAGTGTGAACAGAGCTGCAGGCCAGAGCAAGCCAGAGCGCACTGAGGAGCGCCCTCATGGTGGGCAGGTCACAGCAGGGTCCAGCCTCAGGTTCCAGGGGGCTGCAGAGATAGAGCACGTGGAGACCATCAGCAGCGTGGGGTGTCCCCTCTGCCGAGTAGAGCACTCGTCCTAATAGGGCCTGGGTCCTTGTGGCACTGGGCTGGGCACTGGCCCCAGGACAGAGCCTTGTGCTGGGCCAGCCCCAATGGCCAGCGTCCAGCTTCCAGCACTGCTGGGCCCGTTTCCTCTCAGACACCCAGAAAGTGGCTTCCTTGCCACCAGCCAGAGAGCCTTCCCCTGCTGCCTCAGTGCCGCCCTGACAGCCGGCCATCTAGGAAAACGTTGGCTGCCCACTTCCCTCTCAAACCCAAATAAATCACGGCCACTGGAGAACTTAATTGCAAAATAACAGAGCCACAGAAAGGACTAGCAGAAAACATGAGTACCTGTTGGTGTAAACTAAGGGTTGGGAAGGCTTTTCCAACTATATCAGCAACAGTAGAGATTATGAAAGAAAACGCCAATAGAGTTTACTAGATAAAAATGTGGAGCTTTCATTTAGGAAACACAAGAGCAAATATAAAGAAATAATAAACCAGAAAAAAAATACTTAGAACATTTTAGACAATGAATTTCTATTCATTATCTCTCCATATCATGCAATGAACTCTTAGAAATTGAAAATAAAAAACACTCCAATAAAAAATACCCCACTACAAAAATAAGGAGTGGACGTGAAGAGATGTAATACAGAGAGATACCTCGTAATACAGAGATACCCCATAACACACAGAGATACCAGAGCCCCCAAAACGGCACCTCGGCTTCACCAGCAATCAAAGGAACGGACGCTGAAATCACACAGCCCTTCTGCCCAGCATTTGTGAGGACTAAGGAGAAGGACACTATCATGAGGACTGGGGCCAGTGGCAACTCTCCTGGGCTGTTCCTGGGAATTCAAGTTGGGAAAACCTTTTTGGATGAAAATCTGGTCATGAATATTATACTTTCCAACACGTGTTTTCCTTCCAGAAATTCCGCTTTGGGAGACTTCCTACCTACAAGGAAAACATGCGAGGATGTTCATCGCAGTGCTGTTTACACAGAATAACCTGCACTTCCACACGATGGAATACGGACAGACACGCGATGCTCGTGATGTCCTGGTTGGTGCAAACATCACAAAATATACATACCTAGCATGATCCCATCTGTCTTTAAAAACGCCTACGTGTGTACACTCACAGAAGAAAGTACGAGAGGGGGACGCTGGCAGTACGTGAGCTGCTGCCTGGGCTGCCAGTCGTCCTGTCCACTGTTCGCTTTCTCTGTATCTTCTGGCTTTCCAGTACTATACTTTTTAGTTGTACAGTTCATTTTTAGGTCCTGGACCTCCCGCCCTGGCGATTATGCTTCCTGGTCTTTCACTCTCAGGGCAGCTGAGAAACAAGCAGGCCCAGTCTGGCTGTCGTCCCTGACCACGCCTTAAGATGCACAGGTGTGAAGGGCACATCGGTCAACAGTCTCGCGGCCCAGGCAGCGTGCTGCCTCCAGACCAGCTGAGGGCCTGCTTGGCAGTGGAGCCAGAGGAGACCCTGCAGGGCCCTGAGGACTGGAGGCCAACCTAGTCCCCTGCCCAGCAGGTGGGTGTACATTCCCCTGGGGACGTCAGAGGCCCGGCCAGGCAGGGCGTGCCCTGTCAGGAGCTGGCAGAGCCAGGCCCTTCGTGGTACCTGCCCGTCCACCCTCTCCACCCCAATGACCTCTGGGCCAGGAGCCTGTTTTCACTCCCTCGAAACTCTCCTCTTGACCTGCTTCCCTTTGCAGAGTGGCATAGGCTGCCCCACTTTGGGCTGTCACTTCCCTGGGCAAGATGGGTATTCCTGGTGCAGACCAGGGGGCCCGGGCTGCGTCAGGCAGTGAGTGCCCACGTTGTGGCACCTGACAGACCCACAGCACACCTGCGTGGGACAGCGGAAGACCAGGGCCCTGGAGTGAGCAGCCCTGCAGCTCCCTCCCCATGAGGCAGGGAGGCACAAATGACCTGATCTGGCCGGACCTGACCTGGCCCTCGGGCTTCTGAGGAGGACAGAAGGGACACACCTGTGCAGAGCTGCTGGCAAGGGCAACTCCAAGGGGCTGTGGGGGAGGGATATGAAGACCCACACCCAGATCTCCACCCTCTGCCCACTCCACTCCCCACCAGCCTCTCTCCTCGGGGGACATTTTCCAGCATCAGAATCATCAAGGAGAGCAGCCCCAGCCCCACCATCTAGCCACCACAGCCATGAAACTTGGGTTCCCTCCACCATAGCCCTGGGGCTAGGAAGGGCTCTGGAGGAGAGGGCTTGGGCTGAGGCAGGGGCAGGTGGCCCAGAATCACCTAGAACTTGCCTGGCCAGCCTGAGACTGCAGCTGCCAAGCTGTGAGGGCCCACTCTGAGCAGCCTGGCCACCATGAGGCCAGAAAGACACATGAACGTACGTGCTTCCAGAACGAAGGGCTGGCACGAGGGGCTGCAGAGGCGATGCACATGGGGGGACAACTGCACCTGCTGGCAGAAGCCACAAGGAGGATGGGGAGGCCCCATTCTGCTGGGCACCCTGTCTTTAATCCCAGTCTCCTCAGACTCCCTCTATGGCTGCTGGCCCTTCCTCTGCTCTGGGGCAGAGGTCCAGGTCACTCAGGATGGAAAGGGATAAGAAACCAAGCAGGAGGCTGGTCCTCCAGGAGCATCCCAGCAGTAACCCAGGGGTGCGCCCCAACACCCCTTCTACTCTTTTTTTTTTTTAATTTTTATTCATTTATTTATCTTTTTTCCCCAAAGCCCCAGTAGATAGTTGTATGTCATAGTTGCACATCCTTCTAGTTGCTGTATGTGGGACGCGGCCTCAGCATGGCCGGAGAAGCAGTGTGTCGGTGCGTGCCCGGCAGTGCATCGGTGTGTGCCCGGGATCTGAACCCGGGCCGCCAGCAGCGGACCGCGCGCACTTAACCGTTAAGCCACGGGGCCGTGCCCACCTTCCACCTTCTGTCCACGGCCTGCCGCACCACCTGGTGTCCTGCACCCAGGCGGCAGGGCCACCACCCACCCACCCACCCGGAAACCCCTGCCTGCAACCTGACCTGCCTGACCCTTGACCTGTGATCTCACACCACAGGGAAGGAAAGAGGAAAGGGTGGAGAGGGAGCTGATCTGGAGGAAGGAAGATGGGCTCTGCCGGCTTCTGTGCCGGATGGAGGGAGCCATGGAAGAACCAGACGGAGTGCAAGCCTGGGCTGGCGCTGCCGCTGACCACCTGTGCCCGGTGGGCCAGCCCTAGGATGAGACGCATTAGCCTCAGGGAGAAGCACTTGGACGCGGGCTGCTCTCTGACCAGCCATGGAACTTTCCAGACTGTCTCCCTGACACTTGGTGGTGGGGACCCGGTGTGTAAGCTGCATGATGCGTGGGGTGTTCAAGCTGCAGGAAGGCCCTTCTCTGGGGACCTCCCATGGCTCCCCACTGTCCACCCTGCCACCCTGCCCCCAGGCCTGAGGGCAAATTCTCCCATCATGCTCTTCAGAACAGATTTCTGGGCTCACACATCCTGTTCTTACATCAAAACGTGTTTCTTCCCCAAACACCAACGACCTCCTTTGGGCAGAGCGGCCCCTGCACAGGGAATGTGGTGTGTAGTGATCTGTTCACACTTGTGGTCACTCAGAAGGTTCATGACAAATGCAAACCAGAGAGCCTCCGGAGGCGGGGTCTCAGACCTGCTCTGTAACTCCCTAATGACGAGAGCCCCACTATGTCAAGGGCTCCAAGCTCCCGGGACTGTTTCAGCAGTGTGTTGACGAAGGGACGGCAAGTCACAGCAGTCACTTCCTAATGTCTTTTAGAGAGACTGACAATAAGAAATAGTTTGCCATAGCTCAGTACACGCGTGCGTGTCCCGTGTGTACGTACGTGTCATACGTGTGTGCAGAGTGAAAAAGCAGCTATCAGAGGTAACCCTGCTGTGATGCACTCTGAAAATTTCTTTTCTATTTCATTTCTAAGAAACCGGTTTTTACCCATCAAATTGGTCTCACTATTCAGTGATGTGCAATTTGAGAAACGCTGACCAATGTGCCCTGAGTGTCTGTCACCAACACCTGGCTGGACCTCGAGCCGACTTTCATTAACAGAATGCTGCTGTTCCCACAGCAAGTGCAATGGTCAGTCACACGAGTTCTCGTCTTTGAGCACAAATTTTGGAGCCAACTGTGCCCTGCGGTGAGAGGCGAGTGCGCTCTTGGAAGTGAAGGTGGCGTAAGAGGCAGGACGACCACAGCCCCAGGTGACATTTATTGACCACGTGCTGCGCGTCAGGCCCTGTGTTACGCGGGAGTTCTCTCCAGAACCCCGGGACCCGCACTGTTGTTATTCCCATGCACAGATGAGGAAGCCGGGCCGGAGGGCAGCCCGTGGGGCGCCGCACAGTGCACGCCAACAAGCCCCGGGTCACTTGGCCGGCGCTCCGGCCTGGCCACCTGGTCTCTGGAAACGGGGCGGCCACCACTCTCTCTGCCTCACGCACCTCAGTCACACCAAGTTGTGTTGCTCACCCTCACTGCCTCCCACTCAGGTTCTTATCCCCACACACTCACGTCTACACTGGTCCCTGCGAGCTCCCTCCCTCCACCTCCCCCTTCACGCTCTCTCCGCCACACGCCGCCCAACACCTACATCCTTTCACACGCTCTCACACTCCTGCTCTCTCACACACCCGCTCTCCCTCACACACCCCCCTCACACACCTGCTCCCTCTCACACCCCTGCTCTCCCCTACCCGTCTCTCACACTCACTCTCCCTCACACACACCCTCTTGCACACCCGCTCCCCCTCACACCCCCAAACCCGCTCCCTCTCACACCCCTGCTCTCCCCACCCCTTGTCTCTCTCACACTTGCTCTCCCTCACAACACCCTCTCTCGCACACCCATTCCCCTCACACCCCTGCTCTCCCTTACCTGTCTCTCACACTCGCTCTCCCTCACACACACCCTCTCGCACACCGTTCCCCCTCACACACTTGCTCCCTCTCACACCCCTGCTCTCTCCCACCCCTCGTCTCTCACACTCACTCTCCCTCACATCCTCTCTCGCACACCCACTCCCCTCACACCCCTGCTCTTCCCCACCCCATCTCTCACACTTGCTCTCCCTCACACCCCCGCTCTCTCACAGACCCACTCTCCCTTACACACCCCTCTCTCGCACACCTGCTCCTCTCACACCCCTGCTCTCTCCCTCACACCCACTCTCCCTCACCCCCATCTCTCACACTCGGTCTCCCTCAGATACCCTCCCTCACACCTACTCTCTCTCACGC
The DNA here is from genome assembly GCF_057802395.1 of Ceratotherium simum simum. NCBI lineage: Eukaryota > Metazoa > Chordata > Mammalia > Perissodactyla > Rhinocerotidae > Ceratotherium > Ceratotherium simum. The sequence goes on along the minus strand of NC_141933.1, from coordinate 1,143,448 downwards.
ACCCCCTCTCACACTGGCTCTCCCCACACTCTCCCTTACACACACACCCCGTCACACCTGCTCTCCTTCACACACCCACCCCTCTCCCACACATCAGCTCTCCCTCACACACACCATCTCTCACACCCGCTCTCTACCTCTCCTCATTCACTCCCCCTCCCTCTCACACCCACTCTCTTTCACACTCACTACCTCACACACCCACTCTCCCTCACACACACCCTCACACACCCACCCTCTCACATCCCTGCTCTCACACACATCCTGTCTCACATAGCCACTCTCCCTCACACACACCCCCATACCCATTCTTCCTCACACACTCCCACTCACACTTGCTCTCCCTCACACACCCACTCTTCTTCATACACCCCCCACACATCTGCTCCCTCTCACACCCCTTCTCTCATACAGCCCTCTCACACCAGCTCTGCCTCACACTCTCCTCTCTCACACCAGCTCTCCCTCACATACCCACTCTCCCTCACAACCCGCTCCTCTCACACTCTCTCTCACACCTTCTCTCACAGACCTGCTCCCTCACACACCCTCTCCCTCTCGGACCCGCTCTCCCTCACACAAGCGCTCCCTCACACACCCTCTCTCCCTCTCATACTCACTCTCCCTCACAACCCGCTCTCACACACCAGCTCTCCCTTGCACCGCGCCTCCTGCTCTCACACGCGTCCCCCGCGCGCCCACTTCGCGGAGGGGAACTGAGGCGGTGCGAGGAGAAGCAGGCGCCGGGACGCGGGGCGCTCAGGCCACCCCGGCCGGCCGCCACGGGGCTCACCTTCATGTCCCGGAGGCCGGCCGGACCTCCCTCGCGCGGGGCCGGAAGACGCTCGCGAGGGCCGCCGGAAGTCCCGCCCCAGGACGTCCGCGCGCAGCTGCTGTGCCACGCCAGCTTCCGCCCCGCCGCCGCGCACGGCACGCTGGTGGGGGGGCCGGGGGCGAGGCATGGCCGACCAGCCGGGGCGGACGGCGGGCCGAAGGAGGAGCCTGGATGGGGTGGGCGGAGCCGAGAGCGAAGCCGAACCGAGGGGTGGGTCCTGGTCGACCGGCCGGGGCTGGGGGTGAGCGTGCGAGGGGTAGGTGGGCCGAGAGGAGCAGCTTGTGGGGTGGGCGGGGCCGAGGGGGGGGGCGGGTCGAGAATGGGGCGTGGCCAAGGGCGTGGCCCGCGTCAAGGGGCGCGTCTTGGCGAGGGGCGTGGCTTTTGCCGGAGAGGGCGTGCTGAAGGAAGAGGCGGGGTGAGGGGCGGGGGGCCGGGGCGTGGCTTTGCCGGCGAGGGCGTGGCGAAGGGTGTGGCGGGGTAAAGGGAGGAGCCTGAGTGGGCCGAGGGGCGGGTCCTGGTGGACTGGCTGGGGCCCCGGGCGGTCCGAGGGGAGGAGCCGGGACGCGGCCTGGTCCCGGGGCGGGAAGGACCGAGAGGCTGGGACACGGGCTCACCCCGGGCCGTTGGCTGCGTGGTGGGCTCCTAATGCGTGCTCGTGGTGGGGCGCTCCGCGGGCCGGGCTCTCCCGGGAGCCTGACGCCCTCGCTCGGGAGCCGGTGCGGGGGCTGGGGTTCCGGGGAGCTCCGCGGTCCCCCTCGTGGGCACCGCTGCGTGTCCGGGACGGTCCCCTCGCCTTCCTAGCGCACGCGCTCCTCGGAGGGCTCCGGGCGACGTCTGCGCTGCGGCCACGTGGGTGACCACCAGGGAGCGCCTTGGGCTCCAGGGCCTCTGCCCAGCGTGCGAGCAGACTGCTCAGGACCGACCTCCCCCCGCTTCCATGTTCTCCTCTCGTGGACGCGGGAATCACCTGTCCAGGCTTTCCTCCTACCCCCTGGTGGCCGCTCCTCAGCCTAGCCCTCCGCCATCATCCCCCTCTCTCCCTGGGTGAGCGCATCTCAGTCCTCAGCTTCGGTCACCGTCCTCGGGCCAGTGGTCCCCACCACACTGTGTGGAGCGGGGACACGTGCTCTAGGTCCTCTGGATGGCCCCTGGACATCGAAAATCCTACATATCCGAGACCCAGCGCTTTCTCTGTCCTCGCCTCCAGGAACGGTGGCACCATCTTGCAGACCTCACAAGCTGGAAACCCCCAGAGACAAGCAGAACCCCTCCATCTCAGCCCCCAGCAAGAGGCTTCGGGGCACCTCCGGGATGGATTAAATGCACACGTGGCCAGCAGTTTTAATCGCAAGGCATTTTACATTTGATACAAGCTGATAGATCCCCCTCCCCATCCCTAGCTGTTCCCAGCAGTTTCCTGCAGAAAACCACACAGTCTGACCCCACCCTGGCTCCCTAGGCCTGCCCCAGGACGCAGTGCACAGCTGTTTCCCCATTTCTGCTGCTTGAGAGGTTTCTCCCTGAACTGAACTTTGTTCTTTTTCTTCCTAGTCATGTTTGCTTCTTTCTCTTCCCCATATTTCCTGCCAGCTGACCCCCACAGTCTTCCCAGAGGGGGCTGGGGCTTGTGCGTGTGCTGAGGCATGTCTTGTACCAACTTCAAGTGTCAGTGGGCAGCTCTGTATTCCTGGCAGCCAGCTCAGCCCTAAGGCCTGCCCTTTGGGATAGTGACCACAAGTCAGGCAGAGCTCTGGAGAGGGCCCCAGTAAGCTATGCTAGATGCCCTGACAGTGGTGCAGTCCTAGGAATGCTGAGACTTCAGCAAGATCAAAGGTCCCTTAGTGAGAAAGGCATTTAGTCACCTTAGGATCTCACTGAGTCCAGAGGTCTTTGGAGCTAAAGAATTGCAAAATCCACTCATGGTGCACTCTGGGCCAGTCTTGCAGACCCTAAGAGCAGGTGGGAAGGAAGGGCAAGGAGCCCAGTGCCAGCCCCCTGTGCAGAGCTCCCACTGGGCCCTGTGGAGTTGTCAGCCTCCCAGCTGGCATAGCTGGTGCCAAGGGGCCCCAGAACCTGCATTGAAAGCTAACTTCTTTAAGTGGGTACACATCTTTCAGCCACAAGAAGATTTAGAATGAGGCGTAGAAAGGTTTAAGGGAATCAGAACCAAAGCATTATCATTTACGTATTAAGTGAAAACTAAACACATTTGGTATTTCATATTTCTGGAACATTTAAGACAACTTGGGGTTCACCACATTTAAAATTTTAATCTATTGAGTGTATGAGTTCTTGAAGCACCCTAGATTTTGTCATCAACTTAGACAAGCTAAAGTACTTAAAAAGGAAGTAAAAGATATTTAATTTATAAATTCAATTTGAAATGTTGAAAATGCTTAATTAACTGAGTTTGTAGATGGGACCAAATGTTATGCAAAGGCCCCTTAAACATGCCTTTAAAATCTGCTAGGATTATAAAGGGAATAAGAGCGTTTGTAAAATTGAACTTAACAGGTTAAAAAATTAGATTTTGAATTTATAACTTCAATAGATCAAATCCTAATTATTTAAATTTAATGTAAATATGAGTATAAACCCTTTGCCCAGACCCTAAACCCAGACCTCAGCCCCCATTCCTGGCCCTCTTGCTTGTGGATCAGCCTGCCCTGTCAGGGCTGGATTCGGGGTGTCCAGGTCAAGGTCCAGGCTCTGAGCTGCAAGCCCAGATCTGGCCTCCCCTCTCACTGTGTACAGTGGACACTGGAGGACAGCAAGGGCGGGGACAGGCCCCATAGAGTGAGGGGGCCTGCAGAGACAAGCCCTCCTTCTGCCAGCTGAATCTCCTCATGCTCTGGGGACACCTGCAGGACCACAGTGCCCTACCCCAGGTGCACTCTGGCCAGCTGAGGGTCCCCAGCCTGAGGCTCCCTTTCCGGGACAGCCTTGAGGGCATCCCTGAGTTATTATGGGGAGCACATTATATGGCCAACACCCCAAGAGCACTCACATCTGGTTGTTGGGTGTGCTTGGTGGCTGTGGGGTTTCTGAGGGCTGGGCTTGTATCTCCCCTGGCTGGGCAATGCTCCCCAGATGGAGTGAAGGTGGGGTCCCTGGCCTCGTAGGCAGCACTGGGCCTCTGCTCATTTGCTGAGTCAGCACAAGGCAAGGCCCTTCCTGGCAGGGCCAACTCGTGACTCGTCCTGTATTAACAGGGTGGCCTCGGCTGAGGGTTGTCCCAAGGGCAGGGCCCAGGAGGCCACTATCACTGACTGTGTCCTATCACTACTGGGCCTTGAAACATTCCTGTCTGGAGGCCGGAAGCCCAGGAAGAGGGATACACATCAGGATTTCCTGCTGCTGAGCCTTCCCTTTGCTTGTGGCTGGAGACATCCTCCCTGGGTGCTGGATAAGCAAAGTCCAGAGCAAGAAAAGAGAGGGAGCGGGGCATGCTCACGTGCAGCAGAAGCTTCCGGCTATAGCTCCAGAGCCAGCACAGCAGATTTTCTGTCTGTGTCCCATGTGTGGGGGCCCCCCGCCCGTCTGGCCTTGGCCAGGGTGACGGCTATGCCTTGGGCACCATGTGCTGTCTGGCATGTAGGTGTCTGGTCAGTGGCTGGGCAGGTGCTGGGCCCTGAGGTGGGTGTCTGCGAGAGGCAGGTGGCCCTGCACAGGGCTGTGTGCTTTGTGGCATCAGTCATGGCTTTTATGCTTCTCACAACACACCACCCACCTTATAATACCCCTATAACAAAGCAGAGGGGCAGTATATGTGTCGATGAGGTCAAAGGGACAGCATTTCTTGGAGGCTGTAGTGGGGCGAATGGTGGACCCCAAAAGGTTGTCCATGTCCTAACCCCCAGCACCTGTGAAGGTGACCTTATTTGGAAATAGAGTGTCTGCAGATGTAATTAAGGATCTCGGGATGAGATCATCCTGAATTGAGGATGAGCCCTAAATCCAGTGACTGGGATCCTTCTAAGAGGAAGGAGAGGGAGATTTGAGACACCCAGACACAAGGGAGAAGGGCAGGAAAGATGGAGACAGAGACTGGGGCCATGCAGCCCCAAGCCAAGGATGCTGGCAGTCACCAGAAGCCAGAAGAGAGGCAAGGAACAGTCTCCCTCAGAGCCTCCAGGGGGATCCAACACTGCCGACACCTTGATCTTGGACTTCCAGCCTCCACAACTGCGAGAGAATTGATTTCTGTTGTTTTTAAGTCACCATTTTGTGGTAATTTGTTACGGCAGCCCCAGGAAACTACTACAGTCGTGCTGAAAGGCCTGAACTGATATTTTTAGCTATGTTTTCTTTCCTAAAGCTATTTTTCTCAGGCTAATCTTAAAATTGGCATATATTCCATCAGCTCACCCTGGCTGGGCTCTTAGAGGAAGGAGCTGTGGTGGGTGGATGTTGGCCTGGGATGGAAGCCCTTGCCACAAAACACCCAAAACCACGAGGTCTGTTCAGTGATGGACAGCGGGCTGGCTGCTGGCATGGCTGGTCTAGCCTTTAAGGTCAAGGGGTGTATTTTTCAACAGGTAACTTAGGGAGACTGGAGGTCATGTGTCCCTGCTCTAGGGGTGAACAGGATACCTGATCTGGCAGCATGGCGGGGGAGGGCAGCAGAATTTTCATAGCCATCTCCTCCACCCTTCCCCAGGTATCACCCTCTACATTCCTCCTTGTTAAGCCCCTTTGAGCCCTGGTGGGTGGATGCAAAGTGGTCTTGATGACAAGCCACAGGATAGGATAGGAGGGCATCCTGACATGCCCCAGGCCCCTAGAGGCCCAGAAACTTCAATGACCAGCACCCTTGGGCATGGGAATAGGTATTAATTAGGATTTAGGTGTGGCAGTGTGCAACAGAGCCCCTAGCCACAACCAACCCCACAGTGGAGGGCGTGGTGCTCATCCTCACAGTTCCAGACAGAGCTCTAACTACCAAAACCCTGTTCCAAGGAGGTAGGATGGAAAAGGGGCTGGACTCAAAATCAGGTCCCCAGATGCGCTCACGTCACCATCTGTTATGGCATGAACTGTGTCATGTAAAAGTTCACATGTGGAAGTCCTCACCCCAGCACCTCAGAATGGGACCTACTTTGGGTCATTGCAGGTGTAATTAATCAAGATGAGGTCATACTGGGGTAGGGTGGGCCCCTAATCCAAAATGACTGGTGTCTTGGTAAAAAGGGGAAACTTGGACAGAGAGAGAGAGATGTGCACAGAGGGAAGACGGTGTGAAGGGACACAGGGAGAAGATGGCCATCTACACTCCAAGGAGCGAGGCCTCAGAACGAACCATCCCTGCCCACACCTTGATCACAGACTTCCAGCCTCCAGGACTGGGAGAGAATAAATCTCTGAATTCCTTTCTCTGCATTATATCCAGGAATTTCTGCCATCTCAACCCTGTTTTAACATGTGCCACCCTGAGTCCAGCTTCCAGGCAGTTGGCTGCCCGAGCTGGTTCAGCTGACCCAGATTGCTGGGTGCCCCATGGGACAGATCTGTTGTCCCAGGCCTGCTCTCTCGGAAGCCATCCTATGTAAATGCTGCAGAGCTCTGCCGACATAAACTCAACTTCCTGCAGTTCTCATGGCAGCTAAGCCTTCCCCATCTGTGTGTGATTTTGTGTTGGGACCTGACCCTTCCAGGTCTCAAGGGATGGGGCCAGGCCAGTGGTCTTTAAAGGGAACTGACTTTTCTCTTACAAAGCAACTCCTTCAAGGGATGTCATTACAGGGTCTTCAAGTATGGGGACAACTTTGTCCAATGGGGAAAAGGGGCTGTGGAGGCTGGCCAGGGGGCTCTTGCCTCTTGGAGCAGAGTTGGGGTCCCCCAGTCTGTCCCACGTACACCATCCCAGTTCTCCTGGCCCCACGCATGCCCCACCAGCACTCTAGCTTTCCCGTAAGACATTTGAGGAGGCCATAGATTCAACTTCTGTGGCTATTTCGCAACAATCCAAATTCTACTGTGTGTGGCCGTGGGCTCAGTTTTGTGGCTGTCAGAGATGAGATCTGCAGTCAGGCAGCTTCCTGCCACCCTGAGATGAGCAGTTAGGACTTTGAGCTCATCACTCTCCTTCTTCAGTGGTCCTGCTTCATTCGAAAATGAACCCGCCACAGGGGGCTGGCCCCTGGCTTAGCAGTTAATTGCGCGCGCTCTGCTGCTGGCGGCCCAGGTTCGGATCTGGACATGCACCGACGCACCGCTTGTCCGGCCATGTTGAGGCGGCCTCCCACATACAGCAACTAGAGGGATGTGCAACTATGACGTACAACTATCTTCTGGGGCTTTGGGGAGAAAAGGGGAAAAAAAAGGAGGAGGATTGGCAATAGATGTTAGCTCAGGGCCGATCTTCCTCAGCAAAAAGAGGAGGATTGGCATGGATGTTAGCTCAGGGCTGATCTTCCTCACACACGCAAAAAAGAAAATGAACCCACCACAGATTCTTGAATTCCTCATGCTCTGCACACCATCCACGGCAGGGGACGTGCTCAGTCTCCGGAGCCTGGCCTTCCCCAAGCATGTCATTCCTGGTGACCACAGGTAGCCATGGAGCACCAAAGACTGTCACATCCCTGTCCCTGAACACACATGGGTGCTCAGAGCCTCTAGCCACGCTTAGACCAGGCCGCCAACCCCCATTTTCTGGAAGAGTCATTGTCTGCGACCCACTCCAGAGATTATGGGAAGGAAACTGGGTCACTTGTAAAACTGACAGGAGGCCTGAGCAGGCTCAGGTCTGGGTAGGAGTGGAGACACAGCCACCTAACGCTTCAGGATGCCCCAGACACCGTGGCCTCGTGCGCTGTAGGCTCTGGGCTCCCCAGCCTTCGTTTTCTCCTTCGTGATTCAAGTGTTAGGCTTTAGTGTGTGGGGCTCTCACCTCCCAATGCTCACGGATGGAGAAAAGAGAATCTTGGCTCCACCCCTGCCCTTGGGAACAGTGCTGTGACCACGAGTGGCTAAAACGTGACAGATGTCTAGTTCAGGCAACTTAAGAAATGAAACTGTTTCCAAGCACTGCACACTGCTGGAGGCAGCCTGTCCCTCACTGAGGAGTGGCCGTGGTCAGGGAGGGCCGCGTTGACAGAGGCCCGAAGCCTGATGGTAATAAGCGACCTGAAGGGCTTGCATGTCTGGGAAGGTTAAGGCACCGATGGGAGGCGAGGGGTCTTTTGCATGGTGGCCTGTGTGTCTCATCAGGCTTTGGGGACCTGCCCACCACCCCTACACTTGTGGGAATCCCAGGAGGCTTGGGAGGCCCAGGCAGCACTGAGAGGAGGTGGGATGCCCACTTAGCTCCAAGCTCTTCCTCCGAGACACCCTCCATCTCAGGCTGAGCTGGGCCCTGTCCGTCCACAGGTGGGCCCTGCAGCCTCCAGGCATTGCCCTGTCGTGTGAGTGGCTGTTGGGGGTGGGTCGGGGTCTCCTTGTCTGAATCCCCTGGGCTGGCTGTGGGAGGGCTACTTCCTGGCATGGGGATTCCGGCCCTGGGGGTCTCCCCTCCTCCAGGATGCCTTCTGCTGGCCCAGCTCTTTGGAAGGTCTTGGAAAGTGGCGAAATTGCTGCCTTATAAGGATTTGGGTCTCCACGGGTTGTGGTTTCCGCCAGGGGTCCCGGAGGCCCAGAACCTGGGTGAGGTGTCTGGGTGGGGTGCCTGGTCTGTGGGAGGGGCCCACCCAGGCCTGACCTCTCACTGGGAACTGAGGAAGTGAGCCAGGGTGGGACAGCCGTCTTGCTCGTGGGTCTGGGCCAGCTCTAGGTACAGGGCCTGGATAACCCCGATGAGGAGGGAGCTTCCTCTTCAAAGCCATCTGGCTTCACATAGTTCAGCTCGGCAGGGCCGCCTGCTCTGCAAACAGAATCCCTAGGGGTCTGCCCCAGGCCAAGGCCCCTGCAGTGCTCTGCGGGGTGGGCGCACAGGGGCCGTCCTCTGCCTCCACCTTGCTGGGAGAGGCGGTGGTGGCAACAGTGTTAAAGGCCCTGGTTGGGCACTGAGGGATCAGATTCTAGTCTGGGCCCTACGGTCATCTGATGCCAGGGGTGGAGGTGGGCAGTGTTTTCTCTTCAGGCTTTAGCCTCCCCCTTTGTAAAGAAGGGGCTGGCTCTGGACAGCCCAGGTGATGTGCACAGGCCCTCAGAGCTCTGGACACAGACCGGCCCCCAACACCCGCAGCAAGCTGCCCTAGGACCCTGGCTAGGCAGGGCCGTGGGGTCCCTGGCTGGGCAGGGCCGTGGGGGCCCCTGGGCTGGGCAGGATCGTTGGGGCCCCCAGCTGGGCAGGCCGCCAGGGACCGCGGGACGCGAACCCGTGGATCCCAGCGCTGCCCCGCCCAGGCATCGGCCTGCAAGGGGCGCCCCCGCGCAGTCCTTCACGCGCCCGCCCTCGACGTGCTCGCCCCCGCGCCGCGGCCGCGCGCGCGCTTCCTCTCGCCCCGCCCGCCCCGGCCGCCGTCTCTCGCCGCGCGCGCGAGCGTGCGCGCGCGCGTGTCTGCGAGCGTACGTGCGTGCGCGCGCGCGCGGCGGCGGCCCCGAAGCGGTGCTGGGGGCCTGAGGCGGCTCCGGCTGAGGCGGCTCCTCGGGCGGCGGCGGCTGTTCCGCGCTCGTCCTCCTCCTCCCGGGCCCGCCAGCGCGGGCGCTCCCCGGGGCCAAGATGCCGGCCGTGTCGAAGGGGGACGGGATGCGGGGCCTGGCGGTCTTCATCTCGGACATCCGCAACTGTGAGTGGCCGCGGCGCGGGGCCGGCCTGCGGGGGCGGGGGCCGGGGTGCGGGCGGGGGTCCCGGGTGCATGCGGGGGTCCGGGGCGCGGGGCGCGGACCTGGCGGGCCGGGCGGGGTGCGGGCCGGGGCCGGGGGTGCGGGGCGGGGGTCCCGGGGTGCGGCGAGGCCCGGCGGCGGCGGCGGCGGCGGGGGCGGGGTGGGGGGGCGGCGGCGCGGCCGAGGGGCTCCGCGGAGACGCCCCTCCCCGCATGATGTCATCCCGGGCCGTCTCCGTCTTTCTGGTAATGGAGCATTTAACCCAGCCTTTCCCGGGTTTTTCTTTGGGGTGGGAGCAGCGGAACGGGGTCCTGCAGGGTCGCGGCCCGGGGCCCGGTTCTGCGGCGCGTTGCGCCGCGAATGCAGTGACTCATTCATTCCCCGAGGGGCCGGGCGCGGGCGGTGGGGCGCGGGGCGGCCTCGTGGGCAGCGGTGCCCGCCGCGTCCCGTCGGGGAGGCCTTCTCAGCGGCACGCGTGTCCCCTCAGGGTGGAAGAATGCTTGCCAGAAGGTGGATCGGGCCCCGGGGCACGGTTGGCCCACCAGGAAATGTGGCTTTGGTGTGCAGACACTCCTGTTGGTTTTCAGAAATGTCCTCTTTATTTAATTAGAAAAATGAACACCGAGCCCGTTTCCTGTCTGGTGTGTTTTATTCTTTCCCTGTTACCCCCCAGATCGGTGGCTCTGATGTTTGTCTCCCGCCTTAGGTTTGATGTCTATTTAGAAGAATGTTTGTAGCCTCGCCTACTGGTGAATGCTGTTTGCTGAGCCTTCCCCTGAACCCCTCACCTCCCTGGACTGGGGTGGAGAACCCGGACCGTGGAAGTTGAGACCCTCTGGCCCTTCCCTTACTCTGCAAGAAATCAGTGTAGGAACACACCCTCAGATCAGGGCTTTTACAAGTGGGGCAGTATTCTCCTTTTTCTCTTCCTTTACTATGGAATGTAATTTTCGAGACGATAGTTTTTATACTCATAGTGCATCTTGCAGAGCTAAGTGTGTGCGTGCTACTGCTTAGCAGCCTTCAATTATCTATGACGTCTGTCCTTCCATTTTGGAGGAAAACTGCATTGGGCAAGGCATTGAGATTGAAACCCATTTTCTCAGACAGCCGGTTACCCATGTATTAGACGTGTGTTCTGTGCTGGGTCTGTGTTTCACTGGAAGGGGCCTGCCGCATAGTGAGGACTCGCAGACACTTGTTGACTGACTGTGGAGATGGGACATTCTCCACCCCCGCGCTGACATTTGGGTCTGATCTTTCTTTGTTGTGTGAAGCTGTCCTGTGGTTAGCAGCATCCCTGGTCCCTACCTGCTGGATGCCTCAGTTGTGACAACCAGAAAGGTTTCCAGACGTTGCCCTGTGGGGCAGAATTGCTCCCAGTTGAGAGCCATTGGTGTAGATCAGTGAACAAGACAATCTCTCCCCTGAAGGAACGTATGTAAGAAGAAGCAGTGCGTGATCCTTCTTGGCCAGGTTTCTGTTTGTTACAGCCCCTTCCTGAGAAACACCTTTGCAGCCTCGATGTCTGGCTCCCCCTCACCTGTAGCTCTGCAGAGCAGTGTCGTCAGCTTGTGGTGCTCTGCCCCACTGCACTGTAAGCTCTGCAAGGTGGGGACCACGTCTGTCTTGCTCGTCACGTCACTCCGCCCCTGCTCACACAGCGTCTGGCACGAGACACATGCTGAGTGAATGAATAGATGGGTGAGCCAGAGAAGACTTCACCTAGGAGGTGATTCTTAGGCCAATTTTATGTCAAGGGCACTGCAGGCAGAGGGCTAAGGTGTGTGAGGAACAGCAGAGAATTAACATTCTAAGCAAGTGTGGGCCGGTGGCTAGAGATGGGTTTGGAAAGTGAACCCCAGCCAGAGCTGGTCTGAGCTTGACCCCTGTGTGGCAGGGAGAGGTGTCCTTGCTTCCCCTTTCACTGCCCGTCCCTGATCGTGTGCTTAGTGTTTTCTTATTGTGAGGATGATCGATGGAGCCAGGCTCTGGAGACAGAACACTGAGCTGGCAGCAGGGGGTTGCACTCCGGCAGCCTCTCACTGGCTCCATGACTGGAACCCGCCGGCCACTGAGCCTCAGTTTCCTCAACTGACAGAGAGGGGTGGATTTTGAGCTGAGGTATCACTATAGTCTGTTTCAGCTCTAAATTGCAGCTCCCTTTTTACCTTTCTAAGCTAGTTTCTTAAGTTTCCCCCTTTAAGACCTTCTAAGAGCATGCTCTGCATTTATTTGCACTTCAAGTTAGTAATCCGTTCCCAGCTTACTGGCTGGGAATGTTACTCCTCTTAGAACAGGCAGCAATGAACATGCTCCAGGATTTGAAAAGGTGCCTGTGCCATGCCTTTCTGCTTAAGCCTGTAGCTTTTGTGGCTCAGGTAGTGAACTAATTCAGTGCCTTGTAGAATTAACTTGATCCTTTCTGATTAACTTCAGCCCAGGGGTCACTGAATTCGGCTAATGTGAGTTCAGCGTGTGGGAGTTAGTAAACTGTTTCTCTCTCTCTCTTTTTTAATTGGTATTAGAAAAAATTCTAATCCTTTTATTTAGTCCCAGTTTTAAAATAATTCTTTATTTTGAAATAAATATAGGTTCATAGGAAGTTGCAAAGAAAGGGACAGGAAGGTCCCAGCAGCCTTCACCCCGCCTCCTCTAAGGTGGACGTCTCACATAACAGTCCAGTTTCAACACCAGGAAGCTGACATTGGTACAGTCCACTGGGCATATTCATATTTCACCAGTTTTACATGCACTGACGAGTGTGTGTAGGTCTTTGTACTTTTATCACGTGTAGCTTTGTGTAACCCCCACCTCAATCAAGATAACAGCACAGCCCACTTGTGCTACCCTGTATAGCCAAACCTACTTCCCCCAACCACTAATCTGTTCTCCATCTGTTCTCTATCTACATAACATCTCAAGGATGTTGTGTGAATGGAGTTGTATACAGTAGTTCCTCCTTTTCTGCGGGGGGCATACATTCCAAGACCCCTGGTGGATGTCTGCAACTACGGATAGTAGCGAACCCTGTATATACTGTGTTTTTTCCTATACATACATAACTGTGATAAAGTTTAATTTATAAATGAGGCACAGTAAGAGATTAACAACAGTAAATAATATTAGAACAATTATAACAACATACTGTGATGAAAGTTACTGTAGATTTTAGCAACCTCGGCATATGATTTTATTTCTTATTAAGTAGAGAACTTTCACCTTTTCACTTAAAGGAAGCATTTTACGGCTTCTGTTTGGCATATCTGAATTGCCAGCATCCCTACTCTTGCACTTTGGGGCCATTATTAAGTAAACTAAGGGTTACTTGAATACAAGCATACCACGATACCACAACAGCCTGATGACTGGGACTAATGGGCGGGTAGTGTATACAGCATGGATTTGCTAGACAAGGGGATGATTCAGAGGGTGTGCAATTTAAAACTTGTGAATTGTTTATTTCTGGAATTTTCCATTTAATACTTGAGGACCACGGTTGACCGCAGGTAACTGAAACATGGAAAGGTGAGACCGCGGATAAGGGGGAACTACTGTAGTATGTGACCTGTTGAGATTGGCCTTTCTCACTCAGCACAGTCACCTTGACATCCATCCAGTCTATTGCATTGATTGACATTATATTCAGGCAGTCGATTCAAAGAAAACGAAAGAACTGCTGAAATTGGGAAAATAATAGTTATTTGCTATTTATTCAGTTATTTTGGAACTTTTGTTTGCTTTTACGCATGTGATTATCAGTGAAGGAGAGTCATATATATCTTAATTAACATGTCTTTATGCCAACACTAGAATATTGTAGAGAACAGAAAACTGCTGAAAATATTGTCAGACTCAGAATTGACTGCAAAATAATCAGGACTACTATGAAAGGGGAGAAGAGATAGGTGGTTATTCTTGTGAGACCAGTCACGTGGCCAGTGGGCAGGAAATTGCCATTTATTCCTCCATGCACATGGTGGTGGGCATTGGGGCTATGCAGATGAGTCAAGACACTTCCATGGTGCTTGGAGGCATTTTATTTAATCACTCCTGGCACTCACTCAAATGAGGGGAACAAGTGGAGAGATGTAATTAGCCATTTGGCAAAAATCGAATTTCCCATGTTCTTGGAGAAAGCATGCAATTTTTCTGCAGGCGCATTGATAAACTCCTAGAATAATTATCACTGCTCTGCTCATTGTGGTTCTCACAAAACTTGGTCCGTTCTGTTAACTTGGTTGAAATTGGGCACCCCTTTGAATTATATTTTAGCATGACTAAACTTTAAAAAATTTTATTTGTTCATAAAATTCCACTTGTAATGAGTCATAAATTGGACAAGGAGAAACTGAACATAAAAATTTAAATTCAGCTTAAACTTCAGTATAAAAATTAAGTGTAAAGTTGGTACTACTTGATTTTCCTGTATGGTAATAAAGATCAGAATCAGAGTTTGTCAGTCTATTTTTTAACTTTTAAGGTTCTTAAAAAAATTTAAGGTTCATTTTAGCCTTGACTGTACATTTTTAAAATGCTGACTTTTTGAAAAAGAATGCTCTTCTTGCATATTTTCTTTTGCACTCTTACACATAATTTATATTCCTTAGAACCTGATTTAGGAAGTATGTGATGGAGGGTGTGGGAGGGACGAACCACCAAGCCGGAGGAGGAAGGAAGTTTGGTCCAGGTTGAGTTTTTCTGCCAAGGTTGGGTTGCTGCTTCTAGGAAATATCTATGTATTCTTCCCTGTGTTTTCCTTCTGGCTCCTCTGAAGGGGGGATCACTCTGTTTCTTATATGACAAGTTGAAATGTCCTGGTGATAAGTGTATTCTCATGCCAGATACTTAGCATTACTTCTCTTTCCTCTTAAAAAATGACTTTCACTCTGTTGTTTTTGACAACAGTGTGTGTCAGGATTTTGTAGTCACAGAGTTATTGGAAAGGCTGTCTTTGTGGGATTAAATGGCATTTCCTTGGCTTTTAAAAAATCAAATAGAATCAGCCCAGAGGGGAAGATTTGAGTGTGACAAGGGAAGGGATAATTTTGCACTAATACGAATAGAGAGTGTGACTCTCTGGTGTGTGCTCCTGAGCGGGAGGGGCTCTGAGTTCCTCAGAATTTCACCTGTTCATTTTGCAGGTTTTTTGGCATGAAGCTGCCCTCCCTTAGCTCAAATTTCAAAACTTATAAGGCTCCAAAAACTAGAAGTATTTTTGGTAAGTCTGGTAAACTCGTTTGGCAGAAACGCTGGCCCTGCACTGCCATGAGGCTCTGTAGCGTCTCCCTCCCCGTGTGGGTGTTGAAGAGTGTGTGCTTCCAGGATGCTGATGTGGGGGTCTATGGCCACGCACTGTGCTTCCTCCTAGTCTGAGCAGTTTTGAATTCTGGCACAAATTGGGCCTCAGGTTTTGGATAAGGGATGGTATCTGGGCCTGTTATGTGAAATGCTGTATGGGGTTCAGAGAAATGGCACACGTGGTCCCTGTCTCCCTAAGGAGCTTGCAGACAAATGAGAGATGAGTTCTCCCGGTGCATTCATCTTTATTGGGCACCTCCTGTATTCAGGACTCCTGAATATAAATAAGGGGAATAGGAGGATATCATGAATCCTTGCCCTAATGGGGTTCTCCGATTTGGAGGTGGGGAGGTCCTAGAGGGAGGGCAGAGGGAACCATAGAGGCACACAAGGTGCTTGGACATCCACAAAACGTAGTTCCGTGTCAGACTTTGGAATGCTTCAGGTTGCCGTGGGCTTGTTGGGCGCTCTTTTTCCTTTAAAGTGTGTCTGGTCCACCCTCCGCCCTCCCCGCCCCCATCCACTGTGTTGAAATGAATGTAGGATACATAGGAATGGCACTGCTCCTGACCTGCTGCCTCACTTCGGTCAGCACAGACTCTGGCCTGGCTGAAGCCGCACCGAACTTTGAGATTGAAACACAAGTTTGAGAGTTAGTTGATGGCTTCTGTCAGTTTGCGTGCAATATGGAATAAGCTAAGTATCTTTGCCCCCAGCTTAAAAAAATATGAATTGAATGATACTCATAAGAAAACAGAAATGAACAGTTTTCACTAGGTCACGTGATTTCTAAGGTTTAGAAACTATATTTACTGAATCTGGCATTTGCCTTCTTCAAAATCTTCCTGACTTTGGTCTGAAAGTTGACATGGTTGAAATGTCACATATGTGCTGTTTTATTATGAGAAGAATTTCAGGGTGATAGGTTCAAATGGGCGTTCCCATGTAGAGGTGGGAGCTGAGGCTGTGTGATAAGATTAGCTCTTGTGCTCTGTGGTAGAGAGAGGGCTGTAAGGCTTTGGCCAAAATGCACAGAATAAATAGCATGCAAGGAGGAAGCAGCCCTGTTTTAAAATAGTGCCCTGGAGACAGAGTTGGGAAGAGGACCAACAAGAGTGCGGGGATGGTGAGATGCACGGTGCCAGAAAGGGAGAGGCGAGCCCCAGCCTTGTCCAAAGTGCTGCCACTGCCCATAGATACAATTTAAACTTATAGCCACACTCTGGTCCCGGCCTGCCTTCAGACATCACTACCTGCCAACTCTTCATGCCTTTTCCTTCAACACTGTGGGCAGAGAGGAGTCGGCCGGGGCCCACAATCACCTGATGATGCGAGTGTGGGAAGCAGGGTGGTAGAGGCTTCTGTGGGAGTCGGGGAGCCACCAGATGGAAAGGTGGGAGGTGCACAGGGTGCAGGGGTGGGGCCAGTGGTCTGGCCCTTGGACTTTGCAGTCTGTGCTGCAGCATTAAGAAGGGCAGTGATGTGCCCACATCTGCCCTGTGCCCCAGAAGGAGAGGAAAGTCTTGTGATGAGGCTGAGACCCTCTTCCTTCACTAAGTTCTGGCCCCGTGGAGCTCCTGTAGCCTCCTGGTACCTCAGGAAACGGAATGTTGAGGGGCTGACTCGACTGGATGTGTTCATTTAGGGAAAAAAACTTGTGGCCAATGGTTTGGGTCAGATCCTGATTCTGTTCCCTTTTCTTTCTCACATTGCAAATTGTGGCCCTGTAGAGCCTGGAGTCTTCGTTTTTGCCTGAAATTTAAATCCAGTGTGAGTTGTGGTAGTTTTGCATTCATCCTTCTCCTTATATTCAGGATGTTCCCACCTACCTCAGGATTTGGGATCTGTCTACAGGATTGCTTAAAAGTATGGAGACCAGAATCCAAGTAGGGTTGCCTGGTTTTTGTTTTGCATTGTAAGGTGTTTTTCTTACCTTTAAAATCCCTTCTGATGGCAACACAAGGGTGTAATGAAGATTACTTATTTAGTGTACCTAAAGCACTTGGAGCTCCTTAGGGCGGGCAGTGCTGGGTTGGATTTATGTTTTGCTTTTTCTGTGGCCAGCCTTCCTTCATGTGATGTGGTTGAGAGAGCAGTTATCGTGTGTCTATTATAGTTTAAAAAGCATTGAAAAAAGACACTAAATTGGTGTTGAATAGTCTTTTAAAACAGCCAATAGAAAAAAAATATAGCAAGAAAATGAGTATTTTGGAACACTTTTGGATTGCATTTATTGCTATTGAAAGATACAGTTCTGTAGCTTTTTTTTGTTATATACAGTACAATCAGAACAGAACCTTATTTTGAACCTCCTTGTGCCTATAAGAACTAGAGTCTTCCGTGATCGAGCTCATGATGAATGATGCCGGGGGATGCTTTGGAAACGTGCCTCCATCCACAGTAGTGTTCCTTCTTCACAAACTCAGTTACTTCTTCTAATTAGCTTGCAGCTTCTGTTCAGTTAATTCTTTGTCTCAAATTTTTGTTGCCTTATTATGTAACTACAATTTGAGTTGTCTTTGCACACAGTACCACATCCAGCTTTCCCAAGCGCTGAGAATGTGGAGGAAGTGGAGGGTGGGAGGGTGATTGTCAGAGGGTCTGTTGGTGCCAGCTTGTTCAGTTTCCAAGGCCTGGCCTTTTTGAGATTGTCGTCCACGGGATGGGGATGTGGGTCCCTTGCATGGATGCTGGTCACAGAGGGACATGAGATGCTCTTTTGTTGGGTGCTGATGTTGGTTTGATGTGTATTCTCTAATGCAGCATTTGCTATACATCTAATTTAAATCTGTCTTTTAATAAGTAGCCAAGAAAACATAGTTCTTTTTTTTTTTTAATTTTTTTAAAAAAATTTTTTATTTATTTTTTCCACCAAAGCCCCAGTAGATAGTTGTATGTCATAGTTGCACATCCTTCTGGTTGCTGTATATGGGACACGGCCTCAGCATGGCCGGAGAAGTGGTGTGTCGGTGCGCACCCAGGATCCGGACCCGGGCTGCCAGCAGCCGAGCGCACGCACTTAACCGCTAAGCCATGAGGCCGGCCCAGAAAACATAGTTCTTCGGATTACATTCTTATTATTTTGCTGTAATTTGGATACAACCCCAGGGGTGAAGGGTGTTTTTAAAAGTGTGTATTTCAAAATTTCTTCCTTTATTTTTCTGGATTCTATTTTCTGACATAATTGTGCAATTCATTCATTCATTTGAGAAATCTATTGAGTGCTTGCTGTGTGCTAGACATTATTCTAGGCACTGGGGGTTCAGTAGTTAACCAAATCTCTATACTTTCAGATCTTATTCTCTTGTGAGAATAGACAGACAAAATAAATGAGAAAATGTATTTGTCTGTATATCTCCATCCATCCCTCCACTCCTCCCTCTGTCTGTTCATCTGTCACGGAGAAAAATAAAGTAGGAGAGAGGAATAGAGAATGGGGAGGGGTTCTCAACTTCAGAGAAGGTGGTCAGGTTGGGCAGCCGTGGAGAAGGTATATTTTAAGGAAACTTGACGGACATACGGAAGTGAGCCGTGGGAACATCGGGAGAAAGTTCTGCTGGCAGAGGGCAGAGGTCCTCAGGTGAGAGTGCAGCTGGCATTGTGGGGTAGGGGCTGTCAAGTCAGAGGAGTGTGGGGTGCAGGAGTGGAGGGCAGATCATGTAAGGCCTTGTAGGAATTCCTTGGGGGTTTTCAGCACAGGCGTGATCTGACCCAAATTATTTTTGCTTTTAGTAGGATCCTTCTGGCTTCTGTATTGAAAAGAAATGATAGGGGTAAGGGTTGAAGCATGGAGACAGTTTAGGTGGTTATTGTATTAACCATTGGAAGATGATGCTGGCTTGGACCAGATGGAGAGCGCGAGGAGTGGTCACCTTCTCAATATATTTTGTTCCAGAATGCTAAAAATGCTGCTCTGTGTGTTAGGCTTGCATTGTTTCCAGAGAGAAGTCTGCTACCATGTCTATCATTGTTTATCTGTATGTCGTGTGGCTTTTTCCTCTGACTGCTTTTAATATCTTTCCTTTCTGTTGGTTTTAGTCAGTTTTACTTATGATGTGCCTTGTAATTTTCTTCACTTTTCTTGTGCTTGAGATTTGAGCTTCTGAGATCAGTGGGTTTATAGTTTTCATGAGATTTAAAAAATCTGGCCATTATTTCTTCAAATATTTTTTCAGTCCCATTCCTGCCTTTGGGGGCTCCAGTTACGAGTATGTTAGGCTGCTTGAAGTTGCCCCACAGCTCACTGACACTCTGCTCATTTTTTTTCAGTCTGTTTTTCTCTTTTTTTTCATTTTGGAGAGTTTCTGTGCTGTGTCTTCAGGTTCACTCATCCGCATTATTTGATCTCATCGAGCATTTTTTCATCACAGACATTGTATTTCGCATCTCTTGAACTTCAGTTTGGGTCTTTCTTATGTTGTCTGTATCTCTTAACATGCTTATGACATTCTCCACCTTCATGAGCATATGGAATATAGTTATAATGACTGTTCTAATGTCTTTATCTCCTGGTTCTATCATCTCTGTTATTTCTGGGGCTGTTTCTATTGATTGATTTTTTTTTTTCCTACTCATTGTGGGTTATATTTTCCTGTTTCTTTGCATGCCTGGTAATTTTTTATTCGATGCCAGACATTGTGAATTTCACCTTATCGGTCCTGAATATTTTTGTATTCCTTTAAATATTCCTGAGCTTTCTTCTGGGATGAAGCTAAGCTACTTGGAAACAGTCTGATCCTTAGGAGGAGGCACCAGAGCAGCCTTTAGTCTGGGGCTAATTTTACCCTGCTCTTGAGGGGTAGCGCTCCTTCTCGGCACTCTGCTCCATGCCCTGTGTTTTGTGAGGTTTCCCTTCTGGGTTGCTGGCCCGGTGCTAGCTTCTATGGTTTTCCCTGCAGCTCCTTTCTAGTGGCTCTTCCCTTGGCCTCATGAGCTTCCTGTGCTGCGTGGGCAGATGAGTAATCAGACAGACTGTGAGGCCCCTCTGCAGTGTTCTGCTCTGCCTGCAGAAGCTCCGCTCCTGCACTCTGCCCTGCACCTTCCAGCTTCCTATGCCTGTCTCCTCACTCTGGGAGACCTCCAGGCTCTGTTTGGATACCCCCTCCCCAGGCATTAAGTTGGGGACAGTAAGCTCATCTTCTTTGTTTTTCTGTCTCTCAGTGACCACTGTCTTCCATAGTCTGTTGTTCAGTGTCTGAAAACTATTGTTTCATAGATTTTGTCCAGATTTTTAGTTGCCTAAGGTGGAAGGGTAAATCCCTTCCCTGTTTATGACCACTAGGTATTGGGGATGGATGTTGAGTATGCAGATAGATATCCAAGACTGGAATCAGAGGAGAGGTCTGGGCTAGAGGTAAAAGTATGGGGCGTTGTTTATAGATGGTGTTTAAAGCCATGGGAGGGGGAGCTCACCGAGCGTGGGAGTGGAAATCATCAAAATGTGGCGAGCTCTCCCACGGGTTTACTGGGTGCTACCTGCTCCCAAGCAGGTTACCTTCATTTATGCGTCTGATGTTCATGGTTCTACTTTACAGTAGGTACCGTGATTCTACCCATTTCATGGATGAGGAGACTGAGGTACAGGAGCCCAGGGCCACTTGACTGCCTGTGAAGTGGCAGAGCCAGGATTCAGACCCAGGATGCCTGACTCCAGGTCTTCTCTTTGAAGCACAGTGCTTGACCAGCTCTCCAGGAGCACGGCCAGAGCTCCAGGTGTGCCGGCCTATGCGGTCAGGGAGAGATGCCCCCACCAAGGTGGCAGGAGCCTGGCCGGTGAGGAGGGAGCGGTCAGGTGGGTCACGTAAGGGGATTGAGCAGGGGTGAACCTGATGGGGTGGTTTAAGGGAGAATAATTGGGAAATGTGAGTCTCAACTCCTTTGAGGAGTTTTGCTGTAAAGAGGAGAGAAATGAGATGGAGAGGGCAGAGGGTATATTAGCTTTCTATCGCTGCTGTAACAAAGTAACACAAATCCTGTATCATCTCATGTTCTGTACATCAGAAGCTGGGCACAGCCTGGCTTAGCAGGGTGCTCTGCCTATAGTCTCACAAGGCCAAAATCAAGGTGTCAGCAGAGCTATGGTCCCTTCTGGAGACTCTGGGGTGAAGCTGCTTCCACTCAGTCCTTGCAGTGTGGCAGTGAGGTCCCCTTTCCTTGCTGGCTGTGGCTGCCGCCAGTCTCAGCTCTTATGGCCGGCCCACTTGCCTCCTTAGGTTTTTCATGAGGCCCCACAGTGAATCCCTTTCAAAATTTGGATCTCTCTGACTTCTCTGTCAGCCTCATCTCCTGCCTCCAGGCAGGGAGAGTTCTCTGCTTTTCAGAGCTCATGTGATGAGATTGGGCCCAGTTGCATGATCCAGGATAAGTCCCCTATCTTAGTTACATCTACAAAGTTCCTTTTGCTATGGAAGGTAACTCCACAGGATCCTAGTATTAGGGTGTGGGTGTCTTTGGAGGGGCATTCTGCCTATCACAGTGGGGTCAAGAAAGGTTTTTTTTTTTTTTAAGTTTAATCCATTTGTTCAACAAATTTACTGAGTGCCTATTGTGCACAGTGAGCAAAACAGACAAGAATACCCTCATGTGGCTTACATTCTAGTGAGGTACACATAAAATAAGTATAATATATAGTGCATTACATACTATATTAAGGGGAAAATAAAGCAGCAAAAGGGGGTTGCAATTTAGATAGTGTAGCTGGGGGTCAGGTGTGCCCTAGAGTGCTGGCAGCTGGGAAGGGAGGCCAGTGTGGCTGGAGTAGGAGTTGGGGAGAGAACCTGGAACGTCAGAGCTGGGTGGAGGGGGAGGGGTAGACGGCCATTATGAGAACTGACTTCACCCTGTGTGACAATGGGGAGCCGGAGGAGGGTGAGCAGAGGAGGGACTTAGCTTTGGGAAGAATTACTGTGACTGCTGTGTTGAGAAGATGGGAGGGGAAGCAGGCAGACCAGTTAGGAGGCTCTGGGCCAGGTGAGAAAGGTGAGGACCCCTGGGGAGGTAGCACTTGTTTGTAGGCTGATGGGAAAGATAAAGAAGGGCCAGGGAGAAGGTGGAGGGATGGAGAGAAGCAAAGGTGGGGGTGGGGCTGGTGATTGCCTGAGTACTCTCCTAAAGGAGGAAGGGCAGGGTCTCCAACTGCCAGTGAGGGGAGGGAGGAGGCGTTGGAGGTGGGGGAAAAGCTGTGAGATTGCCTTTAGAAGAACTGGCAGGGCCTCCCTGGGCTTCATGTGTGGGGCCAGCCCAGCAGCTGGGCACATGGTTTCACCAGGCACGCTTGCTCTCCAGGCTCAGGTGCCAGTTGCCCAAGAATTGGATTCAGCCGGAAGGGGTTTTGCCAAGCAACTGCACAGTTGGAGAAGGAGGGTCAGGGCTTGGTTTATGTGATGGGATTGAAGTTGGCTAAGAGGGGGTGAGCACCAGGAGGGGGAGAGAGAGAGTGGGTCATAGGTCCTAGAGGGTACCAGTGGGTGTTCAGAGTTTGGTTGCCTGAGAGAGCTGAAAGGTTGGGGCCAGTGGGATGCCTGCGGTGGAGCGTGGAGAGGGTGACTGTTGGAGGCGCGGCCGTGGTGGGGACCAAATCATCCAAGGAGCTGAGGTCAGGGCCAGCAGGTGTAGGGGAGCCATGTGCACAGGCATCCATCATCAAGAGTGGTGCTCCTGGCGTGGTGGGGAGAGGCGTGGTGTTATAGTCGCTAATCAGGCCGGTCCTCCCAATGTATTCGTTGTTGTTACTTTCTTGTCTAGTCTTTAATTAAATGTTTTAGAAAAATAAAAAAATTTAAAGTCAAGAATGTAGCTTAAAAAGTTAATTATAAAACACTTGACCAGGGCCGGCCCTGTGGCTTGGTGGTTAAGTGCGCGCGCTGCGATGCTGGTGGCCCGGGTTCGGATCCCGGGTGCGCATCGAGGCACCACTTCTCCGTTCATCCTGGGGCCGAGTCCCACATGCAGCAACTGGAAGGATGTGCAGCTACGACATACAACTATCCACTGGGGCTTTGGGGGGAAAAATAAAATAAATAAAATCTTTAAAAAAAAAAAAAATAAAAAAAAATAAAACACTTGACCCCCGCCTCACCCTGATTCCTAAACTTCAGTCAATATTTTCATTTTATAGCCATTTCTTCCCATATATACTTTAAAAAATATGATTACTTATTAATTCTAAATTACATGTTTATGCCGTTTATGGGTGTTTTTTCCCATTTAGTCATTATTTATTGACTTCTTACTATGGAAGATGAGGATTCAATTTACCCAAGCTTTCCTTCTCCCATTCTCTAGTGTGTCACAATATTGTATCTAATTAATGTATAGCATTTAACTAACGTCTAAAAATATCCTTCTCTGAGAATAATGGTTCAACTTTTTTTTTAATTATAATTTTATTTATTTATTTATTTTCCCCCAAAGCCCCAGTAGATAGTTGTATGTCATAGCTGCACATCCTTTTAGTTGCTGTATGTGGGATGCGGCCTCAGCGTGGCCAGAGAAGCGGTGTGTCGATGCGCGCCCGGGATCCGAACCCAGGCCGCCAGCAGCGGAGCGCGCACTTAACCACTAAGCCACGGGGCTGGCCCAGTGGTTCAACTTTTAATTTCTTTGGAGAAAGAACTATTGCCTTTGGCTTTGCTTACCTTTTTTTTTTTTTTTGGTGAGGAAGATTAGCCCTGAACTAACATCTGTTGCCGATCCTGCTCTTCTTGCTGAGGAAGATTGGCCCTGGGCTAACATCTGTGCCCATCTTCCTCTACTTTATATGTAGGACGCCTGCCACAGCATGGCATAATAAGCGGTGCATAGGTCTGTGCCTGGGATCCAAACCTGTGAACCCCCGGCTGCCCAAGTGGAGTGCGTGAATTTAACCACTACACCACCAGGCTGGCCCTGTCTTTGCTTACTTTTTAATGCGTCTGTTGCTTTTCAGCCCCAGGTTCGGATATGACTGTAAGATTCCCCTTCACGTGGTCAGACGCAGCAGGTAGCCTCTCAGCCTCTCCTTTCCCCGTTGGGAATGCTCTTCCTGGAGTGGTCAGTTCTGCTGTGTCTGGGCAGGTCGTTGTTCACGCTGCCCTCTGTGACTTCCCTTCACCCTTGTCCTGAGGGTCTGCTCTCTGGCTGGACCTCTGTTCTTTGGAGTCTGCGTGTCTCTCCTCTAGGTGTGTGCTCATTTGCACTCAGTTTGGTGGTGTACATCTTTTGTGCACCTGAGAAAGAGCACATAGGAGGTAAAATTGTTTTGAGAATTTTGCATTTTTGAAAAAAATGTGTTTTTTCCTTCATACTTAATTGAGAATTTGGCTTGGGTAGAATTCTAGACTGGAAATAACTTCCCCTACTCTCAGTTTCTAGTGGTCTGAAATTTTAAGATGCTGTGCCCAGGAGTGGTGTTTGATGGTGTTCTTCAGTCTGGAAAGTCATGTCCTTTGGGTTTGGGGAAATGTTCTTGTTTTGTTTCTTTGATAATTCCCTTTTACTTTCTCCTTTTTCGGTAATCTTCTAATAGTTGAAATTTGGACCTCCTGGCTTACATTTTCTTACCTTTCTGTCACTCATCTTCCATTTCCTTGTCTTTGTGGTATTCTGTTTTCCGAGGCTCTCAACTTTGTCCTCTAGCCCTTGTTTGGAATTTTTTATTTCTGCTGTCTCTTTTTTAATTTGAGGGCTTTCTTATTGTCTGAGTGTTCCTTTTTTGGTGGCATCTGGTTCTTAAAGCCATATTTTCTCTTATCTATGTAAGAATATTCATCGTTTTGAAGTTTCCTTCTCTGCATAGCCTCTTGCTCTGAATTCCTTTTCTGTAGGTTTGTTTTGGTCTCTGGCTCATGCTGTGAGACCTTCCTGGATGCCTGGTGGTCGCACCCCTCACTTGTACAGCGTTGGCCGTCATGGGCAGGAGGCGTCACTGCATGGTAATGGGTGAGGGATCTTTGTTTTGTTGGGGGTACCTACATGTCAGTCATCCTTTCAGTCTTCCTCAGAATAACTCTTCAGACTCCTCTCTTGTTTGGTGGGGTAGGTGGGTATTGTAAGCCTGGCTGCCGTTATTCTGGGAGGTGGTGTCTCCCCATTTAGTGACTCTGTCACTCAGTTGTGCTTTTCTTAGGGTGGCACCTCTCCCTGCCACTTAGGGTGTTGCCAGGCCTAGAGCTTCTATGTTCCTGCTTTTCCAGAGGGGAAACCTCTTGTCTTCTTCTGGGATTGGGGGGTAGGTTGTCTGGCTGCAGGGTCTGGTGGAGGCAGTCTGCTTCTCCTCATATAGACTTCCAGCCCATGCTCCTGGCGTCTGCCTCCTGAAGCACCTGGCACCTTCAGTTCCTGAGCCTTTTCTGGTTCTCTGTTTGAGAAGGTTTGCTTTTTACTGGTCCTCCCCGCTGCGCGCAGCTGGTTCCAGCTTGCTCTGTTAGGCTGAGTCTGTTACCACTTGACTGTCTCTTTCCAGCGTCCAAAATTGTGGTGACTGCTCTTGTCATACAGTCTTCTCCTTTTAAATAAGCTTTTGACTAATTTTATATATTATACATACACACGGACCTTCATGACGGTTATGGCCATTGTTTATATACTTTGGATTAATCACTTCTTGAGAGAAGTCCTTGGGAAAGAATAATTTGACTTTTAGTACTTTTATTTTATTTTGTAGCATTTTAATTCCTGAATATCTTGATTTCTTCTATAGCTCATGTGGAGCTCAGTAGTTTATTTTTTTATTTTTTTTATTTTTTAAAGATTTTATTTATTTATTTTTCCCCCAAAGCCCCAGTAGATAGTTGTCTGTCATAGCTGCACATCCTTCCAGTTGCTGCATGTGGGACACGGCCTCAGCATGGCCGGAGGAGCGGTGCGTCGGCGCGCACCCGGGATCCGAACCCGGGCCGCTGGCAGCAGAGCGCGCGCACTCAACCCCTAAGCCACGGGGCCGGCCCATGTTTTTATTTTTTGAGGGAGATTGGCCCTGAGCTAACATCTGTTGCCAATCTTCCTCTTTTTTCTTTGTTTTTCTCCCCAAAGGCCCTGTACATAGTTGTGTATCCTAGTTGTAGGTCCTGCTAGTTCTTCTATCTGGGACGCCGCCTCAGCATGGCTTGATGAGCGGTGAGTAGGTCCATGCCCAGGATCTGAACTGGTGAACCTCGGGATCGCTGAAGCAGAACACGTGAACTTAACCACTATGGCGCCGGGCCAGCCCCCTATGTTTTAATTCTTAAATTAGATAATAGTACCTTTTATTATTAAATCTAATTTGGGCAGGTGGTTCTTACTATAAAGCTTGTTTGGCATGTGTTTCTAAGTGGAATTTTATAATTTTTTTTATATTTATTTATTTATTTTTCCCCCAAAGCCCCAGTAGATAGTTGTACGTCATAGCTGCACATCCTTCTAGTTGCTGTACTTGGGACGCGGCCTCAGCATGGCCGGAGAAACGGTGCGTCGGTGCGCGCCCGGGATCCGAACCCGGGCCACCAGCAGCGGAGCGCGCGCACCCAACTGCTAAGCCACGGGGCCGGCCCTCTAAGTGGAATTTTAAAGAGAACCTGTGACTCGGGCATTTTATTCTGGTTCTTACCTGAAGCAAGCAAGCAGGGAGGACCTTGTTTTCCATGAAACAGAACAATACGGTATATATTTTTGCATACCTATTTCTTACAGGTTTAGTTTGCAGTGCTCTGAAACCCAGAAATCAAAGCAAGGGAGATAGCCATCTGATAGGATTGTTTTGTTGACATGATCTGTGTTGATGAGGTGGTTTCTTGCTGGTAATGGAGTATAGTAAATGGAAATTTCTCTTTAAAGTTAATGCAGTAAATTCTGTTATTGGTAATGATGAGTCAGTCCAGGGGAGTTTGGATACCTAATTTTTCCAAAAAGTTACCTTAAACCCTGAACTCAAACTTTTAAAAACAGAAATATTTTTTAGAATACACTTCCTCATGGTGGAGGATAAAAGGCAGATTACCTTAGGTAGGGTGTTTGTAGATGGCCTCTCTGAAGAAGTAGACACGTAAGCTGGGTCCTGAAGCTGCCTGGGACCAGCCTGCTGAGGGGAGAAGGGCTTGGGGGTGAGGGGTTGGTAAAGAGCTAGTTCTGCTTCGGAACCTGAAAGACCAGTGCAGCTGCGTGCAGTGAGTGTGAGGGAGAGTGGCAGAAATGAAGGCGAATTGCTGGGTGGAGGCCAGAACGTGCTGGGCCTTGAAGGCCCTGGCAGTGAATCTGAGTTTCTCTTTGGTGTCATATAGGAAGCTGCTGAAGAAAATCAAGTGAATGACAGGTCTAATTATATTTAAAAGATTACTGTGGCTTCTTTGTGGAAAATAGGTTGGAGGAGGCCAGGAGTGGAAGGTGAAAGTTGATACAGTCCAAACAAGAGATGGTGGCAATGGAGATGTGAGAATAGAGCATTCATTTGGAGGAAGAATGGATAAGACTCGCTGATAGGATGGATGTGAGGGAGAGAGGGAGGACTTTGAAGGAGAGTTTTCTGTTGGTGATAAAAACATCACCTGCATTGGTGGCGATTCCAGGGCTCAATAAATGATAGTTGTTTCCTAGCTCAATTGCTTAAAAGCTCTTGGGCCAGTATTTAGCACATTATAAGTACTCAGATGTATGCTGCTCTTATTGAGCACATGCTATATGCTGGGCATTGATTCTTCACTAAATGTCTGTTGAGCACCTACTAAATGCCAGGTACTGTCTTGGGTTCTGGGACTATAGCAGTAAATATAACAGACAAAACTACCCACTCATATGGAGCTTCTTTACTTGTGGTTGGAGAGAGAGTGTAAATAAGAGAGTGATACTGTATATTAGAAGACAATAAGTACAGTAGAGAAAAATTAAGGAGAGAAGGTGATGGGAAATCTGGGGCTGTGGGTTTTCAACCTCAAATAGGGTGACCAGAATTGGTCTTGCTGTGAAGGTAAGGTTTGAGCAAAGACCTGAAGGCACTGGGCCACATAGAAATTAGGGGGAAGACATCTTGGACAGAGGGAACATCAAGTACAAAGGCCTTTATGGGGAAAGATAGTCAGTATATGGAGGAAACAGCAGGAGGCCTGTATGGCTGCAATAAAGTGAGCCAAGAGGAAGGTGGCAGGACGTTAGGAAGGTGGAGGTGGTGTAGGACCTTGTGTAGAACATTATAAAGACTGTGGCTTTTTTTCCTTGCATACTAGACACTGAGGATAATGAGACATGGTCCCTAACCTCGGAGTAGCTCAAGCCCTTGTAATGCAAAGTGGTCAGTGGTGTGAGATGAATAGTGAACGTGAGTGACTATCGGCTTAGGTGAGGGTGGTCAGGTGTGATAATACAGGGGTAATGCTTGGGTCAGGTCTTGCTAGGCTGACAGGGTGTAGGGGGATGATCCAGGAAAGGGAGGAACACCATGCATCACACTGCAGAGAGGCATGAGTGACAGCGGGACACCCTCAAGGAGTCGTGGGTGGTTCCTAGTATGAGTAGTGCCTAGTAGGTGGTGGGGATATGGCAGGAGAGACAGGACCAAACCAGCTCATAGGCTCCTAGGGAATCTCCTCTCTAGGATGTGGACCATTGACATATTTTAAGCAGGAGAGTGGCATTATGCAGTTTATTTTTTATTAGTGTGATAATCATTTTGAATGCAGAGGATGGATTTCAGACTAGGCTTAAAAGCAGGAAAGCCGGTTAGGAAAAGATTGATTGCTGTAGTCTAGAGGAGATGTCAAGGGTCTAAAGCAAGGCAGTAGGAATGGAAAAGTAGGGGTGAATTTTGGAGATTTAGAAATCAAAATTGACAGGAGACGTGAAAAAGTGCTCTTTATTCATAGTCGCTTTGAATCTATAGCAGAAATGCCATTTCATCAGAATGGTGAAGTGAGAACCTCTGTAAATCCACCCCTCCATAAGAGCAGTGAAAACAATGGTAAAAATGGTCAACATCAACTTTGTCAGAACTCTGGAAATTAACCAAAGGCTGAAACAGTCTCAGGAGGATTTATTCAGGAAAAACTGCTGAACCTCTAACTTGACCTACTGTCATTCTACTCTCCCATGATCTCTGGTAGCATTGAAAATCATCCTCACAACCATGGTAACTGTGAAAATCAGCAGGCTTGCAGCCATTGGAGGGGACAGATCAGATTTGGAGCCCTTCTAAAAGTCCCATTCTCAGAGCATTATTACTATTTGACCTGTCTTGCAGCTCTCTGGAAAAGCCTCATTTGCAGGGCTTATCGTTATTTGACCTTGCTCAGTGGGAAAAGCCCTATCCTTAGTGTGTTTGTGGAAAACAGTCAGTGGCAGTTGTTTAGTATCACAGTTGAGGGCAAATGAGAGTCTGGCCAACATCTTAAAAGTAAGATGTGAAGAATGACATGCCGGGGGCCAGCCCGGTGGCGCAAGCGGTTAAGTGCGCATGTTCCGCTGCGGCGGCCCGGGGTTCGCCGGTTCGGATCCCGGGTGCGCACCGACTCACCGCTTGTTAGGCCATGCTGTGGCGGCATCCCATATAAAGTAGAGGAAGATGGGCATGGATGTTAGCCCAGGGCCAGTCTTCCACAGCAAAAAAGAGGAGGATTGGCATTGGATGTTAGCTCAGGGCTGATCCTCCTCACAAAAAAAAACAAAAAAAAAAACAAAAAAACAAGAATGACATGCCGTTAGGGGGCTTTGAAAAGCCCTGATAGATTCCTGTGGAGTTAGAAGGCTGCACATGTGCAGGACTGTGCATATGCCAAGGAAAGTCTTGAGAGGGCACCAGTTTCTGGCTAATCTTGAGTCCCTGTGCAAATAAGAAGTGAAAGCAAAGGCAGAGTTGTAACTGTCTGAGTTTTGAAGATGTGCCTCAACACATACAGTTTCTTGGCAATGTCTGGGACACTTTTTGGTTCAAGGCATTTAAGCAAATCCCTGACCAGTCAGTAACTGACCATTAAGCTAACTAAGCAAAGACTTTAGGAGCTGTAAATGATAGAGAATTATAGACTTTACAGAACTAGCTCAGGAAAGTCATGAAACAAGCAACAGCAATAGCAGCAACAACAACAACAGTAACAGCAAATGGCAACACCAGTCCCTGGGAAGGGGGGGCAGTCTGATTTCCAGAGTTGCCACAGTGCCTTATCTAAAATACCCAGTTTTCAATAAGAAATCGAGAGGCACAAAGAAACAGGAAAATATGGTCTTTACACAGGAAAAAAAGTAGTCAATAGAAACTATCCTTGAAAGGGTCCAGATGTTGAACTTACTAGACAAGGACTTTAAATTGGCTGTTATAAATATGTTCCAAGAACTAAAAGAAACCATGTCAAAAGAACTAAAGGAGAATATGAGAATGATGTTTCACCAGATAGAGAATATCAATGAAGAGGTAGAATTTATTAAAAAAAAAAACAAATAGAAATTCTGGAGTTGAAAATACAATAGCTAGAGGGGCTAAATAGCAGATTTGAGCTGGCAGAAGAGAGAATCAGTGAATTTGAGAATAGATTTGTTAAGATAATTAATTTAAGAT
The DNA here is from genome assembly GCF_057802395.1 of Ceratotherium simum simum. NCBI lineage: Eukaryota > Metazoa > Chordata > Mammalia > Perissodactyla > Rhinocerotidae > Ceratotherium > Ceratotherium simum. Next base: position 1,113,050 of record NC_141933.1, on the reverse strand, counting down.
GTATATTAAAGTAAGTGTAGACCCAGTCTAAGGAATAGACAGTAAAAAGAATGAAGAAAAATGAACAGAGCCTCAGAGACCTGTGGAACACCATCAGGCATACTGATATATGCATAATTGGAGTCTCATAAAGAGTGGAGAAGGAGAAGGGTGCAGAAAGAATATTTGAAGATGTAAATTCCTCAAATTTGGTGACAAACATTAATCTACACATCCAAGAAGACCTCCAAGTAGGATAAACTCAAGGAGATCAATACATAGACACATCCTAGTCAAACTACTGGAAGACAGGGACAAAGGGATAATCTTGAAAGCAGCAAGAGGAAAATGACTCATCATCTTCAGGAGATCTTCAAGATTAACAGCTAGCTTCTCATCCATAACCATGGAGATGAGAAGGCAGTGGGCTGACATATGTAAAATGCTGAAAGGAAAAGACTGTCAATCAGGAATTCTGTATCCAGCAAAACCATCCTTCAAAAATGGAGAAATTAAGATATTGCTAAATAAACAAGAATGAGGAAATTTGTTGCCAGCTGACCTGCTCTACAATAAATACCTAAGGGAGTGCTTCAAACTGAAATGAGAGGACAGTAGATGGTAGCATACATGAAGAAGTAAAGAGCAATATTGAAGACAACTACATAGGTAAATATAAAAGACAGTGTAAGTATATGTTTGTCTTCTATTTGACTTAAAAGACAACTACATAAGACAATTTTAATTGATTTTAATAGTTTAAATAAAAGTGTACTGATGGGCTTATAATGTATAAAGATGTAATTTGTATGACGATAATAGCACAAAAGAGGGGGGGAAATGGAGCTATATTGGAGCAATATTTCTTTTTTTTTTTTTTTTTTTTTAAAGATTTTATTTATTTATTTATTTTTCCCCCCAAAGCCCCAGTAGATAGTTGTATGTCATAGCTGCACATCCTTCTAGTTGCTGTATGTGGAACTCGGCCTCAGGATGGACAGAGAAGTGGTGCCTTGGTGCACGCCCGGGATCCGAACCCCGGGCCACCAGCATCGGAGTGCGCACACTTAACCACCAAGCCACGGGGCCGGCCCATGGAGCAATATTTCTCTATACTGTTAAAATTAAGTTTGTATTGGGCCGGCCCCCGTGGCTTAGCGGTTAAGTGCGCGCGCTCTGCTGCTGGCGGCCCGGGTTCGGATCCCGGGCGCACACCGACATACCGCTTCTCCGGCCATGCTGAGGCCGTGTCCCACATACAGCAACTAGAAGGATGTGCAGCTATGACATACAACTATCTACTGGGGCTTTGGGGGGAAAATAAATAAATAAATAAAATTATAAAAAAAAAAAAATTAAGTTTGTATTAACCCAAACTAGATTGTTTTAAGTTAAGATGTTAATTATAATCCTCAGGCAACTACTAAGAAAGTAACTAAAAAAAAAATAAAAGAAAAAAGGGAATTAAATGGTGCATTAAAAAATATGTATTTAACACAGAAGAAGACAGTGATGGAATAATACAGGAACAAAGACATAAGACATATAGAAAATATAGCAGAATGGCAGATGTAAATCCTATGTTATCAGTAATTATCTTAATGTAAATGGATTAAACACTTGAATTAAAAGGCAGATTGGCAGAATGGATTAAAAAAAACATGAGCCAACTATATACTGTCTTCAAGAGACAATGTAGATTAAAAGATACAAATGAAAGGAAGAAAATGATATGCCCTGCAAATAGTAACCAGAAGAGAGCTGGAGTGGTATGCTAATATCAGACAAAATAGATTTTAAGATAAAAATTATTACTGGAGACATAGAAGAACATTTTATAATGATAAAGAGTAAATATCTCAAGAAGATATATCAATTATGGACATATGTATACCTAATAACAGAGCCCCAAATACATGAAGCAAAATACATGAAGAATTGATGGGGGAAATAGATAATTCAACAATAATAGTTTGAGACTTCAATACTCTACTTTCAGGAATAGATACAACTAGACGGAAGATCAGCAATGAATAGAAGACTAGAACAACACTCTAAACCAACTGAACCTAATAGACATATAGAGACTGCTCCAGCCTGCAAGAGCAGAATGCATACGTTGTTCTCAAGTGCACATGGAACGTTCTTCAGAGTAGACTGTATGTTATGCCATAAAAAAAACCTTAATAAATTTAAAAGGATTGAAATCTACAAAGTATGTTCTCCAACCACAATGGAGAAATTAGAAATCAGTAACAGGAGGAAATTTGGTAAATTCACTAATATGTGGAAATTAAACACACTTCTAAATAACCAGTGGGTCAAAGAAGAAAACAAGGGAGAATAAAAAAATACTTTGAGATAAATCAAAATAAAAACACAACATACCAAAACTTATGGGATGCAGTGAAAGCAGTGCTTGGTGGAAATTTATGGCTGTAAATACCTACATTAAAAAAGATCTCAAATCATTAACCTAATATTCCACCTTAAGAAACCAGAAAAAGAAGAGCAAACAAAACTCAAGTGTTCAGAAAGAAGAAAATTACAAAAATTAGATCAAAGATTCGTTCTTTGAAAAGATCAGCAAAACTGACAAAGTTTTAGCTAGACTGACCAAGAAAAGAAAAGAGAGAACGCTCAAGTTACTAAAATCGGGAATGAAAGAAGGGACATTGCTACTGATTTGACAGAAATAAAAAGGATTATAATGGAATACCATGAATAATTGTATGAAAAATTAGATAACTTAGATAAGATGGAGAAATTCCTAGAAAGACACGAATAGCTGAAACTGACTCAAGAAGAAATATTTGAGTAGATTTGTAACAGGTAAAGAGGTTGAATTAGTAATTTAAAAACTTCCCACAGGAACAAACCCTGACCCAGATGGCTTCACTGGTGAATTCTACCAAGCTCTTAAATAATCAATACTAATCCTTTACAAACTCTTTGAAAAATAGAGGAGGAGGGAATACTTCCCAACTCATTCTGTGAGTATTACCCTAACAAAGCCAGACAAAGACATCATGGGAAAGAAAACTACAGGCCATATCCATTGTGAATGTCGAAGTCAAAATCCTCAATCAAATACTAGCTAACTGAGTCCAGCAGCATATAAAAAAGATTATACACCAGGTCCAAGTGAGATTTATCCCAGGAATTCAAGGTTGGCTTAACATCTGAAAAGCAGTGTAATTGACCATATTATACAATAAAGAACCAAAGACACATGGTCATATCAATAGATGCAGAAAAAACATTTAACGAAACCCAATACACTTTTATGATAAAAACACTCAACAAACTAGAAATAGAAGGGAACTTCCTTGACTTGATAAAAGATATCTATGAAAAATCCACAGCTAAGATCCTGCTTAATGGTGAAAGACTGAATGTTTCCCCCTAAGATCAGGAACATGACAAGGATGTTTGCTCTCGCTGCTTCTATTTAGTATTGTACTGGAAGTTCTAGCCTGGGCAGTTACAAGTGAAAAAGGAATAAGAGGCATCCAGGTTGGAAAGGAATAGGTAGAATGATCTCGATGTGTATTTGACATTGTCCTGCATATAGGAAATACTAAAGAATCTTAGATTAGAATTATAAATGAGTTCAGCAAGTTGCAGGGTATAAAACCAATACAGAAAAATCAACTGTATTTCTATACACCAGCAATGAAGGAAACAATTCCGTTTCCAATAGCGTCAAAAAGAATAAAATATGTAGGAATAAGTTTTAACAAAAATGCAAGGCTTGTATACTTAACTGCAAAATATTGTTGAGAGGAAGTAAAGGAGTCCTAAATAAATGGAGAGACATCTCATGTTCATGTACTGGAAGACTTAATATTGTTAAGGTATCAATAATCCCCAACTGATCTATAGATTTAATGCAATCCTTATAAAAAAAAAAATCCTAGGTGCCTTTTTAGCTGAGAGTGATCTTAAAATTCATATAGAAATGCAAGAGACCCAGAGGAGTCAAAACAATCTTGAAAAAGTAGAACAGAGTTGGAGGATTCATTTCCCTATTCCAGAGCTTAACACAGAGTGATCAAGACAGTGTTGTTCTGGTATAAGGACAGATATGTAGATCAATGAAATAATATTGAGAGTGCAGAAATAAACCTTTACATTTTGGGTCAATTGATTTTTGACAAGAGCGCCAAGACAATTTGGTAGGAGAAAAGAACAGTCTTTTAAACAAATGGTGCTGGGATAACTGGATATCCACATGCAAAAGAGTGAAATTGGACTCCTGCCTCACACCATACGCAAACATTAACTCAGAATGGATCATAAACCTAAATGCAAAAGCTAAAGTTATAAAACTCTTACAAGAAAACATAGGAGTATATCTTTGTGACCTTGGGAAATGGTTTCTTAGATATGACAACAAAAGTACAAGTGATAAAAAAAATAAATTAGACTTCATCAGAATTAAAAACTTTTGTGCTGCAAAATGCTATCAAGAAAGTGAAGAGACAACCCAAGAATGAGAGAAGATACTTGAAAATTGTGTATCTGATAAAGGGCTTGTATCCACAATATATGAAGAACTCAGTGATATGATGAATAACCCAATTAAAAACAGATAAAGTATTTGAATATATATTTCTCCAAAGTAGATATATAAATGCAGTAAGCACATTAAAAGCCATCAGACAAATGGAAATCAAAACCACAATGAGATACCTCTTCACACTCACTAGGATGGCTATAACAAGGAGAAGGACAGTAACAAATGTTGGCAAGTTGTGGAGAAATTGGAACCCTCATTCTTTTCTAGTGGTGTTGTAAAATGGTGCTGCCCTTTGGGAAGACATCTTGTCAGTTTCTCAAAAATGTTCAACATAGAATCATTGTATGAGCCAGCAGTCCACTTTTTTTTTTTTTTGTGAGGAAGATCAGCACTGAGCTAACATCTGATGCCAATCCTCTTCTTTTTGCTGAGGAAGATTGGCCCTGAGCTAACATCCATGCCCATCTTCCTCTACTTTATATGGGACGCCGCCACAGCATGGCTCTACAAGTAGTGTGTCGGTGCACGCCCGGGATCCGAACCGGCGAACCCCAGGCCGCTGCACTGGAGTGTGCACACTTAACCACTTGCGCCACTGGGCCGGCCCAGCAAGTCCACTCTTAAGTGTTCACCCAAGAGAAATGAAAACATATGTTCACACAAAAGCTTTTACATAAATGTTCATAGCAACATTATTCATAATAGCCAAAAAGTAGAAACAACCCCAAAATCCATCAAATGGTGAATGGATAACAAAATGTGGTATGTGCATATAATGCGATATTATTCAGCAATAAAAAGGGATGAAGTACCGATTCATGCAACCTTGAAAACATTATACTAAGTGAAAGGAGCCAGTCAGAAAGATCACACAATGTATGATTCTATTTACATGAAATGTTTAGAAGAGGTAAATCTATAGAGATAGAAAGTAGATTAGTGGTTGCCAGGGGCTGGAGGAGGGAGGGGTTGGTGAGTGACTGCTAATGGGTATGGGTCTTTTTGGGGAGATGAAAATTTTCTGAAATTAGATCGTCGTGATGGATGCGTAACTCTGAATATACTAAAAGCCATTGAATTATATGCTTTAAATGAGTGAATTGTATGATATATGAATTGTATCTCAATAATTATAGCTATTAAAAAAAGATATACCAGTTAACGTTTGTCAGACTCAAATGTGGCTTTATCTTCTGTGGCATAACAGCTTTTAATCTACTTTGAAATCTTTTATTCCCATTTGTTGTTGTTGAGGATTTCTGTTCTGAGGCCCATCCTTCCTGGGCATTAATAAAGAGAAAATGTAGAGAATATCCCCAATGGTGATCATTGACAGCCTATTTGGGCAAGACTGTGTTTCGTGTCTGGTTCTTCATTGTTATCTTGTGTGGTCCTCATCGCAGCCCTTTGATGGATGGTACTTCTATTTGATGAAGGAGAAACTGAAATGGAGAGAGGTTAAGTTGATGGCCCAGTGTCACATAGCCAATCAGACAGGGAATGACATTCCAATCCAGGCTTGATTGCAGAGTTTGCTCTGTTGACCACTGTGCTGACCACCTTCATACGTATAATTTTAGCAGTGATATCTTCCTTCAAAAATAGGCTTTTGTAAAATTTGTAAATTTCAAATTTATTACCTTAAGATTCTGGTGGTTTGGTGTTTTGTAATGAGCTGTGATAGCCTCCTGTACTCTTTGTTCCCGAAATTGGGCTCTTCCCAGAATACTAATACTGTCAGTTGGTTAGTTCAGCTTGCAAACAAGAAGAAATCATTAACCAGCATGTTGTTCCAGAAGAATGACCAGAGACGCTAATTCTAAAAATCCAAGAGCTTTTATCAAAGTCGTCCCCAGAGTGCATTCTTGGCTACTCACTGGGCGCGGAGTGTAGCTTGTTTTTGGGCAGTGGTTTGTGGACTGCTCTAGGTCACTCATTAGCCACCAGAGCTCCTAAGTCCACTGTGGGAACTGCCTGTTACAAGCTCAGATCCTCAGTGGCTGACAGACCTGCTGCATTTTAGGTAGAGGTGACGCAGGGTGGCAAAGACGAGAATCTCTTCAGTGTGGAGCAAAGATCAAACTACAAGCCTGGCAGGGCTTACCGCTGCAGGCCCGGCTCTCCTGCTGCCGCTCTGCCATGTCAGGACTGTATCTGAGGTCAGGGGAGGGCAGTAAACCCCTCCACCCCCCACCCAAGCAAATTCTTTACCTAAAAACATAACATCTTCTGCTAGATCTGCTCCCAGCAATATGGGGTGGCTGGGGTTGTTGGTGAGGCCCTCTGCCTGGAGAGAAGTGTAGCCTGAGGGAGCGTGAAGTAGCCTTTGCCAGGAAAGGCCCCAATGGGCCCTAGTGCACAGGCTACTCTACGGGGTCCTCCCCCGTGGAGGGTGATGAGGTGTCCTCCCCCGTGGAGGGTGATGAATTGGTCGTGCACAGTGGGAGAGGCCTCCTTCCAGGGCATTTTGGTAAATTTAGGACATAATCGTTGATTCAGATGTGTTAATCTGCGTATGGATTGTCAGTCATCCACAGTCATACTAGATTTTTCTTAAAACTACCTCAGACAGGCGCCTTTGAACCCGCGTGGCAGCTTGCTCCGATGGAATTCCCCTTTGGCTTTTCTAGGCTTTAACACTTAGGGTCAGCCTTGCTCAGCTGAGTAAAAGCAACAGCTACCATCTGGTTAAGGGCTAGTGTTTGTGGGCTTATGTGCTGGGCACTGTGTGAGGGCTTGTGCTCCTTGATCCTCGTGATGGTGTCTCTACCATGAGACGAAGGCACCGAGGCGACAGCCCAGACCTGAACCGGGGTAGGCTCCGGCACCAGGCCCTCCACCGTCTGTGTCCCTGCACCATCTCTTGAGTTCCCAGGTGGGCAAACCTGCCTCTCCTCCTAGGGGTGCCCTGGCCATCCTGCCCTGTGGGGGATGTGCCTGTGCAAGGCTGTTTAGGTGGGAGAAGCTGGTGGGGACAGTGAGAGGAAGTACCTGGGAGGCTAGCGTTCACTGTGGCAACAGACAAGGGGGTATCTAACTCTGTTGGAGGGGAAGGGGGTTTCTTGAAGAGGTGACAGCCTCACTGCTTAGTTGAAGGGGTGGAGGGGAGGCTACTGCAGAGGCAGTAGAATGCCTGGGGACCAGGGTGGGAAGGCAGGCATGGCCTTCTGTGCCCTGAAGGGGGGCTCTGGTGAATCTTACTGGGCTTTCCCCTTAAGGGAGGGGGGCTGAATGGTGAGCAGGGCCCAGAACTGCGGGGCCTTGAACATAGGCCACATGGGGCGTGGACAGCACCCCCTGCCCTTGGAACACTCGGGTTTGTACCGGGGAAGCTGTGGTCAGATGGATCCAGGGACCCCGCCAGAGGCAGGGGAACATTCAGCTTCGGCTTGAACATTTCTGGAGTTGGGGAATCCATTGCCTCACAAAGCAGTCTACTCCTATTTTTTCCTTTTTGTTGTAAAGTAAAACACAGATACAGAAAATCACACAAAACCCATGTTTAAAGATTAATGAGTTATTATAAGGCAAACACCCTTGTGACTTGCACCCAGGTGACCACACCAGAAGCCCTGCCACATGCCCAGTCCCCTTCACCTTTCCCCAAAACTACCAGGGCTGGGCTCTTTGTTTTCTTTACGTTTCTCACCCGAGGATGCCTCCTGAACACTATGGTTTGGTCTTCCTGTTTCTAAACGTTTTGTGTTCTTTAATCTTTTAATCTACGTCCTTTTCTTTTCCCTACAATGGTCTGTTGAAGGCCTGGCAGGCACATGAAGTTGTAGAGGTCATGGTGCATTTCCCCATGTTCTTGGCTGTGTGGCAGCGGGTCGAAGGCCAGATCACATGTAGCTGACCCCTTGGCCAGACTCCAGGTGATACCCTGCTCTTTCATATGGGGCTGGTGCTGTGGCTGGCTGACTCCCCCTTTTTTTTTTTTTTTTCCTTGTGAGGAAGATCAGCCCTGAGCTAACATCCATGCCAATCCTCCTCTTTTTGCTGAGGAAGACCAGCCTTGAGCTAACATCTATTGCCAATCCTCCTCTTTTTTTTCTCCCTCCTTTTCTCCCCAAAGCCCCAGTAGGTAGTTGTACGTCATAGTCGCACATCTTCTAGTTGCTGTATGTGGGACGCCGCCTCAGCATGGCTGGACAAGTGGTGCGTTGGTGCATGCCCGGGATCCGAACCCGGGCCGCCAGTAGCGGAGCGCGTGCACTTAACCGCTAAGCCACGGGGCCAGCCCCTGGCTGACTCCCTTTTGGTGAGGCTGGCAGCTGTCCACGTCCCCTGCCTGGCTCCATTCATTCCTTTGGGGAGGCAAAATGGTGATACGCCCCTTCTGTAATTTCTTTTTCACTGATTTGTTGGATGCTTTTATAAAGAGACCCTTCACTGTATGTGCTGTCTGATTCCCTGGGGGATGTTCATGTGGGAGAGGCAGGATAGCTGCTTCCTTCTTTCCCTTTATTTAGCAGTTTTCAAGATAACTTGTTCCTTAACATCCTCTGAAGTCAGGTGACCAATTTGGTGTTTTCTCTTTTTAATGTAATTTGAACTCACGGATTTTAACGTTTTTGTGAATTTTGATTATTGCACTTTTTATCCTTTTTGAAGCTCAGGCTGTCCCACGTTTGGCTCATGGAGTCTCTTCTTTAGGGTGCTGAGTGTTTTTGCTGTGGCCCTGGTGGTCTGAGGTCTTCGACAATCCTCGATAGGGAAGAAGTCCAGGCTCGTCGTGTGCTTTGCCTCAGTCTTGGAGCCAGCAATTTCTCCAAGAAGCCTAGTTTTGTATAGTGGGAAATGGTGCTCCTAGACCATAGTCTGGGTGTGGGGGTGCTCATGGCTACCAAATGTTATCATTCTGAGCCTCTTTGGAGGACAGCTCTAGGAGATACGCATACTTGTCTTCACAGGAAAATCCTTAAGTTCAGTATGGCCAGGGTTTTCTGTTGAACCTCTTCCACACCAGGAATCTCAAGGACACTGGGGATGATCCAGTTAGACTGTGTCCTCATCACTCATGAACTTTACCCTGGGCTGCACCCACAACAGGCTCCGACCCTGCCACTGTCAATGAGCACTCACCAGGCGCCTCCTGCCCCACCCTGGGAGCAGGTGTGCATTGTCTAAGTGTATTATCTGAGAGTGTACTATTACCTGCACGCTCTCCCTTTTCACCCTCACTTCAGTGCTGAATGCTCCCTGCAGACCCTTCAATCCTTTGATCAATGTCTCTGGTAACTTTGGGTGGCAGAAGCTCACTCTCTGGAGTGCCGGGAAGGGCCTGGGGCACATCGTTGGTCTCTGAATTCTCGCATGTTGATAAAGGTGGTACACTTGAGGCTAATTGTGCTGGATATAAAGTCCCTGTCTCACGTTTCTTTTCTTTGCATATCTTAAGTGTATTCACCCTTTTCTTCTGGTGTAAAGTGATGCCACAGTCTGAGGATATCTGATTTTCTTTCTCATGTAAGCTGCCTGCTCTTGTTCCCAGATATTCAAAGGGTTTTTTTCTTTAAAGTCCAATAATTTTATTAGGATATATGTTGGTGTATGTTATTTGGGCTCGATATTCACAGGAATGTGGTGTGTTTTTTTAATGTGGTTTTAAAGCTTTTATTTACTTTGTTTAATTTCAGGAAAGTGTTTTCAAATGACGCTTGTTCGTCTGCTCCACTGCTCAGTTGGTCGTCTTCCTCGGGGACACCTACTGTCCATACGTTGCATCTTTGTCCGTTTTCCGTATTTGCCACTTTGTCTTGAATCTTTTATCTGTTTCTTCATTTCTTTTTTTTTTTTTTTTTAAAGATTTTATTTATTTTATTTTTTCCCCCCAAAGCCCCAGTAGATAGTTGTATGTCATAGCTGCACATCCTTCTAGTTGCTGTACGTGGGACTCGGCCTCAGGATGGATGGAGAAGTGGTGCTTCGATGCGCACCCGGGATCCGAACCCGGGCCACCAGCATCGCAGCGCGCGCACTTAACCACCAAGCCACAGGGCCGGCCCTCTTCATTTCTTTTTGATTTAAGTAATTTTCTTTCTTTTCATCTTCTCTTCCTCTCGAGACCTCTGTTGTGTTTATTCTTTTATTCTTCATTTCTTTTTTTTTTTTTTTAAAGATTTTATTTATTTTATTTTTTCCCCCCAAAGCCCCAGTAGATAGTTGTATGTCATAGCTGCACATCCTTCTAGTTGCTGTATGTGGGACTCGGCCTCAGGATGGATGGAGAAGTGGTGCCTCGATGCGCACCCGGGATCCGAACCCGGGCCACCAGCATTGCAGCGTGTACACTTAACCACCAAGCCACAGGGCCGGCCATTAAAGATTTTATTTATTTATTTTTTTCCCCCCAAAGCCCCAGTAGATAGTTGTATGTCATAGCTGCACAACCTTCTAGTTGCTGTATGTGGGACACAGCCTCAGCGTGGCCAGAGAAGCGGTGCGTCTGTGCGCACCCGGGATCCGAACCCGGGCCGCCAGCAGTGGAGCGCACGCACTTAACCGCTAAGCCACGGGGCCGGCCCTCTTCATTTCTGAAATGATTTTTTATTTCTCATTTTCCTGATTTCTGTTACCTGATATCTGAGTTTTTCTAATGGATTTTTAAATATCTTCTGTATTGTTCTTGATATCTTTTAGCTTATTTAGAAATAGAGTTCTCCAGTTTTGATCTATTCTGTGGGGACATCTTTCCAAGGGGCTTTCATTGTTTGTAGGAACAATGTCCATTATTCTGTTGTTTGTTCTCCTTTTTTCTTATAGTCGCTTTGTATGGAATTTGACCTCAGTACTTTCCTGTTGCTTATTTTTATATGAAATGAGTTTTCTGAATGTCAGAGGAGGCACAGCCCAGGGTGGCTTTTCTGTCGCACAGTGCTCTCTCCTCTGCTGTCTTCACTTGGCTTCCCTGGCCCTGTCTGCCTGCTCCTGTGGGCCCTCCCTGTGCCTGTTGCTGTGTTCCTCTCTCGCTCAGTGTGGACTCCTGGCCCAGAGGCTCTGCTCAGCTGGAGGCCCAGGGGCCAGGCTGCTCCAGCCCACGGTCCTCGCACTCAGCCCTTTGAGGTAACCTGGTTCTGCTTGGGGCTCTTCTTTCCTCAGGTCTGGCTGGTACGCCATTCTTTTCTCCACCTTCTCTTGCACAGATGTATTGTCATGAGATCTTGTGGCTTTTGGTGATTTTCCTTTTGAGGGAACTGCGCTCAGAGATGTAAAGGAACTTCCCCCTTGGTTGCAGAGCGAATTAAAGGCTGCTCTTGGATTCCAGCCTCTCATGCTTGGCTCCAAAGCCCACTCTTATCATCATATGCCTGTGCCTCTCAGGGAGAACACAACCTGCCCTGATTAAAAAAAAAATGTGTGTGTGTGTGTGTTGTAAATTGGCCAATTAAAGAACAAGCTTTGGATGAAAACTTCTAGCTTCTTGCCCCAGCCCTGTCTTGTTCCACAGAGGGAGTGCAGTTTAACAATTTATTTCTGTTGCTCCCAGTGGTTCCCCTATATGCTAAATTATGTACTTTTAGTTTTATTTCATGATTTGTCAATCTTGAGTGATATCTATAGATTCCCCTGATGAAGGTGATTTAGCTCATTTAACATTATTTCTTCTTTCCACTGCTTCCCAGTCTTTTTATTATTTCTGCTCTAGATCTGACCCCTTTTGACTCTCTGCACAGCGTAAGTTCCTGCCACGGGGTGGGGCGGGGTCTCTTTTTCCCTAGGGCTTGGGTAGGTAGAGTAGAGTGCACACACCAGAGGGAGGAGCACAGACCCAGATTCCTGGACCCCTTGTCAGGCACACGCACACGCACACATGCACACACGAACACGGGCACACACAGGCACGCACGCAGGCATGCGTATGTGCACCCACACGCATGCCCTCCTGTGTGCAGTGCTTTGCCTGTCCGGTCCAGGCTGTGTGAAGCTGCCTGCAGTCTTTGTGAGCGTGTCAGAAGGCTCCCAAGACATTGTTTTCATGGCCCTTTTTGGCCAGGTCCAAAAAGCCTACTTCAGCAACGACAGTACTTTTTGAGAAAAATTTAAGGAAAAGTTTGCCTTTGACTTGCCACCCAGTGGCATCAGGCCCACTGCTCCACGCGGTGCCCCTTAATTTCTCAGGGGGCCTTCAGCTGCTCAGCTTCTTACAGATGAAGGAACTGGGGCACTGCTGTGAGCGGCTCTCCTGCCGCACGAGGTCAGGGCTGGGAGGAGAGAGTGGCTGGCGAAGGAGGTTTGGGCATCTCCTCCCAGCCTGCACTCCTCGTTCCCCAGAGCTGACTGCTGTCCTTGTTTTGTTAAAGGTCTCCAGCCCCCACCCTCTCCCCCAACTGGAACGGCAGCTCCCCAAGGGCAGGAAGTGTTACTTTAACCCAAGTCCCAGCACCCCGAACAGTGCCTGGTGAGTGAGCCTGCCCCACGGCGCTGTCCTGACCACCTGCTCCCTTGGGGCTTTTCTAGGGTAGGATTGGCTCAAAGGAATGTTCCTTTAATTCAGCAAATATTAAGCCCTATTTATTAGCAAGTTAGTAGTAAAAGATAAATGATGTTCTGGGAGTGTCCTGGAGAGAGGGAGCTTGCCTTGCTGAGGGAGGCGAGATAAGTTCCAAAAGGAGCGGCGATGGAGGCTGAGCCGAGTGGATGGCATTTCTGGAGGAGGGCACAGGTGAGCCCAGTGTCTCGGCATCTGTGGGCACCCGGGGCTGGCAGTGTTCTGGGGGTGGTGGAAGCCTTTCCTCCCACTGAAAATATAGTCACTAAACCAGGGACTCGCCTGGAGAGGGTCTTTAATAGTAAACTTTATTCCTTCTTTCAAAAAGTGATAGAAATTTACACAGACTTGTTTTTGCATACAACTCATCTTATCCTGTGTGGTGAATAATTTCTTATATTTTTACAGTACTTGTTAAGATGTGTAGACCTCGAAAAATCATATGTGCTCTCTAGGCCTCAGTTTCCACACTTAGTCAAGGTGGAATAAAACTGAATATGGTTTGATCTCCAGTCCACGTCGGACACATTTGATATGTGCAAATGTTTGTTGAGTTAAGGCCAATTTAGCAATAGATCTAGGATGCAGCTAAAGTTTGTCATATATGTAATGTACCTTTCGTCCTTTTTTCATATAATGAAGCATTCCCAAACTTCAGTGAATATTATAAAAGTGGACTTATCAGATTTTGTAGGCTGGTGGATTTCATAAGGAAAGAAAATTGGAAGCCTGCAGTAGTTGAAACTTTATACTTTGAAAAATTATCTGTGGCAGTAAAAGTCAATTTTAGGAGTAAACTGTTAGCTGATAATGATGTATTGTGGAAAACATTCAGCAGGTTTTTGAGTGCTTCCAATTCCAGAACTGTGGTGCAAAGGTGGAATTAAAAATGGCGCCAGAGATCCCCTCCCCGTGTGTAGTGGCTGCTTTCCTGTGTGGCGCTTATGGACTTTCCCCACCCTGACCTGGGAAGGCCACACTGGGCTGGGTCAGGGCCCAGGCTTCTGCCTCAGCTGCCTCCGCACTGGCTTTGGTTGGAGGCCGATTGCTTCTTTCCGTGGGCTCCTAAAAGCAGTGATTCTGCCTTTAATTGGGATATGTCGGTCTTGTCAGTGAATGGGTGTTTGTTTAGAAATCAATTAAAGTGTTTAGAAATCAATTAAAGTAAGAATGTATTTGTGTTCTCTCTTTTTAGGCAAAAGTAAAGAAGCAGAAATAAAGAGAATAAACAAAGAGCTGGCAAACATTAGATCAAAATTTAAAGGTAAGTGTGTTTAACCTTTGTCGTGAAACGTTTTGTTGTAAATTTCATATAGTAGGAGCTTAATCTTTTAATATCATTTTTTTTTCACTTCAAACCAAAGTTAAGTTCTCGGTATAGTTACTATCATGGCTCTGTTAAAATTAAAAAGTGTTTAAAGTTAAGCCGTTGATTATTCTTAAGTTGTTTGATGGTTTATATGCACTGGATCAGATAGTGTGGCCCCGTCCAGGGACCTGGTTTTTTCCTGGAGCTGGAAGGACACTAATACAGAGCAGCTCCTTCCATTCACGGCCTCTTCTCCACAAGGGCCAGGAGTGGTGTGAGCCACAGACCTGATGCGTTAGGGGCTCAAAGTGGGCATCTCAAATGAAGAAATGCTCTACCTGAGGCCGCTTATTATTTGTTTGGAGTATTATCAAGTAATCTAAGCACTTCCTGTGTTGAAGTGTTTTCTTTCTTTCTTTTCTTTTCTTTTCTTTTTTTTTTTTTTGGTGAGGAAGATCAGCCCTGAGCTAACATCCATGCTAATCCTCCTCTTTTTGCTGAGGAAGACCGGCTCTGAGCTAACATCTATTGCCAATCCTCCTCCCTCCCCCCCAAGCCCCAGTAGATAGTTGTATGTCATAGTTGCACATCCTTCTAGTTGCTATATGTGGTATGTGGCCTCAGCATGGCCGGAGAAGCAGTGTGTCGGTGCGTGCCTGGGATCCGAACCCGGGCCGCCAGTAGAGGAGCGCACGCACTTAACCACAAAGCCATGGGGCCGGCCCCGAAGTGTTTTCTGTGTTGATGAAATGACTAACGTACCATGTTACCTGATCCACCAGGTAGACTGCCTCTTTGTAAGCTAGTTTGGGGGGTACACCTTCCCTGAACATCCTCATTTTGAAGAATTGTAAAATGTAGATTTTCAGTCTTGAGGACGTATTTGTGAAAGGCTGGTTAATCTTTTAAGCCTTAGTTTTTCAGTTAATTTTTATAGGTTTGAGACCCAGTTCAAGTCTCTGAGTAGACTTTAGCCGTGAGAGTGGCTAAAATTGTCCAGGAACAATGAGTAGAGGAGAGGGCTAGGACTGAACTCTGAGGAACCGTAGTAACAGGCGGAAGACAGAATTTCTTGGAATGGATGCTTTTTCAGGGCTTGAGAATGGATATTGTGTGTTATCAGGTGATGCAAAAACTGGTAGAATTAGAGCTGTTACCAATTGGTATATCCCCTGTTGAGCCCTAGGGAAAGTATTATGGTTAATATTTTTAACCAGGCCCAAGGATCCTCTGGAAGGTCTATGAAACTCCTGAAATTGTATGTGAAATGGTTTGCTTATATATATTTGATTTTTGGGCAGGTGGGGGTGGTGTCTATAACTGGCATTGCTTTTAGAAAAATTTTTTATTTATCTTTTTTTAACAAAGACTTATATAATATATAAGAGTCTTTATTTTTTTTAGTGCAATTTAAGGTTCACAGCAAAATTGAGAGGAAGGTGCAGAGATTTCCTATATACCCCCTGCCCCCCTGCACGCACAGCTTCCCCATTATCAGTATCCCCCACCAGAGTGGGACATTTATTACAATCCATGAACCTACATTGACACATCATAATCACCCAAGGTCCACAGTTGACATCAGGATTCACTCTTGGTGAATCCATGGGTTTGGACAAATGTATAGTGACATGTATCCACCATTCCAGTATCATACAGAGTAGTTTCACTGCCCTACAAATCCTGTGTGCTCCGCCTATTTGTCCCTCCCTCTCCACTAACCCCTGGTAACCGCTGATCTTCTTATTCTCTCCATAGTTTTGCCTTTTCCAGAATGTCTTACAGTTGGAATCATACAGTATGTGGCCTTTTCAGAGTGGCTTCTTTCACTTAATAATATACATTTAAGGTTCGTCCATGTCTTTTCACGGCTGATAGCTCATTTCTTTTTTGTGCTGAATGATATTCCATTGTCTGGAGGGACCATGGTTTATCCATCCGCCTAGTAAAGGGCATCTTGGTTGCTTCCAAGTTTTGGCAATTATAAATGAAGCTACTGTAAACATCTGTGTGCAAGTTTTTCTGTGGACATAAGTTTTCAGCTCCTTTGGGTGAATACCAAGGAGTGTGATTGCTGGATTGTATGGTAAGAGTATGTTTAGTTTTGTAAGAAACTGCCAGACTGCCTTCCAAAGTAGCTGTGCTGTTTTGCACTCCCACCAGCAAAGGGTGAAAGTTTCTGTTGCTCCACATCCTCGTCAGCATTTAATGTTGTCAGCGTTCTGGATTTTGGCCACACTCGTAGGTGTGTAGTGATATCTTACTCTTGTTTTAACTTGCATTTCTCTGATGACCTGTCATGCGGAGCATTTTTTCATGTGCTTATCTGCCATCTGTACATCTTGTGTGGTGAGGTGTCTATTAACTTTCGTTGCTTCTTAAAGGGAGGGGATGTCACGTGGTGGTGAAGAGTGAGGTTGCCCTGACTATGCCCACATTCATATCCCTGCCCTGATGCTTATTTGCTGTGTCACTTTGTCCAGTTACTTACCCTTCTGTGTCTTTTTTCTCAGCTGTAAAATGGGATACTGATTACCTCAGGCTGGGTTCTCCGTTCAGCAGACCCTGAGATGGGATTGGAGGACAGAGTTTTATTAGAGAGGACCACTAGTTAAAAGTAGAGGAGGAAGCAGGGTCAGAGAGGGCTCGGGAAGCCTCAGATGGAGATGCTGGTCTGCTGAAGTTGTCACTAGCTGGTTAGGGAGCTTTGGAGTGAAGATTGCCTGTTAGAGGAGTCTGGTGTTAGGTGGAAATGGGGCTGAGCCCTCGTACGGCCCCGTTAAGAGCTGAGGAAGGCAGACCCTGACGGAGCTAACCGCTGTCGCTAACCACACTCTTGGCAGCTCCAGTCCCTTACTGAAGGGAGAGTCCATGTCTGCTACGCTAATTGTATCTATATGAAGAAATACATATAAATTCCTTGACAGAAAGTGAGTGCCTAACAAATATTAATCACGTTCTTATTATAAAAAGAGGTGATGGCCCTGCAGATGGTAGATCTTCACACCATCTGTATAGATGTTTTGGGACAAACAAGACTTTGGTTTCTTCCACCTTCATGCCTGTCTAGGCTAAGCCCTCCTAGATAGGGTGGGAGGCTGCCTCTTACCTGTTAACCAGCTGGTGTTTATTGAGCATGTGTGTGCCCTGACTGGTAGCAGATGAGAGAAAACCAACTTGCTCACCGCAGAAATGTGCACTCTGGGGAACTTCTACTTCCAGTTACAGTAGATGAGATAATTTAGACTGTACTGTCCAGTAGAAATATAATGCAAGTCACAAATACACACATAATTCCAAATTTTCTTTTTTTGTGTGTGTGTGTGAGGAAGATCAGCCCTGTGCTAACATCTGCCAATCCTCCTCTTTTTGTGAGGAAGACTGGCCCTGGGCTAACATCCGTCCCCATCTTCCTCCACTTTATATGGGGTGCCACCACAGCATGGCTTGACAAGCGGTGCATCAGTGCGCGCCTGGGATCCGAACCAGTGAACCCGGGCCTCCGCAGCGGAGTGCGCACTTAACCGCTTGCGCCACCGGGCTGGCCCCCCAAATTTTCTAGTAGGGACATTAAAAAAAAGTAAAAAGAAGCAGGTGAAACTAATCTTAATATATTTTATTTAACGCAGTATACCTAAAATACTATCATTGCAACATGTAGTCAATAAAAAAAGTTATTTTTCACACCAAGTCTTTGAAATCTCGTGTGTATTTTACACTTAGAGCACACTCAGTTTGCCAGCCACAGTTCAAGTGCTTAGTAGCCACGTGTGGCTAGAAGCTGCCACTTTGGATGATGATGCAGACTTAGACCAACTCTTTCACTGAAAACAACTTAAAAAGAGACACAGTATTAAAAAAAATCTTGAGAGCATCATACAGTAACAAGAAAAAAGGAGAATTACTGGGCCTTATCTGGGAGAAGGAAAGTGCCCAGGGAAATAAGTACAGCACTCAGCTGTTTGTGCCTTGAGAGCACGTGGTAATCCCAAAGGAGCAGCTGTGAAACAGCTGGAGTTTTGGTGACTTTGGAAGTGTATAGGGGCGGTTATCAATCAGAGTGATTTTGCCCTCCAGGGAACATTTGGCAAGACCTGGAGACATTTTTGATTGTCAGAACTCAGAATGGGTGCCCTCCTGCCATCTAGTGGGTGGAGGCCAGGAGGGTGCTAAACACCTGACAGCCCCTCATCAAGCATTATCTGGCCTGAGATGTCAAAGTGCTGAGGTTGAGCACCTTTGGTCTAGAAGGAGAAAAGTCAAAGCCCAGAGCCCACCAACAGTAGAGCCCCGCTTCCCCTTTAAACTGAGACCCTCAAATGCAATGCCCTTAGGGCAAGAGTGAACTGGAAGTGAGCCCCTCTTGTCACAGACTTGCAGCTGGGCTTCTAATATCTGGATGCTTTGCAGAACCTCAGCCTTAAACTTAAACTAAGGTAAGAAAAACAGTCCTCTCTGGAGGAAGATATTATCATTATAGGCTGCAAATGATTCCTACAAATAATTTTTCACATATAATGTCCAGCATACAGTCACAGATAATCAGGCACACAGAGAATCAAGACGTCATGATCAAGAACCAGCAGAGACAACAAACAGAATCACAAAGATCTCCAATACCAGATTCAGATTATAGTAGAGAACTAGCTTTACCTTTTTTTTTTTTTTTTTTTGGTGAGGAAGATTAGCCCTGAGCTAACATCTGTTGCCAGTCCTCCTCTTTTTGCTGAGGAAGATTGGCCCTGGGCTATCATCTGTGCCCATCTTCCTCTACTTTATATGTGGGATGCCTGCTACAGCATGGCTTGATAAATGGTGCATAGGTCCGTGCCTGGGATCCGAACCTGTGAACTCCAGACCACTGAAGCGGAGTGCATGAACTTAACCACTACACCACTGGGCCAGCCCCCTAGTTTTACCATTTTTAAAGAGATAAAAGACAAACTTGAAAATTTCAGTAGGAAACCTGGAAAGTGTAGACACAGCAGATTTTGAAATAACATCAAATGGAAGTTCTAGAACTGAAACATGCAGTAATCAAAATGAAGGACTCAGCAGCCAGGTATAATGACAGACATCGTTGGAGAGAGATTTAGTGTTCTGAAAGATAGGTAAGAAAAACCCCTTTCTTAAATGTAGCCCAGATGGAGGACGAAAAGGGCAAACTAAAAAGCGGGTAGGAGACATAGGGATGTGGGGATAGGTCTAAAAGGTTTAATCGGTGCCCAGAAGGAAAGGAGAAATTGTGAGACTGAGAACTTGCAAGAATTCATGAAATTTACCAAACAACAGATTAAACAAACACAGGTCAAATAAATAAAATGCAATCTACACCTAGACACATTATTGTGAAAGTGCATAAATCCAAAGACAGGAAATCTTAAAAGTAGCCCCAGAGGGAAGAAGATGGGTTGTCTTCAGAGGCGCGGCATATATGCTGACAGCTGGCTTCGCACGGTGACAGGGAAGCAGAACTGCGCAGAAGACTCTCTGAAATGCTGGAAAATAACCGTCAGCTGGAGTCAGTGCCCAGCAACAAGGCCTTTTAAGAATGAAGCTAAAAAAGACCTTTTTCAGAACAAAATGGAGAGAATTTCCCACCAGAAGGCCCATGCTAAAGGAAATTCTAAAGGATGTACTTCAGGCCAGAAGCAAATAATCGCACGTGAAAGGTCAGAGATGCAGAAAAGAAGGAAAGAAGTGGTAGATAGGTAGGTAAATTTACACGATCTCTGTGTTTAATAAGGTTTTGTGTAGATATAGATATAGAAGTAAAATACTAGACAACAAACAAAGGATCATAAAACTTGGATAGTCGTAGGAACATGAGACAGTTGTATCTATAATTAAAAACCTTGCTGTCAAGAAAGCTCGAGGCCAATGGCTTCCCCAGTGAGCTCTGTCATTTGAGGAAGGAGGTGGGGCTTGGTCATGTGACATGGCCCGTGGAATGTAGACAGTGGCTGTGCGCCGCTTCTGAACCTAAACTTGAAGGGGGTTGCCCATTTCCCGTCTCCTCCACGAGAAGCACATGCTTAGGTGGCGGCTGGGCTGGGAGCCTGGGAGACACACGGAGCAGGCCCAGATCCACCTCCGGTAACTCGGGTGGTGGAGGCAGCCCCAGCCGAGCCCCGGCTGACCTGCAGACTCGCAAGCAGGAATCCCTGCTGGTTGTGTAGCCACTAAGTTTTGGCATGGAATGGGTTAGTTAGGATGACATTAACTGGCATACCCTCAGTCTTGAAACCTTTAGAGAACAGCTGTCGTGTTAGACTATGCAGAGAGACGACAGTTTCTTATTATTGATCGTCTTCAGGAGTTGACCAGATGATGTAACATTGATTTGCTGGAGGTGTTCACTAAGTTCCAGGCACGAGGGTTACAGAGGTGAATAAAAACAGTTCCCGTAAAGAACATCTGTTATTGTAGGTGTAGAAAGACGTAAAAACCCACAACTTTTTCCTGAGGAAATGTGAAAGCTCACCTGTCAGGGGATTCGTTATACTGTCCTCTTACACGCGGTCGTTGCCCAGCTTCCCCAGTTTCCATCATTGTTCAGTGTTCCTTCATCTTTTGCTCTTCTTTTTCTCCTGGGATATTTTGACACAGTAATCTTTAAAAATTGGCTTTATGAGATACAATTTATTCACAATAAAATTCACTCATTTTAAATGTGCACTTTGAATTTTGGCGAATGCGTGTATTCATGCAACCATCACCACAGATGAAATAGAGAATGTTTCTGCCACTCCAAAGTGTATCCTCATGCCCCTTTGCACTTAACCACCTTCCCCAGCTGCCACTGATCTGCTTTCTGTCACTATAGTTTTGTTGTTTCTAGAAATTTCACATGAAAGGAATCGTGCAGTGTGATAGTCTTCTGTATCTGGTTTCTTTGACTTAGCACGGTGCTTTTGGGGTTTGCTTACGTCACGGGTGTCAGTGATTGGTTCCCACACGGCGTGCTTTACTCACCAGTCGGCGGACGTTTGGGTTGTTTCCAGTTCTCGAGTGCTGTGAGTCAAGCTGCTGTGAATATTGGAGTGCAAGTCTGTGTGTGGACACATGTTTTCATTCCCTTTGGGTGGACACCTAGGCGTGGACTGGCTGGGTCATATGGAAGGTGTGTGTGTTACATTGTAAGAGACTGCCACACTGTTTTCCAGAGTGGCTGCACCCCTGTGCATCCCAACAGTCCTGTGCGAGTCCCGGTTCCTCCACAGCCTCGCTAGCACTTGGTATGGTTAATCTTTCAAATTTTAGTTACTCCACTGGGAGTGTAGTGGTACCTTATTGTGGTTTTAATTCGTGTCTCCCTTTTTATTTTTAAAAATTTTTATTTATTTATTTTTTTCCTCCAAAGCCCCAGTAGATAGTTGTATGTCATAGTTGCACAGCCTTCTAGTTGCTGTATGTGGGACACGGCCTCAGCATGGCCGGAGAAGCGGTGCGTCGGTGCGCGCCCGGGATCCGAACCCGAGCCGCCAGCCGCGGAGCGTGCGCACTTAACCGCTAAGCCACGGGGCCGGCCCCTCGTGTCTCCCTTTTTAAGCAACTAAATTCGGTTAAGCATTATAGAGAGAGTAAAGAACATGTCCTCTGTCTGTGGGGACACTGGGGAGGGAATGGAGTCAGCAGTTGTAAAAGATTTCACAGAGGAGGGGGCGCTTTATCTGACATGGGGTGAGAGGGGAGCCTTGGAGGCAGTGGTACTGGCACAGTGCAGAAGCAGGGGACTTCCTATCCGCCCTTGGCATCTTATCCTTTTTACCTCTTTGAGCACCAATCTCTGTGAGAGGAAGGGTGAAAAAGGATCACAGCCTAAAAATCATCCAGAAGATTTTGGTTCCTGGGTCTTGGATGCATTTCCCTAGTGTTAGAAAGTTATCCCTGCGATCATGCAGAGACCTGTAGGTTATTCCTAGCGTCTTAGTTGTCAGATGAGAACACCTTTCTTGGCAGGGTAGAGTCTGACTAGGGTGGTCAGGTTCAGTTATCACAGTGGGCTAGGAGCCCTCTTCCTGCCTTTATGTGGGTACATGTGTGACCTCCCCACCCCGATAAAGCCTAGAGGTTTAGAAACCTACCTGTCTGGGGCCATGTCTGTGTTAGCACAAGGGTCCTGTCCTTAAGGCACAGATGGCAAATTCGTGTCAGCCTGAGGCCTCCTAGGGTCATAAGCAAAGCTTACAGACATTGGGCTGGCTACATTTCCCCATCCCTAAAAAGTGGTTATATTGGACTAATTTTGACCATGGCCACTGTTGAAAGGACACAGGATGGGGCCTGAGATGCACAAGTGACCAGATGGGTTGTTATTAGGTTAATTGGTGCTGGTACTGGGGTGTGGTGCTGGGGTGTGACAGGGACAAAGCAGGCAGGAGACACATGCAGTGTGGCAGGAGGGGCAGGTGCTGGGGACCCCCATCATGGGGGTACGGAGGGCCGACCTGGCTCTGGCCCAGATGGCGAGTGACTGTCAAGGGTGCCTCTCCTTCGTTCTGGCCCCAGCACTTGAGGAAGAGGGAACATGTCTGTGCCTCCAGATGCTGTGGTGACTAGCCCACTCTCCAGTCTTGTGTCTTATCTATTTGATATTTTGTTATAAAAACGTCAGGTTTTAGTCATTCTAAGATAGATTTTTTTCACATTTTTCACATTCTGAAATCAGCATGCATCTCGAGAGCCAGTGAAATGTGGTCCTCATTAGCTTCTGTTGTGTCTCACTTTGTCCCAGGCACCACTGAGCCCCAGGAGCAGTGTCCTGCTTCATTTCTGTAATGGCCCACTGAGGAACGGGCCTTAGAGAAGTTGAGAGACCCCAGGACACAGCCTGGACCCCGATCCTCAGTCAGGATGCGTTTGTGGTTTGTGGCCAGCTTTCTCGAGCAGGACACGGGAATCACTATCATCATCCCCATTTACAGCTCAGAAAAGGCTCTATTTAACAGTTTGAGATTATTGGAATCAAAAACAATTCTAGCCCAATACTAAAAGTGACATTTTGAGTACTGTCTCAGGCTGGTCCAGTCAGGAAGAGAATCCACAGGGAGTAGGGACGTTTACTGTAAAGAATTACTGAACTCTGATAAGAGTGACTGTAAGACACAAGGGGACCGTGTGGCCGGGGCTGAAGGAGAGCCCCCAGGAGAACAGATCTGGAGGCCTCTGCTTGGGGTAGGGGGTAGCTCATCCCGCCGGAGAGCAGAGAAGGTCGGAGAGCAGAGAAGGTCGTTGCTGGTTTGGCCAGGGTGCAGGCCACTGGGGGTGGGCAGAGGGCGGGGACCCACCCTATCCACAGATGAGTCATGTGGGGCTGCTAGGCAAATCTGGGTGCTCATGAGGGCAGGAGCCGGTCTGGCCACTGGGGTCCTGTAGAGAGGGCCGTGGGAAGGTTATGGCCAGGGTGGGGTGAGAGGTGTTGTGGGACCGCAGAGCTTCTCCCGTCCTCCCCCTAAACTGCGGGTGGGCCCCTTCCTGCAGCCATGTCCCTCTGCGTGGCCTACGGAGACCACCGTGAAGGAGAGGTGCACAGAGGTGTTATGCCCTGGGCTGGAGCATCCGTGGACATGTGTTTGGAGCTGACCAGTGGTGTGAGGAGCCTCTGTGTCTTGACAGTGAGTTTCGAAGTTGGGAGACTGGCTTGGGCTCCTGAAGAATGAAGAGCCAGGCCCAGCGGTGCCTTGTGGAGGGCTGTCAGGATGCCGGGCTCCTCATGCACATGGAAGGGGTTTCTCGCGCACTCCATCCCTGGGCCTTGCTCCTGGATGGGTAGGTGATAGGTGTTGGGGATGTATGGGGTGAATGCAGGTGGAGCCAGTGAACACGCTTTGACAGTGATGAGCATCTAGGCTGCATGTAATGAGCAGGCTTTTGTGTTCAAGGCCTTCCGAGTCTGAAGTGCACGTGCTGTCACTTGGAGCAGTGGGACCGAGCCCCTGGGGTGACTCTCCTTGCCCCTGATGGAGGCACTCTTGGAACGTGTGAGGCGTGCCCGAGGCAGGATGCATTATAATGTCGCTCTCGAGCTTGGAGGTGACCCTGCCCCTTAGTCTGCAGCCCTCACAGCTGGCTGCTGCTGAGAAGCCGGGTCTGGGAGGGCTGATGGTTTGAAACTTGCCAGAGAAAACAGTGGGGTCATCATCAACCCTGAGACCAGCAGGCGAGCCTGCAGCAAGCACCCACCAGACCCAACTGAAGCTCCGCAGGACCCCCCAGCCTGACTCCAGCATATGTCTCGGGAAGTGATGGTGCCTCCTGCTGTCAGGCCCGAGTCTTCATGGGAGCTGCTCAGTGGAGGGAGGCACTGCGGACGCCCGCCCAGCCGCACAGTTCCCGATGAGAAAGAACCGCTATGAAGAGAGGACTCAGGGCTGGGCCTCATTTGGATGCAATCAGTGGAAAGGGAGTACCTCAAACCAGGTGGCATCAGACCAGGGTGGGCACCTGAGGGAGAGGAGAGCAGGCCTGGGCCACGTATTCTCGGGGACTGTCATTTTTTCCCGTTTGCACTGAGCTGTGATACAAACAGACAAGTCTCCCTTTTGGTTCCCTTTGCGAGTGCAGGTTCCCCCGCCACCGTCTCACTGAGGATGTAGCCCCTTTGGGTGCTCTGGCTTCAGGCAGGGTTCCCTGTTGTCTCCCCTCTGGGCTGGGACCCAGGTTGGTCTCCAGCTCTTGTCAGTGCTTTGTGAGTGCCCACACTGCCTTCTGGGTGTGGGCATTTACCCCGTGTCAGCGCAGCGTCAGGGCTGAGAGACATGTGACTCTTCTCACCTTAGCCACAGCCTGCCTTTCCTGGGGGCTCAGCCTTTAAACGTGTGCCTGCTGTGAGTCTGCCAGTGTTGGGAAGGGCTGTAGGAGGGACCCTGCGTTTGGGGTCCTGCAGGAGCAGAAACCAGTCAAGGTGCTTCAGGGAAAGAGCCCCACGTGCCTCCACGGCCGTCTGCACAGAGCTCAGTTTGACTGGGCTATTCGCTCTCTCCTCTCTCGCACTGCTAGGTTTTCCTGTAAGACGTGCTCTAACTGAGGAGCAGGGACCTGTCTCCAGAAGGAGAGGATATAGGGTGGTACTTTTGACTTGGTTGTCAAAGGAGGCTTCCAGAAGGCAATGGAATCTGGGCTGGTTCTTGAAGGACAGCTGGGTGGGTGGGAGATGGGGGATGGCTGCCCCTTGCAGTGGGCTGCATGCTCTACACCTACAGACGCTTTCCCATAGTTGACAGGGACGTGTTCCAGTCGGAAAGTGACAGAGCCGGGCTCCTCGGGCACAGCGAGCAGATGAGCTGGTGGGGGGTGTTGGGGGGAACCAGGCCCGGTCTGCTTTTATATTGTTTGGTCATTAAATTATATGTCAGTTTGCTGCTGAAAAGGAGGGAGGGTTCTAAGAGCTCTTCAAGGTGAGGTGTCCAGCTGGCTGGCTGACATGTAATCGACTGTCACCCCAGGAAATCGGTGGGGGGGGCTCTTTCTCCTAGACAGCTCTTTGAGGTCTGCCAGTGCGCATTCACGGAACATGAGTGTCCCAACTCCTTACCAATGAGGAGCATCGTGTCATTGTCTTCCGCGTCCCCCATGTCCTACACGGGCCCTTCATACTGTGGCAGCAGTGTCGCCGTAAGACTAGCTTAATAAGACAATCACGCTTTCTGGTTGTCACCTCCACAGTCTCTAGAGATTGACTCTAAGGGATATTTTGCACTTCTCAGGTGAAATAAGAACTTCTGGTATTTAAAACAGCAATGCTGAGTGGTCCTTTTTATTTGTTTATTTATTTAAAAATTTTTTGTTTATTGCAGTTACATTGGTTTATACCACTGTATAAATTTCAGGCGTACATCATTATACTTCTATTTCTGCATAGATTACATCATGTTCACCACCCAAATACTAATTACAACCCATCACCACACACTTGTGCCGAATTGTCCCTTTTGCCCTCCTCCCTCCCCCCTTCCCCTCTGGTAACCACCAGTCCAATCTTTGTCTCTATGTGTGTGTTTGTTGTTGTTATTTTCTACTACTTAATGAAGGAAATCATACGGTATTTGACCTTCTTCCTCTGACTTACTTCACTTTGGATAATACCCTCAACGTCCATCCATGTTGTCACAAATGGCTGGATTTCATCATTTCTTATGGCTGAGTAGTATTCCATCGTGTATATGTACCACATCATCTTTATCCATTCGTCCCTCCATGGGCACTTAGGTTGCTTCCACGTCTTGGCTGTTGTGAGTAACGCTGCAATGAACACGGGGGTGCATGTGGTCCTTTTCAAAATGACGTTTTATATTCTGCCAGTGACCTGTTTGGAGTCTGCTGTGCTAGGACCTCTAGTGAAGTGCCCAGTCAGCCGTGATTAGGTGAAGACGCAGATGCCCTTCTGATCCCTGTGTGTGTGATCTCTGTGAATGGGTGATTTGTCCTGAAACTGGTGTGAAATGGAAGATTATTTAGAGTATGTTCATCTGCCTAAATTGATAAACGTATTTAAAGAGTAACTTGCTGGTTTAAGGCCAGCTGGCTCCTGGGACCCTGGTGGATTGTGGCAGGGTGGGGTGAGGCCCGGGGGCCTGGCCCGACAGCGCCTGCCTAGGGCTGTCCTGGGAGGGCAGAACTCTTGCTGCCATGTGTTCTGGTTTCTATTTTTTAAGAGAAGCCAAACGTGGATTCTGATGTGCACCACCCGGTTTAGAAGTACCATTCATGCTGGACAGTGTCTGTGGTGTGTCTGTTTGGGGACCCAGTTGCCCCGCTGTTGGAGGTTGGTTCATATGCTGCCTGCTGATGAGTTCTCTGCTTTCCCTGCCTCACCCCCCTTTTCCATAGGTGACAAGGCTCTTGATGGCTATAGTAAAAAAAAATACGTCTGCAAGTTGCTCTTCATCTTTCTCTTGGGTCACGACATTGACTTTGGACACATGGAGGCTGTGAACCTGCTGAGCTCCAACAGATACACGGAGAAGCAGATTGTGAGTGTGGCGGTGGGGGTGGGGCGGGATGGAGTTGAGGCCTCCTGTCACACCCACGGAGCTGCAGGGGCTGACACCTGAGCTGGCCCCGGGGCCTCCCTGCCCTTTCCCACCATCGAGTGTTCTCCAGGCATCGGGGATAAGGTTCTTTTGATCAGGTGGCCATTTCTTTTCTTGCTCTTTCTTTAAAACTTCCATCCAGTCTGGGAATTTCCTGTGGGTTTGGACAGGGCTGCACAAAGCCCAGCTGTGTTGTGATGGTGCCTTGGGTGCGACTGTTTCCCTTGAGGTCCGCCTCAGAGGGAGTGGAGGCTGTGTCCTTCCCTACAGTGCCTTGCTGATGCACTGTCACAAATCACTTTACCTCGTGGCCTCTTGTACAAGGTTCTGCTTCTGAAACGGGTATCACACCCACATGCAGATGGGTATGTGCCCTTGCTCCCAGCACCTTCTCAGACAGTGCTGTACCCGGGCTTCTGAAGCCTCTCAGCTTTGTAATTTTAGCCCTGCATCCTGTTGGAGTAACATTATTTCTGTATGTTTTCTCTAGTATTACAAAGAAACATTTCCCCCTATTTGTCCAAAAATTTAACTTACAGAAAGTAAAAAAATACCCTCGATGCCCCAGGAATTTTGTTAAGTGTTGGTATTTACTCACTAAGAATTTATTCAGTGTCTGCCATGGACCAACTAGTGTGCTGGGGAGACCCCTGGGGACACAGTCAGTGATCAAAAGCAGTCGCGGGCCCTGCTCTTGTCCAGTGGGGAGATGGCATCAGACAGCCCCAGAAATAGAGAATAACGGCTTGTGCCAGGGAAGGAGGCTTGCAGAACCCTCTGGGACCCTGAGAAGGACGTAGCTATAGGGAGGGCTCCCTGGGGAGGGCGTCCTGAGCTGAGACTGAAAGCAGGGAGTTAACTGGGGGATGAGGGTGGGCAGAGCACGTGGCACCCAGCCAAGGGCACGTGCGTGGGAGTGCAGAACTGAAAGGGCAGCAGCTGCCAGATGGAGAGAAGGAGTGGGCTCATGGATGGGGCCTTTCTCCTGAGACTGACGGGAAGCTGGGCAGGAGTTTAACGTGCGTGGTCAGTGATCAGACGAGTCTCGAGAAAATCGCTGTGTCCCCCTGCCTGGGGAGGGCGTAGAGAGTGGGGGTGACATGGGGCTGGATTTTGGCCTGGATGGTGAGGGGAAGCTGGGGACACAAAGACAGATTCAGGAGAGGGGGCAACAGCAGTCAGCTGGGTTTCTGGAAATCACCCCAGTTTCTTAGTTACAGCCAAGGCAAGCCCACTGAATGAAGGCCCCTTCCTATCCTGTTCAGGACAGTGGTGAGTCCAGGTCTCTCAGACGTGTCACCACAGATAGGTGAGTGGGACTGGGGAGGACCAAGATGTCTGATTCCTGGGGTGACATCTGACTAAGTACCGCTTAGGTTTGTCCTGCAGGACTGTCCCATGGCAGAATTGGAAGCGGAGACTTTGCTTCTGTAACAGAACTGATGTTTTCATCACAATGCAGGTGGCACGAGTCTTATAGCAGTACACTGAACAGATTGGAATAGTGCTGGAGGCCCTCTGAAGGTGGAAAGTGTCTGTGTTGTTGTCTTCTAGGTATCTCAGGGCCCTTGTTGAGTTAGATTGTCATGAGCTTTCTGTTCTCTTGTCTTTGTGGAACCCAGGGATATCTCTTCATCTCTGTGTTGGTGAACTCTAATAGTGAGCTGATCCGTTTGATCAACAACGCCATCAAGAATGACCTGGCTAGTCGAAACCCCACCTTCATGGGGTTGGCCCTGCATTGCATCGCCAACGTGGGCAGCCGAGAGATGGCCGAGGCGTTTGCTGGGGAGATTCCTAAAATCCTCGTAGCTGGGTACGTGTCTTGTGACTTGTTGAAAATAGGTTTCTCTCTCGTGTTGAATAAGTCAAATAGGTAACTACTTAAAGAATTTATAGGGCCGGCCCTGTGGCTTGGTGGTTAAGTGCGCGCGCTGCGATGCTGGTGGCCCGGGTTCGGATCCCGGGTGCGCATCGAGGCACCACTTCTCCGTCCATCCTGAGGCCGAGTCCCACATACAGCAACTAGAAGGATGTGCAGCTATGACATACAACTATCTACTGGGGCTTTGGGGGGAAAAAATAAAATAAATAAAATCTTAAAAAAAAAAAAAAAAAAAAAAAAAGAATTTATAGAGTGAGTTAATCTTCCAAGCTCATGTAGTGGGGAGATGTGACACAGTTGAAAGTGGGATCAAGAACTACGAGTTTAGATGTCAGGTGAAGTCCAGTTAGACCTTCCCTCCCCCAGGACCACTGAGATTTTAAAGTGGGTTAAAGAAAAAAGCCGAACCCTGCCTACCACAACCCAACCACGAAGGGGCCTCAGCCTCACGCGGGGCCACAGAAGAAGGAAGGCAGTCGTCCTGTGGTGTGGCACGGCGCCTCTTGCCCTTTCCCAGAAGCATTACTGAGGAAAAGGTCAGCACCCAAACGCTGAGAATTCTTGGTAACCCACCTCCCACCCTTTTCCATTTGGAGAGAAGCCGCGTGGGGCTGAGCCGGCAGCTCTGGAAGAGTTTCAGCCAGCGCTGGGCCGTCTCTGCCACGGGGCCTGGCCGAAGCAGGGCCTACTTCGTGTTCCAGGACACTCGGCTGAGTTAAATTAACCCAGGGGCCGGCCCCGTGGCTTAGCGGTTAAGTGCGCGCTCTGCTGCTGGCGGCCCGGGTTTGGATCCTGGGTGCGCACCGACGCACCGCTTCTCCGGCCATACTGAGGCCGTGTCCCACATATGGCAACTAGAAGGATGTGCAGCTGTGACATACAACCATCTACTGGGGCTTTGGGGGAAAAATAAATAAATAAATAAAATTATGATGTTATTTAAAAAAAAAAAAAAAGGAAATTAACCCAGGGGCCGGCCTGGTGGCACAGCAGTTAAGTGCTTGCGCTTTACTTCGGCGGCCTGGGGTTTGCAGGTTTGGATCCCAGGCGTGCATCAGCGCGCCGCTTGTCAGGCCATGCTGTGGCAGCGTCCCATATAAAGTAGAGGAAGATGGGCTCGGATGTTAGTCCAGGGCCAATCTTCCTCAGCAAGAAGAGGAGGATTGGCATCGGATGTTAGCTCAGGGCTAGTCTTCCTCACACACACAAAAAGAAATTAACCCAGAGCCCACACCTGGGCAACACTCCTGGCTGAACAAGAGCCCCCTGCCAGGGCCCTTCATCAGGACTCAGGACTCGGTCCTCCAGGATGACTCCCAGCGCACAGACGGAGCAGGATCCGGCAACTCCCAGTTCCTCTGGCTGTGGAAAGTGCGGACGGCCCTCAGGCGGACGGCATGGCGGGGTCGGTGGTGGGGTGGTGGGGTGGTGGTTGGGGGGAAGGGATGGTGGTGGTGGGGGGTTGTCAGAAAACTCACCCACACCTTGTCAGTGCTAGTGGGTCTAGGCCCATCTCAACAGGCAGTGTTGCCCCAGGAGACCTCGGGCAAAGTCTCAGCATGTTTGGTTGTCAAAATGGAGGATGTTCTACTGGCATCTCGTGGGTGGAGAACGGGGAGGGATGCTGCTCCGCATCCTACGGTGCACAGGACGGGCCCCACGACAGAGAATGATCCGGCCCCAAGTGTCAGCCGTGCTGCCAGGGAGACGCCCTGGACTAGACTGAGCACCTTGACAGTGAGCAGCAGAAATCACAGCAGCGGGGTGGCTGCACAAGCCCTGGAGGAGTGTCACAGCAGAGGCAGACGAGGGGCCAGGCTGAGAGAGGCCCCAGAACAGCCTGGGGGAGATTCGAATTCTGGAGCGTGAGAGCTCAGAGCTGGTGGACCAGCAGTAGGATGAGCACGAGAAGGGGACTTGCAGAGCAGAGGAAGCACGGGGAGAGCCAAGATGACACCATTGCACACCCATAAATCAGAAATCACAGAGAACATGGCGGGTGCCATGAGAATAAAGTCACCAAGACGAAAGAAAGACTTGATATCACAGTGAACTTGAGGGGGGCGGAGGGGCTGGAGATGAGAAACCATCAGAAAGAAAATTGGAGAGGATTCCGGCTCAGGACCACACTCTTCCCTGAGGGCCACGTGGCGCCCTTGCCCCTCCTCACCTATTAGGGCTGCCCCAGGTCCAGCGAGGCCTTCCCTGACCCTCCTTCCTCCCACACTGGCCACTGCCTGGGCCCTTTGCCCACCCCCGGCGCACCCCAGTTAACACATCTGTGTTGCCTGTCTCTCCTGTCAGAAGGCAAGCTCCCCGGGGTCTGAGGGTATTGTCTGCCATGGCTATTGCTTTATTTCCGGCATTTTGAACAGTACCTGGTACATAGTGAGTGCTTGGTAAATATCTGTTGGATGAATGAAATGTAAAACAGACAGAGGTGATCTCTGAAAAGGATTGAGAGGATAATTCAGGAACATTTCCCTGAAATAAAGGATGGACCACCACTGCAGGTTGAAAGGACACGGAAGGATGTTCATTGAAACACAGGCTGCGAGAATATTGAAATGGAAGGATAAGAAAAGAGTCCTGCATCAAGAAGACAGTTGAGCGCTGTCTACAAGTTAGAAGGCCCGTGGGACCTTGTGTTGTCACCCCCAGCTGAGTTGTCCTGTCAGAATTAAGGTCACAGGCAGGCGTTCTACACCAAAAAGTCTAGGTAGCGTGGCACCCACGAGCCTTACTTGAAAAAATTATCAACTCTTGAAATCTGGCTCACTAATAGAGGACTCAAAATAAAGTGCTCAGGATGGAGGAGCCCAGAGATGGAGCCTAGTAGCTGGAAGGATGATGGGTGCAGAGGAGAGTGTATTGCTGTAACTTAGTTATAACAAAGTAAAAGTCGTATCACCAGAACTGGGATGCTGGGGGAGGGATGATAGGACGCCTTTCATGCCGGGATTCAGTTGGTGCTCAGAAAGAGAAGCTGTCCAGGTACTGGGCTCTGGGCCTTCAGCTCAAGACAGAATTGAAACAAAGTAGGCAGCCATCTCCCTTAGTCTCCCTGTTGGATGTCACACGTTGTCTTTCCCTCTCCTCCTCAAACGTTCTTACCGAGAGTGGCTGTCTATGAAGGTGTTGAGCAGTGTGGGAACGGTGGGCAGATAGGCCCTCCTGTATTAGTCAGGACTTGTAGCTGCAAGCATAGAAACAAACTGGCTACTTTAAGCCAAAGCCATGTATTACTGGGTGGCACAGATGGCAGATACCCATGATGGCCTTGTCAACCTACCTGCACGAAAGGAAGCTCATGGAGTGGGCTTGAGGTTCTGCCACGAGGCCTGGAGGACGTGGCTGCCCTGCTGCTCCTCGTGAGGCTAGCTTGGGGCCAGAGAGAGGGACAGGTATCTACTGCTCCCCAGGGGTGTTTGCATCCAAAAGAGGATTTTTTACTAAAGTAATTTTTCTTTGGAATAGAATGGGGGGCAGTTTGGGGGTTTCTCATGTTAGTTTGGACTCATTTAGGAATAAAAAATCCAAAAGGGAGATAAATGGTAAAGATAGCCCCAAACCCTTCTCTTTTCTCCAGATAGAACAGGAGCCTCCCTTGCTTCCATCACTGCTTTGAGGACGCCGACTAGTTCTTTTTCAGACGTATTTGGACAGCCTCCACTGGAGTACTCCTTGGTGGGCCTGTCGCTTTCCCGGCTGCTTAGCAGAATTTGTCTGGAGTTAGGGAGGAGGAGGGATAAACAGCATTGGAAACATTCTGTGCCCTCAACCAGTATTAAAACCAGAACAGAAAACCCTCCAAATGCCCCTTTCCTGGGGTGTCTGCGATTGTTCTGACCTAGCCTCTCAGTGCTCGTGCCGACTCTAGGATGCGGGGCTCCCCAGCCCAGAAGTGCTACTCTTCTCAGTCAGCCACTGCGAGAGGCATGAGGGCATCTAGCTGCTGCCTCTGCTTTCTCAGTGCAGAGTGAAGGCAGGGTACAGGGCGGGAGGGGGGTGCTTGAGGAGTGCGCCTGATGGTTGTTTTGGAGGCAGGGGAGGAAATCACCAGGTTGACACCGAGTTCTGTGGTAGTGCAAAGCTCTCTGACACTTTTCTGTTTTGATTGTGTGTTATTAAGTGAATTGGAGAAAAAAATACTGTAATTCAAATAATTACAGAGGAACGCTAGTTGGATATAATCAGCCTGCATAGCCAAGGTCATATTCAGCAGCTGGGAAAAGTACTAGAACTGATCATTTTAGAGATGAGAAGGTTAATGGTGGGAGACTTTTGCCGGCAGGACTCTTTCCTGTTGGTTGTGTTTGATGTGAAGTCCATGGAGGTAGCTCTTCAGAGCAGACGTTGTCACTGTCCGTCACTGTCCAAACATGGTCCATACGAAGACCCGTCGCAGGAGGTGGGCATGAGCTTGATCATGCGGACAGGTTGAGGCGACCTTATTCTGAATGTCGTTCAGCCACCCCACTGAGGTGCCTCTGGTCTCTTGGTTGCTCTGGGGTGTTCTCCGTGCAGCTCTGGGCTCTGCTTGCTTGTCGGGTACACACGGGGGGTGCCGGCTGTGTTCTCACATGACGGCCGGTGTCTGTCTTCCAGGGATACCATGGACAGTGTGAAGCAGAGCGCTGCCCTGTGTTTGCTGCGTTTGTACCGAACGTCTCCCGATCTCGTCCCCATGGGTGACTGGACGTCCCGAGTGGTGCACCTCCTCAACGACCAGCATTTGGTAAACGCCTTTGGACTTGAGTCCACCCTCGCCTCACCAAGTAACCTTTTTTGGACTAGCCATTGTGAAAGCAGCTCAGTGTGATTTCTTACGATGCGAAGGGACACTTACACAGCTCAGTCCATCGAGCCTGTGAGTGCCTGCAGTTAGGGGTGAGGAGCACCCTCTCCTGGGGATGGGATGAGTCAGATACGGTCTCTGGCTCACCCTATAATGAGGCGCTGGAGGACCTCCTGCATGCCGGGGCGGCATAGATGAACAAGACAAAGATCAGCGTCTTCAGGAAACACCCCGTCCAGGGAGGGCATTCCCACGTGGCGTCCTGTCTGCGTCTCGTGAGGGCTGTGGTGGGGGTGTCCTGTGGTCCTGACCTGAGCTCCGGCATGCACTCTTACTAATCTGCACTGCCACTCCACGAGCTGGGCTGGAGGTAGAGAGGGAGTCAGTGGCTGTTGTTAGATGTGACTCACAGGGCGTGTCCACGTTGGAGGGGCAAACGGGGATATGGCCCTGGGATGCGGGGTCAAGTAGGAGCAAATGTTGGACAGAGTGGCCTTGTCCTGCCTGAGTTCTGTTGTATAAATGAGAGAATTAAAATTCAGCACAAACAGAAAGATTTTCTTGCTGAGCACGCAGGTTGAGTATGTTAGCTGGTTACTACACTTTTTCCCAGAGGAGAGATCTGCCTTAAAAATTAAAAATAAATGATCATTATCTGTAGATTCAGAGGAAGGTGCTGGTGGTTGTGTCGGCACGCTTGCTGTCGTGTGACAGCCTGTGAGCTGTTCCTCCATCCTCATTTCCCGTGCTTACTCGGCACACGTGTCTGAGCAGGGGCAGCCATTCCTCAGGGTGGAGCTGGGCATCTGCAGTCCGTGTTGTAGGCAGAGGGGACGGACCTGGCAGGAGAGGTTGGCAATGCTACCTTCACATGCCAGTCGCGCACGCTGGGTCACACTCAGTCTGTTCAGGTTCACATTCTACCCATGGAGTCAGAGAAGTGATGCTGGAGGCTGTGAGGCTCCGGGTCACAAGTCGCTCATCAGGTGGACCCTGTGAGGCAGTGGGGCTTTTTCCAGTTTTTCAGATGAGGAAACCAAGGCTCAGAGGGATTGAGTGGCTTTGCACAGATCCAAGCTTGAACTAGGTGTTGACGAAGGGTCAGAGCTGGAGTGTTCTGCTGTCCCAGGACCCAAGTGTTGGTGAAGGAGGTGGTGGGGAGGCAGGGCCTGGTCTGCTCTGTTGGCCTGGGGTGGGGCCACTGGGCCGCTAGTGCGTGTGTAGGCTCCTCCTCACACAGTGCTCTCTGCAGACCTAATTTGTGACGGTTTGTGAAATTCTGGTACATGTTGTCATCACTCTTGCCTTGTCAGGGAAGCTTCCTGCAGCCTCATGGCTGACAGATGCCGAGGCCCTCGGCTGGTGGGCGTCTACACCAAGTGCTTTTCAGGGTGGTGGGGGCCGAGTATCAGCTGGCCACCAGGGCTCCTCTCCTGTGACACTCTGTGATCCTGCACTCCAGCTGTTTCGCTTGCTTTTGTCTTGTCATGTCCTCAACTCTGTGTCGCCAGGTGCACTTGGCGCATTCTTGGTTGTAGGCCCCAGGAACCCAGCTTGATGTGGGAGAGGTAGAGGGGTGCCACAGACAGACCGTGGGAAGGCTGTGCTCCCACCCTGCTCTTTCTTCGTCCCTGCTGTTCTCGCATGTGTTGTCGTTTTCTTGGCTGCTGTCCTCCACAGTGGCCGTGGCTTCTGTGTCATATACCTCCTGGCTTTGCCACTGCAGAAGGCCCGAGACTTGGCTTTCTTTGGTCACCAGGTCAGGAATCCCCGGAAAGAGTGTCAGTTGCCCACCCGGAGCGAGCGAGCCCCCATGTGCCCTTCTGAGAGCAGCAGGGGAGCCTGGGGGGAGTTCTGTGTGGGGCGGGACAGGCTGTGATGTGCTGAGCCTTGTGTGAGTCAGAGCAGGCCCCTCTCATGGCGCGGATGAGGACCGCCATGTGGAGAAGGCTGCCTGGTTGGGGGAGGGGTTGGGGGCCATTGAGGCAACCAGCTGTGGCCAGAAGGGCATAGCGGTGGGCTTTGTGGGCCTCCCCAGTCTCCCCCACACTGCCCTCCCCTCAGAGACTCCTGTAGGGGCCCAGAGAGTAGCCCATGAGCCCCAACCCGCTCTTGTCAGAACATTCTTGATTAATCCATAGAGACTTGCTGCTGCTTCCTGCTGAACCAGGCCGGCCCTGAACACTCAGGAGCCACGTGGAATGCCCCCTGGCCTAGTGGGATTTGCATGTTACAAATACCGAGTTTGTGAAAGCGCTCTGTTTGGGTGGGAAATCTGTTGGCATTTATCTTGCCCACTGAGAAATGGAGAGTAAGGCGAGTTGGATCCATTTCTTTAATCTAGCTTTTATGTTTTCATTAGAAAGCTGAAGGAGCAGCACAGGGTGGCTCTGGGATGAGTTGCTGTGGCACCGACCCGCACCTTCTCATCTGCTTCCTGCTGGAGAAACTCTGCTGTCGTCCTCCCACCGCTCAGGAGTGGGGGTGGAGGAGGGACAGGAGCGATTAAATTAGGATTAAATTAGTTCCCTGAGCTTTGTTTGCATTTTCACCGTCAATAAGTATCATTTGTTTGTCTTAAGTTTTTTATATTTGCAAGAGGACTTCTTCTTTACGTAACCAGTGTCTTTCTCCAAGAGCCACGAGTTACTGGGAGTAACTGCCAGTTGTCCTGGGGCTTAGCAAAGATTGCCCCGTGCGCTGAGGCCGGGATGTGTGGGGGTTCCACAGGGAGAGAGGGTCTGGTGGCGCTTCAGGGACCAGGGTGACAGAGACACGGCCTGGACCACTTTTCAAAAAGGGGAGAATGGACTTTTTCATTTGCGGTTTTCCACTGTCTTAGTTTTGGTTTGTAAAGATTCACATGAGTCTAAAGATAGTGTCTCCTTCTCTAGTCCACACGGAATGATGTCAGCCAGGGGCAGCGAGCACAGCCGACCACAGGGCCAGGCAGGGGACCGGACCCAGAAAAGACGATAGGGCGGGTGGAAACGTGGCCTGGTGCTGCTGCTGCCTGTGCTGCTGTCACGATGGCAGAGTCTGGGCTGAGGCCTTGCTGGGTTTCCCCATGTTCAGAGAAAAGCTTTTCCAAAGAAGACAACCTGTATGTGCTCTTTCAATTTCTGCAACCCTGGTGGGCCCATCAGAGTCGACCTGGGGTGGCCATGGTGCCCAGTTTGTTTCTCTTCAAGTTTTATTTGGAAAATGAGTTTAAAACGAGAGGTCAGCTTCAGGTATGTGACTGGAGTGGAAATGTGTGATGTGTGTATTTTTCTTGCAGGGTGTGGTCACTGCCGCCACAAGCCTCATCACCACCTTAGCGCAAAAGAACCCAGAAGAGTTTAAAACTTCTGTCTCTCTGGCTGTCTCCAGATTAAGCAGAGTAAGTCTGTGATGGGGACGGGAACTCAGGGTGGGTATTGGTCTTAGTTATTTTCTTTAATTAATGTATTAGTTTATTTTTAGAATGCAAGATATTTGGCCCAGTTTGTAAATTCACAAGTGAAAATTTGTCTTGGTTAGTCATTGGTTGGCTTTTCTTTCAACCTTTTTGTCAGTTGAGAAATGTCCTGTCCCTACGGGGAAGCGCGCAGAGCGCAGCTCCCAGCTCATGTCCGGGAGCCTGCATGCTGTGTCACCGCGCGGGTCGGTGGGCAGGCGCCCTGGGTCCTTCCTGATCTTCCCTCCCTCCCACTGCGGGGAGCCGGTGTCCTCACCTCGGGGCCTTCACTCCTGCGTCCTTCCTTCACCACCTGAGGCTGCATCCTGAACCTGTCTTATAGCTTTGACTGTGTTTTGAATTTTATGTGAATGGATTATACAGCGTATATTCTTTTGTGTTTGATTTGTTTTGCTCAACATTGTGAAATTATTGCATTTGTTTTGTGTGCTGTTCCTTCGTTTTTGATGCTGTGTAGAATTTGTAGGAATAGACTACAACGTATTTCTCCATCGTCTGGGTGAGCACTTGGCTCGTCTTACTCTGAGGCTGTCGTGAATAACCTGCTGTGTACGTCGTGGCTGTCTCTTGGCTACATGTGCATGAAGTGCTGGTGGGTGTACCCCAGGAAGTGGTGTTGCTGGGGCAGGGGGTAGCAACTCTTCACCTTGAGGAGACAGTGCCAGAGCAGCTTCCCAAGTGGCTGTACCAGCTGGCACTCCCACCGGCCGTGTGGACAGTTCCTGCTGCTCTGCAGCTTGGCCTTTGAGATTTTTTTTTTTTTTTTTGTGAGGAAGATCAGCCCTGAGCTAACAGCCGTGGTAATCCTCCTCTTTTTGCTGAGGAAGACAGGCTCTGAGCTAACATCTATTGCCAGTCCTCCACCTTTTTTTTCCCCAAAGTAGATAGTAGTATGTCATAGTTGCACATCCTTCTAGTTACTGTATGTGGGATGCGGCCTCAGCATGGCCAGACAAGCGGTGCGTCGGTGCGCGCCCGGGATCCGAACCTGGGCCGCCAGTAGCGGAGCGCGCTCACGTAGCTGCTAAGCCACGGAGCCAGCCCAGCCTTTGAGATTTTAACCATTCTGGGTGCAGAGTAGTAGCTCATTGTGATTTAAATCTACATTTTCCTGATTATCAAGGAGGTTGAGCAACTTTGCATGTTTATTGGCTTTTTGGATATCTTCTTTTTTTTTTTTTACATTAGGGTTCACTTTTTTTTTTTTTTTAATTTTTTGTTTATTGCAGTAACATTGGTTTATAACATTGTATAAATTTCAGGTGTACATCATTATACTTCTATTTATGCATAGATTACATCATGTTCACCATCCAAATACTAATTACAACCCATCACCACACACATGTGCCGAATTACCCCTTTCACCCTCCTCCCTCCCCCCTTTCCCTCTGGTAACCACCAACCCAATCTCTGTCTCTATGTGTTTGTTTATTGTTGTTATTATCTACTACTTAATGAAGGAAATCATACGGTATTTGACCTTCTCCCTCTGACTTATTTCACTTTGCATAATACCCTGAATGTCCATCCATGTTGTCACAAATGGCTGGATTTCATCGTTTCTTATGGCTGAGTAGTATTCCATTGTGTATATATACCACATCTTCTTTATCCATTCGTCCCTTGATGGGCACTTAGGTTGCTTCCAAGTCTTGGCTATTGTGAATAACGCTGCAATGAACACAGGGGTGCATGTATCTTTATGCATTGGTGTTTTCAAGTTCTTTGGATAAATACCCTGCAGTGGAATAGCTGGATCATATGGTAGTTCTATCCTTGATTTTTTGAGGAATCTCCATATTGTTTTCCATAGTGGCTGCACCAGTTTGCACTCCCACCAGCAGTGTATGAGAGTTCCCTTCTCTCCACATCCTCTCCAACACATGTTGTTTCCTGTCTTGTTTATTATAGCCATTGGATATCTTCTTTTATAAAGTGCCTGTTAAGTCTTTTGCCCATTTTTCTGTGGAGTTGTCTTTTTTGTAGTTTTATAGAAATTTTTAAATATATTTTAGATATAGGCACTTTGTTGGTTATATTAGGTTAAACCAAACAAAATTGCCAACGTTTAACCATTATTGATCTTCAAAAATGACAGCTTTGTATGGTTCAACCTACTCTGTTTAAAAATCATGTCCTGCTCTGTTACTTGCCATTTGGCTCTCTTAATGAAGTCTTCTGTGATCAGAAATTCTACATTTTCATGTGGTCAGATTTTCTCATCCTTTCCTTTATGGGTAGTGCTGTCTGTGTCCTATTTATGAAGTCTCTCCCTGCTTTGAGCTCTCACATTCAGGTTGACAACTCGCATGGGGCTGGGTTTCTGTGTGTGGTGGTACTTTTTCTTGAATGACATCCAGTTGTCCCAGTACTACCGCTAAAAAGCACCCCCCAACTCTGCAGTGCCGCCTTGTGTCTGTGCCTCACTCCGTTGGTTTCTCTGTTCATCTTTGCACCAGTGACATGCTGTCCTAGTTACTGGAGCTTGAGGGTAAGTCTTGATGTCTAGAGGAGCAAGTCTTCATGTCTTCTTCCCCCACCCCCAAATCCTACTGGGACTGGCTTTAATCTGTAGGTCAGTTTTGAGAGAATTAAAATCTTTACAGTATTGAGTCTGAATCTATGACCATGGCTTATCTCTCCATTTATTTAGATAGCCCTTAATTTCTCTCACTAAGGTGTTATAACTTTTTATTTTATTGAGGTTGTATTGGTTTATAACACTGTGTAAATTTCAGGTGTACATTATTATATTTCAGCTTCTGTATAGACTACATTGTGTTCACCACCAATAGTCTAGTTTTTATCAGTCACTATACATATGTGCCTCTTCACCCTTTTGCCCTCCCCCCACCTCCTTCCGCCCTTGTAACTACTAATCTGTTTTCCTTATTTGTTTGTGTTTGTTTATCTTCCACATATGAATGAGACATACGGTGTCTCTCTTTCACCATCTGATTTATTTCACTTAGCATAATACCCTCAAGGTCCATTCATGTTGCCGCAAATGGCACGATTTTGTCCTTTTTATGACCAAGTAGTAGTCCACTGTATATATATATATCATATGTTCTTGATCCATTCATCTGTTGATGGGCACTTGGGTTGCTTCCACATCTTGGCAGTTGGTGAATAACATTGCAGTGAACATAGAGGTGCATAAATCTTTTTGAATTAGTGATTTCGTGTTCTTTGGATGAATACCCAGTAGTGGGATAGCTGGATCACATAGTATTTCTGTCTTAAAATTTTTTTTTTTGGTGAGGAAGGTTAGCCCTGAGCTAACATCCCTTGCCAATCCTCCTATTTTTGCTGAGGGAGACTGGCCCTGGGCTAACATCCGTGCCTCATCTTCTTCTACTTTACATGGGATGCTGCCACAGCATGGCTTGACAAGAGGTGCGTTGGTCTGTGCCTGGGATCCAAACCCGTGAACCCCGGGCTGCTGAAGTGGAGTGCGCGAACCTAACTGCTGCGCTACCAGGCCTGCCCCCGTTTTTAATTTTTTGAGAAATCTCCATACTGTTTTCCATGGTGGCTGCACCAGTTTGCATTCCCACCAGCAGCATATGAGGGTTTGCTTTTCTCCACATCCTCTCCAACATATGTTATTTTTTGTCTTGGTAGTTATAGCCATTCTGACCGGTGTAAGGTGATATCTTGTAGTTTTGATTTGCATTTCCCTAATCATTAGTGATGGTGAACATCTTTTCATGTGCCGGTTGGCCACCTATATATCTTCTTTGGAAAAATGTCTGTTTGTATCCTCTGCCCATTTTTTGATTGGGTCATTCGTTTTTTTGTTGTTGAGTTGTATGAGTTCTTGATATATTTTGGAAATTAACCTCTTGTCAGATATATGATTTGCAAATATTTTCTCCTAGTTGGTGGGTTGTCTTTTCGTTTTGTTGATGGTTTCCTTTGCTGTGCGGAAGCTTTTTAGTCTGATGTAGTCCCATTTGTTTATTTTTTCCTTTATTTCTCTTGCCTGAGGAGACATAGTGTTCAAAAAGATACCTCCAAGACTGATGTCAAAGAGCATACTGCCTGTGTTTTCTTCTAGAAGTTTTATGGTTTTAGGTCAATCATTTTGAATTAATTTTTGTGTATGGTGTAAGATAATGATCTACTTTCATTCTTTTGCCTGTGGCTGTCCAGTTTTCCCACCACCATTTATTGAAGAGACTTTC
The DNA here is from genome assembly GCF_057802395.1 of Ceratotherium simum simum. Lineage (NCBI taxonomy): Eukaryota > Metazoa > Chordata > Mammalia > Perissodactyla > Rhinocerotidae > Ceratotherium > Ceratotherium simum. The sequence goes on along the minus strand of NC_141933.1, from coordinate 1,071,379 downwards.
CTTTCTCCATTGTATGTTCTTGGCTCCTTTGTTGAAGATTGGCTATTCATAGATGTGTGGTTTTATTTCTGGGCTTTCAGTTCTGTTCCATCGATCTGTGTGTCTTTTTTTCTGCTGCCAGTACCATGCTGTTTTGAATCCTATAGCTTTGTAGTATATTTTGAATTCAGGGAGTGTGATGCCTCCAGCTTTGTTCTTTTTTCTCAAGATTGCTTTCGCTATTTGGAGTCTTTTGTTTTTCCATATAATGTGTTATAACTTTTTGAGGAGAGGTTCCTTTATCTTTTGTTAGATTTATCTCTATTTTGTTTTTTTAAAATGCATTCTCAACAATACCTTAAAAAATGTGATTTTTAACTACTGTGTGTTGGTTTATGCAGTTGATTTTTTTATATTGATCTTGGAGTTGGCAACTTTGCCAGACTCTCTTATGAACTTCAGTCCTTTCTATGTGCTTGATTGCTTTGGATCTTTGTTTTCCATTATGTTGTCTATGGACAATGACAGTGTTTTTGTTTCCCAATTTATATTTGTTTGTGTTTCCTACTTTATCACTCCAATTTGGCCCTCCACTGCAATGTTGAATATGAGAGATGATTAGTGTCTTGCTTCTAGTCTCAGAGGGAAAGTCTTCAATATCTCACTATTAAGTATGATGTTTGCTGGTTTTGTTGCTGTTGGTTCTCTTTATCACATTAAGGAAATTCCTTTCTATATCCTTGCTAACATTTTTATCATAATTAACTGGTGAAACCATTTGATCTTAGGGTGTTTTTGTGGGATGAGTTCTAATTATGGATTCAACTTATAAGTTACAGGACTTCATATTTTCTGTTTCTTCTTTCATCAGTTTTGGTTATGTTGCATTTTCTTGACATTTGCTAATTTATCTGAAGATTCACATGTACTGACAGAAAGTATTGTGTGTAGGATCCGTACGTAGTGTGTCTCCCTTCACAGTTTTTTTTTTTTTAAAGATTTTATTTATTTATGTATTTTCCCCCCAAAGCCCCAGTAGATAGTTGTATGTCACAGCTGCACATCCTTCCAGTTGCTGTATGTGGAATGCAGCCTCAGCATGGCCGGAGAAGCGGTGTGTTGGTGCACGCCTGGGATCCGAACCCGGGCCGCCAGCAGCCAAGAGCGTGCACTTAACCGCTAAGCTACAGGGCCGGCCCCTCCCTTCACAGTTTTGATATTGAGTGTTTGCAGCGTTTCTCTTTCCTTGATTTGTCTCATTGACTGTGCGATGATTTCTTTGGACTTCGCTGGTCCTCTCGATTGTGTTTTTTTCTACCTTGTTTACTTTCTGCTATATTGTCATTGTTTTCTTTCCTCTACTTTCTTGGAGTTAATTTGCTAGTCTCTTTCTAAACCCTTGAGATGAATTCTTCATCGCTTTTATTTTCATATTTGTTTCAAATGTGTACATTTAAACCTGTAAATTTCTCTGTCAGCACGGCTTTAGCTGCATGAGACGTGTTGTAAAGGTAGTCTGTGTTGGGCCATTTTTGTGTTACATGGAGTGGCATGGTCCCTGTCCTCCTGCTCGGTGTGCCTGCCTTGTGCCTGCGTGTCCCCTAACTGCTCTGCTTGTCCCGTCAGTGCTTGACACAGTATGGAGCTCACCTCCCTGCAGGACGGGCCGCGTTCCGAGTCTGGACTGGTGTCTTGCAGCTGAGGGCAGGAGTCAGGGTGAACCTTCCTGAATGTGCTCACTTCTGGCCTAAAGTGTCACACCTGTGAGCTTTGTAGGGAGGAGCTACTCTGACCTCCCTGACGCAGGAGATGGAGAAGGCACTGGGCTGTGTGTTAATGGAAATGTGATGTCTTAGGGACAGTAATGGATTCAGAGGGTTGATGGAGTGTCTGCCCTGCCGGGGGCTCTTTTGGACAAGGAGATGGAACTGTCAGTGAAGGAAGCATGCTCCCTGGCCTCGAGGAGCTCATGGCAGCTCTCCACACCTGGGGACTGCGGGGTGGGGGGAGTGCCTCTGGGGTCAGAACGCTAACGTCTCCCTTTTTAGGCACCAAAGCTCTCCCTTTTGTGTTTCATTCAAATCTTTCCGGTCCACAAAGGAAGTCTGAATTCTCAGTCCAGGCGCCATAGGATTCTGTACTGAGAGGTCAGTGGTCTTACCGGTTTGTGTCCTGCAGAGGGGGATTGCCATTGCCCAGCGGCACTGTCCCTGAAAGTGACAACGGGCAGCCGCTCTCAGTGTGAGCTTGGTGTCTCTGTGCTCCTTTACCTCTAAAATACAGAGAACTGTATTCAGTATTCTCAGCACACTGAACGAAACCCTTTTTTCAGTTACTGTGTGACCTGAGGACCGAGTGTGGCTTTCTATGGGTCCCCCACAGTGGGGGGGCCTCTTGTGGTGACACTTGCTCGCAGCGTGTCTCATCACCCTGTGTTGTTTTACAGATTGTGACGTCTGCATCAACAGACCTTCAGGATTATACTTACTATTTTGTCCCGGCTCCCTGGCTGTCGGTAAAACTGCTGAGGTTGCTCCAGTGCTATCCACCCCCAGGTAACAGTTGCGCAGCAAAGGGTATCCAGAGGGTTACCTCGTGTCGCAGGGTCAGGGGCTTTCGTTTGTTTGTCGTCTTTGAAAGTCCTTTACTGGCGCTGGCTCCTGTTCTGTGATCCTTCTGTGAGGCGCCCGCATCTTGGCTTTCCCAGAGCAGCCAGTAGAGAACTCACAATTTGTTAAGATTTGGAATTATCTCTGCTTTCCTATAGTATCAGATCTGTGCAGATTTTTGAAATAATCTTTTTAAATAAAACTTGAAACCATTAGAAACTTTGTATCCTAAGTTGTTAATAGTGTTCCTAACCTTAATATACACATTAAGGATATCTTATATTCATGTTTCATTCTAAATTGTTACATTTGACTAGTATAGTAAGTATCTAGAAATAGAATTTCTTGGTTGAATGTACATGAAAATTTTTGTTAGATGCTTCCAAATTGCCCTCCACTGAGATTGGTTTGTTTTTGTAACCTTTATTTTTTAATCTCTTTTTGTGCAGGATATTTCTTTGTTCAAATAACTTTTATACTGAATGTCTTTTATACTAAAGTATGAACTGCAGACCCTGCAGCAGAGTCTGCATGTGGGAGGGGCTTCCCACCGAGCTGCCCAGCGGCTCCTCCCCCCCTCCCCGGGGGCCCAGCCACTGCCTCATCCATCCCTGCCAGGCCCCACAGGGCAGCCCATCCCACTTCTCAGCTGCAGCTGCCTTCTTCCTTTTGAGATCTGGGGCAGCACAGACTCAGACCCAGACCCCTCCCCACTTGCCTGTTTCAGGCTTGAGTTTCTGATTCTTTCTCGGCTATTTCTGAAACTTCTGCCTCTCACCCTCATGCCTCTCTGCTCAAGCCCTGTGGGGCAGCTTCCTGCGGGGCTCTGCTCTGCGTGTGACTTGCATGGGGCTCACGGGATGCTGTCTCTCTTGAATGGCTGGTTTTGCATTTGCCTGGCTGTGTTGGTGGTTTTGGCAGACAGGTTGCACAAGTTTTTTCTTTTTTAAAAAATTATTTTATTGAGGTCGTATTGGCTTATAACATGTAAATTTTGGGCATACATTATTATATATCAGTTTCTGTATAGACTGCATTGTGTTCACCACCAATAGTCTAGTTTTTTTTTTTTTTTTTGTGAGGAAGATCAGCCCTGAGCTAACATCCGTGCTAATCCTCCTCTTTTTGCTGAGGAAGACCGGCTCTGAGCTAACATCTATTGTCAATCCGCCTCCTTTTTTTTTCCCCCAAAGCCCCAGTAGATAGTTGTATGTCATAGTTGCACATCCTTCTAGTTGCTGTATGTGGGACGTGGCCTCAGCATGGCTGGAGAAGCGGTGCTTCGTCAGTGCGCACCCGGGATCTGAACCCGGGCCGCCAGTAGTGGAGCGCGCGCACTTAACCGCTAAGCCACCGGGCCGGCCCAGTAGTCTAGTTTTTATCCATCACCATACATATGTGCCCCTTTATCCCTTTCGTCCTTCTACCCCTTCCCCTCTGGTAACCACTGATCTGTTCCCTTTATCTATGTGTTTGTTTATCTTCAACATATGAGTGAAATCATACGGTGTTTGTCTTTCTCTGTCTGGCTTATTTCACTTAGCTTAATACTCTCACGGTCCATCCATGTGGTCGCAAATGGCACAATTTTGTCTTGTTTTTATGGTTGAGTAGTATTCCATTGTGTGTGTGTATATATATATATATATATACACACACACCACATCTTCTTTATCCATTCATCTGTTGATGGGCACTAGGGTCGCTTCTACATCTTGGCTATTGTGCATGATGCTGTGATGAACATAGGGGTGCACAAATCTTTTTGAATTATTGATTTAATATTCTTTGGCTAAATACCTAGTAGTGGAATAGCTGGATTATATGGTTTTTCGAATTTTTTGAGGACTCTCTATACTGTTTTCCATAGTGGCTGCACCAGTTGGCATTCCCACCAGCAGCGTATGAGGGTTTCCTTTTCCCCATGTCCTCTCCAACACTTATTATTTCTTGTCCTGTTAATTATAGCTGTTCTCACAGGTGTGTGCATTTCCTTACTAATTAGTGACGTTGAACATCTTTTCATGTGCCTGTTGGCCATGATGTTCTGGTGTTTTTATTGTTTTCTTATTCTTTTTTGGTCTATTATTTCTTTTCTTCTGATTTCGGTAGAACTTTATTACACATAGTCAGGCCATGAAGCGTGGTGTCCTCTAGGCCCTGCAGCTGGGAGGGTGGGGTGGGCTGTGAGGGAGCCCCGCCAACGGCTTTCTGTATTGCCCAGAAGACCCTGCTGTGCGAGGCCGCCTGACCGAGTGCCTGGAGACGATTCTGAACAAAGCCCAAGAACCGCCCAAGTCCAAAAAAGTCCAACATTCCAATGCCAAGAACGCTGTGCTCTTTGAGGCGATCAGCCTCATCATTCACCACGACAGGTGAGTCGGTGGTTGATGGTGTTCTTGTTCCAGTGACCTCTTTTTTCCCCAAAGCAGGTTTGAAAATGTGGTCCTCTTGAACATGTGCATGTGCTCTTCTCGCTGACAGCAGGCCTAGCAGGGGCTCTTGAGTGTGTGTCCATCCTGCAGGCCCTGACGCCTTGCCTCTGCCCTCCTCCTCTCACAGGTGCACGCTCCCTGTGCTGTCCCTTTTCTAGTCTCTTCTCCAGTGCTCCGTGCTCTCTCTCTGGCTTCAGAACTCCCACACTGTTGGCTTCATGGGCTGTGGTCTCACCTCCCCCCGTGGGGCCTCTCCTGTTTCTCCTGAGCACCCCGCTCCTCACCAGCTTCCTGCAGAGTTGCACAGGAAGGATGGGGGTGTGTGCCCCTGTGAGCTTTCCTGCAGCACCCAGCAGTGCTCAGTGTAGCTCGAGGTCACTAGGGGAAGTGATCGAGATGACCGAGTGTGTCAGTACAGTACAGAGTGAAAGGGCACAGGTGTCCTGGGACAGGGGAGTCTGCTTCCTTGCCTTCTCTGCTCAGCTCCTGTAGTTGGACTTCCTGCACGTGGCCTTGTGTGTGGTGCCATGTTTTAAATTCCGTTAGAGTGACAGTGTGGCTCACAGGCAGGGCTGTGGGAGTTGCCACCAGGATCCCAATGACAGCAGGCTGCTGTGCACCATGAGGTAGTGCAGGGAGCACAGTGGGCTGTGGGCAGATGTTCTCTCCACCATCTTCTACCTCTGTGTTTTTGGAAAACTGTAGTTTCTCATGACAAGAACTCAGCCTCAGAGTGCTCCTGCAGCAGGGTTGGGAACTGTTAAAAACAACATTTTTGATATTAGAGGAAGCCTTTTTGTCTTTATTAAACATATTTAAAGAACATCATCATCCTAGGGACAAAGTAAAGAGTAAGTAGAGATTTAACCTACATTTCATGGTAGTTGGGACTTAAATATTCACTAATCTTTTTTGTATCTACGTCTATTCATATATCTCTCAAGAGTCTTCTCATCATCTAGGCTCTTGTTCAGCCGTTTCCCAGGGCTGTTTGCCCCTGGCTGAGATCACATGTCTGACCACGCCTTGACCAAAGCCCTGGGCATGACTCATGAGCTGGCTGCAGAGGCTCAGGAGCTGCCTGGTTTGTGAGGTGCCTCTGTCGTCATCAACTCTTAGGAGTTGGTGGAACTCTGCAGATATGCTCGGAAAGCTCCAGTGGGTACATGATGTGTTGATTTTCACTGTGAATGTAAAACTGACTTCAGGGTTGAAGTTGAAGGCTCTTATGTCTTGGGAGGCCCCTGAAGTCTTCACTTCAGCAGTGTGGTGACCATGAACACGGTGTGACATTGCCACCTGCCATGCGCACGGCTTCCAACCCACTTCTGCCGTCCATCCAGTGAGCCAAACCTGCTCGTTCGTGCTTGTAACCAGCTGGGCCAGTTCCTGCAGCACCGGGAGACCAACCTGCGCTACCTGGCCCTGGAGAGCATGTGCACATTGGCCAGCTCCGAGTTCTCCCACGAGGCGGTGAAGACACACATCGAGACGGTCACCAACGCTCTGAAGGCAAGTGCTTTGTCCTCGGGGGTCCTTCATCACCATGGGGAGAACTGCCGTTAGTCGGGTGCTGGTGTTTCTGTCAGCTGTGTCGCTTGCTCGTGGTGAGCACAGCAGCTGGGTGCGAGAGCCATCGGTGAGTTCCCGAGGTCCCTCAAGGCCATGTGGCTTGGGCCCTGGAGCGGGTGTGGCCACACTGCTGCTCCAGGTCTACAACTCTCCGTGCTCTGCTAGATGCACCGTCTTCCCGGGCAGTTCTGTCTGTGAGATGACCATCGTAATGGTGTAATCTAACACCATGTCTTGCACATAACAGAGTCGCAATAAGTATTTGAATTAATAGGAACAGTTCTTTTTGGCAGAAAGATGAAATAGTTTGTCCTTGTCTCCAAGAAAGCTCATGCTTTGCAAAGGAAAATTTATTTTTTTCAAGGAATTAAAATTCCAGAGCTAGAAGAGCCAAGTTGAGGTGATCTGTTCCTGTCCTCTGCTGTTATGAGTCTCCAAAACAGGCTCTGAGGGCTCATTCCTCATGGTTAGACGTAGCAGCGTTCACTACGTTCCTAGTTGTCAGGGCAAGTGCCTTAGAAAACTAAAGGCTGGCGGGGAAGCTACAAAACCCATTGTTCTGGTCCCGGACTTGTGGTTAAGAACAGGTCTGATTCTGTTCCTTTGTTTGCTCGTAGCTTAACAGACGTTTCCGGTGCGTCTTTTGTACAAGAGGCCATGCAAGGGCTTGGATTTAGCTTTTTGGGTTTGGATTTAGCTTTTTGGTGTTCTGAGTTCTGCCTGGTCCTGGTTTTGGTGTCTGTTCTAGTCACTGCCTGAGTCAGAAAGACTTGCCCTTGCTTTTGCACATTGTTCGGTTCTTCACCAGCACTTCTCAGGCTGTCCTGTGCCAAGGGACCACTGTGGTCTTGTTCTGACGCAGAAGCTGAGGATCAGGTCTAGGGGGCCAAAGAGCTGGCACTGTGACAAGCTCCTAGGTGGCACGCAGGGTGCCGGCCTTTGACCCCCCCAGGGATGGCAGGCGCTCCATCTCAGAGAGCAGCGAGCAGGATGGAGCTGCCTGGTCCAAGTGGGGAGCGAGGGCGCAGTGAGTTGGCATGTGAGGGGCTCTGTGTGACCAGACTCTATTGGGGTCCCTGGATTCGGATGGCGAGTGAGGAGAGCTGAGAGTGAGTGTTGGCACGGAGGGGGTGCTGAGCCGGCTGGCTGGGGGCCGTGGGAAAGCTGGGTGCACTTGCGCCTGGGTGCCGCGTGTATTGCAGTGGATGGCCACCGTCCACCCTCACCAGGCTTTGCTCACGGCTTCTCTGTGCCTCGTTCCCCCAGACGGAGCGGGACGTGAGTGTGCGGCAGCGGGCCGTGGACCTCCTCTACGCCATGTGTGACCGCAGCAATGCCCAGCAGATTGTGGCTGAGATGCTGAGCTACTTGGAGACGGCCGACTACTCCATTTGAGAGGAGATCGTGAGTTCTGACGGCCTTTGTGCCCTCACTGTTCATGAACGCTTGTGAATCTCAGCCGAAGCGTTTCCTCAGTGTTGGTGATTCTTTTCCACAGACTTTATTGAGAATCTACTAGATACTGGGTAAAAGATTCCTTTGCTCTAGCTTTTTTTTGTGTATGAGGAATGTTGGCTCTGAGGTAACATCCATTGCTAATCCTACTCTTTTTGCTGAGGAAGATTAGCCCTGAGCTAACATCCGTGCCCATCTTCCTCTATTTTGTATATGGGATGCCACCACAGCACGGCCTGACGAGCGGTGCGTAGGTCCGCGCCCAGGATCTGTACCTGCACACCCCGGGCTGCCGAAGCAGAGTGTGCGAATTTAACCACTACACCACCGAGCTGGCCCCTGCTTTAGCTTTTTAATCAACATTTTTGGTAGAGCCTTTCAGTCTTTCAAAATAACTTTAAACAGTCCCCTGCTAGCAAGGTTTTCTGGCACTGTCGAGCCTTTCAGTGAAAGACTTGTAGCTCAGGCTCCAAATGAGGCTTCAGTGGTCTGTGGCTGAGGTGGGCATGAATTTGGATTCCTGTGGGCAAAAGTCTGTGTAATTTTGAAGCTTTGAATTCCTACGTCTTTACTTGGCATATTTTCCTTATCTGTCTCTGATGTGTCTCGGAAGGAAAGAGTCTGAGCCACCATTTTACTACATGGCAGTCTTAGTTTATAATATTATTTTGTCACCTGCAAAATGGGTGCACACACCTAAAAAATTGTCGAAGTTCAGCAAATACTTATTTACCGTGTGAAAGACTGATCGTAATACAAAATCTGAGGGCGTGGGATTCCTGGTAGCCCGCGGCCAGCAGGGAGGAGGGCCTGAGCTATGTGTGTAACTCACATAGGTCTGGCGCTGGTTTCTGCAAGGCACCTCGGGCTCCGCGTGAACCTATGTTCTTATTTATAAGCTTATAATGCTTATTTTATAAGTGTTTATTATTTGTTTCTCTGGGGAGCAAAGTACAGCTGAGGCCTCCTTGGGTACTTTGTAGAGTGAGTGTGCAGTATCGTAGCTGGCCATGAGTGGCTTCAGGATTGCTCCTGGGCGCTGTTTGGTTTGAAAACAAAAGGCTAGGAGTTTCTGAGCTTGTGTGACTCTGCATGTGGTCAGACTCGCAGGTTTATTTGGGGTCATTTATTGAATGGCTGTGACCACCATGGCCAGGCTGGGGACCAGGTGCTGGCCCTTCAGTGCTGAGTGGCATGGGCTTAATTACCACATGGCCGTGTTTCAGTGAGGAGTGCGGGGCTGCCCTAGAGCAGAAGTCAAGGAAGGTTTCTTAGAGGAAGTGACTCTTGAGCTGAACTGTTGACCAGCCAGGAAAGAGGGCTGGGGAGGCTAGGAGGGCAAGGGCATGTTGGGGAGACAGGAAGAGTAGGGGAAAGTGAGGGCATGTGGGGGAGATGGGGAGTGGGGGAGTTCGGGTGTAGGGGAGGGTGGGATGGGGCCAGTTGGCTCTGGGTTGGGAGCTCCAGGAACAGGCGCTGGGGAGAGGTGAGGTCAGTGTGGGGTGGGCCGGGGGTCATGTTTGGAGTGTGGCTGGGCAGTGGGGCCTGGTCTAGACGCCTGTGGGCAGTGGGCTGACTCTGGGAAGGTCGTTCCTCGTTGCTGTTCTGGGTGTCCTGAGCAGAGACAGAAGGGGCATGTTCTTCAGTGTAATGGTGTAGGTTTTTAAGGTCTTGAGTGTTAGCTCCGTGTTGGCTCTTAGTCTCTTTTAAATGATGAGTGACAATCCTCAGTCAGTTTTAATCATATGAGGAGTAAAACAGACACTCTCAGTCCCAGGGTAAGTGCTCTGTCCAACCATCTGTCCAGCCAGGCATGTCAGAGAATGTGTCCATGCTGCACGCCAAGCCCACAGGGAGCCTTTTGGTCCACGGGGAGGACAGCAGACCTGCTTATGGTGTGGGTGAGGATGGATGGAGGCAGGGCCCTGGATCCCACGGGGCCTCGGGGAGGCATGTCCGTCACAGGACACTGAGGGGACTTCTCCAGAAAGTGGTAGTGAACTTGTCAGGAGAGGATGAAGGCACAGAGGCTACTGGGGGGCAGGAGGTGGCTCAGCAAGGTGGGAGCAGAGGGTACATGGCGAGGGTCGAGGCAGTTGACACACTGGCCAGTGTGGTTTTGAGGGGTCCTGAGTGCACGGCTGCAGGGAGAGCTCTGGGCTCGAAGGATTTTAAGCCAAGGGCAGCGAATGATGCTCTGGGGTCATTATGGAGAGTTGATTTGAAGGTCAGAAGGTGGGCAGAACAGATGGATGGTGGTGGTCCAGGCTCCAGCAGGGGCTCTGGGGGCATAGTTGGGAGGGTAAAGGAGAGGAAGGTGTGGTGTAAAGGTGGCAGTGCCCACATTAGGGGGGCAGCTGATGCTGTTTAGGGCTGGGCCAGGGGGGTAACTGGGGAGGGTGACTCTGGGGAGGCGAGGGGTCTGGTTTTGGATAGCCTGGTGCAGTTGCCCCTGGGCAGTGAATGTGGCCCGCAGAGTCCTCTGGGGTGTGTGTGGGGTAAGTGAGTGGGTGGGGTCTCCCATGGAGAATAGAGGGGAGACTGGTGTGACAGGCCAGCCAGAGCAGCGGGAGACCCAGAGAGTGCTGCTGCTCCGCGGGTGGGGAGGACCCACCCCAGGGCTGGCTTGGCCATGGTTGGATGGAGGGCGGCAAGGCTGCTTGTGCCCTCCTGCAGCTGTGCCCCATCTCTCTTGTGTTTTCCTCAACCGTGTCCTTTTCTGTCTATTCCTGGAGGGCGGTTTGGCTTTCCTCAGTTAGATCTGCAAATCTTTTTTTTTTTTTTTTTTAAACAAACCAATTTTATTTTTATTATTATTATTTTTTTTATAATTAATTAATTATTTATTTATTTATTTATTTTTCCCCAAAGCCCCAATAGATATTTGTATGTTGTAGTTGCACATCCTTCCAGTTGCTGTATGTGGGACGCGGCCTCAGCATGGCCGGAGAAGCGGTGCGTTGGTGCGCACCCGGGATGCGAACCTGGGCCGCCAGCAGCGGAGCACGTGCACTTAACCGCTAAGCCACGGTCCGGCCCAAAATCTGCAAATCTTAAACTTTCTGGGCTCCTTTGAAAATCTGGCAGAAGTGTCCCACACACCTGAGCTTTGGCGCATGCGTTTAGTCCTTTTGAAGCCCTTGTGTTGATGCCCGGCAGCAGCTCACCCTGCTATTGTGGGGCCTGTAGGCACCTGCCCTGAGTGGCTGTCCTCTGTAGGTGCTGAAGGTTGCCATCTTGGCGGAGAAGTACGCTGTGGACTACACGTGGTACGTGGACACCATCCTGAACCTGATCCGGATTGCTGGCGACTACGTGAGCGAAGAGGTGTGGTACCGCGTCATTCAGATTGTCATCAACCGGGATGACGTGCAGGGCTATGCTGCCAAGACGGTGTTTGAGGTATGGTCCGCATGCCTCCCTTCTTTCTCCTGTCAGCCATTCTTGGAGGTTCGAGCTCTTGTATTGCTAACACCTCTGCTTGAGTCTTAGTTCCTTCTCACCCCGATTTCCACATCAGTCGCCACGGGTGAGATACTCTCAGCTCTCAAGGGGCCACCTGAGCAAACTGCCCAGGGCCGCGCCTTGAGTTCGCCTCTGTATGCACGAGAGTACTTGTGGGCTCTGCCGTGGTGGGATTCTCCATCTCCATCAGCGGGGGTGGGGGGCTTGTGAGCACCTGCCTCCGCCTGGGGCCCCAGTGTCAGCTCTCGGGTGCGCAGCTCCCATTCCAGGGCTGCACTGGCCACGTCTCTGCCTGTGAGGCTCCCCTGCTACTGACATCTGCTGAAGTAGCCTCCAGGGAAGAAAGGGGTGGGAACTAAAATCAGGAGGGTCTCTAGGAAGCTTTGGGGAAGCTTGCACTAGCATAAAAATAGACTCCACAGGAAAGTGACCTGAATTCTCTTTACTTCTGGCATATCACCACGACTTAGCTACTTTTCTTGAAGTCGGATGCCTCCCAACTTCCTCTGCCTGGGCCTTGAGCTCTTGTGCCTCTGGCTCATCATGCTCGCTGTTTCACAGGCTCTTCAGGCACCAGCATGCCACGAGAACCTGGTCAAAGTGGGCGGCTACATCCTGGGGGAGTTTGGAAACTTGATAGCTGGGGACCCAAGATCCAGGTAAGAGACCCTTTGGAGTCAGGTGAGCATCGAGTTCTGATGCTGGGCCCGCGCCTCCTGGTTCTCACCCTGACAGTCTGAGTAGAGGTTGGCCAACGTCCTCACGTGCTGTCGGGACAGCCCAGAGCAAGACCACTTCCACTCTGGATTGACATCTTCCTGTTTTTCTTCAAGCTGTACAAAAAACAGGGATTCTAGTTGAAAATATAGAGATGTGGTCTATGGCTAACATTATTCAAAGAGGAAATTTGCGCTCCATCTGGAATTGGAAATGCATGCCTCCCTGGACACCTTCACCTTCACGAGAGTGGTTCTGGTTTAGTGTGGCGTTGATTTCCCCGAGTCTGTCCTCGCTCACCTTCCCCCGCCTGCTGAGACACTCGGCGGGGGGCTGAGGCCCAGACGACGCAGGGGTGGGGTGGGTGTGTAGTGGTAGTGAGATGAGGAGGTAACGTTTTGCTCCTGCCCTGTCTGCTCTCCTTGCCCGTCACAGTCCTCTGATCCAGTTCAACCTGCTGCACTCCAAGTTCCACCTGTGCAGCGTCCCCACCAGGGCGCTGCTCTTATCCACCTACATCAAGTTCGTGAACCTCTTTCCGGAGGTGAAGACCACCATTCAGGATGTGCTGCGCAGCGACAGCCAGCTGAAGAACGCCGACGTGGAGCTGCAGCAGCGGGCCGTGGAGTACCTGCGGCTCAGCACGGTCGCCAGCACTGACATCCTGGTGGGCCCTGCACTGCCCTGTCCCACCCCTTGCAGTGGTGTTGCTTGTCTGGGGGTCGATAGCTGCGTGGCTTAGAGCTGTGCTGACCCTAGGCTTCCTTCCCACCAGGCCACCGTCCTGGAGGAGATGCCCCCGTTCCCGGAGCGCGAGTCCTCCATCCTAGCCAAGCTCAAGAAGAAGAAGGGCCCGAGCACGGTCACAGACCTGGAGGAGGCCAAGCGGGAGAGGAGCGCTGACGTCAATGGGGGCCCTGAGCCTGCCCCAGCCAGCGCCAGCACCATGGTGGGGCCCTTCCTGATGGCAGTGCCCCGCACGAGTGCTGGGGTGCCCAGTCCCCGGGATTCGGGACCAGCAGAGCGTTTGCCTGTTGGGGAGAATTTTCTGTTAAATATGAGTGTGTGCCAAGAGCCTATCGGTGGCATCAAGCCTGAGGCCTTCCTCTCTCCTTCCCCTGGGATCCCCAAGACTCCTCTCATCCAGATGGCCGGCCTCATGCAGACCGCCTGTGTTCTGTCTTCTGGACTCTCCCAGATCTTCTCTGGTTTGACTTTTGTTTTAGGATATACCGTCACTCACCTCTTTTGTAGGACTGCCTTGTGTAGGAGGCCTGTCCAGCTGCTCTGGGTTGGTTGAAGGACCCATTTTGTGCTGTTTTTAGAGGTTTTCAGTAGTAAATTGGATTAGAGCAAATTGCCCTTTTGTGTATAACGTGGTGAGAATATTCACCTGTAAATGAAAATATGTCCTTTGATGGGACCCAGGACTGTGGGCTTTCTGCTTGTCCATCTGGAAGGAAGCCTGGAGAGCTTTGTTTCGTCTTCAGGGTGCTGGCCCAGGGATGTGAATAATGCCACTTAGCCATGTCAGGTGGGCTTTGTGAGGATGAGCTTCGGAGGTGACGTGTGTCTGTGCGTGGACAGCCCAGGGCCTTAGTGGTTTGCTTGTTGAATGCTTGTGTCTGAGCCCAGGTGCTCCTTGGCGGGGTCCCCTTGGCCTGACCCCATGTCTGCTTGTGTGCCTCCGTTGATCATGTGTCCTACTCCTCAGGCTGAGGACACTGTGCCCGCCATGAGCCTTTACTTGGGGTCCTGTATTGGTTAGGACCCCTCCCCTGAGCCCTGACACCTTTTCTCCAGAGGTGCCCTCTGTAGTCCGGACCCTCTGCTGCGTTTCCGTCTGATGCCTGCTTGTGGCTCTTGGCAGCTTGAATTTCGTGATGAATTGGTTTTGGAGTGAATGATAAATGCGTGCTTTTTCTCCGAGTGGTCATCATCCCTTGGTACCTGAGTAATTTAATAGGGTTGGCTTTTCAAAGCCCGTGCCTTTGATCTTGTCCTGTGGGCACGGAGTGGACCTGGAGCCTGAAGGCAGTGACTTGCTCACCCTCTCAGGCTGACACTTGCGAAGAGGTCATGAAGCTCATCCTAGTGCCAGAGAGTTTGTTGATAGATTAGCAAAGTGACGTGATTTCTGGAGACAGTGTGTGTGCATGTTTATTTATGAACTGGTGTTCTTGCTACACCAGATTGGGGGCCTTTTCCATGGTGCTGGAGGAGGCCGCTACTCTGCCGGTGCCATTCCAGTGAGAGACAATGGCAGCTCTGCCCTGCACAGAGGCAGCAGCGGTCTCTGAAGGAAGACATACACTGTGTGAGGTGGGGCATGCAGGGGCTTCCTCATGGCTGCCTCCCAGGAGAGACTGCAGTGGTTCGTCTGCACCCAGGGAGGCAGCCCAGGCACCCTCCTTCTTCCCTAGCAGCTCTGACTGTGAGCTAACGTGAGTGGGGGAAATGGGTTTTAATGTCTTATTTTGATGGTTGTCATTGGTCTCTCTTACTTGATTTTTCTTGAAATGTGCACATACACCAGGTCTTTTGGCCACACCTGGGTTTGCCCAGCTATGCCCAGGATGTAGCAGGGCCTGGGATCCAGGCTCTGGCGTTTGGCTGAGTGTTTTAGCCAGAATCTGATGGAACCTTCCTAACCCTGGATGTCAGCAGTGAGCTCCACTTTGAAAAGGCAGATGCGAGATAAACGGAACCAGAAGAAGATTTAACATTTCGATAAGGCCAATCTGGGCGCTTGGGGAGACGGGGGAGGCCTGCTTTCAGGTTAATTGAGTAAATTTTCTAACCGTGGGCTGTAAGGTTTCTTGTGGATGGTAAGTCGTGCCTGGCACGTGTGTGCTTAGGGAGCAGATGTTCCTTGTGAGCAGATGGCTGCCCTTCTGAATTGAGAGCCTGCAGTGCTGTGGATAGCAGCGTGATCACGTGAGTTCTTGTTTGTTCTCAGCGCTCACACGGCTGAGGGTCAGATCAGAGAGAACCCCTCCAAAGGGAGAAAGACCGTGGTAGGGGCTGGGGCATTGAGACAGGAGAAGCAGGACAGAAAGGGGAGGGTCCTCCTGACTGGAATTCTCCTCGTGTCCTCCTGTTTCAGCCTCAGAGGGGAGCCCCACCTCAAAATGGTATTGAGATGTGTGGATTTTACATGAAAACCAGTGGTGCCTTTTACTTTGGTGTAATATTGGCCAGAATGTCCTGGATTTCTGGTTGTAGGTGATGCCAGCAGATTGTTTTCTTTGCAACAGTCTGCTCTTCTTGTGTTCACAGTCCTGTGGGCCTGGGTGCTTCTACACCTGCAGCTCCTGGTTGCACATCTGTGCATCTGGAGTGTTTGTTGCCATGCCAGACCGCCTCTGGTGGGTGTTTGGAGACTGCCCAGTCTTCCTGAAGTGGACCTTCAGGCTGGTGGAGGAGCCTGGAGCCGTCTTGTTCCAGCCTTTTTGCTGTTCTGATTCCTGCCGTCATTGCTGTCAGACTGAGGAGGTGTAACTTGTGCAGACTGGGCACTAGGCAGGCTCCTGGGAGGATGTCCCCACGTCCTGAAAGGAGAGGTGGAGAAGAGGAGTGGGTCCCGACAGGCTGTGGGGGAGAGCTGGCACGTGGGTCTGGGGAGGGCGCATGGCATCCTGGTAGGTCCACCCAGCAGAACAGGCTTGCTTCTGTCATAACTTTTGGGGTGCATATTTTATTTAATTGGACAAAAGAGTTTTCCTACTTTAAAAAGCATTCGGACCGTTATTGAGGAACCAGTGGTAAAAATCTTGTCGTAGGTGCAGAGGGGAGATGATCCCCATTCTCGCTGCAGGTGCATCAGCTACAACAGGTACCTTCCTTGCATAATTTGTAGTGAGGCTCTAGCCACCTGAAATCAGCTCCTGACCCTCCCCACGTGGTCACGCTCCTGGTGATCCAGCCTGGCAGACGGTGTTGTGAGCGGCTGTGTTTGCAGGAGGCCATCCCAGGTGCAATAAGGGCGGAGAACCACCTTTAGATAATTTCATCTGGACACTTCCTGACATGGCAGAAATTTCTGATGTTCCTTATCCTGACAGCTCCTCCGTGGCCACCTCCTCTTCTCCAGGGCCTTCCCCTTACTGAGGAGTCCAGCCTGTCCGCTCTGCCCGCGAGCCCCTCACCCTGGAGCTGCCCCACCGGCAGGCCTGCTTCTCTCTTCAGGGTTGGCCTCAGTGCGCTGCCTCTCCTGGAGCCTTGAGGAAGGAGGGCCGCCATGCAGAGCAGGCTCCTTGGCCTGCACAGACCCACGCCCTCTTTGCAGAACATATATTTTTTTTTTTGAGGAAGACTGGCCTTGTGCTAACATCTGTTGCCAATCTTCCTCTTTTTTTTTTTTTCTCCTCCAAAGCCCCAGTGCCTAGTTGTGTGTCATAGTTGTAGAGTTGTAGCTCTTCTATGTGGGACGCCACCTCAACGTGGCTTGATGAATGGTGTGTAGGTCCACGCCCAGGATCTGAACTGGCAAACCGCTGGCCGCTGAAGTGGAACGCGCGAACTTAACCGCTGTGCCACCGGGCTGGCCCCAAACATATATTTTGTAATGCCTCTTTTATCTTGAAATGGAATTCATATGTACTATCACCTCCCTACACATGTAATTTTTTAGAAATTCAGTGTAATGTAATATAAAAGAGAAATAAGCGGTTATATCTATGGACACATTGATTTCACACGTAAGTGCTCAGCGTGGCTCCACTGGAAGGCAGGAGCCAGTCACTGGCCGGTACCCGGGGCAGGTACATTGCATGCCGGAGAAAGAAAGTACTTTGGCCTCTTTCAGCTCACAGGGTGGTTGCGTTCCTGGACAGATGAGTGTTTATTAAAACCGAGGAAAATATTAATTGCAATAATGTAAGATGACATTAGGATATAGTCTCAGATAACTGTGAACTGATTTTTACCTTTGTGAATGTCCAGCGGAACATTCAAAAGTCATTCAGATGACTTCTCAAGGCAGAGCTGCTTACCTCCCTGGTCCTTGCCTACAGCATAATCTGGGGATCGTCTGAGCCCCACGTGCCTCGGCTTTGGTGTGCGGCTCGGTGGTGGGCCCTATCATGTGGCGCTCCCATGGGAGTATGGGGGACGACACAGGTGCTGTGGTGTTTGGTTTTGGGAGCAAGTGTGGAAGGAGCTGTGCTGTGTGCGTCTCACCGTGTGGGTTTGAGAGTGATTTCTGAGTGGCTCTGTTCTTTGTCTTTTGCCTAGGATCAAAAAGCAAATTATTTTCTAAAAATTGTCTCTTCTGTAGGCTATTTACTTTTTCTCCATAACTCAATAAAACTTAACAATGGTTAAACTAAAAATGAGCCGTAGTAAGTTACTTGCTTACTTTTCAGCTCTTCAAACTTACTCTGTGGATGGTTTTCAGTAACGTTCATGGTCTCATTTGTTAAACCAGACACTTCTGTTTGATTTCTTTCATGGCCAAAGTTTCTATGGACCTTTTTTCGTTCAAATAACATTTGTGAGGAAAGATTGGCTCTTTTTCCAGTCATGTGAGGTTGTGATAATCTTGCAAGTGTGATGGTCTTCAGGCTTGACTCTGGGGTGCAGCTGCGCCCCAGAAGTGGTTGCACCCCTCACTTCCTGGATCCTTGCACAGTCCAGCCCGGCCTGGGAGCTGTGGGCAGTGGGGGAGAGCTGTGGGCACTTGCGCTTTCTTGGTGGCGGCATGCCTGAAAGGTTCGGCACTGACCCATTCCTTCCCTGTTTTCCAGTCCACGCCTTCTCCTTCGGCAGATCTCCTGGGTCTGGGGGCCGCACCCCCTGCCCCCACGGGCCCCCCGCCCTCCTCCGGCGGGCTGCTTGTGGACGTGTTCTCAGACTCACCCTCCGCGGTCGCGCCTCTCGCTCCCGGCTCCGAGGACAACTTTGCCAGGTAGTCGGTCTCCCTCGTCCTGAAGACAGGGACTTGCTCCACCCCGACCCCCTACCCGGGACTCTCTCTACCTGCCCCCCTGCCCGGCCCTCAGTCAGCGGTCACCTGGAAGGAGTGGGCTGCAGTCCTTACCTCCAGGTCGCTCACTGGCGAGGCGAGGGCGCCTGCTGTGCTCTGGCGGGTTTGCTCTGTACCTTCCCCCATACTTCGTGGACTGTCAGTTTTCACTAGGCGAAGATAGCTAACATTCTCAAAAAGAAGAAAAACGGGTGAAAAAAGCCACACAGGCTGGTGCTCAGTTGTGTCTCGTTTGTGTGCTGATGTTTCATTGTATTGTTTCAGCTGTTGCTTCTTTTCAGGATGTTTATTTCTCTCCGGAGCTGTATTTCTTTCTTCTCTCTTCACCACTTTTCCTCTTAATCAGGCTGCTTTCAACTCTGCCTTAAATCACTCTCGCTGTCTGCCTTCCAGCTACCAAGCCTTTTTGTTTTAAGAAACACGCTCCCGTTGCATAATCGCTGCTTGGTCCCATAAAGCCTGTGTTCTGAGGTGTGCTTCACCCTCCTCCTGTGACCAGCTCTGTCAGCATCACTTTGACTCCATCGAGATGCTCACACACCTGCTGGGTGCCAAGCCCTGCCTTCCTATGCTGTCGTCGTTGCCCCTCTGCCCCCATTTTCAAAATATAATTGTCAAACTGCTCTTCCCAGCATGTTTTCTTTCCCGTTTTTTTTGATCTGCAGATTCTGTGCCTTTTTCCTTCCTGCTCTCTGTCCCTCCCTGTCTCTGCTGATCTTAAATCTGGCCAGGCGGTGTGGGAGGGCTCTGCTTTTGAGTGGAGAGTCTTCCAGGAATGGCTCCTTGTCTTTGGTTGTTGTGAAGACAGCAGAATTCTTGGGTTTTACAATTTTCCCTGTCTCTTTTGTGTTCGTAGTGCGTGCTGATTATTTCCTGTTACTTGTTGAAAATGACTGAGGAAAGGCAGGCTTGGGCTGGTGTGAGTTGCCCATCTTTGGCTGAAAACAGACTTTTTACTGCTTTTAGAACTGCTGAGTTTGAGACTGAGAAGCACCACAGACCCCAGGTTGCAAGGCCCTTGCGATGTGAAGCAGCACATGTTCTGGGGAGAGTGCTGGGCTCCTAGCTGGACGTCCTGGTCTAGGCGGTGGTCTGGGGCAGGGGCTTCATTCAGCGTTCATAGCCCTCGCTGTGTTTGCAGGCCCCAGGAGCTTCGGGAATGTGCAGTGCCCGTGCCACAGGCCTCCTCGATCGCTGGGCTCGGGCAGGGGCATTTCTGCAGCTTCCCAGGTGACCCTTGAGTGTCCCCTTGGGCCAGGGAAGGCCCCAGTGGGTGGAAGGCATGAATGAGTAGGCAGTTTGCTATAACCCGAGGCCTTGGTGCCATCTCACAGTGGCTTGCCCCGTTCCTAGGCCCTTCAGCAGGTGTGCAGGCATTTGGCTGTCTGGCCTTGACATGGCTGCAAAGGGTGGTTAGGTACCTGATGCAGATTTGGTGGGGGTGGAGGTGCAGAGCACTTTGGGGCAGGCGCAGTTCATGCTGCCCACAGCTCATGGTGTAGGAAGGTGTGC
Organism: Ceratotherium simum simum; assembly: GCF_057802395.1. Classification (NCBI taxonomy): domain Eukaryota; kingdom Metazoa; phylum Chordata; class Mammalia; order Perissodactyla; family Rhinocerotidae; genus Ceratotherium; species Ceratotherium simum. The sequence goes on along the minus strand of NC_141933.1, from coordinate 1,051,649 downwards.
ACTCTCATAGGCCTTCCAAAGTGGCCTTTATTAGCCCATAAATTCCACAGGAGCACGTTTTGGTTGAGATGACCCTTTGAAAAAACAACTAACCAACCAGACATTGACTGTTAGGTTACTTCCCTCCCTTAGTGGGTGATGCCTCAATGCCTTTCCCGTTTCCTTCACAAAGGTCAGCTTAAAGTGGCTTAGTGCAAACCAGCTGTAGCACGTACGCTGCACGGCCTTGTGTCTGGACGTGGGGCGCAGTGGGATGCTGCTTCTGTAGATTTGAGTCGAGTGTGGGTGGGGCAGCGATCCTGTGGCTGTGTGGCTTGGGGCTCAGCCGCCTCGGTCAAGTCTCCTCTTGCTCTGAGAGTCCTGGGAGCACCTGGGTCCCTGTGATTGATTCCGGGAAACGCAGTTGTGCACGTTCTCAGGTGTGTTTTGGAAGATGGTTGTGCGTATTGAATGCATTGTGTTACTTTGTGAAGCTTCATCGTAGCTCAGGCTGGATAGAAAGCCTTTTGTGTTGAGGCCTGGAAGACTGGATGAGGTGGAGGGGCAGCTGTGGCCCTCGGTGTTCTGTGGGGGCCGCGTGGGGAGCAGGGCCCTGTGCTGTGGTGAGTGGACACAGGGTGGAGCCAGGCTCAGCTCTCTCCGTACTAACCACACCTCTCGCCGTCTCTGCTGCTGCTTCCTCTGTCTTCCTTCTGTGCTGCTTGAATTAGCCCTGACCTGGCTTCAGCAGAGGGAGTTTCTGAGAGACCAGCTGACTGTGCACGATGCTGATGATCTCATACGCGAGTAAGCAATGCTCGAACCTCTGCGGGTGGGCACCAACAGTAAAATTCGAACAAAATAGGACAATGCAGGAATCACTGGCTTTGAGCTTCTCCAAGCCAACAGCACAATTGGACTTGGAGATTTCAAGGTGGGGGGCAGCTGCTGCGGAGTGTCTGTCTCTCAGGCCACCCTGCCACCATGCCCGTGGAGCACTCGGTGTGGAGAGCTCGCCCCACCTCCTCCTCTGAACTGCACCTCCTCCCTCACATGCTGGCTGAGGAGCCGCAGAGTGAGGCCTGGGCCCCGAGAGTGGCTGGCTCCTGCTGCGTCCACACGACTGCGACGCCCGCCCACTCCCTCTCCCCTTCCTTTTGGTCCCAGTTCACTATGTAATTATGATTTATGTTAGAGGAGGCCAGAACAGTTTCAGCTCCTCTGAGGTAAATACAAGTAAAAACTAACACACACGTTATTTTATTTTGCTCCAGTTCTGTGTAGTGTAGAGACCTGTAGTGAGCAAAACCCTGGGCCCCTGTGCAGTACAAACGCTAACCCTGCCCTGAGGAGCAGGGAGCGAGGAGAGGACAGGAGAGGAGAAGAGAGGAGAGGAGAGAGGGGAAGGGAGCAGAGCACCAAGTTGCCAAGGGGTGGGCTGCCCGGGCGTGAGTGTGCGTGGCCTACAGACAGCCTGGGATGGGATGCTGATCCCAGGATTGAGGCCAGTGCTTGGAGTCAGATGGGAGAGCCTGTGGTCCGACCTCAAAGTGTGTGCATGTGCCTCAGTGCCTGTGTCCTGCCATTACTTGTTGACCAGCACTCTGGTGAGAAGCAGACGACCAACCTGTCTCCCGTGGTCATGCCTCAGCGTGCCTGTGTCACTGCTCTCTGCTCACTCTCTGTCTCCAGTGGACGCTCTTCATGGTGTTCTTTGGAATATTTTACTGCTTTTCCCTTCCCTCACGTCCCATAAAGGTTTTTCTGGCCTTAGTGTTTGTTAATCCCTTTTTCAGAATAAATCTGTGTTTTCAGTAGACGGCTTTGAGTGATTCACATGTCCCTTTTCCCCTAGGTTTGTCTGTAAAAATAACGGTGTGTTATTTGAAAACCAGCTGCTTCAAATTGGACTGAAGTCTGAATTTCGGCAGAATTTAGGTATGTGTTTTAATTCCTTAATGAAAACTTCTCTCAGAAATTATGGGGAGAAAATACTTGCAAATCATGTATCTGATAAGGGTCTAGTTTCCAGAACGTATAGAGAACTCCAATTCAACAACAGAAAAACAAACAACTCAGTTAAAAAATGGGCAAAGGACTTGAATAGATATTTTTCTAAGGAAGACGTACAAGATGGCCAAAAGCACGTGACAAGATGCTCGACATTACTGATCATTAGGGAAATGCAGTTCAGAACTACAGTAAGATATTACCTCACATCCATCAGGATGGCTACTCTCAAAAGGGCAAAATGAGTGATGGTGAGGATGTGGAGAAATTGGACCTTGTGCACTGTTGGTGGGAATGCAAAATGGTATAGCTGCTGTGGAAAACAGTATGGCACTTCCTTAAAAATTTAAAAACAGAGCTACCATATAATCCAGCAATTCCGTTTCTGGGTCTATTCCCAAAAGTAGTGCATGTAGGGTCTTGAAGAGATATTTGTACACTCCCCGTGTTCACAGCAGAATTATTCACAACAGCAAAAAGGTAGGAGCAAGCCAAGTGTGCATTGATGGATGAATAGATAAGCAAAATGTGGTCTGTTCACACAGTGGAATATTACTGACCCTTAAAAAGGAAGGCATTCTGACGCCTGCTACCACATGGATGAACCTTGAGGACATTATGCTGAGTGAAGTAAGCCAGTCACGAAAGGACAAACACTGTGATTCCACTTACGTGAGGTCCCCAGCGTTGTCAAATTCGTAGAGACAGAAAGTAGAGTCATGGGTGCCAGGGGCTGGGGGAGGGGGAGTCAGTGTTTAAAGGGGACAGATTTTCAGTTTGGGAAGAGGGAAAGTTCTGGAGGTAGATGGTGGTGATGGTTGCACAACAATGTGAATGTGCTTAATGTCCCTGAACTGTACATTTAAAAATGGTTACAATGATAACCTTAATGTTATGTATATCTTACCACAATTTAAAAAAAAAGCTTTTGAGTCCCTTCCCCCCAAAATTATGCCCACTGACCGTGGGGGCTGCTGCCGAGGGGAGGCACTTGTGGACTGATGGCGGCCCACCTCCTGCTTGGGCGCTGTCACTGAGCCTGTGAGGACTCATTTTTCTCTCGTCTGTAAAAACATGTGAAAGTGTGGGGAGAAAAAGAGAAGTCATCCAGCTGCCTTCTAGGGATCTTTGAGGGATGTTGTGAGGATTAGCAGAGTAGTGCTTGTGGGAAATTGTGTGTTGAAATAGAGTGGGATAGTTTATTCCTGATTTGATTCAGGTGTTAGACTCTGGGCCACGATGGCTTCACCTTGGTTTTGGTGGTTTTTTAAGTTGTGGGAGGAGTGATGCCAAACTGCCTGTCTTTTTCAGGATATTTGAGGTTTACTTTCCATTCTGAATTCAAAGGGTATAAAAATATTCACAGAGGTTTGTGTAAAGATTTCTGTTGTGCTATAAATAACTGAAGACGTTTGAGTAGCCTCAGTGCCTGCCAGCTTGGAGTTCATGAGCTGCTCCGCTGGAGAGCTCAGGGGCTTCGTTGTGGAGGGGGGCACCAACACCCTGCCCCGTGGTGGAGGCAGGTCCAGCCAGGCCTCCCTGGGGGGTCCCGGGCAGGGCGGGACTGGCAGTGACTATGGTGGCCTGGAGGCACAGGACCCCCGGAGCAGGGGTGCTCGAGTGTGCTCCCTGTTGACACGTGGGTGCACCCCATCCGTCGTGGGAAGGTGGGTAAATGGAGGCCGTGCACGCGGGGTGTTGCAGAGCAGGAGTCCCTCAGCAGTAGGAGAGGTGATCTTTGTGTCCTTGTGGCCAGAGTCGTGGATCACAACACTTCACGTAAATTCAGCTGGGGGTGGGGGCCTCTTGTTTTTCACTGTTAATATTCAGGATATGTGTGAAATGACGTGTGTGAAACAAATTGTGTTTGTGTCCTTCTAGGTCGGATGTTTATATTTTATGGTAATAAGACCTCCACGCAGTTCTTAAGTTTCACTCCAACACTAATCTGTTCAGACGACCTTCGGGCCAATATCCTTGGTTCCATTTCCCCGTGCCCCTGATAGACAGTAATTTGGGATTTAGAGGACGGTTTTGAGGAATTTTTTTCCCTCTTGATCAGAATAGCAAGGTATTTCCAGGTGCTGTAGTAACATCAGATGGTCTTCCCACATCTGAGTTATTTATTGATGGTGCGTGTAGAAATGACATGTGGCGTCTGCTCCCGTTTCATTTGGCTCGTTGGAGTCACTTCCTCTTTCACTTGTTTTGTTCTCCTGGGACATTATTTTTAAGTCTCTCTGAGCTCTGGTCTCCTTCTCTGGGAGTTTCCCTGGAGCGAGCTGCTGCTGCTGACAGCAGAGCGAGCGGTGGACGGGCTGCCCTGGACCGAGGCCACACGCTTGGGATGAGCTTGTGTTTGCTTCCAGAGGCTCTGTGTTCCGACTGGAGACTTGTCCCTAATAAATACCAGAAATGTAATTAGAACTTTCCCAGCTAATGTCAGCTTTGGTGTCCAGATACCTCTTCCTCCAAGGATGGGACGACCAGATAAGCTGAGGGTGCAGAAGGCCCCAGCTTGACCAGAGAAGGGTGCCGCCTTCCCTGAAGAAGACTCGTGTGAAGCAGTAGCCTCCTTACCACAGGCCAGATCCTTTTTTTTTTTTTTTGTGAAGAAGATTAGCCCTGAGCTAACATCTGTGCCCATCTTCCTCTACTTTATATGTGGGATGCCACCACAGTGTGGCTTGATAAGCAGTGCGTAGGTCTGAGCCCAGGATCCAAACCTGCGAACCCAGGGCTGCTGAAGCTGAGTGTGCACACTTAACTGCTACGCCACTGGGCCAGCCCCAGATCCAAAACGTAAGATAAATACGTTTTAAACATAGGCTAAGTGTTTCAAGCTAAGTGTTTCAAAATAGTCATTAGAGACACATTATGGGGGCTCACCTGTCTTAAAGGTTCATCCAAGATCAGGAATGTGAGTGCCGACTCTTCCAGAGCCTCACTCCTGGGCTTGTTGGGTCCCTGGGCCCAAAGGGCTTGCTCGGCTCGGGCCCACTTTCCCAACGTTGACATGGCCTCCTTGACACGGACACATCTGAGCCTGCAGACCAAGCCTGTGGACCCGACTGTGGACGGGGGCGCGCAGGTGCAGCAGGTTGTCAACATAGAGTGTGTGTCTGACTTCACAGAGGCGCCGGTCCTCAACATCCAGTTCAGGTAGTAGCCCTGGGTCACGGGTTTGCTAGCCGGGCAGGCTGTATTACTGGCCCGCTCTGGCCTGGAGGTTGGGGTGTGGGGGTTGGGCCTGCACACAGCTGTGTCCCTGGGAGCTCTTTGTCCTCGCTAGGCTCAGCATCCTTCCTTCAGAGGGTGTCATGAGGACTGAGGGAGTGGCCAGGTAAATGCTCTGCACACAGCAGTGTTAGCTGTGGCGAGGATGGGAGGTGCGGGGACAGAAGGTGTGCCCAGGACTCTGTGAGGCCAGGATGAACCAGCCTCTGAGATTCCTGGCAAGCGGTGCTATCTTGGTGAGGCGAGTGCTTCCAAGCTGAGGAACAGAGGGGCCTACCCCACGGGGTTGGGGGCCAGCCAGGTCCCATGTGCTGCTGCTTGCCTTGCTGCTCTGGAAGTCAGCTGCAGGGTGATGGGGTCCCTCCGGATCCTCGTCTGGGTGTGTGAGTTTTTGCATAGTCATACTCCGAGCACACACACCATCTTGATTATTTTTTTAAAAAATGTATTTTAGGGCCGGCCCTGTGGCTTGGTGGTTAAGTGCGCGCGCTGCGATGCTGGCGGCCCGGGTTCGGATCCCGGGTGCGCATCGAGGCACCACTTCTCCGTTCATCCTGAGGCCGAGTCCCACATACAGCAACTAGAAGGATGTGCAGCTACGACACACAACTATCCACTGGGGCTTTGGGGGGAAAAAATAAAATAAATAAAATCTTAAAAAAAAAAAAAAATAAATAAATAAAAAATGTATTTTATGTTGCTGCTGGATTCATTACTGTTCTACAATAGAGTGTACATGATCAACTAGTTCCCTGTTGGGTGTTCGTAAGGTTAAATTTTTTAAAAGCACATTTGAAATTAAAAACATAGAGAAGTGAAGATTGTGTACTTTGTAGAATTTAGGGAAATAGACATGCAAATTCTTGTTTCATTCTGAAGGCAAACTCTTTAATCTTTTCATGGAAAAAAGAAAAAAAAAGCCCACACAACTGACACCAACTTGGAGTTGTAGGAGGTGGACTGATGGGGAAGAGTGAGGAGGGGATGGAGGTCCCCAGGCTCATCCTGGGGTTTCATGGGCCCATCTACCCACATGCCCTCATGAGCAGTTCACTTCGTGGGCCCAGCTCGTGGGTCTCCATCTATGAATGACATTTCACTCTGAGGTAGACTGAGCCTCTCTGTGACTCAGTGCCACCCTTCCAGAACTCTCCGTCCTGCCCTTGTTGACAGGACAGTCCCCACTGGTAGGCAGAGGAGCCTGGCCCCACCCTGGAGATTTGCAAACTAGGAATTTGGCTCTCCAGTTGAGTTTCAGCTCTCCTGTGCTCTTTTCAACATGTCTCTGTTGCTCATAGGTATGGGGGAACCTTTCAGAATGTGTCCGTTAAGCTGCCTATCACACTCAACAAATTTTTCCAGCCCACAGAAATGGCTTCTCAGGATTTCTTTCAGCGTTGGAAACAGCTGAGCAGGTAAGCAGGGAGTGGTGGGGAGGGCCTTCTAGTCTCTGACTCGGCTGAGAGTGCTTACGCTTGTCTTTGTTTCTCACAGTCCCCAGCAGGAAGTGCAGAACATTTTCAAAGCAAAGCATCCAATGGACACAGAGATCACCAAAGCCAAGGTAGATCCTTGTTTGTGGGCGTTCCCAGAGTTAGGACACTGCACTGGGCTCTGAGGAGGCTGGTTGTATTCCCACCCTTTGAATGGTCTACCAATCTTGCTGCCAGTGTCCTGACTCTCCTGTGTCTTTTGCACAGATTATTGGGTTTGGTTCTGCGCTCCTGGAAGAAGTCGATCCTAACCCTGCAAATTTTGTGGGAGCCGGGATCATACATACCAAAACCACCCAGATTGGATGCTTATTGCGCTTGGAGCCAAATCTACAAGCCCAGGTCAGGCCTCTTGAGGAAATGGCTAAATACACTTAAATTGGTTTTTTATAGTGGTGTAATTTATACACAGTGAGATACATAGATCCTAAGTGTAGTAGTTTGATGAGTTTCAACAGATATGTACCCTGTTGATACATATAACATTTCCATCACCCCAGAAAGTTCCATGGTGCCCCCTCTCTGTCAACTCTGGCCTCCCCTAGAGGCAGCCACCACGGGGCCTGCCATCGGGCTGCCATGGCCCTGAGCTCCTTGAGTCCGCTGTGTTGCTGCATGTGTCCATGGTTGGCCCTCGTGCTGGCCCTGCGGCACTCTTTCGCAGGAACGTGCTCCAGTTGGTTTACCCAGTCCTCCTGTTGATGGACATCTGGGCTGTCCCAGTTTGGGGCCATTTTGAATAGAGCTGCTAGAAATATTGCTGGACGTGCCTTTATGCAGACATGTGTTTGCATTTCACTTGGTAATACCCGGGGTGGAATTGCTGGCTCATAGGGTATGTGCACAGTTACCTTTACGAGAAGCTGCCACATTGTTTTCCTGAGTGGCTGCACAATTTTATCCTCCCACCAACAGCATATGAAGGTTCCGGTTGCTCCACTCGTGCACTGGTCCTTGTTATTGTCAAACTTTTTTACTTTAGCTGCTGAAAGCGTGTTTGATGCTTGAGTCTTTGTAAAACAGTGGGCACCTCCAGAGAGAGGCTGAGCAGGGGGAGCTCGAGTGGCTGCTGGGTGGGGCCTGGCGCCAAGGCCATCTGCTGCCCCGAGCTGTCTTCCCAGGGCTGCGTGAGCCCTGGCCTGCCCACTGACCTGCTGTGTTCTTGATTTCAGATGTACCGACTCACGCTGCGGACAAGCAAGGAAACCGTCTCTCAGAGACTGTGTGAATTGCTGTCAGAACAGTTTTAATCCACAAGGATGGAGGATCAGGCTCCTGTGTCTGTGCATTTTTCTTCGTCTCTACCATTTGTCTTCATTACCATGCTGCAAATAAATACCCCTGTCTGCTGTCGCAGTACAGCGCCTCCCAGCCCTGCTTCTCCAGCCCTTGGCCCTCTTGGGGATGGACGGGAACACGAGTGCGCAGTTCTGGAAGAGCCTGAGCCTGGACTGCAGCCGGCCTGCCAAGTCAGAAGGAGGGAGTCTGGATCTTGGGATCAGTTTTTATAGAAATCAAGACAGTTCTGTGGTTAAATCTGCAAATTAAAGGGAAATTAGAAATTTGAATGAAAATGGAAAATTTTTTGAAATTTTATCAAAATACCACTGCTCTATTGCTGACGGTTCATCTCTGATTTTCTGAGAGAAGAAGCGGCATTTTGTCTGTAGCGGGGCTAGATCTTAACTAGGCCATTTCGCTATTTTGCTGGGTGATGCCGGGTGCGGGAGGCACGTGATGTGTCTCACGGGCTGGTGAGGCGTGTCCACGTGCAGCCTGGGTGCCATCCTCGGCCCTGGGTGCGTGAGTATGGTGCCTGTGGGCTTGCTGCAGCATCGGCTGGACGGTGTTCCTTGGGCAGGGTTCTAAATCTAGAAGTTAGGAACATTGGTGTTTTTAGTGACTCTCAACAAAACCACGTGTCCTGGCCAGATGTGTCCTGTTTCCCTTCTCCCAGCTTTGTGTTCTTAGAGGGGTATTTGTAATGCTCTCTGACTGTCTCAGACCTTCCGTTTGCAGTCTGCTGGGAGGAGGGTTACTGGCGGCCCCAGAGGGTATGCTGTTGCCTCACTGTCTTTGGGTCTCAAGTAAGTGCACTGTCACCATAGTGGCCAAGTGGTGGTTCCGTTTGTGATTGGAGGGCTAAATGTGGGCCAGGAGGTGAGCTGGTTTCTAACCTGTTCAGTGGCCTTAACCTGTCGATGCCGTTTGCCCTGGGTCATGACTGCGGCCGGGGTGCTGTGGACCTTGGCCTGTGTGGTGGAGGAGGAAGGCCTGTGTGTGGTCAGGAAGCAGAGAGCCGGGCTGGGGAAGAGCTGTAGCCCATCCTCTGCAGTTGCTCTGGTCTCTCGGCTTTCATGTGGCGTCAGCCTGCGCTGGCTGCCCGGCTGCAGGTCTCCACCTTGAGGTGGCTGCCACAGGAGCAGAGCTGAGCCAGGGCCTCTGTTCCGTTAGTGGCTGATGTGCCAGCTGGGTGACAGGCACAGGGTGGCAGGTTTGTCCTAAACAAACGTGTCTGTTATCGGCACTTGAGTGACCTAGAAAGACTCAGGGCCCTCTGTCGGTTCCCCTGGTTTACCAGTAGGGACCAGGGTCCTCAGAGACGCACCGTGGGGGAGCCACACGGGGCACTGAGGAGCACAGGCAGCACTTTGTGACGGGGTGAGTCCTGTGGAGGCAGCTTCAGGGAATTGCTGAGTGGGTGCTGGTGCTACTGCAGGGTAGCATGGCTGGGGGCCCTGCCACACTGCAGACACCCCCACTCAAGTTTCCCACACCCATCACTCTGTGTAGCCCCTGGACTGCGCAGTCTGTGATCCATGTTGATCTGAGTAACTGGTGCCTGTGTGTCCCATGGAGTCTGCAGCTGTGCCAGTGTGTGGTGACATAGCAGCTGACAGCACCGGGTTTGCATTGCAGATTGATAGCATGGCCATGCCACCAAAGTGACGCTCCTCGTGCTTTTGTTCAACCTGCTGGACAGTGCGCGGTGTTTGGGTACCGACATGTGGACTGCCAGCTCGGCGGTTGTTTCTTGTGTCAGTCGACACCCTCCCTAGAGAGGCAGGATGGTTCTGGTAGGCCCTCAGTGTGGGACACTCTAGGTGAGGATCCATCAGTAAAGCATGTTCCTTTCCAAAGAAAAATAAATGCTAGAACAGTGACCGGAGCATGTGCTGTCTTTGGAGGGAAAAGCCTCCCACATTCAGCTCAAGGCCGTGTCCTCTGGGCTGTGTGGGATGTTGAACACCGAGGACACGGGCATGGTGCCTGCCCTGGAGCAGGGCCCGCTCTCCTGGGTCACAGGGGTGGAAGCTTAGGTGTGTCTGAGGTGACATGCCTTTGTGCTGTGCTTTGGTTCCGGCTGTGTGGTTTAGCCTGCGGGACTCATCCTGGTGGGGCCTTCAGCATTGCCTTGGCGCTACCCACGGCACAGTGTGTGTTGGGGTCCCGCCTTCTGGAGGCCTCGGGTCTGAGGGAAAAGTGGGCCCAGGGGATTCCTTCCTGGTCTGAGGGATAAGAGCTCACATGAGGGTGACCCCAACCCCAGATAGGGTGCAGAGTCCCACAGGATGGAGAGTGTCCTAGGAGGGTCCTGAGTGAGGGAGGGACCCTGGAGGTGGGCCTGGGAAGGGCGAGAGGGTTTCTGAGGGGAGGTATGGGGAGAGTCCGGGGCCTGGAGTGGTGTCCCTTCCCGGCCCAGACCACTGCCGGGTCAGGCCCTGAGGAGCACTGTGGGTCTAGGGCTCATGAATGCCTGAGGGGTGCGGAAGACGACACCAGCAGAGCTCATGGGCCAGCCTCTTTGCTTGACGAATGCTAGTTTATTTTTCATCTGTTCATGGTGGGCATATCGTGCACAGTGCCTGTGACATCCCCTTCCCAGGGTGAGCTCGGCCGGCGGGCCAGGTGTTGGTGCTGGCTGGTGCTTGCTCCGCCCTCCGGCAGGTCACCCTCCCTTTCCTGACTGGACGGTTCCTCTGCTCACTGCCATCTTTGCTGCCTGCCTCATGACCTGTGCACCTGCCCCGTGCTCCCTCTGGAGCAGCCTTCCTGGCCACCCCCACCCTGGTGTCTGCTCCTTGGGCTATCTCCAGGGTTTGGTTCTGGCAGTGCCAGGCAGCTGCCTTCAAAGCCTGGGAGGCTGTGTGGATGATCATTGGGCATGGCCAGGAAGTGCCCTGTGCAGCCCATTGGGCTTGTTCAGGGTCTGCAGGACCCCTGCCTGGCAGCCCCCCTCCTGGCAGGTGCCCGGGTGAGCTGTGTCCGAGGCCGGGCCTATGGCCAGGAAAGGGGCTGCCAGACACAGCCAGCCAGGGGAGGTGTCGGGAGTGGTGCTCCGTGCTCGCGCCCCTAGTCCCCGCAGCGCTGGGACTGGCACGCACAGCTGCTGAACACCTGCAGCGTGAGCACTAGCTGCTGTCCTTGTGCTCCAGGATCTGGGCAGGGCAGCACCAGCTGCTTCTCATAGGAGCTGACGGGGTGGCAGCAGCCACAGTGCGTCTCCACTTGCTTGGTGTCAGTGTTGAAGCTGCAAAGAAGCCATGACAGGGAGCATGGGTCAGGGCTGCCGCCTAGGGAGTGTTCCCGCTCCTCCCTGGTCAGTCCAGAGAAAGGCGGACACCGAGAACTCAGGTGGGGCCCCCAGGGCGTGGCCTCCCGCTGCTGACCTCCCCATAGTTGGGGCAGGGTGTGGGCTGGGGCTACTTCACAGGTACATCTTCCCTGACTCCCACTTGGAGCTGCCTCTGTTGGACAGGGCAGGTTCCAAGCTCAGGGCCCAGCCCCGAACGGAGGCTACCCGGGGCTAACAGCTCACCTGGCCGAGGAGGCACAGATGCCCTCGCAGCGGGTCACTGTCACGTTGGCTTTGCATCCCTGGTAAGTGATCTCCTCCTCGAGCTCCTTCACACTGCAGACTCCTGGGAGCCAAGAGCTGGGTGGTCACTGCCAGCCCCAGGGCATGGCTGGAGGGCGGGTGTGGCCTCTGGGGCCTCTGTGCCTGCCCCTCACGAGGGCAGGACCTGATACACCCAGCACTGGGCTTCGGGTTTCTAAAACTTCTGTATGAAATAGTGAGCAGCACTGGCTCAGTGGAACGAGGAAGCTGCAGCCGCCAGCTGCGTAACTGCTTTGATGAGCCTGGGGCCCCGTGTGGGGCGCTTGCAGTGGCGTCTTCCCTGGGCGCCCGCCCCAGGCTGTCTCCCCATGTCCGAGCTCCCCTGAGCTCAGACCTCACAGCTTTGCTGGGAACAAAGCCTGATGGGCTCTCATTCTGTGTGTTTTCCTCCTGAAAGTTGGCTACACTGGGAGTCCCCCAGGTCAAGGGTTTTCTCAGAGGACGAGGCAGATTCCCAGCACTGGGCCTATGTAAGCCACCCTCAGCCCCAGCCTTCCCTGGGCACCTCCCTTCTGGGCCTGACACCAACCTGTGGGCGTAGTTGTCTCTGGTCTGCTGGGCCCAGAACCTGCGGGAGGGACGAGGGGAGGATGTCACTGTCCCCAGAGGGAACAGATGGCATCACGGGAACCCCCTGCAGGAGTCTGTGCTCACAAAGGGGGTGGAGTGCAGACCTAGCTGTGAGCTCTGGCCTGTGTCTATCCCAGTGGACAATTTTGGCGAGACACTTTGGGCACCCTGGCAGCTGGCAGTACAGCGTTGACATTAGAAGCTGTCAGTGTGGAACTTGAGTGAAAAAGCTAAAAGAGGTTCCTGAGCAAAGACTGGACAGTCTACCCTGCTTTCCCCACCGTGCCCATGGTTAAGGCCTCCCCATGACCTTGAGCCCTTGCCTGCCTTGCTTCTCCGCTGGAGGTGGGAATGAGAGGGCTAGTGGGGATGGGGCTCTGGGTGTGTCCCTGTGGCTTCCCATTGCCCTCAACTGTCCTCCCCTCCTGCTCCCTCACCCTGCTTACTGGGGTCCCCCCCATGGACAGCCTGCACCCAGTCCTCGTCTCACAGGAGAAAACATGTCATTGCAGACAGACCTGCCTGGGGGAAGGCCAGGGATGTGTGGGGGGAGCCTGGTTCAGGAGGACGGGTGCCATGGAGGGAACACCCAAAAGGGAGAGGAGGGGCGTCTCCGGAGAAGAGGATGGGCTCTGGCAGGCATAGGGGAAGGAGAGCAGAGCAGAGCCAGAGGAGGCTATGGCACTGAGACTGGGGCAAGCGCTGATACTGGAGGGCTGGAGCCCAGGCTGCTAGTCCCTACCCAAGCTGAGGCACGTTCCCACCAGGACTTTGTTTTCCTTTCTGCAACCGGGGGGAGGGTTGGAATAGTTGAACCCCAGGGTCCCTGCCAGCCCAAAGCTCTCTTGAGCTCTGACGGGGGCAGCCATGGGAGGCCGCTGAGGGGGTCACCTTGAAGGGAGGCCAGGACTGCAACAGGGGACGTGAGGGGTAGGGGGTGGGGCACGAGCAAGCCCAGTGCAGGACAGACCCAGAGGTGGGAAAAGGGACCATCTGGGGGAGGCCAGGCACCTATTTTGGCCAGACTAGAGTTAGCTGGAGAGGTGTCAGGAGGGGAGAAAGGCACCGGAGCCCAATTGAGGAGGGCTGAGATGAGGCCCTGAGGACGTGGGGCAACACACAGCAGAGGATGAGCCAGGGAGAGGGGAGGGGGCGAGGGGAGACAGAGAGGAGGCGGCGCGACTCAGACAGCAACTGCCTGGTGGTGAGGTGATGTCCTTCCCAGACACCCTCAGCGCCCAGCTGAAGACACCAAAGCTCTGAGACCGAGAGTGACACACACAGCATATGGCTTTCAGAAGCAAAGCTGGAGCTGCAGCCTGAGTGAGTGCAACTCCAAGTCCGTGCTCAGCACCCTGTCTCACCAGGCTGTCCCCAGGAGCATGGAATGCATTAGGGGGAGGAAAGGAGGCATTCCCACTGGGACGACTGGGTGAATCTCTGACAGCCATGCGCGGTGTGATGGGAAAAGAGACTGGGAGGTGACAGCAGGGCCACGATAGTCACCAGGAAGTGTCCCAGAGTGCGCTGAAGGTGGAGAGGCAACATGAAGAGGAAGATGTGCACCAAGGATCACAAGGGTGGCCTAGAGTGATGTCACTTACCGGAAGAGATTGGCAGAGATGTGACGAGAGAGGAGACGGAGGGGCGCCTGGTGGAATAGGACCCCACAGTGGGAAAGGAAGAGCTTGCATGCACAGTGACGGAGCTGGTCAGGAATACAGTGGTCAGCAGCCCAGTGGTACTAGGCTGTTGGGTGGTGAGGTTGGTGGCGGGAGAACTGGGGATGGCAGTCACCCCCTGGGAGGATGACATGTGAGCAGGGGTGGGAGCTTGGGTGGTGAGAGAGGTAGATTGTGAGGTGGTGGACTGAGAAGACAGAGTGGAGGAGACACGGGTGATAGCGGTAGTCTTGGATGTAGACACAGGAGATATGGTGCTGGAAGTGGGGACCTGGGGAGGATAGGGAGAGATATGCAGAGGGAGTGTGGTGGACGGAGCAGAGGTGGAAGAAGTAGGAATGAAGGGAGGTGAGAGCGAGATGGAAGACTGGGTCTCTGGGTGAGTTGGGGTGATGACTCGGTGGGAAGTTGGAGTGACCGAGGAGGTGGCTGAGCTTGGAACCTGAGTGGAGACAGTGGTCTCAGCGCGGGACGGGGTGGGGAAGGTGGTGGTGGTCCGGAAGGATGTTCCCGTGGGCGGACCTGTGGTTCGGGAGCTGGTGGCGACAGAAGAGGTGGGCGCGGAGGAGTGAGTGGTGGAGGCAGTGCGGGGCCTGGTAGCGGTGGACGTGGCGCTGTGTGTGACGGGGGTGGCTGTGGCGGTGGTGGAGGACGGCTTGGGGGAGAGGGTGGTGTGTGGTGTCGACGTGGCTTCAGGGCTGACAGGCGAGGAGGGCTGTGTCACCGGGGAAGGGGAGGTTTTGGCTGTGCTGACTGAGCTGGGGGCTTGGGTGGTCCGAGATGTGGTCACTGTCACTGGCCGGGGTGTGGACGTCGGCTTGGTGCGTGTGACGGGGACGGGAGGAGATGGAGAAGAGGTGGCTGTTGGCGTTTGAGTGTGTGGGGAAGACGGGGTTTCTGGTTGGGTTGGGGTGAAGACTCGGTGGGAAGTTGGAGTGACCGAGGAGGTGGCTGAGCTTGGAACCTGAGTGGAGGCAGTGGTCTCAGCGCGGGACGGGGTGGGGAAGGTGTTGGTGGTCCGGAAGGATGTTCCCGTGGGCGGACCTGTGGTTCGGGAGCTGGTGGCGACAGAAGAGGTGGGCGCGGAGGAGTGAGTGGTGGAGGCAGTGCGGGGCCTGGTGGCGGTGGACGTGGCGCTGTGTGTGACGGGGGTGGCTGTGGCAGTGGTGGTGGACGGCTTGGGGGAGAGGGTGGTGTGTGGTGTCGACGTGGCTTCAGGGCTGACAGGCGAGGAGGGCTGTGTCACCGGGGAAGCGGAGGTTTTGGCTGTGCTAACTGAGCTGGGGGCTTGGGAGGTCCGAGTTGTGGTCTCTGTCACTGGCCGGGGTGTGGATGTGGTCGCTGTGGCTGTGACGGGGACGACAGTTGATGGGGGAGAGGTGGCCGTTGGCGTTTGAGTGGGTGAGGAAGACCGGGTTACAGGTTGGATTGGGGTGATGACTCGGTGGGAAGTTGGAGTGACCGAGGAGGTGGCTGAGGTTGGAACCTGAGTGGAGAGAGTGGTCTCGGGGCGTGACGGGGTGGGGAAGGTGTTGGTGGTCCGGAAGGATGTTCCCGTGGGCGGACCTGTGGTTCGGGAGCTGGTGGAGACAGAAGAGGTGGGGGCGGAGGAGTGAGTGGTGGAGGCAGTGCGGGGCCTGGTAGCGGTGGACGTGGCTCTTTGTGCCACGGGGGTGGCTGTTGCGGTGGTGGTGGAGGGCTTTGGGGACAGGGTGGTGTGTGGTGGCAACGTGGCTTCAGGGCTGACAGGCGTGGAGGGCTGTGTCACCGGGGAAGGGGAGGTTTTGGCTGTGCTGACTGAGCTGGGGGCTTGGGTGGTCCGAGTTGTGGTCACTGTCACTGGCCGGGGTGTGGACGTCGGCTTGCTGCGTGTGACGGGGACGGGAGGAGATGGAGAAGAGGTGGCTGTTGGCGTTTGAGTGTGTGGGGAAGACGGGGTTTCTGGTTGGGTTGGGGTGAAGACTCGGTGGGAAGTTGGAGTGACCGAGGAGGTGGCTGAGCTTGGCACCTGAGTGGAGGCAGTGGTCTCAGTGCGGGACGGGGTGAGGAAGGTGTTGGTGGTCCGGAAGGATGTTCCCGTGGGCGGACCTGTGGTTCGGGAGCTGGTGGCGACAGAAGAGGTGGGCGCGGAGGAGTGAGTGGTGGAGGGAGTGCGGGGCCTGGTAGCGGTGGACGTGGCGCTGTGTTTGGCGGGGGTGGCTGTGGCGGTGGTGGTGGACGGCTTGCGGGAGAGGGTGGTGTGTGGTGTCGACGTGGCTTCAGGGCTGACAGGCGAGGAGGGCTGTGTCACCGGGGAAGGGGAGGTTTTGGCTGTGCTGACTGAGCTGGGGGCTTGGGAGGTCCGAGTTGTGGTCTCTGTCACTGGCCGGGGTGTGGATGTGGTCGCTGTGGCTGTGACGGGGACGACAGTTGATGGGGGAGAGGTGGCCGTTGGCGTTTGAGTGGGTGAGGAAGACCGGGTTTCAGGTTGTGTTGGGGTGATGACTCGGTGGGAAGTTGGAGTGACCGAGGAGGTGGCTGAGGTTGGAACCTGAGTGGAGAGAGTGGTCTCGGGGCGTGACGGGGTGGGGAAGGTGTTGGTGGTCCGGAAGGATGTCCCCGTGGGCGGACCTGTGGTTCGGGAGCTGGTGGCGACAGAAGAGGTGGGGGCGGAGGAGTGAGTGGTGGAGGCAGTGCGGGGCCTGGTAGCGGTTGACGTGGCTCTTTGTGACACGGGGGTGGCTGTGGCGGTGATGGTGGAGGGCTTCGGGGACAGGGTGGTGTGTGGTGGCGATGTGGCTTCAGGACTGACAGGCGAGGAGGGCTGTGTCACCGGGGAAGGGGAGGTTTTGGCTGTGCTGACTGAGCTGGGGGCTTGGGAGGTCCGAGTTGTGGTCTCTGTCACTGGCCGGGGTGTGGATGTCGGCATGGTGCGTGTGACGGGACGGAGGAGATGGAGAAGAGGTGGCTGTTGGCGTTTGAGTGTGTGGGGAAGACGGGGTTTCTGGTTGGGTTGGGGTGAAGACTCGGTGGGAAGTTGGAGTGACCGAGGAGGTGGCTGAGCTTGGAACCTGAGTGGAGGCAGTGGTCTCAGCGCGGACGGGGTGGGGAAGGTGTTGGTGGTCGGAAGGATGTTCCGTGGGCGGACCTGTGGTTCGGGAGCTGGTGGCGACAGAAGAGGTGGGCGGAGGAGTGAGTGGTGGAGGCAGTGCGGGGCCTGGTGGCGGTGGACGTGGCGCTGTGTGTGACGGGGGTGGCTGTGGCGGTGGTGGTGGACGGCTTGGGGGAGAGGGTGGTGTGTGGTGTCGACGTGGCTTCAGGGCTGACAGGCGAGGAGGGCTGTGTCACCGGAGAAGCGGAGGTTTTGGCTGTGATGACTGAGCTGGGGGCTTGGGAGGTCCGAGTTGTGGTCTCTGTCACTGGCCGGGGTGTGGATGTGGTCGCGGTGACTGTGACGGGGACGACAGTTGATGGGGGAGAGGTGGCCGTTGGCGTTTGAGTGGGTGAGGAAGACCGGGTTTCAGGTTGGGTTGGGGTGATGACTCGGTGGGAAGTTGGAGTGACCGAGGATGTGGCTGAGGTTGGAACCTGAGTGGAGAGAGTGGTCTCGGGGCGTGACGGGGTGGGTAAGGTGTTGGTGGTCCGGAAGGATGTTCCCGTGGGCGGACCTGTGGTTCGGGAGCTGGTGGAGACAGAAGAGGTGGGGGCGGAGGAGTGAGTGGTGGAGGCAGTGCGGGGCCTGGTAGCGGTCGACGTGGCTCTTTGTGCCACGGGGGTGGCTGTGGCGGTGGTGGTGGGCTTTGGGGACAGGGTGGTGTGTGGTGGCGACGTGGCTTCAGGGCTGACAGGCGAGGAGGGCTGTGTCACCGGGGAAGGGGAGGTTTTGGCTGTGCTGACTGAGCTGGGGGCTTGGGTGGTCCGAGATGTGGTCACTGTCACTGGCCGGGGTGTGGACGTCGGCTTGGTGCGTGTGACGGGGACGGGAGGAGATGGAGAAGAGGTGGCTGTTGGCGTTTGAGTGTGTGGGGAAGACGGGGTTTCTGGTTGGGTTGGGGTGAAGACTCGGTGGGAAGTTGGAGTGACCGAGGAGGTGGCTGAGCTTGGAACCTGAGTGGAGGCAGTGGTCTCAGCGTGGGACGGGGTGGGGAAGGTGTTAGTGGTCCGGAAGGATGTTCCCGTGGGCGGACCTGTGGTTCGGGAGCTGGTGGCGACAGAAGAGGTGGGCGCGGAGGAGTGAGTGGTGGAGGGAGTGCGGGGCCTGGTAGCGGTGGACGTGGCGCTGTGTTTGGCGGGGGTGGCTGTGGCGGTGGTGGTGGACGGCTTGCGGGAGAGGGTGGTGTGTGGTGTCGACGTGGCTTCAGGGCTGACAGGCGAGGAGGGCTGTGTCACCGGGGAAGGGGAGGTTTTGGCTGTGCTGACTGAGCTGGGGGCTTGGGAGGTCCGAGTTGTGGTCTCTGTCACTGGCCGGGGTGTGGATGTGGTCGCTGTGGCTGTGACGGGGCGACAGTTGATGGGGGAGAGGTGGCCGTTGGCGTTTGAGTGGGTGAGGAAGACCGGGTTTCAGGTTGTGTTGGGGTGATGACTCGGTGGGAAGTTGGAGTGACCGAGGAGGTGGCTGAGGTTGGAACCTGAGTGGAGAGAGTGGTCTCGGGGCGTGACGGGGTGGGGAAGGTGTTGGTGGTCCGGAAGGATGTTCCCGTGGGCGGACCTGTGGTTCGGGAGCTGGTGGCGACAGAAGAGGTGGGGGCGGAGGAGTGAGTGGTGGAGGCAGTGCGGGGCCTGGTAGCGGTTGACGTGGCTCTTTGTGACACGGGGGTGGCTGTGGCGGTGATGGTGGACGCCTTGGGGGAGAGGGGGGTGTCTGGTGTCGACGTGGCTTCAGGGCTGACAGGCGAGGAGGGCTGTGTCACCGGGGAAGCGGAGGTTTTGGCTGTGCTGACTGAGCTGGGGGCTTGGGAGGTCCGAGTTGTGGTCTCCGTCACTGGCCGGGGTGTGGATGTGGTCGCGGTGGCTGTGACGGGGACGACAGTTGATGGGGGAGAGGTGGCCGTTGGCGTTTGAGTGGGTGAGGAAGACCGGGTTTCAGGTTGTGTTGGGGTGATGACTCGGTGGGAAGTTGGAGTGACCGAGGATGTGGCTGATGTTGGAACCTGAGTGGAGAGAGTGGTCTCGGGGCGTGACGGGGTGGGTAAGGTGTTGGTGGTCCGGAAGGATGTTCCGTGGCGGACCTGTGGTTCGGGAGCTGGTGGAGACAGAAGAGGTGGGGCGGAGGAGTGAGTGGGGGAGGCAGTGGGGGGCCTGGTGGCGGTCGACGTGGCTCTTTGTGCCACGGGGGTGGCTGTGGCGGTGGTGGAGGGCTTTGGGGACAGGGTGGTGTGTGGTGGCGACGTGGCTTCAGGGCTGACAGGCGAGGAGGGCTGGGTCACCGGGGAAGGGGAGGGTGTGGCTGGGCTGACTGAGCTGGGGGCTTGGGTGGTGCGGGTGGTGGTCACTGTCACTGGCCGGGGTGTGGGCGTCGGCTTGCTGCGTGTGACGGGGAGGGGAGGAGATGGAGAAGAGGTGGCTGTTGGCGTTTGAGTGTGTGGGGAAGACGGGGTTTCTGGTTGGGTTGGGGTGAAGACTCGGTGGGAAGTTGGAGTGACCGAGGAGGTGGCTGAGCTTGGAACCTGAGTGGAGGCAGTGGTCTCAGCGTGACGGGGTGGGGAAGGTGTTGGTGGTCGGAAGGATGTTCCGTGGCGGACCTGTGGTTCGGGAGCTGGTGGCGACAGAAGAGGTGGGCGCGGAGGAGTGAGTGGTGGAGGCAGTGCGGGCCTGGTAGCGGTGGGCGTGGCGCTGTGTTTGGCGGGGGTGGCTGTGGCGGTGGTGGTGGGCGGCTTGGGGAGAGGGTGGTGTGTGGTGTCGGCGTGGCTTCAGGGCTGACAGGCGAGGAGGGCTGTGTCACCGGGAAGGGAGGTTTTGGCTGTGCTGACTGAGCTGGGGGCTTGGGAGGTCCGAGTTGTGGTCTCTGTCACTGGCCGGGGTGTGGATGTGGTCGCTGTGGCTGTGACGGGGACGACAGTTGATGGGGGAGAGGTGGCCGTTGGCGTTTGAGTGGGTGAGGAAGACCGGGTTTCAGGTTGTGTTGGGGTGATGACTCGGTGGGAAGTTGGAGTGACCGAGGAGGTGGCTGAGGTTGGAACCTGAGTGGAGAGAGTGGTCTCGGGGCGTGACGGGGTGGGGAAGGTGTTGGTGGTCCGGAAGGATGTTCCCGTGGGCGGACCTGTGGTTCGGGAGCTGGTGGCGACAGAAGAGGTGGGGGCGGAGGAGTGAGTGGTGGAGGCAGTGCGGGGCCTGGTAGCGGTTGACGTGGCTCTTTGTGACACGGGGGTGGCTGTGGCGGTGATGGTGGAGGGCTTCGGGGACAGGGTGGTGTGTGGTGGCGACGTGGCTTCAGGGCTGACAGGCGAGGAGGGCTGTGTCACCGGGGAAGGGGAGGTTTTGGCTGTGCTGACTGAGCTGGGGGCTTGGGTGGTCCGAGTTGTGGTCACTGTCACTGGCCGGGGTGTGGACGTCGGCTTGCTGCGTGTGACGGGGACGGGAGGAGATGGAGAAGAGGTGGCTGTTGGCGTTTGAGTGTGTGGGGAAGACGGGGTTTCTGGTTGGGTTGGGGTGATGACTCGGTGGGAAGTTGGAGTGACCGACGAGGTGGCTGAGCTTGGAACCTGAGTGGAGGCAGTGGTCTCAGCGCGGGACGGGGTGGGGAAGGTGTTGGTGGTCCGGAAGGATGTTCCCGTGGGCGGACCTGTGGTTCGGGAGCTTGTGGCGACAGAAGAGGTGGGCGCGGAGGAGTGAGTGGTGGAGGCAGTGCGGGGCCTGGTAGCGGTGGATGTGGCGCTGTGTGTGACGGGGGTGGCTGTGGCGGTGGTGGTGGACGGCTTGGGGGAGAGGGTGGTGTGTGGTGTCGCCGTGGCTTCAGGGCTGACAGGCGAGGAGGGCTGTGTCACCGGGGAAGCGGTGGTTTTGGCTGTGCTGACTGAGCTGGGGGCTTGGGAGGTCCGAGTTGTGGTCTCTGTCACTGGCCGGGGTGTGGATGTGGTCGCGGTGGCTGTGACGGGGCGACAGTTGATGGGGAGAGGTGGCCGTTGGCGTTTGAGTGGGTGAGGAAGACCGGGTTTCAGGTTGTGTTGGGGTGATGACTCGGTGGGAAGTTGGAGTGACCGAGGAGGTGGCTGAGGTTGGAACCTGAGTGGAGAGAGTGGTCTCGGGCGTGACGGGGTGGGGAAGGTGTTGGTGGTCGGAAGGATGTTCCGTGGCGGACCTGTGGTTCGGGAGCTGGTGGAGACAGAAGAGGTGGGGCGGAGGAGTGAGTGGTGGAGGCAGTGCGGGGCCTGGTAGCGGTGGGCGTGGCTCTTTGTGCCACGGGGTGGCTGTGGCGGTGGTGGAGGGCTTTGGGGACAGGGTGGTGTGTGGTGGCGGCGTGGCTTCAGGGCTGACAGGCGAGGAGGGCTGTGTCACCGGGAAGGGAGGTTTTGGCTGTGCTGACTGAGCTGGGGGCTTGGGTGGTCCGAGTTGTGGTCACTGTCACTGGCCGGGTGTGGGCGTCGGCTTGCTGCGTGTGGCGGGACGGGAGGAGATGGAGAAGAGGTGGCTGTTGGCGTTTGAGTGTGTGGGGAAGACGGGGTTTCTGGTTGGGTTGGGGTGAAGACTCGGTGGGAAGTTGGAGTGACCGAGGAGGTGGCTGAGCTTGGAACCTGAGTGGAGGCAGTGGTCTCAGCGTGGGACGGGGTGGGGAAGGTGTTAGTGGTCCGGAAGGATGTTCCCGTGGGCGGACCTGTGGTTCGGGAGCTGGTGGCGACAGAAGAGGTGGGCGCGGAGGAGTGAGGGG
Organism: Ceratotherium simum simum; assembly: GCF_057802395.1. Taxonomy (NCBI): domain Eukaryota; kingdom Metazoa; phylum Chordata; class Mammalia; order Perissodactyla; family Rhinocerotidae; genus Ceratotherium; species Ceratotherium simum. The sequence goes on along the minus strand of NC_141933.1, from coordinate 1,029,935 downwards.
TGGAGGGAGTGCGGGGCCTGGTAGCGGGGGATGTGGCGCTGTGTGTGGCGGGGTGGCTGTGGCGGTGGTGGTGGGCGGCTTGGGGAGAGGGTGGTGTGTGGTGTCGGCGTGGCTTCAGGGCTGACAGGCGAGAGGGCTGTGTCGCGGGGGGAGGGGAGGTTTTGGCTGTGCTGACTGAGCTGGGGGCTTGGGAGGTCCGAATTGTGGTCTCTGTCACTGGCCGGGGTGTGGATGTGGTCGCTGTGGCTGTGACGGGGACGACAGTTGATGGGGGAGAGGTGGCCGTTGGCGTTTGAGTGGGTGAGGAAGACCGGGTTTCAGGTTGTGTTGGGGTGATGACTCGGTGGGAAGTTGGAGTGACCGAGGAGGTGGCTGAGGTTGGAACCTGAGTGGAGAGAGTGGTCTCGGGGCGTGACGGGGTGGGGAAGGTGTTGGTGGTCCGGAAGGATGTTCCGTGGGCGGACCTGTAGTTCGGGAGCTGGTGGAGACAGAAGAGGTGGGGCGGAGGAGTGAGTGGTGGAGGCAGTGCGGGGCCTGGTAGCGGTGGGCGTGGCTCTTTGTGCCACGGGGTGGCTGTGGCGGTGGTGGAGGGCTTTGGGGACAGGGTGGTGTGTGGTGGCGGCGTGGCTTCAGGGCTGACAGGCGAGGAGGGCTGTGTCACCGGGAAGGGAGGTTTTGGCTGTGCTGACTGAGCTGGGGGCTTGGGTGGTCGAGTTGTGGTCACTGTCACTGGCCGGGTGTGGGCGTCGGCTCGCTGCGGCTGTGACGGGACGGGAGGAGATGGAGAAGAGGTGGCTGTTGGCGTTTGAGTGTGTGGGGAAGACGGGGTTTCTGGTTGGGTTGGGGTGATGACTCGGTGGGAAGTTGGAGTGACCGAGGAGGTGGCTGAGCTTGGAACCTGAGTGGAGGCAGTGGTCTCAGCGTGACGGTGGGGAAGGTGTTGGTGGTCGGAAGGATGTTCCGTGGGCGGACCTGTGGTTCGGGAGCTGGTGGCGACAGAAGAGGTGGGCGCGGAGGAGTGAGTGGTGGAGGCAGTGCGGGGCCTGGTAGCGGTGGATGTGGCGCTGTGTGTGACGGGGTGGCTGTGGCGGTGGTGGTGGGCGGCTTGGGGAGAGGGTGGTGTGTGGTGTCGGCGTGGCTTCAGGGCTGACAGGCGAGGAGGGCTGTGTCACCGGGAAGGGGAGGTTTTGGCTGTGCTGACTGAGCTGGGGGCTTGGGAGGTCCGAATTGTGGTCTCTGTCACTGGCCGGGGTGTGGATGTGGTCGCTGTGGCTGGGACGGGGCGACAGTTGATGGAGAAGAGGTGGCCGTTGGCGTTTGAGTGGGTGAGGAAGACCGGGTTTCAGGTTGGGTTGGGGTGATGACTCGGTGGGAAGTTGGAGTGACCGAGGAGGTGGCTGAGGTTGGAACCTGAGTGGAGAGAGTGGTCTCGGGGCGTGACGGGGTGGGGAAGGTGTTGGTGGTCCGGAAGGATGTTCCCGTGGGCGGACCTGTGGTTCGGGAGCTGGTGGAGACAGAAGAGGTGGGGGCGGAGGAGTGAGTGGTGGAGGCAGTGGGGGGCCTGGTAGCGGTGGGCGTGGCGCTTTGTGCCCGCGGGGTGGCTGTGGCGGTGGTGGAGGGCTTTGGGGACAGGGTGGTGTGTGGTGGCGACGTGGCTTCAGGGCTGACAGGCGAGGAGGGCTGTGTCACCGGGGAAGGGGAGGTTTTGGCTGTGCTGACTGAGCTGGGGGCTTGGGAGGTCCGAATTGTGGTCTCTGTCACTGGCCGGGGTGTGGATGTGGTCGCTGTGGCTGTGACGGGGACGACAGTTGATGGGGGAGAGGTGGCCGTTGGCGTTTGAGTGGGTGAGGAAGACCGGGTTTCAGGTTGTGTTGGGGTGATGACTCGGTGGGAAGTTGGAGTGACCGAGGAGGTGGCTGAGGTTGGAACCTGAGTGGAGAGAGTGGTCTCGGGGCGTGACGGGGTGGGGAAGGTGTTGGTGGTCCGGAAGGATGTTCCCGTGGGCGGACCTGTGGTTCGGGAGCTGGTGGCGACAGAAGAGGTGGGGGCGGAGGAGTGAGTGGTGGAGGCAGTGCGGGGCCTGGTAGCGGTTGACGTGGCTCTTTGTGACACGGGGGTGGCTGTGGCGGTGGTGGTGGAGGGCTCCGGGGACAGGGTGGTGTGTGGTGGCGGCGTGGCTTCAGGGCTGACAGGCGAGGAGGGCTGTGTCACCGGGGAAGGGGAGGTTTTGGCTGTGCTGACTGAGCTGGGGGCTTGGGTGGTCCGAGTTGTGGTCACTGTCACTGGCCGGGTGTGGGCGTCGGCTTGGTGCGTGTGACGGGGGCGGGAGGAGATGGAGAAGAGGTGGCTGTTGGCGTTTGAGTGTGTGGGGAAGACGGGGTTTCTGGTTGGGTTGGGGTGATGACTTCGGTGGGAAGTTGGAGTGACCGAGGAGGTGGCTGAGCTTGGAACCTGAGTGGAGGCAGTGGTCTCAGCGCGGGACGGGGTGGGGAAGGTGTTGGTGGTCGGAAGGATGTTCCGTGGGCGGACCTGTGGTTCGGGAGCTGGTGGCGACAGAAGAGGTGGGCGGAGGAGTGAGTGGTGGAGGCAGTGCGGGGCCTGGTAGCGGTGGATGTGGCGCTGTGTGTGACGGGGGTGGCTGTGGCGGTGGTGGTGGACGGCTTGGGGGAGAGGGTGGTGTGTGGTGTCGCCGTGGCTTCAGGGCTGACAGGCGAGGAGGGCTGTGTCACCGGGGAAGCGGTGGTTTTGGCTGTGCTGACTGAGCTGGGGGCTTGGGAGGTCCGAGTTGTGGTCTCTGTCACTGGCCGGGGTGTGGATGTGGTCGCTGTGGCTGTGACGGGGACGACAGTTGATGGGGGAGAGGTGGCCGTTGGCGTTTGAGTGGGTGAGGAAGACCGGGTTTCAGGTTGTGTTGGGGTGATGACTCGGTGGGAAGTTGGAGTGACCGAGGAGGTGGCTGAGGTTGGAACCTGAGTGGAGAGAGTGGTCTCGGGGCGTGACGGGGTGGGGAAGGTGTTGGTGGTCCGGAAGGATGTTCCCGTGGGCGGACCTGTGGTTCGGGAGCTGGTGGAGACAGAAGAGGTGGGGGTGGAGAAGTGAGTGGTGGAGGCAGTGCGGGGCCTGGTAGCGGGGGGCGTGGGTCTTTGTGCCACGGGGGTGGCTGTGGCGGTGGTGGAGGGCTTTGGGGACAGGGTGGTGTGTGGTGGCGACGTGGCTTCAGGGCTGCCAGGCGAGGAGGGGTGTGTCACGGGGGAAGGGGAGGTTTTGGCTGTGCTGAGTGAGCTGGGGGCTTGGGTGGTCCGAGTTGTGGTCACTGTCACTGGCCGGGGTGTGGACGTCGGCTTGCTGCGTGTGACGGGGACGGGAGGAGAGGGAGAAGAGGTGGCTGGTGGCGCGTGAGTGTGTGGGGAAGACGGGGGGTCTGGTTGGGTTGGGGTGAAGACTTCGGTGGGAAGTTGGAGTGACCGAGGAGGTGGCTGAGCTTGGAACCTGAGTGGAGGCAGTGGTCTCAGTGCGTGACGGGTGGGGAAGGTGTTGGTGGACCGGAAGGATGTGCCCGTGGGCGGACCTGTGGTTCGGGAGCTTGTGGCGACAGAAGAGGCGGGCGCGGAAGAGTGAGTGGTGGAGGCAGTGCGGGGCCTGGTAGCGGTGGATGTGGCGCTGTGTGTGACGGGGGTGGCTGTGGCGGTGGTGGTGGACGGGTTGGGGGAGAGGGTGGTGTGTGGTGTCGACGTGGCTTCAGGGCTGACAGGCGAGGAGGGCTGTGTCACCGGGGAAGGGGAGGTTTTGGCTGTGCTGACTGAGCTGGGGGCTTGGAAGGTCCGAGTTGTGGTCTCTGTCACTGGCCGGGGTGTGGATGTGGTCGCTGTGGCTGTGACGGGGACGACAGTTGATGGGGGAGAGGTGGCGTTGGCGTTTGAGTGGGTGAGGAAGACCGGGTTTCAGGTTGGGTTGCGGTGATGACTCGGTGGGAAGTTGGAGTGACCGAGGAGGTGGCTGAGGTTGGAACCTGAGTGGAGAGTGGTCTCGGGCGTGACGGGGTGGGGAAGGTGTTGGTGGTCCGGAAGGATGTTCCGTGGCGGACCTGTGGTTCGGGAGCTGGTGGAGACAGAAGAGGTGGGGGCTGAGGGTGAGTGGTGGAGGCAGTGCGGGGCCTGGTAGCGGTGGGCGTGGCTCTTTGTGCCACGGGGTGGCTGTGGCGGTGGTGGTGGAGGCCGGGGACAGGGTGGTGTGTGGTGGCGGCGTGGCTTCAGGGCTCACAGGCGAGGATGTCTGTGTCACCAGGGAAGGGGAGGTTTTGGCTGTGCTGACTGAGCTGGGGCTTGGGTGGTCCGATTTGTGGTCACTGTCACTGGCCGGGCGTGTGGACGTCGGCTTGGTGCGTGTGACGGGACGGGAGGAGATGGAGAAGAGGTGGCTGTTGGCGTTTGAGTGTGTGGGGAAGACGGGGTTTCTGGTTGGGTTGGGGTGAAGACTCGGTGGGAAGTTGGAGTGACCGACGAGGTGGCTGAGCTTGGAACCTGAGTGGAGGCAGTGGTCTCAGCGCTGGACGGGGTGGGGAAGGTGTTGGTGGTCGGAAGGATGTTCCGTGGGCGGACCTGTGGTTCGGGAGCTGGTGGCGACAGAAGAGGTGGGCGCGGAGGAGTGAGTGGTGGAGGCAGTGCGGGGCCTGGTAGCGGTGGACGTGGCGCTGTGTGTGACGGGGGTGGCTGTGGCGGTGGTGGTGGACGCCTTGGGGGAGAGGGGGGTGTCTGGTGTCGACGTGGCTTCAGGGCTGACAGGCGAGGAGGGCTGTGTCACCGGGGAAGCGGAGGTTTTGGCTGTGCTGACTGAGCTGGGGGCTTGGGAGGTCCGAGTTGTGGTCTCCGTCACTGGCCGGGGTGTGGATGTGGTCGCTGTGGCTGTGACGGGGCCGACAGTTGATGGGGGAGAGGTGACCGTTGGCGTTTGAGTGGGTGAGGAAGACCGGGTTTCAGGTTGGGTTGCGGTGATGACTCGGTGGGAAGTTCGAGTGACCGAGGAGGTGGCTGAGGTTGGAACCTGAGTGGAGAGAGTGGTCTCGGGGCGTGACGGGGTGGGGAAGGTGTTGGTGGTACGGAAGGATGTTCCCGTGGGCGGACCTGTGGTTCGGGAGCTGGTGGAGACAGGAGAGGTGGGGGCGGAGGAGTGAGTGGTGGAGGCAGTGCGGGGCCTGGTAGCGGTGGACGTGGCTCTTTGTGCCACGGGGGTGGCTGTGGCGGTGGTGGAGGGCTTTGGGGACAGGGTGGTGTGTGGTGGCGACGTGGCTTCAGGGCTGACAGGCGAGGAGGGCTGTGTCACCGGGGAAGGGGAGGTTTTGGCTGTGCTGACTGAGCTGGGGGCTTGGGTGGTCCGAGTTGTGGTCACTGTCACTGGCCGGGGTGTGGACGTCGGCTTGCTGCGTGTGACGGGGACGGGAGGAGATGGAGAAGAGGTGGCTGTTGGCGTTTGAGTGTGTGGGGAAGACGGGGTTTCTGGTTGGGTTGGGGTGAAGACTCGGTGGGAAGTTGGAGTGACCGAGGAGGTGGCTGAGCTTGGAACCTGAGTGGAGGCAGTGGTCTCACTGCGTGACGGGGTGGGGAAGGTGTTGGTGGTCCGGAAGGATGTTCCCGTGGGCGGACCTGTGGTTCGGGAGCTTGTGGCGACAGAAGAGGTCGGCGCGGAAGAGTGAGTGGTGGAGGCAGTGCGGGGCCTGGTAGCGGTGGATGTGGCGCTGTGTGTGACGGGGGTGGCTGTGGCGGTGGTGGTGGACGGCTTGGGGGAGAGGGTGGTGTGTGGTGTCGACGTGGCTTCAGGGCTGACAGGCGAGGAGGGCTGTGTCACCGGGGAAGGGGAGGTTTTGGCTGTGCTGACTGAGCTGGGGGCTTGGGAGGTCCGAATTGTGGTCTCTGTCACTGGCCGGGGTGTGGATGTGGTCGCTGTGGCTGTGACGGGGACGACAGTTGATGGGGGAGAGGTGGCCGTTGGCGTTTGAGTGGGTGATGAAGACCGGGTTTCAGGTTGGGTTGCGGTGATGACTCGGTGGGAAGTTGGAGTAACCGAGGAGGTGGCTGAGGTTGGAACCTGAGTGGAGAGAGTGGTCTCGGGGCGTGCCGGGGTGGGGAAGGTGTTGGTGGTCCGGAAGGATGTTCCCGTGGGCGGACCTGTAGTTCGGGAGCTGGTGGAGACAGAAGAGGTGGGGGCGGAGGAGTGAGTGGTGGAGGCAGTGCGGGGCCTGGTAGCGGTGGACGTGGCTCTTTGTGCCACGGGGGTGGCTGTGGCGGTGGTGGAGGGCTTTGGGGACAGGGTGGTGTGTGGTGGCGACGTGGCTTCAGGGCTGACAGGCGAGGAGGGCTGTGTCACCGGGGAAGGGGAGGTTTTGGCTGTGCTGACTGAGCTGGGGGCTTGGGAGGTCCGAATTGTGGTCTCTGTCACTGGCCGGGGTGTGGATGTGGTCGCTGTGGCTGTGACGGGGACGACAGTTGATGGGGGAGAGGTGGCCGTTGGCGTTTGAGTGGGTGAGGAAGACCGGGTTTCAGGTTGTGTTGGGGTGATGACTCGGTGGGAAGTTGGAGTGACCGAGGAGGTGGCTGAGGTTGGAACCTGAGTGGAGAGAGTGGTCTCGGGGCGTGACGGGGTGGGGAAGGTGTTGGTGGTCCGGAAGGATGTTCCCGTGGGCGGACCTGTGGTTCGGTAGCTGGTGGAGACAGAAGAGGTGGGGGCGGAGGAGTGAGTGGTGGAGGCAGTGCGGGGCCTGGTAGCGGTGGACGTGGCTCTTTGTGCCACGGGGGTGGCTGTGGCGGTGGTGGAGGGCTGTGGGGACAGGGTGGTGTGTGCTGGCGACGTGGCTTCAGGGCTGACAGGCGAGGAGGGCTGTGTCACCGGGGAAGGGGAGGTTTTGGCTGTGCTGACTGAGCTGGGGGCTTGGGTGGTCCGAGTTGTGGTCACTGTCACTGGCCGGGGTGTGGACGTCGGCTTGGTGCGTGTGACGGGGACGGGAGGAGATGGAGAAGAGGTGGCTGTTGGCGTTTGAGTGTGTGGGGAAGACGGGGTTTCTGGTTGGGTTGGGGTGAAGACTCGGTGGGAAGTTGGAGTGACCGAGGAGGTGGCTGAGCTTGGAACCTGAGTGGAGGCAGTGGTCTCAGTGCGGGACGGGGTGGGGAAGGTGTTGGTGGTCCGGAAGGATGTTCCCGTGGGCGGACCTGTGGTTCGGGAGCTTGTGGCGACAGAAGAGGTGGGCGCTGAGGAGTGAGTGGTGGAGGCAGTGCGGGGCCTGGTAGCGGTGGATGTGGCGCTGTGTGTGACGGGGGTGGCTGTGGCGGTGGTGGTGGACGGCTTGGGGGAGAGGGTGGTGTGTGGTGTCGACGTGGCTTCAGGGCTGACAGGCGAGGAGGGCTGTGTCACCGGGGAAGGGGAGGTTTTGGCTGTGCTGACTGAGCTGGGGGCTTGGAAGGTCCGAGTTGTGGTCTCTGTCACTGGCCGGGGTGTGGATGTGGTCGCTGTGGCTGTGACGGGGACGACAGTTGATGGGGGAGAGGTGGCCGTTGGCGTTTGAGTGGGTGAGGAAGACCGGGTTTCAGGTTGGGTTGCGGTGATGACTCGGTGGGAAGTTGGAGTGACCGAGGAGGTGGCTGAGGTTGGAACCTGAGTGGAGAGAGTGGTCTCGGGGCGTGCCGCGGTGGGGAAGGTGTTGGTGGTCCGGAAGGATGTTCCCGTGGGCGGACCTGTGGTTCGGGAGCTGGTGGAGACAGAAGAGGTGGGGGCTGAGGGGTGAGTGGTGGAGGCAGTGCGGGGCCTGGTAGCGGTGGACGTGGCTCTTTGTGCCACGGGGGTGGCTGTTACGGTGGTGGTGGAGGGCTTCGGGGACAGGGTGGTGTGTGGTGGCGACGTGGCTTCAGGGCTCACAGGCGAGGATGTCTGTGTCACCGGGGAAGGGGAGGTTTTGGCTGTGCTGACTGAGCTGGGGGCTTGGGTGGTCCGATTTGTGGTCACTGTCACTGGCCGGGGCGTGGACGTCGGCTTGGTGCGTGTGACGGGGACGGGAGGAGATGGAGAAGAGGTGGCTGTTGGCGTTTGAGTGTGTGGGGAAGACGGGGTTTCTGGTTGGGTTGGGGTGAAGACTCGGTGGGAAGTTGGAGTGACCGACGAGGTGGCTGAGCTTGGAACCTGAGTGGAGGCAGTGGTCTCAGCGCGGGACGGGGTGGGGAAGGTGTTGGTGGTCCGGAAGGATGTTCCCGTGGGCGGACCTGTGGTTCGGGAGCTGGTGGCGACAGAAGAGGTGGGCGCGGAGGAGTGAGTGGTGGAGGCAGTGCGGGGCCTGGTAGCGGTGGATGTGGCGCTGTGTGTGACGGGGGTGGCTGTGGCGGTGGTGGTGGACGGCTTGGAGGAGAGGGTGGTGTGTGGTGTCGACGTGGCTTCAGGGCTGACAGGCGAGGAGGGCTGTGTCACCGGGGAAGCGGACGTTTTGGCTGTGCTGACTGAGCTGGGGGCTTGGGAGGTCCGAGTTGTGGTCTCTGTCACTGGCCGGGGTGTGGATGTGGTCGCTGTGGCTGTGACGGGGACGACAGTTGATGGGGGAGAGGTGGCCGTTGGCGTTTGAGTGGGTGAGGAAGACCGGGTTTCAGGTTGGGTTGCGGTGATGACTCGGTGGGAAGTTCGAGTGACCGAGGAGGTGGCTGAGGTTGGAACCTGAGTGGAGAGAGTGGTCTCGGGGCGTGACGGGGTGGGGAAGGTGTTGGTGGCCTGGAAGGATGTTCCCGTGTGCGGACCTGTGGTTCGGGAGCTGGTGGAGAAGGAAGAGGTGGGGGCGGAGGAGTGAGTGGTGGAGGCAGTGCGGGGCCTGGTGGCGGAGGACGTGGCTCTTTGTCCCACGGGAGTGGCTGTGGCGGTAGTGGTGGATGGCTTCGGGGACAGGGTGGTGTGTGGTGGCGACGTGGCTTCAGGGCTGACAGGCGAGGATGTCTGTGTCACCGGGAAGGGAGGTTTTGGCTGTGCTGACAGCGGTGGGGGCTTGGGTGGTCGGAGTTGTGGTCACTGTCACTGGCGGGGGCGTGGGCGTCGGCTTGGTGCGTGTGACGGGGACGGGAGGAGATGGAGAAGAGGTGGCTGTTGGCGTTTGAGTGTGTGGGGAAGATGGGGTTTCTGGTTCGGTTGGGGTGAAGACTCGGTGGGAAGTTGGAGTGACCGACGAGGTGGCTGAGCTTGGAACCTGAGTGGAGGCAGTGGTCTCAGCGCGGGACGGGGTGGGGAAGGTGTTGGTGGTCCGGAAGGATGTTCCCGTGGGCGGACCTGTGGTTCGGGAGCTGGTGGCGACAGAAGAGGTGGGCGCGGAGGAGTGAGTGGTGGAGGCAGTGCGGGGCCTGGTAGCGGTGAACGTGGCGCTGTGTGTGATGGGGGTGGCTGTGGCGGTGGTGGTGGACGGCTTGGGGGAGAGGGTGGTGTGTGGTGTCGACGTGGCTTCAGGGCTGACAGGCGAGGAGGGCTGTGTCACCGGGGAAGGGGAGGTTTTGGCTGTGCTGACTGAACTGGGGGCTTGGGATGTCCGAATTGTGGTCTCTGTCACTGGCCGGGGTGTGGATGTGGTTGCTGTGGCTGTGACGGGGACGACAGTTGATGGGGGAGAGGTGGCCGTTGGCGTTTGAGTGGGTGAGGAAGACCGGGTTTCAGGTTTTGTTGGGGTGATGACTCGGTGGGAAGTTGGAGTGACCGAGGAGGTGGCTGATGTTGGAACCTGAGTGGAGAGAGTGGTCTCGGGGCGTGACGGGGTGGGGAAGGTGTTGGTGGTCCGGAAGGATGTTCCCGTGGGCGGACCTGTGGTTCGGGAGCTGGTGGAGACAGAAGAGGTGGGGGCGGAGGAGTGTGTGGTGGAGGCAGTGCGGGGCCTGGTAGCGGTGGACGTGGCTCTTTGTGCCACGGGGGTGGCTGTGGCGGTGGTGGAGGGCTTTGGGGACAGGGTGGTGTGTGGTGGCGACGTGGCTTCAGGGCTGACAGGCGAGGAGGGCTGTGTCACCGGGGAAGGGGAGGTTTTGGCTGTGCTGACTGAGCTGGGGGCTTGGGTGGTCCGAGTTGTGGTCTCTGTCACTGGCCGGGGTGTGGATGTGGTCGCTGTGGCTGTGACGGGGACGACAGTTGATGGGGGAGAGGTGGCCGTTGGCGTTTGAGTGGGTGAGGAAGACCGGGTTTCAGGTTGGGTTATGTGATGACTCGGTGGGAAGTTGGAGTGACCGAGGAGGTGGCTGAGGTTGGAACCTGAGTGGAGAGAGTGGTCTCGGGGCGTGCCGCGGTGGGGAAGGTGTTGGTGGTCCGGAAGGATGTTCCCGTGGGCGGACCTGTGGTTCTGGAGCTGGTGGAGACAGAAGAGGTGGGGGCTGAGGGGTGAGTGGTGGAGGCAGTGCGGGGCCTTGTAGCGGTGGACGTGGCTCTTTGTGCCACGGGGTGGCTGTTACGGTGGTGGTGGAGGGCTTCGGGAGAGGGTGGTGTGTGGTGGCGACGTGGCTTCAGGGCTCACAGGCGAGGATGTCTGTGTCACCGGGAAGGGAGGTTTTGGCTGTGCTGACTGAGCTGGGGGCTTGGGTGGTCCGATTTGTGGTCACTGTCACTGGCCGGGCGTGGACGTCGGCTTGGTGCGTGTGGACGGGACGGGAGGAGATGGAGAAGAGGTGGCTGTTGGCTTTTGAGTGTGTGGGGAAGACGGGGTTTCTGGTTGGGTTGGGGTGAAGACTCGGTGGGAAGTTGGAGTGACCGACGAGGTGGCTGAGCTTGGAACCTGAGTGGAGGCAGTGGTCTCAGCGCGGGACGGGGTGGGGAAGGTGTTGGTGGTCCGGAAGGATGTTCCCGTGGGCGGACCTGTGGTTCGGGAGCTGGTGGCGACAGAAGAGGTGGGCGCGGAGGAGTGAGTGGTGGAGGCAGTGCGGGGCCTGGTAGCGGTGGATGTGGCGCTGTGTGTGACGGGGGTGGCTGTGGCGGTGGTGGTGGACGGCTTGGGGGAGAGGGTGGTGTGTGGTGTCGACGTGGCTTCAGGGCTGACAGGCGAGGAGGGCTGTGTCACCGGGGAAGCGGACGTTTTGGCTGTGCTGACTGAGCTGGGGGCTTGGGAGGTCCGAGTTGTGGTCTCTGTCACTGGCCGGGGTGTGGATGTGGTCGCTGTGGCTGTGACGGGGACGACAGTTGATGGGGGAGAGGTGGCCGTTGGCGTTTGAGTGGGTGAGGAAGACCGGGTTTCAGGTTGGGTTGCGGTGATGACTCGGTGGGAAGTTCGAGTGACCGAGGAGGTGGCTGAGGTTGGAACCTGAGTGGAGAGAGTGGTCTCGGGGCGTGACGGGGTTGGGAAGGTGTTGGTGGCCTGGAAGGATGTTCCCGTGTGCGGACCTGTGGTTCGGGAGCTGGTGGAGACAGAAGAGGTGGGGGCGGAGGAGTGAGTGGTGGAGGCAGTGCGGGGCCTGGTGGCGGAGGACGTGGCTCTTTGTCCCACGGGAGTGGCTGTGGCGGTAGTGGTGGATGGCTTCGGGGACAGGGTGGTGTGTGGTGGCGACGTGGCTTCAGGGCTGACAGGCGAGGATGTCTGTGTCACCGGGGAAGGGGAGGTTTTGGCTGTGCTGACTGAGCTGGGGGCTTGGGTGGTCCGAGTTGTGGTCACTGTCACTGGCCGGGGCGTGGACGTCGGCTTGGTGCGTGTGACGGGGACGGGAGGAGATGGAGAAGAGGTGGCTGTTGGCGTTTGAGTGTGTGGGGAAGATGGGGTTTCTGGTTCGGTTGGGGTGAAGACTCGGTGGGAAGTTGGAGTGACCGACGAGGTGGCTGAGCTTGGAACCTGAGTGGAGGCAGTGGTCTCAGCGCGGGACGGGGTGGGGAAGGTGTTGGTGGTCGGAAGGATGTTCCGTGGGCGGACCTGTGGTTCGGGAGCTGGTGGCGACAGAAGAGGTGGGCGCGGAGGAGTGAGTGGTGGAGGCAGTGCGGGGCCTGGTAGCGGTGAACGTGGCGCTGTGTGTGATGGGGGTGGCTGTGGCGGTGGTGGTGGACGGCTTGGGGGAGAGGGTGGTGTGTGGTGTCGACGTGGCTTCAGGGCTGACAGGCGAGGAGGGCTGTGTCACCGGGGAAGGGGAGGTTTTGGCTGTGCTGACTGAACTGGGGGCTTGGGATGTCCGAATTGTGGTCTCTGTCACTGGCCGGGGTGTGGATGTGGTTGCTGTGGCTGTGACGGGGACGACAGTTGATGGGGGAGAGGTGGCCGTTGGCGTTTGAGTGGGTGAGGAAGACCAGGTTTCAGGTTTTGTTGGGGTGATGACTCGGTGGGAAGTTGGAGTGACCGAGGATGTGGCTGATGTTGGAACCTGAGTGGAGAGAGTGGTCTCGGGGCGTGACGGGTGGGGAAGGTGTTGGTGGTCGGAAGGATGTTCCCGTGGGCGGACCTGTGGTTCGGGAGCTGGTGGAGACAGAAGAGGTGGGGGCGGAGGAGTGTGTGGTGGAGGCAGTGCGGGGCCTGGTAGCGGTGGACGTGGCTCTTTGTGCCACGGGGGTGGCTGTGGCGGTGGTGGAGGGCTTTGGGGACAGGGTGGTGTGTGGTGGCGACGTGGCTTCAGGGCTGACAGGCGAGGAGGGCTGTGTCACCGGGGAAGGGGAGGTTTTGGCTGTGCTGACTGAGCTGGGGGCTTGGGTGGTCCGAGTTGTGGTCACTGTCACTGGCCGGGGTGTGGACGTCGGCTTGGTGCGTGTGACGGGGACGGGAGGAGATGGAGAAGAGGTGGCTGTTGGCGTTTGAGTGTGTGGGGAAGACGGGGTTTCTGGTTGGGTTGGGGTGAAGACTCGGTGGGAAGTTGGAGTGACCGAGGAGGTGGCTGAGCTTGGAACCTGAGTGGAGGCAGTGGTCTCAGTGCGGGACGAGGTGGGGAAGGTGTTGGTGGTCCGGAAGGATGTTCCCGTGGGCGGACCTGTGGTTCGGGAGCTTGTGGCGACAGAAGTGGTGGGCGCTGAGGAGTGAGTGGTGGAGGCAGTGCGGGGCCTGGTAGCGGTGGATGTGGCGCTGTGTGTGACGGGGGTGGCTGTGGCGGTGGTGGTGGACGGCTTGGGGGAGAGGGTGGTGTGTGGTGTCGCCGTGGCTTCAGGGCTGACAGGCGAGGAGGGCTGTGTCACCGGGGAAGGGGAGGTTTTGGCTGTGCTGACTGAGCTGGGGGCTTGGAAGGTCCGAGTTGTGGTCTCTGTCACTGGCCGGGGTGTGGATGTGGTCGCTGTGGCTGTGACGGGGACGACAGTTGATGGGGGAGAGGTGGCCGTTGGCGTTTGAGTGGGTGAGGAAGACCGGGTTTCAGGTTGGGTTGCGGTGATGACTCGGTGGGAAGTTGGAGTGACCGAGGAGGTGGCTGAGGTTGGAACCTGAGTGGAGAGAGTGGTCTCGGGGCGTGCCGCGGTGGGGAAGGTGTTGGTGGTCCGGAAGGATGTTCCCGTGGGCGGACCTGTGGTTCGGGAGCTGGTGGAGACAGAAGAGGTGGGGGCTGAGGGGTGAGTGGTGGAGGCAGTGCGGGGCCTGGTAGCGGTGGACGTGTCTCTTTGTGCCACGGGGGTGGCTGTTGCGGTGGTGGTGGAGGGCTTTGGGGAGAGGGTGGTGTGTGGTGGCGACGTGGCTTCAGGGCTGACAGGTGAGGAGTCCTGTGTCACTGGGGAAGGGGAGGTTTTGGCTGTGCTGACTGAGCTGGGGGCTTGGGTGGTCCGAATTGTGGTCACTGTCACTGGCCGGGGTGTGGACGTCGGCTTGCTGCGTGTGACGGGGACGGGAGGAGATGGAGAAGAGGTGGCTGTTGGCGTTTGAGTGTGTGGGGAAGACGGGGTTTCTGGTTGGGTTGGGGTGAAGACTCGGTGGGAAGTTGGAGTGACCGAGGAGGGGGCTGAGGTTGGAACCTGAGTGGAGGCAGTGGTCTCAGCGCTGGACGGGTGGGGAAGGTGTTGGTGGTCCGGAAGGATGTTCCCGTGGGCGGACCTGTGGTTCGGGAGCTGGTGGCGACAGAAGAGGTGGGCGCGGAGGAGTGAGTGGTGGAGGCAGTGCGGGGCCTGGTAGCGGTGGACGTGGCGCTTTGTGTGACAGGGGTGGCTGTGGCGGTGGTGGTGGACGGCTTGGGTGAGAGGGTGGTGTGTGGTGTCGACGTGGCTTCAGGGCTGACAGGCGAGGAGGGCTGTGTCACCGGGGAAGGGGAGGTTTTGGCTGTGCTGACTGAGCTGGGGGCTTGAGAGGTCCGAGTTGTGGTCTCTGTCACTGGCCGGGGTGTGGATGTGGTCGCTGTGGCTGTGACGGGGACGACAGTTGATGGGGGAGAGGTGGCCGTTGGCGTTTGAGTGGGTGAGGAAGACCGGGTTTCAGGTTGGGTTGGGGTGATGACTCGGTGGGAAGTTGGAGTGACCAAGGAGGTGGCTGAGGTTGGAACCTGAGTGGAGAGAGTGGTCTCGGGGCGTGACGGGGTGGGGAAGGTGTTGGTGGTCCGGAAGGATGTTCCCGTGGGCGGACCTGTGGTTCGGGAGCTGGTGGAGACAGAAGAGGTGGGGGCGGAGGGGTGAGTGGTAGAGGCAGTGCGGGGCCTGGTAGCGGTGGACGTGGCTGTTTGTGATACGGGGGTGGCTGTGGCGGTGATGGTGGAGGGCTTCGGGGACAGGGTGGTGTGTGGTGGCGACGTGGCTTCAGGGCTGACAGGCGAGGATGTCTGTGTCACCGGGGAAGGGGTGGTTTTGGCTGTGCTGACTGAGCTGGGGGCTTGGGTGTTGCGAGTTGTGGTCACTGTCACTGGCCGGGGTGTGGACGTCGGCTTGGTGCGTGTGACGGGGACGGCAGGAGGTGGAGAAGAGGTGGCTGTTGGCGTTTGAGTGTGTGGGGAAGACGGGGTTTCTGGTTGGGTTGGGGTGAAGACTCGGTGGGAAGTTGGAGTGACCGAGGAGGTGGCTGAGCTTGGAACCTGAGTGGAGGCAGTGGTCTCAGCGCGGGACGGGGTCGGGAAGGTGCTGGTGGTCCGGAAGGATGTTCCTGTGGGCTGACTTGTGGTTTGGGAGCTGGTGGAGACAGAAGAGGTGGGTGCAGAGGAGTGAGTAGTGGAGGCAGTGTGTGGCCTGGTGGCCGTAGGCGTGGCAGTGTGTGTCTCGGTGGTTTCTCTTTTGGTGGTAGTGGTGGGCTTCGGGGACAGGGTGGTGTGTGGTCCCGACGTGTTTTCAGGGTGCAAAGGGGATGAGGGCTGTGTCACTGTGGAAGGTGAGGCTGTCGCTGTGCCTATCGAGCTGGGGGCTTGGGTGGTCCCAATTGTGATCTCTGTCACGGGTGTGGATGTTGGCGTAGTCGGTGTGACGGGAACAGGAGTAGAGGGAGAAGTGGTGGCTGTTGGCATTTGAGTGGGTGGGGAAGACCGGGTTTCACGTTGGGTTGGGGTGATGACTCGGTGGGAAGTCGTTGTGACAGAGGAGGTGGCTGAGGTTGGAACCTGAGTGGAGAAAGTGGACTCGGGGCGTGGCGGGGTGGGGAAGGTGTTGATGGTCCGGAAAGATGTTCCCGTGGGCGGACCTGTTGTTCGGGTGCTGGTGGCGACAGAAGAGGTGGGCGTGAAGTAGCGAGTGGTGGAGGGTATGTGGGGCCTGGTGACGGTGGCCACCGTGTGTATCGTTTCGGGATTGGTTAGTTGGGTTGGGGACGTTGTGGGTATGGTCAGTGGGCTGGTATGGTCGCTTGTGGGCTCGTTACTGGGACTTGCGGTGCTCTCCGGATATGGTGTAGGCTCCGTCTGCTCTGTTTGTTCAGAGACGGAAGTTCCCCATGTCCATTCTTGGGTGGACGGTGCTGTGGGAGACAGTCTCTGTCAGGTCATTTCCCTTCCTCCTTCACCTCGCCCCCTGAGCCTCAGTTGTCGTCTTCCCTGCCTGTGGTTTGTGTGACCCTGATGGGGTCTTCCACTCCCTGCCCGTGTCTCCCCACTTTCTCTCATGGACTCCTCTCGTCTTTGTAGGCGCTCCTTGCAGCTCAGCTGCTCCCAGTCATACTTGGGAGCCCCTTCTCTACAGCCCTGTGGTTGCTGGCCCCTTCCACCCACTCTCATGGTGGCTCTTCTTGGGGTGGGCTGCACCATCCCTCCAAGGCCATCCCTGGTTCTGGCCTTTGGAACCGGCTTCTCTTCTGCATGCCTTGAGGGGAATTCAGATGTCTGTTGCCATCATGCAGAGCATGGACTGCACTTTGCATCAAGTGTCTTTGGTAGCTCCGGCGACCCCTGGGTCTGTGACTCACCTGGGGAAGGTGCAGCCGTGGTGGATTCGAGCTCCGATGCTGTGGCCGCGGAGAAGTGCAGAGAGGAGCATGGTTAGGGAGGATGGTTAGGGAGCATGGTTAGGCTCAGGTCTGGGGGCCCGGCAGGCTGCCCCTACCATCGGACCCGCCTGTTCATGGGGGTGGTCTTAGGCTGCTCTCCTCCACGCAGCCCCGATAGCTTAGGCTGGGCGTTGGGGCGTCTGTGCTGTAGCCCTCTACAGGGACACATGGGTGAGGGCTTGCTTACTTGTTAGGGACCCCGTGGAGGCCCCTGACGATGTCAGGGTTGGCAGTGCTGCTGTGGTGTGCGCTGTGTACTGAGCTGTGGATTGAGTGGCTTTGCTGAGGGGAGATGCTGTGGGCTGCGTTGTGGCATGGGTCACGGTGGGTCCCATGGCCGCTGACCTGGGAGTGGCTGTGGGTGCTGTCGCTGATGTGGCCCGCATGGTGACAGCGGAGGTGTTTCGAGTTGACTCTGCAGGGAACAGTGCCCAGAATTCTCTCTGTCCCTGTCTACACTTTCCCCTCTGGGACCCCGCCCTCCTCCTTGCCCTGTGAGTCACACCAGCAGGGCACACTTAGTCCCCTCATGAGAAGTGCTTGTCTTCCCCTGGCTGACACTGATGTCTTCCTCTGGCCTTGGGGTACTCGGTGACATTTCATTGACCATGTGTTCATGTGGGCCACTGGCTGCCCCTCCACCTGCCTTTGCTAGGAGCACCCATGTCCTGTCCCCTCGTGGTCCCAGGGCACCCAGAAGGGGATGCTGCTGTGTGGGGTGGGGTGGGAGTGGTGGTGGTGGGCTAGGGGACAGGCTGCACAGAGGGCTGGCATGCACTTCTGGTGGCCTTCTGCCCAGCAGGTCCTACATGCTTCCTAGCAACAGTATCAGCAGGGAATGGCCTCATCCTGTGGCCAGCTTGCCGTTGAATAAAACCGTTCAGAGAAACCCAGCTCCACTCCACGTGCGGGGAGTTCTGTGCCTGAGAATCTGCTCATTGGAAAGATTTCTGCAAAGTGTGGGGCTGGCCCTGCCCTCCGTCCCCACCGGAGCCCATGTGTGATCCTGCACATGTCTTTGTCACCCGCAGTGGGGCCCTCGGGGGCCTTACCTCCCGAGGAGACTGTCGGTTCTGTTTGGGTTGTCGGGGCTGTCGCCGTGGCTGTGGGCATGGCCGGAAGGCCAGATGTCTGGGTGGTGGCCTCAGGTGTGGGTGGAGAGCTTGGTGAGGGTCTGGTGGAGTTGAAGAGCCCAGTGGTCCTGGGGGTCTCAGTGGTGCTGGGCATGGTCGTGGTGGGCCTGGTTGCCGTGGAGGGTGAGCCTGAGGGGCAGATGTGCTGTTATTGTGGGGGTACACCCTGTGGGAGGAGCCCCCCTCTCTCGCTTGCTAGGCTTCTAAGCCGTGTAGCTCCAGGAGGGCTGGGCGGGAGGTGCAGGGGCCGGCCTGTGGCCTGCTGAGGGCAGCATGGACTCCCAGTGGGGAACTCGCTTGTCGGCCCTGCTGTGCTCAGTGGCCGTCCACTGGAGGCTGCGGAGGGGCCGGCCGGGAGCTGAGCTTTTCCCTCCCCTGCCCTCTGACTTCCTGGTGAGCACCTGCTGCTCCCACAGCACAGCAGCCCAGGGACGGCCCAGGGTCACTCCCCGCCGCAACCCACGCCCACTGGCTGGGGCTTCAGGGACAGCAGCAGCTGCCGCCGCCAGGCTCCGGACACAGCCCGCACAGCAGAGCCAAGGCAGCACCCTGGGGAGAGCCTGCCTCACCTTGGCACTAGTGTGGGCACTCACCTGTGGTGGGCGCCGGAGTTGTGGTGGATGGTGTCACTGCAAGAGGAGGGGTGGTCAGGGGCGCTGCCCCCTGCGGCCCTCAGAAGCCTTGGGGTGTGTCCCCAGGGTCTGAGTCAGAGATGATCCAGAGGCAGAGGACCAAGGGGGAGGGAGCCACCACAGAGGCGCCTAGGCCCTTGCCCTCCGTTCTCCTCCCCTCCCAGCACCATCCCCGTGCCCTGGTGTCCCCTGGTCAGTGGGCCTGGCAGGGAGTGGAGGGGCCAGCCAGGGTGCTGCACCCCCAGGGTAGCTGCAGGCATGCCCAGTGCCCACTCACGGCAGCTCTCCAGGCCACCTGTGCTGAATTCCCAGGAGATTCCTGCTCTGCACCCACACAAGTGGCAGGCTGGCGGGGCTGGGTCTGCCCTGGGACTGGGGGCCGGGGAGTTGCTGTTTGGGGAGGGAAGGCGAGGCGCGGAGAGGCCTGCCCTGGGGTTTCCCTGGGCCTGTGCTGTCTGTGGCCTTGGGCTGCCCGGGTCTCTGGGAGTCTCAGCACCCTAGGGGCACAGCTCTGGGGATGGGGGTGCTTGGGGCCTGGCCAGAGGTGGTGCAGGGGCTGGGAGCTCCTGCGCCGGGGCTGCGTGGGCTTGGGGGGCCCTCAGGCAGCGGCTGAGCTTACGGCACGGCAGGCACGTCCCTTCGTCGTGATCAAAGTACTCGTCCTGGGAGCAGTTGTAGCAGCCTGGGGGGTGTGGAGATGGGCCAGGCCTCAGTGCCCAGATCTGGAGACCCCTCTTCCCCTGGCCTTCGTCCCTCCCTCTTGTCCACATGCAGTCTCGGCCTCTCTCCTTAACCCCAGACGCAGGTGCCCTGTCTCAGTCCCCACCCCAATGCCCTGCGCTGTGCGCCTAGCACCTCCCCCACATCCTTCAGGCCCAGCCCTCCCCTTCCTCCCTGTCCTTGCCCCCTAGGCTCCTGTCCCCCTGGCCTGGGGAGCCCTGTCAGTCTTCTGCTCAGACCTCTCCCGCTCCAAGCCTGGTACCTTCAATGTTGTCTGAGACACTCTGCGGCCACCCTGGGCAAAGGCACGGCTGGTAGTGCCATGTGCAGTTGGCCTCCTGGGTATACTGGTACTGGCCGCTGCCCACCCACGTGTGAGTGTTGTAGAAGTCGCAGTAGACGGCTGGGAGGAAGAGCGCCCGTCAGGCAGCAGCAGTGCCAGCCCCGGCCCTGAGCTAGGCCCCAGCAAGGCCCTGGTGCGTGCCAGCCTGGGAGCCCGGACGCGGGCCTGGAGGCTCAGGGTCCCTCTGTGGTGTCTCCTGTGGGGGCACAGCCCGCAGCCCGCCGGGGAGAAGCACTGTGGCCTGTGGGAGCAGGACACTCACGGCAGAAGTCAGGGGTTCTCCAGTCCACGCACACGCCCTTGTCCAGGCAGGCCTTGGCATAGGCGGCCACGGCGTCGCACAGGCACTCGCAGTCCCCTCCGGTATCACACCCGCACGTGTCACTTACGCAGGCCTCATAATAGGGCAGGCGGTACACCTGTGGGACCCAGCCCTCAGTGTCAGCTGCCCGGTCAGTCCCACGGGCAGGGGCTGCTCTAGGAGCTGGAGGCCAGGACCCCACCTGTGTCCAGGGAGCTCACCCCCAGGGCAGCCTCTGGGTCTTGGTCCTTGAGTGCCCCTCTCCTGACTGCTCGGTGGAGAGCAGGAGTTCCACGTGGGCCCCCAGCATGGGTTGTGGCCTTCCCCCAACACCATCCCTCTTTGTCATCCCCGCTGGACATTCTGGAGGGCATGTGCGGTGGGGCCAGCCCACCTGGCTGTGGCAGGCGGCGAAAGTCTGGCTGTTGATGATGCTGCACTTGCGCTCGGCCCAGGAGCGGCGGAAGGCATTGAGGGTGCAAGGGTCCACCACGAAGGTGGCGTCTCCGCACAGCGGGCTCTCCTTCCACGAGTTCACAAACTCCAGCTCACTGGACGCCACATACTTGCTGCGCGTTTCAAAGTCGTCCTTCATGTTCCCGTTGTAGTTGCCACACAAGCCGCAGAGGGCGTCCTGCAGGGGCTGGCGTCAGTGAGGTGCACGGGCGCTGCCCCTACTCCCTCGACTCCGTGGGGCAGGGGTGGCACAGGTACCTGGGAGGCACGCGCGATCTTGATGAAGACGGTCATGTGCTTGTTCCAGGTGACGGTCAGGTTGTACCTGCTGCTGATGGTGATGTCCAGCACCAGGTGCAGGGAGCTGGCCTTCACCTTGAAGTGCACGTCGGGGTCCTCCTCCCCGCTGACCGTGTAGTTCCTGTCCTCCAGCACGATGGACAGGTCCTGTGGGGCGGGGCCGTCATGGGGCTGCCTGCTGCCGCACTCTGCCTCCCCTGCCAGAACTCTCTGAGGCGGGGTGGAGCGCATCCGTTAAGGACACGTGTGGGCCAACGCCTGCTGAGGGCCAGCTCTGCGTTGGGGGCCTGCCTTCTAGAGCCTGCCACTGGGGGAAGGTTCCAGAACATCATGGAAACTGTGCTGAGGGCCGATGGTCAGGCTTTCTGGAGAACCCCTCCCCTCTGCATGACTGTCCAGCTCTGGGAGACACTGCGAGCCCATCATGCAGATGGGGAGGCCAGGGGCAGAGGGGCTCCAGTGGCTGAGGTGTGGGGAGGCCCCGCCCAGCCCGCTCACCCCCAGGAAGATCTTGATGGCCCGGGAGCAGGTGACACCCAACTTCCCGCACACAACGTTCTCTGTCAGGATCTTGAAGGTGGGCTGCGAGTCGTTGGCGCTGCAGCCATCCTGTGGGGAGGGGTGTTGAGGAGGAGCCCGCCCGGTGGCCCCCTGCAGCCCCGCTCCCTGTGGCCCCAGGCCCGGCCTTACCGTGGCCAGGATGTACTCGCAGTTGCCGTTGAACACAAAGCGCTGCCCGTCGAAGGTGACCACGTGGCCCTCCCCGTAGAGAGTGCAGGTGGATGAGCAGTGGGCGCTCTGCTGGCACGTCCACTTCCCCTTCGAGCAGGTGCTGGGAGAGGAGCAGGGGTGTCTGAGGGTTTCGGGGAGACCCAGGCCACACACGCACCCTGCAGGACCCTGACCTTGGTGGGGTTGGTGGGGGACCCCCCTTCCCGCCCCAAACAACCCTGAGGACAGCCAGGCCCCCAGGGTGTCCAGGGTGAGGCCGCGGCTTACCAAGTCTGACAGTCCGTTTGGAGCTCGGCGCCCTCGGCGTAGGAGATGCCTGCAAACTCGCACGGGCACTCCTCAGCGGGCACGCACTCCCCATCGGCGTTCTCGTAGAGGCCCTCGGCACAGACACAGCCGGGCTCGCACTTGGTGGGCACCTGTGGGGGGAGGGTCAGCGGCCCCTAGGAGGGTGGCCTCGCCTGCTGCTGCCCCGACCCTGGGCCCTCCTGACACCCCCAGCTTTCCTCCCAGACCTGCCCCTTGCGTCCACCCCTGCTCTGGGCCTTTCTCTTAGCGAGGCCGCCCCTCCCTCAAGGAAGGTTCCGGTGCCTCTGTGCATCATGGCTGGACTGCTGTTCCCCCCACACAAGCTGACGAGCCTCTGGCCACAGTCTTCAGGGAACCCCACAGACGAGCACACCCGGCCTCCCGTTGCACGCATCGCGCGACGATGGGCACAGCACAGAGCATGGCCCCGTCTTCCCTGGGGATTTGTGGACATCCTCTCATGGCCCCGCAAGAGGCTCTGGGGGCCATCCACCCTGGCCCCTCGCTCCTCCCCAGCCTTACGCAAGGGATGCCAGTGGCCAGCATCTGACACGTGGGGGCGCAGGCCGCCCCAAACTTGTTTTCCGAGGACTGGCTGCAGGCCTGGAATGTCTTGTTGGCCGAGCAGGATTCTGTGGGGAAAGAGGGGCCTGGGGTGAGGTTGGCTCAAAGGAGGCCATGGCACCTCGCAGTCCAGGTCCCCGAGCTGCAGCTACGTACCCACGAGTGTCAGCGGCTGCCCCGGGCAGCTCAGCCGTCCGTTGATGCAGTAGCTGCAAGAGGGAGGCCGTGTGAGTGGACCGGCCCCGGGCCAGGGGCTGCAGGCCGGGGTGGGGCCGGCCCACCTGGAACCCCCTCACTCACCAGATGACGCCATTGACCAAGGTGGACTGGTCGGCCAAGATGACCTTGTTGTCCAGGAGGCAGGGGCACTGGGCCTTGCGCACACACTCGGCCTTGTGGTTCAGGTAGGTGCCCTCGGGGCAGTTGCAGCCGTCCACGGGCACGGCGCTGGGGTGGCACTCGGCCATGCCATCAGATAGTGACAGGCACGTGCGGTTGCAGGCTGAGCTGTTGTAGCTGAACGTCTGGTTGCCCGTGCAGGGGATGGCTGCGGGGGACCCCAGAGTCAGGCCCTTGGGGGATGGCCGGGCAGAGCGTGGGGCCCTGGACCCCCATCGTGACCCCTGCCCCCCCTCCTGCCCGTGCCCACTGCACGTACTGCAGTTGTCCACGCTGCTTCTCCAGCCCCACAGCAGGATGCCCTGCGAGGCGCATGCTTGGGCGTAGTCGCCCAGGGCGGCACAGATGTGGGGGAAGGTCTCCTCGTAGTTGCAGGCCTGGTACACGCACCTCTGCGGGCAGACAGCGGCCATGGGCGCCTGCCCTCCTGCCACCCTCCTGGCTCCCCCACCCGCAGCCCTCCCTACACACCCGAGGCCTCGCCCACCTTGTAGAAGGGCTTGGGGTTCACCGTGCCATGACACTTCTCAAACACTGTGCCCGTCTGCACCAGCACCGAGCAGTGGGTCTCCGCGCACACCTCTGGGGGGACAGCCCAGGCGTGGGTCTCCCACTCCCTGGCATGGGTCTCCTGCCCACCCCGCAGTCCCCTGGGCGGGCACTCACTGTTGAGCTGGCTCATGGAGCAGGGGTCAGTCTCACGCTCGAGCGCGGCCGGGCAGTTTCCAGCCCGCCAGGAGTCCACAAAGACCGAGGCGGTGCCCTCGGCGATGCCCATGCTGGTTGTGAAGTCGTCCGTCGTGTCCCCATTAAAGTTACCGCAGAGCCCTGGGCCGGCCAGGCCGTGAGTGTGGGCGGCCCGCGTTGGTTCTACCCCGCGCTCCCCAAAGCTCCTCCCCTCCCCTGCGCATGCCGTGGGCAAGACGCCATTACTGGCCGCACCCTGGGGAGGGCTGGGCTGGGGCAGGGAGCACTGGATGTGCTGGGTCAGTGCCAAGCTCTCTTGGGCTCCTTCTCCTCTGGTGCACCCCTTCTCCTCTGGTGCGGCCAAGCTGGGTGGGGGCCGGCAGCCAGGCCGACCCCAGGCAGGCGGGAGAGGGGCTTACCTCGGGTCTGGCCTCTGAATTGGGGCCCAACGGTGATGTACACCTCGAACACGGGCTGTAGCTGGATCAGGAGCTCCAGCCCAAAGGTGGTGGCCATCTGGAGGTGGGTGGATGTCTGCCTGAAGACCGTGATGTTTCCTGGGGGGACAGGGGGCTCAGTGTGGCCTGCCTTGGGACCTCAGCCCCGTGAGGCCCCGGGTGCTGGGCAGGGGCTGAGGACGTACGAGTCTGGTATGGCAGCCACTTTGTGTCTCCGTTGTTGGTGATCACCTCGTCTTGAGAAATCACGATTTTGTCCTGGAGAGAGGGTGGCCTGAGTCACGGGGGGCTGGACAGCGGGAGGCTCCCCTCCTGCGGGCCAGGTGGGGGGAAGCAGGAGCGGGGACCTGGGGTGGGCGCAGCAGCCGAGGGCGGGCGGCCTTACCTGGCTGGACATGTAGATGACAGCGGCCAGGGAGGTCTCGGAGTGCGAGTACCCAGACTTGTCATACACAGCCACGAGGGAGCCCCCATCTGGGAGCTGGGGGCTCTGAGAAGAGGGATGGCTCAGCACAGGGGCCCCGGGGATGCTCATGGTGACCCCTCGTGATGGCCCCCATGGCGGCCCCCCGTGGCGGGTGTGTCCTACCTGGATGAGGATGTAGGTGCAGGTGCCGTGGAAGCGGTAGGGCCTGGCATCGAATGTGGTGACGAAGGAGCCACCTTCCAGGGAGCAGCTTCGCGGGCAGGACCGCTCTGTGCACTCCCAGTGGCCCATGGTGCACTGGCTGCGGGTGGGGAGGGGGTGACCCAGAGTGGTGGGCGGGGCTGCTGGAGCCCGATGCCACCCCCGGGTGCTCCAGGCCAGCAGAGCTGGCTGCCTCCAGGGCTGAGGCCGCCCCGTAACCCCCGTATCGCCTCACGTCCCCATCCTGCCCACATATCCTCCAAAGCTGCCCGACACTCACCAGGTCTGGCAGGCGGCTGTCGTGACCTCTCCAGGGGCGTAGGCCACCCCGCTGAGTGTGCAGGGGCACTGGGTGACCGGCACGCAGGTGTGGTTGGTCTGGTTTTTGGAGACGTCGTCAAGAACCATACCTGCAGGAGAGAGGCTTTCTGGGGCTGCGACAAGACACCTTCCCTCCTGCTGGTGAGCCGCTCCAGCTGGCCTGCGAGGGCCCCTGGGGCAGGCCCCGGCCCTGTCCTCCAGCCCCGCCTGCCCCCTGCCCCCTCGTGCCAACATGCAGACCAGGAGCTGCTCCTGGTGAGCGGAATGCCCTGTCCCTGGTCCAGCTCAAATCTCACCTCTTCCTAGCAGCCTCTCGGACCCCCCAGCGGACGCCCCCTCACTCCCTCGTGGATTTGCACACACAGCCGTGGGGCCAGGGGCCAATTTGAGGCCATGAGCATTTGTGAGTGCCTTGGGGGCAGAGTTCCTCCCGGGGCAAGTCCCCAGCAGGGTGTCCTGGGCGAGCCGGTCCAGGCCCCAGTGTGTCGGGGTGGGGTGGGGGCTGACACCCTGTCTCTGGGCTCCTCTCCAGGGGGCCAGGGAGAGTGGGTGGCCTCACCTTCCGGGCAGAAGCAGCCGAAGGTGCAGAAGCTGGAGCAGCTGTGCTGCGGGTTGGAGCAGGTCTTGAGGCAGGCCTCGCCGCACTCCTGGTACACCTGGTTGGCCGGGCACTGGCCCACGGCTGCAGGCCACAGTGGCCCCAGTGAGAGGGGCAGGGGTGCCCCAGGGGCCCCACCACCCTCCCCTCCCCGGCCGAGGACTTAGCCCAGCCCCTCCTCCACCCAGGTCTCCTTCCGTCTCGTGGACGAGGTGGGGGGATTTGGGGCATTGGTGTCTGGGGCCCTGTCCCTCCCTGCCGCCCTCCCCGGGACTCACAGCAGAGACCGGGGCCCCGCCAGTTGCTGACGGGCTGGCCGGCCATGCTGCACTGGCGCGAGTACTCGGACAGTGTGGCGCAGCTGCAGTTCTCCTGGCCTGGCCAGTCGCACGTGGCCATGTCCGCCTGGCAGCTCAGCACGAAGGGCTCCTTGGTCACATTGCACTCGGGGGACACCAGGGTCAGCAGCTGGGTGCAAGTCTGGGCCTGGGCAGAGGGCCACTTAGGGTCACGGGGGTCAAGGCCACATCCCACACCACGCATGTGTCTTAGAAGGCTGGGAGGGGATGTTGATGGCCTTGGATACCCTGTCAGACCCCGTCGGCCAGCCCCACCGTGGCTGAAGGGCTCCCACTGTCCCTGGGTGGCCTGACCACCTCACGTACATGCTCTGCCTCTAGGACCTGGGGGCTGGGAATGGCCTCGTAGGAGCAGATCTCGTTGGGGTCATCCAGCTTCTGGAGGGCAGTGTACTCATGGGGTTCCAAGAGTTTGCCTGGGGGGTGTGGGATGGAACGGGATCAGCACCAGGGGCCTGGGCCACAGAGGGTCTGGGCCTTGCCCCCCACCTACCATCCTCGCTCAGAAACTCGTTGGTCTTCTCGCCGTCGAAGTTCCCACACAGCCCGCACATCTTGCCCATGTACTTCTTCTCCACCAGGACCTGCGGGCGGTCGGGCACTGTGGTCAGGTGGGCGGGGAGGGGTGCAGGGCTCCCAAGACCCCTCGCCCAGCTGTGGCGGCCACACGCGCCTGCTCCGGGGGCCCAGAGCGCCCTTCATGGTGCCGGCCACGAGGCCACACCCCTCTAGCGACCGTCCACCCTGTTCCTCCTGAGGGACCTCCTTTTCTTGCTGGATCGTCCTCATCTTCAAGCGCGGAAGCTGAGCCGCCGCCACATCGCAGGCCTGCCCAGCCTCTGGCTGAGGGTCAGCGCTGCGTTGCCAGAGCTTGAGCTCTGCTCGGGACCCCTGCCCCAAAGAGGGCGGCCCCCAGCCCTGCCCCCTGCCCCTTGCATGTCTCCAGGCTCAGCCCCGGCGTCCTCACCATGAGGTGGGCGTCCGGGCCCCACATGACCACCAGCTCCAGCTCCAGCTGCTTGGCCACCAGCCGCACGCTCTGGCCGAAAGGTGTGATCTGGAGCCCGTTGCTGGTGTAGGGCAGGCTGACAACCCTGTGGGGTGAGAGCGGTCAGTGGCCACCCCCTGAACCCCCGCAGCCACCCAGCCCAGTCACAGAGCCTACCCCACGTCCTTGATCGAGATGACTGCCTTCTGCACAGTAACCACAGAGGCCCCCAGCTCCACGATGATCCGGGAAATGTTCCCACTGGGCCCTCGCCGTAGCTGGACGCTGAAGGTGGACGAGGCGTCCTTGCAGATGGCCGCGAAGATGTAGTTGCAGGTCCCCGTGAAGTCATACACAAGGCCGTCGAAGGTGGAGAAATGGCCGGCCCCCCATGTGGAGCACCAGCCCCTGTCCAGAGCTGTGGAGAGAGCGGGCGGGGTCTCGGAGCCCTGTGTCCCCCCAGCTGGCGGGGCAGGTCTAGGGTGGCCTGGCCCCATGAGCTGGGCCCCTGGGGAGTCCACGCTGGGAGACAAGTGGCCTCCCAGGTTCCAGGCCCTCCTGGGATGGGTGAGAAAGAGCCCCCCACCACGCCCACCCGGCTCTGGGCTGGGGTCTGCCTCCCACCCCAAGACTTACAGGAATGCAGGTCGCTGTCGGGGTTGGGATCTGTGGCGTTATCAGCCCCGGCGTCTGTAGGACATGAAGCCACAGCTCAGCCCCCACCCAGCTGGGGCCCCACCCCTCTTGGCAGCACGGACTTGTCTCCCCCAGGTGAGGGCCTAGCTGAGAGTCTTCTGTAGCTGGATCCTCCTCTTGGAAACTCCAGACTACAGCCACCCCATGGCAGGGCTGTGGCCTGGGTGCTCTGGGCAGCTCCACAGGACGGGAGGCTGCCATGGCCCTGACATTAGCTCTTTCTGGCGTCCTCTGGCCCTGCAGCACCTGCTGGTCTGTCCACCAGGCTCCTGTCACTCACTCACTCGCTCACTCCCCAGACGCGCCAGGCCCCCTGGGGCTCACAAAGAGAGCCAAGTGCAGGACAGACCGGCAGCTGTGAGATAAACCGGGTGCAGGCTCTGGGTGGACTCATGTGGGCCTGGGGTGCCCTGGTGGCCAGGCTCCCGTGTGGGGTGGTTGTTGCGGGTGGGAGGGGGGATCTTGAGTCCACCAGCGGCGCTCGGTGGTCTGTGAGCAGGCGGGAAGTGGGGGGAGAGCTGGGGAGGGGTGCATGGCGCAGTTGACAGACAGTGCGGGGCCAGAGCCGGGGGCATCTGTGGGTGGGATGGCTCAGGGGTGTGCAGCCGTCCCAGCTGTCCCCTCTGTTCTGGATCTGTTCCCTCTGTTTGGCTGTGACCCCCATGTTCCCAGCTCGGCCGGCCCTCCGGGGTTCGCTCCCTCTGGGGTTCACTCCCTCTGGGGTCCATGCCCAGCTCTGCAAATGGCTCAGGGAGGCTGAGGCCCCACAGAGGGCTCCTCGCTCTACTGGGGGCCCTAAAAGGGGCCCGCTCCCTGCGTCCTTCCCCCGTCAGCCTCACAGACATTCCCGGGGCTGTGGTGACATTGGTCATGGTGACTGCAGGGGCGGGCCTCAGCTGTGGGCCTGCCTCCTTCTTACCCCCACCCTCCCGGATCCCTGTGGCCCTCCTCTGCCCCCAACCCCCGTCCCTGCTCCAGCCCGTCCTGAGGCTCCTGTGGGATGAGGTCCCACTGTGGGCAGACAGGTGACGGGGGCCACAGCCTCTCCAACCCCCAGGGTCCCATTCTCCAGACCCTCCAGTGGCCTCGATTCTGCCTTGGCTCCCACCCAGTTCATCGGCTGAATGCAGCTCAAGGTCCTGTTCCTGCACCCGCCCCCGCCCTCTGCCTCAGGCTCTGCATTGTTCCTGGGGCATGATGCTGGTCTCCCCATCACGGTGCTGGTTGCCGTCAGCGTCAGCGTTGTGTCTCTGGGCGACACCAGGGAGCAGGGACACCAGCCCGATGGCCGCGGGGTCCCCAGGCGGGGCGGGCCTCACAAGAGGCCGTGTGGCTCCACCTTTCTGATGGAGTGGTGACACTTGACTGTGGCGCTCCTCCCTCCGCAGTGACGATACCCTCTGTAGGTCCACACCTCGGCCCCCTCTTGGTTCATGACCACCCCCCAGCATGCCTTGAGTCCCGTCCACTGTGCCCTCTGCAGGTGACGCCCCAGTCCCCATTCGCAGTGCCCCCTCCACCAGCTCCTCCTCGTCACCCGGCACCAACCTCACTGAGCCCTGTCATGTCTCCTGTCCTCTGCTTGGTCCCCACCCCAGTCCCTGGCCTCCATCTCTGTCTGTACAATGACCCTCCCAGCAGCAGGGGCTCCTTTGAAGATGCTCAGGCCAGCCGGCCGCGTCACTGCCACCTCCCTAGGGCCGTCTGTGCTTCCCACCACTCTCAGAACAGGCACTGAGCCTGGGCTGGGACCCACGGGGCCTGCAGGGTGGGCTGGTCCGCCACCCCAGCCTTTCTTAGCCCCCAGACGGGCCACACACATGGGGCCGGAGCACATGCTGTTCCTTCTGCACACTTGGTGGCCTCGCCTGCCCCTGGCCGTTCTGGCTCAACGCCAGCCAGCTCAGGGGCCTCTTTCCTGGGCCCCCACAGCACCAGGCCCTCAAGACCCCAGCATCTGACCTCATGCTTTGCTGGCCTCTGGTCTAGGAGGGCAGGGCTGCCATCCCTTCCTCCCACGCCAGTAGATTTGGTGCTCAAAGAGCAGTTGCAGAAATGTGGACAGACCCGGTCCCTCTACCCCCTGCAGCACTCACAGCCTGGACCCCCACGGCTCCTCAAAGCCGCAGCCCCTCGCCACCCCTGCAGGTCCCAACCCACCCCTGCCGGCTCCCGGGCGCCTCCCTCTTCGCCCTGGTTCTGGGTCCAGGTCTGGGAGTCTCCAGGGCCAGGGACCCACCCAGGAAGGTGACCTTGGCTAGGCAGGGGTCCTGAGAGCTCAGAGCTGCCCCTGGGGGGAAAGGTGGTGCTTGGCGAGTGGGGGAGGGGCTCCGCGGGAGGGAATAGGCGGGGCGGGTTCAGGGGAAACCCACCGGGCTCAGAGTCTGCAGCCCACCCCCAGCATCGGGGGCCACAGCAGGGCTCCCCAGCTGAGGCTGGTGGGGCTCACGGGCTGCCAAGGAGGGGGCAGCGGGCCAAGGACTAAGGAAGGCAGACCAGTGAGTCCTGCTGACTCAGATACCTGAGCTCTCGGGCAGGCAGAGAAGACGCAGAAGGCTGGGGCCTGTGGTCAGCAGGAAGGGCTTCCCCTGGCCGTCTCGGGACCCTGGGGGCTGGCCCCTTCTGGGCGAGTGGGGACTGGGGAAGGGAGCGAAATCTGCCCTCAGCCTGCATGAGGCAGTGCCCTAGGTTGTTAGCAGGAGGGGTCTGGGCGGTTTGGGGGGAGGAAGGGGAGCCCTGCCCTGTGCGCCTGATGGCCTAGACTGGGGAGGCTCCAGGGTGGGGCGGCCCCTTCAGGCTTCCCACTTCTTTAATCCTCACGGCACACACACGAGGGGGGGATATCATACCCAACTTTTACAGGCGGGGAAACTGAGGCCCAGAGCCCACATTGTCGCTTGTCTGTTCATAGTCAGGACCCAGTGGAGCATGGGTCTCCACCCGAGGCTTTTAGCTTCAATGCCCCCAAGGCCCGCTACACACCCTCTGACTCCCCGTGAGGATCCCTGGAGACCTCTCAGGACCCAGGGCCCAGTGGGCGGGTGAAAGCCCCCAGCGCCGTCCTGCCCAGCATGCTCACGTTCCACCATACCCGCTGCTGTTGAAGAGACTGCATGTCCCCAGGGACCCCCGCCCCTGCAGCTAGCATCCTTCCTCCCTGGCCACTGCCCAGCACAGGGTGAGGGGCAGCCTGTACTTGGCCCCTGCACCCTCTGACCCCCACTGGCTGGGCCAGGCTCTGAGGCCACCGACAGAGACCCGGGCCTTGGCAGGTGTGGGACGGCCATGGAGTGAGGAGGGGCTTCCCCGGCCTGGCCCCTGCCTCCTGCCTCCCATCCATCAATGTCCATGTGGCCAGCCCGCCTCCTGCTGAGTCAGCGAGGCGAGGAGGCCTGGCAGAGTTTCCCACGCGCAGGGGCCCTCTGAGGGCATCTGGCCGCCCCTTGGGCATGGCCCGCAGGCCCCCACTCACCAGCGCTGAGCAGGGGCCCCCCAAAGAACAGGAGCAGCAGCAGCCGAGGCCCGAGCATGGTGCGTGGAGAAGGGTGGTCGCCGCTGGACCCGGCCTCTCCCGCCGCCGGACACTGGGCAGGCTTGGTGCACCTGTGCAACCCGAGTGGCCAGCCCTGGACGCCTTATATAGGGGCTATGGGCCCTGCCCCTGCCGCGCCTGTCTGCGCCCCACGCTTTAGCCCTGTAATCGCCACCGCTGGCCAGGCGCAGCCGTTGCCAAACAGGATCTTGGGTGCTGCTTTATCAGGACTTGGCCTTCCTTGGAAAATTCTTCAGCGGGCAGCGGCCCCATTATCACTCACCTCCAGGCAGGGGGCTGGCACACGCCCTCCAGGGTCCTGTAAACACCTACCGTGTTTGCTCCAGGCTGCGATTGCCAGGGGCCAGCCTGGGGGACAGTTTCGGGGGCATAGTTCCAGGGGTCAGCATGGGCACTGTCAACCACACCCCAGGGACCGAGAGGGGGCTTGTCCAGGGCATGTGGGGGAGATGCCTGGGCGCCCCTTCTGCCCCTGCGGGGGCACCCAAAGTACCAGGACAGCTCCTGGGGTGAACTCCACCCTCACCTGGACCCCAGGATCCCCCAAAAGTTCCAGCACGCTGGGCCCCCACCCTGGGAGAGAAGGCAACCCGGTGGAAGGACACCTCCAGAGGCGAAGCCAGTCCAAACCGCCCTTTGGGGTGGGGTCCCAGGTGCCAGGCCGTCATGGACGGGCAGCTGGCCTTGGGGATCAGAAAGGACACCTTCCTGGAGGCCCGAGGGGCTCTCAGGGCCAACACCACCTCTGGGGGCACAGGGGCCCTGGCTGGCCATTCGTTCCTGGAGATCCCTCCTCAGTTGGTCTCCTGGGACTTTGGGTCCTGGGAGGGGGAAGGGGGCAGAGTGGTCATGCTGTACCCTGGGGACCGCCAGTTACTGTTTTCTGACCCCCCATGGCTCCAAGCTGCTCAGGCACAGGAGCAGGGGTGGGGCAGCCTTAGGGGGCTGCCCATCTTGGGGACAGGTCAGGGTAAGGGTCATGGTCAGGGTCAGGGTGAGGTGAGGGTCAGGGAGCGTGGGTGTTTCAGATTCTCCGTGGGACCTTCTGGCATTTGGGGAGCATAGGTGTGTCTGACAGCTTCCAGGGCAGCCCGGCCACGAGTGGGAGCACATGTGGGAGCCCGTCTGGGATCCTGGGGGCCTGGCACAGGGGGCTTTCCCTTTCCCAAGTGTGGTTCTGGCCCCACGGAGACTTGGGGTGTAGGGGCCCTGGGATCCTTCCACTGAGGACCTGTGTCTGGGCCCCGAGGGCCGCCCCCTCCCCACCCTGGAGACCCAGCCACACAAATGCAATAGATGCCATGTATTTACCTTAAATAAGCTTTAGTTTTAATAGAAAATTGTTGTAACAGAAAACCCGCTCTCAGTGAGCTGCTGGCCTGTGGGTGCCCGAGCCCAGGCTGGGTGGGTGGAAGGGTCCCCACGTTCTCTGGGTGCTGGGCGCTCCTGTCCTGAGTCGTTTCCCTTTTAATGCTCTCAGTGGCCCTGTTTGGAGGAGAACATGAGGCCCAGGAGGGCACCTGGCCCAGGCAGGTCGAGAGGCTGGAGGGACACAGAACTGGGTAAGGGGGTGTCCCAGGGACGCCCTCCTGGGTGCCCCGGCCCTGAAGCCCCCCTGGGCACACAGGTGGTGGGGTCTGTCTATCCAGGCTTCCAGGCTTCACCATGGGTCCACCATGGGGGTTCCCCTGCCCTCAGTGAGCTCATACTCATGGGGGTCTCATGAAGCTCCGAATGTGGGGGCAGGGGCTGGGGTCCCACAGGGTGAGCGGGTGGGCCTTCCCTCGAGCCTCAGTCCCGGCCCAGGGTCAGGAGGATGAGGGTTTCATGAGACTTCCAACAAATCTTTATACCCGCCTTAGCCACACAAATCTCCCACTAATAGGACGAGGGGCCGTGGGGGCTGACATGTCAGCCTCAGGATAAGCAGGGTAAGGAGAGGGGCCCAGAACCCTGGTGGGAAAACATGCTTGGGATGCCCGCCCTGGGCTGAGGGGCCGCCCGACCACCTCCCACTAGAGAAAGGCGTCCCAGGGCCTGGGTGCAGCCCGAGGCGGGCGGGGCGGGCGACTGGCAGCGGAACAGAGCCCCAGGCCTTGTTCTCTGACCGTCCCTCCTGCACTCAGTGCCCCGCATGTCAGGGCTGTGTGTCTCCCAGCAGTGCCTTGCTCCACCGGGGCCCGTCCACCTGTTCCCCATGTGTCCCAGCACGTGGAGGGCTCCCACGCCCCAGACACATCAGGGGACAGGTGAAGGACGGAGCCAGAGACAGCAAACTGTGTTCATGGGGACACTGCTGGGTCGTGGACTTGCAGGGCCCTGAGAGGGGGCTGGGGCTTGTGGTAGGCAGGGGTCCCCATGCTGGGGTCCCCAGTGTCACATCCCAGTGGCTTGAGGGACTCAGATGTGGCCTTGCCAGGGGTTGGTTGTCACTTGTAGTGCAGTGGGGGGCCTGGAGGGAAGAAGCCCATGCTTGTGTGTGTGTGCATGTGCGCGTGTATGCTTGTGAGACTCAAAGTTTCCTGGAAAAATCACGCTGTGTTTTCCAGGATCTGTCGCCGCAGGGCTGTGCAGGCGTCATGTAGGCAATTGGTAGACGGCTCTGGCCTCACAGCACTGCCAGCGCCCGGGTCTGGCTCCATCCCAGCAAGGCGCGGCTGCGGGGCTGCGGGCCCCACTTCCCTTTCTACACAGTGGTTTGCAGGGAAATCTCTGAGAATGGTGTTTTTGTGGCTGACCTAGGAGTGCTCGAATGAGCTGAGCAAACAGCTGGAGATAAGAGTGTGTGCTGCCATTGTTCCCAGCGGTCACGGAGATAAGAGTGTGTCCCGCTGGCCAGCCTTGGGAAGCGGAACCACAGGCCCGGACAAGTGGGTGATTGTCTGCTGTTACGCCCCAGCCCAGACCCCGGTCCTCACCCTCATCTGCGTGGCCGGCCCTGAGCAGTACTGGCCACCCTGGGGCCCAGGCTGCCTGTGAGGCAGGGAGCCCGAGGGGGCCCTGAGGCCTAACCATGCCCTGCCCTGAGCTGGCCCCCAGCCCCGGCACCCAGTGTCCCGGGGAAGGGGCCCTGCACACCGTTTCCAGCTTCCTGGCTCACTTGGGAGGGTGGACCCTGTCCCCTAGGTTGTGGCTCCCCAGGCAGCCCTGACTTGACCTTCACTTGGGCCCGAGGGCCTGGATGACGACCTTGGCATTCACTGCCGGCAGGTGCTTCCAGAAGGCTCCGGAATGGGCTGGGGGCCTGGCTCCCTTCACAGGCAGTAAACACCCATGACCTGGGTTTGCTGGACTCTGGTTTACGGAGGCGCCAGAGTCTACACTGGCTGGCCCACCCCTCTGGGCCCCGCCTGTCAGGTGTGACGTTCCTGGGGAGGGCAGGTGGGGCTTCACCCCCAGAGGCTTGGCCCCACTAATCATGTCAGATCAAAGGACTGAGAACTGTGGCTTTGGGGCACGTTGGGAAAGATTTCGACATGGGAGCAGGAATTTGCCTTTGTGCCAGTGGAGCCCTGGTCTGGCCAGCTGCCATTGCCTCTCCCAGGAGTGGTCGGGGAGGCTGTAATGACCAGCCAGCGCTGGGGTGTTTCATTGCGGAGCCAGCAGTGACTTCCTGGACCCTGGGCCTCAAGGGTGGGGCTGGCCCTATGCCAGATCGGGAGCGGTGGGGCCGACAGGAGACCCTAGGCCTGGAGTGGCTGGAGCAAATATTCCATGAGAGTGAGGAGGGGACCCAGAAGGGAAGGGGCCTCAGGCCTGGGAGGGAGAGTCACCTGCCCACTCAGCCCACCCTTGTCCTGACATCCTGTGTGCAGCTGGGTGGCTAGGCCCCAGGGTTGTCCCAGCAGGAGCCCCCCGCCAAGTGTTGTCCTTGATCCCCAGTGACCTGCAGCCCCTTCTCGCTTGAGTCCCACCTCACTCAAGACCTCCACCCTGGAGCCACAAGTGAGGGGCCCCGGGGCAGATTAGGAAGCCGCTCGCGGAGAAGCTGCTGCCTGAGTGTCCAGATGGAACTGTGTTCTGGAACAGGTTGCTGTGCTCACTGCCCACCCTCTCCTGGGCCAGGGCCCACAGTCTTTTTTGTCCACTTTAGGTTTCTGGCCCTGTGCTGGGGCCTGACAGGAGGACCACAGGTGGCTAAGGGGCAGCCTGAGCCGATGTGGGCTGGGAAAGCAGGCCTGGGGCGGGATGCCCACCTGCCGCCCAGGCAGCCCCCAGGAGTGGGGCCTGGCCAACCCACCCTCCCATCAGGAGGAGCTTAGCTGGGGTGGGGGTGACTGCTCCCAGGAGGGAGTGAGCAGCCTGTAGCTTTGGGCAGCGCCCAGAGGTGCCCCCACCTGGCCCGTGCTTGGCATAGCCCACCCGGTGTGGTCACCCGCACCTGACCCCTTGATCCCCTCTCCCCACCCCTGGGTCAGGGCACCTCTGAGCCCCACCGTGGGTGGAGTTAGCACCTCCAGGCTAGCACCCCCAAATGCCGCCTCCTCCATACACCCCCTCACATCCCTGTTTGGGGGGACCTCAGGTTGCCCCCCACGACGTTCACTGGCTCCATGTCCACGTTTCTCATGAGCTTGATGTCCCCTGCAGCCCCTAGTCGAGGGTCCCGAAGGCTCCACCTCTAAGATGCTGGGGGAAATGTATCAGATTTTCAGCTTCTGGGCCTGAATCCACTGCCCCCTCAGCTGTGGGCCAGCTGGGAGAGGCTGCAGTGACGGCCAGGAGTGTGCCCCCAGCCCCGATCGGACCCTCCGCCGGCCCCCACCTGGGTGCTGATGCCGTGCTGATCACCAGCGGATGCTGAGCGAAAAGCAAACAGATAAGGCTGGTCAGGCAGGATACGGGATTGGGGTCCCGGGTGGCAGAATGGGGAACACCACACGCCCGGTCCAGGGGGTTATCTGGGCTGCCTTTCCCTTCCAAGCATGCAGGTGGTGGGTTGGGGTGTGTTTGCTCTCAGTTGGTGGCCGGTGAGGGGACTTTGGGGAGAGTGGGGAACACAGGCTGCTGTCTGTGTGACCCTGGGAGATGGTGGCCAGGTGGTGGTGGCCACTGGGGTATGGCTGGGGGTGCACATGACCCTTCCCCCTGGAGTCTGACCTTGGCAATGGAGCATGTCAACGTTCAAACCAAATAGCCAGTTATTTTACCAGCAAAGTGAGTTTATTTGGGAATAGCAAAAGAATTGCCATTTGGGACATGTAAACTACTGTGACCCACAGGCGAGTCCCGAGAACAAAGAAGGGAGCTGCTTTCAGAGAACAAAGGGGAAGTGGGAGGGGGAGGGGCTGTTCTAAAGGAAAGTCCATTGGCGGGAAGTAGAAGTTCAGGGTGGCAACAGCTTCTCGTTGGCTGAGCTGCCGCGTTTTTCCGTTGGCTGGACTTGTTACTGGGCAAGAAAGAAACCTTCCTCCCGCTGGGGTAGTACAGTAGCAGTGAGTTCCTGTCGGAGATGTAAGGTGTGTCTCTTCCTGTTTGGGGTAGGGCCGAGGGCTCCCCCTACGGGCCTTCCCAAGCCAAAGTAGTCTGGGTTTCCTCTGTTAGTCTCCACAAGCTCATGGGAGGGGACCACGCTGGGGCATTCTCACTGGGGGTGTCTAGATCGAGCGGCTACACCAAAGCACCCGGGTAGCAGAGCTTATCAACAGCACACATTTGCTCCTCACACCCTGGAGGCTGGGGTCTGAGCTCAGGCTGCTGGGGGGTCGGGTTTTGGTGAGAGCTCTTCCTTCTTCAGACGGTGCCTTCTCTCTCATATGGGGAGAGAGGGACAGGAAGGGAGCTCTGGGGTCTCTCCCTATAGGGACACTAATCCCATCGGGGGGCCCCACCCTCATGACCTCACCACCTCCCAAAGGCCTCGCCTCCTAATTCCATCACCCTGGGGTAAGGGCTTCAACATATGAATTTTGGGGGGATACATACACGCAGTCTATAACAGGGGGCACCACACTGGGGGGGCCACTCAGGTTGTGGGGCCCAGCAGGAAGTCAAGTGGTCTCTGAGGGCAGATGCAGCTCAGAGCTTGGAGGGCTCTGAGCAGCCTGGGAAGGCTTCCTGGAGGAGGTGGGCCAGAGGAAGGGCAGCCAGACCCTGAAGACCAGGAGTAGGGCCAGGGTGGGGAGAGGCCCCACCAAGCCTGGAAGTGCCCACATGGTGAGAGAGTGGGGGCTAGGCCGGAGGGTGTCCTGGGCCTGCAGTGAGCTGGGAGAAATGGGTGAACCGAGGACTAGGAGTGGGGTTGGGGGAGTGGCCCTGCACAAAGGGGCGGGGGCAGCGACTCCAACACTGGCCAGCAGCAGGTGAGGGTGGGCAGGGCCCGGTCTGAAGAGTTCCAGGGGAGGCGGGCACTGACCAGGTGTGGCCTGCAGAGGGCTGAGGAGCAGGGCCAGGCGCCCCAGGCTCACCATGGCCAGTTCTGTGTGGCTGGTCAAGGAGAACACAGAACACACTATATGGGATCAGGAGGATTTCCAGGGCTACTCAGGTCAGGCGCTGGCCCAGGGGAGCCTCAGGGCCCGGACCTCCTGTCCAGCGGACACGGTGTCATGCTGGCAGCCTGTGGGAGGCGCTATTCAATTACTAGCAGCACCTGGTCAGCTCATGCCTGCCCGGCTGCCTGTACAGAGGCAGCTGCCAGGGGCCCAGAACATGTGGGCTAGAGAGCCACAGCCCCACAGAAGCCCGGGTGGCAGGGCAGGTGCCCCACAGCCTGGCCCTGGGGACCCTGGGGATCAGAGGCCCCGGCCCCGCCCAGTGTCTGACGAGGAAGTCCCCCTGACCCTAACCCTCCCTCCGACCCGAGCACAAGTGGAGGTGACAGAGGCCAGCACTGCTGACTCATCCTCGGAGCCTGGCTCAGGGCACTGACGCCTGCTGTATGCTGGCAGTGGCTCCGTGTCCCCACTCCAGAGTTTCAGACAGGAGACTAGGTGCTGGAAGGGCTGAGGGGCTGTGAGGGTCCCCGCTGGTGGTGTCTGGATGCTGGTCGGAGTGTTACCAAACCAAGCGGCCTCGACTCCTGGTGAGTTAAATAAGACTCTACACCACTGGAAGTTGTCTCACAAAGTGTATTTGCAGCAAATAGGAGGCTGTGAGGAACCATTTCCAAAGTCATGGTGTCCGCGAACAAAGGGAAGGAGGATCTTTTATTTCAGCTGGGGAATGAATATTCAAAAGGGAGAGGCGGGTGTTTGTTGCACAGGCTCAGCTGGAGAACATGCTTCCACATAATGAGGCCTAAGCTCCTCCTGGAGAGATCTTTGCTTTAAAGGTAAGGCGAAGGTCATGGGCATAGCTCTTGTGGAGAGGCTCGGTCAGTTTCAGGATGGCTGGTGGTTACATCTCCTTAATAGACAGAAGGAAAAGAAACAACTTGGAAAACAGTTAATTGCTTCCCAGCCCACCTTTGAGTTTCTCCAGGCGCCTAGTTGGTGACAGGAGGACGGGAGACGCTGCTGTGTGCCCCGCTCCTGTCCCCGCTGCAGACACATGACTCCCCACCCCCCCGATTGCTGCTGCGTCTTTTCCAAGCTCAGAGCCGGGTCCCCGTGACCCCATGATCCTTAGGGTTTAGGAACGATTTCTGGAACCTCAGGAGCAGGGGTCAAAGGCAAGGATGTTATCTTTCTTCTCCTCCCACCCCCTTCTGGTGAGTGAAAGCATTTTGGTGGGGGGTATTTTTCTTTCTGTTTTGTTTTTAACCACCCTATCAGGTGTAACTGACATACAAAAACCGCACCAGTATTTGAAGAGAACGGTTTAGTCCGTTTTGACACAAGCACACACCCGTGAAACCCGCCCCCAAAAGTGTCCTCACGCCCCCTTGAGACCCTCCGCCATCCACAGAGGCTGCAGATAACTTGGTCACTGTAGATGTGTTTTCCTTTTCTGGAATTTTTTTTTTTTTAATTTTATTTATTTATTTTTCCCCCAAAGCCCCAGCAGATAGTTGTATGTCATAGCTGCACCTCCTTCTAGTTGCTGTATGTGGGACGCAGCCTCAGCGTGGCCGGAGAAGCGGTGCGTCGGTGGCGCCCGGGATCCGAACCCGGGCCGCCAGCAGCGGAGCACGCGCACTTAACCGCTAAGCCACGGGGCTGGCCCATTTTCTGGAATTTTATACGAATAGAATCATACCGTGTATACTCTCTTTTTGTCTGGCTTCTTTCACTCAGCTTTTTGAATGAAAGAAATTATTTTGAGATTCGTCCATGTTGTGGTTGGATTCAATCATTTGTTCCATTTTGTCGCTGAGCAGTACTGCCTGGAGTGGGTGTGCCACAGTCCATTCGTCCCTTCATCTCCTGGTGGCCACTGGGATGTTTCCAGTTTGAGGCTAAATAAGCCACTAGGAACATGGGCGTATCAATCTTGAATGACTGCACACTTCCATTTCTCCTGGTAAAATACTCAGGAGACGCACGGCTGGATCATATGGCTGGTGACTGTCTGACTTTTTAAGAACCCACCAAACCGTTCTCCAGAGCGGCTGTGCCCTTTTGCACTCCCACCAGCCGACGATGAGAGTTCCAGTTCCTCTTCATCCTCGTCAACACCTGGCATGATCAGTTTTTAAAAATGTAGCCGCCCTGCAGGTGTGTAGTGAAATCTTACCCAGGTGCTTATTTGCCATCCGTATATCTTCTTCGGTCAAGTGTCTGTTCAAATCTTTTGCACATTTTTTCATTGGGTTATTTGCTTACTTATTATTCAATTTCGAGAGCTCTTTATCTATTCTGGATGCAAGTCCTTTACCAGGTACAGGCTTTGCTAAGATTTTTCTCCCAATCTGTGGCTTGCCTTTTTATTCTCGTAATAGTATCTTTCAAAGAGCAGTTGTTCTTAATCTTGACGATGTCCAATTTACCAATTTTCCTTTTATGGATTGTGCTTGTTCAGAGTTGTACCTAAGAAATCGGATTTCATCGTTGTGAAATGACCTTCTCTATACCTGGTCATATTCTTAGCTCTGAAATCTATTCTGTCCATGTTGGCATGTAATATTCTGCACTCTGACAACCTCTGCATGCCCTTATATGTCGAGTGGGTTTCTTCAGGCAGTTCTCGAGGGGTCTTGTTTTTTTATGCAGTCTGACTGTGCATGCCTTTTACCAGGGTTTCAGACAGTTCCATTTAATGTGGTTATTGAGACAGTTCAAACCCACTGTCTTGCTGTTGGTTCCCCATTTTTTCCATCTTCTCTCCCCTCTCCTCTCTGCTGCCTTCTGGATTAGCCGAGTAGTTTTTCACGATTCAGTTTACCTCCTTTGCTGCCTTATTTGCTGCAAGTCTTCATCTTATGATTTCAGTAGTCGCTTTAGGGTTTATAGTGTTTGTCTTTAACTTATCACAGCCCACCCTCAAAAGACACCGTAACACTTTCACTAAGAATAAGGACCTATGACTGTGTGTTTCCATTTCCCTCCTCGAGCTCTGTGCTATTTTTGTTGTACATTTTGCTTCTACATATGCTATCCTACACTACATACGTTACTATTTGTTTACTCAATTATCTTTTAAACAGATTTAAATAATAAGCAAAAAATCTTTTATATTTATCTATATACAGGCATACCTTTTTTTTTTTTTATAATTTTATTTCTTTATTTTTCCCCCCAAAGCCCCAGTAGATAGTTGTATGTCATAGCTGCACATCCTTCTAGTTGCTGTATGTGGGACACAGCCTCAGCATGGCCGGAGAAGCGGTGCATCGGTGCGTGCCCGGGATCCGAATCCGGGCCACCAGCAGCAAAGCACGCGCACTTAACCGCCAAGCCACGGGCCAGCCCTACAGGCATACCTTTTATTGAGCTTCGACTTATGGCTCTTCGCAGATATTGCCTTTTTTACAAGACCCTCCACCAGCAAAAAAGATTACGACTTGCTGAAGGCTCAGATGAGGGTTAGCATTTTTTAGCAATAAAGTTTTTTATTTTTTTGTGAGGAGGACTAGCTCTGAGCTAACATCAGATGCCAATCCTCCCCTTTTTTCTTGAGGAAAATTGGCCCTGGGCTAACATCTGTGCCCGTCTTCCTCCACTTTATATGGGACGCCGCCACAGCATGGTTGACAAGTGGTGCGTCGGTGTGCGCCCGGGATCCGAACCTGCAAACCCCACGCCTCCACAACGGAGCACGAGCACTTAACTGCTGCGCCACCGGGCTCGCCCTGCAATAAAGTATTTTTTAATTAAGGTATGTACATAGTTTTTTAGACATAATGCAACTGCACACTTAGTAGACTACAGTATAGTGTAAGCATAACTTTTGTATGCACTGGGAAACCAAAACATTCGTGTGACTCACTTGATTGCGAGATTAGCTTTGTTGTGGTGGTCTGGAACTGAACCTGCCATATCTCCAAGGTTTGCCTGTAATTACTGTTCCAGAAGCTGTCATTTCTGTGTGAGGACTCATGCTACCATCTGACGTCACTTTCCTTCTGCCTGAAGGACCGTCTCAAACATCTCCTGTTACCTACCGTGCAGTGCAATG
The DNA here is from genome assembly GCF_057802395.1 of Ceratotherium simum simum. NCBI lineage: Eukaryota > Metazoa > Chordata > Mammalia > Perissodactyla > Rhinocerotidae > Ceratotherium > Ceratotherium simum. The sequence continues at coordinate 988,937 of NC_141933.1, read as the reverse complement.
GTGGTGTCTGAGAAATCTTCATTTAGCCTTTGTTTTTGGAAGATATTTTTCTAGGATGATAGTTTCTTTTCTTTTTGTACTTTAAAGATGCTCTGCCCTCTTCCCACGGGTACAGTTTCTGACACAAAAAATCTGCTGTTGTTTTATATGCATTCCTCTTTTTATGGCACATTCTCCCTCTGGCTTATTTTAAGATTTTCTTTCTATCACTGGTTTTGAGCAGTCTGACAATTTTTCTGGGTGTAGTTTTCCTCATATTTCTTGTACTTGGGGCTATTGAGCTTCTTGCATCTGTGGGTTTCTGGTTTTCAGTAAATTTGAACAGATTTTGGCTATTATTTCTTTAATTGTTTTCTGTCTCTCTCTCCTTTGTGGAACCAGTTACACGTATACAAGGCTGCTTAAAGCTGCCCACTGCTCATTCATGAGCTATTTATTTTTTGGGTCTTTGGTCTCTGTGTTTCATTTTGGATAGTTTCTGTTGCTATGTCTTCAAGTTCACTGATCTTTTCTTCTGTGGGGTCTAATCTGCTGTCAGTCCCCTCCAGTGCATTTTTCATCTCATACCTGGTTGTTTTCACCTCTCGAGTTGTAATTTGGATCTTTTTTATATCTTCCATGTCTCTGCTTAACACGTTCAGTCTTTCCTATTGGGACACACGGAATACAGCTGTAACAACTGTTTCCATGTCCTTGTCTGCCTGTTCTAACATCCGTGTTGGCTTCATGCTGGTTTTGAACGACTGATTTTTCTCCTGATTATGGATTGAATTGTCCTTTTTCTTTGTCTGCCTGGTAATCTTTGATGGGATGCCAGACACTGTGTGTTTTACCTTGTGGGGGCCAAATATGTTTGTCTTCCTTCTGATTTTCTTGAGCTTCATTCTGGGATGTGGTTCAGGTCCTTGGAGACAGCTTGGTCCTTTTGGGTCTTACTTCTGTAAACTGTTACATGGGACGGGAGTGGTGCTCATTCTAGGCAGGACCCGGCAGAGCACCCCACCCCTTGCACCATGATTGTGAGGTTTCCCAGCATTGCTGGGGGGACAGGCACTGGGGACAGGATAGCTGCTGCTCCCTTGAGTCCTCTCAGGTGGCTCCTGCCCAGCTCAAGCATTTGCATGCCCCACCCAGTGGGACTTGAGGGAGCCTTCTGCCCATCTCCAGGGCAGCTCTGTCCTCTCCAGTATCCCATGAACTCCAGCTACCTGGGTCTCCTGGGGTCTCAGCCAAGCTCCTCCTGGTCCCTCCCTGCACCACATCCTGGAAACTATCTCAACGCAGTGACCCGGGAAACTGTAGGGTTCCCCTTGTGCGTTTCCTGTCTCTTCTGGGATCACCGTTCTTCACTGCCTTATGTCCAATGTCTTGACAAGTGTTGTTTCACATATTTTGTCTCATCTTTTAGTTGCTCTGGGTGGGATGGTGAATCCAGTCTCTGTTGCTCTCATTGCTGGAAATGGAAGTCCTTGAAGAGATGGAACCTAAATGAAAAAAAATTATAATGTGGTACATAGTCACTAAGTAAAATGTGGAAAAATGCAGAAAAGTAGCAAGAAGATAAACACTCCCCTGCAGAGTCCCTCTGTCCACCCCACACCCTGTTGGCTGTCACCACTTCAGTGTGTCTCCTCCTGTGAAATACTGGGCAGCACTGTCAGGACACCTGTGTCACTTTCCTAGGATGGCATAACACATGCCACAGACAGGTGGCTTCCATAACGGGAATTATTGTCTCCCAGCCTGGAGCCCGGAAGTCCAAGATGAAGGTGTCAGCAGGGCTAGTCCAGCTGAGGCTGTGAGGGAGCATCTTGTCTGTGACCCTCCCCTCGCTGCTGGTGGTCTCTGGCCATCTTTGGGGTTCCTTGGCTTGTAGACGCATCACCCTGATCTCGGCTCCATCCCCATGTGATGTTCTCCCTGAGTGCAAGTCTGCCTCAAATCCTCCCTCATTCTACAAGGACACCAGTCATATTGGATCAGGGCCTACCTAATCACCTCATCTTAACTAATCACGTCTGCAACGACCCTATTTCCAAATAAGGTCACATTCTGAGGTGCTGGGAGTTAGGACTCCAAAATACAAATTTTGGGGGGCACAATTCAACACCACCACACACACACTTTTGTGTTCAGTGTTTTCACACGAGGCCACAGTGCAGGAATTCCTCCACTCTTTGGAAACCCCGTTTTGGGGGCTACATTGTGCATCTTTTTCATCTCTATAGGGAGTGTGTGTGGGGGGGCAGGTGTGTTCTTCCCAAGGCCTCTGCCTGTGTCCTCCATCATGGCAAACATCCTGGGCCGTGTTGTCACCTAAGGACAAGCCCATCTCAGGAGGTCCTGCTGGGATGTTGCTGAGGGCCTCCAGGCACCTGCCTTGCCAAAGAGGGGTCCCGGCCGTGCATACATCCTCTGAGCCAGACCTCTCTCAGGCCTCCTGACTCTGTTGCTCACATGCACCCTCCCATGGGACCACCCCCGGGGTAAGAGTTCCCCCGTCCCCTTCTCCTCTGCCTCCTCCTGGGCATCGCTGAGATGAATGTGGTACCCCCAGGCCTGGGCCTTGCTGGCCAGCCCCTAGCCCTCTGGCCTGCAGCCTCACTGGGGCGCTCACAGCCTGCAGGACGTGGGCAGGTTTCCCAGCAACAACAAGAAGAGGAAAAATGACAAGACCACGTTGGCAGTCCACACTTGCTGCCCGGTGCTGGGCTCTGCCCTTCACGTATCTGTGGCTAGCTGTGCCTGGAGCCCGGCACCTGCCCCGCCCTCACGCCACTGAACCCCAGGCAGGGTTGACAGGCAGGGCAGGTCCCCACCAGCTGCTCCTTCAGAGCCTTTTGTTGACTCTTCCACTGGGCCAGCTCTGTAATCTACTGGTGCAAAGGCCACATCCGCTTCCTCGGGACCTGCGCGTGTGGATGCCCGTCACTACTCCAGCCATTCTGCGTCACTAACCCTGGCCCCAGGTCCAGCTCTGGGGTTCTGGCTTTGTGGGGCCCTGGTACCTCCTAGGGGGTCACCACTGACTGGCTGCCCTCACCAACCAGGGCTTCTCCTTCTGTAGGAAAACGGGGACATCGGATGCTCTCCTCGTATGGTGGGAGGGGCACTTCCCCCAGCCTGTGGACCCTGTGCCAAGGCCGGACGTGGCCAAGCATGGGGAGGACAGCTCCCTTTCCGGGGGGAAGGGGGTGCAGGCTCTAGCTGTCCAGCCTTCCTGCCTGGGGGCCTGTGTGGCCGACTCCAGGCAGGGTCCTACCTCTTCCCACCCTCAGAGCTGCGGTGTTACTTCTGGGCACTTCCCAACCCTCACAGGCCTTGTATCTTAGTGCTCATCCATCTCCTGCCCCAGGGACTGACTGCCATTCTGGACCCTTCTGCCTTCATCCAGAACCCTCGCTTCCCTGGGAGGGGCCCAGGCCAGGAGGGCCCCAGGTAGCCTGGTCATGAAGGGCCTTCTATAGGAGTGGGTGCTGAGGCCTCAGACCCTGACTGTCCCCAGAGGGCTGTAGGCTGAGCCCCCATGGCCTCCAGGTGGGGCCAGGGCCTCTCTCTCGCGGAGGGAGGCTGTCAGGACACAGACTGGCCTTCCATGTTGCATATCAGGCTAAATCTCAGAAATTTCCTCTAGCCCCTACTCGCTGCGGCCCAGCTGCCCTGGGCGGGCGCAGGGTCAGAGGTGGGTGGCCCCTCTGTGGGGAAGGGCCAGGCAGGGAGGGCCCAGGGCCATGACTGAGCAGGGGTGAGCTGACCAGCTGGGGATGGAGTCACCCCCTAGTGTGATCCTTGTAGGGAAAGGGTCCCCGGGTGTGTGGGCAGATGGACACCTCCTGGCCAGCACTGTGCCAAGGGCCCTGCGTGCATTTACCTCAGGGAGAGGTGGCTACTATCCCCATGTATGGACAAGGAAACCAAGGCCCAGAGGGGCGGGTGACCTGCCCAAGGCCGTGCAGGGAGGGGCCCATTTCCTCTGGCCCAGCCTGTGCATCTGTCTCACATGCAGGCTGCAGACTCTCCCTGTGGGTGTGCGGGCCCCACGAGCACCTGGGCCTGCAGGTGGCTGGAGCCAGCCCCGCAGATGCAGACAGGGCGCTCACCATGGGCCGCGGTGTAGACGAAGGTGGGGTCAGGTAACTATAGGGACGTGTGCTCACACACACCTTACCCACACACACTCAGGCCCCGTTGCACACACGCTCACCGCCCACATGCGGGTGGGGTCCCATGCCTGCTCACACGCACAGGCTCCAATGCACGCACATGTGCATGACCCCCTCCAGGACGGAGTGCAGGAGCCGGGCGCCACCTGCTGGTGAGGATCAGCATCCTTGTGCCACCCTCCTCTGGAACCTTCTGTGGCCAGGGGTCTGGCTGGAGCCGGTTGTGCTCGGCAGGGAAGCTGAGACTGTGGACCTGCCCAGGACTCTGAGACCCTTCCTGCACACCCAGGGCAGGGTGGGGGGCGAGGTCCCTGCATATCCTGCTGCAGGAGCCCCCAGTGCCCAGAGGAAAACCTGAGGTGGGCAGACAGCAAGGTGGCATGGGGGGCAGGCAGGGGGGATGCTTGGATCCTGGGACCTCGGGACCTAGCAGGGTCTGCATGAGGCTCCGGGGGAAGGTGGTGCTTGGCTGGACCTGACCTGAGGGACCCGGCAGTCCCCAAGTTCTCTGTGGCTGTACCAGGTCCTCCTTTCCTGTGAATGTTCGGAAGGGGCAGCTCCTGCCTGACACCCCAGACACAGGAGGCCAGTTCCCCACCCCTGCTGCTCACGAGAACCTCAGTGACCCCTGTGCTGCATGGCCTGGCCAGGACGGCTGGAGCAGCGTCCTGAAGGTCAGGGGCAAGCTCCCCCAGCCTCCAGTCCCTTGGGGACCCTGTTCACCAACAATTCAGGCGTCGGGGGCTTCCCCAGACCCAGCGTCTGTCTGGGAAGTCAGGAGGCATCCAGCCCCCTCGCCAACCCCCCCACACCATCTCAACCCACATCTGCTTCTCTTCGCCTCCTGCGGCACCCCCTCCCCCAGCTCCCTTGGGGCCTTGTCCCCCACTCTCAGACCTGATCATGACCCTCGTGGATCAGGATTTCTGCAGTGGGAGGCCGGGTCTCCTGCCTACTGCAGATTCCAGGCACCCAGTCAGGGAGCTGGCCCTGACTCTGGATGTCCACATGTGCCCCAGGGAGAGTCTAGGGGCGTCCAAGGGGCGGGTTCAGTGAGGCAGGGGGCAGCACCCAGGGGTGGAGGCTCGTCCCCGCTCCCCCCAGCCCTGGCTTCTCAGTCGGGGTCACTACGGCACAGGCCCCAAAGTCTGGGTTCTGCCCACCACCCCCAAACGCACCCCTGTGCAGAATCCCTGTGCTGGCTGAGCTGAAGGCGAGGTCGGTGGTCTCAGTGGGGGTGGCAGGCTGGCCTCGCCCTGAGAGCCTGCTCCCGCCTCCCCACCCACCAAGGCTCCCCTTTTCCCATCCTGGCTCCCTGGCAGCTCCCTATGACCTCAGAGACCACCCCCAGCCCCTGCCCCCAACCCCAGGGAGAGGACCTTCCCCACAATGCCCCCCAGGCCAGGGCCAGACACTCATCCTGCAAGCTCCAGGCCAAAGCCCCTGTGCCCCCACTCCTTGAGACACTGGCGCAGACCCTGCCCTGTCTGGGAGGTGTCCTGCTGCTGGGAGACCCGCCTGGCCCGTCCAGCTCTGCCCCTTGTGGGGTACAGCCTGATTCCTCACTCACCTGCAGGAGGGGACAAGCCACACTGGGGAAGGGGTGACATGAGGTTACGCCCATGGAGTGCCTGGCCCGTGCTGGCCCCTCAGGCCCGGGGTCCTCTCGGTGGTCACCATAGTTGGGCTGCTCCTGGAGCAGCTGAAGGACAGTGCCTGGCCTGAGGCACTCAAACCCCCACTTGGCCGTGCACCTACCTCCCGGGTGGCCCCTCCTGGGCTGGGGGGGCCCCAAAGTCACTGCCTGTTTCCTCCTGGACAGACCCCTCCATGGCACCCCCATACGGTGATGTGCGGTTTTAGACTGACCCTCACCCACTGCCAGGGACTTGGCCGGCCTCCTCCCTGTCCCTGCAGCCCCCCAGGCTGACAGCAGCCCCCGACCCCTGCACCCCAGCCTAATGCCCTGTCTGTGTCCCCAGGGACGCCCCTCAGGACCCTGCTCCCTCTCTGGCATTTCGCCCCCTCCCCAGGTCCCTCAGGCCTCCTCTGGCCAGAGGGCATATGTAGGGGCAGGAAGTGGCAACCCACACAGGGGCACGAAAACACCAGAGTGCGCAGTGGAACCTCCTCCACAATCAACAACCACAAGCTTTTACCGAGCGCCAGCTGTATGCAGAGCCTGCTGAGGGCGGGAGGCCCCGAGTGGGCGGATCTGAAGGGCCGGTAAGGACCTGTGGTTCCAGACCCCCAGAAATGTTCACCTTCACCCCCATCTGGGGACAGGGACGCCTGGGCTGAGCTCCTCCCCCTCCCGTCCCTCTCCCACCTCCCTTCCTCTCCTCCCCCCCTCGCCTCCTCTCCCCCTCCCCTCTTCTCTTCTTCCTCCCCCTCCCCCTCCCTCCAGTTACTCCAGCTGTTTGGTGCCCTCCCCAGGGTACCTGGTCCAGCTGCTGCAGGGGCTTGTAGGGTGAGTGAGCATGGACCCTGCACCCACTGCCCCCCAGCCCATAGCTGGGCCTGGAGGAGGTGACTTCCCAGGTGACCTTCCTGTGGCTGGAGAGGTGGGCTCCAGCCAGGGCAGCCTGGCAGCTCTCCCAGCCTCTGTGTCTCAGGTGCCACCTGGGGTGGGGCCAGGAGGGGCTGCCAGGCACCGAGGACAGGGCCAGCTTGCAGGAGGTGTCTGGGGACCCCACCCCGGCTCTGGGCCTGAGGGCAGCTGGTCCCCCTGGTAGCCGCCTGGGCCCTGGTTAAAGGGAGCAGTTGGCTGGATGTGGCGTTGCTCCCCTGCTGGGGAGAGGTGCAGGGACCAGCCGGGCCCTCCCAGCTGAGCAGGGAAGGCCCCGCCGCACGCCGCCTCCCAGGAGCCCTGTCCCGTTGGGCAGCTGATGTGGTGCTCTTGAGTGTGGTCCTGGGCTCCTGACCCTAACGCCCCACCCTCCTGTCCCCACCCAGCCTCGCCTGCCCTAAATTCCTACCCACTCGAGCCCCTTGGCTCTTAACACTCTTGCCGTCAGACCCAGCCCTGTCCCCCAAATGCTAACCCCCTAACCCCACCCTAAACTCCCTCCCTGAAGCCTCCTGACTTGACACTTTGAGGCCAGACCCCTCAGTTCTGGGCTGACCCCTCAGTTCTCCTGACCCTCACCCGTCTATCCCTCCCCTACCACAGCTGACTTAACACACGGGAGTCAGAGGAGGCAAGTGGGGCCCCACTGAGGCTGCACCCCGAGTGCGTGGCCGTCAGACACACAGGCACTGGGCCCCAGCCCTCTCCGGCCACATCCGGGAGGTCCGCTCAGCACATCCACCCTGGGCCAGAGGGCAGCCTGGACTCCGGGACTGCCGTGCCTGGGGGCTGGAGGTGCCTTAGCCTCCTCTACCCCCTGTGACACTGCCCCTGATTCTGTGACCCGGACAAGGGCATAGCGGCCCGTTTCCTCCATCTCTGGGAAATGAGAAGCAAACGCGGCTTCTGGCGGGGTTCCCACAGCCTGGCTGGTTCCCAGAAGACGCCAGGAGGAGGAAGGGTGGAGGCGCTGGACCTGCGCCCACAACAGGACCTGGTCATAAACCGGGGCGGGGGCAGGGGCCGCAGTGTGGACAGCTGACCCTCCCTGGCCAGCTCTGCTCCCAGCCTGGCCCCCAGCTGTCAGCCCGTCCCAGGAAGCGGCACCTTTATTTGTTCCTTGAAGGAGCTGGTAGCATCGCCCGCCCGAGCCCTGGCAGGCTCCTCTGTGGGCCCAGGGGAGGTGGGCAGGTGGGAGGCCAAGCTCTCCGGGGGGCCATCCCGAGCCTGGGCCCTGGGGACTGCAGGCACAGTGCCCACCCGAACAAGAGCAGGGCACAGGCCTGGAGAGGCCACCAGTGAGCAGGCAGGGACACTGAGACCCAGAAAAGGAAGGGCATTCGTGAAGTCTGCTCGGCCATTAGCTGCCCCTGAGCTGGGCGCAGGGGCACAGTGGCCCATCTTTTCCATGGCTCAGTGTTTTGTGCTGGTCTCAGCCTGTCGATAACCAATGCGTGGTTGGACTGGCCCTTGTGGTTCTTATTCTGATTGCACTGTATTACACCCTTTGATAACAACCATCAGGAAACTGAAAAAATAAAGGTTTGTTATTTACAAGATCTGGAAATTACACAGCATACCTGCGGCCACACAGCACAGTCACGGGCAGAGAGAAAGTGCACGGGCCTGGAGTTCTGCTTTTATTGGAGTTGAGGGTGGGGGCCTAGCATCTTGCAGGCTCACTCTTTGTTGGTGAATTTAAAACATAATAGCAGGAGGAGGAAAAAGCAAGCAGCCCAAATGATCGGTTATTGAAATCAACTAAGATCTCTAAAACCAAGGAGCCTCAGCGGGGCAGCTGGGGGAGGGGGCTGGCACTATGTCTATTCGAGACAGCCCTCTTTAAAGTGGGCGCCTCTTTAAAATGGATGCCTCAGCAATCAAAGCTTAAGCCAGGCACTTGCATTAAAAAAAGAAACCAACCGTCGGGGCTGCACCCCACCCCACCCTGTGATGGCTGGGGCATCAGAGGACGCTAACTGCCTGGGTAGCTGCTACACTGACAGTCAGGGATGGAGCACGTTGTAACCCAGAAAGTACACTTCTAAATAGGATTGCAGTAGCAAATCCTATAATAATTATACAGGCACTAGTCTGAAATCCAGTCCATAGCCGTTGTCTCAAACTTGACAGGGTCCCACAATGAAACTAAGTCAGTGATCTCGGGGACACTAGGGAATCCTAGGCCATCTGGTGTAAGTAGGTTTGAACTTGTCCTGAGACAGGTAGATTGCTCCATTTCTCCTCCAACCAGGTTCTTAGTCCTGAGAATAGGTCAGTTCAGTTAAAGGGTCATGTCTCATTTCAGGAGGCGGTGATGCAGGTGGGCTCCCCAGGGTTAGGCCTATATATGGTGCAAGTAATTGCATCAGATTATTTAATAGGAGGCATTTCTGTGGAAACAAAGGAAAAAACAAAGGTTAGTGATTGGAGCAGATTATAATCCCTGTTTCTGAGTTCTGAAGGCAGCCAGTTGAGAAGATTTCTAGATGTTGGGCTCAAAGCATCTTCAGATAGAGTGAGGGCAGATGGTGGCAATCTAATAGATTTTCCTGGTGTGCAGTTTGAATGTCTCTGGTGATCTTTCTGAGTGGCCCACACAGCAACAGGCACAAAGATTGTTCATACATGAGCTGTTGTGGTGATTTTTCTGAAGTTTATGTAAAATTGTCCCACTTTAGTTGGCATGACTTTGGGAAAAGGCAGTTTTAGTTCTCAATGATTCCAAGTCAGAAGGGTGGGAGAAAAATTGGAAATGTCCAGTTTATAGGTAGAAAATAAAACCTCAAAGACAATTGGCAATGCTAGAATCTGATATCCACAAAGGTGCATGACTGAAACACAATTTTTTTCTCTCTACAATCACCCCCATTTCTGTCAGAGATAATCGAAATAAGACTAATTTGTTTGTAAAATAAGTCTAGTCTCATTAAACTTGGCCTGGCTATTCACATAAGTGCAACAAGAATAGTGGTTGACCATATAGGCTCCTGTAAGTCTGCTTTGCTGAAACTTTTCATAAGGAATCTCAGATTGAACTTTTAAATGCCTCTTGAGCCTAAGAAGCCACGCCACGATCTTTCTACCAGACTTTGCCTGAAATACCTATAGGTTTGGGTGAATTCTTCTCCTCTCGAGGTCCCCAAAATATCCTGAGATTTCTGGGCCTGCCAGGAAGTGACCTTTCTTACTCACCTGGTAAGGCTGCTTGGAACCCTATAAGCAAGGTACCAGGCTGACTTTTCTGAGGGGCTTTCTTGGCTCCATAAAGTCAACCTTAGTTCCTTAAAGCTGTCTGGTCATATCTGGGTCTATGCACATCTCTCTCAAATATGACACTGTTGGTCAAGGTCTTGGTAATAGAACCAATGTTTCCAATTGTGTCCTGTTATAAAAAGAACAGATTCTTATTGCACTTAGGCAAATAACTGTATTGCCACGAGAATAAGAATATTCACTGAGAGTCTCCAAATTCTGGAGGGATCAGGTAGAGAGAAACAGCAGCTGTTTGATCTTTGTTCACAAAAACATGCTTTACCAAATTGCTCTAAGTCATAGATAGTATGAGAGAAAAAGTTTCCTTAAATCTGGTAAACAAAAGATTAAAGAACCAGCAATGTTTCAAGCAAAAGTCGTAAAAAATTATAATCCACCTCATCGATTCATTCAGTCCTATGTAATTAATTCTTGATCTTCATCTCTCATTAGCAGTTTTATGAAGCCATCAGTTTCTCCGTTAGAGTTTTGCAAATTCTTACTCAGTTCAACGGTATGGTCTTAAAGCTTTCAGAAACCTGTATTCTAGAGTACTTGTCTGAGTCCTGCCCATGATTTTCTCTGAAAATGAAACACTTTTGCAGGAACACTTTTGCAACACATCAGAGTAAAAAACACAACCATGTCTGTAAATGACAAAGACTTAAAAATGGCTATGGTTAAACGTCTGATGAGAGTTCATTATAATGCAGTTGACAAAGAAATTTGGTTATTTCTGTGACACACAACGTTTTAACATAATAGCTAGAATTATAAGTGATAACATTGTACCAGGACCTATCATATTTTTAGGAATTTCATACAATTTCTAGAACACTTATATTAATAACATTCACCCGTACACTGTAACCTAAGAAGGTTTATCATCACTTATTTGACAATGCTTCCCGTGTAATTTAACATGCCAAATAAGCCTAATTAGTGTTAACGTCTCCCTTTTTTAAAAAGAGAGAGAAAAAAATCTTTTGAGATGTTCGAGGGGCCCTCTGGAAGGTCAAAAAGACTTCATTTAGAATTTGATTTGGGGAAGTTTGTCAGAAATATCAAAAGTTTTGGACACGACTAAAAAGGATCACAGATCATCATGAAACAGTACTTCATTATCCGTTTAACCAAAGTAACACTAAAAGAGTGCAAAGGCAAATAGACAAGGTTACACAGTTCTGAGCAACACTTAGCTCTTTTAATAGAGAAGATTTGGTTTTAAGTCATCACAGGCCTGATGAAGACTGTGTGGAGCACAGTCAACAAGACACAAAATCATCGCTTTCCAAGCAGATTACTTAAAAGAAAAATCTTTGCTTAAATTTTTTATTAAGAGCAGACCAATAATCTAAGAAAACTTTGTCCTTTTATCGATGAAAGAAAATTAAGTTTTAGTTTTACATAAGTACGCTATTGGTATTAAAGCTTAACTTTAAAACCCTTATAATAACAATTCAATTTTTTAGCCAACTTGACCACACAAGAGTCCCTCTTTTCTCCCCTACCCTTTCTACGTCCATAGTTTGTCCTTCATTTTCTTCTTTCCTATTATGAAATAACCAGCTTTTTACTTTTTTAGGATAAAAATAACTTTCGTTTCCCTGCATCTCCATACCTCATACCTTTTCTAAAAAGAAGGAAACCCACATCCTACTTTCTGTGCATACAGAGTTATTTCCTGTATTGTTTTTATAGCTTTATTTACGTATATTGATTAGAATTCTTAACCCTCAGAAACCTTAATTTCTAGTGAAAACTAAGAAGTAAGCAATTGTGAACTGTTTTTTACACCAGCATTCTTTAAATGGGCAAATTTATAAATATATTTCATAGCTTCTAGAAACACATATGTTTCCTCATAGCACAATTTTTTAATGTGCCACAAGACATGTTTACCAACAGATCAAATATCTTTAGTTCCTCTGTAATGGGGTTAAAAGAAGATAAACTTAGACTTGTTTAGCAATTAATGCTTCAGTATTTTATCTTATTTGGAAGTGATCTAGACATTCAATGAATTTTTTCATTTAACTTAACTTAGCAAAACTTTAAAGTACCAAAAATATTTGGAAAACTATTTTTAAGCCGACTTACCATAACACATACTTATTGCTGAAAAGTTCACCTAAACTCTTATCCCACTTACATTTATCTAAATTATTTGTTCCCAACAATTATGTTTAGATTACCCATGAAACCTTCATTAGAGAGTAGACAAAGTCAGCCATCATCTCTAGCTACTTTTCTTGCTGACGAATTTTGTAGCGATAACATGAATTTATTTGACTAGTGAACCCAGGTAGAGTAAAAGTTTTTTATCTGCATTATATTTAATGCTGATAACTCTGAAGACATATCCATTTAAATTAAACTAAACATAAACTAGCTTTTATTTACCAAAGATTGTCCCAGATCACATGAACTTGAAAAACATTTGGGTTAGTTTCTATTTTTCTATGTCTTTTTCTGAGTTTCAGGAATACTTAATACATAAGCACTTATTTTTAAGCCAACTAAATAGAGCTCTTTTATAAATTAATTTAGTAATACCATCCAGAGGTAGAAAAATATTACACATCTACAACTTAGATGTATAGATACGTCTAAACATACAGATAAATGCAAACAGTGCCCTTATAGCTTTCATTCTAAAGCTATAGCCATGAGTCACGTACAATAATATAAAACTCACTAGTTTATAGAGAACAGTTGGATGCAAACTCTTTTTTTTCCTTTAATCTTAGGCTGAACATAAGCATTGTTTTAGTTACCTCCTGAGGTGTTTCCATTTCAAAGACATGGTAGGATTTACATCTTCAAGGGACGGGGATAGAGTGTAAGTTTTCTCCTAGGAGCTTTACTGCCTTTTGGATATTTTTGGCAGTCCCAGTAAAATGTAGCAGCACTGCCCTGTAGTTAGAGGGAGAGCCCTGTAAAAACAATTCTCCGGACTCAAGGTCAAATGAGGCCTCTTCAGGGTTGGAAATCAAGGGGGGGTCACTTGGGTCACTGTGGCCATGGAAATGGTCAGCCCATTGGACCACGCCAACTTAATGCAGCAGGAGATGGGCTTCATCCTAATGTTTCCCCTTCACTGTGAGCCTTGGCGGTGGTCACTGTGGTGGGAGGATGGGCATGGAGCCAGGAAACAACTATCCAAGCCAGGAGAGGGGGCCCTGGTACGAATATCGGTGGCTTTAGAGGCCTTTGCCTTCCCTTCTCCCTCTTCCTCCTCACTAGGGGGCTTGATAACCCCATCAGCTTTTCCCTTGGTGGCAATGACACCTCTTGAGTTGTGCTTCTAGTGCTGCCCCATTCAGGGGAAAGCCTGGGGGCTCAGGATCCGTGGTATCTCAGAGGCAACGAGCATAAAGCCCAGATGGATCTTTAAGAGAATTATGGATTTTAGAGTCTTTAGAGATACCGGCCAGTTGATGCATTTTGGTGGCTGTGGGTAACAGTTCAGAGCCCATTGCAAACAAACAAACAAAAAACCCCACAATAGCCAGTTAGTTTCCCTCTCTCCTTCCTGCTGCATACAATATTTAAGAAAGGTTTGAATTTCAATTAAACTATACAGTTTTTGATCTCAGTTTCTACTTCTTGATTTTCTCCTGTTACCTTAATGTTATGTGTTGTTACCGGAAGATTCTGGATGACGTCACTATGAGCTCTCTTCGTAGGTAGTTGTTTCCCTTTCTGGGGTGTCCCAAGAGACCTCTCCAAGATTGGGGTCTGCCTCCACTAGTGTGATACACAGAGAGTCTCTGGGAAAAGCCCCTAGGTCTCTGGAGCGTGACCCCAGAGTCTTGGCGTGTCGGTATGCAAGGCAGTGAGCAATGCCTGGGAAGCTTCTGTGGGGTTTGGCTTTTATCAAGGAGCTGGTGTACCCGTCCAGCGTTCTTAGGGGGCGCTGGCCGCATATGTTCAGGACATTTATATTTGTCCACTAGTGTTTTAGCAACATCATGCCAGAGATTGGACCTATAATATCCCATGGGGTCAGGGGACGAAAAGTGACAGTAGTGAGTGAAGTGGTGACGTGGAGACTGTAGGCCTCTGTTGTGTTTTCCCTCTGGTGGTACCTCTGGTTTCCTGTTGCAATGCTATTTCACTCTTCTGGGTTAGGACACATCACAGGCAGGACCCGCTGACTCAGTGGTCACAGGGTGAGGTCCCCCGTCCTCCTCACCTACGGGAATCTTTTCCTCTTGCCTTCATCCCAGAGCCTCTCCTTGGGTGGTGACAAGACGCTTGTGATCCAATCCACCCTCCTTAGCTCTCTGTGGCCTTGAGGCGTGGAGGCCTCCTTACGCACATTAATAGTCAACGAAGGCCTTTATAGTTAGTGGTCTAATCATCTCGTTAGGCCTTGATCATGCTGATCTGGGGAGACTGTTGGATTATTATGGCAGCCTGCAGGCAACACACAACAGAGGCAACATGAGAAAGCACATAGCAGCTGACAGACCCCCAGCAAGCAGTGCGCCTTTCCCAGATGGTGTCACAACCTGAGTGAGATGGTTAATAAGTAAGGTGCAGGGAAGGGGCATTCCCCTTGGTTAATTACGAGGGCAATCATGCAATCCTGCCGACGACACCAATAGTTTTGTGCTGGTCTCAGCCCAGCAATTACCAATGTGTGATGGGACCGGCCTTTGTGGTTCTTATTACGACTGCAAGATGCTCTTCAGCAATAACCATCAGGAAGCTTTGAAAAAATAAAGGTTTATTACTTAGAGGGCCTGGAAATGACACAGCACACCTGGGACCACACAGCAAGGTCTCGGGGAGAGAGAGAGAGAGCGCGGCCCTGGGGTTCTGCTTTTATTGGGGTTGAGGGTGGGGCCTAAGGTTTCCAGGGCTCACTCTATTGGTGAATGTAAAACATAAGAGCAGAAATTTAAAGCTCGGAAAGAGAAAAAATGAGTGGCCCAATGGTCGGTTATCAAAATCAACTGAGATCTCTGAAACAAAGGGGCCTCAGCGGGGGAGGCGGCCGGCTCTTGATGTAGCGTGTGGCTGGTATGTGTTTATTCAAGACAGCCCTCTTGGAGGTGGAGGCCTGGCAATCAAAGCTTGTCAGGCAGTTGCATTACAAAAAGAAAAGCCAACTGTCTGGGCTAGGCCACACCTAGCTTCTCTAGGATGAGGAAGACGATGATCCACTGAGGGAGAAGTGACCACTTTCATTTATTTTAGTTTTGAAAGGAGATGTGTGCAGGGGCGTTTATAGTGTTCCTTTCCCTGCTGGCTGTCCCTGGGCTGAGTCCCCACCCCGGCGTTGATGTTCACCTGTGATTCTAATGATATTCTCGAGTGATAACTGCTCAGCTCCACGCGGCATGGTCCACAGTTCCCCTGGGCTCCCTGAGACCCTCTTTGGGGCACTGTGAGCTCTAAGCTATCTTCACAACCAGACTGAGAAGTGATTTGCCTTTTTCACTGGGCTCACGTTTGCACAGATGGTGCAAAAGCCCCAGTGGGCGAAGCTGCCCGCTCCTTGGCAAGGATCCCTGTGTGGCCCCCGGGGCAGGGCGACCTCTTCTCCTCCCCCCCCCCCCCCCAGCAAAAGAAGCACCAGAGTCCGTTAGGGACGGCCGGGTGAATCAGCAAACGTTCCTAATGTAACGGAATCTAGTCTCAGCCCTGGGGCGTGAGGAATCGACTGTCGCACAAACGTCCCACTTGCTCGCATGTGTGATGTCGAGGTGTGAGCTGGACTGGCCGTGTGAAAGAACCACTGACCGACGGGCTGTGGTTGCTCAGACCTGGGGTCTGTGCGGCCGTTTTCTCCAGTGTGAACATGGGACCCTGTCCCTTCAAGAAAACAATGGAAATTCTTCGTTGCCATGGTAAATTTGAGCTTTCTTGCACTCTCAAGTGCAAACGAGAATTTTGGAACCTGCTGCTGTACACGAGACAGCTCCCCGATCTGAATGCCTGTCTGTGGAGGCGCGGTGAGTGCTCCACGCTGGAAATGGGCCGTGCCCGCCTGCGGGAGATCTGTGAAACTCCATGAACCTGTGTTTCCATGCGACCCACGCGGGCTGTTCCGGAATCAGGACAGAGCGAGATGGACCCAGGGTGGACAGGGCACTGGTGTGGGCTCATGTTCTGGATCGCAGCTTGCCTTAAGAAACTGCCTCTTGTTGGGGTTTGCTGTCCCATCAAAGGAGAAAGCACACAACTATCTGAAAAGGCTTTTATGTGCTCCTGCCTTTTCCGAGTACCGTACAAATCCGTGTGAAGCCGGCTTTTCTCCGTGCACTTCAACCAAGACAACGTGTCCCCACAGCCTGAAGGCAGACGCCGTGACGAGGTCCAGCTGCCTGCGGGGAAGCCTGACAGCAAGGAGAGTTGCAGAAACGTCTATTAATGCCACTGTCCTCACTGATTTTTTCTGTTTTGGAAAACACAGTTATTTTGTAAAGATGTTATTTACATTAGCATGCAATGTGGTTCTTGTCTTTTTTTAACTGAAATAACACACATTTTTAAAATGTCTCAGTTTTAATGCCTATCAAGGCTAACGTCGATAGATATTGCCGGGCCCTCAGCACTTTTTAGGGTGTAAAGGGGCCCTGGGTTGGAGGAGCTGGTCCCCGTCATTAGGGAGAGCAGACGCTTTGTCTTCCTTGTCCTGCTGGGGGCACCGCTCTTTGCTGCAAGAGTGTGTCTGGGCTCCTAACACCTTCTTGGGGGGCTCTGATCTTGGGGAGTGTGGAGGCCGACCCACCCAGTGCCCCCATTTGATAGAGCTGCCTCTGCTCTGGGCCCCTCCCTGAGGGGTCACTGCTGGGGGCTGGCTGCCCTGACCTGTATGTATTTATTTATTACTTAATTTTTCTCTCTCTTTTTAAAATTTTTATTTTTTTTAATTGTGGTAAAATACACATAACATAAAATTTACCATCTTAACCTTTTTTGTGTGTGTGAGGAAGATTAGCCCTGAGCTAACATCTATTGCCAATCCTCCTCTTTTTGCTGAGGAAGAATGGCCCTGAGCTAACATCCGTGCCAATCTTCCTCTACTTTATTTATTTTTTAATTTTTTTATTGCGGTAACATCGGTTTATAACATTATATAAATTTCAGGTGTACATCATAATACTTCTATTTCTGCATAGACTACATGATGTATCTTCCTCTACTTTATATGTGGGATGCCTGCCACAGCACGGCTTGATAAGCAGTGCATAGGTCCGTGCCTGGAATCCCAACCTGCAAACCCCGGGCCACCTAAGCAGAGTGCGCGAACTTAACCACTACACCACCGGGCTGGCTCCCGTCTTAACCATTTTTAAGCGTACAGTTCAGGGGCATTAAGTATATTCACATTGTTGTGGAGCCCTCACCACCATCCATCTCCAGAACTTTCCATCTTCACAAACTGAAACTCTGTCCCCGTTAAACACTAACCCCCCATCCCCCTCCCCCAGCCCCTGGCATCCTACATTCTGTCTCTATGAATTTGATGACTCTGGGGACCTCATATGAGTGGAATCAGACAGGATTTGTCCTTCTGTAACTGGCTCATTTCACTCAGCACAATGTCCTCAGTGTTAGTTCCTGTTGTAGCACCTGTCAGAATGTCCTTCCTTTTTAAGGCTCAGTAATAGCCCGTTGTCTGGATAGACCGCATTTTGTGTGTCCATTCGTCCATCGATGGACACGTGGGTTGCTCCCACATCTTGGCTGTTGGGAATAAAGCTGCTGTGAAAATGGGTGTGCAAAGATCTGTTTGAGTCCTTGCTTTCACTTCTTTTGAGTGTGTTCCCAGAAGTGGGATTGCTGGGTCATATGGTAACTCTATGTTTAACTTTTGGAGGAGCCTCCATACTGCCTTCCACAGTGACTGCACCATTTTGCATTCCTGCTAACAGTGCATGGAGTTCCAATGTCTCCACATCCTCGCCAACACTTGTTATTGTCTGTTTTTTTGGTACAACTGGCCTGGCAGGTGTGATGCCCTGGTCTTCCAGCTTGAGGTCCCTTCTTGGAGGCCCCAGGGGCTTGGATACTGCAGAGCCTGAGGTGGGTTTTCAGACCAGGCCCCGTTTGCTACCCCATCAGACCCTCCCCCAGGCTCGTGCACCCCTCAGTCACTGCCCTCATCTTCCCTGGGGAGCATCTCCCCTGTTCCTGGTGCCTGTCTGGTCAGTGGCTGAGGGGGCTGAGCTGCACCTGCCCCCGGGAGACCTGCCCAGAGATCAAGGTGTCCCAGGGCCTCCCGTCCCTAGAAGGGTGCTCAGAGCTCCCCGCCGGGGCCCAGGGTATCCATGTGTCTCGAGTCTCTGAACCAAGGCCTAGAGATTCGGCTGGGATGCAGGCCCAGGTCTCCCCGTCAGGCGGGAATCTGAGGGCCCTGGATCCCGACCCAGCGGGGCTGGACACCGGATGTGTGTTCTGGGGCTGATGTTTGCCATCTTTATGGTCTTCTTTCTTTATTGTGCTGTTTAATTGTGTTAAGATGGGGTCAGAGGTGCAGGCAGCAGGGCTTTATGGCCTTGGGGTGAGCACGGAGCAGGCCAGGCCCTTTCCACTGAGGTCAGCAGTGACACTGAGGGAGCCCTTGACTCAT
Organism: Ceratotherium simum simum; assembly: GCF_057802395.1. NCBI lineage: Eukaryota > Metazoa > Chordata > Mammalia > Perissodactyla > Rhinocerotidae > Ceratotherium > Ceratotherium simum. Next base: position 970,360 of record NC_141933.1, on the reverse strand, counting down.
GTGGCAGGAATGTGGAGAGATGCCAGACACTGATTATTTCTCATGTGCAGGCCCTAGAGAGTAACCACAAAAACTGGAAAATGCAGACAGAAGTCCCCTAGGCCTCTGAAGGCTCCGGTGCAGCTCTGAGAGTTGTTTCCATTGTGGCGCGTTCTTAGGGACAATTTGTATCCAATTCTCTTCGTTAAATAATGTTAACTTCTCTGGATATAGAGCAATTCATGTGCGTCAGAGGAACGTGTCAAACGCAGAAACGTGTGGAGAAGGCGGCTAGAGCCCCTCTCCTCTGCTTAGGCCCCACTGTCAGCAGCCCGGGCCCCCCCATCCTGGCCCTGCAGAGGGACCACAGGGTGGAGGTGGGAGTCTTGAGGCCCGGGCTCCCCTTGGACACGGGGGTACCAGTGCCCACCTGGTGTTTCCCTCGAAATGAGCTGCGAAGTGATGCGAGGGGCGGGGCCAGAGGAGCAGCAGGATGGAGAGTGACCCCTAACCCCCCACGGGCACCCCCACCAGCTGGGTCTCCTTGCTGAAGACCCTCTGGGCTCCTCAGAAATGAAGGCGCACACCATCCGGCCATGTGCGGACAGAGCCCTGCCTGGGAGGTGGGGCCGGGCCGGCACCAGCTGGGGGTCCTGCCCTCCTGGAGAGACCGTTGCTGGCCCCTGACGGGCTGGCGAGGGTCCTGCCCTGGCTGGGTTGCGGTGAGGTTTAAACGTTATTCGTGGGTCTCCTGGGCCGGTGCTGGCGCACGTGGGCACGCCTAAATTGCCCCAGTTCTCACCTCAGATTGCTTTATGGCCTCTTTTTCAACAGCCTAATTGGGGAAATTACATTAAACATTAAATATTCGTTGAGAACACGATTTTTAATGGCTGAGGAATATTCCACGGCAAAGCCTCACCGCCCTGCACTCTGCCAGGCCCCGTTGGCAAGACAGCGGTGCTGAGGGCAGCTCTGGTGTCTGGGAAATCCGGGGGCGGCCTGACTGTGAATACTCATTAAAGAGGCAGCAGCTGGGCTCCCCGTGGCCAGAGGTGGCCAGAGGAGCCCCCGGGACGCTCAGCCCCCCATCCTCCCACCAGCCCCAGCCTCTGTCCGCACCCTTGCCAAAGGCTCTGGAAACACCCTCCTTTAAAGCAACCGCCAAGTTGATGGCAAACACCAGGCTCACTTTCTTTGTGTTTCCTGGAGACGGTTCTCTGGTGTGTGTGGCCATGGCCCCCTGCCATTCGCAACAGGTGAGGCTCAGGGAGGCACAGGATGTGGGGTGATGCCAGGGCCTCGTGCCTTCCCAAGTGCGTTCAGAGGGAAGGGGTCGGGGGCCCACTGGGCCCAGATGGACCTGAGCTAGAACTTCATCCATCACCTGACCTCCATGAGCCCCTGCCTGACCATGGGCCACAGTGATGTCTGGGGTCTCCTGGAATTGGGGTCTCTTCAGGGCCAGTGTCAGTAGCCCCCGAAAGGTCAGATGGGGTCCCCTGCCCTGGTGCATGGTCGCCCTGGTAAATGGCTGCAGGTCCTCTGGGGACGGCGGGGAGCAAGACTCACTGTCTACCTTTTCGGTAGTGTCCAGGGGTCTTCTCCAGGGAACCCGGCCTCCCCTGCGTTCGACGGGTCTGGCTCTGTGAACTGGCCGCAGTCTGGGAACGACACAGGGGCCCTGACTCTGTTAGTGTGACTCAGGTTAGATGTTTGTTCACTTGACCTAGAGCTTTTCTGCTTCTACAGACCACGTAGACCACGTGAGAATCCAGTGGGCTTCCCATCTCCTTTGCTTCCAGGAACATGGCGATCAGCTAGCCAAGGCCATCCGTCTGCGTGAGCCAGACTCTTCTGAGTGCTGCTTTGACTATGTTGTCCATCATGGTCACCACGTCCATCTGGCCCTTAGTGGCTGAGAGCTGCCACCTTGGGCCCTGGGACCCATCACTCTCCCTGCACTCAGGTTGCCCGATTCCGTGGCTGCGATTTTTGACCTCTGAAGAGTGACCCCGAGCTCCTCAAGGAAGCCCGTGGTCCCCTCACGAGTCCGTTCCTCACAGTCATGGTGAAAGGAGCGCGCTCTGGACCCTCACGGGTGGCGAGCAGGTCTCACCTGATAAGTCCACTCTGACGTCCAGGCTCCCTGAGCCTGGGGTCCTTCCTCCACAGAATCCGAGGCCATTCTGGCATTTCAGCCTCTTTCAGTGGGGTCACTTTTGGTCTGTGTTTCAGTCAACCCCCCAACCCAACTGTGAGAACCCCCCGTCCTGAGAGCAGCGGTCAGTGCAGTGTCCTGCTCGGTGGGCCCATGCCAGCGTCTTCAGCCTGACCACTGCCACAGTGTCCTCAGTCCCCGACCCCAAGTGGCTCCCCGAGTTTCTGTCTGTGTAAGTTGGGAAAGTCAGCCCGTTCTTCGGGGTGCCGTGCACCTCTTCCCATCACACTCTGTGCCCGCTTTCTGGGGCCGGGGCCTGGAGCCCGGGCCCTCGGGAATCAGCCGCGGGGCTTGTTTTTGAGAGGTGGTAAATCCATCACGTTGTCCTCTCTGATTTGTTTACTTTTAGGATCAGAAAGGTGTTCTTCCCCTAAAGATCAGATAAACGTTTGACTCTATTTTCTTCTCACTCTTTTTCAGGAACCTGCTTTTTTTTTCTTATTTTTACCAAATAAACATTTCTCAGGTTATTAAAGATTCTTATTGAACATTATTTTAAAACTTAAAATGATTTCATTTGTTGTTGTTGTTTTTGTGTGTGTGAGGAAGATCAGTCCCTGAGCTAACATCCACGCCAATCCTCCTCTTTTTGCTGAGGAAGACCGGCTCTGAGCTAACATCTATTGCCAATCCTCCTCCTTTTTTAACTCAAAGCCCCAGTAGATAGTTGTATGTCATAGTTGCACATCCTTCTAGCTGCTGTATGTGGGACACGGCCTCAGCATGGCCAGACAAGCGGTGCGTCAGTGCGCGCCCGGGATCCGAACCCCGGGCCGCCAGTAGTGGAACGCGCACACCCAACTGCTAAGCCACGGAGCCGGCCCCAATCCTCCTCTTTTTGCTGAGGAAGATTGGCCCTGGGCTAACATTCGTGTCCATCTTCCTCTACTTTATATGGGAGGCTGCCACAGCGTGGCCTGACAAGTGGTGTGTCGGTGTGTGCCCTGGATCGGAACCTGTGCACCTGGGCTGCCAAAGCGGAGCGCGAGCACTTAACTGCTACACCACCGGGCCGGCCCCGATTTCATTTGTTTTTGAATAAGCAAAGAGTATAGCATGAAAACAGCTTCCCTGTTCCCCTGCCCAGGAAGGTCCCCTGCCCTGGACCTTCTGAGAGATATTCTGTACACGTGTGGAGTCATGTCTCCCGGTGGCCGTTAAGAGAGGGCCACAGACAGGGTGGCGTAAAACAACGGAAATTGATTCTCTCCCAGTTCTGGAGGCCGGAAGTCTGAAATCACGGTGTCGGCAGGGCTGTTCCTCTTGGAGGCTCTGGGGAGGCTCCTCCCTGCGTCTCCAGCTTCCGGTGGCCCAGGTGTAGCTGGCCTGTGGCCGCATCGCTCCGGTCTCGGCCTTTGTCCTCATGTGGCTCCTTTGCTGTGTCCCTCTGTGTGTCCTTTTCTGTCAGGCCCACCCTAAATCCAGGATAATCTCATTGAGAGATCCTTAATTACATTGCAAAGATCCTTTTTCCGAACGAGGTCACATTTGCAGTTTCCAGGTGGACATGACTTTGGGGAAACCATCCAACCCACGACAGTCCAGAAGAGTAAGGGCCTGTTCTCTCTCTGGTACGTACTTGCAGCATTCTCCGAATTCTGCTCTGCATCAGGCCGGGGCAGGTGGAGAGGAGCCTCTGGACCTGGCGTCTTTCAGTGGTGTCTAACGGAACAGATATACGCAGCAGGCGACGTCCTCACCTGGTTTTCTGACCCGTGAAGCGAGACCCACTATGGCAGGCAGGGATGAGTAGAGGGCGAGAAACCGCCTTCCGCCCGGCCGAGCCAGTGAACCAGAGGGCGTCCGGCCCGCTGGTGTAGCTGCAGTTAGCGCTGCCCTCAAAGGCCGTAGAGGACGAAGGGACAGTTGTCCTCACCGTGTCCCCATTCGCTTTGTGTGAATGGCCCCTCAGCATGCCGTCGGGTCGTGGCGGACATCAGGAGCGGAACCAAGTGTTGCCCAAGGCTCTGCAGCTGCACCTGAGGTGGCTTCTTAATTGCAACAGACGCATGCGCCTCTGGTGTGGGTGGTGAGGTTGTTTATCTGTCTGAAGTGCTTTTCTCAGCCTGCAACAGAAAACCCGATTGAAGCCGATCACACACACGTCTGTAGCTTGTTTTTCTCGAGTTTAGGGAGGGAGCGCGCATTGCCATGTCGGCCCTGGAAGGTCTCCGGAGAGACTTTGGGATCAGGACAGGAGGCTCTGCCTCGCCGGCTGGGGCTCTGCTTGTTCAGTGGTGTTGGGAAGTTGGGCAGACCTGGGGCTAAGACCCCTGTCCCACAAAAGGGGCTGTGAGTCTCTTCTTCCCACCTCCCGGCCCCCTGCTCACCCCTTTGTGCTCTGCTCCGCGGGCTCCTCCACAGACCCCTTCCAGCTGCTTCCCCATGGGTTCTGCCAACCAGAGGCGCGGGTGGGGGGCGGCGAGGGCCTCCTGCCCCTTCAGCACCGCACCAGCCACACGGCGCCTCCTCCCAGACACCAGCTCCGGCTGTGACAGGCACCTGAGTCTGAACCCCAGGTGTGAGGGTCTCCGCTGAGCGCCAGGTTCCGGTAACCCCACCTCTCCCTGTCTGTTCTCCGGATCCAGGCGTGGTAGCCGTGTCCTGCATTTACTGACATGGGTTCGTTCTGGATATCTCTTCAGTACTTGCAGTCTTCCAACAACCCTCGTGTTACATTGCCTCTATTTGAGATGCTGCCATGGTTTAGGTTTCTCTGACTTGGTGGAAGTTTCTGTGCACACAGGACGTTCTACGGAGCTTCTCCCAGGCTCCATGGAGGCCACGGCTCAGGGCCCTGGGTATTTGGAGCGAAGTCACAGGCATTTCTGGAGACCACTGTTCTGCTTTTGGAAAGCAGGTCCTGCCTTGCTCCTGGGCCCCGTGGGGCTGCCTGGCATGGGACAGCAAGTGACCATGCCAGCTGAGCTGCCGTCATGAACAGGGTCCTCTGCCCACCACACTGCAGGCTGGCCGCAGGCACCAGCCTCAGAGTGGGTGTGTGAGAATTGGTGGGAGCAGCTCCTGGAGGCCAGGCAGGCCATGTGAGGGTATGCCCCTGACACCCCCACCCGCTGCAGTGGCCCTGCCTCCATCCACACCCGTGGCCTCGCAGGGAGTCCTCTGCGACCAGCTGACTGAGAACTGGGGCCCGGCTTACAGGGGTTCTGCAGGATACACTGGCCGGCACCCACTGAGACAGAGGCTAGAGCATCGATGTAGTCAGAAATGTCCTCAGGAAACTCATGGCCAGAGGGCAGAGTCTGAGGCTGAGAACTCAAGTGCTATTACGTTTGTGGGATCGCACAGGAGGAGGGGCACAGTGGAGGCAAGGCATTGAGCGAGTGGGGGGTGCCCGGGGAGGACCAATTCACCCGAGGGCTGTCCCTGGAGCTGCCTTCACTACCTCTTAGTGGTCCATTGGCCAGGGGCGAGGGGGAGGGGCAGGATTCGCCCACTGGTTACCTTCCTCCCACCTCAGGAGGTGACATTCCCAAACCAGGGGTGTGCACGAGTGGGTGCCACCAGGTATGTGTGGAAGTGATGGGAGAGCCCGGGGGGAGGGGAGGGGCTCTCACACATCACAGAGGGATGTGTCTGCAGGAAGCCACTGGAGGCCACCCAGAGCTGGCTGCCCAGCAGCCGCTGGAATGAGGACTGGACGTGGTCATAAGGGGTACTGACCCCCCCCAGACAGAGCTTTGGCAGGGGCGTCGGTTGGCTGCTTGCCTGGAACGAGAGACGGCCAGAGGTCTGAATCCGCACTGATGCCCAGAGAGTGGCTGGCGAGTCGGCTGAACATCCAGGGCCTGGAAAAACAGGATTGTAATTCCAGGGGCCAAGAGGTCTGGGGGGGGTGTGTGTGTGGGTGCAGGTGGGCAGAGAGGGTGAAGCTCTTTGTGTCCCGTGTGAGTGCCCACCAAGGACTTCGCAGCAGAGGAGGTGCCTGGCACTCAGGTCGACAGGTGACTAGTCCGGGCGGGGGTCCGTGGCCTCTTTCCCTGGTCTCTCCGTGCTTGCTCCGTGGCCCAGGAGCGGAGCGGCCCTTGTGGCAGGTCGGAGGCCCTGCGTGGCTCAGCAGCACAATCTCCCTGCTGACCTCAGGGCCTTTCCCCGGGGCACAGGCCAGCCCCGGGTCCCCATCCTCCACGGAGGGCCAGCACTGGGTCCCCACAGCTTTTCTGGACATGGGTTTGCTTTTCCTGCGCACAGAGCTTCTGCCAGCACATCACCCATGGACCCAGCAGCATCTCCTTCCCCGCCATCTGCCCCCATTCCCCACGGCTCCCTTCCTCCCTCACAGGAAAGAAATGCAACGGGACTTCAGGCTGTGGGCCTGTCTTCCCATCACTGGAGCCCGTCCCCCAGGAGCAGCTGGTCTGATGTCACTGAAGATGGGCTGTGGCACCAGCTGGGAGACCGCCCCTGAGAGGACGGGCTGCCACCCCGCAGAGTGGACTGGACACCGAAACAGTCCGGGGCTGTTTCTCAGAATCATGGTGCAGAAGCTGCGGTGGCTCCCCTTGCCATCACACCTGGTCGCCTGCCCTTAGGATATCGCTTTTCATTCTAGTTTTGAGGCCTTGGGTCCTAAGAGAGGACCACTCTTACCCGGGGACACAGAACTGGCTGCTGGGATCGGAGGTTGAGGGTCCCCAGTGCTCTTTCCTGACACTGAACCCACAAGAAAGAGTGCAGATCACCTCTTGTTGGGGTGATGAACCCTAGCTACCGCGGGGGGTCAGATGGCAGCTATACACTGGGGTCAGGGAGGACTCTATAGACTCCAGTGAGACCAGGACTGAGACCAGATGACAGAGACCCTGAGCAGTAACAAATGCGTGTTTTTGCAGACGTGTTATCATGAATAATTTTAGACTCGCAGAAGTTGCAAAAGTAGTACAGAGATGAACAGCACACCCTGCACCAGCTCCCCCCGTGGTAACCACAGTCACCCAAACGAAGAAGTTAACACTGGTGTGTGGCTGTGATCTGCCTGCGGGCTTTACCCGGGCACCGCCTGCCTCTCCGCCCGTGCCCCTCAGAGTCCACGTCCCATTGGTTGTCTCGTCTCCTTCGATCTGTGACAGCTCCTCGTTCTTTCCTTGTCTCCCACGACCTTGACACTTTTTTTTTTTTTTTGGTGAGGAAGATCAGCCCCGAGCCAATATCCGTGCCCATCCTCCTCTTTTTCTGTTGAGGAAGATTGGCCCTGAGCTAGCATCCATGCCCATCTTCCTCTACTTTATATGGGACGCCGCCACAGCATGGCCTGACAAGCGGTGCATCCATGCACCCCTGGGATCCAAACCCGCGAACGCTGGGCCGCTGAAGCGGAGCGCGTGCCCTTAACTGCTTACACCACCACGCCGGCCCCCGACCTTGACACTTTTGAAGAGTCCTGGGAGGGGATTTTTTAGAACGTCCCTCAGTTCGAGTTTGTTGGCTGCGTCCTCGTGACCGAGTGGGATTTTGCAGAAGTGAGGTGCTCCTCCCGGTGCATGGCGTCAGAGGATGTGTGATGTCGCTACGTAGTGTCACTGGTGGTGCTAAACTCCATTCCTTGGTTAAGGAGTGTCTACCAGGTGTCTCCCTGCAAAGTTCCATCCATCTAATTCTTTTTTTTTTTTTTGCTGAGAAAGATTAGTCCTGAGCTAACACCTGTTGCCAATCTTCCTGTTTTTTTGCTTGAGAAAGATTGGACCTGAGCTAACATCTGTGCCAATCCTCCTCTTTTGTATGTGGGTCGCCACCACAGCACGGCTTGACGAGTGGTGTAGGTCCGCACCTGGGATCTGAACCTGCAAACCTGGGCCTCGGAAGCGGAGTGCACCAGACTTAACCACTACGCCATGGGGCCAGCCCTCCGTCTACTTCTTAACTAGTGAATATCTTCAGGAAGATACTTTGAGTCTATGCAAATAACTTGTTTCCCTTCATACCTGGGCCCACGATGGTAGGCTCTGTCAGCAGACACTGCCTACAGCAACAATACCACGGTGTCTGATGGTGAACTCTATTTCCTCCTTTCCTCTTCATTAATCAGTCGGAATTTTTCTACAAGAACGAGCTGTTCCTTTTCATTTGTTTATTTATTCAATCATTTATATTACTATGGACTCACAGATATTTGTTTCAGTCTTTGCATCATAATCTCAGATTACAGTTATTTATTTGGTTGCTCAAATTGTTCCAGCTCTGGCCCCTGGATCCTTCATGCTGCCTCCTGCATCCTTGGGACCTACCTCCCTCCTTTTCTGAGCACTTCCTTGTTTTCTGGCACCACAGAATGCTCCAGGTTTATCCTGTAATTTCTTTGCCCAGAGGAAACTATTTCTCCAAGGAGCCCTTGTTCCTTTTTTGGAGAATGGTATTTAGAAACCAAGATCTGGGCATTAGGTGTGGTCATTATCCTGGGTGTCTTGTGTGTAGGCCCTCTCAGTGGAGAAGAGAAAAATACACGTGTGCATGCCAACTGAAACATGCAAACCTATCATCCCTCTGTCTTATCTATGTATCTGTCTATGTATCTATCTAATCTATCTATCCTGTTACCGAACCAGATTTGTTTTGCCCGCTGCCCAGAAAGCCAATCACCAAGATGATGAGTTTGCAGAGAGAAAGGGTTTAATCACAAGGAAGCCAAGTGAGGAAATGGGAGAACGAGTCTCAAATCCGCTTCCCCCAAAACAGGGACACAGGGATATTTACGAGGTAGGGGGCAAGGTGGTCTGAAATGATTGGACGTGAGGAGAGGTGAGGTAATTGATGATCTGCGCAAGCGTAGTCAGACTTCATGCCTCTTCATAAGACACATGTTCACAAAATGGCGGCGTCAGCATGATCTGAGGGTGGAGTTTTTAGCCTCTTGACGTCAAAGATCGCTTATCGGACATCTGCGTGGACCCAGTTGATAGGTTGGTGGTCTCAGCCAGCCTGAAGTGGACAAGGGGTTCAAATTCCTGAAAAACAGCTCAAACACCCATTACCATGGTGATAACCAGGGAGATGTTATCTATAGGAATCTAGTGGGAGTCAGACAGCATATTGCCTAAACAGCACAGTTAACAATGGGCGGGTAAACAGCTAAAAGCTACAGCCAGTAATTGCAAAAAGGAAAAAACTTTAGTCCCTAGCTACTAAAGCATCAATGGCTCTTTGCCGATTTCAATCCTATTTATCTATCTGTCATCTATTATCTATCTCTCCATCCATCATCTATCTATCTATCTATCTATCTATCTATCTATCTATCTATCTATCTATCATCTTTCTATCCATCCATCCATTTATCTGTCAATCAATCATCTATCCAATGCTTATTGTTTTAAGCCACTGGGGTTGGGTGCTTTGTTATGCAGCAGTAGCTGACTGATGCAGCTGGGACTTGGCAAACTATATTTCCAGGCTCCTGGCCAGCTGGCTTCCTGGAAGGTGCTGTTGGGAGGTGGTGGGGGAGAGAAGAGATTTCCTTTCCTTTCCAGCTTCTTTCAGAGTCCCTCCAGGCACAGAGGATGGCTCCCACTCCAGTCTCAGCTCCTTTGGGTACCGCCACTACCAGATGTGCCAAACCCTCTCAGAGGCCCCTCCTCTCTGCTCCTGGGTGCTGGCAGCCACACTTCTGCCTTTGGTTCCTCCAGCCCTGGGAGAAGAAGCTGCTTTCTGCTGCTTCTAATGTCAGCGCCTCAGCCTCCTTCTGCTCCCCCAGCCTCCAGCACCTGTGTAACCGATTCTCTTTACTGAATCCCCTCTGTCTGGAATACACACACACACACACACACACACATATCTACGTATACTGTCTGATGGGACAGTAGTGGATACAGGGTGGATTTCCAAGGTTAGCCCGAGGTCCGAAGGCTGGATAGAGACTAGAGAGCAGGTGAGAGGAGGAAGCCTGTCTTTGGGGTCCCCAGAGACAGAACCTCGGGGAGGAGGGGTTCACAATTTGTGGGATGCCCGAAAACAGTGTTTGAGGGGAAACATCTAGTACTAAACAGCTACAGTGGAAAAGAAGAAAGGCCTCACATCAATGACTTCCGCTTCCACCTTAAGAAGTTAGGAGAGAAAAAGAAGAGCAAATTAAATCCAGAGTGAGCAGAGGAGAGGAATATCAGTGATAAAATGAAGCAGAAAACAAAATAAAGCACTGCAGAAAACTCAGTGCAGCTAAACGCTGGTTCTTTGAGAAGATCAATAAAACTGACAAACCTGCAGCCAGACGGATAGGAAAAAAGGGGAGAAGACACAAATCACCGACATTAGGAATGGGAGAGGTGACATCACTGCAGATTCAACAGATACTAAAAGGATCATAAGGGAATATTATGAACAACTTGCTGCCAATAAATTTAGCAACTTAGGTGAAATGGACAAAGCCCTCGAAAGACATAGTTTACCAAGATTCACTCAAGAAGAAATAACTTGACTAGCCCTATATATTAAAGAAATTGGGGAAAAAAAAAAACAAACCCTCCCACAACGAAAATTCCAGGCCCAGATGGTTTCACTGGTGACTTCCATCAAACATTTAAGGAAGAAATAATACCAACTCTGCACAGACTCTTCTAGAAAAATCGAGAAGGAAGGAATACTTTCCAACTCTTTCTCTGAGGCCAGTATTACCCTGATGCCAAAACCACACACAGATATTACAAGAAGAGAAAACTATAGGCCAACATCTCTCTTGAACATATGACAAGAGATTCTCACACATTGAGGTATACGCGGTAACTGTTTGGGTTCAAAACTGATTTGGCTTGAACTAAAAAGCCTGACTTACGGACTATCAAACATACATTGTACATCTGCTTAACCATTAAAGTAAAGAACACACTCTTTTAAGATAAGAACGCATACTTCCCCTCCTACGCCCTATTGGTAACACCCTATTGGTAACGCCTGGATTAGTCCCTTTCCTGTCACCACGGTCACGTTGACCTGCTAATTTGCAGTTGAATACCTCTTTGAAATTTTGATAAAAATGTATCCTGGGTGTGTTTAATGTGTGTTCCTTGTTCTAAGAAGATCTAAGACTGTACTTGAAAACCATGCTTCTCCGGAACGCTTTCTAAGGCCTTCCTGGGTTATAATCCTCACTCTGGCTCAAGTAAATTCACCTTGTTTCTCTTATCTATAGAATGGTTATTGGTTATTTTGCATCGACATATAGATGCAAAAATTCTAAACAAAATTTTAGCAAATTGAATCCAACAACATATGAAAATCATGACTAAATGGGATTTATTCCAGGAATGCACAGTTGGTTTAAGATTTAAAATCAGTGTAATTCACAACATTACCAGGCTAAAGAAGAAAAACCACACAATCATCTCAGTAGATGTAAGAAAAAGCATTTAACAGAATTCAACGCCCATTCCCAGTAAAACTCGCAGCAAACTAAAAATCGAAGAGAACTTCCTCCACCGGATAAAGGGCGTTTACCAAACCCTACAGCTGATGTCATACTCAAAGACTGAATGCCTTTCTCTGATACACCTGGTTTCAGGTGCATATTTGTGTCAAAATTGATCAAACTGACACTTAAACAGGTACAGTTTATTGTATATCGATTACATCTCAGTAAAGCTATTTTAAAATATTTTGAATTGGAGCTTTTAGAGGAATCTTTGTCCTGCATTTTCCAGACCAGCAAATCATAAGTGTTTTCCTTGCTGCAACATAAAATCATAGCCATATTTACAATGGCTGTATGATATTCTAGAATTATTTTAGCAATTATAGACGTAAAATTAGTCATAAAAATATATTCAAGCCCGAACTATAGCAATGGTAAAAAAGATGAGTGGTTGCAGAGGTTTTGGGGGGATGGTTGAGTAGGTGGAGCTGGGAGTTTTCAGGGCAGTGGAATCATGTGATGCTGTCATGGTGGATGCGCGACACTGTGCATTTGTCAAAACCCGTAGAACTTTCCAGCACAAAGGGTGAATCTTAATATATGCAAAATAAGAGTTAATTAAGAGGTTGGGGGATCCCAGGCTGGCATGCAGAAATGTGACAAAACAGTCGAACTGTATCACAAATGTACAAAACAACCTCACGGGGTGGGAGGGGGGAGGTGCCGGCTGTCCTTGGGGTCACTATGCCAGGAAGGAAGGAGACACAGTTTCCTCCCCTGGGGTGATGACACCACCCAGGAACCTCTGCCCTCCAGGAAAAATGGCCACACCATTGTCAAGTGGTGGGCAGTGTGGGATTGGGGCAGAGAGGACTCACCGGGACCACTGTCCGGCCCTGCTATTCTCTGGCTGGGCGAGTTCAAGGAGTTCTTTCACCCTCTCTGATCCTTGGTTTCCTCATCTCTAGAATGGAATAAAGTGAGTGCCTGCCTTCCAGGGTTGTGGAGGGCTTTAGTGAAGGGGGATGATTGAGCACTCCGCCATCGACTGCACACGATAAGCCCTCATGAGATGGGAGCTGCTACAGAAGGTGCACCCCACCACCCTGAGAGATTTCATTTGTTTGTCCACTCACCCATCCATCCATCCACCTATCCATCATCCACCCATCCACCATCCATCCATCTATCCGTCCATCATCCATCCATCCACCCAAGTAGACATACATACGTTCTTCTGTCCATCCACCCATCCCTCATCCACCCACCCACCCATCCATCATCCATCTATCCATCCATCCATCCAAATAGACCTACATATGTTCTTCTGTCAATCCACCCATCCCTTATCCACCCGTCCACCATCCATCCATCTATCCGTCCATCATCCATCCATCCACCCAAGTAGACATACGTATGTTCTTCTGTCCATCCACCCATCCCTCATCCACCCATCCACCGTCCATCATCCATCCATCTATCCATCCATCCATTCAAATAGACACACATATGTTCTTCTGTCCATCCATCCATCCATCCACTCATCCACCCATCCATCATCCATCCATCCATCCATCATCCATCCATCCATCCAAATAGACACACATATGTTCTTCTGTCCATCCACCCATCCATTCACCCATCCATCCATCCATTCATCCACCAATGTGTCTATCCACTCACCCACCCATCCATCCACCCTTCCATCATCCACCCATCAACCCATCCATCATCCACCCATCTATCCATCCATCATCCATCCATAGAAATAGACATACCTATGTTCTTCTGTCCATCCACCTATCCATTCACCCATCCATCCATCCACTCATCCACCAATGCACCTATCCACTCACCTACCCATCCATCCACCCTTCCATCATCCATCCATCCATCATCTATCCACCAATCCATCCATCCCCCTATCCTCCTCCATCCCGCCCTCCCTCCATCCCGCCACACACTCATCCACCCAGAAGCAAAGTTATGAGTGCATCTACTGTGAAGCTGGCCCACAGAGGAGCCCACATAGGCTGCCCTTAAGGTGCTCACAGCAGGAAGGCCAGCAGTGGTCACACAGTGTGGCCAGCGTGGTGAGGACGATGGTCAGGGTAAGAGCATGATACTTGGGCCAGGTCTTGAGGTGGGGTGACCACACGAAGGTGGCTGGTCTCCTGAAGTGCAGCGAGGAGCACAGCCTAGCACCCGCTTGCCCAGTGGAGCCCAGGCCGAGGAGCCCAGCCTGCTGACTTGGCTCTCCCCACACTCACCCAGAAGAAACACCTCTGTGTGCTTACTTGCCCACTCTTCCCACATGGACATACATATGTTCTTGTGGGAGAGGGAGGGAGAGTCAGCGTTCTATTTGTAAACCCTTGGAGGCCAGGAGGAGGTGATGTGGGGCACGGGCCTACACACCCCCAGGTCTCTCAGAATCTTTGAAGGGGCAGGAAGTGGGCATGCTTGTGATGTCTGAATTTCCCTCTCTGATGTCTCAGGGAGGACATGGGCAGAGGGTGGTCATGCCTGGTTTTGTTTGCCTGCCCTCGAGTCCCCAGATGCTCACCTGCCAGGGACTCTGTCCCCGGAGCTGGCTGGGGCTGGGGTCTCCCTCAGGCGTCCAGAGGGGCTGGGAACCCGTGGCTCCTCTGGGTATCCCCTCCCTCTGCCCACTGAGGCCAGGACAGAACCATGGAGTGGCCATGGGGCCCAGGGTCTGAGAAGAGTCTACACATGTATTAGACCCTTGCTCTTCTTTCCCCCCCTCCCCCCTCCTCCAGCTCCCTCCTCCCTCTTCCCTTCCTCCCCTCCTGTGGCTCTCCTCCACCGTCCCCTGTCCACTTCCTGGTGACTCAGGGTTTGTGGACAGATGTGGTGGAACACTCATTTTAGGCTGAGTTTTCTGACGTGTGTGTGGCCTCCTCCCTGTGGTCAAGGCTGTAAATTCGTGTGGCCCTTGGGAACAGTGTCTTGTCAGGGTAAATATTGGTGGGCGTGGGGCCTGGCGGGGGAGGCCCGGGGGTTCCCAGGGCCCTGTGCGCTGGCTCAGGGCCCTGTGTCTGGGGTCCGGCCTGATGGGGGTGGCGGGCAGTCAGCCCCTCCCTGTAGCCTCCTGAGGTCACCTGGGGCATCACATCCTTGTCGCAGAGAGAGGCACCACTGGGCAGTTTCCGCAACTCTTTCCCTCCCTGGAGGACTTGGGGGGGTCTCTGTGGGGCCGAGGGGAGAGCGGAGCCCCAGCTGCACGGATGGTGGGTGCACAGGGCGGATAGTCCTTCCCCACATCTGCGCGGGTTAAAGGTGACAAATGTATCTGTAAATGCATCAAGCGCCCGCAGCCCTATTAAGGCAATTTTCAGTTTATTTCTGTTGTGTATGTGGCGGAGACTGCGCCCCGCCCACTCAACTGCAAGGGGCCCCGTGACAGCCCCGTTCCACAACGAGAACCCCAGTGGCCGTGAGGATGGACCAGTGACCCCACAGTGGAGCTGAGCCTGGGAAGGGGGCTCCAGATTCTCTGCTGGGAGGCTGTGGGGCCACCCCAACACCCCAGCCTGACGGAGCCCTCACCACTGCCTTCCGCCTGCTCCTTCCCACCGCATGCCGGGTGGCCTGACGTCACTGCCCACTGCCCCCCGAGACCCTGTGACTGAGGGATGTTAGGGTCAGACCCCTGGGCCTCGGGTCATCACCACTGCCTCACCCAGAGGGGCCGTAGGGCTGACCTTCTCAGACCTGGGGGAAGATCCACCTTCTCAATTCCAGGGAGGACCCACCTTCTCAACCCCAGGGAGGACCCACATTTTCAATCTCAGGCAGGACCCACCTTCTAAATCCCAGGGAGGATCCACCTTCTCAACTCCAGGGAGGACCCACCTTCTCAGATCTGGGGGAGGACCCACATTCTCAACCCCAGGGAGGACCCACTTCTCAATCCCAGGGAGGACTCACCACCTCAACCCCAGGGAGGACCCACTTCTCAATCCCAGGGAGGACTTACCACCTCAACCCCAGGGAGGTCCCACTTTCTCAATCTCAGGGAGGACCCACCTTCTCAACCCCAGGGAGGACCCACCTTCTCAATCCCAGGGAGAACCCACCTTCTCAACCCCAGGGAGGACCCACCTTCTCAATCTCAGGGAGGACCGAGCTTCTCAGATCCGGGGTAGGACCCACCTTCTTAACCCCAGGGAGGACCCACCTTCTCAACCCCAGGGAGGACCCATCTTCTCAATCCCAGGGGAGGACCCACCTTCTCAATCTCAGGGAGGACCCACCTTCTCAGACCTGGGGGAGGACCCACCTTCTCAATCTCAGGGAGGACCCGCCTTCTCAATCCCAGGGAGGACCCACCTTCTCAACCCCAGGGAGGATCCACCTTCTCAGATCCGGGGGAGGACCCACCTTCTCAACCCCAGGGAGGACCCACCTTCTCAACCCCAGGAAGGACCCACCTTCTCAACCCCAGGGAGGACCCACCTTCTCAATCTCAGGGAGGACCCACCTTCTCAGACCTGGGGGAGGACCCACCTTCTAAATCTCAGGGGAGGACCCACCTTTGCAACCGCAGGGGAGGACCCACCATCTCAATCCCAGGGGAGGACCCCCCATCTCAATTCCAGGGAGGACCCACCTTCTCAACCCCAGGGAGGACCCACCTTCTCAATCCCAAGGAGGACCCACTTTCTCAATCCCAGGGAGGACCCACCTTCTCAACCCTAGGGAGGACCCCCGCCTCTCAGACCCAAGGCAGGAGAAGCTGTGCTGAGTGTCCTGCGTCGGCCCAGATTTCTCTGATCCCCACCAGGGCTGAGGGAGCCTGGCATGGAAAATCACTCCCCCTGGGGGCCACGGAGGGGGCCCCTTCCTTGGCTTTCCCCAGGGCTCAGTGCCAGCCTGTGGAGGCCCCACAGGGAAGTGGCACAATGGCCTGCTGGCCTGGCTGGCTCTGGTTTCCTAATCCCTGCTCTCTCTGGCTCGGGCCACACACTTGGCGCTCCTCATGTGCCCAGGTCGCTGGGTCCCTGCAGGGAGGATCGTCCCTGGGCCTGGGGCTGGTGGCACAGCAGGACAGGATGAGGGGTTTCATCTCAGGCCCCTCAGTAGTGGCAGGCCCAGGGCCCTCCGTTCCTGGGCACCCTCTCAGATCCTGGGAGGACTCGCTCCTTGATGTCCTTGCCTCGTGGGGATCCCCCGGGAGTCGTCAGGGGTGTGAGCAGGCCTCTCGGCTCTGGGTGCCACCACTGTGGCATGGAGGCACAGCCCTCAGGGAAGGCCCCTGGAGGTGCCAGGCCAAGGCACCGACTCCAGCCAGCACTTGCTTCTGGTCACTGCCTGTGAGGGGGACAGGGGTCAGGGAAGCAGGGCATCCCGTGTGCCCCCATCCGCCGGGCGTCCCCCTTGTCCAGAGTCTCAATAACCGTTGAGATGAATCTGTTCCCACTTGCCCCGCCCCTGAAACTCGGGGACAACTTGATTGGAATTTGAGGCTGCCCCCAAGATCTGAGCTTGCTGTCCACACTCTCTCTGGCCAACGGCAGAAGCCAAATTCAGGATGCATGTCTGTTTACTGGAGGAAGGAAGTGTAGGGAAGGGAGGGCCCCCGACCTCAGTTGACCCAAGAGCTGCACGGTGGGTGCCTGCCTGTCTGCTCCCGGGAGGGTCATGCTCCAGGGTGGGGGGAGGACTGCCATGCCTAGTGGTTCCCAAGGTTCGGGGCAGGTACAAGTTCAAATGCCACAACCTCAGGGCACTTCCAGACAGGTTTTGGCTTGGCTTGGAGGGTCTGAGATTCATCAGAGGCCAGAACTCATCTCTGTGGGGCAGGACGCTCCCACAGTGAGAGGTGTGGCCCAGGAGAGCCTGGGTGCCCCCTGCCCTCCACCTCTGCGTGGTCAGCACGTCCTGGGGGTGCTGCGGGGGGTAGGGCATCTGCTGGGACCTGGGCACCGTTCCCTTCAGGCTGGCTACTCCTGGCCTTCAGCCAGTTCCTCTGTGCCCCCGAGCACCGATTCCGCAAGGCGTCCCCTGGCTGGGTTCCCTAAGTTCCGATTACATTTAATTCTAGGGACTGGCTCACTTGGGAAAAGGAGGGACTGGGGGGGGGCCGGAGCCGGGCGCCCCTGATGGAGCTCAATAAGCCTCCATCCGAGATGGGCCGGGAGCACAGCCTATGCCGAGACAGGGTGGCACCCCGGGACCCCACAGGAGCCCGCACCCTCCCTGCCTTGGGGGGCTGAGCACTGCCCGAGCTCCACGGGGCACTGGACGGGGCGGGCTGGGGGCCGTGGGGAACGGGAGCCTACCAGGACAGGCTTCCAGCAGGATCTGTCCGGCCTGGGCCTGGTGCCGCTTGCAGCCGGGAGGGACAAAGTTCCGAAGTTCGCTTGGGTGTGTGTTGGAATTGGGGTAATTGGGTCTGCTGCATCCTGAGGAGGGCCAGCTTAGCCGGGGAGCAATAAAAAGATAAGCCTCAGATAACCTGAGTCAATATTTCCCCACGGTGGCCCAGGGGAGCCCCCACAGCTGTTTTCTTGATAATCTGGCAAACGCCCCACCCCTCCCCAGCCCTCCCCGCCCTCTGAAGGCCGTGCTGGGCTATATAAGGCCCGGACCCCTGCCCCCAGTTGCTCTCCCACACCATCCTCCGAGCCACCATGGGGCTGCTACTAGCCTGCCTGGTGGCCCTCTGCCTGGCCCTAAACTTGGCCAGGGGCAAGGAGGTGCAGAGAGGTGAGAGGCAGCGGCAGCATGAGCTGGGGGCAGGAAGTCCGGGGCGGCCCAGAGCAGACAGTTCTACCTGCGAGGAGGAGGTGATCCTCCTCTGCCCAGCCTTTGTGGTGGCCTGGCATCTTCTGGGGTAGACGGCCTGGGCCCAGTGTTCTGCAGGCCCCACCCCTGCTGACTTTGCGGGGAGAGTAGGAAGGGGGGAAGGAAGGAGGGAAAGAAGGAGGGAAAGAAGGAGGGAAGGAAGGAGGGAAAGAAGGAGGGAAGGAAGGAGGGAAGGAAGGAGGGAAGGAAGGAGGGAAGGAAGGAGGGAAGGAAGGAGGGAAGGAAGGAAGGAAGGAAGGAAGGAAGGATGGTAAGAAGGAGGGAAGAAAGGAAGGAGGGAAGGAGGGAAGGAAGGAGGGAGGGAAGGGAGGAAGGAAGGAAGGAGGGAAGGGAAAGTAGGAAGGAAGGAAGGAAGAAGGGAGGAAGGAAGGAGGGAGGGAAGGGAAAGTAGAAAGGAAGGAAGGAAGGGAGAAGGGAGGAAGGAAGGAGGGAAGGAGGGAAGGAGGGAAGGAAGGAGGGAAGGAGGGAGGAAGGAGGAGGAGGGAGGGGAGGGAAGGAGGGAAGGAGGGAAGGAGAGAAGGAGGGAAGGAGGGAAGGAAGGAGGGAGGGAAGGGAAGAATGAGGGAAGGAGGGAGAGAGGGAAGGAAGGAAGGAGAGAAGGAAGGAGAGAGGGAGGGAGGGAAGGAGGGAGGAAAGAGGGAGAGAAGGAAGGAGGGAAGGAGGGAGGAAGGAGGGAGAGAAGGAAGGAGGGAGGGAAGGAGGGAGGGAAGGGCAGGTGGTCCTGGGCTCCTGTCATCCCTTTGAAGGTGATTGCCGGGACAGAGTGTGTCCAGGGAGCGGTACCGGGTGGAAGCACAGGTGCTGGGCCGTTTTCTGTGGGTGTGGGGGAGGCGGGTCCCAGGGACCCTCGGAGGGGCAAGGCCAAGACGGCCCCTTCTGCAGAGCAGGGTGTTTGGCCACCTGCTGAAGGGGTGGCTTCAGCCAGAGAAGACTGTGAATGCAGGACGGGGACGTCTCGGTCCCAGCAGGGCTGTGTGACAAAGCCACTGGGGGGTCCCTGGGCCCGTATGGACAGACACGATGTGGGGACCCTCGGAGGGGTGCAGCACTGCCCGTCTGCTGGATGAGGGGCGGCTGGAGCCGGGGGAGGCCGGCTGGGGCATCGAGTGGATGGAGTGTGGCAGTGACAGAGGGGGCACTGGGGCAGGCGGACAGGGTGCTCAGGGACCCCAAGAGCCCACCTGCCCCGGCTCCCCACTCTGCAAACGGCCACGTCCAGGCCAGGCTGGGGTGCAAGGGCGTGGCACTGGAGCCGTCCTTTCAGGGGGCTGAGAACCCCCGGGCGGGGTGACCAAGGTCCAGCAGAGGCCCTGCTGCAGGACCATCTAAGCTGCTTCCAGCTGCCTCCAGAGGGTCCTCAGGGGGCGGCTGCCGGGCTGGGGCCGGGAACGAGCCTCCTGGGCGGCCTGGGCCGCTCACCCCTCCATCCCACTGCTCCCCAGAGGGCAGGACACAGAACCACGGCCACAACGTCTGCAGCACCTGGGGCGACTTCCACTACAAGACCTTCGACGGCGACATCTTCCGCTTCCCCGGCCTCTGTGACTACAACTTCGCCTCAGACTGCAGGGACGCCTACAAGGAGTTCGCCGTGCACCTGAAGCGGGGCGCAGGCAGTGATGGGCGCCACCCCCAGGTCGAGTACATCCTGCTGACCATCAAGGACGACACCATCTACCTCACCCACCAGCTGGCCGTGCTGAACGGGGCCTTGTGAGTGGGGCTGGGCGGGGTCCCCACTGCGTCCTAGTAAGGGGGCCCCCGGCTCCTGTGAGCAAGCCCCCCCCCCACTTCCCTCTACCCCGCGCACAGCTAAGGAGAGCACTGGGGTTAGTGTTCTGGTCACTGAGTCATTCAGCAAACACTGATGGGCCCCCATGGGCGAGGGACTGGGGAGTGGCGTTATTTATCCTGTGAGTCTCACAGCCCCGCAGCTCGGAGCCCACCAGGCTCTGGGTGTGTGGGACAGGTGGCCGTCCTGGTGGAGGTGGCCTGGCAGCCATCTGGTAAGGAGACCCCTGTGCCCTGCTGCCCCAGGCTAGCGTTACAGAGGCCGTGCAGGGCGGGGCCTGTGCGAACCTCCTGCCCACTGCCCCAGCCATTGTCCCTGCACTATGTCTGGAACAATGCGGCTCTAAGCACATTCCTGCCTGGGGGCCTCCCCACCTGTGGGGTTTGCCCTCTCCCTGCTATGGGGATCTTGTTTTCTGCAGAGGCTGCAGCCCAGGCAGCCAGGCCCCAGTCTCAGGGTGGGGGTGGGTACAGGGCCAACGGAGGCAGAGTTTGGGGTGAGCACAGTGCCTGGGCCCTCCCTGGGCGATGGATGGGGTGGGCAGGGTCTAGAGAAGCTCCTCCCCCCTCCCGGGGCTCATGGGGCCCCTGCCCAGGACAGAGCCGGAGGAGGGGGTGCAGAGAGGGAGAAGGGCAGGCAGGGTGTGCCTGCCCCCGAAGGAGCCCCCCCAGCCCAGGTGGATGGTGGCTCTCCAGCCACTGCTCAAGTCCCCCCAGAGGGTGGACAAAGCCTTTTGTGGCCACAGGGCGGAGCTGGGCAGGCAGGGCTGACTGAGAAGCTGAGGCCATCCCCACCCACATGATGCACAGCCTCGGTCACCTCCGGGCCACGGGACCCCGGGGAGGACCAGCCGTGGTGGGCACTGGGCCCTGGGCCCGGCTGGGTGGCTGTGTGGGCTGGCTCATGACCCTGGTGCCCCGCCACAGGGTCAGCACCCCGCACTACAGCTCCGGGCTGCTCATTGAGAAGAATGACGCTTACACTAAGGTCTACTCCCGCGCTGGCCTCACCCTCATGTGGAACCGGGAGGACTCGCTCACGGTGGGTGCAGCCCCCAATGTCACTGGGCCCTGTGGGCCTAGGGGGCTCTTCCGTCAGGCCTCTGGGACCCCAGGGTAGCACGGGGGAGCCAGTGGTCCGATCCTTGCCAAGAGGGGGTCCAGCGTGGGCTGGGAGTGCAGTGTGGCCTCTGTCTGCTGGTGGAGAAGGCTGGCGGCAGAGGTGGGGCTACGTAGCCCACCCAGGGAGGGGACCCTGGGGGCCTGGGGTGGTGGGCCGGCCCTCCCCCCTCCCAAACCCCTCCTGGTCCTCAGCGATGCCAGGACACCCCCTGGCTGACCCCAGCCCTCCTGCAATACCTGACACCCATTCAAACAAGGTGCCGAGGCCTGTCTGGCCATGGGCGCTCGCCCTGGCTGCCCCAGGCCTGTGGTCCCGCCAGCCGTGGCCGCTCACCTGCTCTCTCCTCCCCTGACAGCTGGAGCTGGACAGTAAATTCCAGAACCACACGTGTGGCCTCTGTGGGGACTACAATGGCCTGCAGACCCACTCTGAGTTCCTCTCAGACGGTGAGGGCCTCCTTGGGGTCTAGGCGGGCGGGCGTGTGCAAGCCCCCGGGGCACCCCCTGCTGACAGGCTGTGCCCTCCCCAGGCTTGCCCTTCAGTGCTGTCCAGTTCGGGAACATGCAGAAGATCAACCAGCCTGACGTGGTGTGTGATGATCCCGAGGAGGTGGCGGCCCCCAAGTCCTGCTCTGAGCACGTGAGTGGCTGGCCGGGGAACCCCCCCACGCCGGGGAGGAGCCATTTCTGAGGTGGAGACCCTATGGGAGCAGTGCCCGCCCCTCTCCCCGAGGGCCCTGCGCCTGCTAGCCTCTGCTGGGGACCCCCGGCAGCGTGGAGGGGAGGAGGGCGTGAGGAGCCCCCGCCCACTGCCCGCCCGCGTCTGCCCGCCAGCGCGCCGCGTGTGAGGAGTTGCTGACAGCCGCGGCCTTCGAGGGCTGCCTGGAGCTGGTGCCGCTGGAGCGGTACGTGCAGGCCTGCATGCAGGACCGCTGCCAGTGCCCGAAGGGTGCCTCCTGCACCTGCAGCACCCTCGCCGAGTTCTCCCGCCAGTGCTCCCACGCCGGCGGGCGGCCCGGGAACTGGAGGACTGGGACGCTCTGCCGTAAGCACTGTGCCACCAGGTCGGGAGGCGGGGGACCCACAAGGCACGTGGGAGGGTGATCCACGGGGAGCGGGGAGATCTTTGCCCGCCCGGGACAGGGCAGCCTGGTGCCCTGGACCAGGGGCCACGTCTGTGCCGACCGCGGAGGTGGCCTCGGCTTTGGGGTGCAAGGCAGACAGAAACCGGGGCTGGAGCCCAGAGCCTTTTGGGGTGCACCTGACAGGTGGACGCAGCCCCTCTGCTCCCCCTGCCTGCTGCCCTCCACCTCTGGGCGTGTGTGCCGGCTCAGGGGCCCTCCTCTGCCGTTCTAGCCAAGAGCTGCCCCGGGAACATGGTCTACCTGGAGAGCGGCTCGCCCTGCATGGACACCTGCTCCCACCTGGAGGTCAGCAGCCTGTGCGAGGAGCACCCCATAGACGGCTGTTTCTGCCCCAAAGGTCTGCACTGTACCGGTGGCGGGTGGGCGGGGGCGGGAGGGGTGCTGCCCTGATGCAGCCCACCCTGGCCTGGGGGCCGTGGGACCAGTGGTTTTGCTGCCTTGGGCCTTGGGTTCTTGGCTGCACTGAGGGGACAGCCATGCTGGATGGTGGGGGGCTGTGATGGCACAGGAAGCAAGGCCCAGTGCCCCCCTGAAATCAGATGAGCTTCAGAGAGAAAGGACACAAATGCTGAAGACCCCGCCTCATACACGCGTGATGGCGGCTTCCGGGAGTCTGGGTAGGGGGTGGTACCTTCCTAGTCATCCCCCCTGGACAGACCTCCTCCTGCCTGGCCCACAGAGCCTGGAGGACCCCGGGAAGGGGCTGGACTCTCAGGCCCCCCACAGCAGGTCCCTGACTAGACACTGTGTGGGCACCGCAGCGTCACCCAAAGGACCAGAGCTGCCTGTGGGTGGGAGGTCTGGCTGGCAGCCCCACCTCTGGGATTCTGGCACCTTCCAGAGTTTGGCCCATGGCTGTGGCTTTGGCAATAGCAGCCCCATTGTGGGGATTCCGGCACTTTCTGAGGCCAGTGAGTGTAACGTCACGTCCCCCGCTGTCCCAGGCACCGTGTACGATGACATCAAGGGCAGCGGCTGCATCCCCGTGAACCAGTGCCACTGCAAGCTGCACGGACACCTGTACAAGCCTGGCCAGCAGGTCACCAACAACTGCGAGCAGTGGTGGGTCCTGGGGGCCTGGGGCCAGGGGCCGGTCCCCCGGGGCCTGGAGCTGGGGTCTGGGTGGCCTGGGGAGGCAGCTGAGCCTGACCCTCGGCCCCACTGCCTGCAGCGTCTGCAACGCTGGCCGCTGGGCCTGCGAAGACCTGCCGTGTCCCGGGACCTGCGCGCTGGAGGGCGGCTCCCACATCACCACCTTCGACGGGAAGAGGTACACCTTCCATGGGGACTGCTACTACGTGCTGACCAAGGTAGGTGGGACGGCGGGTGCGGTGTGCCTGGCGGGTGTGTAGGTGGTGATGGGTGGGCGGGCATGGCGGGCAGGTGGGCGGCTGGCAGGTGGGCGTGCGCGGGGAGCTGCCCCCAGCCCCCGCCTCGCTCAGCACCCCCACCATCCCCACAGAGCGACCACAACGACTCCTACGCCCTCCTGGGCGAGCTGGCCCCCTGCGGCTCCATGGATAAGCAGACCTGCCTGAAGACGGTGGTGCTGCTGGCTGACAAGAAGCGGAACGTGGGTGTCCCCCCTGCCCCCCCAGCATCCCCGGGGGCTCCAAGGCCCTTGTCAGCTCCACCGTCCCCTCGGCCTTTCCCACAGGTGGTGGCCTTCAAGTCGGACGGCAGCGTGCTGCTGAACGAGCAGCAGGTGAACCTGCCCCACGTGACAGGTGAGCCCTGCTCAGGGGCGCGCGGCTGGGGGCGGCGGGAGGGCAGCCCCCCCAGCACAAGACCCTCCTGCTGAAGGTGGTGGTCCTGGGTGGGGTGGGAGGGACAGCAGGCTGAGCGGCCCCTCACCGCCCCTCACCGCCCCTCACCGCCCGCAGCGAGCTTCTCCATCTTCCAACCGTCCTCGTACCACCTCACGGTCAACACCGCCCTTGGCCTCAGGCTGCAGGTGCAGCTGGAGCCCGTCATGCAGCTCTTCCTGACGCTGGACCAGGCGGCCCAGGGCAGCGTGCAGGGTGAGTGGCCCCGCCCGCTCGCCCCCACAGAGCCCCACGCGGGGCCCGCCGTGGCGCCCCGACCTTCCCAACCCTGTCCTCGGCCCCTCAGGCCTCTGCGGGAACTTCAACGGCCAGGAGGGCGATGACTACCAGACGGCCGGCGGGCTGGTGGAGGCCACGGGGGCCGGCTTTGCCAACACCTGGAAGGCCCAGTCGAGCTGTGGGGACAAGCAGGACTGGCTGGACGACCCCTGCTCCCTCAACATCGAGAGCGGTGAGGCCTCGCCGGGCAGATGGGGCTCCCGGTGGGACGTGGGGGTTGGGTGGGTGGGGGGGAGGCGAGATGGCCTGCCCCCCTCAGGGCTGGCCCCTCCACCTGCGGCTTTCTGCCACATGCCTGGTTTATGGTGGCCCACGATGGCAGCCCGCCAAGTGACATGGCAGAGGGGCCAGGCTTGCCAATCACTGGGTGGTGGCCCTTGTCCAGCGACTGGCCTGGTGCCACAACAGTACACCCTCCCACCCGCCATGCTGCCCCACTGCGTCCCGGGAGGTGGAGAGGGTGGGTGGTGGGCGCGCCTGCCTTGCAAGTGGGCACCGTCCTGTGCTAAGCCGACCTGGAGGGAAGGACCTGGGCTCAGTCCACAGAGGGGGCAGTGTCTGCTCCAGCCTGGGTGACCGGGCAGCCAGACTCAGGGGACTTGCTGGAGGGCCACCCCCGCTGAGGTTCTGACCCCCCTCTCCAGCCAACTATGCCGAGCACTGGTGCTCCCTGCTGAAGAACACAGAGACCCCCTTCGGCAGATGCCACTCGGCTGTGGACCCAGCCGAGTATTACAAGGTGGGTGGGACCTACACCCGCACTCCCCACCCACCTGATCCGTGACAGGAAGTGGTGCTCCGTGCACCTGGCTGAGGCTGACGGCCACCTGTGAGGCTCCTGCCAGAAGTTGCTGTGTGTATGTATAAGCATGCGTATGAGTGTGCACACATGTGCTTGTGTGCACACGTGTATACAAGCATATGTCTCTGTGTGCATGTGTACGTGTTTGTGTGTGTAAGCACGCACACACGTGTGTGCATGTGTTTGTACATGTGCAGGTGGGGGTTTAAGCGTGCTCATGTGTGTGTATGTGTGGGTGCACGTACACTCATGCGTGTCCAGGAGTGCTTGCACACTTGTGGCATTCCCCAGCCCGGCTCTCTCCCTCATTGCCCTGCCTCGGTTTACCCCCAGAGGTGCAAATACGACACATGCAACTGTGAGAACAACGAGGCCTGCCTGTGCGCCGCCCTGTCCTCCTACGCCCGTGCCTGCGCCGCCAAGGGCGTCACGCTGTGGGGCTGGAGGGAGCAAGTCTGTAGTGAGTGCTGTCCCCTGCCGGCGTCCTGGGCTCGGGGCCCTGGCACATCCACGGGACGGGCGCCGGGCTCGGCCTTCGGTTCACCTGCCGTCCCATGAGGCAGCTCGCCTTGAGTCCAGGGAGAGGGATCAGTCCACTGCCGGCGGGTGACGCGGCTTCCAGCTTCCTCCGCCGGGAAGGGAAGCGGCAGGAAGCAGCTGTCTGCTGCTCCCGCTAGTGGGGAGGGTCCAGAACGGTGGCCACAGCCCATTTCCCTGACAGGGAGGCACGTGGGGCGGGGGCGGCCCCAGGGTGACTGCCCTCTCGGGCCGCCTGCGGGGGTGGGAGCTGGGGCAGTCTCTCACGCCGGCCCCTGCCCTCTGCAGACAGGGAGGTGGACTCCTGCTCCAACTCGCAGATCTTCCTCTACAACCTGACCACCTGCCAGCAGACCTGCCGCTCGCTCTCTGAGGCTGACACCCACTGCCTCCAGGGCTTCACGCCCGTGGACGGCTGCGGCTGCCCCGACCACACCTTCCTGGACGAGAAGGGCCGCTGCGTGCCCCTGGCCAAGTGCTCCTGCTACCACCGTGGCCTCTACCTGGAGGCGGGGGCGGTGGTCCTGAGGCAGGAGGAGCGATGGTGAGTGGCCTGGGGCCCGGGAGGGAGGGCGTGGGGGGTGGGCAGGGACGGCTCTACCTGGGGGAGCCCACATCCCCGCCTGACCCCACAGAGCCACTGGGCCTGCCCCACAAAGGGCCCCGTTCACCTCACCTCTCCCTGCAGCGTGTGCCGGAACGGGAGGCTGAACTGCGTTGCCATCAAGCTGATCGGCCCGAGTAAGTGAGCGCTGCCCACGCCCGGCCCTTGCCCCAGGCCCGCTCCCCCCACCACCTCTCCTGCCTGCCCTAGCTGCCCACTCCCTGTCTTCAGCTGAGCTGGGGTGGCCCTCTGTCTGCAGGCTGCAAAGCCCCAAAGATCCACATCGACTGCAACAACCGGACAGCGCTGGCCATCCGGAACCCCCGCCCCGTCAGCTGCCAGACGCTGGCTGCCGGCTACGTGCGTGCCGGGGCGGGCCGCAGAGGGGAGGGCGCAGCTGGGCTCCCACACTGACCCTGAGGCTCCCGTGCCGAGTCCTGAGGACCCATGAGCCTCACTGACGCTTCCCACCCCTGGGGGCAGGTGGCGGCCTGTGGGCCCGCTCAGCCTGCCGGGGTCACAGGGGCCAGTTTAGGGGTCCCTGGCAGGCAGCACTCAGCGGTCTCCCCGCCCAGCGGTGGAGGTGCCCAAGGATGAGGGGCTCTGGGTGTGGGCCAGGGCGAGGGGTCAGGGGTTGGGGAGAGGGGAGGGGACACGAGGGGTGTCTGTAGTGTCAATGAGAGGGCAGCCAAGGGCAGGGCTGGCCTGGCCGGCCTGAGCCCAGCCTCTAATCCCTGAACCCCACTCCCCGTCTGCCCCCAGTACCAGACAGAGTGTGTCAGTGGCTGTGTGTGCCCCGAAGGGCTGATTGACGACGGCCGTGGTGGCTGCGTCGTGGAGGGGGACTGCCCGTGTGTGCACAACAACGACATGTTCTCCCCCGGGGACAAGATCAAGGTGGACTGCAACACCTGGTGAGTGGCCTGGCCTGGCCGACCTGGAGAACGGGCCGAGGTGGGGGCTCCTCCCTGTGGGGCCAGCCGGGGCCTGCAGGGCCACCTGGCCTCCACCTGGCTGGCAAGGCCCTGGCTGGGATGGGAGTGGGGGCTGGGATGGCCCTTTCCGGGCTGGGATGGTTTGCGGGCATCGTGCGTGAGCTGCCCAGGGAGCTGTCTGCACGTGCCCGGGGCTCGGCCAGGCCGCCCTCTGAGCAGGGGTGGAAGGACCCGGGCCCTGCAGCCCCTCCAGGCCCCTCTCCTGCTCTCCTCAGCACCTGCCAGAGAGGGCGCTGGGCATGCACCCAGTCCAAGTGCCACGGCACCTGTGTCATCCACGGGAGCGGCCACTACATCACCTTTGACGGGAAGTACTACAACTTCGACGGACACTGCTCCTACGTGGCGGTTCAGGTGAGCCAGGGTGCCGCCAAGGCCTGTTCCTGCCGCGGTCCCGGTTCTGCTGGCCCTGGGCTGCTCTCAGTGGAGGCTCCCGGGGGTGTGGGGGGCCAGCCCCTCCTCCACCCTCCTCTCTGTGACCCTCCCTCGGGTGCACGGGGGGTATGGGCACGCAGTGAGTGACGCGTGGGGGGTTCAGGCCACTGGTGCGGCGTGGTCATCCCATTTCAACAAGAAGGGGCTGAGGCTCGGCGGGGCGGGGCACCCAGGGGGCACCTGTGGCCCAGCTGGCATGGCTCATACCCCCCGTGGGCCCCCAGGACTACTGCGGACAGACTTCCTCGCTGGGCTCCTTTAGCATCATCACCGAGAACGTCCCCTGCGGCACCACGGGCGTCACCTGTTCCAAGGCCATCAAGATCTTCATTGGGGTAAGTGCTGCCCACCCCCGGGGCTGTGTGGGTCCTCGGCACTCCTTGGACCTGGCCAGTGACCGGGCCTCTCCCCTGGGCACAGAGGACAGAGCTGAAGCTGGAGGACAAACAGCACACAGTGATCCAGCGCGACGTGGGCCACCACGTGGCCTACACCACACGGGAGGTGGGCCAGTACCTGGTGGTGGAGGCCAGCGTTGGCATCATCGTCATCTGGGACAAGAAGACCACCATCTTCATCAAGCTGGCCCCCTCCTACAAGGTGCACGGCTGCCCCTGCCCACCGGGCCTCCTAGGCGCAGAGGGGACCCCCCCCCCCGAAGGCCGCCTCACGAAGGCCCTGGCTCGCCTCTCCGCAGGGCACTGTGTGTGGCCTGTGCGGGAACTTCGACCAGCGCTCCAGCAACGACTTCACCACGCGGGACCACATGGTGGTGGGGAGTGAGCTGGACTTCGGGAACAGCTGGAAGGAGGCCCCCACCTGCCCGGACGTGAGCGCCACCCCCGAGCCATGCACCCTGAACCCGCACCGCCGCTCCTGGGCTGAGAAGCAGTGCAGCCTCATCAAGAGCTCGGTCTTCAGCACCTGCCACAGCAAGGTGGGGCGGGGCGCCGGCAGGCGGGCGCGGCTGTGGCTGGGGGCGGGCAGCATCTCCCCGCTCCACACTGGGCAGTTGCTCTGCTGCATCACCTCCAGCCTCCTCCAGCTTCAGCGCCATCCTCTGTGTCCTTTGGACACACGACCAGAGGTCCAGCCTTCCTTGAGACCTCTGGCTGCACCCCTAGCCTCCTGTACCTTCCAGGCGGGAGAAAGGACACACAGCCCCCTAAGGCCCAGGTGGCCCCCAGCTCTAGGCAGCGGGGGACGCGGGGACAGGTTCTAGAATGGCCCGTCTTACAGCTGAAGACCCCGGGGCCCTGAGGGTCTGCATGGCCAGAGTTGGCCAACCGTCTCTGGACCTCACCCGTCAGCCTCACTGGAGCCCTGGGAAGTTAGCGCTGGGTGATGCCCCCTGTCACAGGACCGGGGCTGGCCTCCGGGTCCTGAGCTCCTCCGGCTGCAGGGGGAGGCCTGGCCCCATGAGGGCAGCACAGGCCTGGGGTACATGGTGGCTTCTCCTGCAGGTGGACCCCAAACCCTTCTATGAGGCCTGTGTCCAGGACTCATGTTCCTGCGACACGGGTGGCGACTGCGAGTGCTTCTGCTCTGCCGTGGCCGCCTATGCCCAGGAATGCACCAAGGAGGGGGCCTGCGTGTTCTGGAGGACGCCGGACCTGTGCCGTGAGTGCCCCCCCGCTGTGGACCTGGGCGCCAGCGGGGCCGGCTGGGGGCTGCTGCACTCTGGGAGGGACAGCGCTCCCTACCCCTCCAAGGGATGGGTTGTATGCGGTCCCCTCCCCGCCTCCCCTGGTGCTAGGATCCAAGCATCCTTCCTCGGGGCCACCGTGGTGCCTGGGCGGGCAGGAGGGAGCTGGCCCATCCCTGTCCATCCCCCCCACCCTGGCCTCGGGGCTCCCCGAGTCTGACCCCATCCTCCCCACCCCCCAGCCATATTCTGCGACTACTACAACCCCCCGCACGAGTGTGAGTGGCATTACGAGCCCTGTGGGAACCGCAGCTTCGAGACCTGCAGGACTGTCAACGGCATCCACTCCAACATCTCCGTGTCCTACCTGGAGGGTGAGCAGGGCCCCTGGGGAGGGGCGGCCTGAGAGAGGCCCTGTGGGGGCTGGGGACCCCAAGTCCCAGGGTGGGCCAGGCTCACCTTCTGCAGAATCTGTTTGTTGATGGCACAGTGGGCTTGGAGCCTGAGCTAAGACCCCGCCCTCTGGGGAGACGCAGAAAAGAAGCAGGTTAACACCCAGTGGGTGTTGTCAGGAGCGAAAGTGCTGTGGGGGACCTGCGGGGGGGTGCCTTTCAGAGGCGGGTCTGAAATGGCTCTCCAGGGCCTTTGAGCTGAGAACTAGCAACATGGAGTGAGCGGTGAAGGTCTGGGGAGGGAGCATCCTACCTCATGGGAGGGATATCAGGTTAGGGGCTCAGGGCGCACCCCCTAACCCTAGAGGCTGAGCAGGGCCTGGCTGTCCCTCAGCAGGTGGGCGGGGCCTGGCTGTCCCTCAGCAGGTGGGCGGGGCCTACCTGTAACTTTGGCCATATGGCAGTGTGCAGGTCCCAGCCAGGGGGAATCCAGGTCCCTGCCTTTCCAGTCCCTGGCCTTTCCCGAGGGATATCCTGGAGAAAAGGACCTGCCAGAGTGGGGACCATGGGCGGGTCTGGTGGACATGGGGTCCCCAGAATGGGGACCACGAGCGGGGTCTAGCGGAGATGGGGGTCCCCAGAGTGGGGACTATGGGCGGGTCTGGTGGACATGGGGTCCCCAGAGTGGGGACCATGTGCGGGGTCTGGTGGACATAGGGTCCCCAGAGTGAGGCGCATGGGTGGGGTCTGTAGGGCATGGGCTCCCCAGAGTGGGGACCATGGGCGGGGTCTGTTGGACATGAGGTCCCCCATTGTGGTCCAAACCCCATGCCCCGTGCCTTGTGCCCGCTAGGCTGCTACCCCCGGTGCCCTAAGAACAGGCCCATCTATGATGAGGACCTGAAGAAGTGCGTCACAAGAGACAGATGTGGCTGCTATGTCGAGGACACCCACTACCCACCTGGAGCATCCGTTCCCACGGAAGACATCTGCCAGTCTTGGTACCTAAGCTCTCCTCGTGGGGGACCTGGGGGAGGCCGGCATACGCACAGGCACACACACATGTGCCTGTGACACAGCCATATATGCACAGGTGCACGTGCACCCAGGTACATACACATACATGCACCCACGCACAGGCACACAGTGTGCTCATGCACACAGAGGTGGACACATCGCCACACGCATGCACACGCACAGCACACATGCACACCATGGGTGCACATGTGCATGGACACGCAGGCACACACACGCACACAGGCACATGCTGGCTGGCACACAGGAGCCGGGGCGCGGGGACCAGCTCTCTTCCCGGGGAGGGGCAGGCCTTCCTTCTCTGCCTCCCTTCTGCGTCCTGCTTTTGCCTACCCTGCCTCGTCCCCACTCTGCCACAGTTAGAGCCCAGTGGGCGGCTCCTCTGGAGTGGGCCTTTGGGGCACCGCCCTGGGGCTTTGTGCCGGCCTCGGGGGCGTGGCCTCGGGACGTGGCCGCTGGGGGCGTGGTCTCAGGGGCGTGGCAGGGAGGGCGGAGCCTGGGGGAGAGGGGGCGGTTCCTGGGTTCCTGGGACCTGAAGCTGCCGCGCTTGCCTTCCAGCGTGTGCACCGACTCCTCGCAGGTGGTCTGCCGGCCCGAGGAAGGTAAGCTGCCCTCTGCGGCTACTCCCGAGGCGGCAGGTCGGGCCCCCACCCAGGATGAGCCCACGGCTGCCCTGTCCCTGGACCCAGGACTCTCTGGCTCCTCCTCCTCTGCCGCGTGGACCCCGGGGGTCCTTCCCGGCTCAGACCTGCCTGATGGGCAGCAGCCCCTTGGGGCGCCCATCCTGATGCTCCCTGTGGCAAATGCCCCTCCTGTGACCCAGCTTCTGCGTTCTGATGGGGGCCCCTTAGGGTTCTGGGGATGGGTCCCGATGGGGCGTTGGTTTGCCACTTGTCGGAGACAGGGGACACCCCGTCTTTCCTTTCCTGGGACAGGCTGAGGGGGGTCTTGTGAGTCTTGCTCCCACTGTGTTGACATCAGCCTCCCTCCCGTCCCCCAGGGAAGATTCTCAACTACACCCAGGATGGCTTCTTCTGTTACTCGGAGACATGTGGGCCCAATGGGGCGGTGGAGAAGCACTTCAACATCTGTACGACTACCTCACCACCCTCATCCACCACCACGACCCCTGGCCCCTCCACCACCTCGACCACCACTGCCACCTCGACCACCACCTCGACCACCACCACCATCCCCTCAACCACCACAGGTAAGGCCCCCATGGCAGCACATCCTTTTCCTCCTGGGGCTCCTGCTTCCCCCAGCACCCTGAGTGCTGCAGAAACGGCCCTTCTAGGGGCAGGAGTGTGGCTGGTGCAGCAGGCTGTCACCTCTGCTCACACATGGGAGGTTACGCTGACATGCCTCTTAACTCAGGGAAATGTCCCCCCGGCCCCCGGCCTTGTGAGTTGAGACACTGGCGTCACGGCCACACTCCCGAGCCCAGACCACAGTGAAGGTGACTTGGGGACGTTTCCAAAAACTAGCAAGAAAATATCCTAAGGGTTAGAGAAATGTCCTTAAATTCCTCTGCATTTGTTCTGGTTGAAATCATAGCTACCCCTGGACAAGCCACCAGGGGTACGACAGCCATAGGAAAAAGAAACGTGTAAAACTTAAAAAAGACTTTAAAATATCTTGAACTATACGACATCCTCTTTTTTCTTTTTTCCACTTTACTGCGGTTTCACCTTCTACTCTGACTCAGAGTAAGTCCCGTGGATGGTACTTCCCCGTGGCAGACAGGGCGAGGAGAGCAGGTCACACTAAAGCATCCGGGGCTTCCCTCGAGGCCCTGGTGTGGGGCCGGGCTGGTGGGCCGACTGCTTCTGCACCAAGATGGTGTATTTGGTGACTCAATTCCCAATGTGTTGAGTCCAGGGACCCACAGGGGGGGACTTGGCCGGCTCTGGGTGACAACACTGTTGGTCAGGAGATGAGGCCAAGCCCCTTCCTCACTGGAATGGGTGACCCTTTGGTTATTTACTTTTTCTGCACAAGGATTTGAGAACAGCAGAGGAAGGAGCCCTGGGGCCCGGAGGCCTGGGTCTGTCAGCCCTGGGAGCGTGGGGGGCACTCCTCCCTCTCTGGGCCTCAGTCTTTCAGCTGCAAAAGGCGGGTGGAAGTGTTGTCCAGCCCTCAATTCTCTGACCCTACCACCGGGCCTGTGGGTGATGGCGGGGCAGCCGGTCGTGGGAAGTCTCTGACTTCTCTGAGGCCCGGTGACCTCCCGGGGAGGCGCGCTCCCAGGCGAGGGTCACCAAGCCTGCCTCTTGTTCCCTAGGGCCGTGCTGCTGGTCCGACTGGATCAACGAGCATCACCCCGGGACCGACATTGACAGTGGAGACTGGGAGACGTTCGACAGGGTCTGCCGGGCCCCCGAGGACATCCAGTGCAGGTCGGCCGTGGAGCCGCAGCTCGGCTTGGAGGAGCTCGGCCAGAGGGTGCGGTGCAACGTCTCGTCTGGGTTCATCTGCAAGAACCAAGACCAGTTTGGAACCGGACCATTTGAAGTCTGTTACGACTACGAGATACGTGTCTTTTGTTGCCAGCCAATGTATGAGTGTCCTACAACCACCACCCCGGAGACGACAACCCCAACAACTACCCACACTACCACCACCACAGGGACCCCAACGCCAACTCCCACCATCACCACCATTACCTCCACAAGGCCCTCAACCCCAACACCCACCACGACCCCCACCACCACCTCGACCATGACCACCACTCCGTGTATGGATGACTGCATATGGACTGGCTGGCTGGATTCTGGTAAACCAGCATTTACCAAACCCGGTGGAGACATTGAATCCATTGGAAACGTCTGTGGACCAGGCAGGGCAGTCAACATCTCCTGCAGAGCCAGTATGTACCCCAACATTCCCATCGCGCAGCTCGGACAGAAGGTGGTGTGTAACACTTCTGTTGGACTGGTGTGCAAAAACGAAGAACAGACGCCAGGGGGAGTCATCCCCATGCCTTACTGCCTCAACTATGAGATCAACGTCTACTGCTGTCGGTACCTTCCCCCTCCCTGCACACCTGCCCCCCCCACAGAGACCACAACCACAACCGCCCCCCCCACCACCACGGCTACTACCACCACAGAGACCAGAACACCCACCACTAGCACCACCCCAGGGACCCCCACACCAACCCCTACCATCACCACCGTAAGTGAGACGCCTACCCCACCCTCACCCACCACAGGGCCCACAACCCCCGCCACTACCACCACCACTACCTCCACAGGGACCTCCACACCCAGCACTACCAGCACACCAGGGACCATACCCCCACCACTACCCTGACCCCTGGGTCCACAACGCCCACCACTACCACCACCCCGGGGACCCCCTCACCAACCCCCACCATCACCACCATAAGTAAGACTCCTACCCCACCCTCACCGACCACAGGGACCACAACCTCCACCCCTATCCTGACCCCAGTGTCCACAACGCCCACCAGTACTACCATCCCGGGGACCCCTACACCAACCCCTACCCTCACCACTACAAGTGAGACTCCTACCCCACCCTCCACCACCGCAGGGCCCACAACCCCCACCACTACGCCAACCACAGGGTCCACAGCACCCACCACCACCACGACCCCGGGGACTCCCACACCAACCCCTACCCTCACCACTACAAGTGAGACTCCTACCCCACCCTCCACCACCACGGGGACCACCACCCCCAGCACTACCAGCACCCCAGGGACCACGCCCCCCACCACTACCCTGACTCCAGTGTCCACAACGCCCACCAGTACTACCATCCCGGGGACCCCCACACCAACATCGACTGTCACCACTACAAGTGAGACTCCTACCCCACCCTCCACCACCACAGGGACCACAACCTCCACCACTACACCCACAACAGGGACCACCACCCCCAGCACTACTGTGACCCCACAGTCCACAACGCCCACTGGTACCACCACCCCGGGGACCCCCACACCAATCCCTACCGTCACTACCACAAGTGAGACTCTTACCCCACCCTCCACCACCCCAGGAGCACACAACCTTCACCACTACACCACCCACCACCACCCCAGCACTACCCTGACCAGGCCCCACCCCCACTCAGTACCACCACCACCGGGACACCCCACCACCCTACCATCACCACCATCCAGTAGACGCCACACCCACCACAGGGCCCAGCCACTACCACTACCCCACCCACCCCACAGTACTACCACAGGGACCACACCACCCCACCCACTACACCCCACACCACAACGGGGACCACCACCCCCAGCACTACCAGCACCCCAGGGACCATACCCCCCACCACTACCCTGACCCCAGTGTCCACAACGCCCACCAGTACTACCATCCCGGGGACCCCCACACCAACCCCTACCATCACCACTACAAGTGCGACTCCTACCCCACCCTCCACCACCACAGGGAGCACAACCTTCACCACTACACCCACACCACGAACCACCACCACCAGCACTACCCTGACCCCAGGCCCCACAAGCCCCACCAGTACCACCACCAGTGTCCACAACGCCCACCAGTACTACCATCCCGGGACCCCACACCAACCCCCACCTCACCACTACAAGTGGACTCACCCCACCCTCCACCACCCCAGGGCACAACTCACCACTACACCACCCAGTGAGACTCCACTCACCACTACGGGGCCTACCACCACCTCCCCACCACTCCCCCCCCCCAGCGTCCACAACCCCTGCCACTACCCCGACCCCTGGGTCCATAACGCCCACCAGTACTACCATCCCCGGGACCCCCACACCAACCCCTACCATCACCACTACAAGTGAGACTCCTACCCCACACTCCACCACCACAGGGACCACCACGCCCAGCACTACCAGCACGCCAGGGACCACCACCCCCACCACGACCCGGACCCCTGGGTCCACAACACTCACCACTACTCCCATCACAGAGACTACAGCCGCCACCACTACAACCACCCCAGGGTCCACAACACCCACCACTGCCACCACCCCAGGGACCCCAACACTAACCCCAACCACTGCCACCACAAGTGAGACACCTACCCCACCCTCCACCACCACAGAGACCACAACTTCCGCCACTACCACCACAACAGTGCCCACAACCCCCACCACTACGCCCATCACAGAGACTACAGCCCCCACCACTACCACGACCTCAGCGCCCACAACACCCACCAGTACCACCATCACAGGGACTACGCCCCCACCACTACCACCACCACAGGGCCCACAACCCCACACCACCACCCCAGGGACCTCACCCCCATCAGTACTACCATCCCAGGGCCCACAACACCCAACCCCTACCTCACCACTACAAGTGAGACTACCCACCCTCCACCACTACCACCACCACCACCACCCCAGGGCCCACAACACCCACCACTACCCCCATCACAGGGACTACAGCCCCCACCACTGCCACCACCCCGGGGACCCCAACACTAACCTCCACCACGGCCACCACAAGTGAGACACCTACCCCACCCTCCACCACCACAGAGACCACAACTTCCGCCACTACCACCACATCAGTGCCCACAACCCCCACCACTACCCCCATCACAGAGACTACAGCCAGCACCACTACCACCACCCCAGTGCCCACTCCCCCCATCACAGGGACTACAGCCCCCACCACTACCACCACCTCAGCGCCCACAACCCCCACCACTACCCCCATCACAGAGACTACAGCCCCCACCACTACCACGACCTCAGCGCCCACAACACCCACCAGTACCCCCATCACAGGGACTACAGCCCCCACCACTACCATCACTCCAGGGCCCACAACCCCCACCACTACCCCCATCACAGGGACTACACCCCCACCACTACCACCACCACAGCGCCCACAACCCCCACCACTACCCACATCACAGAGACTACAGTCCCCACCACTACCACCACCTCAGCGCCCACAACCATCACCACTACCCCCATCACAGGGACTACAGCCGCCACCACCACCACCACAGTGCCCACCACTACCCCCATCACAGAGACTACAGCCCCCACCACTACAACCACCACCACCACCACAGTGCCCACAACACCCACCAGTACCCCCATCACAGGGACTACACCCCCACCACCACCACCACAGTGCCCACAACCCCCACCACCACCACCTACACAGAGACTACAGCCAGCACCACTACCCCCACCCCAGTGCCCACTACCCCACCATCACAGAGACTACAGCCCCCACGACGACCTCCACCACAGTGCCCACAACACACCCCACAACCCCTATCACAGGGACTACAGCCCTCACCACTACCACCACCTCAGTGCCCACAACCCCCACCAGTACCCCCATCACAGGGACTACAGTCCCCACCACTACCACCACCTCAGCGCCCACAACCACCACACTACCACCCCCATCCACAGGGACTACAGCCCCCACCACTACCACCACCACAGCGCCCACAACACCCACCAGTACCCCATCACAGGGACTACACCCCCACGACCACCACTACAGCGCCCACAACCCCACCACCACCCCCATCACAGAGACTACAGCCAGCACCACTACCACCACCCCAGTGCCCACACCCCACCATCACCAACCACAGGGACCCACAGCCCCACCACTACCACCACCTCAGCGCCCACAACCCCCACCACGACCCCCATCACAGAGACTACAGCCCCCACCACTACCACGACCTCAGCGCCACGACACCCACCAGTACCCCCATCACAGGGACTACACCCCCACCACTACCACCACCCCAGGGCCCACAACACCCACCACTGCCACCACCCCAGGGACCCCAACACTAATCTCCACCACAGCCACCACAAGTGAGACACCTATCCCACCC
This sequence comes from Ceratotherium simum simum, assembly GCF_057802395.1. Classification (NCBI taxonomy): domain Eukaryota; kingdom Metazoa; phylum Chordata; class Mammalia; order Perissodactyla; family Rhinocerotidae; genus Ceratotherium; species Ceratotherium simum. The sequence goes on along the minus strand of NC_141933.1, from coordinate 932,505 downwards.
TCCACCACCACAGAGACCACAACTTCCACCACTACCACCACATCAGTGCCCACAACCCCCACCACTACCCCCATCACAGGGACTACAGCCACCACCACTACCACCACCACAGCGCCCACAACCCCCACCACTACCCCCATCACAGAGACTACAGCCCCCACCACTACCACGACCTCAGCGCCCACAACACCCACCACTACCCACCATCACAGAGACTACAGCCCCCACCACTACCACCACCACCACCACCACAGTGCCCACAACACCCACCAGTACCCCCATCACAGGGACTACAGCCCCCATCACTACCACCACCCCAGGGCCCACAACACCCACCACGGCCACCACCCCGGGGACCCCAACACTAACCTCCACCACGGCCACCACAAGTGAGACACCTACCTCACCCTCCACCACCACAGAGACCACAACTTCCACCACTACCACCACATCAGTGCCCACAACCCCCACCACTACCCCCATCACAGAGACTACAGCCAGCACAACTACCACCACCCCAGTGCCCACTACCCACCATCACCACAGGGACTACAGCCCCACCACTACCACCACCTCAGCGCCCACAACCCCACCACTACCCCCATCACAGAGACTACAGCCCCACCACTACCACGACCTCAGCGCCCACAACACCCACCAGTACCCCCATCACAGGGACTACACCCCCACCACTACCACCACCACAGCCCACAACACCCACCACTACCCCATCACAGAGACTAAAGCCCCCACCACTACCACCACCACCACCACCACAGTGCCCACAACACCCACCAGTACCCCCATCACAGGGACTACACCCCCACCACCACCACCACAGCGCCCACAACCCCGCCACCACCACCATCACAGAGACTACAGCCAGCACCACTACCACCACCCTAGTGCCCACTACCCCCATCACAGAGACTATAGCCCCCACGACTACCACCACCACAGTGCCCACAACACCCACCACTACCCCTATCACAGGGACTACAGCCCTCACCACTACCATCACCTCAGCGCCCACAACCCCACCAATACCCCCATCACAGGGACTACAGTCCCCACCACTACCACCACCTCAGTGCCCACAACCACCACCACTACCCCCATCACAGGGACTATAGCCCCCACCACTACCACCACCACAGCGCCCACAACACCCACCAGTACCCCCATCACAGGGACTACACCCCCCACCACCACCACAGCGCCCACACCCCCCACCACCACCCCCATCACAGGGACTACACCCCCCACCACTACCACCACCCCAGGGCCCACAACACCCACCACTGCCACCACCCCAGGGACCCCAACACTAACCTCCACCACGGCCACCACAAGTGAGACTCCTCCCCCCCCCTCCACTACCCCAGTGACCACAAGTTCCGCTACTCCCACCACATCAGTGCCCACAACCCCCACCACTACCCCCATTACAGAGACTACAGCCAGCACCACTACCAACACCCCAGTGCCCACTACCCCATCACAGGGACTACAGCCCCCACCACTACCACCACCTCAGCACCCACAACCCCACCACTACCCCCATCACAGGGACTACAACCCCACCACTAGGGACCTGACCCACACCATCACAGGGACTACACCCCACCACCACTACCACCATCACATGACTGCACACAAACCAGCATTTACCAAACCAGACATTGCCATTGGAAACGCTCACCAGGCACAGTCAACATCTCCTGCAGAGCCAGTATGTACCCCAACATTCCCATCTCGCAGCTCGGACAGAAGGTGAACACTACTGGTGTGCAAAACGAAGAACAGACGCCAGGGGGAGTCATCCCCATGCCTTACTGCCTCAACTATGAGATCAACGTCTACTGCTGTCACCTTCCCCTCCCTGCACACCTGCCCCCCCCACAGAGACCACAACCACACCCGCCCCCCCCACCACAACGGCTACTACCACCACAGAGACCAGAACACCCACCACTAGCACCACCCCAGGGACCCCCACACCAACCCCTACCATCACCACTACAAGTGAGACTCCTACCCCACCCTCCACCACCACAGGGACTACAGTCCCCACCACTACCACCACCTCAGTGCCCACAACCACCACCACTACCCCCATCACAGGGACCATAGCCCCCACCACTACCACCACCACAGTGTCCACAACACCCACCAGTACTACCATCCCCGGGACCCCCCACACCCACCCCCACCCTCACCACTACAAGTGCGACTCCTACCCCACCCTCCACCACCACAGGGACCACAACCTTCACCACTACACCCACACCAGGGACCACCACCCCCGGCACTACCAGAACCCCGGAGACGCCAAAACTAACCCCCACCACTACCACCACAAGTGAGACTCCTACCCCACCCTCCACCACCCCAGTGCCCACAACCCCCACCACTACACCAACCACAGGACCCACGGCGCCCACCACAACCATGACCCCGGGGACTCCCACACCAACCCCTACCCTCACCACTACAAGTGAGACTCCTACCCCACCCTCCACCACCACAGGGACCACCACCACCACAGTGCCCACAACACCCACCAGTACCCCCATCACAGGCACAACAGCCCCCACCACTACCTACCCCCGCCCACCAGCCCATCCACCCCCACACCCCCCACCATCACCACTACAAGTGCACTCCTACCCCACCACTACCACGACCTCAGCGCCCACAACACCCACCACTACCCCCATTACAGGGACCACAGCCCCAATCACTACCACCACCCCAGGGCCCACAACACCCACCACGGCCACCACCCCAGGGACCCCAACACTAACCTCCACCATCACCACTACAAGTGAGACTCCTACCCCACCCTCCACCACCACAGGGACCACAAGTTCACTACTACCACCACATCAGTGCCCACAACCCCCACCACTACCACCATTACAGAGACTACAGCCCACCACTACCACCACCCCAGTGCCCACAACACCCACCACTACCCCCAACCACAGAGACTACAGCGCCCACCACAACCATGACCACCGGGACTCCACAACACCCAACCCCTACCCTCACCACTACAAGTGAGACTCCTAGCCCCACCACTCCACCACCACAGGGACCCACCAACCCCACCACTACACCCATCACAGAGACCACAGCCCCACCACTACCACCACCCCAGGGCCTCCAACCGCCACCACTACCTCCATCACAGGGACTACAGCCCCCACCACTACCTCTACCCCAGCGCCCACTACCCCCACCACTACCCCCATCACAGGGACTACAGCCCCCACCACTACCACCACCCCAGTGCCCACAACCCCACCACTACCCCCATCACAGGGTCCAACCCCCACCACTACCCCCATCACAGAGACTATAGCCACCACCACTACCATCACCACTACAAGTGAGACTCCTACCCCCACCACTACCCACCACCACAGGGACCACAACCGCCACCACTACCACCACCACAGGACCACCACACCCAGCACTACCAGCACACCAGGGACTACAGCCCCCACCACTACCACGACCCCAGTGTCCACAACACCCACCAGTACTACCATCACAGGGACTACAGCCCCCACCCCTACCATCACCACTACAAGTGAGACTCCTACCCCACCCTCCACCACCACAGGGCGCACAACCTTCACCACTACACCCACAACTGGGGCCACCACCCCGGCCCTACCAGAACCCCGGAGACGCCAACACTAACCCCACCACTACCACCACAAGTGAGACTACAGCCCCACCCTCCACCACCCCAGTGCCCACAACCCCCACCACTACACCAACCACAGGGACTACAGCCCCCACCACAACCATGACCCCGGGACCCCACAACCCCCCTACTGTCACCACCATCAAGTGAGACTACAGCCCCCACCCTCCACCACCCCAGTGCCCACAACCCCCACCACTACCCCCATCACAGGGACTACAGCGCCCACCACAACCACGACCCCGGGGACCCCCACGCCAACCCCTACTGTCACCACCATAAGTGAGACTCCTACCCCACCCTCCACCACCCCAGGGAGCACAACCTTCACCACTACACCCACAACTGGGGCCACCACCCCCAGCACTACCAGCACCCCAGGGACCACGCCCCCCACCACTACCCTGACTCCAGTGTCCACAACGCCCACCAGTACTACCATCCTGGGGACGCCCACACCAACATCCACCGTCACCACTACAAGTGAGACTCCTACCCCACCCTCCACCACCACAGGGACCACAACCTCCACCACTACACCCACAACGGGGACCACCACCCCCAGCACTACCAGCACACCAGGGACCATACCCCCCACCACTACCCTGACCCCAGTGTCCACAACGCCCACCAGTACTACCATCCCGGGGACCCCCACACCAACCCCTACCATCACCACTACAAGTGAGACTCCTACCCCACCCTCCACCACCACAGGGAGCACAACCTTCACCACTACACCCACACCAGGGACCACCACCCCCGGCACTACCAGAACCGCGGAGACGCCAACACTAACCCCCACCACTACCAGCATTACAGAGACTACAGCCCACCACTCCACCACCCCAGTGCCCACAACACCCACCACTACACCAACCACAGGGCCCACGGCGCCCCACCACAACCATGACCACCGGGACCCCACACCAACCCCTACTGTCACCACCACAAGTGAGACTCCTACCCCCACCACTACCACCACCCCAGTGCCCACAACCCCCACCACTACACCAACCACAGAGACTACAGCCCCCACCACTACCACCACCCCAGGGACCTCCACGCCAACCCCTACTGTCACCACCACAAGTGAGACTACAGCCCCACCACTCCACCACCCCAGGAGCACAACCTTCACCACTACCCCCATCACTGGGACTACAGCCCCCAGCATTACCAGCACCCCAGGGACCACGCCCCCCACCACTACCCTCACTCCAGTGTCCACAACCCCCACCAGTACTACCATCCCGGGGACCCCCACACCAACATCCACCGTCACCACTACTAGTGAGACTCCTACCCCACCCTCCACCACCACAGGGACCACAACCTCCACCACTACACCCACAACGGGGACCACCACCCCCAGCACTACCAGCACACCAGGGACCATACCCCCCACCACTACCCTGACCCCAGTGTCCACAACGCCCACCAGTACTACCATCACGGGGACCCCCACACCAACCCCTACCATCACCACTACAAGTGAGACTCCTACTCCACCCTCCACCACCACAGGGACCACAACCTTCACCACTACGCCCATCACAGGGACTACAGCCCCCACCACTACCAGAACCCCGGAGACGCCAACACTAACCCCCCCCACTACCAGCCCAAGTGAGACTCCTACCCCACCCTCCACCACCCCAGTGCCCACAACCCCCACCACTACACCAACCACAGGGCCCACGGCGCCCACCACAACCATGACCCCGGGGACCCCCCCCCCAACCCCTACCCTCACCACTACAAGTGAGACTCCTACCCCACCCTCCACCACCATAAGCACCACAACCCCACCACTACTGCCACCCCAGGGACCACAGCCCCTACCACTAGCCCCACCTCGGGCACCCCAATCCCCACTACTACCACCACACTGGGGACCCCAACTCCAACCCCCACCTTCACGATCACAGAGACCACAACGCCCACCACACCTCCCACCCCAGGGACCCCAACCATGACCACCAGCACTATGACAACAGAGACCAGCACCCCTACCACTTCCTCTACCCCAGGGACCACAACCCCCACCTCTACCACCACCCCAGGGACCCCAACTCCCACGGCCACCACCACCTCAGGGACCACAACCCCCACCATTACCTCCACCCTGGGGACATCAACACTCACCCCCACCATCACCTTCAGTACCTCCACAGAGACCCCCACCACCACCTCCACCACCACAGAGACCAAAACCCCAACCCCCAGCACCACCACAGGGACCACAACCACCACCACCATCACCACCACTGAGACCTCAACCCCGACTCCAAGTGTCCTCACCACCAGCACGGAGACCCCGACTCCTACAGGCACAAGACCCACTGGTGTGACCAGCACGCCGAAACCCTCGCCTGCGTCCTCCTCCCCTCCAACATCTCAGTCCACCTCCCCCTCCTCCACGGCATCAACCACACTGCTGACCACCACCCCAACGATCGTGGAGACATCCAGCACACCTTGGCCCCCAACACCAACGGCACCAACGGTCACTACACCCTCTCGTCCGCCCAGCCCTGGCACCACCACTACAGGTAAACGGACCCCACGGGCCCAGCATGGTTGTGGGGACATGCTCTCATATCCTCCCTACCCCGGAGAGCTCACTCTCCTGCCAGGGGAGCTTTGAAGCTCCTTTGACCCGCGCTGGGGCCCCTGCTCTGCCTAGTGAGAGTGGTCTCCAGGAAGGTTCCAGCGGGCTTGGTGAGCCTCCCTTGCCAGCTGAGCCTGGCCACTGGGAGTCCAGGGCGCCGATGGCCACTGGCCTGTGTGTGGGCAGCGGAGCTGAAGGACCCCCACTCGCCCCCACAGAACATCCTTCTTCAGGACAGCTGCCTGTGGCACACTTCCCCCAGCCCATGGCTGTGTGATGGCAACGTGGGCAGAACTGTGCCCAGGGGAGCCCGCTGAGGCCTGTGGGGCCAGGCCCCAGGTGGGGAGCAGAGGCTGCTGGTCAGGCACCCGGAGACCCTCCCTCCATCCTCCTCTTCCACCTGTGCATCCCCACTGGGTCTTTGGAGGGCAGCTGGTCGGCGTCCTTGGACGGACTGGTGTCCTGTGGCCACCGCTCTGGCCAGGCCGGCGAGCTCTGCTACTGCCCTGGGGCAGGTGCTTCTCCCTGTGGGCCTGCCCCTTGCACACACTGTGGACGTGGCCCTGCTCACCCCGCCCTGCCGCACAACTGGGAGCCAGGGCAATGGACATGAGGCCTTTCCATGCCACGTACCACGCCCTGAGCGAGCTGTCCAGCTGTGCGTCTATGACAAGCCGCTGCCATAAGCCCTCACCCATCACTTCCATCCTTACAGGCACGCAGACCTCAGGTCCCACCCCCTCGAAGACCACACCCACCGGTGGGACCACCACCGGGCCCCCATGGCCCACCACGGGACTCCCCTCCACACCCACTCCTGTGACTGTCTCAACAATCACCAAGGGAACCCCCACCCTGACCTCGACCACGTCACCCACGCCGCAGACCACCAGCACCTCGACCACCAGTGTGCCCACCCCTACCTTGACCCCATTTGGCACCACAAGCACCATCATCACCACCACCAGCAAGATTGTCCCCTCCACCATTGTCATCTGCTGTGTTCTGAACCACACGAACCACATGAACCACACGAACCACACGCACTACTATGCCCCGGGTACGCAGGCTGTTCCCTCTGACTCGCAGATGGCGGAGGCTGTGGGACTTTGGGCTCTGCTTGTCTGTGGTTAGGAGTCAGGTCTGAGGTCTAACCCGGGAGCTTGCTCGGGAAGCTGGATGCCACATGCGGGGGGCCGATTCCATGGCCAGCCCCACCTCGTTGCAGCCACGAGTCGGGGGAGAGGGGGTGGTGGGCTTCCCTCTGGTGGCCTGGGTGGGGCCCTGCCCATGCACTCTGGTGGCCAGTCCTGCCTGGATGGTGTAGGGACTGGTCTCTCTCCCCTGGCAGGTGAGCTGGTGTACAACGGCACGCATGGAGACACCTGCTATTACGTGAACTGCTCTCTGGACTGCTCCCTGCAGTTCTTCAACTGGTCCTGCCCGTCCACACCCTCCCCAACACCCAGCCCATCCGCGCCCACGCCCCAGCTGTCCACGACGCCCAGCCCATCCACGCCCACGCCCCAGCTGTCCACGACGCCCAGCCCATCCGCACCCACGCCCCAGCTGTCCACGACGCCCAGCACGCCAGCCACCACCAAGCCCCCTGGGTGCCTGGACTTTGACCCTCCCAGAAAGGTCAGTGGGCTGTGGGTGTCTGTGTCCCCACTGTCCAGGCATCAAATGCCCCAGGTGCGCCTTCCTGCTGGTCATCCAAGACGCCCCTGTCCCCACACCCGCACCACCCCAGTGGGGCCACAGCGTCAAGCTGCCTTTCCGACGCAGGATCTGCCAGCACCCCCCACCTTCTCACCCACACCCCTCTTGCTGCAGTGCGGTGGCCGTGAAACTGCCTCCCTGACGGGACCACTTGGCCTCCGCCTCCCGGGGAGGGCTCTTTGGTGCTCACCCTGGGACCTCACAAGCAGTGTCCAAGGCGGACTGGGGGGGACGGGCTGGTCCTGCTGACCTTGCGCCCTCCCTGCCCGCAGGTGAACGAGACGTGGTGGATCTGTAACTGCACCATGGCCACGTGCAAGCACGACAACACGGTGGAGATCGTGCAGGTGGAGTGCAAGCCCCCGCCCATGCCCACCTGCTCCAACAATCTCAAGCCCGTGCGTGTCCTGGACCCCGACGGCTGCTGCTGGCACTGGGAGTGCGACTGTAAGCCCGCGCCATGGCTCGGACCCTCCCCCCTCCTCCCTTCTGTGGGCAGGGGCTGCGGGGCCTGAGGTCCTCAGGTGCAGACCCCAGGTTGGACGTGACGGCCTTGACAGCTGAGCTCACCGAGGGCCAGGCACATGTCCAGAGGGGCTTCTCATGCCCCAGCTGATTCCCCACCTCGAGGGGGTCTGGGCAGGGGAGGGGCGTGCCGGTGGAGCACGGGCACCTCCGTGGTGAGAGGGGCAGAGCTGGAGTTTGAACCCGGACCTTCCGGCTCCAAAGCCAGGCCCCGTCCTGCGGAAGGAATGGCCGCTGAAGACTGAGTGGGGGAGGGCCTTTTTGGGGCCGGAAGAAGCTGACCCCCATCTGCCCCAACCTGGATGCCCCGCGTGCCCCAGAGCAGACTTTCCCAGCCCCTCGGTTCCTGCCTGCTCTTCTGGCCCAGCCCTGAGCTCCTGACCCCGTCCTGCCCCCGCGCCCCGCCCCCCGCCCAGCCCAGCTCACCTGGGCTCCCTCCGCAGGCTACTGCACGGGCTGGGGGGACCCGCACTACACCACCTTCGACGGGCTCTACTACAGCTACCAGGGCAACTGCACGTACGTGCTGGTGGAGGAGGTCAACCCCACAGTGGACAACTTCGGGGTCTACATCGACAATTACCACTGTGACGTCAACGACCACGTGTCCTGCCCCCGCACGCTCATCGTGCGCCACGAGACCCAGGAGGTGCTGCTCAAGACCGTGCAGATGATGCCGCTGACCGTGCAGGTGGGCAGCGGCCACGTCCACGCGGGCGCACCCATGCAGGCGCCGCCCCCCGGTGGCGGACGGGGGCTGGGAGGGGGGCAGCGCTCAGGGGACACATGCGGCTCTTCTCGCAGGCCCACCCGGGCGTCAGGGCCCCCTTGACCTCCCCACTCCTGCCCCCGCCGGCCACCCTGGGCGCAGGTCTCTGTGACGGAAGGATGGAGGCACACACCGCACAGAGTTGTTGGCTCCCGTGGCTGGGGGAGCCCTGCCCTCTGCACAGGGCCCCAGAGTCTGGGGGGCTCCGAGGGCAGCGCCCTCGCTGCCTCACCCCTGGGACCAGCCTGGACAAGTCTGCCCAGCGCAATGGAAAGGAATCGAGGAAGGGCAGGACCCCCACCACGCGGTGTGGGGTAGAGGGCTGCGGCCCCAGGCCCTCTGTGAAGGCCCAGCCCACCTGCCCCCCCGCCCCAGACACACAGGCTCCCTTCTCCAGGCGGCCAGGGCAGGGCAGCCCTCCCGCTGAGTGGCAGCTTCTGCCCCGCTGGCCCTCCCTGACCCCAGGCGTGTCGCCGCAGGTGCGGGTCAACAAGCAGGCCGTGGCGCTGCCCTACAAGAAGTACGGGCTGCAGGTGTACGAATCGGGCTTCAAGTATGTGGTGGACATCCCCGAGCTGGGCGCCCTCATCTCCTACGACGGCCTCTCCTTCTCCATCAGGCTGCCCTACCGCCTGTTCGGCAATAACACCAAGGGCCAGTGTGGTGAGCCCCTGCCCCCTGCGGCCCTGCCCCGGGAGGCCGGCGGGGAGTGGGCACCCGCCAGCGCAGTTGAGGTCCTGCTCCTCTGCTCAGGGCCCTGTGGCTGTGACCCGGGGTTTGGCCCCTGTGGGACGCCAGTAGGGGTCTAGTCTAGTCTGTGCCCTTGGCCCTGGCCGGCTGGTCCCCAGGGAACCTGTGCAGGAGAAGGGCAGGGGGCCCAGGGGCTCGCCCGGTCTGCTGGACAACGTGGCCCTTCTCGCCAACGCAGGCACGTGCACCAACAACACCTCGGACGACTGCGTGCTGCCCAGCGGGGAGATCATCTCCACCTGTGAGGTCGCAGCTGACCAGTGGGTGGTGAATGACCCCTCCAAGCCGCACTGTCCCCACTCCAGCTTCACCACCCAGCGCCCGGCTATCACGACAGCGGGGGCCAGCGGCACCACCCTACGCAAGGGTTGTGCGTCTCCTCTCTGCGAGCTCATCAAGGACAGGTGACTCTGTGCCCGGGCCTGTCTGTGGCCTCGTCACTCATGAGCTGCAGGGGCTCAGGGAGTGGCCTCGCCTCTCTGTGTGCCCCCCGGCCCCCACCACCTGCAAAGAAGAGACGAGGCGGGGGCCTGGTGTGGGGCTGGGCAGGCAGAAGGACCACAGCCCCACGGGCAGGTTCCCAGGGCTCGGGCTCCTGATTTCTGTGGGGCAGAGCTGCCTTGTCAGACACCCCCGTGCCATTTTTGAACCCCCAAGTCTCTCCTGCCTCCTGGGATGGTGCAGGGTAGGCCAAGCTTGAAGCCTGGGGTAGACCAGTTGACCCAGGACGGAGCTAGCATTCAGGGCTGATTCCAGGGAGGCAGATTCGGGCATAGACAGAGAGGGGGCGCTCCCAAAGCTGACATCCATGGGAGTGAGCACCTCGTCCCCAGAGGTATGTGAGTCGAGGCTGGGTGGCCCTCTGCCAGGGTTGCTGGAGCGGGAATCCTGGTACCCAGCGGCCATTTAGATGTGAAGCCTCCGTCTCTGGGAGCCCAGCCCCAGGCCTCATCCTCGGGCCACAGTGTCGGCCCCCTTGGTGGGATGCAGGCCAAGCCAGACTCCAGCAGGGCAGCCCAGGCGCGGATGCTGGGTGGTGGGGAGTGAGAGAGCCAGGTGGCACGGGCCAGAGTGTGACCCACACCCCCTCCCCAACAGCTTGTTCGCCGAGTGCCACGCCCTGCTGCCCCCCCAGCACTACTACGATGCCTGCGTGTTCGACAGCTGCTTGGTGCCCGACTCGGGCCTGGAGTGCATCAGCCTGCAGACCTATGCGGCCCTCTGTGCCCGGGAGGGCGTCTGCATCGACTGGCGGAACCACACCCACGGGGCCTGTTGTAAGTGCCCGCCTGCCCCGGCCCCTGCCTCTGGGCGGGGGTCCCGCTGACCAGTGGGGGTGTCCAGGCTCTGCTGGGTGCTGGGCCCAGGCTGAAGCCAGACGGGGGTGGGGCGGCCAGGCACACAGAGGCAGGCTGGGCCTTGGGGTGGGGAAGGAGGGCTGGCTGGAGGGGCCGGGGGCGCTGGAGGCACTTAGCCTTGCTAAGCAGCACTGGGCACCCATCTCCCGGCTTGGGACAGCGCGGGGAGCCAAGGTGGGCAGCACTGGGCAGCTGGCTGCCCTCAGCCGGTGTGAGAGGGTGGGTCCTTTGTGGGAGGGGCTGGGCAGGACTGTCACTTGCCAGGGGGCGGGGGGTAGTCACAGGCTCCTCCCTCCTGGCTCCGGCCCCTCTGACTGCCGTCCCCTCCCACAGCGGTGACATGCCCGTCTCACAGGGAGTACCGGGCCTGTGGTCCTGCGGAGGAGCCCACCTGCGAGTCCAGGTCAGTTGCTGGAAGATGTGCGGGGACGGCGGGCTCGCCCCTCTGGCCGTGCGCCTGGGCGGCACCGTCTGGGTGTGGGTCCTGCGTGCCTGCTCCCCAGCCCATCCACACCCATCTCATGAAGCCCTCCCACCCCTCCAGCTCCTCGCAGCAGAACAGCACCAGCCTGGTGGAGGGCTGTTTCTGTCCCGAGGGTACCGTCAACTACGCCCCTGGCTTTGATGTCTGTGTGGAGTTCTGCGGTAGGCTGCACCGCCCACTCCTGTTGTCCCCTTCTGCCTCCACGAGGCTGACCCTGGCTTCTGCGGCACCAGGACTCTCCTAACAGGATTTGTTTCTTCCTAGGCTGTGTGGGACCTGACAATGTGCCAAGAAAGGTAGGCCCTCCCCCTCGGTGCTGGGGTGGGATTCTCCCACAAATCCTGAATTTTGTGGGGTGGGGTGGGTTGGACATGAGAACCTGGAAGTCAATATTTAGTAATGAGTCATTTAAATTGAGAAGGCCGAGCTAGCAGGGATATCCACCTACTCATCGATCTGTTCCTCTGCCCCTCGCTCCATCCATCTCTCCATCCCTCTGTCGCTCTGTCTGTCCCTCCATCCGTCTGTCCCTCTGTCCTTCCGTCCCTCCATCCTTCTGTCTCTCTGTCCCTCCATCCGTCCATCCCTCGGTCTTTCCCTCTATCCCTCCATCCATCTGTCCCTTCATCCATCCCTGTCCCTCTGTCTGTTCCTCTATCCATCCATCTGTTCCTCCATTCCTCCCTCCCTCCATCCTTCTATCCCTCCATCCCTCTGTCTGTCCCTCCATTCCTCCATCCCTCTGTCTCTCCCTCCATCCTTCTATCCACACATCCATCCACCCACACATCCTCCACTCGTCTACACCACCCACCCATTGGTCATGCGATGCTCTGTCTGGACCTGAGATGATGTCCTAGCCACTGCAGTGTCGTGTCGCCCACCCTTGGTTGATTTCTTAGTTCTATTCTACACAAACCCTGTAGACACGCATGGTGTGTCTGCCCCGAGCCAGGCACACGTGGTGTAGGCAAATGCTGGTGAGCAGGTCACGGTCGCGATGTTAGTGGCCTGGCCCTGAATGAGGGCCTCTGTCCTCGACAAGAACCTGCCCGGTGTGCTCGGAGGTGGGGGGGCACAGGTTTTCCCACAGGGCCCTCAGCGGGCTGCCCCGCGCAGCCTTCTCCCTGGCGTCAGCACGGCCTTCTCCCAGCGTGGAGCGAGGCGGCCGCCCGCTCTCCTCCCTGCTCACCCCCTTCCTCCTGCAGTTTGGGGAGCGCTTCAAGTTCGACTGCAAGGACTGCGTCTGCCTGGAGGGCGGAAGAGGCATCATCTGCCAGCCCAAGACATGTCACCAGAAGCCCCTCTCTCAGTGCGAGGAGGATGGCACCTACCTGGTGACGGAGGTTGACCCCGCCGACACCTGCTGCCACGTTACCTCCTGCAGTAAGGCCATGCCAGGGGGGTGGGGGGTTGCGGGCTGGGGCCCCTGGAATCCCTGAGCAAGTCCTCGCGCATTTTTACTCCTTGGGGAGCTAGGCAGCAGCGACCTCGGGGCCTGCTGGAGCTGAGGCCGCAGGGTGTGTCCACCTGTGGGCGTTGAGGAGGCTGCTGCGCTGGGGCCTGGCGTGCCTGCTGCAGGACCCACAGAGGCCCCAGGCCCCACCCTGCGCCGCAGGAGGTGGCGGGGCTCTGCCTTCGAGGAGCAGTCCTGTTACCGCGTCTCCTTCTTCTCTTCAGAGTGCAATGCCAGCCTGTGCAAGGAGAACCCCCCCACATGCTCTCTGGGATTTGAGTTGAAGAGCGAGATGGTAGCCGGAAGGTGCTGCCCCTCGTACTCGTGCGGTAAGTGGGGCCGGGGGGCGAGGGGCAGGGGAGGCCCCCAGGCTGGGGCTGGCCGTGTCTTGAGCGGGGCGGTGGGGTGAGGTGGCTCCCTCCTGGGGGCCTCAGATTCTGCACGGCCGATGCACCCACCCTGGCCCTGAGCACCTGCCCCCTCCACCGGCTGCGTGGCGGCCATGGGGGCGGGCTGGGCAGTCTGACTCCTGCCCTTGTTCTTTCTCCCAAGTGCCCAAAGGCGTGTGTGTTATCGGGAATGCTGAGTACCAGGTGAGCCCTGGGCTGGGCTGCGGGGAGGCGGAGGCCGGGGGAAGGACGGGGTGGGGTCCTAGGCAGGCTCTTGGCTGGCCGGGGTGCCGGTGAGGGCCCACACTGGGGGCTCCCTTGTGTGAGTCAGGCTCGGGGCACCCGGCTCCTCTCTCGCACCACCGGGCGCCTTCCAGGGCGGGAGGGAGGGAGGTGCGGAGGTGGCCCGGCCTCACGGGCCCCTCCCTGTGCCCTAAGCCCGGTTCTCCAGTTTATTCCTCCAAGTGCCAGAGCTGCGTCTGCACTACCAGCAGCAACAGCACCACACAGCTCAACGTCATCTCCTGCACCCACGTGCCCTGCAGCACGTCCTGCATCCCCGTAAGCCGCCCCCGCCCCTTCCCTCCTGGGAGCGGAGTCTGGCCCTAACGGCTCTCCTGTCCTCCTTCCGTCACTGACCCGAGCCCCGTGTCTCTCTCCTAGGGCTACGAGCTCGTGGAGGCCCCTGGGGAGTGCTGCATGAAGTGTGAGCAGACCCACTGCATCATCAACCGGCACAACATCCAGTACATTCTGAAGGTGCGGGAGCCCCTGCTCACGGCCCGCCTGCCCCGCGGCAGGGCCGGCCTAGGGCCGAGGGCAAGGCTAGGGCAACCGCAACAGCCCCTGGCTGAGTCCTCCGTGCCAGTGTCCTGGGGCGGCTGTGACAAGTGACCACAGACTGGGGGCTGAAACAGCAGGTGTGATTCTCCCGCCTGTCCTGGAGGCCAGAGTCTGACGTCCAGGTGTGGGCCCGGCCACGCTCCTCCCAGACCCGGGGAGGATCCTTTCTGCCTCTTCCAGCTTCTGGGCTCCAGGCCTTCCTGGGCTTGTGGCCACATCACTCCAGGCGCTGTCTGTTATCACATGACCCTCTCCTCTCTGTCTTATAAGGACACTTGTCATTGGATTTAGGGCCCCCTCCAGTAATCTAGGATGATCTCATCTCGAGATCTTAACTTAATTACAGCTGCAAAGACCCTTTTTCCAAATAAGGTCACATCCAAGAGTTCCAGAGGTCAGCACAGGGATACGTCTGTGGACTACAGGCTGGGGCTGCCCCTAGGCCCCTCCTGGGTGTCACCTGCCCCGTGGCTCTGGGCCTGCAGGCTGGGCCTCTTGCCCGAGAAGCTGCACTTGGCTGGGTAGTTGTGAGCTGCTGGGTGTTTCCAGTGTGTCTTTCTGGGTGGGCTCCGAGGGTAGCCCTCACCAGAGTGTCCTCTGCCCCACAGCCCGGGGACATAAAGCAGGACCCCACCAACAACTGCACCTTCTTCAGCTGTGTTAAAATCAACAACCATCTCATCTCTTCCCTCTCCGACATCACCTGCCCTGACTTTGACCCCAGTATCTGCCTCCCGGTGAGCGAGCCCATCGGGGGTGCTGGCTGTGTGTGCTCTCCCAGGAGTGGGGGTCCCCGATGTTCCCAGAGGGCTAAAGCCCCAGTGCCAGGACAGGGGTCTCTGGCCCTGGGCCCCTGTGGCTGGGGGGCACTCACCGTTGGGGGAATGTCTAGGGGCACAGACTCATTCTCTTTTCCTCCAGGGCTCTGTCACACTCACGCCCAACGGCTGCTGCAAGACATGTGAGTACAGGACAGCGAGTGGGCGGTTCCCGGGGCCTGAGGTGCGGCCTGGTGGGTGGGCTCCACCCAGGTCCCCTTGAGGGGAGGAGGGTGTAAGGGGACCATGCCCCGGGAGCCCTGTCCCGTCTGTGGCCCCTCAGCCGGGCGATGAGTTTGAGGGCATCAGCGGGGGGCGCCCAGCTCGCTAGATGGCGGCAGAGGGCCAGGCGAAGTGCCCTTGGGGAGGGAAAGGAAGCAATGAGGGAGACCTGAGGGGCCCCCCTGAGGTGTGGAGACCCCACCCCAGAGCCTCCACCTCCCTCCCCTCCAGGCATCCCCCGCAATGAGACCAGGGCCCACTGTTCCACCATCCCCATCACCAAGAGGATTTCACACGGCGGCTGCACCAAGTTGGTCACCATGAATTACTGCTCCGGCTCCTGCGGGACCTTCGCCATGTGAGTCCCAGGCCCTGAGGGGCCCCGGTGGGGGGCAGCGGGGGGAGGCTGCCCCACCCCGGGAGGGAGTGGCCCCTCACGGCGGCCCTCCCCCAGGTACTCCGCGGAGGCCCAGGCGCTGGACCACAGGTGCAGCTGCTGCAAGGAAGAGCGCACCAGCCAGCGGAAGGTGATGCTGGACTGCGCCCACGGCAGCTCGCTGAACTACACCTACACCCACATCGAGAGCTGCCGCTGCCAGGACACCACATGCGAGCTCCTGCCCACCGAGAACAGCGCCGCCGGCCGCCACAGGCGCTCCGCCCCCAGGGCCCTGGGTCCGTGAAGCGGGCGAGCAGGGTGGGCGTGCCGCCCAGGCCCCGTCCCCCACCGTCCTCCGCAGCGTCCCGCTGAGCCTCTGCGCTTCCTCGCCTCCTGCGCTGGCTTCCTCTCTGCGGATATTTATTTTCCGAGCCTTTGTTCACTTGTTTGCTTTCCCAAATAAATTTGGGCAGAGATGCCGTGCTGGTGTGCTTCAGATGGTGCCGAGGGATCTGGGTGGGCCGCCGTGCATGGGCCGAGGTCCGGCTGCTTCTTGCCGGGCGAGTGGTTCAACACTGTCCAGAGGGGACCTCTCAGCCCTCTTTGGGTCTGGTCACCAGGCTCTGCACACAGCACACGGGGGACACCGTGAACATTGGCAAACTTGTACAAAATGCAACCATGAGACCACCCTCTCTAGGGCTCCCCCCAGAATGCCCTGTCCCCGCTGTCCTTCTCTCCGCATGTGCAAAGCCCTCATGGGGCCATCAGGATGTAGGTGGCCCCTTTCCAGGAAGCCTCCCGACCCTGAAATTGTGAAAAAGGACTGAGGTTCCTTTCACATCGGTTTCCAGGGCTTCCCCTGGTGAGGCCTTTGTCTCACCCTGAGGGGCCTGATAGCTCTGGGCAAGACTGTGTGTGTGCACGTGTGTGAGGAAGCATGAGCATGTATGTGCACCTGTGTTTGTGTGTACACGTGTGTGAGCGAGCATGAGCATGCATGTGCACCTGTGTGTGTGTGCACGTGTGTGAGCGAGCATGAGCACACATGTGCACCTGTGTTTGTGTGTATGTGTGCGTGTGAGTGTGTGATATGCACCTCACCCTGGGTCTCTACACTGGGAAAAATAGGGAAGGTCTCAGTCCACAAATCAGGGGGCAGCATGTCAGCTCCTGCTGCAAAAAGTGACCTCCCGGGTCCTTCCGGGCTGCTGTGAAGCTGCTGGCAGAGCCGTCAGAACCTCCAGACCAGCTTGCAGAAGTTCTGGTCGCTCTGTGGACCCAGGTGGGAAGCCAGTCCCGTGTGTGTGCGTGTGTGCACGTGGGTGTGTGTCCATGAACACCCCTGCCCACATGTGTTTGGAGAGCTGCCCGTCTGGGGCTTTGTGAACCGGCTGAGCTGCCAGAACAGGAATCCAGGGGGAAGGACTCTTCTAGTCCATTGACCACAGAGAGCGAGGCTGGCGGCCTCTGGGCCCAGAGCAGGAACTTACAGGGTTGGGAGAGCAGCCAGGTGTCTCCTCTCTCGAGGTGGCAGACCTCCAGCCTGACCAGTGGTGAGGGGGCGGGAGCCCTGGGTCCCTGGGGCAAGGACCCCCGTGTGCAGTAATCCAACCTGTGAGCATCCTTGGCGGCCTAAGGGGAGGGTGCCCATGTCCCCCCGCAGCCCACGTCTGGTCCTCTCTCACGACGCTCTGCTGCATCTTACGCCTGACTAAATGGAGATGTCCATTTAGAAGCGGAGGGTGGGCACTTGCCCCAGCCTCACAGCTGCTGGGGGGCACCCAGGGCTTTCTCCAGGTCAGACTCAGAACCCTCTTCCTCCTCTCCATTCAGCGCCTCCTGAGGGGCTGGG
Organism: Ceratotherium simum simum; assembly: GCF_057802395.1. Classification (NCBI taxonomy): domain Eukaryota; kingdom Metazoa; phylum Chordata; class Mammalia; order Perissodactyla; family Rhinocerotidae; genus Ceratotherium; species Ceratotherium simum. Next base: position 914,603 of record NC_141933.1, on the reverse strand, counting down.
CTGAGACCACTGCTGTCCCCTCAGCTGACCCCTCCTCACCTAACCCCCTCCCCCCCCGAGCCCCACCTGACACTGAGGAAGGTTCTGATGGCCGGTTAGGACGTGCCAGCACATCAGCACCACCCTGGCTCCTGGGACCTGCTAGGGGGTCTGTCCAATGTCCCCACTGGCCTGAGAGGGCCTCAGAAGCTCCCACCCAGCCCCCTCTGGTGATCTCAGGAGCCCTACTATCCCTGGCCCAGACCTGTGGACTTCCTAGGCGGTCAGTTGGCCTGGGCTGGCCTTGGAGCCAGAGCCTCCTCCTAGAGCACCAGGTTTGCTGAGGGGACAGGGGGCTGCCCGCCTCTGCTGTGCGGCCAGGTGGGGGTCCTGGGTGCTCAGAACCAGCCCCTCAGTAAAGTCGTCAGCGTGCCCACCCCACGGCTCTTAGCTGTTTCTATGTCCCCTCCCCATGAGGGCAGTAAGCTCCTTTCCCGTAGCGTGTGGCATATTGCGTTGGCCTGGAGCTGCGTCCTGGCCCATCCCGGTGACGTGTCACTTCTGCTCCACCTGCCTGTGCCCTTTGGCGTCCAGCAGCCCAAGCACAGGCAGGGTGACCTGCAGGGCGGGGGCGCGGGGGTGCCCTGTGCCCGCTCAGGCAGAAGAGTCAGGCTCTGGCCAGCGTCCTCCTCTCCTCCCGGCTCTGCAGCTGTGAGGCGGGGGCTCGGGGTGACCGGGGCAGCGAGGGGCGGCCTGCTTACTCCTCCGTGCTGCGCCCCCAGAGCCCCTGATGCAGACAGAGCGGCCCTGGGTTTCTCTCTGACATGTTGCACATGTTTCCATGATGTTCTCTTTGGAAGGAGGCTTTTGGCTTAAAAATAGTTTGATGAGCACAGGCAGACGGTCACTGAGGCTGCTGCCCCCCTCTTCCCCGAGGACACTGTGGGCACTAGCCCCGGGTGCCCGGCACAGAGCAGGCCACCACAGTGCTCGTGAACAAATGATGGAGCGAATGAATGAATGATCCGACCCGGAGGACTGTCCCGGAGGTTTCCTTCTTTGCTTCTCATGGACCACCCATTCCAGCCCCAATGTTTTAGATGAGGGCTCCGAGGGGTCTGCCCAGGACACCTGTGCAGTGGGCAGTGACCCTGCCCTCTGCTCAGGGAGTGACCCCCTTGGCCCCACCCCCTGTCCTCCACGCCTTTCCCCTCCACGCCCCTCCACACTCTTCCTCTCTCCCACACACCTCCTGGCCCAGTCCCTCAGGACCACCAAGGCATCTGGTCCTGAGAACACTCCACCAGGCCCTGTCTGCTCCACACGTGTTCCTCATCTGCCCCAGGCCTGGTTTCCAGCTGGGGAGGGGTCCCCCTGGAGACTCCAGGGTCGAGGCCATACTGCCAGGGGATGCAAACCTGGGGTGACAAGGTAGTTTCCTGCTCCCTAGTCCTGGGCACCCCCGCCTTTGTCTCTCATTCCCTGGGCCAAGTCCCACCTTCCCACTGACACCCCTGGGGCCGGCTGAAGGTGCTGATCTCCCCTCTGACCCAAGGCAGAGCGGCCTCTACCTTGTCTACATCACTGTCCCCAAACCCCCCCAGCGTCTCTGGCACAGCTAACGACAGGGAACAGGACTCAGATGTTCCCCATTGCGAGTCTAGGGGACCCGGCATGGCAGGGGCTTCTCAGCAGAGCAGGCGCTGTCCATCCCTTCCCTGAAACAGTCCCCGCCCCGCGGCCCACCAGGATCGTCCTCTTGGGTTCTCTCTGCCCAGAACCAGAGGGGCAGGGGGCAGTGTGGGTGGAGGAGGGGTGAGGGGGCAGGGAGGGAGGAGGTCCCTTCACGATGTGGCCCCATTCTGTCTCCAACTCCCTCCTCTCCCTCACCTGGCTCAGCCCTGAGCTGTGTCCTCCTGGGGCTCCCTGGAGACGCAGGACCTGGGGCAGGGGCTGACTGCTTCTCCTGGCCCCCTACTGTGGGTTGTCCCCTGGCCATGGGTGCCCTCAGGGCAGAGGAGGCAAGGAGTGAGCCAGCTAGGTGGGCAGCTGCTCCCATGGGCTCAGATGCTGGGCCACATGGTCCCCACTGCTGCCCGAGGGTGCCCTGGAGGACAGGCCTGGAATAAAGTGCTGGCCACCCAGGACACCGAGGGGGTGTCCAAGGCCATGGCCTGTGCTTGGCTGCACTCAGACTGGCCCCCCTTCCCTGAAGCACCCCCCAGGTTAGGAGCATGCCTCACGGTTCTGTAGCTCAGTTATGCCTGGCCCCTGGGGATGCCGGCCGGCCCACATGTGTCCAGGGCAGTGGGTCCTGCATTCACCCTCCCTGCACGGGCTCAGCAAGGGTGGACACTCTCAGGAGCTGGTCCTTGTGGACCTGGCGTGGCCTCCAGAGGTCCCCATGGCCCCAGTAGCCCCAGCTCAGGCTCCCGCTATGCCAGCAGGCTTGGTCTTGCTGGGGTCCTGGGGACGCCCTCCCAGCCTCTTACTTGGCAGTGGGATTGTGACGATAACAACCAATGGAGAGTGACTGGCCTGCTGCCTACCGAGGCCTGCTGGTGGTTGCATTCACCCCCCAGGTGCTTGCCCCTCACCATAGGGGAAGGCCGAAGAGCCAGGACTCCCACCTGAGCCCAGAGAAGGAAGGGGCCTTCTGGTCACCCCTCTGTGATGGCAGGTCCTGTCCAGACCCTGGTGAGACTCCTTCTGGGCTCTGCCAGACACTGCAGATTAGGGGAACCCCGGTCCGCACTGTCTGGCCCTCAATCACAGGGGCTCTACGGATACCCAGGAAAGAGCCTTCCCTGAGCAGTGGTCTTATGTAGGTGGGTAGGGGACTGGGGAGGGCTGTTCCGCTCTCAGGGTACCCCACTTCCACTCATGCTGCCTCCACACCTCCCTTTCCTGGGGGAGCATTTGCCAGTGTCTTAAATTGGAAATGAGTCCAATGTCATTTCTGCTAGAATGTGCTCTCGATCGGCTCTCTAAACACCCCCCAGGACAGAGCGAGGCCCATCTCACCTCCCCCAGGCTTGTGACCCTGCAGAGTAACTCTGGGAGCCTCAAATTTGCCATCTGTGAAATGGGCTAACACACACCATTGGGCTCCTCCCCTCTCCATCCCAGACATTTCCACAGACCCTGTCAGAAGCCATGCTTCACTCTTGCCAGGTCCACCAGGACCAGGAACCCCACTGAGAATCATGACCCCCTTACACATGAGCAGGATGAAGGAATTTTCCCGAACTGAGGAGAAATATCCACAGATCTAAAGCGCTTGCTGTGTCCTAGACACAACATATTTAACAGAAGACTTAAAAAGCTGGAAAGAGAGCCGCTCCCACCCTAACAATGAGAAAAACCCAGATGAGCTAAAACCCACAGCTTTCCCTGAACCCATCCAAGGCTGAGGCTGCAGGGCTACCAGGTTGCCTGAAATACGAGGACCCCCCACCAAGGAGAGGTGGGGCCGTCTCAGCTGCACAGAACCCTGGGGGCGAGCAAAGAAATGAGCTGCTGCAAAGTTTAATGAACTGCTGAAGGCCGAGTGTGGACAACAGCAAGAGGAGAAGAAGTTTTTCAGGCAGAAGGAGTATGATCCCAGACAAAAATTTGGATCTAAACAAAGAAATAAAGGCCTCTGAAAATGGTAAAAATGAAGGCAACTGTAAGACACTGGTTTCTTAGCCATTCTAGAAATTAACCATGTAAAGAAAAATGGTAACAATGTGTCATGGGGGTTCTAATCTATGTGGAGGTAAACTTCCAGGGCAGGAAGGAGGACCTGGGGGTGCATGGCCACGGTGCTCTCACACTGTAAGTGAAGCAGCATCTTATTTGAAAGTACATTATGATAAATTACAGATCTACATTGTAAGCTGTAGTGCAAATACTAAAACTCTGTTTAAAAGAGGTATAATTAATAAGCCAACGGTGGAGATAAACTAGAATAATAAAAAATATTCAAGTAAACAAAAAAAGGCAGAAAAAGAGGAAAAAAGGAGCAAAGAACAGTGGAACAAATATAAAACAGCAACAAGATGGTAGGTTAAAATCCAACTATGTCAATAATTACATTTAATGTATATGGTATAAACACTTAATTAAAAGACAGAGATAATCAGAGTGGATAAAAAAGCATGACAATTTATATGCTGTCTACAAGAATCTCACTTTAAATATTAAGACATACACAGGTTAAAAACAAAAGGATGGGGAAAGATTTACCATGCTAACACAAATCAAGAGAAAGCTGGAGTGGCTTATGTTATCAGACAAATTAGGTTTCAGAGCAAGGACTATTACCAGGGACGTTATACAATAATAAAGGCGTCAACTCAACAAGAAAAAAGAACAATCCTAAATGTGTATGTACCTAACGAAAGAGATGCAAAATCCAGGAAGCACAAACTGGTGGAAATGAAAAGAGAAACACAAATCCAAATGTAGTTGGAAACTTCAACACTTTTCTCTGAGTAACGAATAAAAGAAATAAAGAGAAAAATCAATAAGGACCTAGAAGACCTAAAAAAAATACTATAAACTAACTTGATCTGATTGACATAGAATGTTCCACCTGACAACAGCAGAATATGCATTCTTTTCAAGTGCACATGGAACATTCACAAAGATGGACCGTGTTCTGCTCACAAAAACTCAACATATTTAAAAAGGTAAAAATCATACAAAGTGTGTTAGGTAACCACAATGGAATTAAACTAAAAATCAACAACAGAGAGATATCTGGAAAATTCCAATATTTGGAAATTAAGACACACTCTTCTACTCATGAATCACAGAGGATGCCATAAGAGAAATTAGGAAATATTTTAAATGGAATAAAAATGAAAACAAAACGTATCAAAAAATCATGAAATGCAGTTAAAGCATTTCTCAGGTGGACATTTATGCATTTGGTTTTTATATTAGCAAAAATGAAGTTCTCTAATCACTGATCTAAACTTCTGCCTTAATAATCTCATAAAAGAAGAGAAAACAAAACTGAAACCAAACAGAAAGAAACAAATACCAAAGATAAAAGCATAAATAAATAAAATTTAAAATGAAAGAAGCAACTACAACAAAAACCCAATAGATATAATTGATAAAACAAAAAGTGGCTATTTGAAGAAATTAAAAATAAAACTGACAAACCTCCAGCAAAGTGATCATGAAAAAAAGGGCAAAGACATTAGTGATTAATATCAAGAGGAAAAAAGACATAACTACGAATCCTACAGACATTATAAAGACAGTAAGGGAATATTATGAACAACTTTATGCCAATAAATTCAATAACAGATGAAGTAGACACATTTCTTGAAGGCAGCACATTAACAAAACTTGCTCAAAAGAAATTGAAACTTGAACAGCCTATATCAACTTTAAAAACCTACTTCATAATTTAAATCCTTCCCACAAAGAAAACTCCAGGCAGATGGCTTTGCTGTTGACTTCTGTCAGACATTTAAAGGAGAAATAATACCAATCTTATATAAACTCTTTCAGAAAATAAATGAGGAGAGAACCCTTAACTCCTTCTATGGGGCTTGTATTTATGCCCAAAGATGTAACAAGATCAATTCTTCTCATGAAAATGGACACAAAAATCCATAACAAAAATTAGCAAGTCGAATCCAATGATATATATACACAGGCTAATACATCATGACCACGTAAGGCTGACCCTGAGAACGCAAGACTGGTTTAACATATAAAAATCGATCAATGTGAAATTCACCATGTTCATAAAATAAAGGAGAAAAACCATCACATGCAGAAAAAGCATTTGAAAAAAATCATAACTCTTTAATGGTAAAAGCTCTCAACAAGCTAGGAGTAAAAGGGAATATCTTTAAGCTGATTAGGGACATTTACAAAAACCCTGAAACTAACATCACACACAGTGGCAAAAGGCTATTCCAAGATCAGGGAGGGGAGCGGGACATTTGCTCGCAGCACTTCTGTCAGCAGTGGCCTGGGGGACCCGGCCAGTGCAGTAAGACAAGAAAAAGAAACAAATACATTCAGACTGGGAAGATGCAACTATCTCTATTTGCAGATGATACACTTATGTATGTAGATACTTAAGGAACCTACAAAGTATCTACTAGAAAGAAAAAGTGAATTTACCAATATTGAGAGATATAAGGTCAATATACAAAAAACACTGGCATTTCTGTATAGTAGAAATGCTCAATTAGAAGTGAAATTAAAGAAAACAACTCCATTTACAATAGCAACATATGAATTACTTAGGAATAAGTTTAACAAAAGTTGTACTTTTGTTAAGTACAAGATGTGTACACAAAAGCTACAAAATATTACAAACCAAAATTTAAAGGCTGAAGAAAATGGAGACCTATCCATGCTCATGGTTGGGAAGATGTAATATTGGGAACATGGCTGTCCTCCCCAAATTTATCTGAAGATTCAATGCAACACCGATCTAATTTCTAATAGTCCTTTTTGAAGAAATTGACAACGTGATTTTAAAATTCATATGAAAAGGCAAATGACCTAATATAGACAAAACAATTTCGAATAACAAAGACAAAGTTGGAGGGCTAACATTACCTGATTTCAGGAAAATGTTATATAGATATAGTTTTATATTATATTATCTATATTAAGTTGATTATACTATTATAAATACATAGTATACGTATAATTAATAGTGTACTATTGGCATAAAGATAGACATATTAGTCAATGCAACAGAAGAGAGAGTCCAGGAATAGATCAATACTTTTATGGTGAATTGATTTTCAACAAAGGTGCCAAGGTAATTAACACGATAAAGGTAGTCTTTTTAACAAATAATGCTGGAATGACTGTCTATCTGTATGGAAAAGAAATGAACTCGACCCTTAGCTAACACTGTACGCAAAAATCATACACCCAAATGCAAGAGCCAAACTATTAAACTTCTAGAAGAAATATAGAAGAAAATATTTATGACATTGGGATAGGTAAAGATGTCTTAAACTAGACACAAAAAGCACAAAATGTAAAAGAAAAAACCCAATACAATCGACTTCATTAAGATTAATATTTTCCCCCGTTGAAACAAATAGTTACCAAAATGGTAAGCCACAGTCTGAGAGAAAATTTTGCAAAACATCTATCTGAAAAGGAGCTTATATCCAGAATACACAAAGAACTCTTACAACTCAATAATAATGTTAAGCAATTCAATTAAAAATGGGCAAAAGATTTATAGGATTCCTCACAAACTATGATCTACAACTGTCCAGGAAGCATATGGAAGGATGTTCAACATTACTGGTCATCCAATACATGCACATTCAGACCACACAGAGATGCAGGTGTCCACACATGGACAGCACCAAGTGCTGGCGAGAATGTGGGGCAACGGGAGCTCCCCTACGTCGCTGGAGGGAATGTGAAATTGCACAGCCACTTTGAAAAACAAGATCTTACGAGGTTAGATGTATATGCACTCTACGACCCAGCATTTCCTCTCAGGAGTTTACCCAAGACAGGGGCACACGTCTGGACACATGAAGACATGTGTCTGAATGTTTGAGGCAGCATTATTCAAAATTTCTGAAACTAGAACCTGTCTAAACGTCCATCCACTGGAGAATGGACAGACAAATAGAAAAAAATCCACACAATGAAATACTATTCTACCACGAAAATGAACAATTCTGATACACGCAGCATGGATGAATCTCAGAAACATTATGTTAACTGAAAGCAATTAGACCTAAAAGACGGCACGAGTCCATACGAGGAAGTTCTCACAATGACAAAATGGGGGAACAGAAGGCAGATCAGGGGTTTCCTGGGACCAGGAATGGAGAAGGGACCGGCTGCAAAATGTCACAAACAAGCTTTTGAGTTTCTTTATCTTGACTGTGGTGGTAGGTACATGATTGCAAACAATTACCAAAATTTAACAGACTGTGCACTTAAAATGATGTGTTTTATTGTATATAAATAATACTTTGATTTAAAAAAAAAGAACCTGCTGATGGTTGCTTAAAATACTATCATTTATTTAGCTCGTGATTCTGCAGTTTGCAGTCTGGGCTGGCTTATCATGTGTCTGTGGTCTGTTGGCCGGTGGGTCTGCAGGGCTGGCCTTGGCTGGAGAGGCTTGGATCGTTGACGCCTCTCTCCACAGGTCCTCTCCTTCTCCAGAAGAAGGCAGCCGTTTGCATGGCAGTCACACTCTTTTTGAGAGGACAGGCCCCAGAGCTCACGCACTTATCATGCCTCCACTTGTGTCACATCTGCTGCTGTTCCAGTGACCATAACAAGCTATGTACACGGCCAAGCCCAGATCAGCGAGGACAGGACACAGGGGTGTGGACAATGGGGGCTTTGACCACATTATGTCACAGACTACGCCAGATGGCAGAAAACATGGGAGAGCTTAGCCATCTCATTTCTGAAACTGGAACAACCATGATACCAAAATCACCCAAGAGCAGCCCAAGGAAAGAATGTTGTAGACAAATGTCACTCACTAACACATGCAGACACGCTGAGGAGTACATCAGCACGGCAAATTGAGAAGTGGAAATAGGAAGGCATCATGGTGTGAGCACTTTTCTCTTTCTGTGTGGAGCTGGTCCCCTCAGCACAACGCTCCTGCCCCTCCACACTTTATTGACTCCACCTCAGGGAGTATATGGTGACTTTCCAAAATTTGGAAAAAGGAACAAGGCTTGTGTTTCCAAGCTCTTCTCTCTCCCTTCCTCTAGGCTGAGCTAACCTCAGAGCATCCCTGTCCTCTGCTTCTCCAGGAGTGGGGCTTGTCCAGGCCCAGCACTGCTGGCGAGTGGAGGGTTGTCTGTTTAATTCTCGGTGTCAGTGTTAGGAAGCATACTTACCCACAGACATAATCCATGGCCTCCAGCCTAGAATTTATAATTTACAAAACTAGGTTTGGCCCTGCATGCACCAACACCCTATGCTTACTTTTCAATTGGTTCAAGCAGTCAGGTGGGGAGCTGCTGCTGGGCATGAAGTCCCCCCACCACCCTAATATCCCAACAATCGTATGCAAGGAGGGTGTGTCCAGGAATTCAAAGATGGTTCAACAACAGAAAATCCACTCACGTAGAGTCAGGATAGCTCTGCTCTGTTGTGGTAACAAAGCCTCCTGATCTTGATCTTGGTGGCTTATGACAACGAAGGTTTCTGTCTCATTCACGCTTCATCTTTTTTACTGCTTGGCTGGTGCCCTGCTCCACATCTCACCCCAGGACTTAGGGGGATGGAGCGGCTGTTGTCTCAAAGATCACATTTGTCATGCGGAGGGGCCCGCCCTGTATCTAAATCCTCTGAATAAATGGTCACCTGGCTCCTTGCGGCCACAGGGGCCGGGATATGCAAAAACGCTACGTGAACAGAATGAGGAGCCAGCAACACTGATTTCCACATCAACAGAGTTAATGAGAAAAACCCTGTGATCTTCTTAATAGATGCAGAAAAAGCATCTGATAAAAGTAACAGCTTGTCTTGATTTTTTTTTTTTTTTAAACAAACTAAGACTAGAAGGAAACATTCGTAACATGTTGAGTGGTGTCTGCCAAAAAATTGCAGATTGAGTGCTGGGGCTGTAGAGTCATTCCTGCTAAAGTCAGGGAAGATGGAGGCTGCCGGCTGCCACTGCTTTCAGGCTCTGGGGCTCTGGAGGTTCTCGCCAAAGCAATAAAGCAAGAAAAAGAAATAATAAATATCAGGATTGGAAAGAGAGAAAACTGCCCTGATTTAAAGATAACATGATTACCAAGATGGAAAAGCCAAGAGAGCATATGGCTCTGTTATTTGGACCAATTAGAGAGTTCAGTAACACTGTTGAATATAAGGTTAATGAAAAAAGCACATGCGCAAAACCAAGCATTTATTTACATCAGTAAAAGCCAAGAAGAAAATATAATAGAAAATTATGTCATTAACAGCAGCCCCAAAACCTATGTAGATTCCTAAGAACAAATCAAACAGGACACGCTCAGGCCATCCTGAGAGAATGACGACACATTTCTGAAGGGCGGGAGGGAGGTCATACTAAGCGGAGAGGCAGATGGGCCACGCTCACGAAGCGTGAGCTTTCATTTGGGAAAATAAGGCCAGTTCTCTGCGAGCAGCTGTGTAAATCCAGTGAGACGCCTTTCACAATCCCAGGGGAGTTCTCATGAGCCCTGCAGGCTGCTCTAACGGCCCATGCGGAGGGCAAAGAGCCAAGAAGAACCTCGAGCGTTCCAGAGAAGCGCAAGGCGGGGAGGCCGGTCTCCCCAGCCCTCACGGCTCAGAAGGCAGCGTGGACGTGGGGCCCGGGGACAGAGGGAACAGACCCGCGCTCTGATAGCACCTGCGGTGGGAAGGCCCTTCACATCCGCAGGGCTAGTGGGCCTTCAGTACTCGGTGCTGGGACAGTGGTTCTCTACGCCGAGAAATTGAAATTACATCTCCACGTCACGCCCCAAACTAAAATAAGATACCAAGTGGAGTAAATAACTAGATGTGGAAAGTAAAACTCTCTCTTTTTTTAAATTCTTCTTTTTCAGAATTGTTTATTGTCTTTCAGTTCCTTTGTGTGATCATATATATATTTTTATTGCTGTCATAACAGTTTATAACATTGTGAGATTCCAGTTGTACATTACTGTTTGTCAGTCACCATATAAATGCACCACTTCACCCCTTGTGCCCGCCCCCCAACCCCCTTCCCCCTGGTAACCACCAAACTGTTCTCTCTGTCCTTGTGTTAGTTTATCTTCCACATGTGAATGAAATCATACAGTGTTTGTATTTCTCTGCCTGGTTTATTTCCCTTAACATAATACCCTCCAGTTCCATCCATGTTGTTGCAAATGGGATGATTTTTGTCTTTTTTTATGGCTGAGTAGTATTCCAGCGTGTATATATACCACATCTTCTTTATCCACTCATCAGTCGAGGGGCACTTGGGTTGCTTCCTCTTCTTGGCTATAGTGAATAATGCTATGATGAACGTAGGGGTGCATAAGCCTCTTTGGATTGTTGATTTCAAGTTCTTTGGATAAATACCCGGCAGTGGGATAGCTGAATCATAAGGTATTTCTATTTTTAATTTTTTGAGGAATCTCCATACTGTTTGGAAAGCAAAACTTTTAAACCTTCAGGAGAAAATAAAGGCATAATATTTATGACATCAGGGTGAGGCAGGATTTCTTAATCAAGTCGCTGAAGTCACGAGCCCTCAAAGTCCAGATGGACACATTTGACTGCATCACAGTTTAACAATCCTGTTGGAAAAAAGACAATGCAACAAAGTAAAAATACAGGCGGAAGATCAGAAGAAGAGAATTTCCATGTGTGCGACTGATAAGGACCAGAGATCTGAAGAATGCCCACACCCACACAACGTCGAGATGGGCGAGAGGTCTGAGCAGGCACGTCGCAGCGGAGGAAAGGTGAATGACAAAATAAGCCACAAGCAAAGAGGCTTGAGACTCCAGGCACTGAGGGAGTCGCAAGTGAAATCGACCTCAGGACCCCACATGACCACCACCAGGTCTGCAGCAACGCCCAGCGCTGGCAGATGCACGGAGCAGCGGGCGTGTGCACAGACGCTCACGCTGATGAGAGCGAGAAACCGGAGACAGCCTTCGTGCCCACCGACCGGGAGACAGGCCACTAAACCTGGGTACGTTCATTCCGTGGAACACAACCCAGCAATTAAACCAGACTTGTGTACATCAACATGGATGAACTGAAAAACTCAGCATTGAGCAAAAAGAACAAATTGCAGATTTATGCATACTCTGGTTCCATTTCTATGCATTTGAAACATGATGGATAATATATTACTTGCATACTTCAAAGGTAGTAAAATTATAAGAACCTTTGAGAACCATGGAATTCAGGATAGCTGTCGCCTCTGGGGTGGGTGAGGAGAAGAGTTGGGGAGGGGCACCCCGGCTCTATTCGTAAGATTTTATTTCTCATTGGAAAAATATCTGAAACAGAAATGGCAACTTGCTAATGTTAGCTAAAGCTGGGTGGTGGGTACATGGTATCCATTTTATCATTCTCTGTTTTTGACAGTGTGTTTGAAATCATTCCTAGGAAAAGAGATGGGAGGTGGTGAGTGTGGGCTGCACTGACCAGTATGGGGTCCTGGAGCTGCGCGGCCATGGGGCACAGGGAACAAGCCCCAGGGGAAGCCTCAGGCCTCAGGCCACTGTGGGTGGGCAGCAGCACATGGCCTTGGACTCGCCCAGCGTCCCAGTGTGGCCCCCAGCCCTCCCTTCCCCTTCCACCAGGGCAAGGCACACATGGTCTCTTGGGTCCTGGGTCCTCGTCTACATCGTGGTCAGCCCCTCCCTGGCCTGAGCCAACCAGGTTGAGCCCACACACCTGTGACCAGAGGCCAGAGCAGGGGCCCGGGTGTGACCGGCTCTGAGAACCACACGCACCAGGCGGACTCTTGGGGAGAAGCTCCACCAGTGTTTGCTGATGGTGTCAAATCAGATGGCGTCCCTTCAGGACCTCGGTGGCCACTCCCTGTGCTGCACCCACCTGCCGGGCCCCTGAAGAGGACGGGGGATTTTCTCCCTAGTGGAGTGAGTTTGGATTCGATTTCTCTGCTTTCGTTCCTGTAGAGTGTTGTGGGCTCAACTGTGTCCCCCTCAAATTCACATGTTGGAGTCCTGGTCCCCAGCACCTCAGATGGGACTGTATTTGGAGATAAATAAGGTCTTCAAAGAGGTGATTAAGGTAAAATGAGATCACTAGGGTGGACCCTAGTCCAGTGTGACCGGTGTCCTTATGAGAAGAGGAGATAGGTACACAGACACACACAGAGGGACGACCACGTGAGGACACAGGGAGGAGACGGCCATCTACACGCCAAGGAGAGAGGCCTCAGGAGGAACCAGCCCTGCAGACCCCTTGATCTCGGACGTCCAGCCTCCAGGACTGGGAGACAGTAAATGTCTGCCATTTGAGCCGCAGGGACTCTGTGAGGCAGAGTGGGACACTCACACCATCAACCCTGAGGCTACACAGGGAGGGTCAGAAGGGGAGGCTTAGCGAGGGCCGTGGGGTTTCAGGCAGCCACACGTTGGCATTCCCCCCGAGAGCTCCCCACCTTGAAAAGCTGGGAGGAACAACAGGAGAAGCGGTCTCCGGCTCAGTGCCCCGCGCTGCCGGGAAAACAACTTAATCTGAGTGACAATCTTGAGGGGGGTTGACTGTCACCTTCATTTAACAGGTGGCAAAGCTGGCTGAAATGGGCCAGTGACCTTGGGGGTCACACAGCTGGGGCCGGCAGTGTCTCCCACCATGTTCTCCCCCAGGAGATGCTGGCTCCAGGCTGGGTGAGGGCTGGGGCAACGGGGACGAGGCCAAGGGCTGCCCCTGCCACCCTAGCTTGGCGCATCTGGCCCTGCCCAGTTCCTCTTGGTGGGCCAGGGACAGCCCTCCTGGCCCTGGTCATGTTGCAGAAAGTACTGGCTTGGTCCTGGCCAGACACACTCCCTGATCCCCGAATTCCTGCTCTTCCCGCAGAGCCAGGCCCCAGGGCGGGCCTCACAGGGTCATGGGCCGTCTTTCTGCCACGAGGCAATGGAGCTGCTTCCTCCCCGCTTTACCAGAGGATACTTGGGGAATTTTTCATCTCCATCTCCTTGAGCGTCAGCAGGGTTGTTTAACGAGGCCCCAGGGCCCCTCCCTGTGGCCTGGGGCCAGCGGTGTCCTCGCATCTTGGGCCGTCACCGGGCTGTCCTGAGGGCCAGGAAGCCACTGCCTGCTGTGAGTCAGCATGTCCAGGGTCAGTGAGCTGTTCAGCGTTTTCCCGTTTCCCGCCCAGGTGAGGCCCGGGGATGCAGGTCAGGCTCGGCTGCAGCTCTGCTGGGCGGGCAGTGGGCCGAGAGACAGCTGTACCCCCTGGTGGCCCCTGAGCTCCGGCCAGACCTCTCCCCAGGGAAGCCCTCCGATGCCTGTCCCCACACTGCCCACACTGCCCCCTCTGTAGTTTATGGAGTCCCCCGATATTTGCTTGAAGACTGAGGGCCCCCAGAGGTCCAGGGCCCCCCAGACCTAAGCTGAGAACTTGCCGGGGTAACCCCTGCAGTGTGGGCCCCAGAGTGCCCCCTGCTCCGTGCTGGCCTCCAAGACCCTCGTGTGAAGGATGCCCGGGACAGGGGCCTGGGGGACCTTCTGCACCAGGACACCGGGGCCCACTGCAGCCTCCTGTCCCTGGAATCAGGGCTCAAACAAGACCAGACCCAAACGGCAGAACCCAGCCAAACCGCAGGCCCCTCAGCGCCCTTTTGGGCTGTCCACCGGGAGGTGGGCCACGCTCCAGGCCACGGAGGTTTGCCCGGTGGTGGGGAGCACTTCTGTCCTCCCCTCCTGTGGCTGAGCCTTGGCATAGATTATTGATAAGTGGAGGAGGTCTTGCCAGGAGAGCCCAGGGTGCTGGTCGCACCTGTGAACCTGTGGGCCCTCACTGGGTTGGGGACAGCTCTCTGACTGCTGATGGGGCTGCCATCTCTTCTGGTGCCAGGGAGCCCGTTGGGTGCCCGCTGACACATGGCGGTCCGTGTCCCCTGCACAGACAGGGGACGTGGCAGGTGGTGGGAGAGGGGCCCAGGACAGCAGAGCACACCCACATGGGTGGACATCTGCAGCACGTCTGCAGCCCACTGGACTCTCCCGCCCGCCTCAGAGTCGCTGTGTCTGGAATTCTGATCCCGCTCACGGTGGACCCGTGCTCTCTTTCTTTCATTTGGCCTATGTATTTTTAGTACAATGGTGAACCTTCCTGCGGTGTCGCGTACCCTTCCTGCCATGCCACGTGTTTTGTAGCATCTCAGGTCTCGTTCCTGGTGCCCGAGTCCTCAGACGTGGCCCCTACACGGGTCCCTGCAGCCAGCTCTCCGAGGGCCCTCGAACCGGAGGACAGTTTTACATCCTCACGTCTGAGCGACAGTTTGGCTGGATATAAAATAAAATTTGAAGTTATTTTCTTTCAGCCCTTTAAAAATATCCCTCCATGGTCCTGTAGGCAGCATGCGCAGAGAAGTTCCAGGTGGATCTGATCTTTCTCTCAGGATCATGTTGACTTCTCTCTCCTGTTCTCTTTAATTGACGTGTAACTTACGTGGGAAAAGTATCTCCGTTATTACTTAATATTTTTCCTCTTCATTAAAAATTTTAAAAATGTTTACTTGCGGTAAAAAACACAACATAACATTTACCATTCTAACCATTTCTAAGTGCGCAGTTCAGGGGCGTTAAGTATATTTATAATATTGTACAACCATCACCACCAACCATCTCCAGAACTTTCCATCCTCCCAAACTGAAACTCTGTCCTCATTAAACACTAAATCCCCATCCCCTCTCCCAGGCCCCGGCACTCATTGTTCTCCTTTCCGTCTCTGTGAATTTGATGACTCTGGGGACCTCATATGAGTGGAATCCTACAGGATTTGTCCTTCTGTGACTGGCTTACTTCACTCAGCATAATGTCCTCAAGGTTCATCCAGGTGGGAGCAGGTGTCAGGATTTCCCTCATTTCTCAGGCTGAGTGACATTCCCCTGTGTGGATGGACCACATTTTGCTCACCCTTCCTCCGTTGTGGACACTCGGGGGCCTCCCCGCTGTTGTGAGGAAGCCGTTGTGGGCCTACGCGCATGTCCTGGTCTGAGTCTCTGTTCCTGTGGTTTGGGGGGTTCTCCAGGGTCTTCTTGAGGAGAAGGGAGGGATCAGCCGGGCCCCCAGACCCCCTTGACCTGCACCCCCTCGACAGACCCCTCCTGTCGGGCCCTCACCTGAACCGCGAGAGGAGAGGAAGAGCCTCTGCGGGTTTCAGCCGCAGCCCAGGTGCCTGGAGGGGCAGGAGGGGCACATTCTGCTGGTGCGGCCCAGCCCGGCCAGGTCATTGTTTGTTAATAAGATACTGATCTTCCCCTGGCCCTGACCTCTGTCCTCCACGGCCCAGGAGCCTGATGACGGGAGAGACCAGAGAGAGGCAGGAAGCCCCTCATCCAGCCTGTGGCCCTGCGGCCTCCTGCTGCCCCTCCCTGCCCAGCTGCAGTCGCTGCCCTGACCACCCTATGGCCACCCAGCAAGCCAGCCTTGGGCTCTGTCTCAGCATCTCTCTGTGTCTCTCTTGTGTCTGTCTCTCTCTGTCCCTCAGACCACGCCCCACTCAGTGCTGACCAGAAACTGCCTCATTAGGTGGGGTTTAATTAAAACCCCATGAATCTCATAACTAAATAAGGCAGCCGGGCCAGCCCTGTACGCAAACAGAAGCATCCGTGTGGCCTCCGTCCCATTGTTTGGGGGAATGTGGGGACCAGACGGTGGGGGCCACGAGGTGGGATGGTCCCCTAGAGTTCCGGAACTTGCCCTCCAAACGACGCTGACACCTCCTCGATCAGTGTCCTTTCTAAGCAGCCCTGCCTTGCTTGGGTCTCACGCCACTCTCTGGGAGACGGTGGGGGCCCAGGGCCTGGGGACTCCGCAGCCCTGCTCAGGCCTGGTCCATTCACAAAGAGGAGGGAAACAGGGCCCAGGGGAGCCCAGAAGAGGAAGTGAGCCGGGATGTTGCTCAGGGTCACAGGCTGGAGGGAGAGCGGGGCTGGGCTGGCGTTGAGGCTGGACGGGCTCAGACCAGAGCTCTGTGCTCAGAAGGTTTAGGCTCTGCTGTCACCTCCTGAAGTTCTGAATCAACGTGAGCACGGGCTCTGCTCGGGGTGTCGGCTGGTCATTTTAGCCGAATCCCTGAGTGGCAGCCCCCTGGGTTCCAAAAGACGAGCTTGACAAGGACCGACCGCCGGAAAGCACCATCCACAGCGTGGACGCCCAGTTCCGAGCCTGCCGTGGCCTGGAGGCGGGGTCTCCATGTGTGTGCAGAGGGGCTGGGTGGGTCGGCCGAACTCAGCTGTCCCTGGAAGCCCAGAGGGGCCACGAGGCCTATTTCCCACTGGCCTGGACCTGGCTGGGCATGGAGACTCCGGGAGCCTCTCCGTGGGGGGCAGAGGGCTCGTGGCCCATGGTGACTACCAGGGAGGATGTCCTTGAGTTTTCCTAACTTCTGTTTGCGATGCCTTTTTTAAAAAACCACAAACACTTCTCAGAGCCTGGAATCCACCACATCTCCATCCACTGTGAGCTACCAGCTGCCAACCGGGGCATTCAACCCATTGGCACGTTCTCCCGTCAGTCCATCGATGTCGACCTCCTCTGCCCTTGCACAGTTGGGCGGGAATGCGTTCAGGGCCACTGGGAACGTGTGTGTCATGCTCTAACCTTGACTTGTCCCTGCAAATGGCCATCCCTCAGCGGGGGTGGTCCCCTGCACAGAGCGAACCCCAGGTCATTCTGGGGGTGGCCCAGCCTCATGGTTTGCTCGGAAGGGCCGGGGCACAGGGAAGGAGTGCCATGGAGTGACATCCCCCAAGGACCCCAAGGGCCGGGGAACCCAGGTCTGTCACCCCTGTCCACGGCCTGCTGGTCGCCTCTGGGGAGGGGCTGTGGTAGGCAGGGTCTGGCCTTCTCTGTGCCAGATAGGGGTGCAGAAAGGAGGGGCCACATTCCTCTGAGACAGCTTCAGCTAGTCTGGCTGGAGGCAGGGCTGCTGGGACCCCTACCCAGGTCCCCGACACAATAACCTGAGCTCAGAGGGCACTCACTTTTCTTGGACCTGCCATGACCCGCAGCGTTCCTTGAGGGGCCCTGGCTCTGCCTGGGCCAGGCTGGGCAGACCGGAAGCTGCCCCTCATCGCTTATGCAAACCCCAAACCTCACTCTTGTAACCAGCAGGCTTCCCTGCCTCTCACTGTCCCTGAGGACAATGGAGAGGGCCAGTGTGGCCTGCTCTCCCATGGCCCCACCTCGAGGCCTTGTCATGGGAGGGCCCTGGGGGGGGAGGTGTGAGGCCAGCAGGATTCGCTGATGGCCGCCTTCCTGCCCCGTGGCGCCCTGAGGGAATTCCTGCTTTGAGTGCCCTATGCATTGGGTGCTAAACCAGAGGGGCCGATCCCCCCGCTCCACAGGCACCAACTCCTGGTGGGCCCGCCCAGGCAGCCGTAAGAGGCGCTTGGGGGCTGTAGGGCAATTGCAGCAGCGGCCCTCACCGTTGCCCGGCACTGGGCCTGCACGAGCAGCCGTAACCTGAGACCAGGAGCCGCCTGCTCTGGGTCCTCCTCCCGCTCCGACTGCCTGCACACATGACGGCGGGCAGCCGCTGGGCTGCCGGGCTCGCTGTCTGGGCTCCGAGGCCTGGCTGGGCCCCAACTCACCTGAGGGCCTGTTAGCTCAGATCCCGGGAACCCCCATGCCAGGTGGGTCCCGGGACGGTGGTTGGAGATGCTGTCAGGAGGGGCAGCTGCACAGAGCATGGCACCCAGCGTCCCTGGCCAGTGAGCCCGCCAGCCACACAGCCACCCTCCTCATCTGCCGGGCCGCCGTCTTGCCTCCCGGGTGCCCTGCCCCGGTCCTGTGCTCATAGAGCTGAGACAGGAGCCTGCCCGCTGCTCTGGCGGCCCTGGCGCATCCCCTGAGGTCCCTGAGCAGGAGGGCTCAGCCCTTGCCTCCTGCTCCCACCCTCCCCTGCTAGATCCAGGCTCACCCTTCCGCCCTGACCCCCAAGGGTCAGCCATGCTACCCCGATCCCCATGGCCTCTCTCTTCCTGCTCATGAGCTGTCACCCTGTGTGGTCACCACCTGTTTGTGGTCCTACACAGGAGGGGTGAGGCCAGGAGGGCAGGGCTGTGTCCCTCTCACGCACCCTGAGCTCTGCCCTGGGCTTGTGTCTGTGGGACAAGGGAGAAGGTATTTGCATGAGAACATCTCCAAGGGGCAGCCAGGCGTAGTCCCCCAGGCCCTCAGAACTGGAGGGACTCGGGATGGTTTGAGGACCACCTGTCCCCAGCCCTCAGGTGGCCGTGCTGAGTGACAGTGCAATCCTCCCTCCCTCTTGGGCCCAGAAATGGCCTAAGAATCCTGCTGCACATGTGGCCCCTGCAGCCCCCCACCCAGACTGGAGGCTGCTGCCCAGAGGGACGGGAGTTCAGGCCTTGGGGCCAACCCCTCGCCTTGGAGGGGGTCTTTCAGAGTGGGGCCTCTGGGGACCCCCAACCTGGCTGTTGTCCCCCAGCGTCCTGGGCACGGGCAGTGGCTGTGGAGACGTCCGGGCAATGCCTGGCGCTTGGCCCTGGCTCTGAGTCAGGTGTCCCCCCTTTGCCCGAGGGCCCGACCTCTCCTCCCTGGGTCCGGTTCCCACAGCCACAAGCGCAGAAAAACCAGGCCTTTGTTTTCTCAGGGAGGAGGGAACTGGCGACACTCTCTTCCTTTTCTGTGAATAAATGTGCCTTTTGCTGGCCCTGTGCCGTGTCTGTGGCTCCCAGACCCGCAAAACCCCCTGGGCCACAGCCGTGACTCAGATGTCCCCAGGTACCCGGAACTGCCCGAACCTCGAGCTGGGGGAGATCCCGGATCAGCCCCTGAGGGCCTTGTCACCCGGCCGTCCTCAAATTCCCCTTTGGGGAAGCAGCCACTCCGATAATCCACCACCTAGGCAGCCACAAAGGCCCTGAGGCAGGCCTGCTCGCACGGCAGCTCCACCCTGCCAAGTGGTGCCTGCCTGGGCCCCTCCCCGGGCAGCCTAGGCCGGTCAGCGGGCTTCAGGCAGGCCAGCACAGAGTGAGTGCTCCCTGAGGGCACCACGGTGCCACACACGGTCAGCTGGACGTGGGTCCACAGCAGCCCCAAAGAAGGCCCCAGTCCTCTCGGCCTGGATCTATGCAGTCCAGTCCTGTGTGCACGGCAGCCTGGGCTGGGAGCCAGTTCTGTGCCAGGAGCAGAACACTGGGGACTGTATTTCCCTTCTCACCTTTTCCTCCCTCACTCCTCCTCCCTCTTCCATCTCCTCCTCCTCCTCCTTCTTCTCTCTGTCTCTCCCTCTGTCTCTCTGCCCATCACCAGGTGCTGTGTTGTATGTGACACAATGTCAGGGGGAGGGTGTGTGAGATAATAGTCCAGATTCTGCCTTATTGATCAATCCCTCCGTAACATCCAGGCCATGGAGGTTTAGGCCCCAGCTGACAATGACTACCTTCTGTGTCTGTGAGTCTGACCACTCTGCGGACCTCATGTAAGTGGGATCACACGGTATTTGTCCTTTTGTGTCTGGCTTACTTCATTCAGCATCGTGTCCTCCAGATTCATCCAGGTGGAAGCACATGTCACGACTCCTTCCTTTTCAAGGCTGAGTGATATTCTGCTGTCTGGATAGACCTGTTTGTTGATCCATCTGTCTGTCGATGGGCACCTGTGTTGCCTCTACCTCCTGTCTGTTGTCAATAATCCTGCTGTGGATGAGCTGTGCCGGGGCTGACTTTCTGTAATGAGCAAGCATGTGTGATCTGTGAGATCACACGAGGAACATGAAAGGCCCCACAGCAGCAGGCACACAGCCCCACGGGACGGGGCCTTCAGGTGGGGCTGCGTCCACTGCAGCACAGGCCGGGCCGGAGCCTACCGAGGCTCGGCATGCACAAGCTGAACTGCTTGTGGGGACCCTGGCCCCCGCCTCGCTGAGTGCTCACCCCTGGTGGAAGCCCCTCGAGGATGTCGCCAGACGCCCAGGGAAGTGGGGGCACAGCCACCTGCAGAAGGCCAGGTCTCTGAGGCAGGGCCATGGCCCGAGATGACATCCTGCTGGGATAGGAGAAGCCCCGGGACCCCCTGCTCGTGAAGGCAGAGCTGGCCTGGGGCAGGCAGCCGGGCACAGTGGCCTCAGCTGCCAACGCCCGTCTACTGGCTTGAGACAGGTTTTGCAGTCCCCCAAAATCCCGACCTGCTGGCCAGTGTCCAAGATCCGCTCTCAGGTCAACAGCGGACCTCGTCTGACCCTGGGCAAGGAGAGGGGGTAGGCTGCAGGCGGCTGAGACTCCAGAGCTGACCAGCACGTGAGGGACCTGCATGCAACTGGACGTGTCCTCAGCGCTGCCCCAGGCCCAGCGGGAGTGGAGCGGGGACAGGTCTCTGCTCTCTTTCCTAGAGGCCCCAGCTTCCTCCAGCTCCAGCGGGCAGAGCCCCACCCCAGGAGCTCAAATGTCAGCTCTAGCCCTCCGACTCAGGCTTCCTCGGTTTCCACAAAATCAGCCAATGGGGGCAACTGGGAGGTCGAGTCCTCCCACCAGACACTCCCACACTGCTGGCCCTTGTGTTGGAATTCCTAAAATCTCTGAGCAGTGAGGCCTGGGTGAGTGGGCAGAGGGGCTGGGCGAGGCCTGCGGGGGCTGGTTGGTGTGGATGGGTGGTACTGGCCACGTCCCCGCCAGTCTCTGCATCCGGCCGTTCCCCACTGGGCTGGATTGGTGCTGCCCTCACAGCCTCCTGGAGGGCACAGAGGACAACAAGCACAGAGGATGCACCTGCCCTGGTAAACAGGAGACACCAGCCCCATGGATGGAGGACCCATCTGCCCAGGGATGGAGGAGACACCTACCCAGGGATGGAGGATCCATCTGCCCAGGGATGGAGGACACACCTACCCCAGAGATGGAGGACCCATCTGCCCAGGGATGGAGGAGACACCTACCCCAGGGAAGGAGGACCCATCTGCCCAGGGATGGAGGAGACACCTACCCCAGGGATGGAGGAGACACCTACCCCAGGGAAGGAGGACCCATCTGCCCAGGGATGGAGGAGACACCTACCCCAGGGAAGGAGGACCCATCTGCCCAGGGATGGAGGAGGCACCTGCCCAGGGATGGAGGACACATCTGCTCAGGATGGAAGAGGCACCTGCCTTGGAGGCCAGAACTAGTAGATGTCAGACAGAGGTTGAGACCTGCCCTCTGGTCCCTTGGGGATCTGGAAATTGGGCTCAAATCTCCTGAGGACTCACTGGGTCAGGGTCCACGCTGTCCCCAGTGCTGACCTGGAATCTGTCCCTTCATTCTGGTGTGTCATTGCCTGTGAGTTATCTGTCCTCCAAATCTCAGTGAGCTCCAGAGGTCAGGGATCCGTTCAGCCCTAGGAGGAGCCCCATAAACATTGTGGAATAAAAGGATGTGAATGAATGAGTGAATGCAGACAAGCAGACAAACATGAATGAATGAAGATGAATGAGTGTGTGAATGAAGATGAATATGAATGAATGATTGAGTGAATGCCAAAGATATGAATGAATGCATGAGCAGAATGAATGAAAGAGTGAGCTGATGAAGAGGACTATGAAGGAATGAATGACTGGAGAAGACTACGAAGGAATGAAGATGATTATGAATGAATGAACACGTGAAAGAGGAAGAAATGAGCGAATGAGTGCATAGGGTCGTGAATGAATGCACCAACAACAGGCATACAGCTGTGGCCTCCTGGGAGCACTTCCTAGTTCAGGTCCCGCCTGTCAGCCAGGGAGGCTGAGGCAGAAGCGACCCCCTATTCTATTGGCCAGGTCTGCCCGCCAATAGGGCTCTAACAATTTGTAACGTCTATTCACCTTGTGAAGTTCAGGGATACAAAGGTTTAAAAAACCGATATTTACACATGAATGTAATTTAGAGAAGCAAGGAAAGGGGATGAGTGCTTTTGGTTTTACCCCCACGTATGCTGAGTTTAACGCAGGGGAACTGATGTCAGGGCTGGTATCAGGTCTGCTCAGGGCACCCAGTGGGGAGGGGCCTCGGGCATCAGCAGCACAGGGTCTGCAGAGGTGTTGAGGGGACCTGGGAGGACCGAGAGCATCTGGCTGGATTCCCGAGAGGGCCCACCACCACAAATGAGGTAACAGTCTCAGGGACTTGGCTGCCTCCTCCAGGGTCACCCGGCTGGTGGTTTTTCCCTTCGCAGTCACAGCCCACCTCATCCTGATGGGCTGGGCACCCCACGGCGACGCCCACACTGGAAATAAAGTGAAATCAATAAGGGAACTGGGAAAGAAATGCAGACTGGAGGAGTCAGGTAGAGCCGGGCTGGGTGGCTGGACAGTCGGTGCCACTGGGTGGGACCTGCTCACACATAGCGGGGATGGGATCAAACACTTTTGTCCCTCCAGGCCAGACAGTGACAGGCTGGACCAGGGAGAGGGAGGAGGGAGCCAGGGCTGGCGGGGAGAGGGGCCAAGCCCCGGGGGGCTGGGAGAAGTGGCTGCCTGGGAGCTGGGCAGAGGAGGCCGGGTGCACAGACCTACAGCTGCAGGACTCCCCGGCTCTGCCCACCTGGAGGGCCCGCCTGCGCCCAGCCAGGCGGAGACCCGCCGCGCCAGGGCACCCAGGCCCCCTCCCAGTGCCCCTACTCCTTCTTCACTCCCTGGCTGTCCCTGTCCTGAATCTTTGCCCCCAGGACTCCCTGTCCACTCTCAGCCCCAGGTCCACCTATTGAAGTCCTGCCCTGTGTCCAGCATTGGCCGGATGCACCCCTCCAGGAAGCCCTCCTGCCTCTCCCCAAGGGCAGTGAAGCCCCTGGAATCTGTCTTTGCCCCCCTGCCCGCAACACTGCATCTACAGATGGCATAATGCGTTCCCGAGGTCAAGCACCCATGTTGGGCCCTCTGGCTGAGCCCCAGAACTGCCTGTTTGTCCCAGTCCGGCCGCCGGTCCCTCCAGCTGTCTGTCCCTCCGGCTGGGTGGGCCTGGGGCCTGGAGGCTGGCCCTGAGCCAGGGTGGAGTCACCAGCCAAGAGAGGAAAGCAAACACCTCTTTGTCTGCAGCCTCAGCTTCTGCTCTAGGGGCTCAGGGGACAAAAGCCAGGTGGGCTGAGGAGCCTGCAGTCTAGACAGCCCCCCACCCGTGGGGAGTGGGGGCGCACCTGGCAGAGGTGCAGAGGCTGTCTGAACAAGAGCCCAGTGTTCCTGAGATCGCCAGGAACCTGCTGAGAGGCCAGAGGAAGGACAGCAGAGGCCGTGGTCCTGGGCCGAGATCGAGGGTCCACCCTGCCATCCTCCCTCCCTCAGCGGGGCCGGGTCACATCAGAGACTGCTTCGGCTCTTCCTTCCTTCATGGTCACCACCTCCATGAAGCCAGCTGGATGTGGTGTCCCTCCTGAGGGCTCTGAGGGACCCACCCTTTCCCCTCTCTGTCACATCCACCTCGAGTGGCAGCCCTGCATTGGCCTGCCCCCACCACTTGCCTCAGAGCTCCTCCAGTGGGGGCCACAATGGGGGGACTCACCTGCAGGGCTTGAGCTGAGAGGCTGCGCCAGTGGGGTTGCTGCGGCCACCACAGCTGTCCGGCTGCCACGCAGCAGCTACGCGGTCCAGCTTTGCCCGGCATCCGCCACACGCAGTTCAGCCCCAGGGCCCCTGGGAACCACAGGGCCCAATGCACCAGCTTCTGAGCCTCTCCTCCTCACATATCACTCATTTCCTCTCTGCATCCCAGCCACCCCATGGCTTGTCACCAACCTCCTGTCCTCACCACCCTGGTGTCTTCTGGGCCCTGCACAAGGAATGCCCTCCACACTTTCCTCGCCCCAGGTGTGCACACATCTGATGGAAACCTCAGCAGCCCCCCAGGCCAGGTCCACCTTCTTCACAGTCATCTTTTTTCCCTTCTGTCTCGACCATGCTGGCTGTGTATCTCCAGACATTCTGCCCCATGGCATTATCACCCACGCTCTTACTCCATCAGTGCCCACCTCAGTGCCAACGGACTTTAACCTCTTGAGGGCCGTTTCCTCCCTGGCATCCCAGCCTTCTCATCCATGCACCCAGCTCTCAACTTATTCAGGATTATTTTGCCTATCTGGGCAATAAAGGTGTAGAAAAACGAACATCTTTAACAATACCGTTGGACTAATTCCAGAATGTCATTCACTTTTGCCCTCTTGCATAGCCTGTGGAAATGCTCCATCAGCCCTAGTCCTGGAGTGAGAATGACACACACAAGCCCCCAGCCAGCCCACAACAGGCACGCCATGGGAGCCCTGAGTAAACCTTTGCCAGCTTAAGCCTCAGGCTTAAGTAACGACTGATACACTAAGCAACTGGTGAGCCCGGGAACCAGTAGAACCCACGGCCTCTATCTACAGGAGAGTACTTGAGGCCTGGAGAAGCCACTTCTAAGCCAGCAAACAACAAACAAATAAAACTACTGAGGTGGGGCCTGTGGAAAGAATCATTATAAGAGAAACACTTCCCCTGAGATGTAGAAGGGACACACGGTTTTGTAAAAAAATATATATACATTTATATTACGATATTATACTATATAATGTTATGTATTATAGGGAAATGATGTATATTTTAGAAAGTATCTATTAATTCCAGCAAACATTGACTCGGTGAAGCAAGAAGTGAGAGATGGATGGAAAAGTTGACAGACTGAGATGCAGGAGGGGCGCATCAACCTCAGGCAGAGGTGAGAAGGGAGCTGAACCACAAGGAAACCGACAGGCGAGTTAACACCTGTGCTGAAAGCAGTAAAGAGCAGAATAACACTGCGCAGCACTGAAGGGGCCGTCCGGAAGACAAAAGTTCTCTGAGAACAAGGTGGAGAAGGACCGAGAGTTTAACCGGTTTGAGGGGTCCCTTTGGTGTATGTGGAGTGGCTCGTTTCAGACCAACACGCCTGCTCTAAAGATGGAGAGCCACTGAAAGTAGACAATAATCAGAAGGGTGCAACTCCTGAGAAAGAGAAGCAAATGAGGGTGGTCCACATTTAGCTGGCTTTCCCCCTGAAGAACCTCCCAGTTCACAGGCTCCTGGAGGAGAGCTCAGGCAGAACTCAGCGTGCTTGCTGGGCTCCGGAGGCTGAGGTCTAAGCTCAATGTTTCCAGAGAGACTGGAAATTAGGGAGGAAGTTACAGAAAGGCTGGAGCCACAAGTTATTGGCTGGCTGCTTAAAAATAGCACATCGTAGGCGAGACTTGAGCATCTCAAGAAAAACAGTGACGGCTGGATGATGTGAGCACAGGCAATAGAGACTGGAGTTCAAGTCGGCCACGTTAGAGCCACCTAATAAACACCTTGGGCTTTCCATTAAAATTCGGTGAGAGCCAAGCTTCAGGAGTAAGGACCCTGGCCCAGGACCAAGCTATGCCCTAGAATAACTGAAACTGAGGCAAAACTGAAGAAGACCCAGATAAAAATGCCTGAAAAGACTCCTCCTCAGGATCAAGTCGAACCACCAATAATTTAACTAACTGCTAACACAAAACAGAACACTCTCCTGAGGAAGAAAACAGAATCTAAGGTCTCTGCCATGTTTCATGCACGAGGTCCAGCGCGCAATAAAAATCACTGGACACGATAATGTGACCTA
Organism: Ceratotherium simum simum; assembly: GCF_057802395.1. Taxonomy (NCBI): domain Eukaryota; kingdom Metazoa; phylum Chordata; class Mammalia; order Perissodactyla; family Rhinocerotidae; genus Ceratotherium; species Ceratotherium simum. The sequence goes on along the minus strand of NC_141933.1, from coordinate 888,374 downwards.
CCATGAAGAGGAAGAACAGATGGAAACACACCCACAGAGACCCACGTGCGGGATCAGTACATAAACATTTTAAAGTAACCATTACAAATATGTTAAATAGTTTACAGGAGAATATGGATATAATGGAAAAGAGGTGGGGAACTTCAGGAGAGATGCAGAAACTCTAAGAAAGGACCAAACGGAAATTCTGAAGCTGAAACAAAATAAAACAATATCTGAAATAAAATTGTCATTCTGTGGCTATTAATGATGAGTCATTAACAGAAGATTAGGTGCTGCAGAGGAGAGGATTCATGAACTTGAAGACAGGTCAACAGAAGTTATCCACACTTAAGAACGAAGAGTAAATAGTCGTTTAAAAAAGCCTCAGTGACCTGTGAGATATTATCAAATATCAAGTTGTCTGAGGAGAAGAAAGTAAAAAGGGGGTAGAAAAAATATTTGAAGAAAAAAATGACCAAATGTTTTCAAATTTCACTAAAAACATCAACTCTTAGTTCCAAGAAATAAAGCCCAAGCAGAATAAATATAAAGAACATCACACCTACGTCAATGATAGTCAAACTGCTAAAAAGAAAAAGTAAAAGAAAAATTTTAAAGCAGTCAGGAAAAAAATATGTATAGCATGCAGAGGAAACAAACAATAAAATGGTAGATATAAATCCAATCATATAAAAATTTATATTCAACATAAGTGGACTAAATATTCTAATTAAAAGGCACAGATTTTCAGATTAGAAACAAAAAAGACCAACTGACTCAATTCTATGCTGCTCGCAAGAGACACATTGTAAATATAGAGACTCAGATAGGCTAAAAGTGAAAGGATGGAAAAATGTATGCCCTGCAAACAGTAATCACAAGGAAGCCAGTGTGGCTATATTAATATCAGACAAAGTAGACTTCAAGACAAGGAGTATTACCAGAAATAGAAAGGGGTATTTTATAATGACAAAAGGGTCAATTCATCAAGGAAATAAAACAATGTTAAATGTGTATATACCTAATAAGAAAGCTTCAAAATACACAAAGCAAAAATTGACAAAACTTAAGAGAGAAACAGGCATATCCACAATATTTGGAGATTTTGAACACTTTTTTCTCAGTAATTGGTAAAGCAAATAAACAGAAACTTAGTAAAGCTATAGAAATTCTGAAAAACACTATGAAGAGACTTGACATAACTGATGTTTTAAACACTACCCAATAACTCCGGAATACACATTCTTTACAAGGCCACATGGACTGTTTGCTAAGAGAGGCGAGTGCCAGGCTATAAAGCAAGTCTCAATAGACTTGTAAGGATGGAAATCATCAAAGTATGTTCTCTCAGTAAAATAGGAATTAACTAAAAACCAATAACAACAAAATAGCAAGAAAATCCTCAAATATTTGAAAATCAGGCAACAGAGTGAGTTCTAAATAACCTATGGATGAAAGATGTCACAATAAGAACGACAGCTAACTTCTCATTGGAAACCATGGTGGTGCAAAGATGATAGAAAGGCATCTTCATAGAGCTGAGAGAAAAAAAAACTGTGAACAAACATTGAAATTTAGATCTACAGGAGGCAATGAAGAGTATAGAAATGGTAAATGTGAGGGTATATAAAAATGAAAAAATTTTAATTTTCTTACTTTTTTAAAAGGACTGTTAAGTATTTAAATAAAAAAATAATTGTGGGAGTTCATGATACATGTAGTAGTTAAATAGATAACGCCAATAACATCAACGATGCAGGATATAGACTTTGATAAGTTAAGGATGCATACTACAATCTCTAGAGAACCACTAAAAATATAAAGCTATATAGATTAAAAAAAAACCAAAACAGTAGAGATGTTAAAATTACATATTGATGGGCTGTCCCGGTGGTGCAAGAGCTTAAGTGCGCGCACTCCGCTTTGGTGGCCCAGGGTTCGCCAGTTCGGATCCTGGGTGCGCGCAAACTCACTGCTTGTCGGGCCATGTTGTGGCGGCCTCCCATGTAAAGTGGAGGAAGATGGGCATGGATGTTAGCCCAGGACCAGTCTTCCTCAGCAAAAAAAAGAGGAGGATTTGCAGATGTTAGCTCTGGGCGGATCTTCCTCACAAAAATAAATAAATAAATAAAATAAAATGAAATAAAATAAAATAAAATTACATATTGAAAAACACTTTACTGACTATACTAAGTGTTGACAAGGATGTGGAGCAAGTGGAACTCTCAGACACTGCAGATGAGGTGTCAAATGGTACAATCACTCTGGAAAACGGCCTGGCACTTCCTTATAAAATCAAACATATGCTTAATATGTGATCCAGCAATTCTGCTGCTAGACATTTATTAAAAAGAAATTTAAAAAGTGTGTTTACAAAAAGACTTGTACAAAAACATTCATAGCAAATTATTGATAATTATAAAAGACTGGAAATTAAAATATTTATCAAGAGGTGGGTGAAATAAACAAATTGTAGTATCTCCATACAATAGAATGCCATTCAAGAATAAAAAGAAACAAACCATGGATACACACCACAACATAGATAAATCTCAAAAACGTTAAGTTGAGTGAAAAAGGACAGACACAAAAGAGTTAATACTTTATGATTCCATTTGTATGAAGTTCCAGAACAGACAAAAATAAGGTACAGTGACGAGACTGAGACCAGTCATTGTCTGGATCAGGCACGAGGGTGGAGTTGACTGGGAAGAGGCATGAAGTAATTTTTTGGGGTGATGGAAATGTTGTATCTTGATTTTGGTGGTGGCTCCATGGGTGTAAACATTTGCCTAAACTCACCGACTATTAACTTGAAGTTAATTAATTTTATTGTATATAAATTATATCTCAATAAAATTTATTTCAAGAGAAAATAACTAGTTGATTAACTGAAAAGAAATCAGGAAAGAGGAACAAAGAACAGATGGGTAAAACCTAAAACAAATTGCAAGATGGTAGACTTAAACCCAACCACACCAGTAACATAACAATATTGAAGATACAATAAAATAAAACATTTCTGAGTTGAAGCAAGACTTCAGTCTTGCTCATTCATATAGCTAATTGAGAATCCCCCCTTTTCTTTGAACGAAGTGCACAAAAACAGACAAAATCCTTGTTCTCAAGGAGATTAGATTTTAGCAGGATCATCATATTTTACTTATAGCATCTCATTAATCAACGTGTAATGGCAAAAGGAACATAAATCAGTGGGAAAGTTCACCATGAGGAAGTGAGCCAGCCTGGAGCAGGGTACGGCAGAGAAGGTGGCCCTAACAGGCGGTGGGAGGTCAATGGAGGACGGACGGGGGGGTGCAGACACAAGTGGCTACACGTGAAGCCCGGGGTGGGAGAGGAGAGGCCCTCTGAGGACTATTAAGTCTTCCACATACCATTCCTGGAAATTAAAAGGACTGGAAGACATAAGTCAGCCAATGAAGATGGAATCTCAGTGGAAAAGTCAAGAATGGAAAGGTCCTAATATAAGAAGACCCTGGCATGATTGCCTTTAGAGGTCATCCCAGGGAACTACGTGTTACGGCAGCAACGCAGAATGCAAAGACCACAAACAATTCTTGAAAGGCAGACACAAGGAGTGAAATTATTATTATAATCCAGAGTGAACATTCCAGAACAAAACCTGGAAGGAAGGAGTTGGAGAGAAGGAAGGAAGGGTAGTGATCTCTCTCCCATACACATATCAATATTGCTGATAGAGATATAGATCCAGGTGCCAAAAAAGGTAGTCTTTATGATAGTTTAATATAGAGTGAATATGCACAAGAGAAAAAAGGCAAAGAAAACACAAACCATACTGGAAAAGAACAGAAGACCAAAGAAAACGGTGATGAAGCATCAAACCGGCTGACTGAAGACCCCGTGTGCAGCTGTGATAAAGTGAACAAATGCACATTGAACTTCCCCATAAAAACAAAGCTGGAGATTGGGCTAAAAAGGAAAAAAATACCCACAGACAACCATATGTTATTTACAAGAGACATTCCCAGAAGTCACGCCACAGGAAAGCCGAAAGTGGAAGGCAACATGACCGCAGACAAAAGCAGCAGACAGAACAGTGGTATTGTATCAATAAATAAAAAGTAGAATTAAAACAAGAAATCAAGTAGGACAAAGAGGATCATTCTGTACAACTGAAAATCCTGGACATTATTTATGAAACAAGTGTAAGAAGACTCTGAAAGATGGAGAGAAGAAGTCAGAACAGTAGGGACCTTGGGACCAAGGGCATGAGCTGGTGGTGAGTTCCCTAGGTTCTATTTTCATCTCACATACCCTGGACTTGGAGCTGAAGAAGTTGGAAATGCGCAAACAGCAACAGGTGTGGATAAAAAACCCCAACAAAAACCTGCTCTCTTGAGCCAACGTGTTCAAGAAAGGGGCAGCCTGGAGAAAAGAAAACTTTTAGCTGATAACTTAATAACTACCCTACTCCAGCCAAACACTGCAGGAAAAAACTGTGCCCCCAGTGCCCAGCAAAGGCTGTGTGTGGGCCAGCTTCCACCCTTGCCCGGCTGCGATGAGATGCCCAAGGTCTTCCCTATTCCCTACAGGGTGAGGTTGGGGAGGCAGGGCAGGGAGCCGGGATTTCATCTCTACTGTTGAGAATGAGGCCACCTCCCCCTGTAGTGTCAGTGGAAGACACTTGGGGAGCAGTAACGAGGAACCTCTGCCCCTTCTGGCTAGGAATGCATCAGTGGAGGCCTAGCAGGAACCAGAATTCCCACCCAGTAATAATGAGCAGAAACCCCAGGTGTCAATAGAGGGCTGGACCTCCACCTGGTACCCCCTTCCCTTGGTGAGTCTTCCATAGAGAAAGCTAATTAAACAAGTTTAAATAAGATCCAGGGTCTCATGACAGTACCCCAAATGTCCAGATTTCAATCTAATTTTGCTCATCATGCCAAGAACCAGGAAGACCTCAAACTGAATGAAAAAAAGACAACCAATAGAGGCCACATGGGTGACAGAGATATTAGAATTATCTGGCAAAGACTGTGAAGCAGTTGCTAGAAAAATGCTTCTGTTATGAACACATTGAAACAAATGAAAAACTAGCAAGTCCCAGCAAAGAAATAGAAGATATAAAGGAGAAGCAATGGAAATTTTAGAACTGAAGATTACAATCACTGAAATAAAAAACAAACTAACGAAAACCCCTCAATGGATGTGCTCACCATTGAAATGGAGGGAAAGAACCCAGTGAGGGAAAGAATCAGTGTACTGGACGACAGAACAATAGAAATTACCCAATCTGATAAACAGAGAAAATAGACTGGAAAAAAAGAACAGAGCCTTGGAAACCTGTGGGATTATAACAAAAGATCTAACACGCATGTCATTGGGGATCTGGAAAAGAAAGAAAAGAGAAAGAGGATGGGTCTGAAAAAGTACTCGAAGAAATAATGGTCGAAAATTCCCAAAATTTGGCAAAAGACCTATAGATTTAAGAAGCTGCATGAACCCCCAACAGGTTAAACCTAAGGAAACCCACACCAAGACATATCATAGTCAAACTTCTGAAACTAAAGACAAAAGAAAAAAAATTGAGAAAGAAACAACACTTTACCTACAGGGGAAAAGCAACTTGAATGTCAGCAGATTTCTCATCAGAAACCATGAAGTCCAAATGCATGACATTTTTCAAGTCTGCAGGAAAAGATCTGGCAGCCCACAATGCTTTACCCAGTGGAAACATCCTTCAGGAAGGAAGGGGAAGACAAGATGAAGGAAAGAAAGAGGATTGTCACCAGAAGACGTACCCTAAAGCTGCAAAATGTGTGAACTGAAAGCTGATAAAACTGAAAGGAGAAATAGACAAATTTACAATTACAGTTGGAGACGGCAACACCCCTTTCTCGATGGTTGATAGGACTAGACAGAAAGTCAACAAGGATGTAGAAGGACTTAATACCATCAACCAACAGGATCTAATTGACATTTCCGGAACACTCCACCCAACACCCACAGAGTGCGCATTCTTTCTAGTGCTCACATTACATCTACCTCGACGGGCCACATCCTGAGACATAAAACAAACCTCAACAGATTTAACATAATTGAAATCATGCAGAGTTTGTTCTCTGACAACAAGGGAATTGAATCAGAAACCAATCACAGAAAGTTAGCAAGAAAATCTCCAAATACTCAGAAACACACTTCTAAATAATCCACAGGCCAAGGAGGAAGTCTGAAGGGAACACAAACCTACACTGAAGGAAGGAAAATGAAAACACAACACATCAAGAATTGAGGGCAAATAAAGCAGCACTGGGGGATTTATATCAGTAAATGCAAACGCCAGGAAAGAGGAAAAGTCTCAGAGCAGTGAACTAAGCTCCCACCTCAAGAACCTGGGAGAAGAGCAACATGATCTCAAGGTGAGCAGAAGGAATGTGAGTCAAGACCACGGCAGAAATCAGTGAAATGGAAAACGGGAATGAAAACTGATGAAAGAAACGAAATCTTCAAGCCTCCAGCAAGGCTGAGAAGAAAAAAGAGAGAAGACCCAAATTACCAATATCGGGAATGCAAGAGGGGACATCACTACAGACCCTGCAGCCATCAAGAGGATAACAGGTAAGTTTGACAACTTAGATGAATCTACCAACTTCCTAAAAAGCACAAACTAACCACAACTCACCCAATAGAAATAGATAATTTGGGTAGCCTCATAACTATTAAGGAAATTAAGTTCATAATTGTAAAATCCAGAAAAAGAAATCTTCAGGCTCAGATGGTTTCATGGAAGAATCCTATCAAGCTTTGAAAGAAGAATTAACATCAATTCTGCACAATTTTTTCCGGAAAGGAGAAGAGGAGGGAACACTTCCCAATTCATTTTATGAAGCTAGTATTATCCAGATACCATAATCAGATGGACAGTAGCAAAAAATCCAAAACTCAAACCAAAAACTACAGATCAACATGCTTCATTAATCTGTTGTTGTTAGTGTCATCAAGTCGATTCCAACTCCTAGTGCCCCTGTGGACAGCAGAGCAGAACCCTGCCTGGTCTTTTTGCGCCCACCTCTCACCTTCCAGTGCTACATCAGACAATGCTGTGCTGCTATTCACAGGGTTTTCATGGCCAATATTTTTGGAAGTGGGTGGCCAATTCCTTCTTCCTAGTCTGTCTTAGTCTGGAAGCTCCACTGAAACCTGTCCACCACGGGTGACCCTGCTGGTATTTGAAATACCAGCGGCACAGCTGTCAGCACTGCAGCAACATGCAGCTGCCACAGCATGAGAACCGACAGACGGGTGGTGTGGTTCCCCGACCGGGAAACGAATCCTGGCTGTGGCAGTGAGAGTGTTGAATCTTAACCACGAGACCACCAGGGCTGGCTGCCTTTGTAAATATAGATACAAAAATCTTTAACAAACTAACAGCAAACAGAATTCACCAGTACACAAAAAGAATTATACATTATAACCAAGTGGGGTTTATTGCAGATATGCAAGCCTGGTTCAATGTTCAAAAAATTAATGAAATCCACCGTATTAACAGGGCAGAGAAGAAAATCACACAAGCATCTTAACTGATGCAGAAAAAGCATTTGAGGAAATTGAACACCCATTCATGATAAAAAAAAAAAAAAAACAAAACTCTCAGAATAATAGGCATAGAGGGAACTTCCTCTACCGGATGAAGAACATCTACAAAAAGCCTACTTCGGGGGCCGGCCCTGTGGCACAGTGGTTAAATGCACACGCTCTGCTGCTGGCGGCCCAGGTTCAGATCCTGGGCACGTACCGACGCACTGCTTGCCAAGCCATGCTGTGGCGGAGTCCCACATAAAGTGGAGGAAGATGGGCACGGATGTTAGCTCAGAGCCGGTCTTCCTCAGCAAAAAGAGGAGGATTGGCATGGATGTTAGTTCAGGGCTGATCTTCCTCACACACACCAAAAAAGCCTACTGTTAACATTGAACTTAATGGGGAAAGGCTGAATGCTTTCCATCTAGTCCTGGAAACAGGACAAGGATGTCCACTCTCCTCAATCTTATTCAGCATGGTGCTGAAAGTTCTAGTCAGTGCAATAAGGCAAGAAAAGGAAATAAAAGGCATATACTTTGGAAGAAATAAGCTGTCCCTGTTTGCAAATGAATTGTCTACACAGAAAAGTCTAAGTAATCTACAAAAAACAATCTGAGAACTGATAAGTCAGTTCAGCCAGCTCAAAGGATACAAGATAAACATACAACAATGAATTGTATTTCTATGTACTAGCAATGACCATGTGGTCATTGACCACTGTATTAGAAATACAATACCATTTGCGATTGCTCAGATAATATGAAATACTTAGATGTAGATCTAACAAGATGCGTGTAGGACTGGTATGCTGAAAACTATATGGATGAAAGAAATCAAAGAAGTTCTAAACAAACAGATAGACATACTATGTTCACGCATTGGAAGCCTCGACGTATGAAGATGTCAATTCTCCTCAAAGTCACATCAAAGTTTAACAAAATTCCTATCAAAATCCCAGAAAGAATTTTTGTAGACAGAGGCAAGATTATTCTAAGACTTATATGGAAAGACTGAGGAACTGGAATATAGCTGAAGCAATTGTGGAAAGAATACAGTGGGAGGAACCAGGGCCCTGACTTAAAGACTTACTATGTGGCTGCCATACTCACAACTTTGTGGTCCTGGTAGAAGGGCAGAGATGTGGAACTGTGGGGGAGAACAGAGAACCCAGAAACAGGCCCATCTGATTTTGGGAAAGGTGCAAAAGCAATTCAATGGAAGAGGGTTTGTCTTTCCAACAAGTCGCTGGGACGCCTGGACATCCATAAACAACAACAAAGAACCCAGAGCTCACTTTCACATCCTAGACAAGAACTAACTCAAAATGGATCGTGGACTTAAATGTAAAATGCAAAACTATAAGACTTTTAGGAAGAATAGGAGACAATCTTTAGGATCTAGGGCTAGATAAAGAGTTCTTAGACTTGACACTGAAAGCATGATGCATAGAAGAAAAAAAAATGATAAATTGGACCCCATCAAACTTGAAAGCTTTTGCTCTGTGAGACTCTGTCAGGAGGATGAAAAGACAAGGTCCAGACTGGGAGAAAACATTTGCAAACCACATAGGCAACAAAGGATTGGTATCTGGAATCTATACAAACTCTCAAAACTCAGCATCAAAATCAAATAATCCCATTAGGAAATGGAAAAAGACATGAACAGCAATTCACTGAAGAGGACCTATGGATGGCAACAAGCGTGTGAAAAGATGTTCAACATCGTTAGTCTGGAGGGAAATGCAAATTCACCAGGGAGATGCAAATTAAAGCCACAATGAGCCGTTGTGAAAAACCTATCAAGATGTAAAAGAAAAAATCATGACAACCCCAGACGCTGGAGAGGATGGGAGAACCGGGCTCAGTCGCTGCTGATGGGGATGTAATAAACCAGTACAGCCACTCTGGATGAGTTAGCAGGCTCTTAAAAATCTAAACCTGCAACTACCACACGACCCAGCAATCACACCCTTGGGCGTTTATCCCAGAGAAATGAAAACTGATATTCACACCAAAGCCTGCACACGAACACTTATAGAAGCTTTCTTTGTAATAGCCCCAAACTGGAAACAACCCACATGTCCTTCAACAGGTGACAGGTCAAGTGTGGTGCACCCACACCGTGGAACACTGCCCAGCAATAAAAAAACAATGAAGTATACACACAAAACAATCTGGATGGATCTTCAGGGAATTACGCTGCATGAGAAAAGTCGATATAACGAAAAAAGGTTATATAACGTTCTTGAAATGATGAAATTATAGAAATAGAGAACAGATTTGTGGTTGCCGGGGGCTAAGAGGGTGGTGGGAATGGGAGGGAAGTGTTGTCGTATGACAGGACAGCGTGAGGGACCCCGTGGGGCTGGGAATGTTCTGTCTTGACAGTATCGATGTCAACAGCTGGGCTGCGATCCCTACAGTTGTGTAAGATGTTACCACTGAGGGAGGCTGGAATCTGTCTGGATTATTTCTTATGGCTTCATGTGAATCTACAACTATCTCAAAACAAAAAGCTTAATTGAAAAAAACCAGCATCAGAATATGGTAAACTGTCTTTTCAGCAAATGACGCTGAAACAATTGGACATCCACCAGCAAAAAAGAAAAACAAAAAGAAAGAAAGAAAAGGAACTCAATCCACACCTCACACCTCATATACAAATCAACTCAAAATGGATCAAGGATCTAAATGTAAAACCTAAAATTATAGAACTTCTAGAAGAAAACATAGGAGAGAATCTTGGTGACGTTGGGTTAGGCAAAGATTTCTTAGCTATGTCACCAAAAGCAAGACCCATGAAAGAAGCAATTGGTAAATTGGGTTTCATCATAGTTCTGCTCTTGGGGCTGGCCCGGTGGTGCAGCAGTTAAGCGTGTAAGCGCTCCACCTCGGCAGCCTGGGGTTCGCAGTTTTGGATCCTGGTCCCGCACCAACGCACCGCTTGTCAAGCCATACTGTGGCGGCGTCCCACATAAAGTGGAGGAAGATGGGCACAGATGTTAGGAGGAGGATTAGCATCGGATGTTAGCTCAGGGCTGATCTTCCTCACAAAGAAAACAAACAAACAAAAAAAAACACTTCTGCTCTTTGAAAGACTCTGTGAAGAGAATGTCATAGACTGGGAGAAAATATTTACAAGTCACATATCTGACTAAAGAACTTGTATTCAGAGCATATAAAGATTTTTCAAAACTCAACAACAAGAAAGCAAACAATTCAATTTAAAAATTGGCAAAAGTTTTGATGGATTCTTCACCAAAGAAGACATATGGATGATGAATGGCAAATAAGTACATGAGAGCATCCTCAGCATCAAAAGCCGTTAGAGAAATTCAGACTAAAACCACTGAGATCCCACAACACGTCTATTAGAATGGAGAGGACTCGCAGCAGCTAGACTCATACATTGCTGGTGGGACGCAAGATGGTACGGCGATGCTGGAAGATAGTTGGGCAGTCTATTGTAAGTTAGACATACACTTGCCATATGATCCAGTGACCTGCTCCCGGGTGGTGGTGGTGGTTACACGACTGAGTGCATTTGTCAAAACGTGCAGAACTCTACACAACAGCAGTGAATTTTACTGTATGTAAACTGTAGTCATGCACCACATAAGGACATTTCGGTCAACGAGGGACCGCATATGTGATGGTGGTCTCATAAGATTAGTACCGTCAGCCTAGGTGTGTAGTAGGTCACACCACCTAGGTGTGTGTAAGTACATTCTGTGATGTTCACACAATGACGAAATTGCCTAACGACGCATTTCTCAGAAGGTGTCCCTGCCGTTAGGTGACATGTGACTGTATACCCTAATAAAAAAATGAAGTCAATGTCGAAAAAAGCACAGAGAATTTGAAAAAAGTTCAGTTATAGTCTCCTACCCATGACAGACACAGTGGGCAAGCTGGACCAACAGACAAACAGAGAAGACTTGAATTATGTGATTAAAAAGATTTATTTATTCACACGTTTCAAACCTTATTCCCTAATACAGATGACATGTCTTCACTTTTAGGCATCCAAAGGATGGTCACAAAAATTAATCTTATGTTAGGCCCCAGGGGAAACTGCCACTAATTCCGCAGACAAGAGGTTATACCAGCCATGGGCTCGAACGAAAATACAACTGAAGATTGATAACAAAAATTCGAACAAAGCAAAACGGTATGATTGGTGAGTTAGCAGCGTAGTTAGCTCCCGGTCCCTCTCCTCCTCCCCACCTCCCCTCTGCCTCCCTGAGTCTGTGAAACGGGCAATGGGACCTTCTCAAGAAACAGCAATAAACTGTGTGTCAGGGTTCAGGACCCCTAAAAGATATCACTTTGCATCTTAGACTTTTTTTTTAAGTTTGCCACTTAGATTTTCTATAAGGGATGATGATCGGTTAAGCTGCATCTAGGTGCAGAGTCTTAGGACTTGTTCTATATAATCATGACCAAGACAACCACGACTGCATTAGTTTCCTATCGCTGCTGTAACAAATGACCACAAACTTGGTGGCTTAAAGCAACACAGAAATTACTACCCTACAGTTCCGGAGGCCAGAAGTATGAAAAGATGGACTCTGCTCCTTCTGGAGGCTCCAGGGGAGAGTCTGTTCCTCGCCTTTTCCAGCCTCTAAGGGCCGCCTGCGTTCCCCGGCTCGTGGCCCCTTCCTCCATCGTCACAGCCGTTGGTGTGTCGTCTCTCTCTCCGATTCTGCTTCCTCTGGTTCTTTCTCCTATCTCCCTGCCTCCCTTCCACAGGACCCCTGTGATGTCATCAGGCCCACCCAGACAATCCAGGGTAATCTCCCATCTCGAGACGCTTAACTAAATCACATCCGCAAAGTCCTTTTATCACGTAAGGTGACATTCGTATGTTCCAGGGATGAGGACCTGGGCATCTTTTGGGGGCCATGATTCAGCCTAATATAGTCAATATACAAAAAAAAAAAAATGTATTCCAACACAATAAATATATAACAAACTACTGGAAAACAGCATAAAAAAACTTCAAATACTTAGGAATAAGTTGAACAAAAGATGCAAGATCTCTACTGAAAACTGCAAAGAATTGCTGAAAGAAATTTTAAAAGACCAAAATAAGTTGAGAGATACATCACGTTAATAGATTAGAAGACTCAGTCTTGTCAAAACATTAGTTCTCCGCAAACTATCTGTAGCTTGATCCCAATCAAAACCCCAGTTGTTTTTGCTTTTTTCCGACATTGACAAGGTCATTCTAAAACATACATGGCCATGCAACAGACCTTGAATACCAGGGCAGTCTTGAAGAAGAGCAAAGTTAGAGAACTTCCCCATCACTTTCAAGACGTTGTGAATCAGAGTGGCACTGATCCAAACACAGAAGCGTGGATCAACGGGACAGAATAGGGAGCCAGAAACAGGCCGCTTGATTCTTGATGAACACACCAGTGAAAACCAGCAGTGTGTGGGCCACTGGATTTCGGAACAGAGAAACACGAACCTGACCCGACTTTACGCCACATACAGAAGTTGATTCTAACTGGATCACGGTCCTAAATGTGAAATGTAAAACAATAAAACTCCTAGGAGAAAACGTGAGAGCATGTCCTCAGGACTCTGAGATAGGCAAAGCTCCTTAAACAGAACATGAAAAGAGCAGCTATAAAGGAAAAAACTTGATAAATTGGACCTCCATCAAAATTAAAAACTACATCAAAAGACACTATTTAAAAAAGATATTTACAGTACAAATTTCTGACAAGGAACTTGTATCAAGTACATATAAAGAACTCCTACAAATCAACAAGAAAAGAAAAACAATCCAATTAAAAAAAAAATGGGCAAAGGACTTGAATATGTGCCCCAAATGCCAAAGAACACGCTGGAAGGTGCTCAGCATTATGGCCGTCAGGGAACTGCAAACAAAACTGCGACGAGACTCCACCTCACTCCTGCCAGCATGGCCCAAACGGAGAAGACTGACCGGAACACTGGTCAGATGAGGGAGCAGGCTTCCTGAGTGGTGGGGGCGAGTCCAGCTGGCAGGGCCAGGTTGACCAGCTGTCCTGGTTCCCGGGGGATGAGGGGTCGCCTGGGACGTGGGGTTTCAGCTTTAGAACCAGCATGGTTCTGAGCAAACCAGGCTGTTGGTCACCCCAGACGGAGCAGAAGTCCTGGAGGGAGAAGGATGCTGGGGTCTGGCCCAAACGTGGACTTGTAAGGACGTCTGCAGACCGGGAATGTCCTCTGAAGCTCACTTATAGCCGGGACCCTCTGGAATCGAACATATCTCCTTCCCAGAGGGCACCTGTGCTGACGGAGCCCTCTGCCCCCTCAGTGGGGTCACTTGTTATCCCAGGGGAAAGCCGGGGACAGGGTTGAGGATGAGGAGAGGGGCCCCAGCACAAAGAGGGAGCAGGGAGTGAGGAGGGAAGTGAAGAGCCACTTGAGGGATGGCTTCCTGTCTGGGAAGGGATTGGGGTCCATGGGTGAAGGGAGTGGAGGCTCTCAAAGTGGCCCCTTTATCTCTCTGCTTGCGGAACCTCCTCAGCTCAAGGGCATGTGGTCCCTGGTACCTGCCACAACCTTGGCCACAGGAGTAGGGCTTCCCAGCCCAGCCTGAACCCCTGATATGGGCCACCTGAGGGTCACCCTGTCGGGGCCTCCTGCTATCCCTGCGTCTGTGCGGCCTCAGCCCCCAGGTTGGGGCTCAGAGGGGGTGTCTGGCCTTGGGAGTGTAGCTGGGATGGCGGGGGTGTTGTCAGGGTTCCTGAGAACTCCCCACTCAACCTCCGCAGTGCCAGCCAGAAGCTCAGGGTCTGTCCAGGGAGGATGCAGGGGTCCCCAGTACCCCTCTGCACACTCCAACTCTACAGTGCAGGTGAGGACCTAGGTGGCTGAGGGGAGAGAGACAGCCAATTCAGTCAGAGAACTGTTACGGTGTGGAGACCACTGTGCAGGGGACACAGTGCAGGGGCTGTGGGCAGGGTGCACACAGCTGCAGTGACAAGGAATCACTGAGGAGCCTGTGCTAAATGCCTCCCCTTCCCTCTGTACAGCTGAAGCCCAGTGGTTTGCAGCCGCCGTGTGTGCGTGTGTGTGTGCGCACATGTGTATTTGCACATGTGTGTTGTGTGCGTGTTTGCACGTTTGTGTCTATTTCATGGGGTGTGTGTGTGACTGTGTAGCGGTGTACTGCCACAACGTTTCAGTTCTAGCTACAATGTTTCCATTCGAGCCACAATGTTTCAGTTCTGTTGCTGGTGCACTTGTTTTCAGAGGAAGGAACACCCCTCCACTGCCTGCCACCCACAGCTGAGCCGACATTACACGATTTCCTTCGGCGTCTTTCTGTTCACATCTTTGCAAATCTGAGGTCATACCAGGCATGAGTCTTACTGTCTGATGAGCTTTCTCTCCCAGGATCACGGCCTGTCTTTTGTCCCTGGTCCCTCTGGGTGTACACGGTGTTGTCCCTCCTAGCTCTGGGCCGAGCGCGTTGTGGCCGAGGCCCACCCCTAACCCGGCTGTGGGGCAGTGATTCAGAGCAGCTGTGCACACGGCACCTGCGGCTATTTATCTGTGCATTCTTCAGAGATTCCAGGCACGAGTGTATGTGTACGCACTCAGCTTGTGTTTGCCAAGTGGGAGCCCAGGCAGGGTGGTTCCAGCACCTCTGGGTTTCCGGCCCCCAAAATGGGTGCCCCGGGCACCTGTGCTCTTAGAGCTGGGATCCATCCAGCTCTGGGAAGACTCAGCTCCCCAGGTATTTCAGGGGTGCCGGCCCAGGCCTCTGTGGCTCAGTTCCCTTCTAAGCATTACTTTTGTGAACGTCCCTGGAGACGTGGCCAGTTTATTTATATTCCATAAAACCAGGAGAACTGGACGGGAAGAAGCCCCTCTGGGTGAGGAGGGGCTAAGCCATGGGATGAGAAGGATGCCCAAGGTGCCACCACCAATGGTGGGGCTCAGAAGAGTGTGCCTCCTATCAAGGTCTGCAAAGACCTACACCAAATTATGCATTAACAGGTATTTTCTCAAGGTGGGGGTGGCAACTTTTGCTTTAGTTTTTTCCAGTTTTTAAAAATTGTGGCAAATACACGTAACAAATTTTACCATCTTAACCATTTTTGGGTGTATAGTTCTGTGGCGTTAAGCACATTCACATTGTTGTGCAACCGTCACCACCACCCATCTCCAGAACTTTCCATCTTCCCAAACTGAAACTCTGCCCCCATTAAACATTAACCACCACACCCCTCCCCAGCCCCTGGCCCCCACCATCCTACTTTCTGTCTCTCTGAGTTTGATGACTCTGGAGACTTCATATGGGAGGGATCACACAGTATTTGTTCCTTTGTGACAGGCTCATTTCACTCACCATAATGTCCTCAAGGTCCATCGATGTGGTAGCAGGTGCCAGAATTTCCCTCTTTTCTAAGGCTGGATAATATTCCACCGTATGGATGGACCACATTTTGTTCATCTATTCCTCTGTTGCCAGACACTCGGATTACTTCCACCTTTTAGCTATTGTGCATCATTCTGCTGTGAACATGGGTGTGCAAATATCTCTTCAAGACTCTGCTGTCACTTCTTTTGGGGATAGACCCAAAAGTGGTGCTTCAATTTTTATGAGTATGATTTTATATTGAAAAAATTCCTCTTATACTGAAAAAAGCCGCAGCATTGGACAGACGCCGGCAGGCCCCACGGCAGGCTGGGAAGCAGCGCTGTGGATGGCGGAAGGTGGTGCTTGGGGCAGCGGCTGGTCCAGCGGCCTTAGGGAGGGGAGGGGGATTCTGAGCAGCGTGTCAGTCGCACCCTGACCCTGGTGCCCAGGCTGTCTATGGAGGCAGGAGGGACACAGATGTGCTCACCTTCAGGGAACAACCCCAACGGACAATGCCCCCTCAGCCCCCCCGACCCCCTCCCACTGTCACAGACCCTCAGGGCTATTGGGGTCAGGCGGTGAGGCAGGGCAGAGGAAACTGGCTGGGCACGGGTCTCCGAAGGGGATCTGGATCTGCAGATCTGCCCCAGGGTCTGTGAACACCCCTCACTCCAAAATTAGTGTCAGATTGGAGAGCATTTGGGGGGGTGGTCTGTGGCCTCCATTGAGTTCTCTGAGGGCGCCTGGGGCACAGGAGGTGGGAGGGTGACCACTGAGCTGAGGCTGAGGAAGGAGGTATGCGGTGGAGGGGGTTCAGGGGCCTTTGTGTTTCCTGGTGGGGGGAGGAGGGGAATGAGGACGGAGGAGTGGCCAGGAGGGAGGAGGCAGGCTGGGCTGCTAGGAGTTGGCCCAGGGAGACAAGGGATCCCAGCACCGAGCACTGCTCACCCCGGGCCTGGGCAGAGAGGAGCTCGGCCGCGGGAGCCACGTCTGCAGCGGGTGGTGGGCGTCACTGTGGATGTGGGTGAGGGGTACTGCTCCTTGGGCCAGAACCATCGATCTTGGGGTTCAGGGCTTCAGTAGCCAGGCCAGATCTCGGGAGGAATTCTGTTTGCCCAGTGATTCAGATAAATAAATGCGTGCAAGAAGGTTCCAAATCAGTGTGGCCCCACCATAAAACCAAATTTACTCTCCACTCCCTTTCTGGAGCACGCCCCCTAGCCCATAGAGGGAGGGTCTCTCCCTCGCCCGGAGGCTGGCCCCACCTATGGGTTTCACCCCGGATGGTTGTCCCTCAGCCCCAGAGCAAAGCACGGGGGATTGGGGCACCTTCCTCCTTATCGAGGAAGTTCCTGGCTTGGAGAAAATCTGTGGCCAAGCCTGCCCTTTGTGTCAACAACCTCGATAAATCCTGTGGGCTATCAGCGGTTCCCAGGTTCCCAGCCGCACGCAGAGCCTTCCTGGCCAGAGCCCCAGCCATTTCCTCCTCCCGGCTCAGATCATTCTCTCTCACGTGGAGATGCAGGAACCTTGCCCCAAACTGCCCAGTTTATCATCGATCTGTGACGCCAGCGGTCACGGCAGCTGCTTGTTGGGGGGGCCAGCCTGGGCCACAGCCCTTGACCCTCCTGGCGACCTCCGAATGTCAGGCGCAACTGCGAGTCATGGACATTAAGCCCCCATTGATCAGAAAGTGTGCCATGATTTTAGGTGCTGCCGGGAGAGGAAGGTGCTGCCCGATGAACTGTGATGGTGCACGATTTGATGCATGAGGGACTGCAATTCCAGGTTTGTTAAAATGTGCAAAAAGTCCAAGAAAGGACCAGTGTGTCGTCATCGCCCAGTTTCACGGATCAGGAAGCAGGAGCTTGGTGGGGCCCCTTGACTCACCCAAAGTCTCAGGGGCCAGGGGGTGGCAGACCCCTCGAGGGTGGCGGGGGACACTTCCTGGGACCAGACACAGCTCAGAGGATGCTTCGCCTGTTCATTGACTCATTTCATCTTTGGAGCAACAGTCCTCCCAGCAGCGGGTCCTACGATCACCGTTTTCCAGATGAGGAGCCCGAGGCACAGAGAGGGTGATGCGCTGGCCCAGGACCACACTGCTGGTGGGTGCTAGACCCAGGATACTGCCTTCTCCCAGAGTCTGGAGCCCTGGTCCTGGGTTCGAGTTCCGGCCGGCCTCTCCCTGGCCAGGCATCTCCCTCCTGTGTCATCCGCAAAGTGGGGATTACCACAGTTCCTACCACTCAGGGGTTTAGGTTTTTTAAAGGATTGAACAAAGACATGTGCCCGGCCTGCCAGGCACTCCTGCCAGGGCTAGTCTTTGTCAGGGCATTGGAGCAGCCAGCCCCGTACTCAGGGCCACCGAGACGGGCCTGCAAACAGGGTCCGGTGGGGTCTGGAGATAGCCGTCTGCTCCACTAGACAACAGCAGCCACTACCCACCCTCCACTTTGAGATGCGTGGCTGGTCCAGGCCTGGCCTGTTCCCTGGGGAAGGGGGTTGGGGGAACCTGGCACTTGGGGTGCAGGTGTGGACCTCTGGGTTGGAGATGTGCCCACATGGCAGCCTCCTGGAGGGCACCGGGTTGTAAGGGAGGCCTGGGTCCCAGCTGCCTGGCCGCTCCAGAAGGACAGTCTGTGCTCAGCTCCTGGTCCTGGAGAGGGGACACCAACCCCAGAATCCAGCATAGGAAGGGCTGAAGCTGCCCCCTCACCCCTAAAGCCATGCCTGGCCTCCCCAGGACAGAGGCCCCGCCCTGCCCCGCAGCCTCGTGGAGGAGAAGGAAGGCTGGGAACAGCCGGCCTGAGAGCTCCTGCAGAGAGGGAGCGGCCCCCCCAGGTCCTGCCAGCCAGGACCTGCGATCCCAAGAGCGCTGGGAGTCATCTGCCTTGGGACCTCAGCCGTGCCCAGAAACTGGAATGGAAGTGACAAGCCCTAGGGTGGGGGAAATCCCAGCCGGGGGCAGGCAATGTTGAAACCAGTGTCCTCCGCCCTGGTCACCCTGGCCAGTAACAGCCGGGCTGGCCTGGGCTGGGGTCAGTGTCCGGGTTGGGGTCAGGCCGGGGGCCCCTCCTTTACTGACGGGTGTCAGAGGAGCAGGAGGGGAGAGGAGCGGGGGCAGCGCAGGGGCTCTGCCGAGGCGAGGAGACCTCAGAGGGAGCTGGGGGCTGCTTCTGTCACATCAGGCTTCTGAGGAGAGAGCTGTGAGGGGCACGCTGCCCTTGGTCGGCGGTCCCAGGGCCCAGGCCCCATCTTCACCCCTGCCCCCAAGAGGGGAGCGCTGGACTCTCGGAGGAGTGGCCCATGGGCAGGGATACCCAGGCTGCACCTCCACCTGTGGGGTCCTCTCTGCTCAGGGGGCCCTGCTCACGGCCGGATCCCGGCAGGCCAGATGTTTCGTCCTCACCTGGGTCCAATCACCCCTGACAAACAGGGGCTATCTGACGCTGGCTTCCTGTCCCGAATCAGAGTGGCCGGAATGAGTCAGCGGCCTGGCGATAGTGGTGACCGCAAGAGCGATGCTCTGGGACCTGCCAGGGCCTCCACCCCGTTCCTGCATCCCTCCCCACCCTCCTGTCTCTGTGGCAACGTGGGAGCTCCCGCCAGGGCCGGACCCCAGCACTCTCGCTGGTCTCGTTTTACAGATCTGCTTGGGGGCAGGCAGCGGCCCACGCACATGTTGTGCAGCCCCTGGGGACCCTGGGCCAGGCGCGCCCCCAGGTGTGCCCCTTCTTGTGCGCACGGCATCCTGACTGCGAGTCCCCTGCCCGTGTGATCCCGTTTCTGCAAGGATTTTCACAAACCCCTTTTCAGATCAGGAGACTGAGGCTTGGAGAGGCAGCGGCTTGTCGCAGCCTCGCCCCTTCCCCTGTGCTGCCCCTTACTGAGCGGGAAGCCCCCGAGAGCAGGAGGGCGGGGTCACTGCCAGCTACTCTAAAGGATCCCCAGCCCCCTACCCCTCCACAGTACCTGCTGGGTCTGGGAGGTCACAGGAAAAGAGGACTTTGATTTTTTTTTTTTGGTAAGGAAGATTGGCCCTGAGCTAACATCTGTTGCCAATCCTCCTCTTTTTTCTTGAGGAAGATTGCCCCCGGACTAACGTCTGTGCCCATCTTCCTCTATTTTGTATGTGGGATGCCGCCACAGCATGGCTTGATGAGTGGTGTGTAGGTCCGCACCTGGGATCCAAACCTGAGATCCCTAGGCTGCTGAAGCAGATCGTGAGATCTTAACCACTACACCACTGGGCCAGCCCTAGGACCCTGATCTTTGAGGCCAAGTCACCAGCCCCACCCCTCCCCTGACTCCGGACTCCCTCCCCACGGGTCCCTCGAGAGCCAGGAAACCTCAGACCTCAGTGAGCAGGTGCCAGGCCCAGGGCCTCCTGAGGCATAAGCCTGGGTTGGATTTTCAGGGGACAGGAGGGTGGCCTGGTTGCCTGTGTCTGATGGTTCAAGTTGGGCCCCAGGAGGAAGCCCAGTGCAACCAGGCCAGCACGGATGCCAGCATGGGCAGTTACAGCCGCCCCGGACCCCAGCAGTGGCCCTGGGCATCATCTTATAGGGGATGCGCCTGGGAAGGGGCATTAACCCTGGGGCAGGGACGTGCTGTGGCCTGGAGGACCCAGGGCTGCAAACTCCGGGTGGCTGATCAGTGCCTTCTGCCTGGGTGGCTCAGCCCAGCCTCGGACACCCAGGGCATGCCCCGCTCTGAGGGCCAGGCTGGTGACTCAGACGGGTCAGGGGACACGGCCTGTGCCCCGTACCGGGAGCATGGACACTGACTGACCTATGGCCTCCCTGCCTTTCTAGGGGCGTAAGGAGTGCAGGCCCATGTCATTCACACACCCGTCGGCCTGGGTCCTGGCCCCCACCCATAGACCCGTGAGCCTCCCCATGGCACCGGGTTCCCAGCGTCCACAAAGCCGCATAGCCCTTTGGAGCCAGACCGGGCCACCCTGCCTGCCCCTGGGGACCTGCTGTCCATACGCTGACTGGGGACCCCCTCTGCTCTGCTCAGCACCAGGTGGCGTGGTGTCCAGCTCTAAGGCCGGGCAGGGGAGCCCCAACTATGCCTGTGGGGTCAGAATGTCTGAGGCAGCAGCCTCCTGGGGGCCCCCATTCACTCACCCCATCAGGCACTCACCCCATCAGGCACCAACCCCCTCCTGTAGGATCACTCACTCTCTCACTCAATCATTCCCTCCCTCATTCATTCCCTCCCTCACTCATTCCCTCCCTCCCTCATTCATTCATTCACTCCCTCCCTCCTTCCTTCACCCACTCCTTCATCCTCTCACTCCCTCACTCATTCACTCACTCCCTCACTCATTCGCTCACTCCCTCACTCATTCACTCACTCGCTTATTCATTCACTCACTCACTCATTCACTCCCTCCCTCCCTCATTCATTCATTCATTTATCGTCCCCACCTCCCTCACACTCATGATGTTATGTGTGAGGCACTCTCTCTCAGGCTTCCAGGGCCAGGTTGGGGCACAGGGAGGGGGTGGCTCAGGGAACAGGTGACCAGAAGGAGCTTGGGACAGGCCCCAAGAGAGTAAGAAGCAAGTACTCAGAACAGCTCGGAGGCACCCCTGACCCCAGACCCTCCCAGCTCCCCTCCTTTTGCTGCCATGTCTCCCCAGGGGGCCTCCTGGTCAGGCCCACCTGTGGGCAGTGGGGCTGCCGGCCTTGGTGGGGGTGTTTGTTTGGCAGCCCTGACAAGGCCCGGGGCTAACACACCCGTGGTCTGGGCCGGGTGTCCGTTACACTACGGCGCCTTCTCAGCTGGAGCCCATCAGGGCAAAGAGCTGCCCAGACGGTTTCTGGGCTGGTGCTTGTCGGCATCTCTCCAGCCTGGCGGGCACAGCTGCTCCCGCCCCTCAGGGCCACAGGCCCACGTGTGACTCAAGCTGGCTTGTGGCTGCCCACTGCCCACCTGGGGCCAGGAGCCTGAAGCACACCAGGGTCCCAGGCAGTACCGGGCTGGGGGTTGCCCTGTGGGGAAGGGTCCTGTCCCTGGGGGTGCAGCTACACTAGTCCCTCTCCAGCGAGGGTGAGGCCTGCCCTGGCAGCCCCATCAGCAGTGAGCATGCTGGTGGCTTCTCCAGGCACCAGGAACTCAGGAGTCTGGCTGCACAGAAGCCTGCCCAGGGAAAGTCTGGGGTGGAGGGCCTGGCAGGAGGATGCCTGCAGGCCAGGACTTGGGGACCCCTCAGAAAATCGGGCCCCATCTGGCAGATACACCCATTTCTGCCTGTCTCTGACGCCCGCCAGCCTGGAGTGAGTGCCCACTGTTTACCTGGGTGAGGGGAACCACCGCCCTGCCCCGCCCACCCACGTGTAGCCACTGGGTTGCAGCCAGCTCTGGGGCTACAAAAGGCTCCTGCCGACTCAGGTCCCTCCTCAGAGGCTGCCCCTGGGGACTTCTCCCCTCCCTCCGCACGATGGGTGTTGGCCGGAGAAAGCTGGCCCCACTCTGGGTGCTGGCTCTCGCCCTGGCCTGCGCCCAGCACACAGGTAAGGCTAGTGCTGGCTGGCTTTCCTAGGCTGGCCCTGGCCACGGCCCAGCTCCCCTGTTGCTCCCCCGGGTCCTGGGGTGGCCCCGGTCCCGGGCAGGCAGCAGGCAGCTCAGAGGCCTTGCCCTGAGTTCCGGGCAAGCTGAGTGTGTCCATAAGTGGCCCCGGGCAGCTGGGCCCTTGCCCCTGGCTCCAGCCATCTTGCAGCTTCCAGCGTGAGGTTGGGGAGGGGCTCTCAGGGGCGTGGGGGTCCAAGTCGGGGGAGGGGCCTCTGAGATTGGGCTGCTGCCCTGAGCTGGGGGAGCAGGAGACCAGCATCTCTGAGCCCCCTGCCCGCCTCCCCTGTTAGCGGCCAGCCCTTTGGCCCACAGGGTCTCCTCCACATGTGTTTCTCTGCGGCTCGCTGCCGTTTGCCCCTGCCAGCCTGGTCTGAGCATGCTTTCAGCCCCCTGGGCTGGCCTGGGGGAGATGCCCACCTGCCCCTGGGACCCCCTTCATGCATCCCCAGTTCACCAGCTCACTTTCCCCATCTGTGCCTCGATGGGGGCCTCCTGGGGGTCTCAGCCTTGGGTGGAGGGTGATGGTGGGGCCCACAGCTGTGAAGGTGACAGGGAGAGGCTCACAGTCCCCGTGGCCCTCTGAGGCCCCCCTACCTGGGCCTGCACCTCCTACCTCTGCTTCCCAGGGGATGGCTGTGTCTTAGACAGGTGTGGGGTGACAGCGTGTTCCAGAAGGAGCTGCCTGGGGTGGGGGGCGATGCTCCTGGGGCTCCTGGAACGGCAGAGCAGGACTCAGCATGCAGGGACCACGACACGGCACGTGAAGTCCTCGCTGCCCTACGCAGCTCACCCCCCAGTGCCCAGCCTCCTGCTGCTGCCAGACAGTCCCAGAGCTGGGAAGGCCTCCCTCCCATCCCTGTGCTGGGCTGGCCCCCGCCGGGCGCTCCCTCGGCACACTTCAGAGATGAGGGTGGGTGGTCCTGGGGCGAGCCGAGGAAAGGGGCACATCTGTGGGTGAAGCCGTGGCCCCCCCATCCTCGCCCTCAGGTCTGGGCCTTCCCTCACAGGGTCCTGGGTGGCGGGTCTGGTGCCCTTCCACGCTGGCATGGGCTCTGAGGACCCCAGATATCAGCCTCACAGGGTTCTCGGGGTGGCCTCGGCCCCCTGCCCCAGCCTCCCCTGTGCGGAGCCCTCATCTGGGCAGCGGCCCTGAGCACCCCGTGTAGGGTGCAGCCCTGTCCCCACTCTTGGCGCCCAGGCCCCCCAACCTGTTCCAAGTTTCCCACCAGAGCCCTGTGCCTCCTGACAAGCTGTAACGGACCCGTCTTTTACCGTCTGATCCCTCAATAGCTGCAGCACAGGGTGGGGTGTTGCCCCCATGTCCTGAGCTGGGAGACCAGCGCCCAGCCCATGGTAGACACTGTGAATGAATGGCCCCTGGAGACACCAGGTCAGGGCCAGCCCCCCCCCCCCAAGTGCTCGTGGGGCCAAGACGAGCGGAAGTTCAAGGAGGGTTGTGATCACTGTGGGCCTGGGGCGACCTCAGATGCTTGGCTGCGTGGACAGAGACCCTCCCAGCGCCCCCAGCCCCATACAGAGAACCCCCACCCGTTCCTGGCCTTTCCGTCCCTCCCTCCGTGTGCCCCATCTGATAGTGAGGCGCGTGCCCTGCCTGCCCGGCTAAGGCCCTGTGTCCTCTCCTCTTCCCGCAGGCCAGGCCCACGATGGCTCTGCGGAACCCGGCTATGAGTACCTGGACCTCCCTTCAGTCCACCAGGGGCCTGGCGGTGAGTCAACTCCCCACCTGTCAGAGCCGCCCCGCCCTGCCCCAGTGTGGCAGAGCCCCCGAGCGGCCACTCGCATTGGGCCATCATTGAGGGGTCAGAACTTGGGGGGCTGGAGGACAGCCCCGCATACATAGACCTGGTCGGTTACCTGGCAGCCCCCCTGTATGCTGCTTGCCATCGTCCCTCCATCCCACTGCAGACAGTGGGGGACAGGCTGCAGGGCCAGCTGAACTCACAGCCACGTCTTCAATTCTCCCTGCTCACCTCCTGATACCTCAGCTGCACATGAGTCCTCTCGCCTTGAAGGGGGCTGGTGGGCGGCCTCTCAGGGTATTTCTATGCCCGTCCACGCTGTGCGGACGGGGTAGGGGCCATGTTCGGTGGGGCCCTGGTAGAGGCGAGTGGGTGAGGGGAGGCCCCTGGCGTGGCCAGATGCCCCAACACAAGGCGGGGCTTCAGGGGCGAACCCAGCCAACCTCAGTTTGCATTTCCCCAAACCGGGCCCCCAGGGAGGCTCAGCTGTGCCTGATCTCAGCACCCAGCGGACGTCGTGAGCTGCTGGTGTTGATTCAGGCTTTTCTGAGACTCTGGGCACAAGGAGCCCCTGCTGTGCAAACAGTGTCTGGGCCATGTGGGTGTGAGCTGACAGCCCCAGGGGTCCTCTCCCAGCGACAGCCCAGAGGAAGGGAAAGCTGTTTGGCCTGTGGAAGTCTTTGCTGCCCCTGAGTGTATTTGACAGGCAGGGGGGCCGCACACACGCAGAAGTGAGTCGGCCTGGGAGCCAGCTGCCTCCAACGGCCGACTCTAAAACGTCTCCTCAGATTCCCACCCCAGCTGACGTCGAGCCTGCAGATGGGTGGGAGGTGTGGGGGGGTGGGGGGCGGGGCTGTGCATCACCATGACCCTGTTCCCACAGGGGACCCACTTCGTGGGGTGACCATCCTCTCGTCTCTGAGGACCACCCCTGTGATGCGAGGTGAGTGAGACCTCGCAAGGCCGGGCTGGGGGGCCATGCTGGCTGAGCTCTCCATCCCTCAGACCCAGAGGGGCCAGCTGGAAAGGCGACCCAGCTTTCCGGGAGGACCTTGAACAAGTATTGGAAGAGGGTTCAAGGCCCAGAACATCTTGGGTGCAGGCAGGACCCCCCAGATGCCCTGCCCTCGGGCGGCAGCGTGCCCCAGACTCCAGCATGTGGGGGCATGGGAGCGGGGGGTGGGGGCTGCGCCTTCAGAACAGCGGCTGCTTTGCCCGCAGCCGCGAACCCGGCGCACAACGGGCGGGTGTGCAGCACCTGGGGCGACTTCCACTACAAGACCTTCGACGGTGACGTCTTCCGCTTCCCCGGCCTCTGCAACTACGTCTTCTCCGCGCACTGCAGCGCCGCCTACGAGGACTTCAATGTCCAGCTCCGCCGTGGCCGGGCGTCCAACGCCACCATGCTGAACAGGGTCGTCATGAAGCTCGACGGCATGGTCGTTGAGCTGACCAACAGCTCGGTCCTGGTCAACGGTCGCCTGTGAGCCTGGGTCCCTGGGAGGTCGTAGGGGGGACGTGGGCAAGTACCTGAGAGAGGAGCCGGGCGCTGGCCTCCCCAGGCCCCTGTGCTCGGCCCACCTGCTCCTCCCGGGGGCCCAGGGCTCTTTTCTGCCCCTGGAAGTGGGCCCCTGCCTCATTCTTCTCCACTCCAGAGCTCCGGGGTGTCCTGTCCTCATGCCCACCAGCACCGTCCACGGGCGCCGTGAACTTGTCACATACATGCCTGTAGGGACCCTCCCTGCCTGAGGTCCAGACCTCTGTTGCCCCCGGCCTCACGTGCTCCTCGGTGCCTCAGCTGGGCCCTCTCTCCACAGAATTCAGCTGCCCTTCAGCCAGTCCGGGGTCCTCATCGAGCATAGCAGCAGCTACGTGAAGGTGGTGGCCAGGCTGGGTCTGGTCTTCATGTGGAACCAGGACGACAGCCTCCTGGTGAGACTGGGGGCCAGTGGAGGTGGCCGGGAGGCCAGGGGTGGGGGGCCAGGCACGCACCTCCAGCCTGACAGCCTCCCCAGGGAGGGAAGAAAGTGTTCTGGGCGAAGGTGGGTGGGAAGGTCAGAGCCCGCTGCACACGGCCAGTGAGGATGGGGGCCCAGCTGCTAATGGGGCCCCAGGGCCTACACCCCAAGACGGAGAGCCTGCACGTGTGGGGCGTCTCCTCCAGGACAGAACCCTGCTCGGGTTCACGGATTCATGGAGTGCATGGGGAGAGTCCACGGCCCGTGTCTCCTCTGTGAGGAGCCCCAGCCCCTCCTTGGGAATGTTGGCTCCCACTCTGGTCTGTTCTTCCCATCTTGGGGCGTCCCTTGTGGGTCCAGGCATCTGACGTGTCCTCTCCTTCCAGCTGGAGCTGGATGCCAAATACGCCAACCAGACCTGCGGGCTCTGTGGAGACTTCAACGGAGTCCCCGTTTTCAACGAGTTCTTCTCCCACAGTAAGCCCCCCGCCTCCCGGCCCGGCCCAGCCAGCCCCCACACCGTCGGCTCCCACTCCTTCCCAGTGCTCCCTGAAGACTGTCTTCCAGGGTCCCAAGTCAGACGTCTCCAATATGTGTACACATGCATGCTCACACAGACCTGTACACATGCACGATTCCCATGCAGACGTGTACACACATGCATGCACACGGGCACAGATGCACCTGCACACCCTCACAATCCCAGCGTGCACATGTGCGCACACACATGTGCACACAGTCCTGGCACGCTAGCATGCTCTTGGCAGGGCAGCTGGAAGCAAACCTCCTGCTGGGCCCTCTTATCCTCAGAGCTGTTGTTCTGGGCAGTGGGCGCCCGTGACCACGCACTCTCACCTGAAGTTACAGACCAGCCTCTGGTCAGACTCTGTCACTGCTTCTTGGTCTTTGAGTCTCTGCCACCAAGCAGTGGCCTTCCGTGTGCCCAGCACCAGCCAGAGCCCCAGATTCCCGGCTCCCCTCTGCCAGGCGCGTGAAGCTCACCTGTAAGGGCTTCATGGAGGGGTCCGATCCTGCCCAGGCATCCAGTGGCCCCGGCCAGGCGGGCCCAGTGCAGGCTTTGCTGGGCTCCGAGGGCCACCAGGAGCCCAGGGTCACTCTCCAGCCCTCTGGCTGTTTGCGGGCCGCAGAGCGTCGGACATGCCCCCAATGCCCCGGGGGTTCCTCAGTTCATCTCCAGATCCCCCGAATGTCCTGTGTAGCTGCTGCTTAACCGGGCAGTGTGGATGGGGGAGGCAGGCGTAGCTGGGACACCTCAGGCGCTGTGAGGGTGGCGAAAGGCACTGAGAGCCTGCAAAGAGCCCGGCGCTGTGCTTCCTGCAGACGTCAAGCTGACCCCCATGGAGTTTGGGAATCTGCAGAAGTTGGATGGCCCCACGGAGCAGTGTCAGGACCCCATCCCCGTGTCCCTAGTGAACTGCTCGACTGGCTTGGTAGGCCCCAGAGTGAACAGGGCCCGGGGCGGGGGCAGGAGTCGGGATTGGGGTCATTCTCCCACAAGCCACGGGCCGAGGCGGTGGGGGCTGTGAACCCAGGGGACTCGGGAGCCTGGACTCAGTGTGGGCCCCGGCCTCTGCCCCAGGGCCTCTGTGAGGAAATCCTGAGCAGCAGGCCGTTCTCGGGCTGTAACGCACTGGTGGACGCCAGCAGCTACGTGGAGGCCTGCCATCAGGACCTCTGCCTCTGCGAGCAAGACAACCTGACCAGCTGCATCTGCCACACGCTCGCCGAGTACTCCCGCCAGTGCGCGCACGCCGGGGGGCTGCCCCAGGACTGGAGGGGCCCTGACCTCTGCCGTGAGTGCCCCGCCTGGCCCAGCCCATCACGTGGTCCTGCCTCGGGTCCTAGGGCAGGGGCAGGACATGACGCAGCCTGTCCTCCCTGCAGCGCTGACGTGCCCCCTCAACATGCGGTACCACGAGTGCGGCTCGCCGTGCTCCGACACCTGCTCCAACCGCGAGCACTCACAGCTCTGTGAGGACCACTGCGTTGCCGGCTGCTTCTGCCCCGAGGGTGAGATGGGGCCCCCATCCCCAAAAATCACACAGACGCATTCTGGGTCCCCGATGGCTGGCGCTGCCACGCCAGATACTTGGAAGAAAGGCCCCTCTGACCCAACCCGTGGAGTCCCTGGGCCCTCCGGTTCTCAGTCTGAGGACCCCCCGAGGGGCAGGGCCACCAGGGGAAGAGGGCCAGTCCCCTCCACACGGTCAGGTGATGGACACAGCCCAGCACCTGCCACACGGCCTGCCTGCCTCTGCAGGGATGGTGCTCGATGACATTGGCCAGACTGGCTGCATCCCCGAGTCCCACTGCTCCTGTGTGTACAACGGGGCCACCTACGCGCCAGGGGCCACTTACTCCACAGACTGCACCAACTGGTAGGACCCCAGGCCCCTGCCCTCCGGTCCCCCAGAACCTGCCATGGGACAGCCACGGCCCTCCCGTCCCCTCTGGACCTGCCCTGGGTTGGCTCCTGCCCTCCCGTCCCCTCTGGACCTGCCCTGGGTTGGCCCCTCTAGGGGCTGTGATCCGTGCACTGGTCGTCCTCTCCCACTCAGAGCCCTGGACCAGTGGGTCCCCAGACAGATGCCGACGGGCCCAGCGTCTGTCGCAGGCTGGCCTGGGCAAGACCCCATCTGCCTGCCGATGCGGAGGCTGGGGCTGGACGCTCCCCGGGCCCGCACACATGCGGTCTCTCCCTGCTCTCAGCACCTGCTCAGGAGGCCAGTGGAGCTGCCAGGAGGTGCCGTGCCCGGGCACGTGCTCTGTGCTGGGCGGCACCCACTTCTCCACGTTCGACGAGAGGCTGTACACGGTGCACGGGGACTGCACCTATGTGCTGGCCAAGGTACAGCCCGGGCCTCGCCCCACAGAGCCGCTGCGGGGCCCCATCCGGCTGTGGCTCCTTGCCCAGCCTTCCCCTGCCCAGGCTGCATGTGGCCACCCGGATGCTGAGTCCCCCAGGAAATGCCCCCAGCTCCCGGCACCCACACCAGGGGCCCGGGGGTGGGCAGGGAGGAGGAGGCGGGCTGGGGGTGCCGGGCGGAGAATGAGGACCCTGTCTGCAGCCCTGTAACAGCAGCGCCTTCACCGTGCTGGCCGACCTGCGCAAGTGTGGGCTGACGGACAGCGAGACCTGCCTGAAGAGCCTGACGCTGAGCCTGGGTGGGGGGCATACGGTGAGCCGGACCCCGGGGGGGTCGGGGAGGGTGCCCATCTTTCCAGGCAAGTGACTTTTGCCTGAGCGCTTGCATGGCCCGTGGACCCTCCTGCCCCACTCGCTGCATCCACCTCTCATGAGTCTTCTGAGTTCCACTCCCAAACGGAAGGCTCAGGGTCGGCACCAGGGCCCCCACGCCCACCCCAACCAGCCCAGGAGGAGGGTACTCGGGGGCCTCCTGGCAGCACGGCTGCTTCACCAATGTCGGCTTCTCTATTTTATAAAACTGATTTGGTTTTCACGTGACTGAAAAGTGCACAGTCCTCGCAGAAAACCTAGGATGGGCAGAGGGGACATGGGTCGTCAGCCCCTCCTCGCGGGAGCCCGCGCCCCGCAGGCAGAGGTCTCGCAGGCACATTTCACAGCCTCTGGGGGCCGCCGAGGGCGCTGGCTGTCCCTGGCCCGGCTCCTCGCTAATCCTGCTCCATGCTGCTCTCAGGTCATCGTGATCAAGGCCAGCGGGGAGGTGTTTGTGAATCAGATCTACACCCAGCTGCCCGTCTCTGCAGGTGAGGGCGCTGGCCCTGGCCCCCAGAGGGTCCTGCCCCTCACACCCCACTGAGATCCCTGTGCCCTGTGTCCGCAGCCAACATCACACTCTTCAGACCCTCAACCTTCTTCATCATCGCCCAGACCAACCTGGACCTGCAGCTGGACGTGCAGCTGGTGCCCACCATGCAGGTGTTCGTGAGGCTGGCGCCCGCGCTCCAGGGGCTGACCTGCGGTAAGAGGCACCACCCGCCCTGGGGCCTGAGCCCACCCTTGGCGGCTGGGGCGCACGGGGGCCTCACACCGCCCTCTTGTCCCCAGGCCTGTGCGGGAACTTCAACCAGAACCAGGCCGATGACTTCCGGACCCTCAGCGGCGTGGTGGAGGGCACGGCCGCTGCCTTCGTCAACACCTGGAAGACCCAGGCCGCCTGCCCCAACGTCAAGAACAGCTTCGAGGACCCCTGCTCCCTCAGCGTGGAGAACGGTGCGTGTGTCCATCCGGCCCGCAGGCCTACCTGCCTGCTGGGGCCCCCTGGGCCGTGAGGTCCAGGCACGGGCTCCAGCTTTCACTCCGGCCCTGAAGGGGGGAGGTCAGGTGGTCAACAGGCAAACTCACTGACACTTGTGCAGTTCCGTGGAAAGTTCCGGAAAAAAAGGAACAGGGTGTTGCTGGAGTGCAGGGCAGGGCGTGGAGGCCCTCATGCCTGCTGACCTGGGCAGGAGAAGGAGCCCCGAATTGCTCTCGCCCGGCATTGCTTTCTGTGGAGCGGCGGGAGCTCGGGGTAAAAGGAAGGTTGTGCGTCTCTGTGTAGCTTCTGTTGGAGGCCGACCGTCCGGCCGCCTGACCACCCTTCCTCCTCTGTCCACAGAGAAGTACGCTCAGCACTGGTGCTCCCGGCTGACGGACCCCCACGGCTCCTTCTCTGGGTGCCACAGCGCCGTGAGCCCCAGCACCTACTACGCGGTAATCGCTGGCCTGCTCTCCCCTCTGGCCACGCGGCCGCCCCCAGGGGGTCCGGGAGGGCCCAGCGTGGTCCTGAGGGCCGTGGCAGGGTGTCTGGGGCCAGCAGGTCTCTCCAGCTCCAACCCCCTTGTCCTCATTCATTCATTCATTCCCTCCCTCACACCCTCACCGCATGTTTGCTGTTTGCCCCATGCCCCCAGCCCCACACCAGGCAGGGGGCAAACCGTGAGCATCTGTAGCCCGCTGGGCCCTGGGGGCCAAATGAGAAATTGGTGGTGGCCGAGATGCTCTGGAGTCTGAGGCCGACGTGCGGGGGCTTGCTGAGTCACCGAGAAGAGGGGGGTCCTACCAGCGCCCCCACCCAGCCAGAGAGCTCGGCCCCCAGATGTGCTGTGCAAGGGAGCAGGAGCCCTGGCGAGGGCTCGGGGAGCGGTTCTGGAGGAGGCGGGTGGGGGGCTGGCAGCGTGGGGGGATGCTCGCCACGTGTTGGCTGGGGTCCCTGACGGCCCCCCGACGGCCTTGTCCCCAGAACTGCATGTTCGACACGTGTAACTGCGAGAAGAGCGAGGCCTGCATGTGCGCGGCTCTGTCCTCCTACGTGCGGGCCTGCGCAGCCAAGGGCGTGCTGCTCAGTGACTGGAGGGACGGCGTCTGCGGTGAGTGTGCGGGGAGCCTGAGGCCAATGGGCCCTGGGGCAGATGCTCACGGGCCCTCGTCCCCACTCTGGGCTCAGAGGCCAAGGAGAATCCAGGCCAATGAGGGGGGACCTGGTGGGGACGGGGGAGCCAGGAGGGCTTGCGGGGACGGCTGCTGGCTCTGTCCTGAGAGCTGCCCACTTCCTGGCATCCTGCAGCGAAGCCCACAACCACCTGCCCCAAGTCGATGACCTACCAGTACAACATCAGCACCTGCCAGCCCACCTGCCGTGCCCGGAGTGAAGAGGACGTCACCTGTGGCATCAGCTTCGTCACCGTGGACGGCTGCGCCTGCCCCCATGACACCTTCCTGGACGACACGGGCAAGTGTGTGCCGGCCACCAGCTGTCCCTGCTACCTCGGAGGCTCCGTGGTCCCCAACGGGGAGTCTCTCCACGAGAGCGGGGCCATCTGGTAAGACCCCCGTCGGGTGGGCGGGCAGGACGGGTAGGGCTGGGCGGCCCTCTGACCACCTTCTCTTCACAGCACCTGCACCCAGGGCAGGCTGACCTGCATTGGAGGCCACGTCCCCACCTCAGGTGAGCCTGCCAGGGAGGGCGGGAGGGGCCTTGGTCATCTCCACCAGAAGCTTTGGGTTAACACCCCCCATGTCAGCCTGGCGAGTGGGTGTGGATCAGCATCTCTGTCAGGCCTGGTCTGTGCCCTCTGGACTCAGCGAGGGGGCGGTGAGGGTGTGTGGGCCTCACATACACACACACACGCGCACATGCACACGCACACGCACATGCACACGCACACATGCTGGCCACGCCCCAGGGCTGCCGCGACTCAGCTGTCGGGAGACACACAGGTCGACTGGGCAGCGCAAGCCTGGCGGGTGGAGGTCGGGGTCCCCTGAACGGTCCCCTCCTCTCCGCAGTCTGTGCATCGCCCATGGTCTACTTCGACTGCCGCAACGCCACAGCCGGGGCCAGCGGTGCCGGCTGTCAGAAGAGCTGCCACACACTGGACATGGACTGTGTAAGTGCCCCTGATGCCCTGGACTCCAGTGACCTCCAATAACCCCGATGACCCTCTGATGACCCCGCACCTGCTCAGCCCTCCAGGGCACCTGCAGAGACGCCCACCCACGCTGGTCCCAAGAGGACCCCTGCCCGTAGGCTTGCTGGCCCTCCTGCCCCTCTGGTCCCTGGGTAGCCCACCCGGGTGGACGCGGGCCCTGCTGGGGACCCCAGGGGGACCTTCTGCTCTCTGTTCTGTCCCCCGGGCCACTGAGCTGTGTCTGCCCTGCCCCACAGTATAGCTCCCAGTGTGTGTCTGGCTGCGTGTGTCCCCACGGGCTGGTGGCTGACGGCCAAGGCGGCTGCATTGCTGCGGCCGACTGCCCCTGCGTGCATAACGATGCCAGCTACCAGGCCGGCGAGACCATCCGGGTGGGCTGCAACACCTGGTACGTGGGGGGCTCGGGGCCCATCCTGGGGGCGGGAGGGGGGCAAGCTCCTGCGGCCGGTGGTGCAGCCCACACCTGACGCCACGTGGGCAGCCCCAGGCAGCGAGGCCCGCGGTGTCCCCTGCTCAGGGCCTGAAGGCCGCACCCCACCGGAGCCTCTAGGGGGCGCCCCATCCCTGCCCCCTCCCGGCTTGGGCCTGATCTGCGGCTCCCCACCAGCACCTGTAAGAACAGAGTGTGGCAGTGCACGGATGAGCCCTGCCTGGCCACCTGCGCCGTGTACGGAGATGGCCACTACCTCACCTTCGATGGGCAGCGCTACAGCTTCAGCGGGGACTGCGAGTACACGCTGGTTCAGGTACGTGGCCCCGCGCTCTCCCGCTGGCCCGGCGCTCCCAGTCCAGCCTCATCGCGGGAAGTTGGGCAGGGCCGGCCTCCCCCCTGGGACAGCCCTCCTCCTCCCCCAGGACCACTGCAGCCGAAACAGCAGCACCCAGGAAGCCTTCCGTGTCGTCACTGAGAACGTCCCTTGCGGCACCACAGGGACCACCTGCTCCAAGGCCATCAAGATCTTCCTGGGGGTGAGCAATGGGTGGGCAGGGGCCGGGGCACCCCCTTGGGAGGCTCCAGGGAGCCCCTAGGAAGGCTGCACTCCCACAGCCGAGCCAGGACAGGTGGACCCGCCCGGGAGGTGGCCCAGGGTCCTCACCCAGGCCCTGAGTGACCCTTCCCTGCACAGAGCTACGAGCTGAAGCTGAGTGATGGGAAAGCGGAGGTGATCAGGAAGGGCGCGGGGCAGGAGGTGCCCTACTCCATCCGCCAGATGGGCATCTACCTGGTGGTGGACACCGACGTCGGCCTGCTGCTGCTGTGGGACATGAAGACCAGCATCTTCATCAGGCTTAGCCCCGAGTTCAAGGTCAGGCCCGGCCGAGGACAGCCACCCTCACCCCCAGAACAAGGGCCGGCTGTGGGGTGAGGGCAGAGAGACAGAGACAGAGAGAAACAGACAGAGAGAGAGAGAGAGATAAAGACAGACAGAGAGACACAGAGAGAGACAGAGACAGAGCGAGACAAAGAGACAGAGACTGAGAGACAGAGACAGAGAGAGAGACAGAGAAAGAGATACACAGAGAGAGAGACAGAGATAGACAGAGATAAACAGAGACAGAGATAGACAGAGAGACAGAGACAGAGAGATAGACAGAGGTACAGAGAGAGAGAGAGACAGAGCGAGACAAAGAGACAGAGACAGAGAGAGACAGACACAGAGAGAGAGACAGAGATAGAGAGAGAGATAGACAGAGAGACAGAGATGCAGAGACAGAGAGAGAGAGAGAGACAGGCAAAGACAAAGAGTCAGAGACAAGAGAGACAGAGAGAGAGAGGAGGGACTGAGCCTGGACTTGCCTCCAGGGAGCTGGGCAGGTCTGAGGCCCTTTGCTGTGTGTCACTGTCCTGTGGCTGCCAGAACACATTGTCACAAACTGTGGCTCCTTCTCTCACGGCTCTGGACACTAGAAGCCCAGTCCATGTGTCCCAGGGCTGTGCTCCCTCTGGATGCTCTAGGGGAGGACCCTTCCTGGCCGCCCCATCCAGCTTCTGGTGGCCCCAGGCATTCCTGGTCTTGTGGTCTTATCACCCCAACTTCTGCCTCCGTCATCATATTCCTGGCCTCACTCTGTGTGTCTGTGTCCAAATTTCTCTCATCTTATGAGGGCACCAGTCACTGGACCAGCCCGCCCTGATCCAGGATGCCCTCATCTTAACTGGATCCCGTCCACGGAGACCCTATTTCCACATGGGGCCATGCCCAGGGGTCCCGGGTCAGGGCCCAAGCCTGTCTTTGGGAGACACTGTTTAGCCCACTATGTGTTTCTCCCGTGCCTCTCCTCCAGGAGAGACTGAGGCATGCCCTGTGGTCTTGGCGCCGAGTGGGGCTGCGTGGGAGCCTCGCTCTATATTCTTCCTCCTGGGGTGTCCTGGGGAAAGTGTGGGCCCCAGGGGGAGGCAGAGGGGTGGGAGGGGGCCTGGGCCCCTCCTGGGTGTGCCCTGAGCCCCCGGGCCCCGCCTGTCTCTGTGTCTGTAGGGGAGGGTCTGCGGGCTGTGCGGGAACTTCGACGACAACGCCGTCAACGACTTCACCACACGGAGCCAGTCCGTAGTGGGCAACGCACTGGAGTTTGGCAACAGCTGGAAGTTCTCCCCGTCCTGCCCGGATGCCTCGGCCCCCAAGGACCCCTGCACTGCCAACCCATACCGCAAGTCCTGGGCCCAGAAGCAGTGCAGCATCATCAACAGCGCCACCTTTGCCGCCTGCCATGCCCACGTATGGAGCTGGCCGGCTGGGGTCTCCTCCGGGCTCCTGGGGAGGAAGGGACCCTTGCTGGGGGGGTGGGGGGCACCCTTCAGGACCTGCTTGTGGACAGTAGGATTGGTCTGACCAGCCATGGGGGACCACGCATCTGCCCTCCTGATCTCCAGGGGAAACCGCCAGGCCAACGCCATGCTGGGGCCTGATGCCCAGGAGCCCATGGTGGGGGCCGGGTTCCCAGAGTCGAAGCCTCTCCCTCCCACAGGTGGAGCCCGCCAAGTACTACGAGGCCTGTGTGAGCGACGCGTGCGCCTGTGACTCGGGGGGCGACTGCGAGTGCTTCTGCACGGCCGTGGCCGCCTACGCCCAGGCCTGCCACGAGGTGGGCGTGTGCGTGTCCTGGCGGACGCCCAGCATCTGCCGTGAGTGCACACGGATGTGCCCGTCGGGGCGGGCGGGGCACAAGTGGGTGACAAAGTCCAGTGTCTGCCCCTGGGAGCCGTGGGAAGGGTTTGAAAGAAAATGAAATGGAGGGCGTGTCACTGATGGAGAGATGGCAGGCATGGTAGAATGTTCTGGAGCCAAAGGGTCAGCAGAGCTTCCCGGCCCGAGCCCAGCTGGAGCCTGGCTGGAGGGGGTTAGCTGGGGAGCTGCTCTGGCCAGAATCCTCACACCAAAGGGTGGCACCCCCAAGAAGCCAGAGTGAGACCCCCAGCTAGCCACCCTGCCCACCACCCTGTCTCGCCCACGGGCATTCTAGGCCCACGCCCACCGTGGCCACATCCAGGAGGCACAGGGGAGGAAATGGCTTTAGAACAGCCCATGGGACTTGGTCAAACGTCAGGGTGCAGTGGGAGCCTGCATGGGCCGCAAGGCTGTCCTTCCCGGCGGCACTCCACCCCGGCGCTGAGAGCCCGGCCACTGAGCCGCCCTCTCTCTCGCAGCCCTGTTCTGCGACTACTACAACCCTGAGGGCCTGTGCGAGTGGCACTACCTGCCCTGCGGGGCGCCCTGCCTGAGGACCTGCCAGAACCCCCGTGGCCAGTGCCTGCACGACGTGAGCGGTCTGGAAGGTGGGCTGTGCCTGCTGGCCGGGAGGGCTGTCTTGGGGTCCTCATAGACAGGGGCGGGGTCTGTCCTGGGTCCTCGTAGACAAGGCTGGGTTCTGTCCTGGGTCCTCGTAGACAAGGCTGGGGTGTGTCCTGGGTCCTCATAGACAGGGCTGGGGTGTGTCCTGGGTCCTCGTAGATAGGGCTGGAATCTGTCCTGAGTCCTCGTAGACGGGGCTGGGGTCTGTCCTGGGGTCCTCGTAGACAGAGCTGGGGTCTGTCCTGGGTCCCTGTAGATAGGGCTGGGGTCTGTCCTGGGTCCTCGTAGACAGGGCTGGGGTGTGTCCTGGGTCCTCGTAGACAGGGGTGGGGTCTGTCCTGGGTCCTCGTAGACAGGGCTGGGGTGTGTCCTGGGTCCTCATAGACAGGGCTGGGGTGTGTCCTGGTCCTCGTAGACAGGGCTGGGGTGTGTCCTGGGTCCTCGTAGACAGGGCTGGGGTCTGTCCTGGTCCTCGTAGATAGGGCTGGGGTCTATTCTGGGGTCCTCATAGACAGGGCTGGGGTCTGTCCTGGGTCCTCGTAGACAGGGGTGGAGTCTGTCCTGGGTCCTCGTAGACAGGGCTGGGGTGTGTCCTGGGTCCTCGTAGACAGGGCTGGGGTGTGTCCTGGGTCCTCGTAGACAGGGCTGGGGTCTGTCCTGGTCCTCGTAGACAGGGCTGGGGTGTGTCCTGGGTCCTCGTAGACAGGGCTGGGGTCTGTCCTGGGTCCCTGTAGATAGGGCTGGGGTCTGTCCTGGTCCTCGTAGACAGGGCTGGGGTGTGTCCTGGGGTCCCCGTGGGCAGGGCTGGGGTCTGTCCTGGGGTTCCCATGGTTGGGTAGGGGCCTATCTTGGCGTCCCTGACGTTGGGGTTTGGGTCTGTCTTGGGGATCCTAGGACCCTTGGCCAGGCGGGACTCTTCCTGACCCCTCGAGGCGCCTTTGGGGGCACAGCCTCAAGCGCCCCATGGCACTGTGTGTGAGGCCCCAGGCTGGGGACTGAGCCCAGGCC
This sequence comes from Ceratotherium simum simum, assembly GCF_057802395.1. NCBI lineage: Eukaryota > Metazoa > Chordata > Mammalia > Perissodactyla > Rhinocerotidae > Ceratotherium > Ceratotherium simum. The sequence goes on along the minus strand of NC_141933.1, from coordinate 850,948 downwards.
GTGCGGGTGAGGCGGCCAGGCAGTTGTCTGGCTGGGACTCAGGCCTCTCTGGCATGCAGGTTGCTACCCTAAGTGCCCAGCAGAGGCCCCCCTCTTCGATGAGGACCAGATGCGGTGTGTGGCCACATGCCCGCAGTTGCCCTGCCACGTCCAGGGCAAGTCGTACCGGCCAGGCGCGGTGGTGCCCTTGGATGAGAACTGCCAGTCCTGGTGAGTTGCTCGGCTGGAGGGGTGAGGAGCCTGGAGGGTGGCACTATTCGCCCGGCCCACGGCCCTTGGAGAAGGCCCCTCCTCGGGGCCTCATCCTTTCAGGGCCGTGAGGGGTCCCCACAGCCCAGTGTTCCTCTGGGGTCCGACTGGGAGCTCCCTGTTGCAGGATGGGGTGGGGACCCAGGGATGAAGGGAAGGGGGATACACAGGGTGGGCAGAGGGGAAGCTGAGCTGTGATGCCGCCCCGAGGGCCCCCGGGACAGACGCCCCAGAGAGGAAAGGCCATCAGAACATCCGTGGGGCTCATTGGCCGTGCTGGACCCCATCTCCACTGGTCACTGATTGGAAGGAGCCCCCCGAGAGGGTGCGACGTCAGGCTTCTTGTCCACTGGCCGGGGCTGAGACGTAGCCCCAGGGCACCCCTGTGGAGGCTGTTCCCACCTGCCCACCCCAGCACAACGGGGATGCCTGCACCTCCAGACTCACCTTCTTCCTTCTGTCGCCAGTGTTTGCACCGAGAGCGGCGTCCAGTGCACCTACGATGCCGAGGGTGAGCAGTGGGCAGCCTTCCTTGGGTCTGGGGTGCAGGGTCCCCGGCCGCGCCCCAGCACCCTAATGCGCTTGGCTGCTCTGCTCCCCACAGCCTGTGTCTGCACCTACGACGGGCGGCGCTTCCGCCTGGGGGATGTCATCTACCACACGACGGACGGCACAGGGGGGTGCATCTCTGCCCGCTGCGGGGCCAATGGCACCATCGACCGGAGGGTCTACACCTGCAGTTCCACCACCCCCGCCCCCCAAACCACCTTCTCCTTTTCCACATCCCCGCTTGGTAAGGCGGACATGCTGGGTACCGTGAAGGGCTGTCCCTCGCCCTGGGGATCAGCAGCGGGGCAGAGGGCCTTTCCCTCTGGCAGTCACCCACAGCTTGGAAGTGTCAGCCTCCCTGAGTCTCCTTGGCAGGATGGATGTCACCAGGTGTGCCTTCAGGGCTGAGGTTCCCAGCACTGGGCAGGGGCCGCAGGGCCGGGTGCAAGGCCGGCCTGGGAGCAGGACCATGGAACTCACACATGGGAATCCCTGCCCCATTCACTGTGTCTGCTCACCTCCCATTGCACAGAGCGCCAGGCAGCCCCGAGTCCTCACCTTGTTTTGAGGGAGCATCTTAGGGCCTGTCCAGAGCTTCCCCCAAAAATGAAGAGCCCCCATAACTCTGGCTTTTGGGGGCCCCATGTGCAGATTCAGCTCAGGGTCTGCTTGGAGAGCAGGCTTCCCTTAAATGAGAGCAATTCACCTATTGATTCAACTGCTGTGCGCTCCACACCTGCTGGGTGCCGGGCACGTCCTGGGGACTTGGTCCCTGCTCTCCCCACACTCCCGTCTCGGGTGGAGACAGACAGACAGACTGACATGGAGAAACCCACAAGGCATCTGATGGACAGGAGGAGGGACAGGAGATGGCAGTGGGGGGCGGGGGAGCCTCGAGGGCCCAAGCCAGTGCTGGCCCCTGATGCCGGGCCCTTCTGCCTTCTCTTCTGTCCTCAGTTGTGAGCTCAACACGCCCACCGGGGACGCACCCCAGCCCCACCGAGAGCACTCTGAGCAGTGCCCCACCCACCACGGTGGGCACATCCGCTAGGCCCACGCCCTCGACGGCTTCCGCCTCACCCCTCCCAGACTGTGAGGACTGCCAGTGGTCTCAATGGATGGAGGTCAGCCGTCTGGGACGTGGCAATGACAGTGGTGACTTTGACCCACTGGAGAAGCTCCGTGCCCACGGGTACCAGGTTTGCCAGGCGCCGAGGGCAGTGCAGTGCCGAGCCGAGGCCGCCCCTGAGGTGCCGCTCCAAGTCCTGGGGCAGCGTGTGGAGTGCAGCCCAGTGGTGGGGCTGACCTGTCACAACAGGGACCAAGCTTCAGGGCTCTGTGACAACTACCAGATCAGAATCCTGTGTTGCTCCCCGCTGGCCTGCCCCACCTCTGGTGGTCCAGCCCAGACCACCCCTCCTGCAACCTCCAGGACAACTGAAACTGGGCCCACACCAGGGACCAGCAGGGTCACCTCTGTGCCGACAGGAAGCACAGCTTCCCCAGCCTTTGTCAGTACAGCTGGCCCAACCACTCTCTCTATAACTAGCAAAACACCTGCCCCACATACCTCTACCACAGCCCCAGGTACCTCTACACCTGCCCCACGTACCTCTACCACAGCCCCACGTACCCCTACTTCTGCCCCAGGTACCTCTACAACAGCCCCACGTACCCCTACACCTGCCCCACATACCTCTACCACCGCCCCAGGTACCTCTACACCTGCCCCACGTACCTCTACAACAGCCCCACGTACCCCTACACCTGCCCCACGTATCTCTACCACAGCCCCAGGTACCTCTACACCTGCCCCAGGTACCTCTACAACAGCCCCACGTACCCCTACACCTGCCCCACGTACCTCTACCACAGCCCCAGGTACCTCTACACCTGCCCCACGTACCTCTACAACAGCCCCACGTACCCCTACACCTGCCCGACGTACCTCTACCACAGCCCCAGGTACCTCTACACCTGCCCCACGTACCTCTACCACAGCCCCACGTACCCCTACTTCTGCCCCAGGTACCTCTACAACAGCCCCACGTACCCCTACACCTGCCCCACATACCTCTACCACAGCCCCAGGTACCTCTACACCTGCCCCACGTACCTCTACAACAGCCCCACGTACCCCTACACCTGCCCCACGTACCTCTACCACAGCCCCAAGTACCCCTACACCTGCCCCAGTTACCTCTACAACAGCCCCACCTACCCCTACTTCTGCCCCAGGTACCTCTACACCTGCCCCAGGTACCTCTACCACAGCCCCACGTACCCCTACACCTGCCCCAGTTACCACTACAACAGCCCCAGGTACCCCTACACCTGCCCCACGTATCTCTACAACAGCCCCAGGTACCTCTACACCTGCCCCAGGTACCTCTACAACAACACCAGGTACCCCTACGCCTGGCCCACATACCTCTACAACAGCCCCAGGTACCCTTACACCTGCCCCAGGTACCTCTACAACAGCTCCACGTACCTCTACAAGAGCCCCAGGTACACCTGGCTCCCATACTTCTACACCTGGGAAAACAACTCTCTCGACCCCCAGTCCAATGCCAGTTTCGACAACAGCTTCAACCACAAGCTCCGTGTCGACCAAAGCCCTGGGCTCCTCGGAGGTGCCAGGTAAGCCCACCTCACCTGAGCCCACCAACATCTGTTTACAACAGTCATGCAACTGGACTCAGTGGATCGATGGCAGCTACCCCGGGCCTGGGAGGAACAGTGGCGATTTTGACACTCTTCAAAATTTGAGATCAAAAGGATACAAATTCTGTGAAAAGCCCAGCAATGTGCAGTGCAGGGCAGAGAGCTTCCCGGACATCCCGCTGGAGGAGCTGGGGCAGGACGTGATCTGTAACACAGAAGTGGGGCTGCTGTGTCTGAACAAGGACCAGCTGCCCCCGATCTGCTACAACTATGAAATCCGGATCGAGTGCTGTGAGACAGTGGACGTGTGCAGAGGAAGGACGACCCCCCCGGCGACACCAGAGACCACACACTCGACCCCACACTCAACCGGGGCCACAACCCAAGGCTCCGGGACCACAGCAATCCCCTCCATCTCCACAAAACACACCAGGGCCAGCTCAGCACCGGGGCTGCCAACAACAGAGGTCGCAGCCAGCACACCCACGGTCACCACACCAGAAACCACCGCGTGCAGGCCACAGTGCAAGTGGACCAAGTGGTTCGACGTGGAACTCCCGTCCCCCGGGCCCCAGGGTGGAGAGAATGAAACCTACAGCAATATCCTCAGAAGTGGAGAGAGAATCTGCCACCGGCCCGAGTACATCACCCACCTGGAGTGCCGCGCCGAGAGCCGACCTGAAGTCAGCATCGACCAGCTGGGCCAGGTGGTGCAGTGTGACCCCGACGTGGGCCTGGTGTGCCGGAACCAGGACCAGGAGGGCCTGGACGGGGTGTGCCTCAACTACGAGATCCGTGTGCTGTGCTGTGAGCCCCGAGAAGACTGCACAACCCAGACACCTGTCACACATCCCAGCACCTCAAGTGTGAGCATTCATAGCCACGAGACCACCTCCCACGTGGCCACGTCCAGGGCAACCACTCTGCCAGAAACCAGCCCGACCTCTGTGCAGGAAACCAGCAAAACCTCTGTGCCGAGAATGAGCACAACCACGGTGCCAGGAACCAGCCTCACCTCTGTGCCAGGAACCAGCCTGACCTCTGTGCACGAAACCAGCAGAACCTCTGTGCCAAGACTGAGCACAACCACAGTGCCTGGAACCAGCCCAACATCAGGGGCAAAAACCAGCAGGACCTCTGTACCAAGAACCAGCCTAACGTCTGTGCCAGGAACTAGCCAAACCTCTGAGCTGAGAACCAGCACACCCTCTGCCCCGGAAACAAGCCCAATCTATGTGCCGAGAACCAGCCCAACCTCTGTGCAGGAATCCAGCAGAACCTCTGTGCCAAGACTGAGCACAACCACGGTGCCTGGAACCAGCCCAAGCTCAGTACCAGGGAGCAGCCCAACCTCTGAGGTGAGAACCAGGACCACCTCTGTGCCAGAAACGAGCCCAACATCTGTGCATGAAATCAGCAGGACCTCTGTGCCAGGCACCAGCCCAACCTCTGTGCACGAAACCAGCAGGACCTCTGTGCCGAGACACAAAACAACCACGGTGCCTGCAACCAGCCCAACCTCTGTTCAGGAAACCAGCTCAACTGCTGTGCACAGACCTGGCACAACCTCAGCTCCTATAATCAGCACCACTTCGGTTCCTGCCCCTGAGATAACCCACAGCCCACCCATGACCAACAAATGCCGCCCAAGGTGCAACTGGACCAAGTGGTTTGATGTGGAACTCCCATCCCCTGGGCCCCAGGGTGGAGAGAATGAAACCTATAGCAATATCCTCAGAAGTGGAGAGAGACTCTGCCACCGGCCTGAGTACATCACCCACCTGGAGTGCCGCGCCGAGAGCCGCCCTGAGGTCAGCATCGACCAGCTGGGCCAAGTGGTGCAGTGTGACCCTGACGTGGGCCTGGTGTGCCGGAACCAGGACCAGGAGGGCCCGGACAGGGAGTGCCTCAACTACGAGATCCGTGTGCTGTGCTGTGAGCCCCGAGAAGACTGCACGACCCAGACACCTGTCACACATCCCAGCACCTCGAGCGTGAGCATCCACAGCCATGAGACCACCTCCCACGTGGCCATGTCCAGGACAACCACTCTTCCAGAAACCAGCCCGACCTCTGTGCAAGGAACCAGCCCAACATCTGAGGAGACAACCAAGACCACTTCTGTTCCAGGTACCAGCCCGACCTCTGTGCAGGAAACCAGCAGGACCTCTGTGCCAAGACTGAGAACAACTACGGGGCCTGGAACAACCCCAACCTCTGTGCGAAAAACCTACAGAACCTCTACGCCAGGCATCAGCCCAACCTCTGTGCAGGAAACCAGCAGGACCTCTGTGCTGAGACTGAGAACCACCACAGTGCCTGCCCCAAGCCCAACCTCTGTGCAGGAAACCAGCAGGACCTCTGTGCCAGGAACCAGCCCAAGCTCTGTGCAGGAAACCAGTAGAACCTCTGTGCTGAGACTGAGCACAACCACAGTGCCAGGAACCAGCCATACCTCTGTGCCAGGAACGAGCCTAACCTCTGTGCATGAAACTAGCAGAACCTCTGTGCCAAGAACCAGCCCAACCTCTGTGCATGAAACCAGCAGAACCTCTGTGCCGAGACTTAGCACAACCACGGGGCGTGCAACCAGCCCAACCTCGGTGCTAGGAACCAGCAGGACCTCTGTGCCAGGGACCAGCCCAACCTCTGTGCAGGAAACCAGCCCAACATCTAAGGATAGAACCAGGACCACTTCTGTGCCAGGCACCAGCCCGAAATCTGTGCACGAAACCAGCAGAACCTCTGTGCCGAGACCGAGCACAACCATGGTTCCTAGAATAAGGCCTACCTCTGTGCCAGGCAGCAGACCAACCTCTGTGAAGGAAACCAGCCCAACATCTGAGGTGAGAACCAAGACCACCTCTGTGCCGAGACTGAGAACAACTACTCGGTCTGTAACCAGCCCAACCTCTGTGCCCAGAACCAGTAGGTCCCCGGTGCCAGGCACCAGACCAACCTCTCTGCAGGAAACCAGCAGAACCTCTGTGCCAAGACTGAGCACAACCACGGTGCCTGCGCCCAGCCCAAACTCTGTGCCAGGAACTAGCCCAACCTCTTTGCCTAGAACCAGCCCGACCTCTTCGCCTGGAACCAGCAGGACCTCTGTGCCAGGGACCAGCCTGACTTCGGTGCCTGAAACGAGCCCAACATCTGAGGAGAGAACCAGGACTACCTCTGTGCCCAGAACCAGTAGGACCCCTGTGCCAGGCACCAGGCCAACCTCTCTACAGGAAACCAGCAGAACCTCTGTGCCGAGACAGAGCACAACCACGGGGCCTAGAACCATCCCAAGCTCTGTGCCAGGAAGCAGCCCAACCTCTGAGATGAGAACCAGGACCACCTCTGAGCCAGGAACCAGCCCAACCTCTGTACAGGAAACCAGCAGGACCTCTGTGCCGAGACTGAGCACAACCATGGTGCCAGGAACCAGCCCAACCTCTGTGCCAGGAACGAGCCTAACCTCTGTGCACGAAACAAGCAGAACCTCTGTGCCGAGACTGAGCTCAACCATGGGGCCTGCAACTAGCCCAACCTCGGTGCCAGGAACCAGCAGGACCTATGTGCCAGGGACCAGCCCGACCTCTATGCAGGATACCAGCAGAACCTCTGTGCCGAGACTGAGCACAACCATGGTTCCTAGAACCAGCCCTACCTCTGTGCCAGGCAGAAGCCCCACCTCTGTGCAGGACACCAGCCCAACATCTGAGGAGAGAACCAGGACCACCTCTGTGCCAGGCACCAGCCCAACCTCTGTGCCTGAAAACAGTCCAACATCTGAGGAGAGAACCAGGACCACCTCTGTTCCAAGAACGAGCCCAACCTCTGTGCAGGAAACCAGCAGAACCTCTGTACTGAGACTGAGCACAACCACAGTTCCTAGAACAAGACCCACCTCTCTGCCAGGCAGCAGACCAACCTCTGTGCAGGAAACCAGCCTAACATCTGAGGTGAGAATCAGGACCACCTCTGTGCAAAGAACGAGCCTAACTTCTGTGCAGGAAACCAGCAGAACCTCGGTGCCAAGACTGAGCACGACCATAAGGCCAGCAACCAGCCCAACCTCTGTCCAGGAAACCAGCTCAACTGCTGTGCACAGACCCGGCACAACCTCAGCTCCTATAATCAGCACCACTTCGGTTCCTGCCCCTGAGATAACCCACAGCCCACCCGTGACCAACAAATGCCGCCCAAGGTGCAACTGGACCAAGTGGTTCGATGTGGAACTCCCGTCCCCCGGGCCCCAGGGTGGAGAGAATGAAACCTACAGCAATATCCTCAGAAGTGGAGAGAGAATCTGCCACCGGCCTGAGTACATCACCCACCTGGAGTGCCGCGCCGAGAGCCGCCCTGAGGTCAGCATCGACCAGCTGGGCCAGGTGGTGAAGTGCGACCCCGACGTGGGCCTGGTGTGCCGGAACCAGGACCAGGAGGGCCAGGACAGGGCGTGCCTCAACTATGAGATCCGTGTGCTGTGCTGTGAGCCCCGAGAAGACTGCACAACCCAGACACCTGTCACACATCCCAGCACCTCGAGCGTGAGCACCCGCAGCCACAAGACCACCTCCCACGTGGCCACATTCAGGACAACCACTCTTCCAGAAACCAGCCCGACCTCTGTGCAGGAAACCAGCAAAACCTCTGTGCTGAGACTGACCACAAACACGGTGCTTGCAACCAGCCCAACCTCTGTGCCAGGAACCAGCCCAACATCTGAGGAGAGAACCAAAACCACCTCTGTGCCAGGCACCAGACTGACCTCTGTACATAAAACCAGCCCAACATCTGAGGTGAGAACCAGGTCCAGCTTTGTGCCAGAAACGAGACCAACCTCTGTGCAGGAAACCAGCAGAACCTCTGTGCCAAGACTGAGAACAACTACGGGGCCTGGAACCACCCCAACCTCTGTGCGAAAAACCTGCAGAACCTCTATGCCTGCCACCAGCCCAACCTCTGTGCAGGAAACCAGCAGGACCTCTGTCCCGAGACTGAGCACGACCACAGTGCCAGGAACCAGCCCAACCTCTGTGCCGGGAACGAGCCTAACCTCTGTGCACGAAACCAGCAGAACCTCTGTGCCAGGAACCAGCCCCATCTCTGTGCCAAGCACCAGCCCAACATCTGAGGAGAGAACCAGGACCACCTCTGTGCCACGCACCAGCACAACCTCTGTGCAGGAAACCAGCAGAACCTCTGTACCGAGACTGAGCACAACCACGGTTCCTAGAACAAGACCCACCTCTGTGCCAGGCACCAGACCAACCTCTGTGCAAGAAAGCAGCCCAACATCTGAGGTGAGAGCCAGGACCACCTCTGTGCCAAGAACAACCCCAACCTCTGTGCAGGAAACCAGCAGAACCTCTGTGCCAAGACTGAGCACAACCACTCTGCCTGGAACCAGCCCAATCTCTGTGCCCAGGACCAGCAGGACCCTTGTGCCAAGTACCAGCCCAACCCCTGTGCATGAAACCAGCAGAACCTCTGTGCCGAGACTGAGTACAACCACAGGGCCTGGAACCAGCCCAACCTCTGTGCCAGGAAGCAGCCCGACCTCTGTGCCTGAAACCAGCCCAACATCTGAGGAGAGAACAAGGACCACGTCTGTTCCAGGTACCAGCACAATCTCTGTGCAGGAAACCAGCAGAACCTCTGTGCAAAGACTGAGAACAACCACTGTTCCTAGAACAAGACCCACTTCTGTGCAGGAAACCAGCCCAACATCTGAGGTGAGAATCAGGACCACCTCTGTACCAGGAACAAGCCCAACCTCTGTGCTGGAAACCAGCAGAACCTCTGTGCCAAGACTGAGCACAACTACTTGGCCTGGAACCAGTGCAACCTCTGTGCCGGAAACCCACAGAACCTCTGTGCCGAGACTGAGAACAACCATGGTTCCTAGAACAAGACCCACCTCTGTGCCAGGCACCAGCCCAACCTCTATGCAGGAAACCAGCAGGACCTCTGTGCCGAGACTGAGCACAAACATTCAGCCTGGAACCAGCCCCACCTCTGTGCCCAGAACCAGCAGGACCCCTGAGCCAGGCACCAGCCTGACCTCTGTGCAGGAAACCAGCAGAACCTCTGTGCCAAGACTGAGCACAACCACTCGGCCTGTAACCAGCCCAACCTCTGTCCCAGGAACAAGGCCGACCACTGTGCACGAAGCCAGCAGGACCTCTGTGCCGAGACTGAGCAAAACCACAGTGCCTGCAACCAGCCCTGCCTCTGTGCCACGCACCAGCCTGACCTCTGTGCCTGAAACCAGCCCAACATCTGAGGAGAGAACCAGGACCACGTCTGTGCCAGGTATCAGCACAACATCTATGCAGGAAACCAGCAGAACTTCTGTGTCGAGACTGAGAACAACCACGGTTCCTAGATCAAGACCCACCTCTGTGCCAGGAACCAGCAGGACCTCTGTACCAGGCACCAGTCCAACCTCTGTCCAGGAAACCAGCTCAACGGCTGTGCACAGACCCGGCACAACCTCAGCTCCTACAATCAGCACCACCTCAGTTCCTGCCCCTGAGACAACCCACAGCCCACCTGTGACCAACAAATGCCGCCCAAGCTGCAACTGGAGCAAGTGGTTCGATGTGGAACTCCCATCCCCCGGGCCCCAGGGTGGAGAGAATGAAACCTACAGCAATATCCTCAGAAGTGGAGAGAGAATCTGCCACCGGCCTGAGTACATCACCCACCTGGAGTGCCGCGCCGAGAGCCACTCTGAGGTCAGCACCGACCAGCTGGGCCAGGTGGTGAAGTGCGACCCCGACGTGGGCCTGGTGTGCCGGAACCAGGACCAGGAGGGCCCGGACAGGGCGTGCCTCAACTACGAGATCCGTGTGCTGTGCTGTGAGCCCCGAGAAGACTGCACGACCCAGACACCTGTCACACATCCCAGCACCTGGAGCGTGAGCACCCGCAGCCATGAGACCACCTCCCATGTGGCCTCATCCAGGACAATCTCTGTGCTGCAAACCAGCCCGACCTCTGGGCCGGGAACCAGCCCAACCTCTCTGCAGGAAACCAGCAGAACCTCCGTGACCCCCCATGTGACTTCATCTACCAATCGGTCACCCCCTCCACAATCCACTTCCTTGGCGTCTACCGTGAAGTCGCTCAGCTCCCCAGCATCCTCCCCCTCGACCTGCTATTGCAACATTTCCCAGAAAATCTACCCAGCGGGTATGTGACTTCTGCCTGTGGTGTGTGATGTGTGCTGAGTCTGGTCCCTGGTGTCCCATCCAGAAAAAGCCACCGTGTAATGGAGTGGGTTGTCTCTCTGACAGGGCTCGATGTTTTCTAGGGGACTGACAGTAAGCCCTCTTTGAGGATTTATTCCATTTGCATCTGGGTCAGAAGGCCACCTTCTGGATTGGCCCTCCGGTGGACCACCCGCCCTGTCAGAGCTGCTGCCCGCTGCACCTCCTCCAGCACGGCTCTGCTAACGCCCGCCTCTCCCTTCATCTCGCAGGATCCACCATTTACCAACAGACTGACCTCGATGGCCACTGCTATTCCGCAGTGTGCAGCCTGGACTGCCACGTGGTCAGGTGGAGCAACGACACCTGCCCCACCAGCGTGTCGCCTCCCGCCCCGTCTACCTCCTCGCCTGGGTGGTCCCCTTCGGCCCCCGTGCCTGACACTAAGCATGGATGCTCAAAATTTGTCCCCCCAAGAACGGTAACCTCCCCCTTCCAGCCCTTCTTGAGGGGCTCAGGGGCTAGCCCAGAGACCTCCAGAGTCTTTCCAGTTAGGTGACTTCAAGTGGGTGTGGAAGTGGGTGACCCCTGGCCAATGCAGGCTGACCATTGGGAAGTGGCCAGTTCTCGTCCTCCAGGGCTTCTAGTCGGGGGTGCCCGTCAGGGAGCCAGGAGTGTGGGCTCGAGGTTGAGACTCTGCTAGTTGCATACGACCAGAGGCCAGAGCGGGGTCGGTGGTCTGGACGGGGCCAGACAGCCAAGGAGGGTGTGGGGGATTGAGCAGAGCCAGGTGCGGGGGACAGGGTGGAAATGTGCTGAGAGGAGGGGCAACCTTCATAGCCGGAGACCCTCCCAGCCAGTTGGCCCTGCGTGTTGGTGGGGGCCGGGAGGGGACCTGGCGTGAATGCTGGGCCCTAGGGTACAGCCCTGGTCCCGGACCCCTGCCGGCCTCTCTCTGGGGAGGCTGCAGGCATCACAAGTCCCGAGAGCCGAGGGGAGGCCTGGGGTTGGTGCCCAGCGGGGGAGGCCCTGCAGCTGTCTCTGCTTCCACAGAAAGGTGAAACCTGGAACACGCCCAACTGCACTCAGACCACCTGTGAGGGCAACAACGTCACCACCGTGCGGCCACGCCAGTGCCCGAAGCAGCAGGAGCCAACCTGTGCCAACGGCTACCCCGCCGTAAAGGTGGTCGACCAGGACGGCTGCTGCCCGCACTACCAGTGCCAGTGTGAGCCGGCGAGCCGGGCCGGGCGGCGGGGCTGGGAGGGGGCTGTGCTGAGGCAGGACCAGACAGAATGGGGTTGGACACCGGGAAGGACTTCCCAACAGTGAGGCGGGGGATGAGTGGTGACCAGCACCCTCCGGGGGTGTGGGGTGGGATCCTGCCAGAGCCCCAGAGCCCCCGGCAGTGCCAGGCAGGAGAAGTGGAGTGGTCTGGCCCCACCTCTCAGGCCCACCAAGCACCTAACGGGCAGAGTTCTGGTGGGTGCTGGGCGTGTGGGTCCCCATGATGAGCCCGCGCAGCCTCCCCTGCCTCCCAAGGTGATGGGGACAGATGTGAGCTTTGGGGGGGCCCGGGCGGGGTGGCAGAGGCCCTGCATAAAGCGGGTCCTGGCGTCCACAGGTGTGTGCAGCGGCTGGGGTGACCCCCACTACATCACCTTCGACGGGACCTACTACACCTTCCTGGACAACTGCACGTATGTGCTGGTGCAGCAGATCGTGCCTGTGTACGGCCACTTCCGCGTGCTCATCGACAACTACTTCTGTAACGCCGAGGATGGGCTGTCCTGCCCGCAGTCCATCATTGTCGAGTACCAGCAGGACCGCGTTGTGCTGACCCGCAAGCCAGTCCGCGGGGTGATGACCAATGAGGTGGGGACACCCGCTGGCAGCTCCCACGTGTGCAGGGTGGGCAGGGCGGGGGCAAGTGGAGCTGACCACCCACCCTCACTCTGTTTTCCCCTCGGTTGTGTTGCGGTATCCAGATCATCTTCAACGGTAAGGTGGTCAGCCCGGGCTTCCAGAAAGACGGCATCGAAGTCTCTCAGATCGGCATCAAGATGTACGTGATCATCCCCGCGATCGGGGTCCAGGTCATGTTCTCCGGCCTCATCTTCTCGGTGGAGGTGCCCTTCAGCAAGTTCGCCAACAACACAGAGGGGCAGTGCGGTGAGCCCCCCGCCCTGGCCCCCCCCAGCTCCTCAGACACCCGGTCCTTTCCCTGGTCATTAAACGTCAATGAGAGTGTCCAGTGTGAGAAGGGTCGGCCTTGGGTGTGGCCCGGGGGACCGCCTTCTTGGCAGGGGGTGAGGCCGCCCACATGGCACGGAGCCTGTGAGTGTCTCTGCTTTCTGGCTGCACCAAGAACATGCCGGGCAGCACAGCACAGGGGTCCCGCTGAGGCTCGCACCTGTCCACCCTCCATGCGACCACCCCAGGGTCCGGCTTCTAGGGGATAAAGGGAAGCACAGAGAGGTCAGGGGGCGTGGGCAGGTCCCTCAGCTGACCCATCAAGAGATGTTGGGCCGGACAGCCAGCTCTGGGACACTGTGTCCTGCAAGAGGGTGGGGGCGGCTCTGCTGTCCCAGCAGCCTGACTCCCGCCTCCCCGCCCCAGGCACCTGCACCAATGACCCCAAGGACGAGTGCCGCCTGCCCGGGGGGGAGGTGGTGTCCTCCTGCTCGGAAATGTCCGGCCACTGGAAGGTGCCAAACCCCGACCAGCCGTACTGCTACGGGCCTCCCCCGACGCCCACATCCACACCCTCACCTGCCTCTTGCCCGCCTTCGCCAATCTGCCAGCTGATTCTGAGCGAGTGAGATTCCGGAGGGCCTGGGAGGTGGTGTGGGACAGGCGGGAAGAAGAGGGCCTGCAGCGAGCTCCCGAGGGAGACGGGGACTAGCGGAGGGGCGAGCCACCGTGGGCCAGCCACGGTGCAGTGCTCGGGCTCCAAGCAGAGCCGTCGCTGGTGGAACACCAGGCGCAGGGCTCTGCAGGGCCTGGCTGGCAGGTCGGCCTCTGAGGCTCTGCCGGCCAGCACACTGGGTCTGGCCATAAGTCATCACCAGGCAGCAGCCGGATTTGCAGGGCGGAGGGGGTGGCCCAGTGGAGAGTTTGGGAAAGAAATGGCCATGCTGCAGCCGACGCCCTTCCCAGTGCATGCAGACTGTCCCAGAGTGCGGGCTCACTCAGCACACTGGGGGCCCAGCGACTCCCCTCCCTCGGGGGCCCGCCCTGGGGGAAAGCCCCACGCCAGGCAGCCCCACGCCAGGCAGCCCCAGCGGGAAGCTGCCCCACGACTGGTGCATCCCGGTGCCACAGGGTCTTCGAGCCATGCCACTCCGTGATCTCCCCCAAGCCATTCTACCAAGGCTGCGTCTTCGACCAGTGTCACGTACCAGACCTGGACGTGGTGTGCTCTGGCCTGGAGCTGTATGCCTCGCTCTGCGCGTCCCATGGCGTGTGCATCGACTGGAGGGGCCAGACCAACCACATGTGCCGTGAGTGTCCGCCCCAGCTTTGGGACTCCCCCGTCCTGCTGGGCAATGGCAGTCAGTGTGTGGCGAGAGGACAGACAGGCTGGGCAGATGATGAGTGGGTGGGCTCGGGTGGCCAGGGTGGGCTTCCTGAAGGAGGAGGTGGGCTGACCCCAGGGCAGAGTGCATTTGGTTCCTGGAGAGAAAGGAGGGGCTTCCAGGTGGGGCCGCCCAGGCCTGGGTGCAGAGGAGGCAGTTGTGGTTCCAACAGGCCGGGCTGTGCAGGGGTGCGTGGAGCAGTGGAGCCTGAGGGGCCCAGCTTCCAGGCCAGAGCCCCCAGCGCTCAGCAGACGCCTGGGGCTCAGAGGGGGGTGTTGGAGTTCACTCCTGGCTGGTGCCCTCTGGCCTCAGCTATGGCTTCTCCCTCCCCACAGCTTTCACCTGCCCTGCCGACAAGGTGTACCGGCCCTGTGGCCCGTCCAACCCCTCCCACTGCTATGGAAACGACAGCATCAGCCTCCTGTACGCACCTGCCCCCTCCCTCCCGGATCCCCCAGAGCCCTCAGGGGCCCCCAGGCTGGCCCCTCCCTGCCCTGGAGGGCACAGGGGCCAGGCCAACTGTGCGCTCCCCCCACAGGGCCCTTCAGGACACTGGCCCCGTCACGGAAGGCTGCTTCTGCCCAGAGAGCATGACGCTTTTCAGCACGAGCGTTGATGTCTGCGTGCCCACTGGCTGCCCTAGTACGTCCCCACGGGCCGGGCTTGGGGCTGGCAGGGTGCACCCTCTACCTGAGTGCCAGGACACACTGCCCTCTTGGGGTCTGTGCTTCTAGTCAGACCCTAGGTCCACCTCAGCCCCTGAAGTGGGTCCTGCCCCTGAGGGGCTAGGGGCTGTGGCTGCCCAGCAGTGACCTCCACCTCTCTCCCTGCAGGATGCCTGGGGCCCCACGGGGAGCCTGTAGAGGTGAGTGTGGCAGGCTTGGGGACCAGGGGCTTCATTTCAGCGCCAGAGGCTCAGAGGAGGGGCAGCGAGGGGACAAGACTTCCCCAGCAAGACTCAGGAGGCCTCAGTGGGCAGGAGCCCTCGGCCCTGGAAGAGTGTGTGGTTGCTGGCTGACCTCCACTGGGGGCCCCTCCTGCTCTGCTCGGACATTATAAAGGCGGAGGCGGTGGGGACAGGGGCCAGTCACCCACACAGCCCCCACCCGCCCTGTCTCCTGGTCCCCGGGGGCCTCCACCACCCTGCACTTGAAGCCCCTTCCCTCAGGTTCCCCCACGGTCCCTCAGCCGTGGCCTCCCTGCCCCCCCTCCCGGCTGCAGCTGCCCCCGGGACAGGCAGGGGGCCAACGGCCGGGGCTCACGTGTGCCTCCCCTTGCAGCCCGGCCACAACGTCAGCATCGACTGCCAGGAGTGCACCTGCAACGGGAGCACGTGGAGGATGAGCTGCCGCAGCCAGCCCTGCCCACCGCCCCCCACCTGCTCCGCACCCGGCCTCGTGCCTGTGCCAGCGGCCCCAGAGGCCGGCCAGTGCTGTCCTCACTACAGCTGTGGTGAGCGCCGGGCTCGGTGGGGGACAGGCCGCTGCTCCCATGCCTGTGGGGGTCACACACGCACTGGCCCAGGGCTGGCTGGCTTTGCCCAGGAGGGTCCTGTGTGCTGGCACCTGGGAGTGGGGCACAACCAAGGAGGATGGGACAGCACCCCCCCACTGCAGCCTCACCTGGTGACCCCAGCTGGCATGCTCTGGGAGTATGGGTGTGCCAGGGAGGGCAGGGGGCTCCTCTGCCCAGGCTGACAGGAAGCCTTGTCCCCAGGGTGGCCCACGCCCCCTGGAGAGCCCACCACCAGCCCCCTGGGCGGTCAGCACTGCTGGAGACCCCTGGGGGTGACATTAAGGCCGGGGAGGGGGGAGAATGTGTGCAGAGCGGGATGCAGGTCCCCTGAGTGGCCCCTTCCTGCCCTCCACAGTCTGCAACAGTAGCCACTGCCCTGCGCCCCTGGACTGTCCTAAAGGGTCCCGTCTGATCCTGACATACGAAGAGGGGGCCTGCTGCCCGAGGCAGAACTGCAGTGAGTGTTCCGGCCCAGTGGCCCACACGGTGCCAGGCCGATCCCTGACCATCTCTCCAGGCCACATGTTGGCGCTGCAGGCTGGGCACCCAGCCTCGCTCGGGGGTGAAACCAGAGGAGTGGAGGCTTGCCCACCGCTGGCCTGTCGCCCCGGGGCTGGGACACTCTAGCGATAAGTGTGGGCGCATGTGTGCTCAGGAGGCCGGCGGTGGTGGGAATGGGGCAGGGCAGGAGGGCTGGATGAGGTGAGGGCGGGGTGAGGGTGCGGGAGGCTGAGGGCGGGTCTCGTGACAAGAGTGGCTGTGTGTCTCCTGAACAGGCTGGACCGTCTGCAGTGTCAATGGTACCTTGTACCAGGTAGGAACCCACCGAGGTCAGGACCCCTGGGGAGCACGGGACACTGCCAGCTTCTCCCCGAGACTGGGTCTCCCAGCAGCACCTGGGCCCCTGCGGGTTCAGTGGGGAGGGACTCTGGAGAAGCCATGGGCTCTCCTGGGACCACAACTCAGGTCCCGATGTGACAAGGCCTCCTAGCCTCAGTTTCTCCCAGCCGGGCCCTCTAGAGCACGTGACCTCCATGGAGGCACAGCCTCGAGGCTCTGCCAGGAGGTGTCACCGAGGGTCACCCCAGGGTGACAGGTCGGCCCAGTGGGGGCTAGGCCTGGACGGGAAGGCAGGGGCCCCAGGCCCGGTCGAGCTCACTAACGCTGCCCGCACTGACTTTCCCCAGCCCGGCACTGTGGTCTCCTCAAACCTGTGTGAAACCTGCAGGTGTGAGGTGCCCGGCGGCGCCCAGTCGGACACGTTCGTGATCAGCTGTGAGACCCAGATCTGCAACACCTACTGCCCCGTGGTGAGTGCCCACTGACACCCCCGCTGCCCCTGCGCCCCCTGAGCACCCGGCCGGGGCTCAGGCCGCACGTCCATCCCTCCTCTCCAGGGCTTCGAGTACCAGGCTCGGAGCGGGCAGTGCTGTGGTGTGTGCGTGCAGGTGGCCTGCTTCATGAACGCCAGCGACAGCTCTGTCCACCTCTTCTACGTGAGTAGTGGCTACAGGGGGCAGCTGGGGGGCCTCTGGGCCTTGGGGTGAGTCCTGGGTGGGGTGGCCCACGGGATCCAGATAGGCTGGGGGCAGAGCCACTACACTCCCCTACCAGGTGTTCCAGGGAGGCTGGGGCCCAGGGCCAGGCCTCCCCATACGGAGAGCCTGTGAGGTGCACATTGACAGTGGGGGCTGAGTAGGCAGGGTCCTGGCATTGGGGCCCCTGGGCAGCCGTCATTGCAGGACATACACCTGCCCGAGTCCAGGGGGACCACCTGGAAGCCCACAGACTAGGGGGACAGACAGACAGATGTGGGGCCCTCCCTGCCGCAGAGGGAGGGACACTCACCCTGCTGGCCGGGCCTTCTTGCAGCCTGGCAAGTCCTGGTCAGACCCTGGCGACCCCTGTGTGACGTATGAGTGTGAGAAGTACCAGGACGGGCTTGTGGTGGTGACCACAAAGAAGGCGTGCCCTCAACTCACCTGTCCCTCCGTGAGTTCTGGGAGCCCCCTCCCCCCTTTGCCCAGTGTAGGCCGACAGGCCTGAGCTCCTGGACGGGAGTGGGGAGCCGCCCCTGCAGTGCCGGCATGAGCCTGGCCCGGCGCCCCCATTCCCCCACTTGTGGGTGGGCTTCTGAGAGGCCTCCCTGGCACTAATGGCACCCCCTCTGCCGGCACAGGACCAGGCTCGGCTGAGCGAGGATGGCTGCTGCCTCTCCTGTCCCCCGCCCCAACCCCAGACGAGTGAGTGGGCATGGCCCCTGGGGGTGGGGGCTGACTCCCGCCTGGGAGGCCCGGCTAGTCCTGACCTTCTGCACCGCCTCCCGTGTCCTCCCCAGGTTTGGCCTGCACTGTCCACGAGAAGCACGAGGTGATCCAGCAGCAGGGCTGCAACTCCTCGGGGCCCGTGCGCCTTGCCTACTGCCGGGGCAACTGTGGGGACACCACCTCCATGTACGTGAGCCCCTCACTCAGCCTGGCGCAGACCCCGTCTCCCCCGACCCCCAGAGGGCTCCAGTGGGGCAGGGTTCAGAGAAGATGTAACTGACATGTGGCACAGTCGGGCTGCCCAGGGCTCAGGGTGCTGGGCAGATGAGGGGTGGGACCATGAAGGGACAGGAAGGGGGAGCAGTAATTACGACCACAAGTGGCCCGAGGGGGAGGCAAGGGGCAAGCCGTGGGGTTTGGAGGCCGGGCTGAGGGGCTGGGGCCAGGGTCCAGAGGCCTGTTTGGAATCAGGCTCCTCTGTTTACTAAGACCCCAGACTCAGTGTCCCCCTTGGGGACTTGCTGGAGCTGGGCCTACAGGCTAGCGAGAGCCCACCATGCGTCCCCCCCAGCCCTGTGATCAGCTGCGGCATGCTGTCAGCCACAGGAGCGTTTACACCACAGCAATGGGCACATGAGAGCTGTTTGTTACCTCCGGCCAGCGCACCTCTGGGAGCTTATCGGCTGCAAGCTGGCTGGGTGGTGACTGCTGGGGTCTGCAGCTGGTGGGCTCGGGGCAGCTGCTGGCGTGGCACCTAGCTGAGCGGGCCCTGCCCACAGGTACTCCCTGGAGGCCAACGCAGTGGAGCGCAGCTGCATGTGCTGCCAGGAGCTGCGGGTCTTGCTGAGGAACGTGACCCTGCATTGCGCCGATGGCTCCAGCCGGGCCTTCAGCTACCCCCAGGTGGAGGAGTGCGGCTGCGTGGGCCTGCACTGTGACTCCCACGGTGACCGCTCAGAGGAGCTGAGGCCCGTGCAGAGCAGAGCAGAGCAGAGTCAGGAGAGAGAGCAGACGCGCCAGAGAAGAGGGGCCCGGGGGCCTGGGCCCCACCAGTAGACGCCCGGCGCCCTGTCCTCAGGGCCCAGGGTGGCGTCCCTCCTGGACTCACCAACAGGGACGTCCTCTATTCCCTGTGATCTCAGCTTCCAAGGCCAGTGGAACCTGAGCCCTCGTCCGGGTGACCTGAGTCTAGGATGCACTGTCCACCTACCTCTTCCCTCTCCAGGGTCCAGCGGGCCCTGGACATGCAGTGGCTCTGACCGACTTGCAGCCACCTGCTCGGGACCAGCCTGGGGCAGGCAGGCTCCTCTGGCCGTGGGTCCAGCCTGCTCTTCTAGACTTAAGTACCACGTAAGGGTCTTATCAATGATGGTCACTCGGACATGGTGATTGGCTGCTCAGCCGGCCACCAGGAGGCAAAGCCTCCCCTATCTCGGCCCTGGGCCAGTTTCATAAATATACTTGGAGCATTTTGCAACTCATGGACTCTGTGTGATCTGTAAGCTTGTCCATAGAACCCAGGAACGGGGTGGGGGCAGACCTGGGAAGAGGCCAGCTGCCCCACACTGGGCAGCCTGGGGAGGGCCACCTGCTGCCTCCGTCTGCTGGTGGGAGAGCGTCCATCCACTGGGACGGACAGAGGGAGTGAGTGGAGGAGTGGATGAGGGAGAGTGTGCCCCGCCTGGGCTTCAGGACGTTTACCTACCCAGCTGACCACATCAGATGCAAGAGGGCTGCACCTGGCGGACGGAGCCTCCTGGGGGAGCCTCCATCTCCCTCCACAAAGCTTCTGGACCCACCCATCACACAGATGCTGAGCTTGGTGTGTGTGTGCATGTGCACAGGGAGGCCCCCGGGAGACCAATGCCCCGCAGAGGGGTGGACGCCACCTCAGGAGTCTGTCACTCCCCTCGCCCGGCCACCCTCACCCCTGCCCTGAGAACATCTATGTTCCTAAAGCCCGCCCGTCTTCCTTGGGTGGAGGGGGAGCCCCCACACTCCCAGCAACATGCCGGCCTCAAGCTGATCCTCGGCCCCCCAGGAGCACCAGGAGGGTGGGCAGGGCTGGCCCCTCGCTCGGAGGAGCTGGCCGGGGCTCTGGAGGCAGTGCAGGGCGGGGGTGGGGTGTGGAGGGAGCCCACCGCTTGGACAGGACCAGCACAGGGAGCAAAGAGGGGCAGGGCCAGGGAAGCCCGTGGTCAGCCCCGGGTCCAGGCCGTGTCCTGCACAGGGCTTCCCAGGGGGTCCCGAGCTCCCCCAGCCCGAGTGTGGGGAGGGGGCACTCAGAGCTGACCAGCCAACAGGGCCAGGCGGCAGCTTGCTGACCCTGGTCATTGCTGGGACATCGGCCTGGGCTGGACACTGACGAGGAGGGGGACTGGCAGGCTGGACAGTGCCGGCCACAGGGGGACATCCTGTGGATGGACACTGGGCAGGGGGCAGATGCCCAACCAGGTGTCCTCCGTGACAGCAAGATGGGATGGGCTCACTGTCCTCCTGCCTGCACCACAAAGGGAAACTGAGGCCCGTGGAGGGCGGAGTGCCGCAGGTCAGCAGCAAGGACACAGGAAGCTGGTCCCACGTCCCCTCGTCTGGGTGGGCAATTTGCCCCGCCCTCGTCCTGGAATTAGATGCCCACTGCCTCCACCTCACACTGCCTCACTTACAAGACCCATGCCCGGCCTGGGGTGGGGCGGGCGGCACTAACCTTCCAGCTCCAGAACGCGGCCGCCACCAGGTGGCAGCACACCAGCCCCTGCGCCTGGAGCCGGCCTGGGGCTTGGGTCAGGGTCTCCGTTTCTGTCCTCAGTGGCTGGGCTGTCCCTCAAGGCCAGCCCTGCCCCCAGCATGGCAGGGGAAGCATGGAGGGGAAGGGGCTGCCTAGGGTCTCAGGGCCACAAGGCCCCTGGGTGAAGGCGGGGACAGCCCTTTATAGTCTACGTGGCACACCCACCTGGACAGCGTTGCCCCCTCCACCCCTGCCCACCCTGTCCTGCCATCCAGGTCTGAGCATGAAGCGCCTGGGTGCCCTGATCCAGTCCCCCAGCTGTCGCCTGACGTGGCCGTTTGCTTGGGCTGTGTGGGCAATGGAGCTGACCCCTTCTGTCAGCGACCAGGTTGGGGCAGAGGGGATCCTGCAGCCATGACCTTGTGACCCCTCAGGGCCAGGCCAGCCCCTTGGGCCCAGGAGACAGCCTGAATGTGAGGTGGACAAACCCGGCCATGGGGGGGCAGGTCACTCACCGCGGCTCCCAAGGGACGCCCTGCTTGGAAGCAGGAAGTTCTGGGCCCTCGGGCTCTGGGAGCCGCTGCTCCAGTGACCGGCTGACCCCACAGCCATGGGCGGCACCCTAATCAACGCCACTACCCCCCCGAGCGGATTGGGTGTCCGGCTGGCCGCCTCTTCCTCTCCGGTGGGATGGACCTGCGGTGACTAATCCTGCACCCCCCGGGGAGCACCCCCGCCCCACCTGGACTGAGGCCGGGCAGCAGGAAGTAACCAGAGAGTTACCCCCCACCCCTCCCCCGCCACCGCAGCCCCTGGCCGGTTCTGCAACCTATTGTGTCCAGAAAGAGCCACAGAGCTGGCATGGCTCATCAAGGCTGCCATGGGGCTCTGCCCACAGGTGAGGCTCCTCCCGGCCTCGGCCTGGGCCTCTTACCCCTCCTGGACACCGGGGGGGGGGGGACATCTTGTCATCTTGCTAGGGTGGGGACATGCAGCTGCAAGAGGCTCCAGAGGGCCAGGGCTGGCCTGGGCAGCTCACAACCCCGCCTCCCGCAGCCCCCTTGGAGTCAGCCTCTGGGGGGCATCCGTTCGGGTGCTGGATGAGATGCTCATGGTTCTGAGTCTTGCTCCTGTCTGATGGAGAAGGGTGTCCCACCCTCTGGCTTGAGGGCCCAGGTTGGGGGCCAGCTTATGCCCAGATAAAGGGATGCCAGGCGCTCTCGGAGATGGAAATGCAGTGGGCAGGGACACAGGACACCGGGGAGCCTGTGACCGCGGTGGGCAGGTCGGGTGGCAGCCACCTCCTGACCTCTGCCCCCAGCATGCCCACCCCACGCCAGAGTCCCAGCAGCTGGCCCAGTCCTGGGCACACGCAGGCCGCAGCTCTGATCCCTTCAGCCACAGACCTGGGCTCTGGGCAGCGGGCTGACTCTCAGAGAGACCAGGGGTGTCCGGCACCTGCCTGGCTGGGGGCAGAGCGATGGACACAGTGGTGTCAGGGGTAGCCAGCTACACCCTGGAAGCAGAGACCCGAGAAGGATGATCTGGTTGCCGGGTGAGGACTTTCTGGCTTGGGGCAGGGGCAGGAGGGCAGGTGGCAGGCGCTGGCCAGCCACCCCGTGCACAGCTCCTGCTGGATGCTGGACACACGCATCTGCCCTCGCGGTGCACCGGGTGGCCAGGATGGCCTTACAGATGGGCGAGACAATGAGGGTCGCCGGGCTGGCAGCGGGCCGGTCCCTGCGTGAGGCCTGGACACATCTCAGCCCAATGACACACCTTGTGCGCAAGAAGCTGCAGGAGAAGCGACCGCCTGAGAAAGCTCCGGAAGCAGCGACAGCTGGCGCGGCCGGACCCCAGGCAGCCCCGAAGTCAACGCCGTTTCTCCACACCCTCTGACGCCACGGGAATGCCGTCAAAACGCACCGAGCTCTCGGAACAGGAGCCGAACACGGCAGGCGCGGCTCCGAGCGTCCCCGTGATTGAGCGTGTGCCCCGACGAGCTGCGCGGGCGCGGTCCTCCGAGGAAGCTGGCAAACTCATTGCAGAGTCTGCGAGGACGTCAAAGATCCTCAAATATCCGGGTCAGCTGTGACAAAGAAGAGCAAAGAGGGCGCTGCCTGCCAGCCGGCGGCTTCCCGCCAACCTGAGAAGCAGGGGGCCCTGGAGGTGTGCAACATGGTGGCCCCCGTGGACTGAGGGAGCCACTGCCCCGAGGGAGAGCCTGCTCACCAGGTGGTCGCCGGCTCCTGTGCCCCTGCTCGCAGACCCCGGAGTGCTGGGTGCGGGGGTCACAGCGCGAGCCGGGCCAGCAGAGTGGACAGATCACTCGGAAGAAGACCATGTGCTGGTGCCACGGGGAGTTAAGCGGGAAGGGAGAACTGAGAAGCTGGGTGGATGTCTGGATTCGGCGGCCGACCTATGAGGGCGGGAGGGAGCCCGGGCACGTCTGGGGTGGGAGGCAGTGGTCTGGGTGGAGGTGATTGAGCTCTGCCTTGTCCTTCAGATGACCTCCTCCCCAAGATTGGGCAGCTGGGGGAGGGGCTTGGGGGGGGACAGGAGCTCCACTGATCTCTAGACGTCCCAGTGGATGGGTCGGGTGGGCAGGTGGATGTGTGGGTCGGCGGCAGGGCAGGAGCCAGGACTTGCTGGGCTGTAAAGATAGAGAATGTTGGAGATACGTGGAGCTTACAGCTCTTCAACTGTGGGGTCCCCAGAGAAGTGAGTGCAGATGGAACAGAGGGAGGGGAGGGGAGAGGGGAAAGAAGGGAGGGAGGGAGGGGAGAGAGAGGGAGGGGAGACTCCGGATGGGAGCTGGGAGGGGAGGGGAGTCCAGGGGTCAGCGTAGGAGAGGTGGTCTGGAGGCAGAGCCGGGAGGAGAGGAGTGCAGGTGGGTGGAGCGGCCAGAGGGCAGGTGGGCCTCCTCCCGCTCTGGGCTCCAGGTTATTCAGGACCTCGGAGGGGAGGACCCGAAGCCACAGAGATGACGTGGGAGGCGGTTTCTGTGACCCGGAAGTGGGGAGCGCTCCCTTCATGGAGATTTAAAACATGTGCTGTACACAACAACTGCGGGCTTTAATGACGTAAGCCACAGATTTGTGTTCACGTCCCAGTGCGCAGGGTGACCCGGAGGGGAGAGGCCAGGAGCAGGTGTCTGCGGGGACGCTGTCTGCATCGGTGACTTTCTCACCGTAAGCTCATAAGTCACCTGGAGGCTCCCAGCCAGGTTTCCGCTTCTTTACAGACAGAATGAGAATAAAACTTCGGTGTCTCTGTTATAAAGCCTGTGTGTCCCGGGAAAAATGTATTTATGACTGAAGTTCCAAAGACTGTGGACCGCGTGACCTGGAAGATGTACAGAGCTGCAAATCAAAACTGACCTAAAACCACACAGAGGGTGCAATTTTGCACGTTTCCGATGGGGGAGCAGGGGCTGGGGGGTGACGAGATCGTGAGAAACTGCCTGACCGGTGACCAGCCCCTGGGGCTCAGGACCTCCGCTTGCCCAAGGTCCACCCTAGGGGCCTCAGGGGCCCAAGCAGGGAGCTGCCTGGGTGGGGCTGGCAGGAGGTGTCCAGGGAGGGTCCTCAGGACAGGTCAGAGCTGACGCAGCCAGATGCCAGCCGGCCCCACCTCCAAGGCAAACAACCTGGGCAGTCCCCAGTGGGGCTCAGGAAGTCGGTGCCTCGGGCAGAGAGTGGGTGGCTGAGCCCACTCCCCAGTCAACAGGCTCCGAGGGGGCCGCCCGTGACCGTGCCAAGCTCAGGGCACCCCTGTCCTTCTATGAGCACCCCATCCCCATTCAATGAAGGAGCAGATAGGGTGCCCTCAGGGCCCCCAGCCTGTCGGTGAGTCCAACCCACCCTCAGGGACCCCGTCTGAGCAGAGGACTCTGCCCACTCGCAGGCCACGAGGGGTCAGAAGTCCCCGGGGCATGGGCAGCCCCTCCTCCCTGCCTGCCCCCTCCAGCCCTGGGAGCACCACAGCTGAGCACTGAGCACGGAGCCAGCCTCACGTCCCCTAGACTCAGTCCCTCGGGGCCCACGTTGAACCCATGGGAGGGGGACTTCCTGCCCTGTCTCCAGACCTGGTCCCTTCCTGCACCCCCAGCCCTTGGCCTCCAGCCCCACGAGGGCAGCTCCTGGTCTCAGCAGGAAGCCGGGGCCAGGGGATCCACCCTTGGTATGGGGTCTGTATTTCCCGCTAGCCCCACCATGGACGAATTTCCTCTCGTTCAGTGGCCATGCTCTGCCCTCCGCTGGTGGCTCCCAAGCTTCCGCAGGTCCACAAGAGGACCGTTCGGTGTCTTGTGAAAACCAAGAACTCACATCCTGCAGAGAGCAGCCCTGGCAGGGACCCCCACCTGTGGGTGGTCTGGGAAGTAGCCCCAGTGCAGTGAGGTGGTGCCACGGTCCCCAGAGCGTGCAGGTGGCAGGACCTGCCCTGGGCCCGGAGCCGAGCCACGGTCCCAGTGTCTCGCCCCCCACAGCAGGCCGTGGCCTGTGCCCGACTCTTGAGGCCACCTGCAGCTCCCCCAGGACCTGCCCCTCCTCCCAGGGGGGCCACAGACAGTGGTCCCGGGTGGTCCTCGTTACAACTCTGGGCATCGGGGAAACCGAGTCTCTCCAGCAACGGCCGGATTGGGTTTGCAAACTCTATTTCTGGAAAAATGAGGGCAGTTGCTCACTTGTTTGCACCCGGGTGTGCACATCACTCACCCCAGTCCCTGGCCTGATGTGCAGACGTGGACACGGGGGTGGGGGCACCAGAGCCCCAGGAACGAGGGCAGGGGCTGCTCAGTGAGGCAGAAGCCCCTCCTCCAGAGACTCGGCCAACCTACGCTGGGCAGAGAGCCTGGCTCTGGTCCACCCACACACTCACACACATGCGTGTCCGGCTCACTGTGCACGCCCCTCGGGGCCTCCTCTGACCACCAGGACCCCGCCGTGTGCCGCCCCCTCCTGTGAGCCTCTGGCAGAGAGCCTCTTACTTGAACACTTACAGTTCAGAGTTCAGGTTTTCTGACCGCTTACCTCGGGCCACTCTGACCCCGGCCTGTAGTTTCATGGCCCAGGCACTGGGGTGTAAGCTCCTGTGCCCCCTGGTTCGTTCACCCCACACCCACTTACTGAGCATCGGCCACGTCCCAGACGCTGGGTCACGGCAGGGCCCTGACAGAACACACACAAGAAGGTATCCGGGCGCGAGGGGACCCCCGTCTGCCTCCCCAAAAGTGCAACAGAGCAAAGTCGGGGGCTGGGGGATGGCCTGCAGTGCGGGGGCTGTACCCTGCTTCTCGGCCTCCCCACCCTTGGGCCTGAACCAGGACGAAGGTGGCGTGGCCCAGGACGGTGCCATGTCCCTGGCCTCCCTCTCCTGTCGCTGGTGACCACTGGTCACTGGGCCACGAGGCTGGTGGGGGGGGCCGGAGGGGGAGGGTGTGGAACTAGGCGCCTCTCTCAGCACCGGCTGGGGGGAAGGTGGCCCTGGGCCATGTGGGGCTGCGGCAGGGCCCCTCTGCCAACCCTGTGGGTGCTGAGTCAACACTTGGGTTCCTGGAGGGAAGGGAGGGCCTGTTTGCCCACTGACAGTTGGTAATCTCTGCCGGCGACCAGGACATCACAGCCCCCTCTGTTTGTTCTCCCTCACACTGTCTTAATCCTGAGCAAACGTGGGCCCTGGGGCCTGCCTCTGACCTTCTCCTCTGTCCACACCTGCCCTGCCCACATTGGGGTCACACTGGGCCATGTCTGCCCCCATCGCCCAGGCTCTGCTCCCTGGGGCGAACCCCTGTGGAGCCTCCCAAACCCTGGCCCTGTAGGAGACTCACCAGGGCTGGAGGGGAGGGGGGGTAGGGGAGGGAGCACCTCTTGCACCTGCCTTAGGACCTGCCACGTCACGGGCCCCTGGAACCACGGGGCCTCTTGCACGTCTGCTGCCTGCTCAGGCTGGCTCTGCCCAGAAGATAGAGCCACTGCCCCTCCCCCATTCTCCTCCTCCCCCCTCCTCTCTCTTTCCCCTTTGCCCTCCCTCACTACTCATCGCCATGTCCACGTCCATGTCCAGCTGGAGCTGCTGCAGCGGTCCCCCACTGGCCTCCCTCTAGTCCATTCTCCAAATCACAACCAGCATGGAGCTTTCAGAGAACTTTTTATTTTGATATGATTTCAAGTTCATGGATAAGTTAGAAATAGTAAAAGAGCCCCGTCTGCCCATCATGTGGACTCAGGAGTGTCTGCATGTAGCTCCATTTGCATTACTCTTTGCTTTCGCACGTGTGTGTACATCCTCCCCCCCGCCCCCTGTAGTTACATGACTTTTCTGAACCACTTGTGTTTAAGAAGCGTGCCCTTCACTCCTAAATAGTGGGTGTATGTCCCCAGAAACAGGGCAGGGGTCACACTCAGCTGAGTCAGCAGTAACATGACATCACCCTCCAAATCGCAGCCCTCAGTGGTCCGAACCCCTCAGCCGTCCTGATTGTGTCCATTGCAGCTGCTCATTTTCCCAGTCCAGGACTTGATCCAGGACCCCATGTCACAGGAGCGCTTTCTCTTTAGTCTCCTTTAATCTGGAATCTGTCCTCAGCCTTTCTCCGTGTTTCTTGACCATGACCTTTTGGAGGGGTGCAGGCTGGTAATGTTGTGCAGCACCCTCAAACCTGGGTCCACCTGCAGTTTCCTCATTCTTAGGTCAGAGTATGCACTTTAGCAGGAACAACACAGAGTGAAGCTGTGTCCTTCTCAGTGCATCATGTCTGGAGGCACATGATGTCAATGGCACCCATCACTGGGATGTCCACCTTCATCACTTGGCTCAGGAGTGTCTGCCATGTTTCTCCACTGGAAAGTAACTATTTCCCCCTTGGAATTAATAAGGGTCTTGTGAGTTGCTTGGGGACCATGGAAGTGCCCCACTCCTTCTCGGCCTGTCACCACCAGTGTTAGCACCCATCAACACTTTCCTAATCACTTCCACTTTTCTTAGTTGGCATTCTGCTGTAAGAAGAGCTTTCTCTTCTCCCTCATTTATTTTTCATTTATTCATTTATATCAGTATAGTCTATGAACTTCTATTTTCAGAATGCATCTTTTAAAAAATAGAAATCAATCAGGAAAATGGTGGACTAGGAAGCGCTAAGCTCTCATTCCCCACAGAAACATTGAAAAAAATGAGAGAAACTGTCTGAACCAATTTTGTCAGAGCTCTAGAGGACAGTCAAAGGTTTACAGCAACCAAGTTAACATCCCATCAAGAAAAAGTCATCTTCAAAATGGGAGGAAAGTTTTGTGGCATTTTTACTCACCTTTGCACCATCCCAGTGCAGTGGCAGTTTTGGTCTTGAATTGCCAGCCAAGTTCCCATTCTCCCCTCCAAAAAGAACTCAGAAGGAGCAGAGAATATCATATGTGCAAATTATTGTGGACATCTGTTCTAACCCATCTAGTGGATAACTGAAGGACTGATGCAAGGTGCTCATCTCCGTTTTGCTTAACTTGGGACTCAGGTGGCAGAAGCAGCATGTACTGCTCATAAAAGCTGCTCGGTTACTACAGACCCACAGACTCCTGGGCAAGAGATTACAGGTGGGGACATACAGCAGTCCATCTAAGGCCTGGAGAAGTTGAAGCAGGACTCTTTGGGAATTTAGGACATTCGAAAGAAGCCATGTATATGCAGAATTTAGAAAGCCACACTCATGCCCAGGCAAAATTTCACCTTGGCTGATCCCTAGGCTCAGAGCAAGTCGACCTGAGCGTTGAACGACTGCCTCACCACAGAGCCAGGCTGTAAAGACTGAGAAAGCTTCTAATATTCAAGGAAACTCTGCAAAAACATTAGCTGAACAGGAGCTAAAGGAACAGAGACTTCAGTGATCACACAAGACAAGGAATATTCTGTAAAAATTGTTTGGAAAAGTCTCAGAAGAAATGGACCACTATGGCCTTCAACAACAGAAAAAGAAAGAAAGAAAGGCAGGAAGGCAGGAAGGAAGGAAGGAAGGAAGGAAGAGAACAGGAAACACGGGAGAAGGGGAGAATCTGACTTCCAAGGTTATCACATTACAATAGTCAAATCCTCAATTTTCAACAAAAACTTACAAGGCTTACAAAAAAACAGGAAAAGATGGCCCATTCAAAGCAACAAAATAAATAGACAGAAATTATCCCTGAAGAAGTCCAGATATTAAGCTTACTAGACAAAGACTTTAAAACAACTGTCTTAAGTATGCTCAAAGAGCTGTAGCAAAACATGGACAAAGAATCAAAGGAAATCAGGAAAACGATGCATGCACAAAATGAGAATATTAACAAAGAGATAGAAATTATTTTTTTAAAAAAAATAGAAATCCTGGAGCTGAAAAGTATAATAACTGAAATGAAAAACTCACTAGGGGGGCCACCCCTGTGGCGTGGCAGTTGAGTGCGCATGCTCCACTGCTGGCAGCCCGGATTCAGATCCCGGGCGCACACCGATGCACCGCTTGTTGGGCCATGCTGTGGCGGTGTCCCATATAAAGTGGAGGAAGATGGGCATGGATGTTAGCTCAGGGTCAGTCTTCCTCACACACACACACACCCTGAATAAATAAATAAATATTTAAAAAAAGAAAGAAAAATTCACTAGAGGGGTTCAACAGCAGATTTGAGCAAGCAGAAGAAAGATTCAGTGAACTGGAAGACAGAACCTTTGAAATTATTAAGTTTGAAAAGCAGGGAAAAAAAGAATAAAGAAAAGTGAATAGAGCCTAAGGGACTTGTGGGACACCATTAACCGGGCCAACATATACATGATGAGAGTCCCAGCAGAGAAGAGAAAGGGGCAGAAATGTTATTTGAAGAAATAATGGCTGAAAACTTCCAAAGAAGCTCAACACATTCCAAGTATGATAAACTCAAAGATATTGACACTGACAATTATTACAATCACACTATTGAAAGACAAAGACAAAGAAGATACTTGAAAGCACCCAGAGAGAATCAACTCATCACATACAAGCCATCCTTAATAAGATCATAACTGATTTATCATCAGAAATCTTGGAAAATAGAAAGGCAGTGGATGATATATTTGAAGTGCTGAAAGAAAAAACAGTCAACCAAGAATTCTACATCTGTCAAAACTGTCCCTCAAAAATGGAGAAATTAAGACATTGTCAGATAACAAAAGCTGAAGGAGTTCATTACAAGTAGACCTGCTCTACAAGAAATGCTAAAAGAAGCCTTTCAGGTTGAAATGAAAGAACACAGGACAGTAAATCAAAGCTGTATGAAGAAATAAAGATCTATAAAACTAAATATGTGGGCAAATATAAAAGCCAGTATTACTGTAATTTTGGTTGTAACTCCACTTTTTATTTTGTACAGGCTGTAAAAGACAAATGCATAAAATAACCATAAATCTGTGTTATTCGGCACAAAAGGTATAAAGATGTAATATTTACAAATACTATAAATATATAAATATATAGGAGCAGAGGTTTTGTTTGCAACTGAAGTTAAGTTGGTATATATTCAATAAGACTGTTATAACTTTAGGGTGTTATATGCAATCCCACATTAACCACAAAGAAAACATCTATAGAATATACACAAAAGGAAATGAGAAGAGAATCAAAATTTGTCACTACCAGACATCAACAAAACACAAAAGGAGGCAGTAATGGGGGAAATGAGAAACAAAAGCTAGAAGACATACAGAAAGCAAATAGCAAAATGGCAAAGGTAAGTCCATCCTTATCAGTAACTACTTTAAATGTAAATGGATTTAAACTCTCCATTCAAAAGGCAGAGATAGGCAAAATTGATTAGCAAAAAACATATATCCAACTATATGCTATCTACAAGAGACTCACTTTAGAACTAAAGACACACAGGTTGAAAAGTGAAAGGTTGGAAAAATATTCCATGCAAATAGTTACCAAAAGAGAGCTGGAGTGGCTACACTAATACCAGACAAAGTAGACTTTAAATTTAAAAAGTTTACAAGAGACATAGAAGGATATTATTTATTGATAAAAGAGTCAATTCAACCAGAAAATATAACAATTGTAAACATATATGTACCAAACAACATAGCCTAAAATAAGTGAAGCAAACATTGACAGAATTGAAGGGAGGGATAGATAGTTCTACAATAATAGCTGGAGACTTCAATATCTCACTTTCAGTAATGGACATAACAACCAGACAGAAGATCAATAAGGAAATAGAGGACTTGAACAAAACTCTAAACCAACTAGACCTGACATAAATATATAGAACACTCCACCTAGCAATAGCAGAATACACATTTTTCTCAAGGGCATATGGAACATTCTCCAGAATACGTTATGCTCCAAAACAAGTTTCAATAAATTTTAAAGGATTAAAATCATACAAAGTATCTTTTCCAACCACAAAGGAATGAAGCTACAAATCAATAATAGAAGGAAAACTATAAAATTCACAAATATGTGGAAATTAAACAACACATTCTTAAACAACCAATAGGTCAAAGAAAAAATTAATAAACACTTACTTGTGTGTGGTGACGGGTTGTAATTAGTACTTGGGTGGTGAATATGATGTAATCTATGCTGAAATAGAAGTATAATGATGTAGACCTGAAATTTATACAATGTTATAAACCAATGTTACTCCAATAAACAAAAATTAAAAAAAAAAGAAAAAGAAACACTTAGAGATGAATGAAAACAAAACTAAACAAAACAAAAACACAACATACCAAAATTTATGAGATTCAGCAAAGGGAGTGCTGAGAGGGAAATTTATAACTGTAAATGCTTACATTTAAAAAGAAGAAAGATCTAAAATCAATAATCTAACTGTATACTTTAAGGAACTAGAAAAAGAAGAGAAAACTAAACCCAAAGCTAATGAAAGGAAGGAAATAATAAAGGTTAGAGCAGACATAAATAAAATAGAGAATAAAAAACAATATGGAAAACCAACCAAACCAAAAGTTGGTTCTTCTATTTGTCCAAAGATGGGTAGCAATATTTGTTATCTATTTAAATACTTTCTGGAATTTTGGAAAGTGCATATCTATAACATGATATTTAAACTTTTAAATGAATTAATTTTAAGTGTAATTGCCATTCTAACTTTGTATGTGAAGTCAAGTTCATAATAAAGCTGTTACCATATATTAAAAAAAAATCAACAAAATTCACAAATCTTTAGCTAGATGGACTAGGAAAAAAGAGAGAAGACTCAAATTACTAAAATCAGAAATGAAAGTGATATTATTATCAATTTTACAGAAATAAACACATTATAAGAGAATACTATGAAAAATTTTATGCCATCAAATTTGATAACCTAGAAGAAACTCACAAATTCTTGGCAACACACACTCTAATAAAACTGACTCATGAAGAAATAGACAAACTGAATAGAACTGTAACTAGTAAGGAGATTGAATCAGTAATCAAAACCCTACCAACAAAGAAAATCCCAGGACCAGAGGGCTTCACTGGTGAATTCTATCAAAAATTTAAAGAAGAATTAACACCAATACTTCTCAAACTCTTCCAAAAAACTGTAGAGGAGGGAACACTTACTAACTCATTCTATGAGGCCATCATTAACCTGACACAAAAGCCAGACAAAGACTCTATAAGAAAAGAAAGCTACAGACCAGTATCCATTATGAATATGGATGCAAAAATCCTCAACAAAATACTATCAAACCAATTCAGAAGCATAGTAAAAGGATTATACACCACGGTCAAGTGGGATTTACTCCTGGAATGCAAGGATGGTTCAACATACAAAAGTCAACCAATCACCACATTAATAGCATGAAGGGAGGAAAACTCACATGATCATCTCAATTGACGCAGGAAAGGAATTTGCCAAAATTCAACACCCTTTCATAATAGGAAAAAAACACTCAACAAACTAGGAATAGAAGGAAACTATCTCAACCTAATAAAGGCCATATATGACAAGCCCACAGCTAACATACTCACTGGTGGAAGACGAAAGCTTTTCCTCTATGATCAGGAACAAGGCAAGGATGCCCTCACCCACCAGTCCTATTCAATACAGTCCTGGAAGTTCTAGCCAGAGCAGTTAGGCAGGAAAAAGACATAAAAGGCACTCAGATTGGAAAAGAAGTAAAACCGTGCCTGGTCACAAATGACATGCTCTTATATGTAGAAAACTCTAAAAATTCCACCAAAAAACTGTTCAGGCTTGTTGTGGTCTGAATACATCCCCCCAAATCCATATGTTAAAATCCTAACCCCCACAGGTGATGGTATTAGGAGGTGGGGCCTTTGGGAGGTGCCTACATTGTGAGAGTGGAGCCCCCATGATGGGATTAGTGCCTTACAAAAGAGGCGCCTGAGAGATCCCTCACCCTGCCGACTTTGCAAGAAGTTGCAGTCTGCAGCCCAGAAGAGGGTCTTCACCAGAACCTGACTTTGGGCACTGTTGGTGGGAACATAAAATGTTGCAGTTATTGTGGAAAGTAGTTTGGTGATTCCTCAAAAAGTTAAACATAGAATTGCGATATGATCCACTCATTCTACTCCTAGGTATACACTCAAAGGAACTGAAAGCAGGGACTCAAGCAGATACTTGTCCACCTATGTTCACAGCAGAAGTGTTCACGACAGCCAAAAGGTGAAAACAACCCAAATGTCCATCATGGATGACTGGATAAACAAGTTGTGGTCCATCCATACAGTGGAATATTAGCCTTAAAAAGGAAGGAAATTCTGACAGCTGCTACCACATGGATGAATCATGAGGACATTATGCTCAGTGAATAAGCCAGACACAGAAGGGTAAATATATATGATCCCACTCGTATGAGGGCCCCAGAGTTGTCAAATTCATAGACAGAAAATAGAAGGGAGGGTGCCAGGGGTTGGGGGAGGGGGATTGGGAGTTAGTTTCATGGGGACAGAGTATTTGTTTGAGATGATAAAAAAGTCATAGAGATGGATGGTGGTGATGGTCGTACAACACCGTGAATATGCCTAACACCACTTGACATATACTTAAAAATGGTTAAAATAGTAAATTTTATGTTATGTACATTTTACTACAAAACAATCGTCCCTTATGGTTTCCCTGCTTTAAATGCTCCAACACACCCCACGTCCCCAAATTCGGAGTAGACCCAAGCCCCTCTCCTCATCTGACCTTGGCCCTCCCAAGCCCTCTCTTCTCCCTGGGCCCCTTCCCAGCTGCACCAGGGGCCTACAGACCCTCCAATGGGCCATGTCCATCCCTGCCCCGGGGTCTTTGCACCTGTTGTCCCCTCTCTGGTGGAGCTGTTCCCCTAGTTTGCAGAAGCCTCCCCTTCCTTCCTCTCAGCTGTCGCCCCATCCCTCACAGAGCCATCCTCTCTCTTGCTTCCTTCCTTGCTGCCCTAACCCATCACGTGCATTGTAAGCTCCAGAGGGGCAGGAACTTCGTTCTCCTTGTCCATGTAGATCCCCACTGCCCTGGCAGTACCACCTGGGGCTCATCAGAATTTCCTGGAAGGAAGAAAGGAAGGAGGGAGGGAGGGTGGGAGGGAGAGAAAGAGGAAGAGAGGGAGGGAGGGGAAAAAGAGAAGGAAAGGGATCTGTGTGAAGACCAGGAAAAAGGAGACCTGGTGGGGTTCTTCACACGTGGCGGGGCATCCTGGGGGAGAGGATCCACGTTCCTGTGCCCCGGGAGTGGGGTTGGGGGAATGGGCACCACCCTCCCCACAGTGGGCACAGCTTCAGGGACTGGGTGCCAGGTGGAACATGACCTGCCCATCCCCCCCACAGCTCACTGCTCCCTGGGAGACGCGGCCCCCCAGTGGGGCTGTCACGGCCACCTCACTGCACCTCGCATCCCCGACACAGGGTGGAGAGCTCAGTCAGGTCTGTCGACGGACAAGCAGAGGGTCTGGGGGACCGTGATGGTCCAATGCATCCTCCACCTGTTTCTTCTGGAGCAAGCTGGCCCCCGAGTCTCATTGGAAAGGCCCTGAGTGTGTTGGGGGCAGGGATGAGGCCCTGCCATCCCAAAGCCCAGGAGAGAGGGGCTTGTCACCCACACGTGGGGCCTGGGTGCTTCCCCACCGGATTACCCTCCCTGCCTAGTCATACCACTGGGCTGCTCAGCTCATGGGGAGTGTGAGCCCCTCGGGGCATAGACCAGGGCTGCTAGGAACCCCATGGTTCCCACCTATCGTGGCCACACAGCCTTCTAGGGAGCAGGAAGCAGCAGGGGTAGAAGGCCCCATCTCCAGGACAGCCCAGGGTCCCCATCTTCCTGGACCCTCCACGGTGCCAGAGGTGGAGCTGGGCAAACAGCCAGCACTCAATAAATGCCTGAGGCGTGATGCATGCCAGGACCCTTGTCCTGAAATCTGCGCTGCTGTGGTGGGAGACGGAGGAGGCACGAGCTGAGAAGAGGCCCTGGTCTTGCTGGGTGATCCCCAGCACCTTCCAAGCCCTTCCAAGTCCACCAGGGTGGTGGGCTGGGCTGGGGCAGTCTGCCTCTGTGGTGAGGGGTCTTTGTCCACGGGTGGGATCACGTCTACGTCTGAGTTGTGTGGTCACGGGTCTGTCCACAGGTGGGATCATGTCCACCTCTGGGCTATGAGTGGTCAGGGGTCTTTGGCCACAGGTGGGATCATGTCCACCTCTGGGCTATGAGTGGACAGGGGTCTTTGTCCACGGGTGGGATCATGTCAACCTCTGGGCTGTGTGGTCAGGGGTTTTTGTCCACAGGTGGCATCGTGTCCACATCTGGGCTATGAGTGGTCAGGGGTCTTTGTCCATGGGTGGGATCATGTCCACCTCTGGGCTGTGTGGTCAGGGGTCTTTGTCCACGGGTGGGATCATGTCCACCTCTGGGCTGTGTGGTCAGGGGTCTTTGTCCACGGGTGGGATCATGTCCACCTCTGAGCTGTGTAGTCAGGGGTCTTTGTGCACGGGTGGGATTGTATCCACCTACGAGCTGTGTGGTCAGGGATCCTTGTCCACGGGTGTGATCATGTCCACCTCTGGGCTGTGTGGTCAGAGGTCTTTGTCTGTGGGTGGGATCACGTCCACCTCTGGGCTCTGCGTGGCGCAGTGCCATCCTCTGTCCTGGCCGCCCTCTGGACTACATGGGCTGAAAGAGGGACAGGGCGTGCCCATGTGGGGCAGATTCCTGGCACCGTCCCTGACAGAGCCCTCCCCGAGCTCCAGGAGGCCGCTGGCCCCAGTCCTCCTTCCCGGCAGCGGCTCCCTCCTTTATCCTCTGTTCTCGGCTCCCTCAAGTGTGAAGAGGTAAAGACGCTGAGCAAACAGGCTGGGCTCCCAGCCGCATCCGGGATGTCCCAATAGCTGGGACCCTGACGGCCCCACCGCCATCGCTGCCCGAGGATGTGCTCATGGGAGGGATCAGGGCAGCCTCTGCCCCGTGGCACTGCCGGGTCCTCTCCTCACTCATTCTGTGCATTTACTGAGTGCCTGCTGTGTGCAGCTGTGCACAGATGGGAGAAGCCCCTGCCCGCAGGGAGCTCTCCTTCAGGGTGGGGGTGGCGAGGGACGGGTGATGCCCTGAAGAGATAACGTACATTTGAGCCCTGAGACCAAGGCGCCCAGGGCTACTTGCGTGTGTGGAAGGTGAGGGCTGCCCCGAATGGGGCTGGTGGGTCCCTCTGAGGGCTTCGGGGTGCTGCCTGTGTCAGGCCACCAAAGCCACAGCTGGGGGTCCAAAGATCCCCCTGCTTCCTTCCTCTGGTGGAGGAGCCAATGGTCCAGGCAGCGTGCACTCCCCACCCACAGGAGGGACTAGGTGCCATGGCATTATCGAGCACCGGCTGTTTGCCCAGCCTGTGCCTGGAACACGGGCAGGAAGGCCAAGGAGGACAGGATCTGTCTGGGGCCCAGGCACAGCCACAGCTCAAGAGCACAGGAGGGCCGGGCAAGGTCTTGAGCCCACCCACCAGGCCTGTCCTTCAAGGTCCCCTGGCCCAGATCTCCCTCGGAGGCCCCTCCAGTCGTGCCCTTCTGCAGTGGGGACAATGGGGCTGGATATTGGGACCCCGAAGACCCCAGCCCCTTGGAAATGACAGTGACGATGAGGGGGGGAGCTGGCGGGTGGCCTGAGGTCCCCGGGGTCCCGGAAGTGCGCAGGGAGCAGTTCCACGACTGAGATCCCCGTGCCTCCTGCCTCAGCCCAGGGCCCAGGTTTGCAGTGCTGCGGACACAGCAGGCGTCCGGGCGCCAGGGAACGTGGGCCACCTCCAGTGCAGGGGCACCCTGCTCCTAAGACACCGGGACCCAAAGTGAAGAGCATGTCCGGGCCTCCTGCAGGCCTCCGAACACGTGCGGCCTGTGCAGCCGGCGGCCATGCTGAGGGGTGACAGTTGGCAAAACGCGGCAAAGCTTTTAAGAAGGGTTTTCCCTTTACCCCAGAAATTCCACATCTGCAAATTCATCCTCAGAAAGACGCAGGAGGAATACCAGGTGCTCCCCCAACCTGGAACCTGCCCGCGCCCGGGTTGGGAGGGGGGCTGGTTACAGCCATGGGACCCTGCGTGTCTCCCCGGCCATCCTGCGGGCTGTTCTCAGACACGCTCAGGAGTTGGGGAAGGATGCCAGCATCCCAGCGCACCACGGGAGGGGAAAGAAGACAGGCTGATGGTGGCCTCAGGGCCTCCGTCTCCCCTTGAACTTGAACTTGGTGACAGAGAGGAGCCCAGAGACCTGCAGGGGGCACTGCTCAGCACAGCTGGGGTCTCTGGGCACGGAGCCTCCTCCCAGGACCCTCATAAGCACCGCAGACAGGCGCCCCGCCCTCCTCACATGGCCATACGCTCCCCTAGCTGAGCAGGAGCCCCAGGGCCTCTGCTTGCCAGGACGAGCGATGATCTCACAGCCTCACGGCCCCCTCCCCACTCCTCGGGGACAGTGAGCACCTCGGGCCAGCTCCCCCAGGAGCGGTCGGCCCCTCCCCTTCAATCCCACCTCTCGGCCTGGTCAGGCTGCCCAGAGGAGCGCGACGCAGGGCCTGCTGACCACCCTCCCTCTTCAGTGAGCGGGGCTGCAGCCAGGCAGGACCCCGGGCGGTCCGAGGCGGCCCTGCTTTGTAGGGAATTTGCCATCTACAATGGGCCGCCAGCACCACCTTCCTGGCCCAGGCGGATGGCCTGTCCCCCCTCCCTTCTGATTCTCAGAAGCTTCTGGGGGCGGGGGTCCTGCGTCTCCGGGGCCCAGAGCCACAGATTCTTCCTCCTACAGGCCTCTTGCCTGCCACGGCCCCTCCCCAAGAGCAAACACACGTGGCTGGCGCGGGGGAGAGGACGGCGCCCTGCGCAGCCCAGGAGCTGGGCGCCGGGCCAGGGCTTCCTGCTACTTAAGCCCCAGGGCCCCCAGGGGAGCGAGCACCTTGCCTGACTCCCTCCTCGCCTCCCGCCCACCATGCCAGCCCCCGGGATGGGCGCCCCAGCAGGGTGCCGGGCGCTGGCGTGGGCCCTCGCGGCCCTGCTCTTGGTGCAGAAGGCAGGTAAGGCCGACCCCCCGGCTCCACCTTCAAGGGGTGGACGGCTTCTGCAGGCCACGCGCCTGGGGGTTTCTCCCGCTGAGAATGGACAGTGTGTCCTTGACAGGCCCTGCACAGCAGGGACACCCAGCCGCCGGGGCTCTCAGCCTTCGTCAGGAGAAGTTGTGTGCCCGAGGGAAACCACTCGGAGATGGGATGGGGGTGGGCGCTGGGTGAGGAAGCCGAGGCTGGGGGTCTCTCTGGTCCCCATGAGGTCCCCATATCAGAGGCAGGGACAGCACCCAGTATGGATCCCTGTCCACAGGGGCTGCACTTTCTCCACTCTGCCCTTCGAGAATGGCCTGGGGTACGAGGGCAGCCCCCACGGTGGCTCTGAAATACCTCCTGGAAATAGGGCTGCCATGGAGCCAACAGGTGCAGTGCCCACCTGGCAGCAGGGGAGCCACCCCTGAGCCCACTGTGGCACCTCGCGCCACGCCCACCGTGCGGCCTTTTCAGCGGCCTGTACCTGTTGGTTTTGTCTGTTGTCCCTCGGGCCCCAAGGCTCTTAGCATCGCAGGGAAGCGCCAGGAGCCCTAATACTTACTGTCAACACAAAAGATGCGGCCCCAGGGGCTGCCTGGGCAACACCCAGCAGGGCTGGCCTGGAGCTCTGGCCACCAGAGCCTGCCCTGCCCGTCCCCAGCCGCACTCTGCTCCTGCTCCCCACGGAGCCTCACCCTGAGCCCGAGGCTCTCTCCATCTGAGCACAGGAGGCGGTGAAGGGGAGAGGACCGTCTCCCAGAGCACGGGGAGACGTGTGAAGTCACATGAGTCCCCTTTCTTGGGGGGCAAAGGTGGTCCCTACAGCAACTCCCAGAAGGGGTCCTGGGACGCTGCCCAGTGCAGCGACCCCCAGCCTGCAGAGTGGTTTAGGACGCCAGTTCGCCAGTTTGCACAGCCGTGTCCCCGCTCAGCCGGGCTCTTTCGGGCCAGGCTGGCCTCAGCTCCGCACACCTGAGCAGTGGGCCTGCCTGTGAGCCTACCTCATCCTGCACTTGCTTCCCTCTTGTTGGGGACAAATCCCTCGGATGGGGGCGCATCTTGTCATGAGACACTGGTATCCCCAAGCCAGAGGCCCTCTCAGGGGTGGGTAAGGGTGGGCCCTGAGTGGGGGAGCTTCATGTCAGGGGGGATGTGCACCCGACCACGGCGTGATGGGGTGGTCGGCGGCGGGCATTTCTCTGGCCAAGTGATGGAGACCCAGATTCACTGGGCCTGTCACCCGCCCAAGGAGGGCCCTGTGTTTAACCAATTTGTGTGGAAATGGCCCTGATGGAGAGGAGGGATGCCGTGTACCCTGCATCTGTGTGGAACCCTCTGGTTTCTTCACGGTGGTGTGGGGCCAGGGGCTGGCAGCAGCTGGCCCCGGCCAGGCACAGGTGGGAGGGGCTGTGGGTCTGGGGTCAGGGGTGGTGAGACGGAGCGGCTATGCTCCTGGGAAACGCAGTCAGCCGGGGCCCCTGAGAGGAGAGAGAGGTGCCGCGCCAGGACCTGCGGTTTCCACGCATCGGCGTTCCCACCGGGAAAGTGGAACAGGATGCAGAGCAACCCAGCACCCCTCGCTGAGCGCCGGCCCCACCAGGGACATCAGGACACGGCCCCACCTCCCACTCCCCATGAAGCACAGGCTTGGGCTGAGCATGGAGACTCCCGGCAGACGCAAGGAAGGAATTCCAGGGCCGCGTAAAGGGGGTGCCCCTGCCCCAGCCCAGCAGAGAGGGGTCTGAGGGGTCAGCCTTGTCCACTGAGGCAGTGAGAGGTCGTGGGGGCCTGGCCACTGGAGGGGAGCACCTGGCTTGGCCCCAGTCAGGCTGGCGGATGAGGCCCTGCCTAGAGGTGGTGGACACACAGGTGACCTGTGGCAGCCGTCCCAGCACTAGGTCCCCAGGCCTCCCACTTGCCATGATTGATGGTTCTAACGCGGAGCTGGCGCTGGTCTTGGGTTTCTCCTAAGTCACACCTGGAAGCCTCCCCGAGTGCGTGTGCCCCTCTCCCCAACAAAGCTGGTCTTTGTCCTTCTCTGAGGGACGCACGGGATGGGGCCAAACCCTCTCTCTGGGGTGGCCGGGGTCATGGGCGCCAACGCCTTTTCCTGATTCCATTCTCCTGCCCTGAGCCAGCTTCCCTGTCACAGGGCGATGAGGCCCCACCCTGAATTCATGGACAGGGAGGGTGGGGGTCAGCGCAGGGCCACTGAACAGCTGCAGCTCTCTGCCAGAACCTTCCATCCCGGCGGAGGCCTTGCTCTCTCTCACACTGGGTGATGGGGAGGCCTGAGCCATCACGTGGCCGCCATCCTGCAGCCCACGGAGACCCGCCGCCAGTGCCCCGAATAGGCCGCCGAAGGAGGGGTGGCTGACTGTCTGCTTCTCACCGACTCCCGTCCCCTCTTCCCGCAGAGACCCAGGGCAACACGGAGCTGAGCTGGGCGAGCGCAGAGGCTGCCGCGGACGGTCAGAGGGAGGCTGTTGGTACGCGGCCCAGGCTCCTGGAGCAAGTGAAAGGGGCTCCGGGCGGCCGGAGGGGGCCAGAGCCCTCTCCACATCACCCACATGTCACACAGAGACCCTCCCCATCCCATCTGCCCAAGGAGGTGGCAAGGAGGGGCCAAAAACCACTGAGGTGCAGAGCAGAGAGGCTCACACGCTCACACACACTCACACGAGTGCACACACATGTTCTCACACACGTGTATGCACATGTTCATATTCACATGCATGTGCACACATACTCATGCTCACAGAGTGGTCGGGCACACATTCACACTCTTGTGTGCACACTCATGTGTGCACACACACGCATACCCACTAATGTGTCCAGATTCACACACTCACATGTACACTCACTCCCACACACTCATACATGCACACACATCCACACACTCAAACGTTCGCACACTCACACTTGCATGCATGTGGGCACACCCACACACTCACATTCACACACTCACACATGTACACTCACATCCACACACTCATATGTGCACACACGTCCACACACTCACACAGTCACATACATCTCACACACTCATTCACACACGTGTACACACTCACACTTGCAGGCATGTGGGCACACCCACAAGCTCACACTCACACTCTCACACACGTGTGCATACACACACCCACAGGGCAACGACCACATGGAAAAACTCAGGGCAGGAGCACGTCTCAGGCAGACAGGAGGGTCCAGCAGGGGACACCTTAGTCCTGGGGCTCCCTGGGCTGGGTCAGTCCTGGCCTGTGGCTCCCTGCTGCCCCAGGGTGGCCAGAGAGGAGGGTAGGGGTCCCAGGAAGGGGTGTCCCCAGCCAGTCCCTGCCTGGCTGAGTTCCCGGAGTGACCTGGTTTTCTCTGCAGCCCAGCACATGATCTTCATCCCACCCATCACTGTCTTCCCCACCATGAGCCGTAAGTGGACACCACCCATTGCTAACGGGGGCGGGGGTGTTTGCCAGGGGGTCACAGATCTGGATTAAAGCTGGCACAGTGTGGGGCAGCCGGCAGCTGGGTGGCCGTCCCTGTGGACAGTTCTCCTGGGACTGACTCTGGGGTGCTGGGCAGGCCGTCACGGGTCTTGGAGAGAAGCAGAGGAGCTGAGGGGAGGAG
This sequence comes from Ceratotherium simum simum, assembly GCF_057802395.1. Lineage (NCBI taxonomy): Eukaryota > Metazoa > Chordata > Mammalia > Perissodactyla > Rhinocerotidae > Ceratotherium > Ceratotherium simum. The sequence goes on along the minus strand of NC_141933.1, from coordinate 809,053 downwards.
GCAGGTATGTCGGATAGAGGCGGCTGCCCTTCTGGCTCCCCTTTCCCAAATTGGGCACCTTGTCCTGGGGAAGGCGCCTGTGGGCAGCTGGGCATGGGCAGTGGCGTCTGGCGGGGGCCCCACCATGTGCTCCCCACAGCCGCGAACCCGGCGCACAACGGGCGGGTGTGTAGCACCTGGGGCGACTTCCACTACAAGACCTTCGATGGCGACATTTTCCGCTTCCCCGGCCTCTGTAACTACGTCTTCTCCGCACACTGCGGCGCCGCCTACGAGGACTTCAACATCCAGCTCCGCCGCAGCCTGGCCAGCTCCAGGCCCACTATCACCCACGTCGTCCTCAAGACCCAGGGGCTGGTGGTGGAGATCTCCAATGGCTCTGTCCTCATCAACGGGCAGCGGTGAGCCCGGGGCTGGGAGGAGCCAGGACTCCGGGGTGGGCTTGGGGCTCAGAGCCGGAGGGGGGGGCACTGGACGCCGTCCCACACCCCGGCCGTGGGAGGACCAGAACTTTCCGCCCCAGGGAGGACCTACCCTACAGCCGTGCTGGACTTGTGGTGGAGCAGACCAGCGTCTACGTCAAAGTCAACGTCCGGCTGGCGCTGACCTTCACGTGGAACGGGGAGGACAGCGCTCTGGTGAGGATGCCCCAACCCCAGGCCCCTCTCAACACAGCTGGGGGAGCCCCCGCAGGTGGACAGTGGGAGAGCCTTGCGGTCCCCCGGGGTCAGTGGGGATGGGGCCCTGCCTGGCCAGCAGAGGCTGGAGCTGCCCCTCCCATGCCCTCAGCTGGAGCTGGACCCCAAGTATGCCAACCAGACGTGCGGCCTGTGTGGGGACTTCAACGGGCTGCCTGCCATCAATGAGTTCTACGCCCACAGTGAGTGCTGCCCGGGGTCAGGGCGTGGCAGGCAGCCGAGGGCCAGACAGTCCCAGGGAGGCCAGGAGGGCCAAGGGGGGGTGGCGTCACCCAGGCCGTTGGCAGGGAGCAAATTGGAGTGGAGGCAACGCTCAACCCAGTGATGCCCCAGAATGAAGTTTCAGGGGGTCCTGGGCATGGGCAGGGGGTCCCCTGGCAGCCATGCCCCACACTGCCCCCAGAGCCCCTCAGCGCCCCCACACCAAGCGCCGCGTCTCTGCAGACGCCAGGCTGACTCCTGTACAGTTCGGGAACCTGCAGAAGCTGGACGGGCCCATGGAGCAGTGCCAGGACCCCCTGCCCTCCCCAGCTGACAACTGCACCGACGAGGTGAGCGCCTCTCAGGGGCCCGGGCTCCCTGTGGCCCCTGTCCCCAGGTGTGGGGATAGCGGGGCGGGGACTCACCTCCTGGGGGTGGGACCTCGGGTGTCCAGGCGAGAGAGGGTCTCCTAGCCCCGGGCGGCAGAGACTTGGCCTCCACTCTCGAGGCACACCCTCTGCACCCACACGCCTCCGCGTGTGTGCCACTGCCACACATGCTCAGCATGTGGGCCATGTGCTTGCGGGAGTGTGTGTGTCTTGGGCTGCATGTGTGTGCAAATCTGTGCCCATAAACACAGTCCCACCAAGAGTGGGCACTCAGGGGGCCCAGGGCAGGAAAGCCCTTCCAAGGACCCGGGAGGACCCCACCTTTGGAAATGGCCTGGAAGCTCCAGGATCCCCCAGAACCAGCAGAATCCCCAGGCCTGAAATCAGGACGTGGGCCTGTGGCCCACTCCCAGCCGGCCGGGGGGTGGGGAGGGAGGATGTTCATCAACAGCCAGCACTGACTCTACGGGGGCTGCCTGAGGGTGGACGGGCACCTCCGCCTCCCCCTCCTCTGAGCCACCTCCAGGCGCAGAGTCTGCACCTTTCCTGGTTGTTGACACCATGGGCAGGGGTGTCCTGGAGCCCTGGATGGGTGGGGGGAGTCCAGTGTCATGGGTCACTCCCCAGAGCCAAGCAGAGTTCAGCACCCAGCAGTGGCAAGTTCACAGTGGTTGACTGGATGGATGGGTAGGTGGGTGGGTGGGTGGATGGATGGATGAAAGGATATCTGGATGGATGGATGGGTAGGTGGGTGGGTGGATGGATGGATGGATGGATGGATGGATGGATGGATGGATGGATAGATGGACGGATGGAGGAATAGGTGGATGGGTGAATGGGTAGGTAGATGGACAGATGGATGGATGAATGGAGGGATGGGTGGATGGATGGATAGGTGGATGGAGGGATGGGTGGATGGATGGATAGGTGGATGGAGGGATGGGTGGATGGATGGATAGGTGGATGGAGGGATGGGTGGCTGGAGGGATAGGTGGATGATGGATGGGTGGGTGGATGGAAGGAACCCCAAGAAGAAGAGGCTCCCTGGCTGGGGTGGGGAATGCAGGGTTGGTGTCCCTGCACGATCCTGCGTGGAGGGCAGAAGGTGCCTAGCCTTTGTGCTCCCCAGGAGGGTATCTGCCGCCGCACCCTGCTGGGCCCGGCCTTCGCCCAGTGCAATGGGCTGGTGGACGCCGATGTGTACGTGGCCGCCTGCACCCAGGACCTGTGCCGCTGCCCCACCTGCCCATGTGCCACCTTTGCCGAGTACTCCCGCCAGTGTGCCCATGCGGGGGGCCAGCCACAAAACTGGAGGGGCCCTGACTTTTGCCGTGAGTGTCCCCCACCAGGGCCTGGGCTGGGGCCCCAATGGGGGCCAGCCTGTGCCCTGTACCCACGCTGGGTCCCTGGGGAAGGGGTGAGGGATGAGACCCTTGGGTCTGGCTGGGGACACAGGGCAGGCAGAGCCACTCAGGGGGCCCACCAGCAAGAGGGTGGGCTGGGGAGCAAAGGGGGATATGCAAGGCCAGGGGTGTCTGGGGGCCCTGAGGAAGGACCCGGCCGGGGCACAGTGAGCTGAGCTCACCCTAGACCCTAGGTGGGCATGAGAGGGCTGTCCCAGGAGACACTGGGCCTCGTGCTCCCTTCGCCTCCCACCTCACCCAGAAGACGGCTGGGGGCCAGGACAAGTGGGGCCACGGCTCCTGAGAAGAGGGGCTCCCTGGGCCCAGCTGTGGCTTTGGGGACCCCTCGTGGCACATGGAAGACAGGAGCAGAGGTGTCTGTCTGCCTGCCGGGTGCCTGGGTGGCCTCCTGAGGGCCCAGCGTTGCCTCTTCCCTGCAGCCCAGATGTGCCCCCTCAGCCTGCAGCACCAGGAGTGCGGCTCACCGTGTGCCGACACCTGCTCCAACCCTGAGCACTCGCAGCTCTGCGAGGACCACTGCGTGGACGGCTGCTTCTGCCCCCCAGGCAGGTCCTCCTGGCCCTTGAGGACTGTCCTCACCCGGGACCTTTGCCCCCACCCCATGGCTGCCTCCGGTCACTGTGTTTCCAACACCCGCCCCAGCCTCGGCTGACCCACTCCTGCCCCCCCAGGCACAGTGCTGGACGACGTCACCCACACGGGCTGCCTGCCCCTGGAGCGCTGCTCCTGTACCCACAGTGGCCGCATCTATGCCCCAGGGGCCTCCTTCACCACCAGCTGCAGCTCCTGGTAGGCCCCCAGCCGGCCCTGCCCCTGCCCCTGCTCCTGCCTAGGGCGGGGGTGCATGGGGTGGGGTCCGCCTCCGCCTCACTGTGCACCCTCTTCTCACGGCCTCTTTTCCCCCAGCACCTGCTCCAGGGGGCTGTGGCAGTGCCAGGACCTCCCATGCCCAGGCACCTGCTCCGTCCAGGGCGGCTCCCACATCTCCACCTACGATGAGAAACTCTACGATGTGCACGGAGACTGCAGCTACATCCTGTCCAAGGTGGGTCCCGCGGGGCTGCGGACATCAGGCCCCACCTGCTGGGCCCCTCGGCCTCCTCTGCTCCAGGGAAGGGCCCTATGATGGCCGTCAAAGTGGGTGAAGCCCCTGCGGCCCCCTCCCATCCTGAGAGAAAGGCCCCAGGCTCACACTCACGGGGGCTGAGGGGCCCCCGGCCCTGAGGAAGCTGCCTGGAGATGACCGCAGGTGCCAGAGGCCACCACGAGCCACTGGCCGCCTCCAACCTGCATGGGCGTTCCCGGGCACAGGGGCACCACACACACACACACATGCAGCCCCTCTCTGCCGTGTGGGGGCCGGCTGTCCCCCAACGAACTGGTGGGCTTTGCCTCGTCAGAAATGTGCAGACAGTAGCTTCACCGTGCTGGCTGAGCTGCGGAAATGCGGCCTGACGGACAACGAGAACTGCCTCAAGACGGTGACACTCAGGATGACCGGCAGTGGGGACACAGTAAGGGTCGGGGACACAGTGAGGGTCGGAGAAACGGTGAGGGTCGGGGCCGGAAGAAGGGCAGGGATGACAGGACAGAGATGGGGAGGACGGGCTCCAGCTCCCTCCCTAGATCCCACAGCCCCAGGGACCACCGCCCTCCCAGCCACACGGAGGTTGAGGGTCGGAGGGGGTTCGGAGGTTCGAGGTTGCAGACAGGGTGGCCAGCGCTCCCTCGTCTGTGAGCTGGCGGGCCCCTCCCCACACTGACTGCGGCCCTGCCTCCTCTCGCCAGGCCATCCAGATCCAGGCCAACGGCGGGGTGTTCATGAACTCCATCTACACACAGCTGCCTGTGTCAGCAGGTACGCGGCCCCTGGGGCAGCTGGGCCTGTGCAGCCAGGCAGGCGCCTCCAGAGTGACCGTCCACTCCCAGAGCCTGAGCAGAACCAGGCTGGGCCCTTGCTAGTTCTTTGTGGCCTCGGGCAGTTTCAGAACACCCCATGGTTGGTTTCTTATCTGCAAAGTGAGGATGTCAGTGGTCCTACCGAGGCTGCTTTGGGGACCCTGTGTTGAGCACACTTGGTGGCCGGCCTCTCAGGGAGCATCAGCAGTCACTCATGACCCGAGCACACATGTGAGCTCCTGCCTGGCTCCAGATCCCAGGGTGGTGGCTGGGGTCCACCAGATACCTGACTCACTCCAGCCCATCCTCTACGGGCCCATCCCCGCCTCCTGGGCCGTCCTGGAAGCACGGGGGCTCAGGCATCGGTGGTCAGCCTGGCCAGGCCTGGCCTCCGTGTAGCCTCTGACCACCCCCTGCATCCACAGCCAACATCACCATCTTCAGGCCCTCGTCCTTCTTCATCCTGGTCCAGACGGGCCTTGGGCTACAGCTGCAGGTGCAGCTGGTGCCTCTCATGCAGGTGTACCTCAGGCTGGACCCCTCCTACCGAGGCCAGATGTGTGGTAAGACTCGGCGGGAGGGCTCGGAGGGGCAGGGGCAGTGGGGATGACTCAGCTCCAGGCTGCAAGCAGCAGGGCGGGCAGAGTCTGGCAGGAGATGGGGATCAGGGAGGCAGCTGCTCCCAGAGACCCCTGCACCAGCCCAGGGCACCCGATGTCTGGCCCGTGGCAGGAGGGAGGTGGCCCTGGAGGACAGTGAGCAAGCCACGCAGCCCTCACTTGGGCGGGCTGTGCGCAGGGGCTGACGCCCACCAGGGCTTATCTGCAGATGGTTCTGGAACCAAAACCCTGGGTTGGGGCTCTTGGCCAGTCTGCCTTGTGGCGGCACCCGGAGGAACTGCAGGGCAGGGGGAGTACGGCCGAGCTGGACGGCCAGCTAACGTTCCCCCGTCCCCAGGCCTGTGCGGGAACTTCAACCAGAACCAGGCCGACGACTTCCGGATCCTCGGTGGCGTGGTGGAGGGCACAGCCGCCCCCTTTGCCAACACCTGGAAGACCCAGGCCGCCTGCCCCAACGTCAAGAACAGCTTCGAGGACCCCTGCTCCCTCAGCGTGGAGAACGGTAACCCACCCCTGGGAGCCCTAGGGTTACCCCGGGTCCGGGCCTGGGGGCTACCCATCTTCGCAGGAAGCCTCATCTCACCCGGGCTCCGGAACTGGAGGGTCTGGGGAGACCCCCATATCCAGGCGTGCATGCAGGCGGGAGGGCTGGGGGTGAGCAGGGAGGGGGCGCTGAGAGCCCGTCTCTGGGAGCAGCACCTTCCCGCCCCGTAAGCAGTGCCCACACGGCACGGTGGGTGAGCCCCAAATTCCAATTCAGTTTCCCAGGGCCGAGGGGCCCCCACAGGCCTGTGTGTTCGGAGCGGAGGCTGCTGGAGGTGTGCGGGTGCACGGGGAGTGAGGTGGGCACAGGGAGCCGGCGGCCGCTAAGCTGTGCCCAGTGACCATCAGCCCGCCCGCCTCCCCTCTTCCAGAGAACTACGCCCAGCACTGGTGCTCGCTGCTGACCCACCCTGCCGGCGCCTTCTCGCCCTGCCACACCATCGTCAACCCTGCACCCTTCCACTCGGTGAGACCCTGGTGGGCTGGTGCTGGAGCGGGACCTGCCCCGCCTGGAGCCGTCCCTCCCCAGCCACCCCTTCGGGGTCCCTCTCTCACGGACGGCCCCCGACACAGCGGGCCGGGCCAGTCAGTCCCACTCTCGGCCATGCTCTGGGCTCTGGGCTCTGGGCACCAGCACTGTTGGTGTGTTTGTTGCCGTAACTAAGGACCACACACTGGATGGCTAAAACCTGGAGACATTTATCCTCTCACATTCTGGAGGCCAGAAGTCCAAAGTCAAGGTGTCACAGGGCTGTGCTCTCTCTGGAGGCTCCAGGGGAGAGTCCTTCCTGCCTCTTCCAGCTTCCGGGGGCTCCTGCGTTCCTGGCTTGTGGCCACTGCACCCCAATCTCTGCCTCGGTCATCACATGGCCTTCTCTCTGTGTCTGTCTCTCCCTGTGTGACTGTGTCCAAGTCTCTTATAAGGACACCAGGCATGTTGGATCAGGGCCCACCCTAATGACCTCATCTTAATTGCGTCTGCAAAGATCCTATTTCCGATAATCTCACGTTCACAGGCCCCGGGGGTTAGGACTTCCATATACCTTTTTGGGGGACACAATTCAACCCACAAAGGCCAGGTCACAGGCCACTTTTCCAGAAGCGAAAGCCCTAAGTGCACATGACTCCAGCCTCAAGGAGTCTGTCTGCAGGTGGAGGACCCAGGCCACCTCTGCCCATTTGGGGGTGGCGCACCTCCACCCTGCCGTCCAGCCTACCCCACCTCCGGCCGTCTCTTGCCTTCAGTCTCTCCCCACCCCACTCCATTCACGCCCTCACATGCAGCACCACCAGTGACAGATCTAGAATTCAAGCTGGACCCTGCCCTGCCCTTCAAGACCCCTCCCCAGACCCCATCCTCAGCCCGGCTCCACGCCTTCCCGCTGGGCCCGGGCCCAGCCTCTCCCACCACAGAGTGTGCAGCTTGTCTCCCTGGTGGCCTCGCACAAAGCACAGGGGGCTGTCCCCCAGGAGGACCCACCGCCTTCAGTCTGCGCCATGAGCCCTCCTGGGGGGTGGAGCTCCCAGCCCAGCTGGCCGTCCCAGGAAGGACAGACTGGGAGGGGTGGGACCCTGGTGGGCTGGAGTCCCTGACGGCCCCCTGATGTCCCCGTCCCCAGAACTGCATGTTCGACACGTGCAACTGCGAGAAGAGCGAGGCCTGCATGTGCGCGGCTCTGTCCTCCTACGTGCGGGCCTGCGCTGCCAAGGGCGTGCTGCTCCGCGGCTGGAGGGACGACGTCTGCAGTGAGTGCCCCCGCGCCGTCCTGGCTTCACCCGGCAGGGGCGGGGGGCGCTGGGGACCCCGGGGGGCAGCGACCCCCACCCACATGTTCTCAGCGAGGGCTTGGCGCTTCCTCCTCCGGTCCAGCCAAGAACCTTGTGCCCTTACCATCCCGAGTTCCAGAGGGGGAAACCGAGTCCCAGGCCACTTCAAACCCAGTTTGGACATGGTAAAGCGACGCCAGACAGGGCCACTCAGCCACTGACCCCTGTGTCGCCCTCCACACCCCACCTCTAGCCAAGTACATGAGCAGCTGCCCCAAGTCCCAGACCTATGCCTACGTGGTGGACGGCTGCCAGCCCACCTGCCGCAGCCTGAGCCAGGCCGACGTCACCTGCGGCATCGCCTTCGTGCCAGTGGACGGCTGCACCTGTCCCTCGGGCACCTTCCTGGACGACGCCGGCGCCTGTGTGCCCGCCGAGGCCTGTCCCTGCTACTTCCGCGGCTCCGTGGTGGCTCCGGGAGAGGTCGTGCACGACGACGGCGTGGTGTGGTAAGGGGCCGGCCAGGCCAGCCCTGAGCCCTTCCGGGAAGAGGAGCCTCTCCCCTGGCCCGGGAGGGTGTCCTGAGGGCCGGGGACCACGGAAGGTGCGGCGCGTGCGCGGCGGGCGGCTCTCACTCTGGGGCCGGCCCGGGGTGCCCCCCATCGCCTCCCCGGTGGCTCCTTTACCAGCTGAGGCCACGTCCTCATCTTCGAGTCCAAGCTGCCTTCTTGCACACCTGTTGCCCGTTTACTCGAGCACCTCCGCGGGATTTGGGGCCTCGCTGCGACCCTGGCAGTGGGCACCGTCCTTTCCTCAGACGAATCCTGGCGGGCCCAGCCGGCAGAGATCCGGGTGGGGGTCTGTGGGCAGTGGGCAGCGGGCCCAGACCAGGTTGCCCATCTCTCATAGCTCCTGTGTGAGTGGGAAACTGAGCTGCCTGGGAGCCGAGGAGGAGACGAGCACAGGTACCTTCCTCCCTCCGAGCCCTGCCTGGGACCCCCGGAACCCCACCCGGGGTGGCAGGGGGGTGCTTCTGTTGGCCTCAGGGTGGGGGTCCTGCCCACACCAGCGGGCTCCTCCCAGTGTGCCATCCCTCCGCAGGGTGTGTGGCTCCCATGGTGTACCTGGACTGCAGAAACGCCTCAGCGGGCACACCCGGGGCCGAGTGCCTCAGGAGCTGCCACATGCTCGACGTGGACTGTGTGAGTTGGCCAGGGAGGGCACAGCCCCTGCGCTGCCTGGAGAGCATGCCCACCCCTAAGCCTGGGCACCCCTGGGTTGGGCAGCGTCCCCTCCCCTCGGTGTCCCCCGGGCCCCAGCAAGGGACGAGCCACTGACCATTTCCCACTCGTCCACAGTTCAGCACCCACTGTGTGTCTGGCTGCGTCTGCCCCCCGGGGCTGGTGTCGGACGGGAGTGGGGGCTGCGTGGCTGAGGAGGACTGCCCCTGTCTGCACAACGAGGCCACATACAAGCCCGGGGAGACCATCAGGGTGGACTGTAATACCTGGTGGGTCGAGGGGCTGCAGAGGGGAGGGCGTGGGCAGAGACCACAGGGACAGCGGGCCTGAGCTGGCCTCAGCGAGGGGGGTCCTTGGCAGGGAGCAGGAGAGGAGCTGAGGCCTGGTGCTGTCCCCACCCCTTAGAAGCCCTGGGCAGTCCCGTTTGTCCTCTGGGAGGTGCCCCAGGGGCCTGGCCTCCTCTGCCCAGCAGATGGCAGGGGCCAGTTAAAGCTGACACCAGGACCACCAGCCCTGCACCCCAGGCGCCAAGGGCTGGGGAAGCCTCAAGACAGAAGCGCCACCGGCAGGTGGTGGGTCCTGTGAGCCCCACACTCACTGCTTCATTTGACCCCTCTCGAGCGTGGGGGGGCACCCCATGTCCCCATTTTATGAGCAGGGGCTGGGTCCCCGTCCTTGTCATGGAGGGGACTGGCTTGGCCACAGCGGCCCAGGGGGTAGGCTCCTGCCCAATGAGCATCGTGTCCTCCCCTCGCCACGCAGCACCTGCAGGAGCCGCAGGTGGGAGTGCAGCCATCGGCCCTGCCTGGGCACCTGCGTGGCCTACGGGGACGGCCATTTCATCACCTTCGACGGCGAGCGCTACAGCTTCGAAGGGAGCTGCGAGTACACACTGGCCCAGGTACGCGGCCCCCTCGCCCCTCCCAAGGGCCGGGCTTGGTTGGCCGTGACCCATGTTACCCAAGTCTCACCTCTCCCCGTCCCAGGACCACTGCGGGGGCAACGGCACCACCAACGGGACCTTCCACATCATCAGCGAGAACGTCCCCTGCGGGACCACGGGCATCACCTGCTCCAAGGCCATCAAGCTCTTCCTGGAGGTGCGAGTCCACCAGGAACCTTCTCCCTTCCTCTGCAGCCCACCCTGGCCCTCCAGCTGAATCCCTGGCCCTCCAGCTGAATCGTGTCTTGGGGCCGCCTAATAAATGGCCACACCCCGGGGACTTAAAACCAGAGAAATTCATTCCCTCACGGTTCCAAGGCCAGGTCTCTGACATCCAGGTGTCACGGGGCCGCGCTCCCTCGCAGGCTCCAGGGGAGGGTCCTGCCTGCCTCCCTCAGCTTCTGGGGCTGCAGACGTTCGTTCCCGGGCCTGGGGCTGCACTCCTCCTGTCTCTGCCTCATCTTCCCATGGCCTCCTCTCCGTGTGTCCTTTCTCCTTCTCTTCTCTTATGGGGACACCTGTCATTGGACTTAGGCCCACCCTAAATCCAGGATGACCTCATCTCGAGATCCTTCACTTAATCACATCTGCAAAGACCCTTTATCCACGTAAGAGCACATTCACAGGGGCCGGAGTTTAGGATGTGGACATGTCTTTTGGGGGCCTCCCTTCAGCCCACCACACCTAGAGATGCCCACTTCCGGCAGAAGAAGATCAGAGTTCCCAGGGCAGAGAGCAGAGCGGCTGGCTGGGGGGCGTTTCCCCCGAAAGAGTGGAGGAGCAGGAGGAAGGCAGCAGCGCTCAGGGATCAGCGGAGGCGGGGGGGTGGGGGACAGCCGGAGTTGGGGGCGGCAGGGGGTGAAGTGCTGGGCAGGGGAGCAAGGCCTTGGCCACAAAGAGCCTGAGGCAGCCACGCGGGCTCCCGCAGCCTCGCGCTGTGCCCTCTGCCTTCCTCTGCTCGCCTGTGGCCCCCAACTTTCCACGCAGCCTCCGGGCTCCCAGCACACCCTGCCCAGCCTCTCGTCCTGCATTCGCCGACTGTACCAGGAGCCCTGCTCATCCGTAACACCAGCCCCATGCTGGTGCTCTGGGGCCCCTGAGCACCCGTGGAGCCCCTGCCCTGGGCCATGGGGTGGGCTCTGGCCCCAGAGCTGGCCCCTGCAGCAGCTGCTTCCCCTGTGCCCTCGCAGAACTATGAGCTGATCCTCCATGAGGGCACCTACAAGGTGGTGCAAAGGGGGTCGGGCGGAGACCCGCCCTACAAGATCCGGTACATGGGCATCTACCTGACCGTCGAGACCCGCAGTGGCATGGTCGTGTCCTGGGACCGGAAGACCAGTGTGTTCATCCGGCTGCGCCAGGATTACAAGGTGTGGGCAGGCGGGCTATGGGATCCTCTCGGGCCTGGACAGAGCCCCCACTCCTAGACCTGGCCCTGCGGGGACCGTCTGGAAGCTGAGGGTCTGCTGAGGGTCAGCTGAGGGCTGGGGCCAACACATGCACAATGTCAGGTTCTGAAAAGGGGCATGTTCAGACCAAACCAACAAATGGGTGCGTCAGAGTCCTGGTTGGAAAGCCGCTCTTTGCTCTGTGGTCTCCCCACTCAGCAATACCACACCTGCTGGGCTGAGGTTCTGTGGGGGAGCAGGTGCCCACCCTCCTGCCCCCTGCTCACCGAAGGACCCTCCGTGTACCCCATCCTCCTGCAAGTTCACAGGGACTGCCCAGGGGAACCGGGTGCCCTGAAGTCACCCCTCCTGGGCCAGACTCTGTGCTGCTCCCTCGGGCTGCCCCCTGCAGCCCCAGCCCCCATGACCCAACTGTCCCTGCATCTGCAGGGGAGGGTCTGCGGGCTGTGCGGGAACTTCGACGACAACGCCGTCAACGACTTCACCACACGGAGCCAGTCCGTAGTGGGCAACGCACTGGAGTTTGGCAACAGCTGGAAGTTCTCCCCGTCCTGCCCGGATGCCTCGGCCCCCAAGGACCCCTGCACTGCCAACCCATACCGCAAGTCCTGGGCCCAGAAGCAGTGCAGCATCATCAACAGTGCCACCTTCGCCGCCTGCCGTTCTCAGGTGGGCTGAGAGGCGGGGCCCTGGGCTTAGCGGGCAGGGGCTGGGGGCTGACAGGTGTTGGGCTGCCTTCTTCCCTCCGGCGGGAGCTGGGTCTGGCCTGGGCTGGGCCTCTGAGGACAGTGGGTCATGGCCTTGACCATCGCTCAGAGCACACCTCTGGACCTCCCACCAGGCAGGCGCCCGCCTCCCCAGTCCTGGCACAGAGTCCCCTCTGCTTTCCTTGACCACACTCAGCCTCATTCCCTAGAAACAGGGCTCCGAGCCCCACAGGCCCTCAGAGTCACCTCCCATCCCCCCCACACTCTCCGACCTGACGGGAACCTTAGCGGAGCCTCCAGCCCAGCCTCACGTGTGCAGAGGATGTGACGGGCCTCAGACTCTCTTCCCAAAAGTCCTTCTTGAACGAGGACATGGTCTCGTGATCCGGGACCTGCACGCTGACGGGAGGGCGGCCTGGTAGGAGCGGCCTGCAGCTGACCAAGGTGTGGCTGTGCCAGGCCCCGACCCCTCTCATCCACGGCCCCTCTGGGTGCCCTGTCCGAGGGCTCGGAAAGTCCTATGTGAGCCTGACAAGCCATCCTTGCCCCAGGTGGTGCCATCAGCAGTGGCAAATTCGAGACTTGGGTGCCCTCTGGGCTCTGCCATCTGGGAGGGAGGAATGTGGTTGGGGGGCTGCCCCCACCCTGAGGAGACAGGCAGCCCCCCCATTTGTCAGGACAGGGTCACCAAGCAGTTGCGGGAGGGCTGGTCCGCAGAGGCAAGGGTCAGGGACAGGGGTGAGGTCAGAGGCCACCAGGGGCAGGAGTGAAGGTGTCCCGGTGGGCAGGGGACTCTGGCCCCAGCAGTCACCGATCTCAGATCACAGATGTGGGGGTTGAGGTCCAGACGGCTGTCCCATGACCTGAGGGGCGCACTGTCTCTCCTGGCTGAGCGGTCCCTCGCCCCCTGCCCTCAGGTCGACTCCACCAAGTACTATGAGGCCTGCGTGAGCGACGCGTGCGCCTGCAACTCGGGAGGCGACTGCGAGTGCTTCTGCACCGCGGTGGCCGCCTATGCCCAGGCCTGTCGCGACGTGGGCGTGTGCGTGACCTGGCGGACTCCCGACATCTGCCGTGAGTCGGGCTCTGTCCGTGGTGCTGAACGGCAGGCGAGGGGTGGCCGGAGGAGGCGAGGCAGCACGGGCCCCAGTGCCTGACCGCACACGTGTGCACACATGCATACCCAACACGCATGCACTTCAGGTGTGTGCACACGTCCATGTGCATAAAAACCAGACAGACAGGTTGCCCCAAACGAGATGGCTCAGTGAGGGACAGCAGTTCCGGGCGCAGGGCTGAGAAAGGAAAGGAGCAAAGGGCGGGCCCAGACCCCTGCACGCTGCCCACGGTAGGGACAAGGCCTGCAGGCACCCTTAGCCTCTCTCCTCCCCGCCCAGCCCTGTTCTGCGACTACTACAACCCACGCGGGGAGTGCGAGTGGCACTACGAGCCGTGCGGGGCCCCCTGCCTGAGGACCTGCCGGAACCCGAGTGGGCATTGCCTGCTGGACCTGCCTGGCCTGGAAGGTGAGGCCAGGCCATCCCGGGGGAGCCACCGGGCAGCACAACCACCTGGCCCGAGGGAGTGAGTCCGCTCCTGCCTGTGCCCACCCCAGGCTGCTACCCGAGGTGCCCACCCAGCAAGCCCTTCTTCAGCGAGGACCAGATGGAGTGCGTGGCCCAGTGCGGCTGCTACGATGAGGATGGCAACTACCACGAGGTCGGCTCCAGGGTCCCCACGGCAGAGAATTGCCAGAGCTGGTGAGCACGGGCCGGCTGGGGTACAGGAGCCAGCCGGGGAATGGGGGCAGGGCTGAGGTCAGGCCAGGCCGGGGCAGGAACACCGGCCCTGGCCCTGCTGACCCTCAGCTTGTCTCTCCTCCTCCCAGTGACTGCACCCCTGGCGGCCTCCAGTGCACGTACAGCCTCACGGGTAAGGAGGGGCCTGGTTGGGCTGGGGGCTGGGGGCTGGGGGCTGGGGGCTCGAGTGAGCCCTGTCCCTGCGCCTCTCCCAGCCTGCACTTGCACCTATGAGGGCAAGACCTACGGCTACGGGGACGTCATCTACAACACAACCGATGGACTGGGCGCCTGCCTGACTGCCATCTGCGGAAACAATGGAACGATCATCCGGAGAGTCGTGGAATGTCCTGGAACCGTGTCCACGACACCCTTCACCTTCACTACCACTGCGGCCCCGCTGTCCACGACAGGTGAGCCTGGCGGTCGTGCCACTTGTCCTGCCTTGCTCTCTCGAGCCCCTGGCCCCGGGTGATGGTCTGGATGACGAGGGAAGACCATGCAGGTGCTCGGTGCAGGCATCCTGGGCACAAGGGACTGCCAGGGTTCCGCAGAGGCCTGGGGGCCAGCCCTGTGGGTTGTGTCACCCCTCCTCCCAGGCACGGCTGGCGAGTGGGCAGAGGAGGCTGACTGGGTCCCCTGCCCTGTCCCCCCACAGGCCCAGCTCCCACCATCTCCACTGTGTGTGTGCACAAGCAATGCCACTGGTCTGACTGGTACGACAGCGGCCGTCCAGAGCCCGGCATGGGAGGGGGAGACTTCGAGACGTTTGTGAACCTGAGGCAGAGGGGCCACCAGGTCTGCCCAGCCCCTGAGGGTGTCGAGTGCCGGGCGCAGCAGCTCCCCGACAAACCCCTGCAGGAGCTGGGCCAGAAGGTGGAGTGTGACATGGCTCGGGGGCTCACGTGCCTCAATAGCGAGCAGAGCCCCCCGCTCTGCCACAACTATGAGTTGCGGGTCCTCTGCTGTGACTACGTGCCCTGTGGCACCTCCCCGGCCCTGGGCACCAGCCCCAGTCCCTCCCCCGGCAGCACCACCTGGGTGTCAACCCTCAAGTCCCTGCCCACCCCCACCCAGACCACGTCAACGAGAGAAAGCCCCCTCGGGTCGACGGCAGCCTCCACCTCGCAGACCCCACCTGCCATGCCTGCCACAACTGAGACCCAGGAGGTCGGCAGCTCCTCAACCCCGGCTGCCACCACCTGTCAGCCCAAATGTCAGTGGACAGGGTGGTTCGATGAGGATTACCCCAAGTCTGAGAAGGCCGGGGGGGACATCGAGTCCTACGACAGGATCAGGAGTGCGGGAGGGGCCGTGTGTGAGCGGCCTCAGGAGATAGAGTGCAGGGCCGTGCTCCTCCCCAGCATGCGCCTGGAGGACCTGGGCCAGCGAGTGCACTGCGACCCTAGGTTCGGCCTGGTCTGCAGGAACGAAGAGCAGGAGGGCGTGTTCAAGATGTGCTTCAACTACAAGATCCGCATGCTGTGCTGCAGCGACAGCCACTGTGGGGAAGCTGCCTCCACCTCCACTGCCACCACCGCTGCCACTGCCACCTCCACTGCCACCACCGCTGCCACTGCCACCTCCACTGCCACCACCGCTGCCACTGCCACCTCCACTGCCACCACCGCTGCCACTGCCACCTCCACTGCCACCTCCACCACCGCTGCCACCTCCACTGCCACTTCCACCACCACTGCCACCTCCACTGCCACCACCGCTGCCACTGCCACCTCCACTGCCACATCCACCACCACCACCGCCACTGCCTCCACCACCATGATTGCGACCACCGCCTCTACTGCCACCGCCACTGCCTCCACTGCCACTGCCACCACCACCACCACCACCGCTGCCACCTCCATTGCCACCTCCACTGCCACTGCCACCTCCACCACCACTGCCTCCACTGCCACCACCACCACCACCATGCCACCAGCCACAGAAACAGGCACATGGCTGGGCAGCAGCCCAGGGGTGACCACTGTGGTGCCTTTCCTCTCGACGAGATCAACATCCCAAGCCACATCCCTAAACCCCAGCCACACGGCCACACACAGGACGTCTGCCACCAGGAGCCTCACGGCTCCTCCAGGTTCCACAAAGCCCACCACCCCAGAGAGAGCCACGTCAGTCCTTCCAACTCGCACAACCCTGCAGGGGACCACAGGGGGCACCTCACAGGGACCCACCTCCAGGGCTCACGCGACTACAGGAGCACCAGCCAGCACAGCCAGCACCATCTCAACCAGCCCGCCACCCACCTCACGCACCAAGACGAGCACATCAGGAGCAGAGACGCCAACAGGAACTCTGGTACCAACGGCCACGACCGAGGCCAACACCAACCAGGGCACAACCAGCTGTCAGCCCAAGTGCGAGTGGACGGAGTGGTTTGATGTGGATTTCCCAACCTCGGGGGTCACAGGAGGCGACATGGAGACCTACGACAACATCAGGGCTGCGGGGGGCAGGATGTGCGCGGAGCCAAAGAGTATAGAGTGCCGGGCGGAGAATTACCCCGAGGTGAGCATTGACCGGATCGGGCAGGTGGTCAGCTGCAGCCTGCAGGCCGGGCTGGTATGCAGGAATGAAGACCAGCAGGGCAACTTCAACATGTGCTTCAACTACAACATCCGCGTGCTCTGCTGTGACTACGGCCACTGTCCCAGCACCCCGGCCACCACCACAGTCACTCCCCCGGGGACCACCCTGGGACTGACCTCCCCAACGGCCAGTGGCACCAATGCCCAGTCCATGACCACCCCGAGCCCCAGCACAGGCCCCAGCACAGTGACCTCCGGGTGCCAGCTCTCCTGCCACTGGACCAACTGGCTGGATAGTGACCAGCCCTTTCCTGGCTACAATGGGGGTGACATCGAGACCTACTATCACATCGTGGGTGCAGGAGGCCAGCTCTGCTTGGAGCCAGTAGCCATCGAATGCGAGGCCGTCCTCTATCCCGAAATACCCCTCGGGCAGCTGGGCCAGGTGGTGCAGTGCAACGTGGATTACGGGCTCATCTGCAGAAACAGCTGGCAGAGCGGAGGCCAGACCTGCCTCAACTACCACATCCGCGTGCGCTGCTGTGATGACTACAGCCACTGCCCCAGCTCAGCTGCCTCCGAGACCACCACACCATCCCTCAGACCCTCCACCACCAGCACCAGCACGGGCACGTGGTCATCGGGAGTGACAGGAGTCAGGTCCACAGCCACCACCCAGATACACCTCTCCTCCACAAGGACCAGGGAGACAGGACCCTCCTCTCCCAGGACCACCCAGAGCGTCTCCATCCCCACCGCTGAGACAGGTCCCTCATCTTCCGGGACTACTCAGACTGTCTCCACCACTCAGACACCTCTCACCTCCCTCAGGACCACTGAGGTCACTGTACTCAGAACTGAGACAGGACCCTCCTCCCCCAGGACCACCCAGAGCGTCTCCATCCCCACCGCTGAGACAGGTCCCTCATCTTCCGGGACTACTCAGACTGTCTCCACCACTCAGACACCTCTCACCTCCCTCAGGACCACTGAGGTCACGGTACTCAGAACTGAGACAGGACCCTCCTCCCCCAGGACCACCCAGAGCGTCTCCATCCCCACCGCTGAGACAGGTCCCTCATCTTCCGGGACTACTCAGACTGTCTCCACCACTCAGACACCTCTCACCTCCCTCAGGACCACTGAGGTCACTGTACTCAGAACTGAGACAGGACCCTCCTCCCCCAGGACCACCCAGAGCGTCTCCATCCCCACCGCTGAGACAGGTCCCTCATCTTCCGGGACTACTCAGACTGTCTCCACCACTCAGACACCTCTCACCTCCCTCAGGACCACTGAGGTCACTGTACTCAGAACTGAGACAGGACCCTCTTCCCCCAGGACCACCCAGAACGTCTCCATCCCCACCACTGAGACAGGTTCCTCATCTTCCGGGACTACTCAGACTGTCTCCACCACTCAGACACCTCCCATCTCCCTCAGGACCACTGAGGTCACTGTACTCAGAACTGAGACAGGACCCTCCTCCCCCAGGACCACCCAGAGTGTCTCCATCCCCACCGCTGAGACAGGTCCCTCATCTTCCGGGACTACTCAGACTGTCTCCACCACTCAGACACCTCTCACCTCCCTCAGGACCACTGAGGTCACTGTACTCAGAACTGAGACAGGACCCTCCTCCCCAAGGACCACCCAGAGGGTCTCCAGCCCCACCACTGAGACAGGTGCCTCCTCCCCAAGGACCACCCAGAGGGTCTCCATCTCTAGTCCCTCTCCCTCCCCTGGGACCCCAGCCACAACCACCCAGCCAGCCCCATCCAGTGCCCCCACCAGAACCCACATAATGACCACCCCTTGGTCCCCACCCACTCAGTCTCCCTTTCAGACCACGCTGCCCTCTAGCTCCCCACCGCCCAGCTCCCTCACATCCACACCAGCCACCTCACCCTCCGAGGGATGCAGGCCACAGTGCGCGTGGACAGACTGGCTGGACCAGAGCTACCCGGTGCCGGGGGCCTCTGGGGGGGACTTTGAGACCTATGCCAACATTCGGGCGACCGGCGAGGCCATCTGCCAGCAGCCCCTGGACCTGGAGTGTCGGGCTGAGACGCAGCCCAACGTCCCGTGCAGGATCTGGGCCAGGTGGTCCAGTGCAACCTGAGCTTCGGGCTGGTGTGCCACAACCGTGACCAGAGCGGCCCATTCAAGCTGTGCCTCAACTACCACATCCGCGTGCTCTGCTGCAACTACAGCCACTGTCTCAGCACCCCGGCCACCACCACACTGAGCCCCCAGGGGACCAGCCTGGGACTGATCTCCCCAGCGGCCACTAGCACCACTGCCCAGCCCCCGACCAGCCCCAGCACTGCAGGCCCCAGCACAAGCCTCAGCACAACGACCTCCGGGTGCCAGCCCGCCTGCCACTGGACTGACTGGCTGGACAGTGACCGGCCTCTGCCCGGCCGCTACAGGGGCGACATCGAGACCTACTACCACATCGTGGGCAGGGGAGGCCAGCTCTGCTTGCGGCCGGTGGCCATCCAATGCGAGGCCGTCCTCTATCCGGAAATACCCCTCGGGCAGCTGGGCCAGGTGGTGCAGTGCAACGTGGATTACGGGCTCATCTGCAGAAACAGCTGGCAGAGCGGAGGCCAGACCTGCCTCAACTACCACATCCGCGTGCGCTGCTGTGATGACTACAGCCACTGCCCCAGCTCGGCCGCCTCCGAGACCACCACACCATCCCTCAGACCCTCCACCACCAGCACCAGCACGGGCACGTGGTCATCGGGAGTGACAGGAGTCAGGTCCACAGCCACCACCCAGATACACCTCTCCTCCACAAGGACCAGGGAGACAGGACCCTCCTCTCCCAGGACCACCCAGAGCGTCTCCATCCCCACCGCTGAGACAGGTCCCTCATCTTCCGGGACTACTCAGACTGTCTCCACCACTCAGACACCTCTCACCTCCCTCAGGACCACTGAGGTCACTGTACTCAGAACTGAGACAGGACCCTCCTCCCCCAGGACCACCCAGAGCGTCTCCATCCCCACCGCTGAGACAGGTCCCTCATCTTCCGGGACTACTCAGACTGTCTCCACCACTCAGACACCTCTCACCTCCCTCAGGACCACTGAGGTCACTGTACTCAGAACTGAGACAGGACCCTCCTCCCCAAGGACCACCCAGAGGGTCTCCAGCCCCACCACTGAGACAGGTTCCTCATCTTCCGGGACTACTCAGACTGTCTCCACCACTCAGACACCTCTCACCTCCCTCAGGACCACTGAGGTCACTGTACTCAGAACTGAGACAGGACCCTCCTCCCCAAGGACCACCCAGAGGGTCTCCATCTCTAGTCCCTCTCCCTCCCCTGGGACCCCAGCCACAACCACCCAGCCAGCCCCATCCAGTGCCCCCACCAGAACCCACATAATGACCACCCCTTGGTCCCCACCCACTCAGTCTCCCTTTCAGACCACGCTGCCCTCTAGCTCCCCACCGCCCAGCTCCCTCACATCCACACCAGCCACCTCACCCTCCGAGGGATGCAGGCCACAGTGCGCGTGGACAGACTGGCTGGACCAGAGCTACCCGGTGCCGGGGGCCTCTGGGGGGGACTTTGAGACCTATGCCAACATTCGGGCGACCGGCGAGGCCATCTGCCAGCAGCCCCTGGACCTGGAGTGTCGGGCTGAGACGCAGCCCAACGTCCCCGTGCAGGATCTGGGCCAGGTGGTCCAGTGCAACCTGAGCTTCGGGCTGGTGTGCCACAACCGTGACCAGAGCGGCCCATTCAAGCTGTGCCTCAACTACCACATCCGCGTGCTCTGCTGCAACTACAGCCACTGTCTCAGCACCCCGGCCACCACCACACTGAGCCCCCAGGGGACCAGCCTGGGACTGATCTCCCCAGCGGCCACTAGCACCACTGCCCAGCCCCCGACCAGCCCCAGCACTGCAGGCCCCAGCACAAGCCTCAGCACAACGACCTCTGGGTGCCAGCCCGCCTGCCACTGGACTGACTGGCTGGACAGTGACCGGCCTCTGCCCGGCCGCTACAGGGGCGACATCGAGACCTACTACCACATCGTGGGCAGGGGAGGCCAGCTCTGCTTGCGGCCGGTGGCCATCCAATGCGAGGCCGTCCTCTATCCGGAAATACCCCTCGGGCAGCTGGGCCAGGTGGTGCAGTGCAACGTGGATTACGGGCTCATCTGCAGAAACAGCTGGCAGAGCGGAGGCCAGACCTGCCTCAACTACCACATCCGCGTGCGCTGCTGTGATGACTACAGCCACTGCCCCAGCTCGGCTGCCTCCGAGACCACCACACCATCCCTCAGACCCTCCACCACCAGCACCAGCACGGGCACGTGGTCATCGGGAGTGACAGAAGTCTGGACCACAGCCACCACCCAGATACACCTCTCCTCCACTGGGACCAGGGAGACAGGACCCTCCTCTCCCAGGACCACCCAGAGCGTCTCCATCCCCACCGCTGAGACAGGTCCCTCATCTTCCGGGACTACTCAGACTGTCTCCACCACTCAGACACCTCTCACCTCCCTCAGGACCACTGAGGTCACTGTACTCAGAACTGAGACAGGACCCTCCTCCCCCAGGACCACCCAGAGCGTCTCCATCCCCACCGCTGAGACAGGTCCCTCATCTTCCGGGACTACTCAGACTGTCTCCACCACTCAGACATCTCTCACCTCCCTCAGCAACACTGAGGTCACTGTACTCAGAACTGAGACAGGACCCTCCTCCCCAAGGACCACCCAGAGGGTCTCCAGCCCCACCACTGAGACAGGTGCCTCCTCCCCAAGGACCACCCAGAGGGTCTCCATCTCTAGTCCCTCTCCCTCCCCTGGGACCCCAGCCACAACCACCCAGCCAGCCCCATCCAGTGCCCCCACCAGAACCCACATAATGACCACCCCTTGGTCCCCACCCACTCAGTCTCCCTTTCAGACCACGCTGCCCTCTAGCTCCCCACCGCCCAGCTCCCTCACATCCACACCAGCCACCTCACCCTCCCAGGCCTGCAGGCCACAGTGCGTGGACAGACTGGCTGGACCAGAGCTACCGGTGCCGGGGCCTCTGGGGGACTTTGAGACCTATGCCAACATTCGGGCGACCGGCGAGGCCATCTGCCAGCAGCCCCTGGACCTGGAGTGTCGGGCTGAGACGCAGCCCAACGTCCCGTGCAGGATCTGGGCCAGGTGGTCCAGTGCAACCTGAGCTTCGGGCTGGTGTGCCACAACCGTGACCAGAGCGGCCCATTCAAGCTGTGCCTCAACTACCACATCCGCGTGCTCTGCTGCAACTACAGCCACTGTCTCAGCACCCCGGCCACCACCACACTGAGCCCCCAGGGGACCAGCCTGGGACTGATCTCCCCAGCGGCCACTAGCACCACTGCCCAGCCCCCGACCAGCCCCAGCACTGCAGGCCCCAGCACAAGCCTCAGCACAACGACCTCCGGGTGCCAGCCCGCCTGCCACTGGACTGACTGGCTGGACAGTGACCGGCCTCTGCCCGGCCGCTACAGGGGCGACATCGAGACCTACTACCACATCGTGGGCAGGGGAGGCCAGCTCTGCTTGCGGCCGGTGGCCATCCAATGCGAGGCCGTCCTCTATCCGGAAATACCCCTCGGGCAGCTGGGCCAGGTGGTGCAGTGCAACGTGGATTACGGGCTCATCTGCAGAAACAGCTGGCAGAGCGGAGGCCAGACCTGCCTCAACTACCACATCCGCGTGCGCTGCTGTGATGACTACAGCCACTGCCCCAGCTCGGCTGCCTCCGAGACCACCACACCATCCCTCAGACCCTCCACCACCAGCACCAGCACGGGCACGTGGTCATCGGGAGTGACAGAAGTCTGGACCACAGCCACCACCCAGATACACCTCTCCTCCACTGGGACCAGGGAGACAGGACCCTCCTCTCCCAGGACCACCCAGAGTGTCTCCATCCCCACCGCTGAGACAGGTCCCTCATCCTCCGGGACTACTCAGACTGTCTCCACCACTCAGACACCTCTCACCTCCCTCAGGACCACTGAGGTCACTGTACTCAGAACTGAGACAGGACCCTCCTCCCATGGGGCCACCCAGAGGGTCTCCAGCGCCACCACTGTGACAGTTCCTTCCTCTCCTGGGACCACCCAGAGGACCCCCCTCCCCATCCCTGTGACAGGTCCTTCCTCCCCCTGGACTACTCCTAGGGTCTTCACCACTCTGACATCTCGTGCCTCCCTCAGCACCACGGAGAAGGTCACTGTCCCCACTCCTGTGACTGGTACCTTTTCTCCCAAGACCACCAAGGTGACAGTCCCCAGTACCGAGACAGGACCCTCTTCTCCCGGGATCACCCAGAGCCTCCCCGTCACCACCACTATGACAGGACCTTCCACTGCCAGGACCCCCCAGGGAGTCATCATGCCCACCACTGCGACAGGTCCCTCTTCTCCCGGCACCAAGCAGAGGCTCTCTATCCCCACCTCTGTGACAGGTCCTTCCTCTCCCGGGACTACTCATAGGGTCCCCACCACTCAGACACCTCTCACCTTCCTCAGCACCACAGAGAAGGTCACTGTTCCCAGCCCTGTGACAGGTCCCTTCTCTCCCGGGACCACCCAGAGGGTCTCCATCTCCACCACTGAGACAAGATCCTCCTCTCCTGGGACCACACAGAGGGTCTCCATCCCCATCCCTGTGACAGGTACCTCTTCTCCTGGGACCACCCTGAGGGTCTCCATCGCCACCACTGGGACAGGTCCCTCCACCCCCGGGACCACCCAGAGGGTCTCCATCCCCACCACTGTGACAGGTCCCTCCACTCCGGAGACTACTCATTGGGTCCCCACCACTCAGACACCTCTCACCTCCCTCAGCACCACAGAAAAGGTCACTGTCCCCATCAGCCAGACACGTCCCTTTTCTCCCAAGACCACCGAGGTGACGGTCCCCATCCCTGTGACAGGACCCTCCTCTCCCGGGACCACCCAGGGGGTCTCCATCTCCAACACTGAGACAGGTCCCCCTTCTCCCGGGACCACCCAGAGGGTCTCCATCCCCACCACTGCAACAGGTCCCTCCACCCCCGGGACCACCCAGAGGGTCTCCATCGCCACCACTGCAACAGGTCCCTCCACCTCCGGGACCACCCAGAGGGTCTCCACCCCCACCAGTGCGACAGGTCCCTCAACCCCCGGGACCACCCAGAGGGTCTCCATCGCCACCACTGCAACAGGTCCCTCCACCCCCGGGACCACCCAGAGGGTCTCCATCCCCACCACCGTGCCAGGTCCCTCCTCTCCGGGGACTACTCATAGGGTTCCCACCACTCAGTCACCTCTCACCTCCCTCAGCACCATGGAGAAGGTCACTGTCCCCACCAGCCAGACAGGTCCCTTTTCTCCCAAGACCACCAAGGTGACAGTCCTCACCACTGAGACAGGACCCTCCTCTCCCAGGATCTCTCAGAGCTTCTCCATCAGCACCACAGCGACAGGTCCCTCCATTCCTGGGACCACTCAGAGGGTCTCCATGTCCACCCCGGTGACAGGTCCCTCGTCCCCGGGGACCACCCAGAAGTACTCCATCTCCACCACTGAGACAGGTCCCTCCTCTCCCGGGACCACCCAGCGGGTCTCGATACCCACCCCTGTGACAGGTCCTTCCTCTCCTGGGAGCAACCAGAGGGTCTCCATCTCCACCACTGGGACACGTCCCTCCTCTCCCAGGACCACCGAGGAGACTATCCCCACCCCTGTGACAGGACCCTCCACTCCCAGGACCACCCAGCAGGTCTCCATTCCCACCTCTGTGACAGGTCTCTCCTCTCCTGGGAGCACCCAGAGGGTCTCCATTGCCACCAGTGTGACAGGTCCCTCTTCTCCCAGGACCACCCAGAGGCTCTCTATGACCACCTCTGTGACAGGTCTCTCCTCTCCCGGGATTACTCATAGGGTCGACACCACTCAGACACCTCTCGCCTCCCACAGCACCACAGAAAAAGTCACTCTCAACATCACTGAGACAGGTCCCTCTTCTCCAGGGACCACCCAGAGGCTCTCTATCACCACCTCTGTGACAGGTCACTCCTCTCCCGGGACTACTCATAGGGTCGCCACCACTCAGACACCTCTCGCCTCCCTCAGCACCACGGAGAAGGTCACTGTCCCCACCTCTGTGACAGGTCCTTCTTCCCCCGGGACCACCCAGAGGTACTCCATCTCCACCACTGGGACTGGTCTCTCCTCACCCAGGACCACCCAGAGGGTCTCGATCTCCACCACTGAGACAGGACCCTCCTCCCCCGGGACCAGCCAGAGGGTATCCACACCCACCAGTGACACAGGTCCCTCCACTACTGGGACAACCCAGACGGTCTCCATCCCCACCCCTTTGGCAGGTCGCTCCTCTCCCGGGACTGCTTATAGGGTCCCCACCACGCAGAAACTTCTCACCTCCCTCAGCACCACAGAAAAAGTCACTCTCCACATCACTGAGACAGGTCCATCTTCTCCCGGGACCACCGAGAGGCTCTCTATCCCCACCTCTGCGACAGGTCCTTCCTCTCCCGGGACTACTCATAGGGTCGCCACCACTCAGACACCTCTTGCCTCCCACAGCACCACGGAGAAGGGCACTGTCCCCACTCCTGTGAGAGGTCCGTCTTCTCCCGGGACCACCCAGAGGTACTCCATCTCCACCACTGGGACCGGTGCCTCATCTCCGAGAACTACTCATAGTGTACCCACCATTCAGACACCTCTCACCTCCTTCAGCACCACAGAGAAGGTCACTCTCCCCACTAGCCAGACAGGTCCCTTTTCTCCCAAGACCACCGAGGTGACGGTCCCCACCACTGAGACAGGACCCACCTCCCCCGGGATCACCCAGAGCTTCTCCATCACCACCACTGTGACAGGTTCCTCCACTCACAGGACCACCCAGAGGGTCTCCATCCCCACAGCCGTGACAGGTCCCACCTCTCCTGGGATTACTCATAGGACCCCCACCACTCAGACACCTCTCACCTCCCTCAGCACCACTGAAAAAGTCACTCTCCACATCACTGAGACAGGTCCATCTTCTCCCGGGACCACCCAGAGGCTCTCTATCACCACCTCTGTGACAGGTCCCTTCTCTCCTGGGACTACTCATAGGGTCCCCACCACTCAGACACCTCTCACCTCCCTCAGCACCACAGAGAAATTCACCGTCCCCACTCCTGTGACAGGTCCTTCTTCCCCCGTGACCACCCAGAGGTATTCCATCTCCACCACTGGGACAGGTCCCTCCTCTCCGGGGACTACTCACACCGTTTCCACCATTCAGACACCTCTCAACTCCCTCAGCACCACAGAGAAGGTCACTGTCCCCACCAGCCAGACAGGTCCCTTTTCTCCCAAGACAACCGAGGTGACGGTCCCCACCACTGAGACAGGACCCTCCTCCCCCGGGACCACCCAGAGCTCCTCCATCACAACCACTGTGACAGGTCCCTCCACTCCCAGGACCACCCAGAAGTACTCCATCTACACCCCTGAGACAGGACCCTCTTCCCCCGGGACCACCCAGAGGGTCTCCATCCCCACCACCGTGACAGGTTCCTCCTCTTCTGGGACAACCTATAAGGTCGCCCCCACTCAGAAACCTCTCACCTCCGTCAGCACCACAGAAAAAGTCACTCTCCCCATCACTGAGACAGGTCCCTCTTCTCCCAGTACCACCCAGAGGCTCTCTATCACCACCTCTGTGACAGGTCCCTCCTCCCCCGGGATCACCCAGAGCTTCTCCATCCCCACCACTGTGACAGGTCCCTCTACTCCCAGGACTACTCAGCGGGTCTCCATCCCCACCACTGAGACAGGTCCCTCCTCTCCCAGGACTACTCATAGCGTACCCACCATTCAGACACCTCTCACCTCCCTCGGCACCACGGAGAAGGTCACTCTCCCCACTAGCCAGACAGGTCCCTTTTCTCCCAAGACCACCGAGGTGACGGTCCCCACCACTGAGACAGGACCCTCCTCCACCGGGATCACCCAGAGCTTCTCCATCACCACCACTGTGACAGGTCCCTCCACTCCCAGGACCACCCAGAGGGTCTCCATCCCCACCCCTAAGACAGGATCCTCCTCCTCAGGGACCACCCAGAGGATCTCCATCCCCACCACTGTGACAGGTCCCACCTCTCCGGGGATTACTCATAGGATCTCCACCACTCAGACAACTCTCACCTCCCTCAGCACCACAGAGAAGGTCACTGTCCCCACTCCTGTGACAGGTCCTTCTTCCCCCGTGACCACCCAGAGGTATTCCAGCTCCACCACTGGGACAGGTCCCTCCTCTCCGGGGACTACTCACACCGTTTCCACCATTCAGACACCTCTCAACTCCCTCAGCACCACAGAGAAGGTCACTGTCCCCACTAGCCAGACAGGTCCCTTTTCCCCCAAGACCACCGAGGTGACAGTCCCCACCACTGAGACAAGACCCTCCTCCCCCGGGACCACCCAGAGCTCCTCCATCACCACCGCTGTGTCAGGTCCCTCCACTCCCAGGACCACCCAGAGGTACTCCATCTACACCCCTGAGACAGGACTCTCTTCCCCCGGGACCACCCAGAGTGTCTCCATCCCCACCACCGTGACAGGTTCCTCCTCTCCCGGGACTACTTATAGGCTCCCCTCCACTCAGAAACCTCTCACCTCCCTCAGTACCACAGAAAAAGTCACTCTCCCCATCACTGAGACAGGTTCCTCTTCTCCCGGGACCACCCAGAGGCTCTCCATCACCACCTCTGTGACAGGTCCCTCCTCTCCTTGGACTACTCATAGGGTCCCCACCACTCAGACACCTCTCGCCTCCCACAGCACCACGGAGAAGGTCACTGTCCCCACCCCTGTGACAGGTCCCTCTTCCCCCGGGACCACCCAGCCGTTCTCCATCTCCACCACTGAGACAGGTCCCTCCTCCCCTGGGATCACCCAGAGCTTCTCCATCCCCACCACTGTGACAGGTCCCTCTACTCCCAGGACTACTCAGAGGGTCTCCATCCCCACCACTGAAACAGGTCCCTCCTCTCCCGGGACTACTCAGAGAGTCCCCACCACTCAGACACCTCTCACCTCCCACAGCACCACGGAGAAGGTCACTGTCCCCACTCCTGTGACAGGTCCTTCTTCCCCCGGGACCACCCAGCTCTACTCCATCTCCATCACTGGGACTGGTCTCTCCTCCCCCGGGACCACTCAGAGGCTCTCTATCCCCACGCCTGAGACAAGTCCCTCCTCTCCCGGAACTACTCATCGGGTCCCCACCACTCAGACACCTCTCACCTCCCTCAGCACCACGGAGAAGATCACTGTCCCCACCAGCCAGACAGGTCCCTTCTCTCCTGGGACCACTGAGGTGACAGTCCCCACCACTGTGGCACGTCCCTTTTCTTCCAGGACCACTGAGGTGACTCTCCCCACCTCTGTGACAGGTCCCTCCTCTCCTGGGACTACTCGTCGGGTCCCCACTACTCAGACACCTCTCGCCTCCCTCAGCACCACAGAGAAGGTCACTGTTCCCACCACTGTGACAGGTCCCTCCTCCTCTGGGACCACTGAGAGAGTCTCTGTCACCAGTCCTTCCTCCCCCTTGGGAACCCAGACCACAACTGTCAAGCCAGGCACGCCCAGTGTCTCCCCAGCCGCCTCCCTGGTGACCTCCCGCATATGGACCACCCCAGCCATCTCCAGCAGCTTGCCACAGTTCAGCGTGTCCACCACAGCTCCCTCCATCCTCACCACCCTCAGGCCCACCGCCTTTTCCAGCCCACCCATCTCTACCACAGCCTGCTTCTGCCAGGCATTTGGACGGCTCTTCTTACCTGGTGAGTAGAGAGCCTGTCTCCTCCCTGTGCCCCCGCCCTCTACTCCCTCCCTGTGCGCCTGCCCTGTGGCCTCTCCTGTGACAGGTGCTCCCTCCTGCCCCCTCCCTGTGTCCCTGCCCTCTGGCCCCTCCCTGTGACAGGTGCTCCCTCCTGCCTGCTGTCTCGGGCTGACCCAGGCATGTCTCTGTCTTGGTGACTTGCTCCTCCACAGGGGACATCATCTACAATAAGACAGACAGCGCCGGCTGCCAGTTCTATGCCATCTGCAACCAGCACTGTGACATTGACCGCTTCCCAGGTGCCTGCCCCACCTCTTCACCCCTGGAGACCTCGAAGACCCCGGCACCACCGACCTCCCAGCCTCCTGGCTGCGACCTCATCTTCCCTCCCCGACAGGTGCGCTCCCCCACCTCCTCTCCCTGTTGTGTGCCCTTCAGGATCATGGTCCTGCCTTGGGCTGCTGAGGGCTCCAATTGGGCATGGCCCCTGGCACCTCACTGACCCCTCCATGGGGACCTCTGGCTGGAGGGAGGTACATTGGGTCTAGGGCCAGGGCAGCGCCTGGGGCCGGCCAGGTGGTAGCAGCAGCCCTGCCCCAGGCCAGGCGCTCAGGGCTTGAGGCCATCGGGGACCAGAGGCTGTGGCAGGGCGATGGAGTGGGTTGCCGTGAGTGCCCCCAACCCCGCTGAGCACCGTGTCGGATGTCTGCCAGGTGAACGAGTCCTGGACCCTGGAGGACTGCACGGTGGCCAGGTGTGAGGGCAAGAACCGCATCATCCTGCTGGGGCCGCAGCCGGTGGCCAACATCACCTGCGTGAACGGGCATCTGCCCGTCAAAGTGTGGAACGAGAAGGAGCGGTGCGCCTACCGCCTGGAGTGCGAGTGTGAGCAGCGGGTAGGGCGTGAATGGCCCTGGGAGATGCGCTCTCCTGGTGGCACTGAGTTGGCCAGAAATGCTGCCAGCTCGCCCACGGGAGGGGGACAGGCCTGGGTCTGCTGTAATCTCTGCCTCTGTCATCTGTCACACGACCTCCTCTGTCTCTTCTCTCTCATGAGGACACTTGTCATGGGATTTAGGGACCATCCGGTAGTCCAGGATGACCTCCTCTCGAGACCCTTAACTTAACTCCAGCTCTGAAGACCCCCTCCCCAAGTGAGGTCCCACTCGCAGACTCTGGGTGGACGTGTCTGTGGGCCACCATCGAACCCACTACACCCATTTTACAAAGGAGGCAACTGAGGCCGCGGGGGGCTGAGTGACACCCCGAGGTGGCAGGTTTGGGGTGGCGCTGGGTGAGGGGACCGTCCATGTCCCACAGGCTCCTGCAGTGGCTGGGGGGACTCCCACTACACAACGTTCGATGGCACCTCTTACTCCTTCTGGGACAACTGCACCCACGTGCTCATGAGAGAGATCCGCCCACGCGACGGGAACCTCAGCATCTACATCAACAACTACTACTGCGGGGCTGCCGCAGCTACCGCCCACTGCCCCCGCGCCCTCATTGTCCACTACGAGTCCATGAAGATCATCCTCACCACCACCACGGGCGCCAACGGGCAGGAGAAGAGCCTGGTGAGTGCTCCTGCTCCCAGAGCAGAGCCCATTTTCCCCTGCCCGGTGGTCAGCTCCACCAGGGGCCTCAGAGAGGGCAAAGGGCGTGCCAAGATGCAGGCCCCCCCAGCACAGCAACTCCTGGGAGCAGGGAAGGCCTGTGGGGGGTGCCCACAGCCGAGAGCGCCCTGAGAGGAGCAGCTGTGCTTTGGGGTGGCGGTGCAGATGAGGGGGCCCTGGCGCTTGGGAGACAGAGGCCCAAAGGCAGGCCCCACCACCTCCCGTTATGGGTCCCCCCGGATATGTCCCCAGATCCTCTTTGACCAAAGGCCGGTGGGTGAGGGCTTCAGCAAGAATGGCGTGAACGTGTCGGTGACGGGGACCACCATGATGCGCATTGACATTCCTGCCATCGGCGTGAGCGTCACCTTTGACGGGCGCGTCTTCCAGGCCCAGCTCTCCTACAGCCACTTCAACCACAACACTGAGGGCCTGTGCGGTGAGCCAGATGTGGCGGGACCTCCACCTGCTCCCCCTGCCACCTGCCCCCGGCCAGACCTGCCTCAGTAGATGGTGTTTCCTAACCGAGTGACCACCAGGGAAGTGGGGGGATGGAGAAGGGAGAGATCATGAAAGGCTTGAGAACCAGATGGTCGCGCTGCCCAGCCTGACCCTGCGGTGACCCGCCCTGTCCCTGCACTTCCCAGGCACCTGCACCAACAGCCAGACAGATGACTGCCGCCGGTCAGACGGCACTGTGGCCCCCACCTGCAAGGACATGGCCAGCTCCTGGCTGATCCCCGACAGCAGCAAGGAGAGCTGCCGGGCAGCGCCCCTGCCCACCAGCCCCCCGCCCTCCACACCTACCATGTCTGCCTCCACCACGTGCCCCCCAGCGCCCCTCTGCACACTGATGCTGAGCCAGTGAGTCCTGCCTTGTGGGTTTGGCAGTCCTGGAGCAACGACCCCCACCCTGGCCCAAGACCTGGCTCTCTGCTCTGGCCTCTGACCGCCCCTGCCCGCAGGGTCTTCGCTGAGTGCCACGGCCTCATCCCTCCTGGCCCGTTCTTCAGCACCTGCATCAGCGACCACTGCCAGGCCAGCGACCCCTGCCAGAGCCTGGAGGCCTACGCGGTGCTCTGTCGTGCCCGGGGCGTGTGCAGCGACTGGCGCAATGCCACTGGCGGGCTGTGCGGTGAGTAGGGGGTGACCGCCGGGAGCTCTGGCCTCCTTGGCCCGCCTGACACCTGTCTCTGTGCCCCCAGAACTCACCTGCCCACCTGCCAAGGTGTACAAGCCGTGTGGCCCTGCGCAGGCCGAGTCCTGTGACTCCAGGTTAGTGCTAGCCGGACGTCAGGGACAGTGGGCCCCTCGGGCCTCCCAGGCTTGTCTGGAGGGTCTGGGGGGAGCCAAGAGGGGACCCACGAAGGGTCCAGGACCCTCAGCCCAACATCTCTGGGGCTCCCTTCTCCCTCCCCGACCTCTGACCCTTGACCCCAGGGGCGGCCCTGGGCAACCAGCCAACCCCAGCCCTCCACATGCCTGCCGCCCTCCTCCCTCTGACTGCCTGCTCACAAGCATCAAGGGTCCCAGGACTGCCCTCCTCATCTTGCAGGAGCCAGAGCCCAGTGAACAAGAGGCTGGCGGAGGGCTGCTTCTGTCCAGATGGCCACATCCTCTTCAACTCCTACACGGACGTCTGTGTGCCCCAGTGCTGTAAGCCCAAGAGGGAGGGGGAGGGCCATGGGCCGGAAGACCACTCACTGTCCCGCCAGCCAAGCTCGATCTTCGGCCAGCTCTCACCCTGTTCTGCCAGCAGCGCAGTGAGGCCTGGAGCCCTGCCAAGCTCCCTCCTCTGTGACACCCCTCCAGTTCTCTGGAGCTTCTGTCCCCAGCAGGAAGACAAGGCCTCGGCTCGGGGGGTGGCCAGGCCCACAAAGACCCGTGGCCCCACCAGGCCGTGAACTCCAGCCCCGCAGTGACCCTCTTTCTCCTTCCCTTCCAGCCTGCGTGGGACCAGATGGGTTTCCCAAACTCGTGAGTGTTCTACCCCTAGCTCCCTGCCCTCCCTCCACTGGAGCAGAAGGAGGGAGGGAGCGCCCCATCCCCAGGCGGCGCCTGTAGCGGGCTGGCGAGGGGTGCCCCAGTGTGAGACATGTCCCTGTCACCCGCGCTGCTCCAGAGGTGGCAGCTTGCCGGGGAGGCCGAGGGCTGACCTGGCCACGCTGAGGGCTGGGCCCAACCTGCTGCTGGATGCAGCCGGAGAGGCCAGGACACTGCCTGGGAGCCCTAGGGGACCCTGACCTGGTCTGTTCCAGCCCGGAGAGCGGTGGGTCAGCAACTGCCAGGACTGCGTGTGCGACAAGGACTCCGTGTCGGTACAGTGTGTCCCCGTGCAGTGCAAGGCCCAGGACCAGCCCCCGCAGTGCAGCCAGGCCGGCTTTGTGACCGTGACCAGGCCCCTGGCGGACAACCCCTGCTGCCAGGAGACGCTGTGCGGTGAGCCCTGCGCCTCAGTGGCCGGGTGCGGCAGGGAGGGAGCCGAGGAGGGTGGTGGGCACAGGCTGCCTGGCTGGCAGGGTCTGCAGGGCAGAGGAGGACCACAGGGTCCTGGCTTGATGGCAGCTGGACCGCTGAGGCTGGTGACTCTGGTCTGCCCCAGGACAGCCCAGGGCCTTGGGGAGGACTGGGGAGGTGACAGTGAGGGGACCTGGAGAGGGCAGCCCCCATAGGAAGAATACATCTTTGGCTCCAACCTGGGGAAACTCCATGATGCCAGGAACTAGCAGGCCAGAGAAAGGAAGCGGTGACCAGGGAAGGCAGGGGCACCTCTGACAGCGCCCTGACTCTCCCACAGTCTGCAACGTGACCACTTGCCCCCGGAGGCCACCCACATGTGGGCTGAAAGAGGAGCTGACCAGCACCCAGAATGAAGGCGACTGCTGCCCCACCTTCCACTGCCGTGAGTGGGGCTGAGGGCTGGGAATTCTCAGGGTGGGGCTGTCTCCACTTCCTCGCGTCACCCAGCAGGCGCTCAGCCCTCCCTTTCCTTCCAGGACCTAAGCTGTGCACCTACAACGGCACCTTCTATGGGGTAAGGGCCCAGTGGCCAGGCGGCCAGGCTGGGTGGGTGGCGGTGGGTGGGGCCCTTGGCTTGGCACGCTCACCATGGATTCCCCGTGTTCCTCTGGACCTCCACTCCTCGTCTCGACATGCCCAGCCCTGTCCACACCCTCCTGCCACGCGAGCAGATCAGCCAAGGGGCTCTGGGCGCTTGAGAGTCAGGTCGGGACATGGGGGTACAGGGGTGGCACCTCTGTCAAGAGCCTGGGAGAGCAGTGGAATCCACACCTTCAGAGTCTCCCAGCAGCTTCCTCCCAGCAAAAGCTTTGGGGCAGGACCATGCCCTCCATGCCCTCTCCTGCCTGCTCCAGGTCCTGCCTCTGCCCCAGGGGGCGCATCTATAATTCCATTTGAAGAAGAAAGAAACTTCTTTCTGTGGGCCTCACCTTTTCCTGACCCACCCAGCTGCAGGAAGGGGTCCTGGCCCTGATGCCCCACCCAGTGCCCTCAATGTCACCTCCCCTCACCCCGTCCACTGCAGGTTGGTGCAACCTTCCCAGGGGTCAAGCCCTGCCACACATGCACCTGCCTGTCCACGGACACACAGAACCTGACTGTGCAGTGTGAGGAGAACGCCTGCAACACCCCCTGCCCCCAGGTGAGCCCATCCTCCTGGGAAGACCCAGGCCCCACTGTGTGCCTGCCTGGTGGCAGCCTGGTGTCACCGGTACCTGGGCTCCAGGAGGGCTCTCTAGCTCAGCCTTTGCTGGGGTCTTGTTTTTTCCCAAAGGGGGGGTGCGAAGCAGGAGGAGGGTGGAGGGGGTGTGGCGGGGGCCAGGGCCTGCAGGGCACTGAGGACTGGCTTCTGGTTCCAGGAAGGCAGAAGTGGATGGAGAAGGTGCTGGAAGCAGGCGTGAGGCTAAGCTGGGACAATAGGGCTGGGGCAGCTTCTGCCTTGGAAACCCTGGGCAAGGACACAGGCGGGGGCTGCTAAGGCTGGGGAACCAGGCTAGAGGTGTGGGATGTGACCACTCCTCTGTCCCCAGGGCTTCGAGCACTCGAAGGTGGTGGGGCAGTGCTGCGGGGAGTGCGTGCAGACGGCCTGCCTCACGCCTGACGGCAGGCTGGTCCAGGTAAGGGGGCTTCGGTTCGTCTCAGCCCCCAACCCGGGGGACCCTCCCAACCAGCCCTTCTCGGCCCACCAGGTAATCCCCACCCGGCCTCCACTCTCCCCCTTGCATTTCAGCCCAACGAGACCTGGGTCAGCAGCCCCGTGGACAACTGCACCGAGTACCGCTGCCAGGAGACGAACGGGCTCCACGTGCTGATCCTGAGGCCCGCGCCCTGCCCGGAAGTGTCCAGCTGCATGGTGTGTGTCCCCCAGCTCCCGCCAGTCTGGCTGCCCTCCGCAGGCCAGCCCCACCCCGCCCCGGAGGCCCCGCCCCCAGCGCCCGTCCCCGCCCACGGCCTGCCACTCCGGCAGCCCCGCCCACACCACGCCCCAGGGGCCCACTACGGAAGCCCCGCCCACACCCCCGCACCCCGGAGCCCCCGCCCCCGGAGGCCCCGCCCCAGCCCCCCTGTGTCCGCAGGGCGTCCTCCGGAAGAGCGGCTGCTGCTACTCCTGCGAGGAAGAGTTACGTAAGTGGAGGCGCCTTCCCGCCCCGCCCCAGAGCCCCCCTGAGCACGGGCGGGGGACGCCCGGTGGGTCCTCAGACCCCTGTCCCTCCTGTCCCCGCCCAGACTCCTGCCGCGTCCGCGTCAACAGAACGGTGCTGCGGCTCGGGGACTGCACCAGCGGGGCGCCCGTCAACGTCTCCTCCTGCGAGGGCTCCTGCCCGGGCGTGTCCGCGTGAGTAGCCTGCGGGCAGTGTCCCCGTGGCCGCAGTCGGCCAGAGAGGCGGAGGAAAGGCCGTGCCGGCTCTAGGCCCAGGAAGCGAGGGGGGCGCGGGGGGCCTGCCGGGGTCGGCAAGTTTGGGCAGCTGGGTGGAGGAAGAGCGGGGTTCAGAGCGACCCTGAGCGCCGCCCCGGCCCGGAAGGAGACGCCCCGCGTGCTCAGAGAACCAGCGCGGGGCCGGCGTCTCCAGACCCCAGCACAGGAGCGGTGGTGGGCCGGCGGGCGCGTCCTGAGGGCGCTGTGTGTCCGCAGGTACTCCCTGGAGGCCCAGGCCATGCAGCGCCGGTGCACCTGCTGCCAGGAGACCAGGGCCCACGAGGAGGCGGTGACCCTGCAGTGTCCCAACGGGACAGCTGTCCAGCACACCTACATCCACGTGGACGCGTGCAGCTGCACCCCGTCCTGCGCCCCCTCGCCCGAGGCCAGCACCCCCATCCACCTGCTCTAGGGGACCACCACTGTCTGTCGCCAGTGTGCCCCCGTCCCACATGCCCTCCCCGTCTGGAGCCAGAACTTGCACCACCCAACCACGGAAACCTCGCGGGACCTGCTCCAGGAGCCCACGCACACCTTCTGTGACTCCCACTGCCCCGCCCACCTTCCACCTGCCCCCAGGTGAAACCTGTGCCCTGGAGGGGGACAGCACAGCGAGAGTCTGCTTGAGGAGGGCGCCAGCCGGGGGCCCAGCCCTGGGAGCCCCTCTGCCTGGTCTTGGTCACCTGCCCAGTCATCAGGGCCTGCCCCTCAGCAGAAACGCAAGTGCCCACTCGGCCCAGACTCACCCCTTCCTGGTGTCAGAGGGACGCCCTGGAGCAAAACCGCGTATCTATCGCTGTGCTGCTCCCCACTGCAGCCCCCACCACTCCTTGAAGCCCCATGGGGCACAAATTCCCACTGGCCACCTCCCGCAGCAGACTGCAGACTGAGGCCTATCCAGGCAAGGCGGGCTGCCTCCAAGAGGCGGCGTCAGGCAGAGTGGCTGCCTGCCCACGTCTGGACCTGGACCTGAGGCTTCGATGGCCGAGGTGTGGGCGGGGAGGGGTCGGCAACCCGAAGCACCCCCTTCTCTCACCCAGCCCCAATCTAGCAAATAAATGCTGAGCACTGTGTACAATTCCTGGTCCTGGCGTCTCTTCCTGCCGACTGTGTCCCCAGGTTCTGCCCTGTCCGTGGGGTGGGCGGCCCTAGGCTCCCCAGACTGTATAGCACCCCCAGGGTTCGTGCTGGACCCTCTGGGAGGCACAGGCGGGGTGGGGGCAAGGAGCCCCGGGGTCAGTCACGGGCTGTGGAGTAATGGCAGCAGCCAGGGATCAACCAAGGCCTCAGCAATGACCTCGCCATTATTTCAAACACACCGGGCTCATGAGGAAACTGGTTCACAGATGTAGAAAGATCAACCGAGACAACGGGGGGCCATGGAGGCAACCCAGGCTGTGTCAGTGCAGGAAGCAGCTGCCCCGTAGGCCAGGGGTGCGCAGGGCGGACAGGGTACATGAAGCTCCCTCAGACCCCGAGGGAGCTGCCCACGGCTGTCCCCGCTGCCCACGGCTGGCCCCCTCCCCATCCTGTCCACGCTTCCCGTGGTGTACTTTCTCCAAGGCTCTTGTCTCACTGGTAATTTACATTTACCGAGCTCCTGCTCCCCCGTGGGCTGGGGTCCCCAGCTCGTGGGGAAGGTGGGCCTGAGGTCTCAGTGAGGAGGGCCTGAGCTCTCTTTAGTGGCCGCTGCCAGTCCTCTGGCCTTTCCTACCCAGCTCACCAAGGTCAGAGCAGGCCACCCTGGGACTGGACCGGAGATGACCTGGGGGCTGACTAGGTCGCAGGTACACTATAGTTGAGGCTGGCCAGCCCCCTGGTTACCACTGGGGTCAACTTCTGTAACTTATGCTATGTCTCACTGTGATTTCCTGGGGTGATGTGGCCTGGTCACACCCCACCTGAGTCTCTGTTAACCCACGCACAAAACAATAGCGTTTCCTAAACCTCAGTCATTCTCACAGCATGATCATCTCCTTAAACCCGTGTACCTCTTACAAAATCTAAACGTGTCCCTGAGGTACCAGGAATACGAGTGTCACTCGCACGGACCAGAGCTCACGTGTATGAAGTGTGTCAGGGTATGTTCTCATTTAACCCTGACAACCGCCCCATGCAGTGTGAGCAACTCCTTCTCCCACTTCACAGATGGGGAAACCGAGGCACAAAGAGATGAAAAGACTTGCTTCAGGAAGGGGTGAAGCTGGGCTCAAGTCCAAGCAGTCTGACTCCAGAGTCCACTGTTGCCCTAGAGGAGGTCACTGTAAAAATCAACACAATGAATAAAACAAAACAACGTTACCCAAACTTTATTTTTAAAAAGGGATTTCTGGTTCCAGGATGGAAAACTGGACGTATCGTCCCCCACAGACACAAAAACCATGACAATGATAAAAATTTTAAAATAGCAGCAATTGAAAACAAGAAAGTGAATTATCTGTAAACCCAACAGACTTCCCAAAAAGAAGGAGGTTTCTGGGAAGCCCCAGTGGTGGGAGGGGGCCAAGGCCACAGGGCAACATTTGAATAGACAGTAACAAGGGTCTCTCAGTCTGAAGACAGGAACTCTTAGACTGAAAACACCCAATGATTGTCAAGAAAGAGAAAGAAAAAAGGCACCCATTCCTAGATACCTGGGAGTGAGATTTTGGAATATCAAGAGACAGAGAAAACCTCACAGCTGCCAGGGAAGACACAACAGCTTACCTACAAAGGAATAAGAATTAGATCGCCAGCAGGCTTCCCATCAGTGACACCAGAGGCAAGGACACTGTGGCACAATATTTGCAAAGTGCTAACTTTGAACGCTTAATTCTATACCCAACTAAACTATCATTGAAGAGTGACAATGAAAAAAAGACATTTTGGACGGACAAGGACTCAGAAAGTTGACCTCCCAGACCCTCTGGGAAAGAGCAACTAGGGGAATCTGAGCTCCAACAAGAAGAAACGGTACTCGTCACATCCAATGTAGTAGCATGCAGACAACCGTAAGCCAGAAAATCAGAAACACACACGTTACATCCAAACAAGAAGCAAACCTCACAGGAACCAACAGATCAAATACAGAAGTTCATAATTGTAATGGGCCAAATTTATCAGTATTTTTCTTCATGGTTAGTGTTTCTTGGTCTTATTTCAGAAAACTTTCCCCACCCTGGGATCAAAAATATGGTCTTCTGGATTATGTTTTTAAAGTCCTACAGTTTTGCCTTCTGCCTAAATTATTTTTATTGTGTAAAAATACATATAACATGAAATTTACCATCCTAACCATTTTTAAGTGCACAGTTGAGTGGCATTAAGCACATTTACAATTGTTGTGCAACCGTCACCACCACCCGTCTTCATAATTCTTTCCATCTCCCCAAATTGAAGCTCTGTTCTCATTAAACACTAACTCTCCACTCTCCCCTCCCTCAGTACCCACCATCCTACTTTCTGTCTCTATGATTTTGACTACTCTAAGTACCTCATGTTAAGTGGAATCATGCAGTATTTATCCTTCTGTGACTGGCTTATTTCACTCAGCA
Organism: Ceratotherium simum simum; assembly: GCF_057802395.1. Taxonomy (NCBI): domain Eukaryota; kingdom Metazoa; phylum Chordata; class Mammalia; order Perissodactyla; family Rhinocerotidae; genus Ceratotherium; species Ceratotherium simum. Next base: position 770,918 of record NC_141933.1, on the reverse strand, counting down.
TAATGTCCTCATGGTTCATCCATGTGGTAGCAGTGCCAGAAGTGCCTTCCTTTTTAAAGCTGAATAATATTTCATTGTCTGGATAGACCAAATTTTGCTTATCATTCATCCATCAATGGACACTTGGGTTGCCTTTACGTTTTAGAGCTATTGTGAATACTGTTGTGAACACCGGTGTGCAAATATATCTTCAAGACCCTGCTTTCAATTCTCTTGGGTATATACTCAGAAATGGAATTGCTGGGTCATATGGTAATTCTATGTTTAATTTTTTGAGGAACTGCCATACTGTTTTCTTTTCTTTTCTTTTTTTGTGAGGAGGATCAGCCCTGAGCTAATATTCGATGCCAATCCTCCTCTTTTTTGCTGGGGAAGATTGGCCCTGGGCTAACATCCATGCCCATCTTCCTCTACTTTATATGGGACACTGCCACAGCATGGCTTGACAAGTGGGGCATCAGTGATCGCAGGGATCCAAACCTGCGAACTCCAGGCTGCTGAAGCGGAGCTCACGCACTTAACCACTGTGCCACTGGGCCGGCTCCCTGCCATACTGTTTTCCACAGCGGCTGAAGCATTTTACATTCCCACCAACACTGCACAAGGGTCCCAATTTCTCCACATCCTCACAAACACCTGCAGTTTTCTGAGAGTAGCCCTCTTAACGGGTGTGAGGTCCTATCTCAGTGTGCTTTTGATTTGCATTTCCCTAATGATTAGTGATGTTGAACATCTTTTCACATGCTTATTGGCCATTTGTATGTCTTCTTTGGAGAAATGTCTATTCAAGACCTTTGCCCATTTTTGAATTGGATTGGTTTGGTTTTTTGTTGTTCAGTTTTAGGAATTCTTTATATATTCTGGATATTAATCCTTTATTAGATATATGATTTGCAAATATTTTCTCCCATTCTGTGGGTTGTCATTTTACTCTGTTGATACTGTCTTTTGATGCACAAAAGTTTTTAATTTTCATGAAGTCCAGTTTGTCTATTTTTTCATTTGTTACCTGTGCCTTTGATGTCATATCCAAGAAATCATTGCCAAATCCAATGTCATGAAGCTTTTGTCCTATGTTTTCTTCCCAGAGTTTTATTATTTTAAGTCTCACATTTAGGTCTTTGATCCGTTTTGAGTTAATTTTTGTGTATGGTGTTATGGAAGGGTCCAAATTTATTCTTTTGCATGTGGATGTCCAGTTTCCCCAGCACCATTTGTTGCAAAGACTGTGCTTTCCCCATTGAATGGTTGACACCCTTGTCAAAAATTATTTGACCGTATATGCAAGATTTCTGGGCTCTCTATTTTATTCCATTGGTCTATATATCTGTGTTTATGCCAATATTGTAGAGTTTTGATTATTGTAGCTTTATAGTAAGTTTTGAACTCAGGAAGTGTGATATCTCCAGCTTCGTTCTTCTTTTTTGACATTGTTTTGGCTATTCACAGTCCCTTGAGATTCCACATGAATTTTAGGATGGGTTTTGCTATTTCTGCAAAAAACGTCATTGGGATTTTGACAGCAATTGCATTGAATCTGTAGATCACTTTGGGTAGTATTAACATTTTAATAATATTAGGTCTTCTAATCTATGAATGTGGGATGTATTTCCATTTATGTCTTCTTTAATTTCTTTTGGCAATGTTTTGTAGTTTGTTTTGTAGTTTTCACTGTACAAGTCTTTCACTTTCTTGGTTAATTCCTAAGTACTGTATTCTTTTTGATGCTATTGTAAATGGAATTGTTTTTGTGATTTTCTTCTCCGATTGTTCATTGTTTATTTACAGAAATGCAACTGATTTTTGTGTGTTGACTTTGTATCCTGCACCTTTGATGAATTCATATATTAGTTCTAACAGTTAAGAGTTTTCTACATATAAGATCATATCATCTGCAAAGAGATAACTTAACTTCTTCCTTTCCAATTTGGATGCCTTTTCTTTCTTTTTCTTGCCTAACTGCTCTGGCTAGAACTTCCAGTACTATGTTGAATAGAAGTGGTGAAAGTGGGCATCCTTGCCACTTTCCTGATCTCAGAGGAAAAGCTATCAGTCTTTCACCATTGAGTATTATGTTTGCTGTGGGTTTTTCACAGATGGCTTTTATTATGTGGAGGTATTTTCCTTCTATTCTTATTTTGTTGAGTGTTTTTATCATGAAAGGGTATTAAATTTTGTCAAATGTTTTTTCTGCATCAATTGAGATGATCATGTGGTTTTATTTCCTTCATTTTGTTGGTGGGGTGTATACATCGATCGATTTTCATATGTTGAACCATCCTTGCATTCCAGGAATATATCCCACTTGGTCATGGTGTATAATCCTTTTAAAATGCTTCTGAATTGGTTTGACAGTATCTTCTTAAGGATTTTTGCAACAAAGTTCATAATAGATACTGGTCTGTAGTTTTCTTTTCTTGTAGTGTCTTTATCTGGCTTTGGTATCAGGGTAATGATGGTCTTATAGAATGAGTTAGGAAGTATTCCCTCCTCTTCAATTTTTTGGAAAAGCTTGAGGATTGGCATTAGTTCTTTAAATATTTGGTAGAATTCACCAGTGAAGCCCTCTGGTCCAGGGCTTTTCTTTGTTGGGAGATTTTTGATTACTGATTCAGTCTCCTTACTAGTTATACATCTATTCAGATTTTCTATTTCCTCATGATTTAGTCTTGGTAGGTTTTGTGTTTCTAGGAATTTGTCCATTTCATCTAGGTTATCCAATATGTTGGTGTACAGTTATTCATAGTATTCTCTTATAATCCTTTTGATCTCTGTAGAATCAGTAATAATGTCCCTTTTTCATTTCTAATTTTAGTATTTGAGTCTTCCTTTTTTCCCTAGTCCATCTAGCTAAAAGTCTGTCAATTTTGTTGATCTTTTTGAAGGACCAACTTTTGGTTTCATTGATTGTTTCTATTTTTTTTTCTTTTCTCTATTTTCTTTACCTCTGCTCTAATCTTTATTATTTCCTTCCTTCTGCTAGCTTTGGGTTTAGTTTGTTCTTCTTTTTCTAGTTCCATAAGTTGTAAAGTTAGGTTGCTGATTTGAGATCTTTCTTATTTTTTCATGTAAGCATTTATAGCTATAAATTTCCCCGTTAGCATTGCTTTCACTGTGTCCCATAAGTTTTGGTATGTTGTGTTTTCATTTTCATTTATGTCTAAGTATTTTCTAATTTCCCTTGTGATCTCATCTTTGATTCATTGGTTACTTAAAAGTATGTTGCTTAATTTTCGCAATTTTGTGAATTTTCCAGTTTTCCTCTTGTTATTGATTTTTAACTTCATCTTGTGGTCAGAGAAGATACTTGATATGATATCTATCTTTTAAAATCTACTGAGGGCCGGCCCCATGGCTTAGTGGTTAAGTGTGCGCTCCGCTGCTGGCAGCCCGGGTTCAGATCCCGGGTGCGCACCGACGCACCGCTTCTCCGGCCATGCTGAGGCCGCGTCCCACATACAGCAACTAGAAGGGTGTGCAACTATGACATACAACTATCTACTGGGGCTTTGGGCGGGGGGAATAAATAAAATCTTTAAAAAAAAAATAAAATAAAATCTACTGAGACTTAATTTGTGGTCCAACATATGGTCTATCCTGGAAGATGTCCCACATGCACTTGAGAAGACTGTGTGTGCTGTTGTTGTTGGGTGGAGTGTTTCATATGTGTCTGTTAGAGCTAGTTGGTCTATGGTGTTGTTTAAGCCCTCTATTTTCTTACTTATCTTCTGTATGGTTGTTTCATCCATTATTGTGAGTGGGGTATTGAAATCTCGAACTATTATTGTAGAACTATTTCTCCGTTCAATTCTGTCAGTTTGTGTGTGGGGGCGGGAGGGAAGATGAGCCCTGACCTAACATCTGTTGCCTACCCTCCTTTTTGCTGAGCAAGATTGGCCTGGGTATTATAACATCCATGCCCATCTTCCTCTACTTTATATGTGGGACGCCTGCCACAGCATAGCTTGATAAGGTCTGCACCCAGGATCTGAACCTGTGAAGACCGGGCTGCCAAAGCAGAGTGTGCGCACTTAACTATTACACCACTGGGCCAGCCCCATTCTGTCCGTTTTTGCTCCATATATTTTGATGGTCTGTCCTTAGGGGTGTAAATGTTTATAACTGTTATATCTTCATACTGTTTTGAATGTCCTTGTCTCTTTTAAACTTTGTAAATTTAAATTCCGTTTTACCTGATATTAGTGTGGCCACCCTGCTCTCTTTTGGTTACTATTTGCATGGAATAACTTTTTCTATCCTTTCACTTTCAACCTGATGGTGTCTTTGGAGCTCACGAGTCTCTTGCAAACAGCATAGAGTTGGGTCATGCGTTTTTATCCATTCTGCCAATCTGTGTCTTTTGATTGCAGAGTTTAATCCATTTACATTTAAAGTAGTTACTGATAAAGAGAACTTACTTCCATCATTGTGCTGTTGGTTTTCTATGTGCCTTGGAGCTTTTCTGTCCCTCATTTCCTGCACTACCGTCTCTTTTTTGTGTTTAGTTGATTCTTTGTAGTGAAATATGTAACTTCCTTTCTGGTTTCCTTTTGTGCATATTCTATAGCTATTTTCTTTGTGGTGACCATGGGGATGACATTGACATCCTAACATTATAACACTCTAATTTAAACTTATATGCCCTGGAGCCAAGCGTCTGCACGCGCTCTTTGCAGCCTTGCTCTCTGCCTCGTTCCAGAGGTCAAGGAAAAGAATGTCTCCATAACCCCAGAGTCACTGAGGGAGGGCTGAGAGATGCAGCATCTGCTGCTGGGTCCCCATCTGCCCCAGACCCTGCCCACTGAGATCCTGGGATCAAAGGGGTGCCAGCTGTCAGTCCCTGGAATGCTCTGTGCTCTCATCTTGCTCCTGGCAAGTCCCACCACGGGTCGGCCCAGTCCAGCCCTGAGTGCAAGGATCTTGTTGTGCCTCCCTCCTGGGCCTTGGAAGTCCCTGATTGATCAGAGTGGACCCCTGGAGCCCTTGCCATCTGCCTGGCCTTGTGGGCCCACCAGGATTCTGTGTGGGTTTCCACAGCTAGGCTGAAGCCTGGATATGACCGTTAGGTGAACCCAGCTCTACCACCAGGCTCATTGGAGGCAGGGGCCAAGAGCCAGGAGAAACCCCAGAGGCTTCCCATGTGATTTATGAAGGGCAGAGGGGTGGGGGGCCGGGGCAGGTCACAGCCTTTCCTAGAACTCTGTCAGTGAGCTCTTCACTCTGACGACTTGTCCCAAGCCCCATCCTACAAGGGAGGCTGCAGGATGCCCACTGGAGCTGAGCGACTGTCTTGTCGGAGTCCGGGTAATCTGGAGGTCATGTCATTGCTCTCTCTAATCTGCTCACTCGGTGACCAAAGCCACGTGGGTTCCATGACTCTTCCAGCCAGTCTGGGCCGTGAGACCGGGAACTGTGGAGGCAGGGGGCCCGGAGCTTCGTGGTGGGTCAGCATCGAGGGCGGAGCTCCCACCTGAGCCCAGGGCCACAGACCTGTGCTGAGCGGTGTGGCAGGGGGCCCCTGGGTGAGTGGTCCCTCCTCACCCAGCAGAGCCCCACCCAGCCCAGGGCCCCAGGCCTGACCCTCCACGACGCCTGCAGTCAGCACTGGACACGTCCCACCTGCACTGGTGTCAAGCTGACACGCTCTGTTTGTTCCCCGTCGTGGTGTCTCCTCAGCCCACCACTAACCCGAACGTTTGCAGGAATAATTGCGAACCAGCCACACGTTGAGAAGAGAAAGACCGACGACGGTACTTCCGTGTGGAGTCAACAGCTCTTGCATCATACTTTCTGTAATTTTTCACTATTCCATTTTCTCCTAAATGAGGTTTATCGCTCTAATATTGGTGACACCTGACAGCTAATAGGCACTGGAGGTGATTTTCTTATGACAACATTACACATTAGTAAAAGAGGGTGTTTTGTGTTCTGTTAGGTTGAATGTTTTCCACAACAACGCCTGCCGGCCAGGGGCTAAATGGGGCTCTGATGAACAGGTTATTTCTCACGTTATTAAAGAAAACTCACAAGCAAAAATCCCCACTTGATGCACTCGTCACCAGTAAGGCCACACACTTCTCTTCACTCCCCTGCCTTCCCCGCTCTGCTAACAAGGGCCCATGTCCTCCCGCTGATAACCGTGGGGCCGGCGTCTTCTCAGGGGCTGAACCAGCAGGACCTGGGCCTCGCCAGTTGCAGGGAAAGCGACCAGCAAGACGCATCCTTTTGTTTCCACATTTGAGAACTTCAAACCTCAAGTAAAACTTGGCTGCAGTTTTTGCTTCCACAAAGATTGTTGTTCAGTAATCAAGTTTAAAGGGATACTTTGGGAATTAGTTTTGAAAATAAAAATGGAAAACATAATAAAAAATCAGCTGTCTTCGTCAGGACCAGGGAAAACAGCCTGGAAGGGCCCAAGGTCTGCACGCCCTCAGACTGCTGGGGGGGCGGGGGGCACGCTCTGGGGCACGCGCCTGCATGCCCCCGGAGGCGATCCCCCAGCAATTCCCTGCTACTCTCGGGAGGGGTGATGAGGGGACTGACCCAGGGGCCTGCGGGGCACGGTGGGGCTGAGCTGGGAATCCCTTCCTCCACTGTTCGCTCGACACGTGCCCACTGAGCGCCTGCTGTGTGGGTGCTGGGGAAACGGGACAGCACAGACCCCGCTTTGGTGGGATTCCCCTCGAGGACCCCGCTCAGATGGGCTTCCCTGCGAGCCAGCATGTGTGTGTGGACAAACGATAAGTACGATACAGGAGAAAATGTGTCAGCCTGGATGTTCAACAGGGATGGGCCAGAGGGTGGCAGGAGCGGGAAGCTGCCCTGAGAAGGGCCACTGGAGCAGCATCAGGGGTGGCGGCAGAGGGAGAGGCCATGGGGAGGCCCTGGAAGGGGCTCTGGGCCTCACTCCAGTGAGACGGGGCTGCCGGGCGCTTTGAGGACCTGAGGGAGGCGATGCAGCCTGAGCAGGTGTGGAGGCAGACGCAGAAGGCTGGGAGAGATCAGAGCGGGACTCCCGGGGACCCCAGCCTCCCCCGTCCCCCCTCCCACACCCAGCATCCCGGGCCTTCCTTCCAGGTCATTTCATCCGTCAGCACAAGCATCCCTCCCTCTCCTGTCTCCGAAACGTCCCCTCCTGGATCTCCCCCCTCCGAGGCCCGTCCCGTGTCCCCATCCTCTCCTCTCACTCCCACCTCTCCCTTGAACCCCGCGTTGGGCTCTTACTCTTCCCGCCTGAGCGCGCCTGCCCGTGTGGCGGGACCTCCGGGCCATACCTGACACACTGAAACACTTCTGGGTGGGTCTCGATCACGCCCTCCCTGCCTCCACCTCCCAGGTCACTGCCTTGTGGCTGTTAGCACTCCCGCAGCAGAGAGTGCCCCCACTGCCGTCGCTCCATATCAGGAGGCCGCGCACACGTACCCCTCCTCTCTTGCGTCTCTGCCACAGCCCCAGAGCATGCACAGGCTGGCCTGCCGGGGCCTGAGACGCATGTGGATCAAGCAAGTCGCTCAGTTGTCCCGGCCGAGGCAGGAGGACCTCGCTGGCCGCCTCCTGTCCCGGCCCTCAAGCAGGAGGGCCTGTGTTTGTCCTTGGGCCCCTTCTCCTCTCCTGTGATCTCAGCCTGCCTCGGGCTTCAAAGGAATTGGCCACTACGTCCACTTTTGTGCTGGCACCAGTCGTGGGCATCGGAAAGGCAGACAGAAAGCCACCTGCTGTGGCCTGAACACGTCCCCCAAATTCAAACGTGGAAGCCTCACCCCCAGTGTCACGGTGTTTGGAGTGCCCACAGGAGGCAATCAGGTCCTGAGTGTGGAGCACCCATGATGGGATCAGCGCCCTTAGAAAAGACCCCAGAGAGCCCCCTCGCCCCTTCCACCACATGAGGACAGAGTGGGATGACGGGTTATGAACCAGGAGGCCCTCACCAGACGCCAACTGCCCGAGCCTTGATCCTGGACTTCCGGCCTCCAGACTGAGAATTAAATGTCTGGTTTAAGCCACCTGTTATGGCAGCGGGACAGACTGAGACACTATCTTGGTCCTCACAGACGTGATCATGTATACAGAGAACTCAAAACAACTGATGGAAAAACCACGACACACGGGGAGTTCAGAAAGGCGGCAGATGGTGGCAGGTCGTGAAACCAGCAGGCCTGTGCCACTAGCCTTCGTCCACCCTGACGAGACACGTCCACCCGGAAAACGTGGCAGGAACTGTCCAGAATGCGCCTGAGGGGAACGTCCTGGAGAGCGTTTGCCTGGGATGCGGGGGCTCAGGTCAGAGACCAGTGCCTGTGCTGTCTCCCTGGCACTCAGGAGGCATGGTGGGGACAGTGAGAAGAGACCGGGGACCACTGTCGTGGGCGCCCAGGCTGGCGACAACAGCCTCCAGATTTCTAGGTGGGCAATAAGGAGGCCCCTGGGCAGGCTGAAGCAATGGTCCTCCTGCAGCCCGAGCGCAGGAGGCTGAGTGCAGGACTGGGACCTAAATGCCAGGCCGGCAGCCCCTGGGGGGACGGCAGCACCTGCCTCTCCAGGAAGCCCCTGTGGTCACACCAGGCCAAGAGGGAAGGAGTGGGAGCCTAGACCCGGTGGGGCCCTCGGACCCCCACAGCTGCAGGGCCTGCTGCCCCCCAGACGTAGTCCAGTATCTGAAGTGGGGTCAGTGAGGAGGGCAGGGTGGTGCGGGTCCTGCAGGGAGGAGAGGCTGACCCACCGCAGCTGCAGGGGCTGTGAAGCATGACGGGGTCTGAGGAGTTCTGGGGCAGGCTGGGGTGGGGCCTGAGCACAGGCCGCGTGAGGGCGAGTCTGTGACTCGGGAGCAGGTGCCCGTGAGCTCCTCCACTTTGCTGCTGGGGTAGCTCCTGGAAGTCCGGAACCAACAGCAGTCCCCACTGATGGCGAGCCCGGAACACCCCTCGCGGATGGCTGAGGGGGGATCCAAGGGCTTGCCAGGGGACACTGTGCTCCGAAGGCAGTGAGGCTGCACAGGAGAGGGCACCGCAAGTTGAGAAGCCCAGCAGAGCTGCCCCCTGTGCAGCGCGCTGAGGACAGCAGACGCCATCACAGTCGGCTCCCCCGTTAGCAGAGGCAACGGAGTGGGGCGAGGGTCCCACACGGAGCACCAAGGTCAGAGGGCAACCAGAGGCCCTGACCGGCAGCTATGTGGTGACAGGCGTTAGACCAGGGGGTCCCCGGGGCAGGCTGGAAGGACAGCTGACAAGGACGCATATTCAGAACAGAACAGAAGGAGAGCAGAAGGTCGCCAGCCTCCTCCATGCAAAGCCGTGACCCTCCTGCAGCATCCAGACCTGAGGCAGTTCTCAGACCAGGACCAGAACCAGAACCAGAGGAAGGGCTGGGCTCCCTAAGGACACCCCCTCAACACCACAGCAGGTGTACAGGGCGGTGATCCCAGCCCTTCCCAGAGGGGCCCACGGCCATTTACCCCAACGTGCAGTGGAGAACGGACACGCCTCAGGACACAGGCGGCGACACCACTGGCACTAGGGGCCCGCAGCACCACCAAGGCCCCACTAACACTGGGGCTTACGGGGCCGCTGGTCAGCCCGCTGGTCAGCCCCCAACCCTGCAACGCACAACTGGGACAGACAGGCCCAGCTACCGGCAGAGCCCGGCCAGATGCCTCCACCTGTTTGGGAACAGCCACTGCAGTGGGAACCCCTGCACCCAAGCCAGACAACCCACCCAAACCACGTCGTGGATGGGATGGTAGAGCATGGCCCCCCAGATACACAGTGGGTGAAAGCGTCGCTCCCGTTACAGCCCCACTTAATCCATCTGTCCACCGCCTGCAGAAACCAGATGGTGCACAGCGGCTGCAGCGGGCTCTGCACGCCCACCCTGTTCCCAGGCCACGCCATGGACTTCCACACGAGGACCCTCGGGGCCTTGCGCACTGACGTCGGGCCCCGTTGTCTCAACGACGCTCTGTGCAGTTTAACTTAGAGACCGAGGTAACCGTTGTCTCCCACCCCTTCAGAACACAGAGAACCCCCAATGCCATCACCGCTGCCCTCCTCGTCACGGCTGCCCCCAAACTACAACCCTGACCCGCACAGACACCACTGCACAGTCCCCACAGCTCTGGCTCAGTGCACGGGCACGTACCCGTGCTCCTGGGGCCAGCAGTTCTTCTCTTTGTGCCGCTCCCCAGCAGATTTCTCCAGATCCCCCCCGAGTCCCTGTCCCGTCAGCGATGCCCAGTCTGCTGACCACTTGTCCCTTCCGATGGGAATTCCAGTGACCACGTCCTCACCTCTAACAGTTCCGTGGGGCTCTTTCCCAGCTCTGCAGGGGCGTTTTTCACAGCCTTCTGTCCTGTGCGTGCACTTCGTATCCCATCTTGTTTCCACATCTGAAGTCACTACTTGTTCCACGGAAACCCCCGGCCGCTGGGACCTCGCCGCTTCTGCTGAACCTCGCTTCCTGGCCGCTTCCTCTGACGCTGAGGTTTCCCGTTAAGGACACGTGGCTGCTTTGTGTCTGTGCTGCGTCCTGAGAGGCCGAGCCACAGCGCCTTCCTCCAGAGAGAGGTCTCACCCTGAGGCCTGCGGGCTGCAGTGAGGGGAAGGGCGGGCTTCAGTCTCCCTCTCTTCTTTTCCAATGAACCAAGCTGGCACCACAACCTTCAGCCGAGGCAGCACCTCCCAGCTGTTAAGACCTTAAGACGCCAGTGAAGGCCTGACACCCAGGACTGCAGCACCACCCAGCACCGCCTGAGCGCCGGCTGTGAGCTGAGCTCTGGGAAACAGGGGGAGCAGACAGAGCCCCGCACCCCATGGTGACGCCCCCCGTGAGACCGCCACCTCCCCAGCCAGAGGCCCCTTCCTCGTGGGATCAGCTACACAATGAGAACTTGTCTCCCCAGCACTCCTGGCCTCGTCCCGAGTCTTGCAGAGTGAGAAGCGCTCCTTGTTCCTTTGCATCGTGTCAAGCACCAGCACACGCACAACTCTTCTGCTGTTTTGGGCATGTGACACAGAGCGACTGGCAGAAAGGCTGCCTGGAGTGAAAACATGTTGCAGAAACACAAGACTGAGGACAGGGCGGGGCACACGCGGCCAGTAGCCGAGCCCCGGCCCGCCTCCCTGCAGGCGGTGGGTTCTCAGTGGGAGCATGGCTGCCCTCTATCCTAAGGTTCTGTTGAAGAAACGCCTCCTGGCGGCCATGTGATGTACAGTGTGTGGAGGTGGCGGAGGCCCGGGTGCTCGGCCTGCACCCTCACTGGAGCCCACTGTTTCGTCTGGCATCCAGGCCCTGAGAGGTGGGCTCGCGGTGCCCTCAGGATGGGAGACACCCTGTGGCCGTGCTTGACTCTTACTCCTAGGTGGGAATGGCCTGGAGAAGACGTTACAGACGCGACGAGAGAGAGACGGGAGGGGGGATGCCCATGCCCAGGGCCCTGTGGCGCACCCACCACCGCACCCGCCGTCACCACAGCCCAGCGCCTGAGCCTTTCCCATGGTAACTTGAATCAGAAAACATAAACTCACGCTCAGTACACAGATTTCAGGCTAGCGTTCTGAATCCAGCCACTAGATTTCACCTTTATTTATACAATCCTATAACAAGTTTATTAGTGGGTGAACTGATTCTGATTGCTTCATCAATCCTGTTTACTATGAGCAAAGTTAAAAAATACTCAGGAACAAAACTGGTAAACTTTCCTTGGAGGATTTTAATTCTCTGTTTTATATAGATCATTTATTAAATTAGAAGGCTGAAAAGTAAAAATATATTTTACAATCAAAGAAAACTCTGGACACTGGACCCCAACAGAATCGTCAGAAACAAAGCTCTGCGCATCACTTCTGCCCCCAGCGCCGAGCTGACCCCGGAGGGTGTTCTTACACGGGGCAGGGGGCACCCTCAGGAGATGCTGAAGAGGAGGGGCAGACCTGACTCCACAGAACCCCTCTCTCCTCACTCACAGGGTCTGGGGACTGAGGTCGGAGGAGAGGTCAGTGCACCAGCTCCTTTGGGCTCCGACCTCGGCCCAGGCTGAGCCATTCGGCCCCTGTGCACACACGGGAGATGCGTGTGGCTCTGCCAGTGACCTTCGAGGAGGCCTCGGCCCCCAGATACCAGCAGCCGTCCAGGTCTGGCCCGAGTCCCCGGTGGCCTCCGGTCTGCAGCTGGGTAACCAGCCTCCCCCAGGGCCTGGCGGGGGCTTCAGAGGAACGCAACTTCCCACCAAGAGGAACCGGCTGCCTCCAACAGTGAGTGCGCAAACACCAACGCAGCATAAGATGAAGGAAAGGAGAGTCTAATTTAATGAATGAAGGCCTTACAAAACGTGATCTTTCTTTGATCTATTAAAAAAATACAGTGTTCATGAAAAAGGAAAGTAGATGTGGCAAGTTTAGAGTTGTCTTAAAACTATCATTCTCCCTCAAACTAGGGCCCCCTGCAAGTGAGCGTGCCGAGTCCCACGTCCCTGCACGTCCCTGCGAAGGGCGCTCCCGGAGTCACACACGCACAGCCTCCCTGGCGCCTCGGCAAAGGTAAGGCAGAAAACGCTGGGCCAATGGGGACGGGGGCGGCGCTGCCCGTCCTCCACCACGTCTGTCAAGGGCCCGCTAAACAATCAGAGCTGCAGGACCGCCTGACGCCACCTCTGTCAGAGAAGAAATCCGCTCCCCGGGCACAGGCCAGATTGTCGGGAACGTGAGCTCGTGACGCACGAGAAAGTGGGGCTCGCCGAGTTCAAGCAAGTGGCCTGAAGCCCCCAACCAACAGCATGTTGCCCCACTCAGGAGCCCTCACCTGGCCCTTCACCACACGCCTCCTCAGCTAACACAACAAACCCTGCCACAGCACGTCGCCCAAAACACACCCCGCGGCGACGGGAAGCGGGATTCCAGCCGATATTCAACTTCATCTGTGTGAAAAGAGGGACAAAGACTGAGACGGAAGTGCTAAGGTCCTCGCGCCAGATCGTTCATGGAGGTCCCCTGCTGGGACCCTCACGGGAAGATCGTGTATCCGAAAGCTGAGGCAACGACTAGGAAGGACTAGTGTCCAAGACTTACGGCACACTGGGACCCCAGACGTGCACCCACGCATGCACGCTCTCAATGCAAGCACACTATTGAAAGTGCATCACTTCTGAGAGATTTCTCAAATTGGATTTTCACCAGCCAACCTGTCCCCAGGCTCTGTCCGTGGCTGGGGCCGGTGCGAGATCCATACATGCTCGCACACCGCCAGCCTCTCAGGAAGACGTTCCAACACCGACATTCACCAGGCTGCCGTCTCTGTCACCACCTGCAGTCACAGGACTGGGGCACAACGCCCACTGAAGTCAATGCCAGCAGTAAGCCAACAGCTCCTAAATACCCTTTAATACACAGATACAAAGGAGTGTATCTACTACTTTTTACCCCCAATTTTAGGTTCTGTTGCAAGAGAGAGGAGAAGCAACCCCTCGGAATTACATACCACAAAATTGGCGTCAAACAGCAGGAAAGGGAAGGGGATCCCCTGGGGGGTAGGGACGCCCGCTCAGGGTGTGGCCCGCCCAGGACGCCGGCGAGCAGCAGCCCAGTCCACAAAGAGCAGTCAGGGAAGGATGAGCTTCAGTTTGGAAGTTCTAAAAATAACCCCAAATCAGCTGTTAATGGATTCTATGTGCCTTAAATTAATAGGTCTATCCCAACGAAGTCAAATAACTGCATGCTATTAATCAAACCAGAAGGAGGCTCCCGGCTTCCTAAGGCCCTGGCAGAGGCAGGCGGCTCCCACGAGGCATTCGGGAACAGCGAGAGGAAGCGCAAGGCACTTGAGGACGTACGTCCCCAAGCAGGGGGAAGATGAGAGTGTGTACACAGACACGGCCCGTGTCTGCTCTTCTCCCAACACACAGCAAGAAGGAAAGCCACCCGCACCCCAACCGATGGTCGCGGGAAACGAAAACCCACATGCACCTCACATAGGGTGTGGACCAGGGCAACACGGACGTCCGAGGGAAGGGGCTACACAGGGTCTTGCTCGTTGGGATCGTGCTCCCTGGGGAACCCCTGGGTTGGCAAGTGGAAAGGGCAGAAGGACGGGGCAGCGAGGGGCGCGATCTAGGACTCTTCGCCCATCTGGAGCAGAGAGTTGATGGCTGCGTCCTTGTTCCCTCTCTGGGCTTCCAGCACGGAGCGGATCACCTCCGGGTCCACGCTGGGGAACACGTCCTGGATGGCTTTCAGGTCCTGCTCGTTACAGCGGGGCTGGGCGCTCACGGCTGCTGGGGGCAAGGCCACGGGCACCATGCCGGGGCTGCAGACAGCGGGCATTCCTGCAAGCAGAAGACGGAGTTCAGGGAAGACAGAATGTTACCAACGGGCAAGGCGGGTGCTGGCTCAAGGAAGAGCAGGAGGCCTTCTCCTGGCCTCCCTGATCGATGGGGTCCCCTCAGGTCTCACAACCACTGAACCGCAAGGACACCCAAGAAACATGACCTCAAAAACCAACCCACAAGAGAAAAAAACACTGTAACTCTGTATGGTGACGGATGGTGACTAGACTCCTTGTGGCAATCATCTCACAGTGCATATAAACATCGAATCACTGCCGTACACCTGCAACTGATATAACGTTATGTCAATCACACCTCAATAGAAAAACAAAACCAAACCCAGCCAGACACCCAGGGGAGAAATGAGGGGTGTGCAGTCCCTCTGTCTGCGACCCCTACTTCATTTGTTCACTCCCCTCCCACAACCAAACGCAGGGCTCACCTCTACATCTCACCAAGCCTGCTTCACAGTTGGGGGCGGTAAAGACGAGGGGCTCACACACTTTGATCCCTTAAGAACTCATGGATTTATGCCATTAGCATCGATTTTCACTGATCAAAGGCCACAAAACAATTCTCTTTGAGAACAAAACAGCAGACAAAATCTTTACCCAAACATCTGAGGTTCTCAAGTCCATGCCTTCAGCACACATTCTAGAATATGTGCTTTCCCAGTTTGGCACATATGTCGTAATCATACACTGACACGGCAGGCACTGAACGCCCGGGGAGGCTGCACGCTCACATGTAGAACGCACACAACACACAACCCAGGAAAATGCCCAGGAGACCCTGAAGCGGCAGGGCAGTGCATACGGACAAGTGGACAGGAGGCGCGGGTCTCTTCTGTGCGGTCTCCCAGATGTTCAGCACCGCTGATCCCATGTAGGGCCCCTGACGTCCCCTCCTCACACTAGCTGAGTCCCCTCACTTCCTCTGTTAGACGTGGGATGACAAACTCAGAGAAGCTGAGCACTTGGAATCTATGAAGAAGAGCCTGGCAGCATCCGACCTCTGGGAATTCACCAATCCCCACGCGCCTGGTGCAGCCTGACCCCAAGTCAAAGCCCTGACTCCTCCCGACACTGTTCCCTGAGAGAACACAGATGGACCTAAGAGGGGAAAGTGTTAACGAGACTGAGCAGCTAACACAGTACATCATTCCTGGTTAAAGCCCTCTCTAAAAAGCACAAAGGGATCTAAAACCACTACTACTTTAACTTCGAAAGCACAAACAATCCTCCCAACTAAGCCCATGGGAGCAATAGACTAAGAAATAATTTTAGGATACGACTTCTATCCCTTTTCTAAATTCACAAGATCCTAAAGGCAGCCAAACACTGTCTTTAACACCAAAATTGGCAGGGAAAACTGCCAAGTGTTGAAATAAGGTGCACGATGGAGGCTGCGTTGGCCACACACGGGCCGTCTCCTAGACAGAGGAGACGGGAGCACCAGTACTCACTGCTCAAGTCCGCTCGCAGAGGCCCCAAACCACCTCTTCCCAAATCCCTCTGGGCCAGGCCTCGCCAAGCACTTGCTTCCACTCCTGACCCACCAGACTTTAGTCCTGGCCGTCCTAAGAGGCCAGTCTTCACCTTGGTCACAGGTGAAGGGCGGGTCGTCACCTCAGGTCACAGGTCCAGGGCAGGTCATCACCTCAGGCCACAGGTCAAGGGTGGACCATCACCCCACCTCACAGGTGAGGCAGTCGAGCCTGGTGAGAACAGGTCACCCAAGTCGGACCGTGAGCAGGAGGAAGGGGATCCAAGCCCAGCCTCGGGCCCAAGGTGGTGCTTCCCACCTCCGTTCAATCACGAGGAAGGGAAACCACACCACACCCTCGCCATTTTCACGACACTGCAGGTGCAAAGTGACCCTTTCTTCCTTCTCAGATGGAGGACGAAGGGTCAGGTGACTGCCTGTCCCATCTCTGAGGCAAGTGCCCGGTCTGGAGTGACCCCTCACGGCCTCATGGTGGACAGACAGCCAGGCCCTGCAGTTGGCAGAGCCGGTGCACTTGGAGAGAGGGCCGCTGCCACGCACAAGACAGACAGCGTGCGGCAGAGGTCACGGAGCGCCAGAGGTCACATAGCGCAGGGACGTACGCCTCGCCCACCCGCTGCTCCTCCCACGGCTTTCCCAAGAGGGAACGTGCGCCTGCAGCTCCCACCACCTTTGCTGGCGTCCTCACAGGCGGACCTGCTCTTTCCGGTGTTTACCAGCCTGCAGGGGACAGGGAAGAGAAGCGGTGGGTGCCCCGACAATCTATAGTGAGGAAGGTACCATGATGGCCTGTCAGGCTTTAGGAAATCCGGCCTGCCATCACTAAGAGAAAATGCCTTCCCCGTTCTCAAGAGCAAGCCCCGGTCAAAGGGAACAGAGGACCGCCACGGCCTTGCAAAGCCCGGCCAGCACGTCTCAGGGATGGCTCCCGGGAGAAAGCAGCTCCCCCTCCTCCAGACAACTCCAAGTCTGTGTGCCCGAGCGTTCTCCAGGACAAAGCGGCCTTCCTGACCTGCCAACATAACTGAGTTACAGACGTGTTCATCAAATCCTCCTGTGAGCCACGAAAGCGGACGTGTTGGGTTTGGGCCCGGCCGGGGACTCTACAGGGAAGGGATGGACAAAGCTCTGGGCCTCAGTGGAACCCAAGGCAAGTGCCCTGGGGCCTGGCAGGCGGAGAGGTGCAGCGAGCCCCAAGGCCCACGCTACAGACCCCCGTGAGGACAGGGTCCCCCTTCACGTCCTGTCTGAGCTCCTGGAATGCACGCACTCACACCAAGGAGACGCTTAACCAAGGGAACAGAAGCAGCCTCCCTTGAGCAGCGGGACCTCAGCCACAATGTCCACACCGCAGGTCTGTGTAACATGTCAGCGAAATCAAGTTCTCAACTCAATCCAACAACGTCACCGGAAAATGGAAACAACTTTCTGTTTCAGAAGAGTCAATTCTTCAACCCGACCACACTCAGACCATGCAGGCACAAGCGAGAGCACGCAGTCCCACGTAACGTGACACGTGGAAGATCAGACATGACTTTATGGCCCAAGAAGGCTAGTCGGTCGCACAGATGCAGCGACAGCCAAGCTGCACGTGACACAAGAGCCACGGCCTCAGAGATGCTTCTTGTTGAGACAGAGAGCAAAGTGGAGCCTGAGGGACATGTGCAGGCGACCTTGCAGCTCAGAGACAGCTGTGGGCTCGTGAAAATCTCTCACACGATGGCGCACGCCAAAAAGAAGACAACCTAAGTGACTGTGGTGTTACATTTCAAACCTCTCGAGTCTGCTTGATTAATAAACTCATCTCACAAGGAGGGAGAGAATTCTAAGCAACAGCTTGGGAAATTACTAAAAACCCAATTCTCACTTTAAGTCAAACCATTTACGTATTTTAAATAGTGTACAGCATTCAGCTTCAAACTTTGTGCGTTTGTTGTGAATCCCACTTATGAGGGAGAAGGTGGTTGGGCCGGCACCTGGCTGGACTTCACCTTGAATTCAAGCGCGGTTCTAACGCTGGCAGTTTATGCCTCGGAAGCCGCCAGGCCGCCTCTCTCTAGACTCTGAGAGAAGCATCTCGGAGCTGCCAGGCCAAACGCTCCAGCAGGACAGAGGGCGCAGGTGGACACAGGTCAGCTTTGCTTTCGCACTCTGTCAAAAAGCATCAGCATCGACACCTCTGGCAGCTCTACAGAAACCACAGGACCCTGCAACACAGACGTGCCCCTCGGGGTGGAGGGTTTGAGCCCAAAGAGAAAAAGGAACAGGCGAAAGCAGCAAAGCAACCAAGTGCCAGAAACAGACCGTCTTCCCAGAGCGCATGGATTTCCAGACTCAGCCAGCAAAAGCGCACTGCCCACCGCTGCCCGCGCAGAGCACACCTCTTGGGCCCAGCTCAAGGCCCAGGGCCCCTCCCTGGCCCCCCTGGGGAATGGCATCCAGCAGTCACGTCTGTGCAGGCAGATAGCACTACAGACGGCCAGGACTCGGGTGGGGACAACGGCTCATCCACAGCCTGCAGAGATGTGGAGGCAGGAGGGAACAGGCAGGAACCATGCTGACTCGAGGCCACGGTGGAGGCTGCACACCAGGCTGGGTCCCTCTGACGTCAGCGCGCACGTGCAACCCGAGAGCCAGGCGTGCACCTGGGAACGTTTCCCATCCCAGGCCAGGCTGTGACATGAAAACCAAACCTTCCAATCAACCTTCTGCATGCTGCATGGAACCAGGCAGTACAACAGCAAGGCAAAGCATTCCAGAAGTCACACAGGGCACGAGACCGAGGGCAGCACGTGGCTCAGGTGCTGGCCCTCCATCTCACCGTCACTCTCTCCTGAGGACCCCTTTCCTCTACCAACTGGCTCTGCGACCCCCAGGGCTCTCAGGCATCGCTCTAGCTCAGAAAACCCTGCAGCAAGGCAGAGAGAACTTCTGACAGGCTCTCCCCCTTAACCGGCTGCCAGCTCTCCTCACTGGACACGGGCACTGGATCTCCCACGGGACCCCCGCCCTGTAGCGCACAAGCTCCTCGGCCTGGACCACCTACACTGTGCCCGGGCTGCCTGTGGGGGGATGGGGAGGAGGCAGCACCCACAGCGACCACACCCCAGGGTCCAGCCGGTCCTCCGGGAGCAGGGTCCACAGACAGACTGGTCCTCATACACGGAGAACGCTCTGACGATTTAGCAGCAGGCCCATTTTCACCCAACTGGTTTTCTCTCTTTCCATTCTGCAGTTCCCATTAAAGAGAAAGAGCTTCATAAAGTTACATGTTTTTTCCAGATGCATCACATTTAGATATTTCTTTTAAAATTAGGATTAAAAAAACCTACAAGCAGGGCTCCTTGGAGACACGGCTGATTCCCGGCCGGGGCAGGGAATGCCCACGATAAGCCTGGAGCGTCCTGGAGCGCCAGAGAGTAAGGCAGGCTCAGAGGACAACGGGGATGTGCAGAGGACAGACAGCCCAGCGTGACAGGCTCCCTCCAACCATGTCCGGGGTGACACGAGTGACAAAATAAACACTGCTAGTAACAAGTTACAATCACATAAGGAAAAATCATAATCCACTCGAGATCTGATGAGAAACAGGACACTTACATGGTCTTAAGCGCCTCCTGCACAAAACACTTCAGAGTTAATACTTACAAAGAAGGGAGGCTGCCCAGCGAGCAGGCGGGCAGACCCTGCGATGGTGTAGCGAACAGCAGCACCGCCAGTACCGAAGTGAAGGGACTCGAGAAGACCCAGCCCGCCCTAGCCACACCCTGCCAAGGACACATGCCCAGTCCCAGGAGGAAATATCAGGCCGACCCGCAGGATCACCAGCCTGTGCTCTTTAAACACGTGGAGGTGACCAAAGCTGGAGCTGCAGGCCGAGGGAGGTGCTCCTGCTCTGAGAGACAGTGAGGGACAGCGGAAGGCCCCAGACGCACTGGGCTCAGCGCCGAGCCCGCCTGTGAAGGCTGTACTGGGCAACAGGAGGACGTCCTCGTGCATAGGAAATGCAACTACAGTTGGGGTGGGGCAGGGATGGGCATCGGGTCTCAAAAGGTTCAGGCAAAAATTCTTTCCTCTCCTTTGTAACTTTTCTGTAAGTATGTGATTGTTTCAAAATTTACAAATGTATATCAAAAGTTCAAAGTCTCCATTTATAAAGAAATCTAATCTTTCCTAAATTAAACATCTTAGGGCAAACTTGAAAGGCATTTACAAGGTGAACTAAGGATAGGAACCAGAAAAAGACAAGCAATAAATTGTATTTCTTTCTTTGAAAGCCAACTTCCCATACGTTCATACGAATATGTTCTGGTGTTGGTAACTGTGTGGGCTGAACTACGTCCCCTACAAAGATGTGTGAAGTCCTACCAGGAACCTGGGGTCTTTGCAGATGACCAAGTGAAGATGAGTGTCCTTGTAAGGCGAATGTCCTTATAAAAGAGGAAATTGGGACACAGACACAGACACCTGACGACGGAGGCGGAGGATGTCTAGACCCCCAGACGCTGGATGAGCAGCAAGGACCCTCCCCCAGAGCCTCCAGAGGGAGCTCGGCCCTGCCCACACCTTGACTGAGGACTTTGGCCTCCAGAACTGAGAGCATAAATCCTTTTGTTTTAAGCCACCTGGTCTATGGGACTGTGTTACCGCCACCCTAGGATACTAACACCTTTGGTGGCCCCTACAGACTGCCTGTTCCTCCTCAGCCTCCAACTCAGGAAAATTAAACGATAAATCTCATGAAGACTCTGAGAGGAGATCCCAGGACGGTGGTTCTCAGGCTGACCTAAGCATGAACCAGAACCCCTCAGAGGCGACGGAGGCGCCCGCTGTACCTCGTGGCCATGACTCTGGCAGGCCTGTGTCATGGGGTAGTGGCTCCAGCAGGGCTAGGGTCACCACAACATGCTCTCCAGGTCAGACTCCCACCTGGTTCTTCTCTGACTCCCCCATTCTCTGCTGAGATTCCCTTTCTTCTCACTTCCTAAGAAATTCTCCTTTAACTCTCTGAACCTGTTATGGCTCCTTTATGGTTTCTGGGTCACCTGGGTCACTATCGATCAGCTTTGTCCTGACCGCGGTCACTTTCCTGTTTCCTTCCTGGACGGCGCCCTGTACAAACTGGACTCCATTATCTTCCTCAGACGAGCGCCACAGGCAGAACACCCTAAACCTGCGATGAACCATCTAACTTAGGTTGCTGCCTTAAGCTCCCCACACCCCGCCCGGGACTGGGCTGAGGTTGGCTTAGGGTCAGGGTGGGTCCACAGCAGGCCTGCTCTACGGCAAGGCCCCAACCCCGATGCTGCGCCAGGTGTGACTGCACCTGGCCTCTCTGCTCTGGTGGGGCGGAAACCCCAGAGCACCCCCCGCCACCCCCACCCTGACGCAGCACCCTGAGCATGAACAGCCGGGCCCCACGCGCACATCTCCTCTCCAAGGCCCTGCTCCACAGATGCCCACCACTTCTGCCGCCTGGACTCCGGCCTTGGCCTCCTAGGCACCCTGCTTGGACCCCGGCTTCCTGCATCACGACAGAGATGCTGTCTCAGGCAGAGGCGGGGTGACAGTGGGGCTCGCCCCATTTCCCTTCTCCCGGGAGCCACGGTCTCGCACTGTCTGTGGCCGCTGCCCGAAAACAGCTGCCGCCTCATCCCTTTTGCCCAGTCTTACGGCTGTTCATGGCAGGAGGCTAGCAGAGTCCAGTTACTGCCACAGCCAGAAGTGGAAGCTCACCAACAGACTAACATCAAGATTTGAAAATTCAAAGGTGTAAAAGCTACAATCCAACGTGATTTTGCTGTGTTGTCAGCAATTGCTAATTTCTAAAGGTAAATAATTTACTAAGGTAAATAAACATGATAAGAATAATAACATTAGAGCACATAGTTCATTTCACCCCACAGGAATGTGATCTTTTGTCACAATAACTCATATACGTTTAGAAATTACATTTCTACAGCTCCGTAATTTCACTTCACCTTATTCGTGTCAACAGTTAGGGGAAAACACGTTCCATTTCCCACACATGCATAAAAAATTCAAATATAACACCAGACCCATTTGGGAAGGATCTTTGCGCATCCTCACGCGCCTCCCTCCCTGCTCTAAGGCCCTCCCAGGAGCACCTCTCAGGGAGGGGAGGGGCACATACCTGTGAGAGGCACATAGCCGACGCCCTGCTGGTACACAGTGGGCATCAGGACCACGGGCTGAGGCGGCATCATCATGGCAGCCGGCAGGGACTGAAACACACCAAAGTCGATCCCGAGGTCACAGAAGAACACACCACACGTCAAAACCCCACCACTTCCAGTCTCGCCAAAGCCATCCTGGGAGGGACAGCATGGGGCCTGGAGCCCATGACGGGACCTGAGATGGAGGAGCGTCTGGCCAGCCACGGAGCCCCATCAAGCTCTTCAGACGCCCGCACTGACACCCCCCATGACTCTGCTGGGAGAGAAGGGGGTGAGTGACTCGCACTAGAAGACGCTGTAAGACTGACAGCCACGGCGAACAGACGTGATCAAAGAACGTGGCTCAAGAGTCAATGCAAGGATAAAATTCAGGATCAATGCCTGTAAGGTTTTACGAGACTCCTTCTAAGGTTTTAACTATGTAGTTAAGTGTAATACCAACTTCGTGTTGACATAAAAACGTAAACACGTTTACGTATAAGGGGGGCCACCGTGAAGAGCAGGGCGGCTCTTCTCGTGACCACCCCCGAAACCCACAGGCTTGCCTTTCTGTCCCCGCTGAGCTCCTCAGGGGTAAGCTGTTCCAGTGAACTAGAAGAGGAGGTGGCCACGAGCCACCCGGGGCTGGTGAGGCACTCACCGCGTCTGCCCGCCCCACCGTCCCCAGGCCCCCACCATCCCCAGGCCCCCACCGTCCCCAGGCCCTGCCCCACCGTCCTGGCCCCTCACCGTGTAGGACAGGACCAGGTTGATCATGCCCTCCTTGTCGTCCCCCTGCCGCCCACTCAGGCTGTACCATTCATCCAGCACCTTGCCCTGCTTCAGGGACTCAGGAATCGTGACATGCGTCCAGGCAATGCGGTCGTCCATGGAGAAGGCTCGCTGCAGGAGACAGCGGGGGAAGACCATGCCACGTGACCCCACCCCCACCTCCTTCAGAGCCCCTCCGCTGGGATCAGGCCCTCGGCTCCTCCTTCAGCCCTCCAGGTGGAAGGTAAAACCTCAGGGCCTGCCCCCCTCTATCACAAGAAAGGAGGATCCCACGGGGTCACCGCCCTCCCTCATTCCCATCCCTCTGGCCAACGAGGGCCACAGTCAGGCGCCTGGAACACGTGGCCCTTCCTCCCCACCCACTTGGGTTCCCTAGCAAGCCCCAAAGCCCAGTGAGACAAATGGAAGAAAGCGGGCGCTCTCCCTGCTAACCTCGCCCTCCACCTTTCCCTTACTATCCTGAGGGCGCAGAGGCAAAGGGAGGAGAGTAACGAGAAGGAAACTGAAGGAAGGGCAGAGGGCACGGGCACCACCTCCCGGCTTGCTACCCACCCTCACCCCCCAGCTCTCACCCTGCCGATCAGGCCTCCTGGGGCCCTGGCCCGGTCTCAGGAGGGGTGGGACACTCCCAGACAGGTACCCAGAGAACCAGGCTGGGAAGAGCCCTGTTGCATCTATCTGATGCTCCTCAGGGACAGTAGGGTGGGCTCACTGAGACTCCCACCACCAAGAACCCTATTCCCACCCAGCCCCGGTCGGACCCACTTTATATCCTACCCTGTCACAATAGTAGGCTGCCTGAATGTGCCTGGTTTGGGGGTGACGTGTCGACACCCCGTCTGCAGAGTGCTGGGTGTCTGCATCACTGGTGATGGGGTGCATGTGCCTGGTTTGGGGGTGATGTGTCCACACCTCGTCTGCAGAGTGCTGGGTGTCTGCATCACTGGTGATGGGGTGCATGTGCCTGGTTTGGGGGTGATGTGTCCACACCTCGTCTGCAAAGTGCTGGGTGTCTGCATCACTGGTGATGGGGTGCATGTGCCTGGTTTGGGGGTGATGTGTCCACACCTCGTCTGCAGAGTGCTGGGTGTCTGCATCACTGGTGATGGGGTGCATGTGCCTGGTTTGGGGGTGACGTGCTGACACCCCGTCTGCAGAGTGCTGGGTGTCTGCATCACTGGCGATGGGGTGCACGTGCCTGGTTTGGGGTGACGTGCTGACACCCCGTCTGCAGAGTGCTGGGTGTCTGCATCACTGGCGATGGGGTGCACGTGCCTGGTTTGGGGTGACGTGCTGACACCCCGTCTGCAGAGTGCTGGGTGTCTGCATCACTGGCGATGGGGTGCACGTGCCTGGTTTGGGGTGACGTGCTGACACCCCGTCTGCAGAGTGCTGGGTGTCTGCATCACTGGCGATGGGGTGCACGTGCCTGGTTTGGGGTGACGTGCTGACACCCCGTCTGCAGAGTGCTGGGTGTCTGCATCACTGGCGATGGGGTGCATGTGCCTGGTTTGGGGGTGACGTGTCCACACCTCGTCTGCAGAGTGCTGGGTGTCTGCATCACTGGTGATGGGGTGCACGTGCCTTGGTTTGGGGGTGACGTGTCCACACCCCGTCTGCAGAGTGCTGGGTATCTCCATCACTGGTGATAAGGTTTCTGAACATAAGTCGTGAGAGATCCTACAGAGGACATCCGCTCTTCACTATTGCTGGGGACACCAAAACACCCATCACAAAGCAATAAAATGCCTCGTGTCCAGCACACCTAAGCTTCCTGGAGCAGCCTAAACGGCCAGAACGACACGGTGCCTCTGTGCCAGGTGGGCCACCCCCTCACCTCATCAAAGATCTCCAGGTAGAAGGAATCGACACCCGGGGGCACGGTGCACTGGATGACTTTATTCCAGCGAGGGTTCTTGGCGCCGTTGTGGGCCGTGGGTGTCTCGTACACCGCGTAGCCCAGGCGCAGTCGGCAGTACGGGTCCATGCGGGTCATGCCGTAATTCTTTGCCAACTTGGCCTGAAATAAAGCCAACGTGAGAAAAACAAGGCAGCCCCCACCAGACTGAAAGCTCAGCGCTCCCCTAAGTGGTCTGGCCCTTCACCTCATCATTTCCAGCGTTTTCTGGGTTTGAATTCAGCCAATCAAATCAGCCGGTACAGGATCACGGCTGTGCTCCTGGGCACCAGGACCAAGAATAGAGCCATGGCTTGCGTCGTGCATCCCTGTGGGATAACACTGGGCGCCGGGCCTGACAGGCGCGAGGATGCTTGCGGACACACTGAGAGGGCTGCTGGGCCGGCCACAGCGGCTCGTGCTCCAGCATCTTCTCAGAAGAGGCCACGGAGGAGGTGATGACGGCAGGCTGCCCTGAGACCGAGCCAAGGCCCCCTGGAGAGGCGGGGCCTGGAAGGAGGACTTCAGAGCACCCGGACCAGCGACTGCGCTGGCTCCCCTCGCCCTGCGTGAATGGAGTGTTTCAGTGACCTGGTCCTGATCGCCGCCACACACAGCCCGGGGGCACAGCCAATCATCCTCGGTGTCACAGGTCTCCGAATCCCGAGGAGCCCACCCGCACCTCACATGGGTCATGAGCCCAACCTCCAGTGAGATGGGCAGCCTGGGGCAGGAGGACACATTTGCAGGGAGGAGAGTGTGATGGAGGGGGGAGTGATGAGAGGGAAGGCTTGGCTGGATTAGGTTATCAGTCAGCAAATATTTACTCAAAGTAGATTATAGGCTTCAACGCAAAAGCTAGAACCATAAAACTTCTGCAAGACAAAAACAGAAAAACATCCTTGTGATGTTGGGCGAAGATCTCTTAGATACGACAGCAAAAATACAACCCACGAGAGAAATCCTGACACACAAGACGCCATCAACATTACGAACGCCCGCTCTCTGAAGGACTCTGTGAAGAGGATGGAAAGACCAGCCAGATGGGGGAAAATGTCTGCAAATACCATGTTGTCTGACAAAGAACCTGAACTCAGAACACACAAAGAACACTCCAACCTTAGTAACAGAACACAACCCAATTAAACATGGGCACAAGAGCTGAAGAAATCCTGACGGCAAATGAGCACATGAAACACTGCCCAGCACCGGTAAGTCATCAAAGAACTGCAAATGAAAACCCCAGTGAGACCACAAGGAACCTCCTGGAATGGCTCAAACCCAACCCAACCCCAACACCCAGTGCTGGGCAAGCCCAGGAGCGCCTGGGTCCTGCACGCAGCTGGCGGAAGGAAGCAAAGGTGCAGCCATGGAGGCACCGGTCTGCAGCTTCTCAGAAAGTTCACCCACACCCACCACATGACCCAGGAATCCCCTCCCGGGCACTTAGCCAATCAAAAGGAAAACTTACCTTCACACAGAACCCTGGGCGTCGCAACTGCCAGAAACTGGAACAACACGGTGTCTGTCCCCAATGGGGCAACGGAGAAGAGACTGGCCCAGCCACACCACGGAACACCACCAGTGACAAAGAGGAACGAACGGCTGGTGGATGCGCGCAAACACAAAGCCAAATCTAAATGCATTACGCCAGCAAAAGAAGCCAAACGCACGCCGTCATGCACAACTCCAGAGAAGACTGCTCTGAGGGCGCTACTGGAGTAGGTGCTACTGAGCAGGCCAGGCTTGCTGGGGTGCGGGCGGGGGGGGAGGTGGTGTGCAACTGAGAGAGGACAAGTTCACTATCTTGATTACAGAAAACTCATCAAAACTCATGGAAATGTACAGTAACTAAAATGAGTGTATTTTAATGTATATAAATTATAGCCAATAAGGTCAATTTTTTTAAAAAACACAAAAACCCTTGCTGCTTGCTACCCTCTCCAGCCCCCCCCCCCTTTCTCCCTTGAGACTTCAGCAGAAGCCTCTCTTCTGTCTGCAAACCCTCCTCGCCCCCAGGCGAGGAAGTTGTGCCAACTTCACCAGAGCTCCAGCCAAGGGGGCCGGCCACACCCCATCCCAGAGCCTGCCGCCCGCCTCAGCACTGTCCTGTGGACACCCAGCCTCCTGTCTGCACTGTGGGCCTCTCCCTGCAGTGCACGACCTCCGGTCTCAGCCAGCTGCCTTGAAAGCATCCTCCACTTACTGGGTCTGACACTGAAGCGTCCATTTCCTTCCCACCTGTTCTTTCTGTAATTTTCCCCATTTTGGTCAATTCTCTGTCCATCTTCCAGGTGCTGGCGACAGAGGCCTTTGCGGTCATGCCGACCCTCCTTCCTTCACACTCGGGAGCAATCTACAAGTCTGCTGGTGCTCCCTGAGGAGCTCCCAGTACAGGGACTTCCACCCTGGCCCCACGACCTTCCCAACACAACAGCCAGAGGGAGCCGTGGAAACTCAGCTCCTGACAGGGCGCTTCCCTTCTCACTCAGAGTCTGATCCCCAGTCCTGCAGGTCGGTCCACAAGGCCCAGCCCTCCCCTACAGCCCATGTGGCCCCTCACCCCCGGCCCCTGCAGGGCTCTGCTAAGATCCACCTCCCTGGCCACCTCCACTCCCCAGCCCTCACCCAGGGGGTGTGCCACCTGCTCACGGGCTGCCTGTGTTGTTTCTGCACTGTCCACTGTCTGGCCCTCAACCCCACCCTGTGGGCTCCCGGGGGCAGGGCTCTGGGTCTGTCTGTTCATGGCTTTGTCCCCGCCTAGAACAGCTCCCGGCACAAGCTGGGGATTCGCACTTGAGTTCTACTTTTCATGAGTGAGAATTAACCTGGCCTGGTCAGTGCCCATCCTTGAATCTCGCTATCCATAATGTCCCTGTCCCTTCTTTCCATCAGGGCTTCAGACTCTGCCTTTGGCTTCCACCCCGCCCGCACCAGAGGGCCAGCCGTCGTCACGAGCGGAGGAACTCCAGCACAGCCTGCCCTCCACCCCTGCTCTCCCATTTCCTACTCCAGCTTCCCTGACTGTGTCTCTGCTTTCTGCCTCTGGATGGGTGGAACTATAGCTTGCTAACTTTTAACCAGCGGTGACTGGTCCTCTTAGGCCAAGACTTCTCTACTCCTGGGCCCTTCGCTTTGATCTACTTCTTAGGTGGTCGGAGCAGACCTGGAATAACGTGGAAGGCTCCTGGGTGACACACATTATTAGCCTTCAGATAGCTTCAAATACCCTTCTGTTGTCTTCACATATATTTGCTAGAGCAATTCTTAAAAACTGCTTAGAAACTGCTCTGTTATTTTCTGGAAAATGTGTAGCAGAAAGGTCTGAAACCAGCTTTTGATTTTCCCTGGCTTCCAAGTAACTGTTTTTATTTTGTTCCTGCCTAGCTGCTAAGATGTTTCTATCTTACTAATTTAAAGTTATCATCAATGCCCATCCACGATCTTTGCTTGGAGCGAGGCTGACCCCCGGAATTGGCACATGGAGGCTCCTCTTCACCCAGACATCGCCCTGACCCCGCGCGGAGCTCTGCACATGGTGCTGCCCTCACTCCTTGGAGGCCCGACTTCCTGCTACACCCGCCTCCCCTGCCTCCCCTTTGCACCCCTCCCGCTCCCTCCACCCCGTGGACGCAACGCTCAGGCTGTCCCTCACACTTCTCAGGGCTTTTCTGTGACGTCAGCTCGACTCCACTGCAGTCACAGTGTTGAAGGAACGTGGCTCACTCCCACACTCACCGAGCACGACTACACGCGAGGTGCTGCTTGAGGGTCTGCCGGGGACAGACAGACAGACGCTGGTCTCTGTCTCCCACAGCCACATGCAGCAGACACGTCACACACAGCAGGTCAGAAGGCACTGCCAACCGCAGGGAGTAACCAGGTGAGGGGAACAGAGCACGCTGGAGCATGGGATGCCCCTGAGGAGGTGAGCGAGCAAGCGAGGACACCTGGGAAAGTGCCGGGGAAGGAGGAAGATCAAGCAGATGGAGAAGGGCAGCCTGGGGAGGGCGAGGCAGGGAGATAACCGCCTGCAGCGCTCTGGCCACCTGAGGAGCTAGTGGCGGGGCAGGGTGGGCAGACTGCTCCAGCCTGGACCACTGAGGGTGAAGCCGTGAGCCTGCGTGTGGGGCTGCACAGGGTGTGAGACAGAGCCGTCGGGAAGAAGCCCAAGGGTGCAGGCCCGAGCTTCTAGAAGGATGGCACTGCTGCCTACTGAGACTGGGGAGAAGCAGGTGTTGGGGGCTGGAGGCAGGAGTTCCCTCGGGGCACGACATGTCTGAAATGCCTGCTGGACATCCAGGGAAGGCCCCGAGGGCCGTGGTGTGTACGCACGAGTCTGCAGCTGGGCTGAGCGGCTGGTTTGGGCCAGGAGCTGCTCACCCTGGGGCCTGTGGGCAAGGAGGGGAGAGGCTGGCTGGGGCCTGGGCCCCACGGCACTCCACCAGGCCCAGGAGACAGCCAGGGCAGATGGCCAGGGAAGGCAGACAGAGAAGCATGGCGCAGCCTCTGTAAGCCAAGGGAGAAGGGTTATCACAAAGGAAGTGGAAAACCTAAGAGGTCAAGCAGGTGAACCGGGAATGCTCCTGACACCGGGCTGGCACCACGGACAGCCTGGGTGAGCTTGCGGAGGGTACAGACAGGCTGCTGCATGGGCTCATGAGAGAACGGAGAGGGGCCACAGTGCCCCGCAGTCACCGCGCCCGCAGAAGGGGGGAGCACTCCGCTACGGTGGGGCCTGAATTCACTGTGACAGGAGGTCACTGAGCAGAGGAAGCAGCGCGTTATCTTAGAAACACATGCACAAGTGAGTCTGTGAGGTGCACGATGATGAAAAGGGGGCTTGACTGTGAACCCCAACAGCACTGAAGCGTGTTGCTGAGTGTTGGGGATGCTGTGAAGTGCGCACCTTAAAACTCCATCTCATTCCTGAGGTCCAACAGTGACTCTTCTGTCTGTGCATTTCTACAAAATTCACAATGATTTTCCTTTCCTCATTGTTTCACAGAAAGTTCTGATGACAAAACCATTTCACATCCTGACAGTGTATCTGGTTTTCACTCAGCAACCATGGGCATGTCCGGGCCATCAGTGCTGGGCTGCAGGACAGCTGGAGGGGCTCCTGGGACGCGGGCTCCGGAGCTGGATGGGAGAGCTGCAGGCCCCCAGCCCTCTCTGCCCACCCCGTTGTATGGAGCAGCAGCACCTCCACCTTCCCCAGTTGCCCTGAGGGTCAGGAGAGACCGTCCACAGGAAGGAACAGTGCCCGGAACAGAACAGACACGAATAAACGCTCATTACTAATTACTGTAATTATTTTTGGCAGAACCCTGGGTAATCATCAATATTTTTCATATATATATGTCTCAGGAAAAATTGGAATCAGAAAAAGTTCCACCTGTCCACCCAGAAAATGTGGCATAAAAGCCGAAATCATGTAACAACCCCATTCGCTCCTGCCCCTTCTCTCCACTACCACGTGGCCGCAGCCCTGACACCCACCTGCACCACGGTGATGCTGAGGCGGCCCACTGTGCCCACCGCTCCTCCAAACTGTAGCTGCTGGGCTGCCTGTGCGTCCAGCTGGATCTGCTGCTGCTGCTGCGTGGGCAGGATGCGGAGGAAGTCCTGCGGGAGCTCGCCGATGTACACCTGGGACAGGGAAGAGAAGACACCGTAGTATCAGTGAGGCTGGGGCCAGGGCAGAACAGGGCCAAACCCTGGGCATTTCCAGGACCCAGAGGCCTGGGCTGTGCTGCACCTCAGCTGCACCTCACCTATAAACGAGGGCCCACAGGGGTCAGGGTTTCCAGCCTGAGGGCCTGGAACCACCACCTTGCCCCTCAGCAGCAGGACTGCGTCCTCTGGCACAGGAGCCCTTCTCACTCAGCAGACACACACGCAGATCAGGATCTGTGCAGGCTTGCTACATTTCTGCCACTAAAACCAGGTTCTCGTGCTCTAAACGGGATTGTTGGATGGTTTCTCAGGTTGTTTTTGGGTTTCACAAGCGCTCTGTCCACATGTCCATGATCCGTTTTCCCTGGTGCCATTACAACTACAGGCAGGGCCCATGAGCTGCAGGGCACCGGTTCAAACAATGAATGAGATGAAACCCGAACCGTGGGTCTGAAGCTCTCTAGAAAACCCTGTCAAGTACTTCCATCTGAAACAGTGCAAACTCAAAACTGCCCCAAATAAGTGAACAGATTAACAAGAAGCCCCAAAGACCTCACCCTTCTGCTTCTCAGGAACCCTCTGTCCACTAGGCTGCTGGGCCTCGGAGAGAAGGGAGGAGCCTGAGGGGGCCCGGCCCCCAGGGCTGGAGGGGACACGCTCCTGAGGGACACGCAGGAGTGTGAGTTACGGGAGGGGCCTGAAGGGCTCCGGGAGGACAAAGTCTTCCAGGAAAAACTGCAGGAGACTATAGCAAGAGTCAACCGAGACTCATGGAAGCGGCCCCAGAAAAGCCTGACACGGCAGAGATGCGCAAGGCAGGGCCGGCCTGGGGCCCAACGTGGGAGGGCCGAGGACCCAGCCGAGCTCAACGAGCAGGACACCCGCCACTCTGCTCCTTCCTGGGCACGGTGGGTAGAGGGTCTGGAGAGGTCACAGTGTAAGATGCCCACATCAACGAACGGCTGATGAAGCCTGCCGGGCTGACAAATCCCCTCGGAAGGGGGGCCTGCCTGCTGGAGCCACAGCCACAGGGGAACAGGGGCTGCCTGCGGTGGTCCCAGGTTCTCCTCAGCCACCCCAAGAGGACATCACAAAGGGGCTCCCGGCTGAGGGCCTGGAAGGGCTGCTTGTTCTCAGGAAGTGCTGAATGCTAAACCCCAGTGTGTCACGGCGAGAGTTCTGGCAGACTGCATCCACTGACAGCAGCCACCAGGGACCACCTCAGATGTCCAGGAGGCTCCTAACACCCTAAGGCCTCTACTGCCAAGACCAGATGCCTGCTGGGCTTCCGGACTTCCCGAAGACGCGGCATCTGGCAGAGTTCCAGAAGGTCGTATCTGCTGAGCTCACGAGCACCCTGGGAAAGCATTTCTCTCCAAGTGCTCTCGTCGCCTTGCATTTCAAACACGCCTGGAAAGGTCTAGGTCCCCACTCGGCTCCCATTTCAGGCTTGGGGAAGTCACAAACCAGGCAGGGCTCCGTAACCAGTGGAGGCGAGCACAAGGGGAAGTCGCAGGCTCCAGAGCCAGCTGAGTGTTGAGAACTCAGGCCCCCGTTCCGGGGCTCCCCCAGCCACGCCCACCTCTGACGGGAGCGCCCATCAGCTTGGTGCTCCAACCGCTCTTCTCTAAGGAGCAAGAATGAGCTTCTCCTGGCTGTACGCCACACGCGACCCAACAGACCAGGACGTCTCAGAACGACCTCTGCACCATCAGAGGAGACGCTCCTGGCGAAGACAACACCTGACCCTTCTCTGCACCTGGAGCACAGGGCCCAGGCGGTGCGGCCCCAAGCACTCACTACAGACCGACTGGAAGGCAGCAGGTGCGGGAGGCCTGAAGTTGCCAGAAGAGCACGGCGCCCTCCCAGGGGGCGTCGAAGGCCGCGTGTCCCCTGGTGTGCTGCACAGGTTACCAGCAGGCCCCAGGCCACCCTGAGGAAGTTACCCCTTGGTGACACCCTGGGGCCGCACCCCCTGTGGAGGGTTCAGGCCCGGGGGCACTGCTGCTGTGAGGCAGACACCAGGCGCCAGTTTCTGTTGGCGACCCTGGAGTGAAGAAGCCCAGGGCCCTTCACCCACCTCCCCAGCACACTCACACCCAGAACTCTCGCCAGCCCACGAGACCCAGATGTGCCCCTGCCAACCACACACAGTCCCCACAGCCTGCGCCGCGGTCTTCTTTGCTGGCTCTGTCTGCTCGCCATAAACACGTTATCTTGCAGAAACAGACTCACGTTAACCAAGCTTAAGGGATTACTGCATACAGACCCAATTCCCACTTACTTATTCTGAGAAATACTGCCCACCATCGGCCACACACTACAGCTCTGAGGACCCAGCAGGGACAGGCGTGCTCTTGGTGGATACACTGCGGACGGCCAGTCACATGCGCAGTGACAGCAGTCAGTCAGGAGAGGCCTCTCTCTTTCATCGTTTCCATTTCCTGTCTGTCCCCATCACGAGAACGGGACTGGCAGGTATTACATTTCTTTTTATTGTACTCTTCCAGGTTCTCATCGAAGAGAATGCGACTGCTTTTTACTGGGGGAAATAAAATGATACCAAAAGGCCAAATGACCTAGTTTAACTATAGTTAGTTAAACAACTATAGACTAGTTAAACAAAGGTTTAACTATAAAAGTATAAATATGAAATGAGGATGTACCAACATGAATGAACAGTGCAAACAGAATATGAGAAGGAAAAACTAGCGGAGACACCTCGCCAACCACCTCAGCCAGGGGGTCCAGGCTGACACCAGCAATGACAGGTCAGGGAGACGGCAGGTTCCCGAAATGATGCGATGAGAAGGACCCTCCCCTCTGTGGTCTCCTTCCAACTGAGGGACAGACCACAAAATGCCTGACCAGTAGTCTTCAACCGTCAACGTCCCGAAAACAAGGGAAGTCTGAGAGATGGTCCCAGAGCGCAGGCAAATAAGGAGACGTGATGGCTAACTGCCACCTGGGCCTGGGTGGAGTCCTCGGACAGTGACGGGAAACTGGCTGGGACTCCGAATGAAATCCGGGGTTCCCAGTGGGGTACCAGAGTCAGGTTCTCAGTGTGACAAATGTGCCACGTGACACGTGATGTTACCAATGGGGACAGCAGGTGAGGGGACACAGGAGCTCTTTGTACTGCCTTTGCAACTCTTCCATAAATCTAAAATTATTCCAAAATTTAAGTTTATTAGAAAAATTTCAATTTAACCTAGAAAAAAAAAAAAGAAAGGAAAAGGAAACAGTGCACAGTCCTTAAGAAAGAATAAGCTCCTGATTATGCAACCGACACACCGGCCACTGGGGAAGACGAGGTGGCCGCTGCCGCAGTCCTGATGATGCTCACTCAGACGGAATCCGGCCACACGAGGAGACTCCGA
This sequence comes from Ceratotherium simum simum, assembly GCF_057802395.1. Taxonomy (NCBI): domain Eukaryota; kingdom Metazoa; phylum Chordata; class Mammalia; order Perissodactyla; family Rhinocerotidae; genus Ceratotherium; species Ceratotherium simum. The sequence continues at coordinate 737,177 of NC_141933.1, read as the reverse complement.
CACCTCAAAGAGCCACTACTGTTGACAAAAGCAGTCAACATCTGTAATGTGTCGTTACAGATAAGCGGTAACGTGAATCTGATCACTTCAGCAACCAGACTGGAAAACGTCATCAATAAACATGTATTCTTAACATATATTAAAAATTCAGTGCTGGTCCTAAAATTTATTTTTGCCATATTATGATGGAGGAAATGTTTGAAAGGTCACATCAAAACATATGCTTGATCCTGACTCAAAGACTTGGGATCAAAGAGAACAATTAATCTTGATAACAGATAAATAATGGATCCTATTTCCTAATATAATTTGGCTTACATTCACAAGATGACTACAGTGAGTCCAATACCGACAAGTAATTTCAAGTTCTTGCGTTAAGACCCACGAGTCCACTCCCAGGAGTAATCCTACGGAGGTGCTCACGCAGGATGCCAGCTGCCTCATCGCTGACACAGCCCAGGCACAAGGAGAAGGGAGCACCCACCATGGGGCCAAGGGACGGCCCTGACGGAGACCCACACAGCCCTGAGGAGGGAGCCCTCCCCATGCCTGCTCACACGAGATCTTGTGGCACCTGGAGGAGGGGCACAGCACCACCACTGTGCAAAAACCACAAAGGAGGTTTTATGTCTAAAAATAGTGTTTAAGAAATTAATGTTCAGGAGTGGAACTCAGTGGGCGAGAGAGAAGGGGAGGAGGCAGGGGAGATTTAGTTTTAATTTATTTATACTTTTATGTCTTGCTAGTAATTTTTAAAAGCAATTTTTTTAACCATGTACATGAATTACTTTTATAATAAAATTAGAACTTTCACTCCATGAACTCTCTGGGTTTTAACTTCTCTTAAAACTAAAAGCTACTTTCATAAATATTAGTCTTTTTAAAACATATTTGCAAAAACATAATTTCATATTTCTTAAAATCACTGCTTTTTCTACCCCATGGACACGCTCAGAGAGCCACAGGGCGTATTACTGACACCCACCCCCTCCCAGGGCTCTGGTCCACTGCAGGACACTTGTGCACAAAATAAAAGATTTGCAAAATCTGGTTTTATTTAGAATAAACACCCTTCCAAGTCCAAATGTTAATTTTGGCACAGAAACAGAGTTTAATTATTCTTTTTATCACGTAAGGTGTATGCTCACTACCTAAGCTAACTTTTCAGGTGCACAGAATCAAACAAGCACCTGTGAATACCTCGTAGTGACAAGCCTGACGGGAGGAACCAAGGCTGCACTTCCCAGCGATGAGGCCTGCCCACAGGGCCACAGAGGCAGGAGGCGCAGCCCAGACCAGCCTCTCCCGCCACGAGCCCCCAAGGTCACCGAGTAGCAGCAGCCACATACCAGGCCTGGGGCGGTGGATCTCCCGGCCTGCCTTGCATGACTGTCCTTTCCCTTAAGGAGCATTTTTAAATTACTTTTCCTCATTGCTGCCCCCATGAAACCATAGGACCGCAGACACACTGTGTGTCTGCCCATGGCCTGGGGTCTACTTGTGCCCTCTACAGAAAGAGAGCAAGGGGGCCGGCCCGGTGGCACAAGCGGTTAAGTGCACATGCTCCACTGCAGCAGCCTGGGGTTCGCCGGTTTGGATCCCGGGCGTGCACCGACGCACTGCTTCTCGAGCCATGCTGTGGTGGTGTCACGTACAAAGTAGAGGAAGATGGGCACAGATGTTAGCTCAAGGCCAATCTTCCTCAGCAAAAAAAAAAAAAAAAAAGAGGAGGACTGTCATCAGATGTTAGCTCAGGGCTGATCTTCCTCACCGAAAAAAAAAAAAAAGAGCAAGTATGAGGCTTTCTCTTCATCTAACGCACAGCGAGGAACAAGTAAATAAAACTTTTAAGTTAAAAGTTAGATTAAAAACTGAAAAGCTATTAACTATTAACTTTATAACTGCATTTGCTGAGCAACTTTTAATGTAATTTTTACTTACAAATTATAATGTATCAAATTACACAATTAGCAATCTATAAAATAGCAATGTAATCAAAATTTAAAAACTCATTCAACTGTCACTTTCCCAGCAAAAGCAAAGCATCTGAAAAAATTAACCTCTTAAAAAACATTTTTGGTAAACTTAACTTTTAACTTTGCTCGATATGAGGAAAAACTTTCTAACTAACTGTTACATGTTCTTTTTAGCACTTTGACATAGTTAGTCATGAGCTGAGTAACTTTTGTGGAATCAAAAAATAAAACGTGAATGGTTGTTATTCGATTCTCCAGGCACGAGTTGCACACACAAGCACTGAGGATCAAACACGAACACGGTGCTAGGCGGCCGGGGCCCCCAGCGCTGGTCCACAGTGAGGGGAGCAAGCCCCATCGCAGCCATCTCTCAACCACACGTCTGCACCTGAGCTTCTGTGTCTGTATCTTCCCCGAACTCCTTACGACACCCAAGAAGCCCCACAGGAGTGATGAAGCACTGAGGAACAAGAGTCCCAGTGGAGCCAAGCTTTGGAGGCCACGGACCACCATGAAACCGACCACTGGTCGTGCCTCCTCCGAGACCCAACTTTCACTCTCTGGGGGTCACACCACCCTGGTGCTGAGGATGCACGCGAAGGGCTCTGGAGCCCCCACAATGCGGTCTAGGGAGACCTCCTGGTCCTCACGCCCTGTGATCCAGAGCCACCCTGATGGCTTTAATTCAACATTACGTTCACAGCTGGAACCACGGCAGGGAGAGCCGGGCCAGGCTGAGGCCTGAGGGACAGAGGAACCAACAAAACAAAAACAAAAACTCCCACGGGACCCCGTGGAGTCTCCACATGCTTGTGGAGAGGGGTACAGCCTGCAGGCTGCAGTGGAGTCAGGATCCCTAGGGGAGGAGGAGCCCCGACACCTGGGACTCCCTCCGCTGGGCCCGGAGCAAGCTGAGCCCGGGAGCTGCCCCGCCAAGTCTGAGGAGGCTGCCCTGCTCCAAGGCCCTGCACGGGACACCCGCCACTAGGCTCACCCAGGGCCAGAGCTCAGCATGTCCTACAGTCTGGCCCAGGAGAACTGGCCTGTCCACCAAGAGAGCACACGAGGGGGTGGGGAGAGACGTGTGGGCTGGGAAGGAGGGTGGTGGGCGGTGGGCAGATCAGCCTCTGGCTCTGATGGGTGGCCTGGCCAGCTGGCCGAATCCTCACTGCTCAGCATCCCACGGCCCCCAGCACACTGTGAAGAAAGGAAGGCAGAGGCTCTGAGAGACTGAGTGCCAACCTGCGTCTGTCAGCAGGCCCCTACACTCAACACCTGGGGAGGTGAGGAGCCAGGGCAGGTGAGGGAATCGGCGGCAGGTGAGAAACCTGGGGCAGATGAGGAGCTGTAGCAGGTGAGGATCCTGGGGCAGGTGAGGAGCTGGGGTAGGTGCGGAGTCAGGATAGGTAAGGAGTCGGGGTAGGTGAGGAGCCGGGGCAGGTGAGGAGCCTGGGGCAGGTGAGGAGGGGGGGCAGGTGAGGAGCTGGGGGCAGGTGAGGAGCTGGGGGCAGGTGAGAAGCCGGGGCAGGTGAGGAACCTGGGGCAGGTGAGGAGCTGGGGTAGGTGCGGAGTCAGGGTAGGTGCGGAGTCAGGGCAGGTGAGGAGCCGGGGCAGGTGAGGACCTGGGGCAGGTGAGGAGCTGGGGGCAGGTGAGAAGCCGGGGCAGGTGAGGAGCTGGGGCAGGTGAGGAGCGGGGGTAGGTGCGGAGTCAGGGTAGGTGAGGAACCTGGGGCAGGTGAGGAGCCGACACGTGCTGCACCTCATGTCTGGCTCTGCCTGGCACCTGACTGCAGGGTGTAACAGCAGGTGGACCAGTGGAGCGAGTGTGACAGTATGTGGGCGGTGCAGAGGCTGAGAAAGAACCAGATTCTGGATCTGCTTTGAAGGCAGAGCCCGCAGGACTTCCTGAGGGATGGAGGAGGCAAGGTCATGTGGGGGTTCTGGTCTGAGCAACACAAAGGATAGAGTTGCCACCAAATGGGACGGGAAAAGGCAGTGGAGGGGGTCTGAGAGAAGGGGCCGGCTTTCCGTCTGCAATGTCCAGAACATTCTAGGGAGACAGCAAGGAGCAGAGGGGCAATGGATCTGGAGTTCAGGAAGAAGGTCTGGGAGTCACTGTCATGTCAGAGGCCTGAAGCCTGGACACCAGCTGACGCCCCAGCTGAGATCCCCAGGGGCTTGAGGACAGACAGGAAAGAGGAGGAGCAGGTGGAAGGAAACCCGAGGGAAAGCAGTAACCTCAGAGCAGGGAGGGGCTGCTGTCACCTGTGCCCTGGGCGGCAGCCCGAGAGGCCCTAGCACTCCCCCAGGAGAGTTTCCGAACACCTAAGACCAGCTGCTGCCATGCCCTCTGCCTGAAGCACGCTCCCGCCACCTGCAGTTACCTCCCGCAGTCCCTCGAAGTGCAGGCGGCTTCCTGTCCTCAGCTGATGCAGCTGCCCCTCCTGGGACCCACAGCCCCGCACAACCCAACCCCCCAGCACAGTCCAGCCACTGTTGAAGCAAGAGGAAACAGTAGGAGGCATGTAGATGGTAAATGGTGCACACAAAACTCCAGGCAGGGAGGGCTAGAAGAGCCGAGTTTTTTGAGACAAGAAAAATAATTCCTAGGGACCTAGAAGCTCCCACGTTCCAGGACTCCCCATAGGCCAGGGCTGGGGCAAACGCTTTACACACACTGACTCAGTCCATCCTCACAAGAACCATGTGAGAAAGCTTTATACAAGAGGACACCGAGGCACAAAGATGCTAACAACTGGCCCAAAGTTAGAGAGCTGTCACTCAAATAATTCACACCGAACACTCCCAGACAGATTTCACAGCCGCTGTCAGAGGAGAGCAGGGGCCAGAGGGTGCTGAATGCACGGAGACACAGACAGGGGAGGGGAAGGGGAGCCTGAGGAAAGGACGGCAACCACCGACTCCTCAGATGGCAGAATGAGACCTTCATGGACGAGAAGACAACTGTCGCCCAGAATTCCAAACAGAGCAAAAATATCTTTAAGGAATTAGAGAAAAGGCACTCATAAACAAAAACTGAGAGTTCGCCACCAAAGCAAGTTCTAAAGGATGAACCAGAAGCAAAAGCAAAGTGCTCCCAGATGGAAGGTCTGAGACGCAAGGAGGGACAGGAAAAGCAAGGAGCCACTACACACGACCAGCAGCACGGAGGCCGGGAAGAGGTCACATGAGGCAGCACACTCATCGGGAGGAGGGTAAATACGATGACTAACCTTAGGTCCCGATAAGCCTGTGTGTTCAAACTTCTAGGATAACCACCAAGAGAACAGAAATACAATATGTATTTTCCAAACCAGTATGGAACAAAAAATTGAATTAAAAAAACTATATTCAGTCAATCCAAAAGAAGGCAAGGAGAGAAAAAGAAAACCAGGACAAATAAAAGCACAAAAGGAAGTGTTTTAAAGAAAAAAAGCGTGTGTAACAATACATATAGAACTATTTAACACGTTCCAGTTAAAAGAAAAAGACTTAGACTTTGTCTAAGACTCCTCAGAAGTGACTTTCTAAAAATCCAGCCCTATGCTGCTGACAACAGACCAATCCTAAGCATAAATGTTCAGAAGGACGTAGTCAAAGAACGAAAAAAACCCCACCAGGCAAATACTCCCTCAAAGAAAGCACGCGTAGCCGCCTGGCATCACACCAGATAAGAAAGGCTCTGCGCGAGGCCAGCGAGGTCGCTGTTCACAGCCGGCTTACAGGAAGACGCTGCAATTCTAAATGTGGACACACTAACGACTCAGCTTCAAAGAATCCTGAGCAAAGGCTCACAGGGACGCGGAGAAACAGGACTCTCCACCAGCTGGTGGGGACGCTCACGGCCCGCCCAGGACCAGGGCCCACAGGAAGGCGCTGGCAGGGCAAGATGGGTTCATCTGAGCAAGAAGAGAGTGTCAGGGACTCGGACAGCGAACGTATGAAACCCACGGGTTTACAACAGTCTCAGAAAGGAGAAAGCCAAACACAATCCAAAAAGAAAACCAACTCCCTCCTCTGAATGTGGGAAATTAAATTAACCAAGCATTTATCTTGCCTTTCCCGTACAAACTACTTCAGGGCAGCCAGACAGCTCTGGTTGTGGAGAAAGCGCATCTTGATGAACAGCCCCAGTTAATAAATGTAGAACGAGTGAGAACACACAAATATCACCCTCTGCCACCCCTAATGAAGTCCCTGGTTCAGCAACAATTATCAACAAGCCAAGGCTGATGAGGATCTGGACAGTCACGGGCCACCAGCACCACCCACAGATCGCCCACAGGGCTCAAGACGGAAAAGGCAGCCTAAAAAGGCAGGGCCTCGCTGACTGCCCCAGAACTTGCAGATCAACCAGCATCTTCAAAAGCGGGACAAGTAGCTGTTATCAGTCTGGGCCCCCAACAGCCTGGACCACCCATCAGCCTGGATCCCCCATCGGCCTGGGGCCCCACCAGTCTGGACTCAGTGGGACACACCCACACATCTATGAAGGAAGCTTGCCAAAAAAGTTGAAGCTGCCCCCGACTAAGCCTCGACTGCCGTCCCCTCGAGCTGACTGTGCCGCTGTGGTTTAAAGCAGCATGTCCTGCAAACCTCCCAGCATTCTAACTCGAAGGCAGGAGGCCCCCACAATTACTCCTTGTAGGTGCCCACTGGGGGCTCTGTAATATTTTGTGGACTGGACAGAAACACTGGATAGAAAACGGTCGTCATTACAAAAACACTAGCGTTGATAAAGGGGAGCAAACACAGCTCAGGGTTGGGGCATGCCTCAAGGGCCACCCAGGAAAACCTATCCTGTGGCTGTAAACGCCACATCTCCTGAAATATAAGCAAAGAACCATATTAGCTCTGCGGAAGAAAGAGCAAACGGAAGGCACGGAGTCGGAGCAGCTAGTTTCCCACTTTTCCTCATCACGCCCACCTCAAGAGCCCCCTCAGGCGCCCTGCTCAAGGACAAAGGAATCTCCCCAGCCCTGTCAGATTGTCCTTCCTCCTCCAGCTTCCCAGGAGCTCTGCCTGTCACCGCTTTATCACCAGCGGGGGGCAATGGTCAGACTTCAGAGTCGCCTGAGGGAGCAAGCCTAAGTCCAGGCTCCGGGCTCCCTGGCTGAACGCCAACCTGTGCGGGCAGGGACCGGCCTGAAGGACGGCACGGGGCTAACAAAGGAGTGCTGCCCGCCAGGACCTAGCACAGTGAGCACTTGCCAAGCGCCACCTTCACTAGCACCAGCTGGGATCGCAGCGTCTTCCTGTTTACAAGCCAAGCGCCCTGCTCATCCCTGAACCTCGCTGGCACCGAGCACACAACGCAGAGTGGGGGCTCAATCAGTATCAAGCCAAAGCACGCTGGAAAAGGAAGAGCTGTCCAGATGCTAATACCTGGGAAGGGTCCTTACAAGTACTGGTTAACGAGAGGGTTGCAGGCTGGGCGGGAGAGGTGGAAAGTAAAGAGGGTGTGCCAGGCAAAAACATTTGAAAAACAATTTACACTGTAGTGACCTGATAACACTCAAGGGCCAAATCCATTTGCCAGCCGTCTAGAATAGCACCCGGGCCACAATGGCTGCTCCCTCACACACCAGCACAGGCACTGCCACTCAGCACCCTTCCCCGCCTTCCAGAGCCCGCCACACCCCGGCTCGTCAAGCAGGCCTCTTCCTCTCCATCTCCCAGACCGGCCCAGTGCTCCCCTCTCCCACCCACCCCACAACTCCTGCTCCTCCCTCCAAGAATCTTACTCACTCCGACCCCCACCCAGGGGAGGCCACTGCTCGAACTCGAGTTAAGATCCACAGACCTGGGTGTGCCCATCACCGCATGGCTCATCCATGTGTTTTAGGTGCTGGCCATTCCCGTGCCACACTGTAAGAACCCGACGGCAAGCACCACACCCGGTCCTTCACAGGACTGCACTGCCCAATACACTCATCAGGACCACTGGCAGAATGAGCACGTCACAAGTCCTCCAGTGGCACTCAAGACCCCAGCCACTGAGGACACCTTCCTGGAGCCCCCAGCAGCTCTGGCCCAGACCCAGCGTTACTGCCGTGGACAGGGCAGGGAAGTGCCCCAGAACCCCCGCTGGTCCACGTGTGCTGCACACCAATGCACATGGGCCACACGAGGCGCTGCAACAGAAAACCCGGGAAGCACCAGACACATGGACCGTCAGCACTCTGACGGCACGGGGCCCCGGTGGGACTCCCTCTGACGCTCCACACTCTCACGGCGGTCACAGAGCAGAGGTCTCCCTCAGGACAGGACAAGCTGACCTTTACTGAGTGCTCCCTTCGTGCAGACACTGAGCCCCGCATGGCGTGTTGATTCAGCCAGTCCCACCCACCAGCGAGGCCCCGGACCAGGAGGCTGAGGACACGTGACAGGCCCGGCCGGGCGGGGCTGCCTGACCACTAGGCCCATGGCTCCCCCGGGGCTGAGGAGGGAGCTGCGTGCTCAGTGCCCTCGCTTCTCTGAGCAGCCTGCAGTGTAGAAGGAAACACTGCTGGGCAGTCCCTGCTGTAGTTCCCCGTGACAGAATGAGGACGGAGAGACGGGAATCTCTCTAGGACTCTGGACGCTTCCACAACGAGCCCGACAAGAAGTGTGGGTCAGGTCCAATTCAGAGCCCTCAGGAAGAGCGTCTGGGCCCAGAGGGGCCCCTCCCAAACCCGGGACTTCCTGCACACTCAGGAGAAACGTCCTGTGGCGCGGATTCCTCCCCAGCCGGAGAGACACAGCAGGATCCTCAACACCTGGCCTCGAGGGTGAGGAGCGCTGGTGACCCGGACCTCCCGAGTGAGGGCGCTGATACTGTCCCTCAGAAGGACCTTTCTCCCTACTCAAAAGGACCAGAATGTTCCTCTGCTGCACGTTTTGAGCCTCTGTTGATAAGAACCTCACTGCTCATGACAACCCGACCCAGCCCAATGTGAAGGAGCTGCTGGGGGCCACTCCCCTGGAGCCTGCTGAGCGGGTCCACACCCGTCCTCCTGCCACGGCACAGTCAGCACTGAGCCGCATGGAAGCCCCCGGATGAGAGAGCTGGGGGTCAGAGGGCACTCCCGGGTTCTCGGCTCCCATCCTTTCATTTGCAAATGAAAACGCTGAGGGTTTGAGCAGTGGCCACTAACCCGGGACACAGCTGGGCCTCTGAGCCTCATTCTGCCCAGAGGAAGAGAGGGCGTCTGGGGACCCAAGGGACCATCGGGGTTCAGGTCCTCCTCTGTAAGGGCACAGTCTAGGAGCAACGTGCCTCCTCCATCTGCGGGACTGACTCCTGTGGGGGGCCTCCTCCACCTGGGGACTATCCGGGGTGCAGGGGGCCTCCTCCATCCTGGGACCCACCCAGAGTACGCGGATCTCTTCTACAAGGGGACCCACTCGGGGTTCGAGATCCTCTTCTGTTGGCGGACCCACCCTGGTGGGGGGCCTCCTCCATCCGGGGATCGTCCGAGGTGCGAGGACCTTCTCTGACGGGAGACCCACCCTGGGAGGGGGCCTCGTCCATCCGGGGACCCACCCGGGCTGCGAGATCCTCTTCTATCGGGGGACCCACCCTGGTGGGGGGCCTCCTCCATCCGGGGACCGCCCAGGTTGCGGGGACCTTCTCTAACGGGGGGACCCACCCTGGCGGGCGGGCCTCCTCCATCCGGGGACCATCCCGGGGTGTGGGGGCTCCTCCAACGGGGACCGACTCGGCCCGGCCGCCTCCCCTCGCTCGCCCGGAGCCCGCAGTCGGCCTCCCGGTGCGCCCCGGAGGCCGCGAGCCCGCCCACCGCCCTGAGGAAGAAGCCCGCCCGCCGCCGCTGGCCGCCTCCCACCCGGAGCTCACCGGGCCGCGCTGCGTGCTGACGGTGGTCGCCATGGCGCTGCGCCGGCCCCGCCGAGAGCTGCCGCGCCCGCGACCCACGGCGCCGAGCCGACGGTTGTGCCCGCGAGGCCGCCGCCGCCGCCGCCGCCGCCGCCGCCGCCGCCGCCGCCGCCGCCGCCACAGTCAGCTGACGTCGGCCCCGCCCCCGCGCCGTCCGCACGCCCTTTCCGGCACGCACGCACGCACGCACGCGCGCTCCCGGCGGGCGCCTGCGCAGTCCCTCGCCCCGAGCCGCGGCCCCGCGAAATGGCTCTTGAGCTGGCGGTCTGCGCATGCCCGCCGGCCGCCCGCGCCCGGGGTCAGGGGCTGGGTCCGAGCCCGTCGTCGGCCGGCGGCTCGCGGAGCCCAGCCCTGGGGTCTGCGGCCCCGAGGGGGCGGGCCCCGGGCGGAGGGCCACCTTCCGGAGGCCCCCGGGAAGGAGGGCGGCGACACCACGAGGGGCGGACGGGCGCCCGCGGGTGGATGTGGCTCCTACCCGGGGCACGTGTCACCCCCAGCCCTGGTTTACCCTGTACCCTCTCCGGGAGCAGCGTTTACGTTTAAGTTTCAGAAACCAGGAGTCAGGGCGCGTGTGGGCTGCAGTTCTCGGAAGACGCAGGGCCTGCGTGTTCCGGGGACACCGGGCGCGCCAGCTAAGCCGGGCTCCCACCCGCGGCAGAACTGAAGCGTGATCATCGACGGTGCTTCTTAGGGGAATTACCGACATAAGCAGAAATAGGGTGCTATTTCTAGAATATGCTGCTTCTCCATGTGTGTGTCAGGGATGAGGCCTAAATTGATAATCCCAGCTTTCTTCCTCCACCGTCGTTTCACGGTCCCCTTATTCTCTGCCCAGGCCTCAGCCCTATCTACCCCCAAGCTGCAGGAGATAAGGAATTCCTTTCAAGTCTCCGTAGAGGCTTCCTTATTTTCAGTCAGAGAAGGAAGGGAGAAAGGCCTCCCTTGTGCTGGGCCTGGAGTTCTGCTGTTGAACATGAGCAGTTTCACAAGATCAGACAAGTGACTGTCAGTAGAAAACCACGACCGCTCTGTAATCATGTGTGAACACAGACAAAAGACAAACACCGCCCAAGCCCAATGACAAACACCTCCCTATCCTGGCTGATTGGCCAGCTGCTGCTTACCAATTACACCTTACCCTCCCTCCAGTCTTCTCTCCTTCTAGATAAGAGTTATTAAGAAGCCTGATCATAGAATTACACCTGCTTCCTGGCAGCATCCAGTACAGAGCAGAACCCTACTTCCTTAAACCTTCCCCATAATCATGTATAAAAGCCCGAATCCTGTGAGTCCTTTCTAAAACCCTCTAAGTCACCCTGTGCATCCCCGTGATGTGTTCTCTTTCGCTGCAACAAGTAATAATCCCAACCTGAGTTATAGGTGTGTTCCTGGTGGTCTGGCTGGAGGGCACCGACACACCCAAGACTTGAATTGTCCTCTTCCTTTGTGTGCACTTTCCAGAGCCATCAGAAGTAGCCGGCCCCTGCCCCCACGATGTTTGTCATCACCGTATCTGCCACAGCAGCTAAGTCTCAGCTATGTGGCCACCCCCATTTGTCCTCCACTTGCACTACATCCTGTGCAGTGCAATTTTCGCCTTTGGCGAAAATTTGAGGAATTGCGATGCCACTGCATGACACAGATGCCCGTTGTTCGGTTTTCTCCTGGCAAGGATTTTATCCACATGCTCATCACATATATGAGCAACCCAATCCTAGCATCCCATTTTGAGAGTCTGTTTTCTGGGGCCACTTCTGGTGGCAATTACTGTATCAGTCAGGGTCCCAGCAAGAAACAGATGGCATGCTCAGAAAGATAATTGGAGGGGTTTTAATAAATGGGCTGTTTACAAAAGAAGGGCAGAGTTAAGTGAAGGAGCAAGGCATCGTAAAGCACCCAGGGATTCTTAGCTCCACGAAGCTGCTGCCACTGCTGGCCTTGAAAGGACAAAGGGAGGCAGCAGTGGCCAGGGAAAGAGGCTTGGCCTCTGCGGAGGAATGAAGCCACTGCCAACCTGCAGGCCTGTGGGGAGGGGTCTGGGGAAATACTCTAACCCCCACCCCCCTCAGTCTCCTGCAGGTGTCTCCCGTTGACCCAACCAGGTGGTGCAGTCTGTAGATGTCTGCTTCCTGGGGCACAAAGAGAAGCAGAGAAAGGTGGAGATTGGATCTGGGAGGGCAAATGAGACCATAGCACACAGGCATCTAAGTGTCGGCAATAGCCAGAGATGGAGTTTGGTAAAATACTGTTGAAAAGAGCAACAAAAGAACAGAAGGGCACAGAAATCAAACTTCTTGAACGTCAGCAAAAGTGTGAAGGAAACATCATAAACTTCATTGGAAGGCATTGAAGAAGACCTGGATAAATTGAGAACCATGTACCATATTCATGAATTGGAAGGCTAGTGTCAGAAATATGTCAGTTCTCCCCCAAATTGCCCTGCAAAAGAAATTCTCATTAAAATCCCAAAAGAGTTTTTTTAAGAAATTTGACAAACTGATTCTAAAATGTATATGGAAGAAAAAGGCTGAATAATTGCCAAAACATTCTAGAAGAAGAACGAGAAGGAGGAGACAGAAGGGAACAGTCCTGGGAGATATCAAATTGTGTCATCAGACTATAGGAATGGAGACTGTGATGTTGCTATGGGGATGGACAAATTCACCAGTGGAGCAAAGTATGACACCTTGATTTGTGAGAGTGCTGGCACAGCTGGGCAGTAGGGAAAGGAAATATTTTTCAAGAAATATGCTAAAACAATTGGCATATGTACTTATGAAAAAACTTAAATTGAACCCCTACTTTATGCCAAACAAAAAGCAATTCCTGATGGAATTGAGCCAATAAACGTTTGATGAATTCAATATCCATGTTGTGTTTGGAAAGGATAGAATCAGGAAAAGCTGTCACCTCTGCTCTGGTCCACCTGGGAAGGTCTGAGCTGGATTTGAGGTGTTGGGAGAGAACATGTGTGCTGACAGGAGAGCCAGACATGAGAGAAAGTGTTCACCAGACCAAGACAACCTGGTGGGCACTGACCAGACATCCCTGAGAAAGGCAGAGGGAGCTGATGGTTGGGAAAAATGAGTCGCGTGGGCCAGAAAAGGGGGTTTCAAACCTAGAGTGGGGTGTTAGGAGCCATCAAAGGTGTAACAGTGTGCCGTCATCACGGGGCTTTCAGGAGTGTAGCAGTGTGGCCACAGAGGTGGGCAGGGAGGACATCTGTGGCAGGAGAATTATAGAAGGGACAATGCAGGAGGCCACGGGTGCAGCCAAATGGATTTCTGTCTTAAGTGTAGACTGTGAAGGGGATTATAACTCAAACATTGGTTGCTCCAACTGGTTGCTTACGTCCCTCAGAGATCCAATGCCAACAGGGCCCCGACCCTGAGTGTCACCTCAGTGAGTCATCTACTTGTGGGACCGTCATTGCTTCCAGTGCATTTCCACATTGGCGTAGGAGGCCACACTCCTTGGCCTTTCTGTGTCCAGGTTCCAACTCGTAATGGCACATGTCGGCCTCGGCATTCGTGGAACATCCTAATGTACCAAGAGCCCCAGACGGGTTTTCTGCACACCTTTGCGTGGGATTCTTTGAGTAATGAAAATAATAAAATAACATTTCTGAGTGCTTCATCTGTGGTAGGTATTGTTCTAAGTGCGTTATACGTATTATCTCATTTATTTATTTATTTATTTATTTATTGTGTGTGAGGATGATCAGCCCTGAGCTAACATCTGTTGCCAATCCTCCTCTTTTTGCCGAGGAAGACTGGCCCTGGGCTAACATCTGTGCCCATCTTCCTCTACTTTATATGGGATACTGCCACGGCATGAGTGACAGGCGGCACGTCGGTGCACGCCCAGGATCTGAACCTGGAACCCTTGGGCCGCCCAAGCAGAGCGAGAGCACGTAACTGCTAGGCCACCGGGCTGGGCCCTGTATTATCTCATTTAATTTACACAACAATGCTATGGAGTCCATGCTTTTGTTATCTGCGTTATAGATAAGGATGACAGACAGATGAACACCAGCAAGCAATTAATGTCTACAGTGTATAAACACCTCCCATACGTCACAAGGGAAAAGGAGACCAGAAAAGTGAACTGATGTTGAAAATTGGCAGTTCAGGGGCCAGCCCCGTGGCTTAGCGGTTAAGTGCGAGCGTTCCGCTACTGGCGGCCCAGGTTCGGATCCCGGGCGCGCACCGACGCACCGCTTGTCCGGCCATGCTGAGGCGGCGTCCCACATACAGCAACTAGACGGATGTGCGACTATGATGTGCAACTATCTACTGGGGCTTTGGGGAGAACAGGAGAAAAAAAAAAAAAAGGAAAATTGGCAGTTCAAGGAGGGGAAGCCCAGATGCTTGACAAGTATATGAAGGGGTGCTGGAACTCGTGAAGAATAAGAGAAATAAAACAGCAACTAGGTACCACTTTTCATCCATCAGAACAGTAAAAACTAGGAAGGGTGGGACATCGGGTCTAGGTGAGAACTGAAGCGATGGGAAGCTCTTGTGTCGCTGGTAGGCCTGCAGACTGGAGGAGGCTCTCCAAGAAGCAGTGCGGCCGTGCTTAGCAAACTACATGTGCTCCATGAGCTCTCTCCTGAGAGATAGGCTGGAAACATCCTCACACTGATCCACAAGGGAACGCAGTCAAGGCTGTGTGTTGCACGGTTGTTTGTGTAGCAGAAGTTGGTAGTCTAATTAGTCATCTTTGCAGGAATGAATAAATAAAGTGCGATGGGTATACACTGTGGAATACTACGCAATGGGGAGAAACAGTAAGTAGATGTTTGCAGAACAACTTGTACACGTTATTTGAATCCACACAAAATATATTAAGCAGCCGTTTTCAAGACACTGGACATCCGGCAATGAAGGTCAGCGGTCCCTGTGAGACAGGAAACAAATGAGGTAAGCCCTAGGGCTTCCTCTGTGTACAGCCAGGAGAGAGTTTCCAGGCCGCTGTGCAGGGAGGGGGAACTGAGGCCAAGACCAGTGGTCTCCCTGAGCCGAGGCTTGGCTGAGACGTCAAGGAGGCTTGGAAGGCAGAGTTGGCGGGGCGGAGTACCAGAGGGGAGAGAGTGGCACAGAGAAAGAGCAACGGTGTCCGCAGGGGCTCCCCCTGGAGCCTGCGGCTGAGCACAGATCAGCGAACACCGCAAAGTGATAAAACTGCCCAAGGCTGGGGAAAGAACCCCTTGAAAGAATTACAGAAGTAATACCACTAGCCCACACAGGGCCAGTGGTAGCTCCCGTTCCCACCACTCAGAGTAAAAAGGCACATGACCTACGGGACGCTGAGTAGAATACTCGAAGCTTTGCCCAAACGCTGCCAGGATGAAAGGGTCATCTTACAGTGATGCAGGGATAAACATATCAAATGGACGTAAAGACCCTAAAAGTTTATACGTCTGGAATACTTGGAGCAAAAACTGACAGAACTGCAAGGAGAAACAGACAAGTACACGACTGTAGTTGGAGATTTCAACACCCTTCTCTCAACAGTCGATAGAACAAATAGAAACTGAGAAGGGTATAAAAGACTGAACAACACTATAAACCACTTGACCTGATTGGTATTTATAGAAAACTCCATCCAATAACAGCAGAATACACATTCTTAAGTGTACACTGAACATTTACCAAGAAAGACCATATTCTGGGCCAAAAAACAGTCTAAAATGATTCAAATCGTACAAAGTATGTTCTCTGACCAAAATGGAATTAAATTAGAAATCAGTAATAAAGATCAACAAATCAATAATCAATAAGAAAGGTATCTGGGAAATCTCCAAAATATTTGGAAACTAAATAACATACAACTAAATAACCCATGTAACAAAGAAACCAAAAGGAAAATAAGACCGTATTTTGAACTGAAGACACATCGTGTTTTGTGGGGGTGCAGCAAAGCAGTAGGTAGGGGC
The DNA here is from genome assembly GCF_057802395.1 of Ceratotherium simum simum. Classification (NCBI taxonomy): domain Eukaryota; kingdom Metazoa; phylum Chordata; class Mammalia; order Perissodactyla; family Rhinocerotidae; genus Ceratotherium; species Ceratotherium simum. The sequence continues at coordinate 721,387 of NC_141933.1, read as the reverse complement.
CCCAGGCTGGTGTTAGACAAGAGGGAAAGCCTCAAGTCACTGACATCAGCCATCATCTTGTAGACTCGAGCAAAAGAAGAGCAAATTAAATTCTAAGTAAGCAGAAAACAAGGAGAAAAGAAAGGTCATTGAGGAAATCAGTGAAATGAAAAACAGAAGAACAGAGAAAATTGTTGAAAACAAAAGCTCATTCTTTTAGAAGATCAATACAATTGATAAACCTCTGGGCAGACTGATCAGGAAAAAAAGAAGACACAAATCACCAATACGAGGAGAGAGAAAGTTGGCATCACTGCAGATTCCAGAGATATTAAAAGAATAACAAGGGAGTGTTATGAACAGCTTCACTTAAATGAAATGAAATGCAGTGAAATAGACAAATTCCTTGCAAGGCACGAATTATCAAAGTTCAATCACAAAGAAATTGATAACCCGAATAGTCCTTTACCTATTAAAGAAGGTAAAAACCTTTCCACAAAGAAAACTCCAGGCTCAAATGGCTTCACTGGTGAATTCTACAAATATTTGAGGAAGAAATAACATCAATCCTACACCAGCTCTTCCAGAAAATAGAAGAGGAGGGAATACACTCCAACTCATTCTGTGAGGCCAACATTATGCTGGTACCAAAACCAGACAAAGACATTACAAGAAAAGAAAACTGCCAACCAGCATTCCTCATGAGCCACAGCACAAAATTCTTAACAAAACTTTTGCCAAATAGAATTCATCAATATATAGAAAGAGTAATACCTCATGACAACATAGCATTTATTTCAGGAATGCAAGGGTGGTTTGACACTTGAAAATCATCATCCAATGTAATTTGTATATTAACAGAGTAAAAAAGAAAAACCAGATGACCTTCTGAAGAGAGGCAGAAAAGCATTCAACAAAATCCAAGCTCCATCCTAGGTATTAACTTTCTGCAGAATAGGAAGGGGAAGGGAGCTCCTTCAATTCGATACAGCGTATCTACCAAAAACATGCAGCCAACGCTTGATGGTGAAAGACTGAATGTTTCCTGTAAGATCAGGAACAAGGCAAGGATGTTCTCGCTCACTACTTCTATTCAACGTTGTAATGGAGACTGTAGCCAGGGCAATCAGGCAGGAAAAAGAAATGAAAGGCGTCCCAGTTAAAAATAACAAGTTAAACCTTATTTAGTCACAGACAAAATGATTGTCTTTGTGGAAAATCCCACAAAATCTACAAAATAGCTAGTAGAATTAATTAGTGAGTTTGGAAGTTTGCAGAATTTAAGGGAAGTAAACACAAATCTATTGTATTTCCACATACTAGCAATGAACCATCAGAAATTGAAATAAAAAACAATACCATTTACAATAGCATCAAAAAAATCAAATACTTGGGGGTAAATCCCGTGGATGCATGGTGTAGTTGAGTCCAACTGTGTCCCGACTGATTTTCTGCCGACTGCATAGCCCATTTCTCAGAGAGGATTGTTGAAGTCTCCATCTCTAATTGTGGATTCGCCTGTTTCTCTTGCAGTTCTGTCAGTTTTTGCCTCACATATTTTGACACTTTGTTGTTAGGTGCATACACGTTCAGGATCATTATGTCTTCTTGGAGAAGTGACCCCTTTATCATTACATGATGCCCCTCTTCTTCCCTGATAACTTTCCTTGCTCTGAAGTCTTCTCTGTCTGAAATTAATATAGCTACTCCTGCTTTCTTCCGATTAGTATTAGCATGATACATATTTCTCCATCCATTTCAAAATGGGTCCTTTGCCCTCCCTCTGCCAGAAGCACAGCGGATTTCTCTCTGATATTTGCTGTGAGAACCTGATGGAGCTCCCGGAGGTAAATCTCACAATGTCGTGGGGCTCCTATGACGGGGTCCCCCCGGAGTTTTTGTCTCTCGGGCTTGTCCCCACCGAGCCTCCAGCTGCTCAGCAATTACAGTTCAGGTTTCCTACCAGCACTGGTTCCCGTGGAGATAGCTGCTCCAGGGAGCCCCGACTCCCTGTGCTCACCTGTCTCTCTCTCCAACTTGGGGGCAGCAGCTTGCCCTGTGACCTCACTTGTCCTACGGATCAAAGAAGAGTTGTTGATTTTTGTTTTGTTCAGTTTTCCGTGGGTTTTTTTTGGTGAGGAAGATCAGCCCTGAGCTAACATCTGTGCCCATCTTCCTCCATTTTGTATGTGGGACGCCACCACAGCATGGCTAGATGAGCAGTGTGTAGGTCTGTGCCCAGGATCTGAACCCGCAAACTCTGGGCTGCCAAAGTGGAGCACGTGAACTTAACCACTACACCACTGGGCCACCCCTGTTTTGTTCAGTTTTTCACTTGTTGTTTGGACGGGTGGCGACGTTCAAGCTTCTTACATGCCGAACCAGAAACTACAAATTGGTTAATTAATTTTTGACAAAAATGCCAATGCAATTCACTGGAGAAAGGATAGTCTTTTCACAAAAGTGCTGGATATCCATATACAATTAGGTTTCCATATGCGAAAACGTTAACCTTGATCCATATCTTGCATCATATAGAAAAATTAACTAAGAATGAATCACAGATCTGTGTGTAAAATGTAAAAATATAAATCTTCCTCAAGAAAACAGGAGAAAATCTTTGTAATCTTGACTTAGGTAAGGATTTCTTAGCTACAACAGCGAAAGCCCAATCCATGAGAGAAAAAAAATGATAAGTTATACCTCATTAAATTTAGTAGATTTTGCTCTTCGAAAGACACTGTTAAGGAAATAAAAAGACAAACCATAGACCAAGAGAAAATACCTGTGAATCATATATCTGATAAAGGATTTGTATGCAGGATATGTCAAGAACCCTTCAAACTCAGTAACAAGAAAACAAACCACCCAATTAAAAATGGGCAAAAGATTTGAACAGATACCTCATCAAAGAAGATATATGGATGGCAAATAAGCACGTTAAAAGATGTCCAACATATTAGGCTTTAGGGAAATGCAAATTAAAACCGCAATGACATGCCACTACACACGATTAGGATGCTGAAATGAAAAAGACCGACCTTACCAAGTACCAGTGAGGAAGTGGGAGAGCTGGGACCCTCATGCAACGCTGGCAAGATGGTGAAATGGTGTGACCCCTCTGGAAGGCAGGTTAGCAGTTTCTCAAAAGGTTTTGATTCCTTGTTATTGAGTTCCTTAAGAGAATAAACGTATGCCTGCCAAATGATTCCACTCCTGGGTCTTTCCCTAAGACAATGAAAGCACACGTCCTACACAGAATGCTCACAGCGGCTTGAATTGTAATGATCTGACACTGGAGACCACTCGAATGTCCATCAACCTGCGCACAGACAGATGGGGGTATATCCACCCAACGGGATGCTACCCAGCGACCGAAGGAATGGGGTCTTGCCACAGACAACAACACGCATGAATCTCAAAATAATTTTGCTGAGTGAAAGAAGCCAGACGTAAAGGAGTGCGTACTGTATGGTTCCACATGCTTAAAATTCTGGAAAATGCAAGCTGACCTGTGACGTCATAAAGGGGATCCGTGGGGAGGGGCGGGCAGAGAGAGGGTGGAGAGAGATGTGGGGGAGGACGACAAAGGGGCACAGGAAACTTTTGGGGGGTGACACATTCATTATCTTGATTGTGGCGATGCTTTCCGGGTCATTTGCAAAAGTCAAAACTTACCACTTTAAACGTGTGCAGCTCAGTCTATGTGAGTTATATCTCCGTGAAGAGGTTTAAAGAAACACAGAACACCACACGCTTCACAAAGGCACGTGCACAGTAGGGGGCGTGTTCCCCGTGCTCCAAACAAGCTTAGCAGGTACATCAGGGCTTTGGGGAGTCCACGAGGGACGAGAGATGGAAGTACAGACAGGAGATGGCCACTCGCCAGTGATGGGGAAAGTGAGAAGGATGACCGACCCCGCTCTGCACCTGGGACCCCCAGAGGTTACAGCACAAAACCCCACGAATCCACGGGTGGGACAAGGAAACAGAGAACCAGGGAGAGGGACAGGAGCTAGGTTCTGGGAAGGCTGCCCCAAACCTGAAAGGTTCAATCTCTTATAAAGAAACAAAGATCTACAGCAGGCGTGGGGAACACGGCGGCGGCCAGCCCGGTCACCGGGAGCTCCTTGTGCCACCGTCTGTCTCCTACTATTTCACTGAAAAAGGAGACAAACCGGTGCTGACCCGGGCTCTGCACCACCCGCTGCATGACCTGGCGCCAATCGGGGTCGGGGGGGCTCTTCAGACCTCGATTTTTCACCCGTGAAAACGAGAGAATATCTACCCACGGGACCCGTAAAGGTCACACACCAGAAGTCATTTTGGTCCGGCGTCTTAGGAGACCCGGGCACGTGGTCAGGAAATGTGAGCCCTGGGATTATCATGAAACTGGTGAGGAGAACCAGGACCCACCAAGTGGACAGAGGGCAGCCGACTACCGGGGATTCCGGATGGGCTCACCCTTGCCCTGCAGACAGACCCACGCGTGGATAATCCCATGTCCGTCAGATCATCGTCGTTATGGCCAGTCGGCCCCTTTGGGGACACGCTTGGGATGGGGGCTCCCATCACACATGTTTATTCTCACAGTCCTGGAGGCCGGAGTCCGACATCCAGGTGTCACAGGGCCCTGCTCCCTCCAGAGGCTCCAGCGGAGTGTCTTTCCTGCCTCTTCCAGCTTTTGGGGGCTTGAAGCGTTCCTGAGCTTGTGGCCACATCACCCCAACCTCTGCCTCATCTTCACGTGGCCTCCTTCTCTCTCTCTGTCTCTTCTGTCTCTTCCCTGGACACTTGTCATTGGGCCCACCCAGGTCATCCAGGACGCCCTCCTCCTGACATCCTTAACTTAGCTACAGCTGCAAAGACCCTTTTCCCAAATAAGGTCACCCACAGGCTCTGGGGGTTAGGCCGTGGACACATATTTTGGGACCACCAATAACCTGCCACACCTCCCAGAGGTGGGGCACCCTGACCCCGAGCACCTCGAGTCCTTGGGTCAGGGTTTCTGACACCTGGAAACACACACACACACACACACACACACACACACACACACACACATGTTTTCCCTTGGAAATGTCACACTGTCCCTAAGTGCACTCCTGCTCAGCCTTGCTGGACAGGGAGCCCCTCAGCCCTTGGGTGATCTGAGCTGTGACAGCTGTCACTCTGCCTGCATTGACCTTAAGGTTTAACTCCTTCGTCTCTCTCGTCTCACACATGCCCTGATTCTGGGCTCCCTGCGTCCTGTAGCCTTGGCTGGGACATAGGAGGGGGTGGTTTGAGGTGGGCACGGGGTCCTGAGTCGGATTGGACACTCTGGGTTCACGTGCGGGGGGCGCCTGGGGGGCCATGAGGTCTGGAGTAACAGAAGACCCGCCTGCAGACAGGCTGGTCAGGTCAGACCCCGGGAGTGGGGGCGGGGCCCGGGGACACCAAGAAACTGACAGTGAGAGACAGCCTTCCACGGGACGTAAGAGGCCGGGCTCCTGGGAAGCACAGGGCAGGACGCCTCTCTGCTTTCTGCACAATGGAGGAGAGGGCATCTTAGCATCACTGCTGCCCTGGGAAAGCCTGGGCCCCCGAGAGGAAAGTGCCAGGAGCAGCCTCTAAACGCCAGCCAGCACCTTGGGCTGAGGCCCCTGCAGAGTGGGAAACGCCGTGCCGCGCCAGCATTCAGGTCCTTCTGGAAGCAGAATACCTTCACCCCCGCCCCCACCCCGGACATCACCAAGGTCCTTCCCCGTTCCAGCATCAGTTCCAAATCCAAAAGCTCACCCAAATCTCATCTACATCGGGAGTAGGTGAGACTCGGGGTTCTCGGGGTGAGACGACCATCCCGGGGCAACCCTCTCCCCCAGCTGTGAACCTGTGAGGCCAGACACCACGTCATGTGCTTCCAAGATGCGGTGGTGGGACGGGCATGGGACAGACCCTCCATTCCAAGAGGAAGAAAGTGGAAAGAAGCAAAGGGCACAGGCCCCAGCAGTCCTAAACCCTGCAGGGCAAATTCCATCAGATGTTAAGGCTGGAGAAGAATCCTCTTTGCCTCCAAGCTCTGTCCTCCCGGCCCACTGGGGTGGCTCTCCCTCTGGAACTGGGGAGATGGACTCGCCACTGGGGGAGCCAGCTGGCCAGCTCGGCATCTGGCACAGCGCTTCCCGTGGCTGTGGGTCGGCTGCCCTCCCCTGCATCATGGTGGGAGTTGGGCTCAGTAGGGAAAACTGCCCGTGGATGAAACCCTTTAGGGAAGACCACCTAGCACAGGAGCACTGCCCTTCCATCTAATGCCCACTTCACACCCCTCAGGTCACATTTGCCATAGATAAGAGGCTCATTTGGAGCAAAACAAGGATAAACAAGATGTGCTCCACCCACACAATGGGACATCACTTACCTTAAAAAGGAAGGAGTCCTGACGCCCACAATGTGGATGACCCTTGAGGACATCACGCTGAGTGAAGTAAGCCAGTCACAGAAGGACAGATCCTGTGTGATCCCACTTCCAGGAGGTCTCCAGAGTCGTCAAATCCACAGAGACAGAAAGTAGGATGGAGGGGCCAGGGGCTGGAGGAGGGGGAGTTAGTGTTTACTGGGGACAGAGTTTCAGTTTGGGAAGATGGAAGGTTCTGGAGACGGTGGTGAGGATGGTTGCACAACACTGTGAATGTGCTTAATGCCCCTGAACTGTACATTTAAAAATGGTGAATTTTGTGTTATGTGTATTGTATCATAATGAAAACAAAGGAGAGAAAACAAGAAACAACATACCACTGGAGACCTCTCAGACACAGCGCCCTGTGCCCCATTGCTGTGGGTGGGTTTCCCATGGAAGAAATCCTTAGCACACCAGCCCATGGTGGAGGCATAACACCCAAGCCTTAGAGCCACTGGAGGGGGCAGGGGATCAAATCGGCACCATTGGAGACCCACGATTTGATCTCTTTTGACTGCCTGCTCTCTCTCTGGTTCCACAAAAGTAACAAAAACACCTTAATATGCACCCGGTACTGTCCTGGGGGCCAAGTGGCACACTTTCAAGGCCCGTCTAGGTAACACGATGGCTCACACTGTGGGGTCTGTGGCAGGGAGGCAGTGACGCAACTGGGGCAGACTTCAGCAGCAGAAACTGGGACAGCACCACGAGAGGCATTCTAAATATAAAACGAGGGTTCTAGGTGACACCGGCAAAAAGGGCGCCATTGATGATTCAGTAGCTGGGGACTAAAGACTAAAGTTTTTTTCCTTTTTGCCTTTACTGACTATAGCTTTTAGCTGTTTACCTGCCCATTGTTAACTGTGCTGTTTAGGCAATATGCTATCTGACTCCCACTAGATTCCTAGAGATAACATCTCCTTGAAGCCTGGGTCACCAGAGTAATGGATGTTTGAGCTGTTTTTCAGGAATTTGAACCCTTGTCCACTTCAGGCCGGTTGAGACCACCAACCCATCAACTGGGCCCACACAGATGTCTGATACGTGACCTTTTGAAGTCAAGAAGCTAAAAACTCCACCCTCGGGTCATGCCAACACCGCCATTTTGTGAACATGCATCCTATGAAGAAGCCTGACTACGCTTGGGCAGATCATCAATTACCTCACCTCTCCTCACCTCCAATCATCTATCTCCACATTTCAGACCACCTTGCCCCCTTCCAAATAAATATCCTTGAGTCCCTGTTTTCGGGGAAGCAGATTTGAGCCTCGTTCTCCCGTTTCCTCACGCGGCTGCCCTGTGATTAAACCCTCTCTCTCTGCAATCTCGTCGCCTCGTTGATTGGCTTTCTGGGCGGCAGGCAAAACGAACTTGGTGCAGTAACATGGTGGGTTCTTTCTCACGGGACGGTGGCGCATTCCCGAGAAGAACGCGTCTTGTCTCATTTCCTTCCTCAGCGCTTGCATGTTGGGAATCCTGCCGTTGGCCACGGCTGCCGTGAGAGCCAGACCACAGGCAGTGACCAGCGGAAGCCTGCCAAGGGCCTCCCAGGCCGCAGAGGCTCACATCCCTGGCGCAGGACTGGCCTGGACGCTCGTTCTGGAAGTGATTGCGAGGGAAGCCCTGGCAGCCGGGAGAGGCAGGAGTGGAGCAGTGACCCGGGCTGTGCGCAGACGGGCAGCCAGCTGCACCAGGAGGGTGGCCCTCCGAGCAGGGACTGCAGGAGGGACCGAGTTCACGGACTTGGTCCAAGGAGTCTCAGACAGCGGCTCTCTGCCCTCCCCTCTACGAGCGTTAGGCAAAGACGCTCTTTTCAGGTGCCCTGTTGCCTCAGACTCTCCACGCTCACGGCCAAGGGGGTGCAGCACCCTGCTTCTCTTCCGCAGCATTTCAGTACGGGGCCGCCGCTCGGGATGTCCGTGAAGTGTCCCTGCCTCTCCAGGGCTTTGGTAAAGCCGTCCCTGGCAGAGCGGCAGAGGGCCCGCCCATCTCTCGGCCAGCTCGGTCTCCCTTGTGTCAGCACGCAGGGTTCCATGGGGCTCACTGTTTTTGTACCAAATGTCTTATGTCGTGTGAATTGTGTCCCCACAAATTCATATGTCAGAGTCCTAACCCCAGGAACTGAGAATGTGACCTTATTTGGAGATAGGGTTTTAAAGAGGTAATTGAGCTAAATGAGGTCACTAGGGTGGGTCCTAATCCAGCATGACTGGCGTCCTTATAAAAGGAGATCAGGACACAGACACACACAGAGGGACGACCACCTGAGGACACAGGGAGAAGACGGCCATCTACACACCCAGGAAAGAGGCCTCAGGAGGAACCAGCCCTGCCCACATCTGGATCTCGGACATCCAGCCTCAGGACTGGAGACAGTAAATCTTGAGGTTTAAGCTTCCCACCTGTGGGACCTCGTGACGCGGCCCAGGACGCACACACACTTCATCTTATTCCCAATCACGGGTTACTTCCACGCCCTGGTTCTCCGGGCCCTGAACAGCCCAGTAGAACAACGCACCTCTGTCCTTCTACCCGGAATCTGGAGAATTCCGTCCACCACAGCTCTGGTCCACTGTTGTTCCAGATGCTTCTTCTCAGACTCCGAGCCTCACGGGGAAGCCTGCACCCAGGTGTGGAGCCTGTGATTCTCCCCTCCCACGAGGAAGCAGCACCCGCAGAGGCTGCTCGCTGCAGGGTCTGTGGAGGGTGACGCTCTGGTCTTCGGGGTCTGTGTTCCAGTTGACGGACGGCCTCATTTGACTGCTCTCAGTATCCTGGGGACCTCCCCCAGGAGTCACGAGTCACAGAGGGTCCTGCACTCCCTTGTGGTCAAGGCTCCGTGCGTCTCCCCAGCATGAACTTGTACCTTCTCTAGGGAAAGAAATGACCCACATCCCAGGAAAAGGACAGAGGCCCGGCCAACGCTTGGTGAGTCCCCCGGCCTGGGGCTGGCGCACAGGGGGCACGTCCCAGCTCTGGCACGTCCAGAATGAACGCCTAAGAGGTGAGCAGCGAGTACATACAGGAAGGAAGCCCCCAGGATACCGTGCGCGGAATGTGGGGTTTAACAGAGGAGGCCACTTTCAGAGTCTTGCTCATAAACCACAGGTGGACAGCTGCAGGAGGAATTCTGCTTCTGGGCATTAGTCGAGGAGGGCAGAATTCACGCCGGGGTCAAATTAAAGAAAAGGAAAGTCCAGCGAGGCGAGAAATTACAAATACGACCTTTAAAATGTGCACAATAAAGATTTTCTGCTGCGACAGCTGCCAGACCCAGAGGAGTGCGTGTCTCTCTCGCAGGCCTGTTGGGTCCTGTGGCGCTGCCTTCCTAGGCGTGGCCCCCACGGTGCAGTAGAGGGGACCGGACACCACTGGGGCGGGGGGGAAAAGGAGATGGCCACACACCCCTTACTGTCAGGGCCGGCCCGAACCTGCTCACTCATCCCCAGTGGCTGCTGTCTTTACGCAGACCAGGCACAGGCTGAGCTCCTGCAGCAGGAGCCCCCGGGCGCAGCGGCTCAGACTAGAGAGTGGGTTAGCTCTCACAGGTAAACCTTCACAGGTGGGCAGCCGCGAGGCTCCACCAGCCTGCCTGGCCTTGGCCCCTGGTCCACTGGCTCCCTGCGCCCCATTCCTGCTTCTGCCCCAGAAGAGGAGAGAGAAGAGGAGGCAGTAGCTTCCTTCTAAGTATGCAGGATGCGACCCACAGGCAGTGCAGCACGGAGTCGCCGGGAAATGTGGTTCCCAGCCAGTTAGCCGTGGGCCCTGGTATTGAATGGAGCAGGGAAGGAAGGATTCTGGGGGTCAGTTAGCAATCCCTTCTTCAGTATTTATCGTCGTGGTTCACAGTCCCACCAGATCCCGGCCCTCCCCCTCCTTCCACAGCCACCACCCACGCCTGCGTCATCCTGCACGTGGTCATCCCAGCCCTGCGTGGTTCCCAAGGTGCCTCGGCTCGGCCCAGCAGGCCGCGCCAGCCTGGGCCTGCTCCCCTTCTCTCCCGTTCCCCCTCCCTCGGCTTTATTGAGATATAACTCACGTACCGTGCGATTCACCCATTTAAAGTGTACAATTCAATGACGTTTAGTACATCCACTGTTGTGCATCCATCTCTACAGTCAACCGCAGAGCCCATCAGCCCGAGAAGCCCTGCACCCTTAGCTCTCATCCCCCGACCCCGCTCCCCCAGCCCCTGGCAACCGCGGATCGGCCTTCTGTCTCTGAGATTCGCCTGTTCTGGACATTTCATATACACGGAATCACACCACACGTGACCTTTCGTCTCTGGCTTCTCTCACTGAATACAACGTTCTCAAGGTTCACCCGTGTTGTAGCATGTGTCAGATTCTTCTTCCTTTTTAAGGATGAATAACATTCCCTCGCACAGATGGACCACATTTTGCATATCCACTCAACTGTCAGTGGACACCTGGGTGGCCTCTACCGTTTGACTGTTGTGAGTAATGCTGCTGTGAACGTGGGTGTGCAAATAGCTCTGAGACAGTGCTTTCATTTCTACCTCATTCCTCTTCACGGCCAAATAATATTCCCTTGTCTGGAGATAGCACTTTTTATCCATTCATCAGTTGATAGGCGTTAGGGTTGTTTCCCCTTGTTGCTGTTAAGAATAATACTGGGCCGGCCCCGTGGCTCAGCGGTTAAGTGTGTGCGCTCCGCTACTGGCGGCCTGGGATCAGATCCCGGGCGCGCACCAACGCACCGCTTCTCCGGCCATGCTGAGGCCACGTCCCACATACAGCGACTAGAAGGATGTGCAACTATGACATACAACTATCTACTGGGGCTTTGGGGAAAAAACAAAAAAAGGAGGAAGATTGGCATGGATGTTAGCTCAGAGCCGCTCTTCCTCAGCAAAAAAAAAAAAAAAATGAGAAGGATTAGCGTGGATGTTAGCTCAGGGCTGATCTTCCTCACACACACACAAAAAGAATAATACTGCTATGAACATTACAAGTTTTTATGTGGATGTGTTTTCATTTCTCTTGGGTATTCCAATGGGTGTGTTTTTTCCACACCCCCAAGCAATTCTCTGACACCAGTTGGGTGCCCCACAAATTCAACTCAATTCTGACACTATTTACCTGGAACTAGCATCAGATCTCACAGGCTAAGGGCTCAGTCCCACAAGCGTGCTCCCACTTCAGACCCAATTGCAACCGGCTGACCGACTATACGTGACCGACCGGCTGTAACTTGGAGGTTCCCACGACCCCTCCTCAGGTTGGATGAATTTGTTAGAGCAGCTCACAGAACTCAGGAAACTAGTTTCCTCACTAGATCACGGGTTCATTACAGAGGATATTAAAGGATATGGAAGAACAGCCAGGTGGAGAGATGCACAGGGCCCCACTCTCCCAGCACCTCCACGTGTTCACCGACCCAGAAGCTCCCAACCCCGTCCTTCTGGGTTTTTATGGAGACTTCATTACCTCGGCACGATTCATTAAATCATCGGCCATAGGCCATTGGTGAGGCCCCAGAGGTCTGGGGGTGGGACTGAGAGTTCCAACCTCTAATCACCTGGTTGGCTCCCCTGGTGACCAGCCCCATCCTTAGGTGACCTGGGGGCTTTCCAAAAGTCAGCCCATTAACAAAAGACACCTTGAAATTCCAAGGGTTTTGGGCACCCTGTGCCAGGACTGGGATGGAGACCAGATATGTAGTTCTGATTGTGAGTCACAACATCACAGGTGTGTGCTTAGGAGCAGAACTGCTGGGTCTTGTGGTAACATTTCGAACAACCGCCACGTTTTCCACAGCGGCTGCGCTATTTTACATCCCCACCAGTGGCGCGTGAGGGCTCCCATTTCTCCTCATCCTCACCAACACTGTCATTTTTCCCTTTCCAATTATAGCCATCCCACTGGATGTGAAGTGCTGTCTCACTGCAGCTGTGTTTTATCTTTTCTGCTGAGGAAGACTGGCCCTGGGCCAACATCCACTCCCATCGTCTTCCACCTCATAGGCAGGACGCTGCCACAGCGTGGCTTGATATGCGGTGTGTAGGTTCGTGCCCGGGATCTGAACTCGAGAACCCTGGGCCACCGAAGCAGAGCCCATGAACTTAATCACTACACCACTGGGCCAGCCCTGCGTTGCAGTTTTGATGTGCGTCCTCTAATGACTGATGGTGTTGAGCATCTTTTCATGTGCTCATCTGTCATTTGTGTCTCTTCCTGGGAGAAATGTCCATTCAGATCCTTTGCCACTTTTAAATCGGGCGACGTGTCCTTTCTTTCATTGCTGAGTTATAACGGTTCTTCATACACCCCAGCGTCATATATGCTCGATACAAGCCCCTTATCAGACGAGTGATCTGCAAATATTTCCTCCCCTTTGGTGGGTTGTCTTTTTGCTTTCTTGATGGCGTCCTTTGAAGCCCCCAAAAATTTTAATCCTGATGAAGTTCAATTTATCTATTTTTTCTTTTGTTGCTTGTGCTTTAGCATCACATCTGAGAAGCCGCGGCCTCACCCAAGGTCACAAGGATTCACTCCTGGGTTTTCTTCTCGGAGTTTTATAGCTTCGGCTCCTGTGTCGAGCTCTTCCATCATCCTTGAGCTCATTTTTGTGTGCGGTGTGAGTGCCTGTCCCTTCTAGTGACCACTGCACTCCTGCCTGTCCCCAGGAGTGATTCCTGATTCCTCTGTCTATGAGTCCTCCTCCACCACCTGCTGCCTGGAAAACTCCTATTCATCCATCAAGACCCGGCTCCGTGTCACCTCCTGTATTAAGGCTCTCTCCACACTCTTGGGCAGCTCCCTGGGATGTGGGCTCACAGCCAGTCCCTGATGGTGCCTCCATCATGGCCCCTCTTACCCACACCGGGGCTGGCCATCTCTGAGTCACGCCCTTAGGTGAGCGCAGCGGGTGTTGCTGAAGGAGTGACGGTGGTGCAGCCAACATTTACAGCAACACTCACCAGCCAGGCTCTCTGTCGGGGACTTCACAATCCCCTCCACTCGTCACCAGAGCCACACAGCCCCGTGCTACAAAGGGGGAAACTGAGGCTCAGGGAAACTGAGCCCCTTGCCCAAGTTCATACAAGTAGTGAGTGGATGAATTGAGTGAAGGGATGGATTCCGTGTGATGAGACTAGATTGGAGCCCAAAACTCCCTCTTCGAGCCCCCGACAGCATATGGCAGGCGTGCCCACAGAAACATAAGGAGTCAGATGTCCAGGATAGGGGATGTCAGCAGATGGAACAGCCACCTCACAGAGCATCCTGTGGCTTTCAGGAGAGTCTGCTAAAACCCAGAATTCCTGTAAGTAGCAGCTCCTGCAGAGCGTCGGGTGTGCATTCTCCAAGTGTAATTAATTCAGAGACAACTGGGGGGGGGCAGTTTCAAACAACATAATCTCTGCGAACAAAACTCCTTTGTAACAAACAAAGCCCAGGTCTTTGTTCTTGACGTGTGTCTATTCGTCATCCAGCCAGAGCCAAGCTTTCTGGTTGGTTTCTCCAGGCTGGTCTCCCGCCTGTCCCCGTCTGGTCCTAAGTGAACAGGTGGGCCCGGGTGAGGCTGGTCTTGTGGGTGTTGGCCCCCCCAGCTCCTTCTCGCTCCCTGTGCCACCCAGCTGCAGCCCAGCACACCCCCCCCAGTGCCACTGCTGGATCAAGGCTGCCACCACACCACCCACCCCACACCCCCACCACACCCACCCCACCCCACACCCCCACCACGCCCACCCCAGCCCCGCCCCACCCCACTCCACCCCACCACCACGCCCACCCCAGCCCTGCCCCACCCCACTCCACCCCACCACCACGCCCACCCCAGCCCTGCCCCACCCCACCCCACCCCCCCCCACACCCCCACCACGCCCACCCCAGCCCCGCCCCACCCCACTCCACCACACCACCACGCCCACCCCCAGACCTGCCCCAGCCCCTCCTCCGCACAGGCAGTGAGAGCTCTCCACACTGGATCTCGTCCCAAACCTTCTTTCCTTGTCCTTATTTTCACTCTCAGGACAGACTTCAGAGGAACGTGCTCTTCTCCATGTGCCTCTGGCCTCGCCCCTCGTAAGGAGCACGAAACCAGCAGGTGCTGAGTGTGCAAAAGGCCTCTGTGGGAGCCGCTCCCACAGACTCACAGCACTGATCGCTGACGTTCCAGGAACGAGCAGCCGCTGTTAAGCAGCCATCTGCAAATTAGTGTACATGAACTCCCCATTAAATAAACCATGGTGAAGCGCAGGCAATTGTCAACTTAAAAAAGCAAATTTGCCTGTTATTTTATCTCAAAATGAGTTCATTTGGAAATAGCCAAAAAAAATGGCAGTTCGGGATGTGCAGGCTATAGCGAACCATGGAAAGTCCACGGGGGAGAGTAACAATTCAGGACAGCAAGGGCTTCTCATTGGCTGGACTGAGGCATTTCTCATTGGCTGCACTGCAGCGTTTCACATTGGCTGGGCTGCAGCCTTTCTCATTGGCTGGACTGTGGCATTTCTCATTGGCTGGGCTGTGCCATTCCTCATTGGCTGGGCTGTGGCATTTCTCATTGGCTGGGCTGCAACGTTTCTCATTGGCTGGGCTGTGGCATTTCTCATTGGCTGGGCTGTTGCCTAGCCAGGAGAGAAATCTCCCTTCAGTAATAAAGTAGTTGTACTTCCTGTCTGAGGTGCAAATGTCCCTCTCTTTCTGTTTGGTGACCTTGACGATGTGTGATGGGCGTGAGAGCTCCCCCTGCAGGCCTTCCCGCCTCCTGTCTAGTTAATGTTTCTTTTATTAATTTCCACATAATAAATACCCAGAACTCACTGCTTCCTAGTTATTTGGTGACCTCTTACTTTTCTGTATGAGCTGAAGGTGGCTTCAGCCTGTGGTGTGTGCGGTAGACCCACTGTGCGATGCAGCCTGTGCCTGCACGTCTCTCCCAACTCCTTGTTCAGTGACACCCCGTTGGTAGCTTGAAAGAGGCTGACAGGAGGATTTACACCATGGAAATTGGCAAAGGCTACACATTGGGCCTGGATTCCTTGCTTTGTTGACAGTGTAGACTTTAGGAAGGGATAGAGAAAATGTTAATAATGCAGATTAAACTTAAAATTGTGCCCTATCTGTAGCCATCACATTGAGGAATTATCCTTCCAGAAAGTTCTTTCCTCTAGTGGAGGAGAGACCCACAGAAGCAGGCAAGGTGGAAAACAAGTGTCCCACCCAGCAACACCTGTGACCCTGCTCCACGGGGCAAGTCTCAGCTAGACGGAGCTGTGCCGTGTGCAGGCTGTGAGTGGGGTGGTTCACTAGGACCTCCTGTCTCAGTCTTAGCAAGCCCGCTCCTCAAAAGCCTCCGTGTGTCACGCCCAGACCTCCAGTCCCAGGGAGGCTGGTATTATTATTATTATTGTTATTATTCAGCTGATCCTGAGCTTATCTTGTGCACAGCGTGGCCCTATTGCTCTGTATTTTTTGCATTAAAGGCCTTACTGGGTTCACTCTAACTCTGTGCCTTGTCTCCGTTTGGGCATCTCTCTGTCTTCCCTAAGCTGGGAGCCCTCGTGGGCTTCCAGGGGCTCTGCCTTCCACTCTGGTCCTTTCGCCTCTTTTCCTGTCTCAGGGAGGTTTCCTTTCGTCCCCATCGACGGGATCCACTCCATTCCAAGCGTGGTTTTTATTCCATTTCGTCTTCAGTTGAGAAATGTTGTTAAAAACAAAGAAGGGAGGAGAGATTCTGCAATCCTGCCTCCTCTGTCCCCGGGTCCCCACCCACTCTGGGAAGCGTCTCCCTTGGAGGGAGCGGATGACGCTCCAGAACCAGTGGCCCCCTGGGGACAGGGCTCCCCGTGCTGGGAGGCGGGCTGGTGACAGGCCAGATACGGGGGCCACATTTCAAAAGCTGGACCGGTGAGGAGGAGCCGACACCACAGTCAGTTGTCTGTTGAGCAATCGAGGTTTCGATGAGTTCTCACTTCCTTCCTCAGCACAGCCGTCCCTCTCCTCCCGTGCCACCCCCAGCTCTGCAGCACTCCCTCCTAGGCGGTCCCTTGTCTCCCCCGTCAGTCTCTCTCTCTGTCTCTGTCTCTGTGTCTCTGTCTGACTCTCTCTGTCTCTGTCTCTCTCTGTCTCTGTCTCTCTCTGTCTCTGTGTCTCTGTCTCTCTTTATCTTTCTGTGTCTCTCTGTCTCTCTCTGTCTCTGTCTCTCTGTCTCTGTCTCTGTCTCTCTCTGTTTCTATGTCTCTGTCTCTCTCTGTCTCTGTCTTTGTCTCTGTGTCTCTCTGTCTCTGTGTGTCTCTCTGTCTCTGTCGCTGTCTCTGTGTCTCCCTCTCCTCCAGGGCTCTCTTTCCGGGGTCTGTGCCCAAGTGTCTCCTTCATCGCTTGCTACGACTGATCCTTTTATAGATCTTTCATTGGTGCCCGGGTCTCCCATCTCTGGAGCTTGCCCACAGCGGGAGGCCTGCCCTTCTCCTGCACCCGTCCTCATCCTCCATCTGCCCTCGTCTCCCTGCGGCCCCCTCTTTCAGTCCCTCGGCCCTAAGTTCAGAGTCGGTCCCGAGCTGGTGATCGTCCACGTGGCTGGAACCGGCCCCAGCACTAAGACCCCCCCAGTGACCTCTGGCCACGAGGCTCACTGGGACATCTGGGCCAGCAGTGGATGGCCATCTGGGAGGCCAGCCTGTTACCAGCTGCTCAGCCACCAACAGGACATTGTTCCCCGGTTGAGCACTGTGGAAACCCACATAATGTTCCGGAAAAGACAGAACCGCCTGAGTGCGCCTGTTCTGTGCGGCTCCTCGCCCACACGGTTTGTACCTCTCAACTGTTCACTCATCGGTGTCATTGGGCATCCCCTCCTCCTGGCATGGGGGACACAGCAGGAGCAAAAGGGGCCAAGCCCTGCGACCATGAGGCTGGCCTGTTCGTGTGTGAGTGTGTGTGTGAGTGAGTGTTCATGCACACACGCATGTGAGTGTGCTTACAGACATGGAGGTATGTGGTGTGGGTGTGTCGCTGTGCACATGGACGTGGTGTATCTATGTGCACGCGTGTGTGTGTGTGTGGTGGTCTGGTGTGTGTGTGCACGTGCACACGCGTGTGTGTGGGGGGTTTGGGTAGGCTTTTCAAACCCAGCATGAGGGGGGCTCCTCCTCTTGTTTCCCAGGAGAGCAGAGATCCTGGCTGAGGATGCCTACAAGAGGGTGCAGGGTACCCACCCCGGGTGCATAAGGGAATCCAAAACCATAATAAATGAACTGAAATTCGGAGCCTTATCACCGCACTGTAACCCTCCTGGACTACGTCAGTGGGGAGACGATGCTCCCGACGCACAGACGGATGGACAGCTCCTCTGCAAACCCCCAACGGGACACTGACTCCAGGTGTCAACAGAAAAACATCTTCCAATATGTATGTTAAGACTGAAGGGTAGCCACCAGGAGATAGCAGGATGCAGAACTTCCAAACCATCGTCAAGAAAATGGAACAAGGAAAATTCAGTCGATAAAATGAAAGCCTGGGAGGGGAGGGTGGTGGGCAGGAGGTAACAACAAAACCTCGGTAAACAGGAGACGAGACGAGACACAGAGCAAGTGCAGAGCTATCGACGATCACAGCGGGGTGTGAAGGGCGGAAACTCCTACCAGGACTCTTCCAGATCTGAGGGTGGTGGGAGAGGGGTCTGTGGACAAGACACCAGGTATAACAGACACAATTAGAAACTAGACGAAAAGGAACCGTTGACAGAAGACAAGGACAGAGATCAGGCAGCCAGGCAGACAAAGACAAAGGGTGCAATTATAAATACGTGTAAATCAATATCAGTTAAAGTAGGATTGGGGCTAAACAGGAAGAAGGGGAAGATTTTATACTGACTGCAGGTACGATCCTCCAAAAAGACACTACAGTTATGAATCGTGCGGCTACACACCCACCTTCCAGAGGCAGACAGCAAACCCTTCAGACCCTTGACAGATCCACCTCCACCTGAGAAGCTTCCAGACGCCTCTCTCAGAAACTGACAAAGTAGAGGAAAAATAGATAACTAGGTCCCGGAGCATCGAGTGACCTAGTCGACGAGTTAGACGGGGCGTGTGGATAGCTGTGAAAGGAGGAGAAACGTAGAGAAAGTCCGATCTTCTCAGATGCTTGGCAACGGTGGCCGCCCACGGGCTTATCAGGGCCACACGGAGTCCCCGGGCTCCCCACACAGAGAGCGCACGCCCTCTGGGTGCCATGCAGTAACGTGCGGAAACCGGTTCCCTGGACACTGCACAAATGCCTTTCCCGTAACTTTCTGGTTAGAAACGAAAACTTAGGCTGCAATCTGCTTAGACACGAGTGGCATCGTGGGTCCTCACAGCAAACCTCCAGGCTTTTGTCGGAAAGTTGGGGGATGAAAGCCAAACCCGGCTGCAGTGAGGAGCCGGAGACCCGGCCAGGGAAAGGCAAGTGGAAGTTAACAAAAGAGAGGATTACAAAGTAGGCTTGCTTGACAAAACCAGAGCCGGACTTTGAAAAAAATGAATCTGATTAAATAGAAAAGACGAAAAGGAAAATGATGACGGACACCAAAGAGACTTCAAAAGTTAAAAGAGAACTTTATGAGCAATTTATACCATAAATTAGAAAATCTTGATGAAACCGATCATTTTCTAAGGCAACCTGGGGTGAAACGGACTCACGCGTTGGCTCATTTGTTCCCAGAAATTTTGGGGAGCCCCCTACCAGACAGACAGACAGACAGACAAGGACCCCTGCCCTTGGGGCACTGACTTTCTAACGGGACCCACAAAAGGCAGAAAACCAGAACAACGACCAGGAAAACATGAAATGGTGGCCGTACCCCCGCCAACAAGACCAGGGAGACCCACAGAGCAGGTCCCGCGCATCTCCGAGGAACACACAACGCCTCCCTTACACGGGCGCCTTCAACATCCCGTGAAAGACTGAGAGGTCTCACGGCCATGCGACCAGACACACAGCCACACACCCAGTTATACACACAGACACACACACTCAGTAATACATACAGACATACAAACACACACAAATACACAGATGCACAATCATACACACA
The DNA here is from genome assembly GCF_057802395.1 of Ceratotherium simum simum. Lineage (NCBI taxonomy): Eukaryota > Metazoa > Chordata > Mammalia > Perissodactyla > Rhinocerotidae > Ceratotherium > Ceratotherium simum. The sequence goes on along the minus strand of NC_141933.1, from coordinate 701,924 downwards.
GACACAGACACACCCAGTAATACACACACACAAAGGGAAAAAGGCTGTAAAAGAGAAAGCCTCAGGACAGCAGAACGTAGATGCGAACGTCTACACGTTTCCATTTCACAGTCTGTTTCTGTCACACAAACACTACAAACAACACAGATGCAGTCCCTCCCTCTCCCCCAGGGTCAAACGCCATTTCGCCGTTTAGAATTACGTAGTCCCCGTACGTGCGGAGTAGAGAGTGATGTTTTGTGCTTGTGTAAATAAAACACCAGGAACAGAATCCACGAGAGATTAGAATAGTAACCGGCCGCAGTCAGAAGCAGGGCTGGTCTCGGCGTCGCGTTGCCAGGGTGTCTCGACACCAGGAAGCCTGTTATGTGATTCAACACAGTGAGAGCTGAAGGTGGAAACTCCCAGTAAACCGGGAACATGGAAGCACTTCCCTAATCTCACAGAGCTGGAGACCTACAGCAGCTGTTCCATTTATTAATTACACATCAGAAGCATTCGCTGAGGATCTGGAGTAAGACACGGAGGGCAAATATGGGGAGAATTGACGTCCTGACAATACCAAGTCCTAAGATCCATAAATATGGTGTCCTTCTCCGTTTTCAGTGATAATCTTTAAATTCTCTCAAAACGTCATAATTCTCACCATAGTGGTCTTACACGTCTTCCGTTAGAGTCATAGTTATTTGATATTTTTGATGGTATTATGAATATCAGTTTCCATATTCTATTTCTAATGGTTTGCTGCTGGCATTTAAACAATTGATTTCTGTATATTGATTTTTTTTTTTTAGTGTGGTAAGATATACAGAACATAAAAGTTACCATTTTAATCTTTTTTTGTGTGTGTGAGGAAGACCAGCCCTGAGCTAACATCTGTGCCTATCTTCCTCCACTTTATATGGGACGCCGCCACGGCATGGCTTGACAAGTGGTGCATCGGTGCGCGCCCAGGATCCAAACCTGCGAACAACGGGCCGCTGCAGCGGAACGCACGCACTTAACTGCTGCACCACCGGGCAGGCCCCATCATTTTAATCATTTTGAAGCACACAGTTCAGTGTCATTAAATACATTCACATTGTTGTGCAACCATCACCACCATCAGTCTCCAGAACTTTTTCGTCACCCCAAATAGAAACTTTCTATTCTGTATATCGATTTTGTATCAACCAATCAATGTTGTATTGGTGTCCCAGGGCGGCCATAACAAAGTACCACAGACGGGGTGGCTTACACAACAGAAATGTATTATCTCCCTAGTCCTGGAGGCTGGACGTCTGAGATCCAGGCGTGGGCAGGGCTGGTTCCTTCTGAGGCCTCTTTCCTTGGAGTGTAGATGGCCATCTCCTCCCTGTGTCCTCACATGGTCGTCCCTCTGTGTGTGTCTGTGTCCTGATCTCCCCTTTTAAGGACCCCAGTCATGCTGGATTAGTGACCTCATTTTGACTTATTCACCTTTGTAAAGACCCCATCTCCAAATACAGCCTCTTTCTGAAGTGCCGGGAGTCAGGGCTCCAACATATGAATTTGGGGGACACAATTCAACCCATCACACTGGCATGGGCATGGCAGCAAGCACCAGCCTCGGGGTGGCTCTCCGTGACCAGTCAGTCAGGTTAAGGAAGTCTCCCTCCACTCCTAGTTTGCTCGTTATTTTTAAATCATGAATGAACGTTGGATTTTATCAAAAGCTTCCTCAGCATCTGTTGAGATGGTGCTAGGATTCTCTCCTTGACTTGTTGACATAGCAAGCTTCACCCATGAAATTTCCAGTGGTCGTTTGCTCACGATGCGCTGTATTTTATAAATTCCTAGGCATGCTGGGCCGGCTCCGTGGCTTAGCGGTTAAGTGCGCGCGCTCTGATGCTGGCGGCCCGGGTTCGGATCCCGGGCGCGCCCCAAGGCACCACTTCTCCATCCAGCGCGAGGCCGAGTCCCACGTACAGCAACTAGAAGGATGTGAACCTATGACATACAACTATCTGCTGGGGCTTTGGGGGGAAAAAAATGAATAAATAAATAAAATCTTTAAATTCCTAGGCATGCTTTTCTCACCTTTAACATCCCCGAGGTCAGGGCGAGTGAGACAGCGGGTGCTGCCTTGTCATCACCCTGGTGACGATTGTGGCACATGGACACGTGGTCACCACCTGCTCTCAGGAAACTTGGCGGTTCCTCCTACGGGTCTGGCTGGACGACCGCAGCCCCTCCACACGTGTCTCACAAACAGCCACTTAAGGACCATCTAGAGAAAGACCAGGAGTCTCGACTGTCGTCTGACACCCTGCTCAACACTCTCCAGTAAGATTCTGTTTAAGCCCCAGAGTCAGAACGTGCAGAATTGGCATCAGCAGCTTAGGAGGAAACCCTGAAGATGACAGCGGGCCGCTGTTTTGAGAAACACCCCACTGAAACCTGTGTGGGGCAAGTTTAAGACACTCCCGGAAAGTACCCAAGTGGGCTTGAGCTTTTGGAAAGACAGCCCCCCTTGGACATAGTGCCAAGCCCTGTACAGGGGTCACTGCTCCCAAGTTCATTTATGAGTTGAATGTCACCCCAATCGCGACGCCACTGTTCTGTGGAGTTAGGGGAGTTGGTGATAAAGTTCTCACGGAAAAGCAAACATGTAGGGAGAACCAGGAACCCATTGAATGAGAATGCCTATGAGGAGGCAGACCTGGTGGCTGTGAGTCATCCTAACAGCCTCCGAGGCACTTTGGAACTGTGTGGTGCAGTGCAGAGGGGTTGCAGATGAAGGAAAGAGCTGAGCCTGTGGAAAGTCCATCTACGACAAAGGCTGCATCACAAGTCATGGGACAAAGACCAAATTTTCAATAAATGGTGTTGGGTGAGCCGAGCAGCCTTTGGAAAAAGATAAAATGAGGTCTGTGTCTCACATCATACTTAAGTATAAACTCCAAATGGGTTAGGGGTCAAAATGCAAAAAAACGAAGCCACGCAAACACAGGAAGAAAACATGGCGAGATCCTCTTAAATCTCCGTGTAGGGAAAGGCTTTCTAACTGGAGTCAAAATCCAGAGGCAACAAAAGAAAACATTGATACATTTGACTATATCAAAAAATTTTTAATTGCAAGGCAAAAAACTCCATAAACAGGGTCAAAAGACAACTGACTGACTGGGAGAAAACATTTGCAAAATATACCAGCAACAATGGGCTAATATCCCTAATATATAAGGAACTCTTAAAAGTTGAGGGATAATGAGACAAAATGCTGTAGAAAAAGGGGGGAAAGGCATAGACAATTCACAAAAAAGATGTACAGATGGCCCCAAACATATAAAAAATATTTAGTCACTTATCTTTGGAGAAATGCAAATTGAAATAGCACTGAGATCCCACTTACCTATAAAACTGGAAAAAAGAAAGAGTGTGACAACAAACAGTGCGGGGAAACCAGCTCGTCATTGCAGGGGGGTGCAAATTGGTTCAGTCCTTCTGGAGGGAATTTGGTCCAGCCTAACAAAGCTACATATGCACTTGCCTTTTCCCAAGAACTCCGTTTCTAGGAAGCTGCCCTGAAGATGCACCTCCAACGGGAAACACATACGCATGAGGTTATTCATTGCAACATTCCCTGCAAAATATTGGAAACAGCCTAAACGCTCCCAGACAGGAGAGCGGGGGAATGAAGGAGGGTGAATCTGCAACACGAAGGACCAGGCAGCTGGGGAGAGAAGGCGGAAGATCTCGATGCACCGACCCAGACTGAGGAGAGCGAGTACAAGAGTGTCTGTAGTGTGCTTCCCTTCACCTGAGAAAGGGGGCGACGTAAGAACTGCACGTGCGTTTGCTCATTTGTGCACGAGAACCACAGCAAGGGAAATCAGAGACTTTACAAAGAGACAGGTGATCTCCAGGGCGGGGTGGGCGAGGAGTGACGGGAGGGCAGTGGGGACGGGCCGGCGGGGATGCTGAGGGAGTGGATCTTCTGAGGACACCTTTAGTACAGCTCCAACACTTACAGCCGCAGCCGTGGTTCACGTCCCCTTCACATGCCCCCAAATGAACAAACAACACCAATCAAGATGGGGGGGGGCCCAAAATGTAATACAAACCAAGCAGATGAATCCAACTGTATTGAAAACGAATAAGGTCGCCACACAGAAGAGAAGGAACTTCAGTAAAGTGGAAAACAGTATTTCGACTGGATTCTGTAAGGTCAAAAAAAGAAAACTGAGAGCTGTGCACACACTGTGTCCTAGCTGGTGAGTCTATTTCTCACGGGGGGCTGAAGCTACTTTATGGGCACACACACGTTGAATGAACAGGTAAATATGCTGTAGATGACGAGAGCCAGGCTTCTCCCCCTCAGAGGTAGGAGCTACAGTACGGAAAGGCAGAGGGGGGAATGGACCTGCTGGTGCCGAGTTGGAACAGGAGGCATCAGCGTGGACTCATGGGTTCTCTTCTGTATACAGACAGGTAGAGGTAAATACATACTGGCGTGTGGGCTAGTACACACATACATTTTCTAGCTCTGTCCACCGACAGGGCTCAGGAACAATGACGCCCTCGTCCCAAAGAACATGCCTGGCCCCCAGGTCTTGGCGTCTAAATACTGCTCACCAATAAAGGAACCAGGGCTCCTTGGAGATGTGGTTGACTCAGGGCTGGGGCAGGGGTGCCCAAGATCAGCCTGGAGCATCAGGAGGTGCCAGAAAGTAAGGAATTGCTTGAAAGGATGGGGGACACGTCCAAGGAACAGGAGAGGGACTGGAGGAGCTCCCAGTGCCCAGACAATGATGAAATTATTGGATTATAACCCAAAGAACAGAAAGCCTTGAGTCCACATCTTCTCAAAGGTCTCTGAGAGATCTTTTCATTTTTATTCTTTTATTTTTTAAAAATTTCTGTTCTTCAGATTGAAAAATCTGTATTGATCCATCTTAAAGTTTGCTGGTTTTTCTTCTGTCAGCTCAAATCTGCTGGTGAGCACCTCTAGTGAATGTTTCATGTTAATTATTGTTCTTTTCCACTCCAGAATTTTCATTTGGTTCTTTTTTATATCTATAATTTCTATCTCATTATTGATATTCTCTATGTGATGAATCATTGTTGTCATACTTTCCTTTAATTCTTTAGACATGCTTTCCGTTAGTTCTTTGCATATATGCTCAGCCTCATTTACAACCTTCACTAAACACCATCAGCCATCCAGTGCTTTGTGTATAAATGTCATTCACTTAGTTTTCTTTTAAAAAATGTTTTTAAATTGTGGTAAAATACACACAACATAACATTTACCATCGTAACCATTTTTAAGTGTACAATTCAGGGGCATTAAGCACTTTCACACTGTTGGGCACCCATCTCCACCATCCACCTCCGGAACTTTCCATCTTCCCAAACTGTCTCCATTAACCGCTAACTCCCCATCCCCGTCCCCTAGCTACTGGCACCCACCATCCTACTTTCTGTCTCTGTGAATTTGATGACTCTGAAGACTTCATGTAAGTGACATCACACAGTATTTGTCCTTTTGTGACTGTCTTACTTCACTCAGCATAATGTCCTCAAGGTTCATCCATGTGGTAGCAGGTGTCAGGATTTCCTTCCTTTTTAAGGTTGAGTAATATTCCATTGTGTGTATATACCGCATTTTCCTTATCTATTTATCCATTCATAGACACTTGTGTTGCTTCCACCTTTTGACTATTGTGAATAATGCTGCTGTGAACATGGGGGCACACATATCTCCTTGAGATCCTGCCTTCAAATCTTTGGGGGATATAAGTCACTATATTCTTAAGCTAAAGGTGGTCACAGGCAGTGAGAGACAGACACAGAGGTGCCGGCACTTTCCGGTGTGTTCCTGCTCTTTCCTGCTCTGAGTCTTCTCCCCGACTGTGGCCCTGCTGACCCACAGTGACCCTAGGCCATCATCAGGTGCTCTGTGAGCTGCGAGCTCACAGAGGCAGCAGCTATGAAGTGGTAGCCTCCTTCCGGAGACTTCCACACCAGCCCCTTTGCCATCTCTCCAGCAACAGGGCCTGCGTGACTTCCAGATTCCCCATCAGCACTGACGTGTCCACCTGCCTAATGTCAGGAGGATGGAGAGGGCTTTTCTCTGATGCTGTAGCTCCCCCTTCCAGATCGTCACTTCCTGGTGCCCCCAACAATCGTATCAGGTCTAGTTCCTCTAGTAGGTTCTTTGTCCCATGTGTCAGCTAGCCGCTGCTGTGCAGTAAGTTACCCCTAAATGTTGTGGCTGAAAACAACAGACATTCCACCATCTCCCCACTTCTGAGGGTCAGGTTCCGGGTGGGGCTCAGCTGGTTCCCCGGCTCAGTCTCACAAGCCATAGCCGACGTGCCGACAGGGGCTGTGGTCTCCTCTGAGGCTGGATGGGGGAGGACCCACCTCCGAGCTCCCTCCTGTGGTCGTTGGTGGGGTTCACTGCCTGGTGGGCTTCCATTCTTGTTGGATGACACTTGGAGACACCATTTCCTAGCCATGAAGACCTCTCTGTAGGGCAGCTGTCAACACGGCAGCCAGCTTCCTCTGGAGCAAGTGAGCGACAGCAGACAAGGGCACGGCCCCAGTGACCTAACCTCAAAAGTGACGCCTCCTCACTCTGCCATGTTCTCTCAATTGGGAGCAAGTTGTAGGTCCAGCCGTCGCTCACTGGGAGAGGATTCAGCCAGCGTCATCACGTGGAGGTGGGATCAGGGGGACCCTCTTAGATGCTGCCCACCACCCTCCATATCAACCTTGGTGGGCCTCGTCCCTGACTGAGTCTCAGCTAGAACACCCTGAAACTGAAGCCTCTGGCAAAATAAAGTCTGAACGAGCCAGAATCTATGGTAATAAAAGCCAAAATTTCATTTTTTTTTTAACCTCCATGAGTAAAAGTCCCAAGAAATCTGATTCCTCCCAATGTCTTGTTCTGCCTGGTTTTAGCATCTTCACAGGTGGAGCAGCCGCAGGCTGACCACGGGCACCTGGTCACAGGGCGGGTGGGCTCCCTCAGCATCCCCGAGCTGTGTGAGCCCAGTGCCGGTCTCCCTGAGTGGTCGGTTAAGCCTCGGTTTCCCCGATTACACGTGCAGCTGGCTGTATGGCTCGCCTCGTGGTGGGTTCAGCACGCAGCGGCCCCTCGCCCCCTCCCTAAGGGTCAGCCCCCTTCAGCTCTTCCTGTGGATCCTTCTGGCAGCTCCCCAGTAGGGTCCACCAGACTGCGGAATTGCCACACTCCGGTTCTCAGTTGCAGGCGTTGTCTGCTGTCCACACACCAAGGGTGGTGGGATTCTGCCATCTGGGGCCCCAGTGTCCCCAGGGTGGGATTCTCCCAGCCCTCCACCCACCCCCAGCTGCACCCGGAGACCCTGCGTGCCACCCTCTCGGGAGAATAAACCTGCAGGATCCTGCTGGGCCTGGGCCGGGGCCCGGTGGTGCGGGGCCGGGTGGGGTCTATGCTTCTCCAAGAGCCTTCACCTGCTGGCCTTACCTCAGCACCCCCTGCCCCTGGCCTCCAGGGGGGACAGAGACTTCCGGGCCCCTAGAAAACTCCGCACAAACTCACTTCCTCATCACTCACCATTGGATCTGCCCTCACGTGGACTCCGCACTATTACCTGAGTGTTAACCTCCTTCAGTCTGCTACTCACGGCTTACCACTCTCAGACTGTCCCCTGTGCAGCTACCTCCTCCCGTTGTAACCCATGTGACACCCCGGGGAAGCCCACAGTGGTACTCAGTCGGTTTTGATTTGGTTCGCTCCTCTTCTCTCCGGCAGCGAGCTCTATTTCTTGGGGTCCGTGTGCTCTGGCTGCTAAGCTGTCCCTGCCCCTCACGTCTGCACGTCCCTCGTCCGCTCCGTCCAAGGTCACAGCTTCAGTAGCAGGTGAGGCCAGCCTGCCATCCTGCGCTTTGCTCTCCAGGTGGATCGGCGGGCGCGGTGGGTGACCGCCCTCTCTGCCAGGGCTGGAAAGGCGTGCATCTGAGGTGAAGGGGCCCACCAGAAGTGGCACAGGGCTGGTGGTCTTCTCCCTGGCTGGGGCACACGGGCAGGGCTGTGCTTCCCGGGCTGCAGGTAGTACCAGTGTCCATCTCAGGACAGAAAGCAGCCTGCAGGCAGCTTTCCCAGGCGCCGGGTGAGGGAGGCCCCGGTGCTTCCTGGCCGGACCCCAAGGGAAGGAAGCAGCCCGGTCCAGGGTGGGGTTGGTGGGCTGGGCGGCAGACTGCGGGTGAGCAGGGGACATCTCTGGCCAGGCTCCCCTGACCATCTCCACGGGAACAGAAGCCCCGTCCAGGCAGGTGGGGAGGCCTCTCTGGGGGGATTAGGGGGTGGCTTGCCAGGGCAGGTTGGCTCGGGGAGCTGGCAACAGGAGGCTGTGGGGTGCACTGCTGGCGGCGGGGTCCCCCAAGCCCCTCACCGGGGCCCCGCGCGAGGGAGCAGCTGTGCACGCCCTGCACGGAGCAGCGATGGCCAGAATGCAACGGCACCGAGGGCAGGGACGCCGCCTTGTCCTTTCACCCCCCGCCCCGCCCCTCGGAGGAGCCTGTGTCCTGGCCGAGAAGGACGCGGGGAAAGACGCAGGGCGGGTGGAGGAACAGGCCCTTCCTCCTCTCCACCCCCGCAGCCCAGCCCGGGGCCCAGGTGGCCCGGGAGGAGCGGCTTTGACCTGGGGGAGACTGAGGCTGTCCGGTGCGCTCAGGCGGACTTTTCAATTTCGGGACGTCACCGATCTGCACAGGATGCCATGGAGTGGACACTGAGCTGTGACCACGCCACTGGAGGAAAACAAGGCTGTCTCCTGTGTGTCCCTGGTGCCAGGCCATTCAGGAACGGAGTTGGGAACTTATAACTGTGCGTGTGTATGGCTCTTGTGAGTGGGTTCCTCTCCCTGCTACACTTTCTCACTCGCTGGTGATGGCGCTCCAGAGCCGCAGGCTCCTGCTGCTCCCGTGTCATTTTGCTCCTTCACTTTTATAAAAATAACTTCCCAAGCGAGAGCACCAGCGTCCAGACAACACAGCTCGATGCTCTCATCTTCTCTCGAAAGTGCGGTCTTACGTGTGCTCGTCTCGTCTTCCCTCAGGGCAGAGCCCCCTGTAAAACCAGCATTCACTGAGCGCTTACCGTATGCCGGGCCCTGTCCCCAGCCCTTTTACCCACTCGGTGCCCCCCGGCGGGTGACACGCTGCCCGTGTCTCAGAGGGCACAGGGGAGGAGTTCCCCCCGGGCTCTGGCTTCACTCACCACTGCCTCGCCTCGCCCCTCCCTCAGTCAAAAACAGCCCCCCGACAGGGTGACGTCCAAGCCGGGGTCCAGGTGGGCGGGGAGGCACCGTTCTGCAGGCAGACCGGGCGGTTTGCTGTTCCTCCTGTGGCAGGTAGTGGGATGCACTTGGGTCCCTGGGAAAGCCACCAAAAACAGGCATCCTGAGTTTCCCGGAGCAGAGTCCTCACTCTGTGTGCCCCTCCTCGTGGGGCCTTGGACCCCGGTGTGGACGCTCTCAGTTGCCGGGCGGGTGGGGAGCGCAGCCCGGGGGAAGCCTGCCTCCTGGCCCCGTTCCTATTAGAATTTAAATGAGGGCCTTCAATTTGACAGATGATTTGTGGCTGTCGCTGGGCCAAAAGCACAAAGGTCTCGAGTCCCTGAGGCCCCACCTGCTCCATCTGGCCTGACTCTGGGGGAGACAAGGCCGCTCGCTGTGGGGAAAGGCTCAGGGCCCAGCTGCCTTTGTCCCTTTGGTCCCTCCTCCAAGACTCAGCTGTGGGCTCCCACCCCGGAGGCCTGAGGGGCGGCCGGGGCCTGGCAATGACCGTGGCTAGACCCCTGGCTTAACCTGCTCCAACTGGACACAGGGAGCTACTTCTAGGGGTTTCCATTGGTCCCCAGGTCTCTCCAGTTTTTCGTTAAGTTCCTGGCAATTTGGCTGAGCAGCAATAGGAAACTACTACAGTAGGGCAGAACAATTGGAAAGAATGAGAGATAAAAGGATAGCGGCAATAACAAACTCCAGGAAAAACAATAAGTTGTACAAGGAAGGAACTGTACTCCATCCATCCACCGTCTGTCCACGATGGTGTAAATATTGACCATTGATTCAAATAGAAGAGCTCTCTCTGTGTTGAGAGCATGGGGAGGACGGTGAGGGGTTATACCAGAGCTAATCCTCGCCTCGCATGACCAAGTTGGTGAATAATACCTGAAACTGACCAGTTGAGAACCAGTAGAGGGTAGCAAAGACGGTTGCATGACATTTGTGAATGCACTGAATGCCACTGAATTGTACTTGAAAACGGTTAAAATGGCAAATTTTATGTTATGTGTATTTTACTACAATTTAAAAATTTTGAAATAATAAAAAGTGGAGAAACAAAACTATGTGCAACCAGAAAGTATTACGGAGGCCTCTGTGGCGGCGGCAGACGAGACCCCAGCCTCCAGGAGCCTCCCCGGGTGCGTGGGGTGGAGGCAGACGTTAACGTCAGGTTGCACGTCCTCCTGCTGGGGACGGAGGCGTGGGTGAGAATAAGCGGTGGGGCAGCTGTCCTGGGCGAGAGCGGGGAGAGGGGTGGTGTAAACAGGAGGAAAGGGAGGCCTCCCTGAGAGGTGCACGGGGACCTGGGGCGGGGGCAGCACATGCATATTCTGGAAAGGAGGATTGCAGGGAGCCAGGACAGCACGGGCGACAGCTCTGGGGCCCAGCAGGCCTGATGGAGTGACCTGCGAGGAGGCCAGTGGGGCCGGAGTAGGGGGCAGGGGCAGTGGGTGGAGGTGAGGTCAGGAGGGCGGCAGGGGCTCTGGTGATGGCCAGCTTTAACTCAGAGTGAGAGGGGCCACCGGAGGTCAGAAGAGAGGGCAATGGGTTGGGGCACAATAGCTTTGGCTGCTGGGAAGTCTAGCCAGGGTGGGGGCACAGGCAAGAGGAAGGAGGCAGGGGAGGGAGTGAGGAAGCTCCTTAACCGGCTGGGGGAGAAGGGCTCGTATCTGGATGTGTTGTCAACATAGAGCTGGCAGCACGTTTACGACTGAACTAGACTTGGGATGTGGGGTCAAGGACTCCCCTGGCTTTGGTCTGAGCCCCTGGGCGATGGAGTTGCCATTTATGGAGCTGGGTGCTGGTGGTGGTGGGGATTCTGCAGGGAACAGCCTTGGGAAGGGACCAGCAGTGCAGTTCTGGAAACGGTTGCTTTGAAATGCCCGCTGGATGCTGGAGGAGAGATGTCGAGGAGCCAGCCGGTGGGCGGTCTGGACTTCAGAGGAGAGGTCTGGCCTGGAGAGGTGCCTGTGAGTCCACAGATGTAGACGAGATTGAAAGGCCAGAGCAGATCCCCAGGACGTGAGCGTGGATGGAGAAGGGGCCCGAGGAGGAGAGGTGAGGAGGCACCAGCTGGGGAGGGTCTATTTGGGGGGCTCAGCTTTGGCAGCTGCTGTTGGTCAGTCGGCCCTCAGCGGTGTAGTGACCACAAAGCGCCAGTGAGGGGACATCCACGTCTCAGGCCATGAGGAGGCTTTTGCCTGCCACTGTGGCCGCTTTGTTCTTTTTTTTTTTTTTTTTGTGAGGAAGATGAGCCCTGCGCTAACATCCATGCTAATCCTCCTCTTTTTGCTGAGGAAGACCGGCTCTGAGCTAACATCTATTGCCAATCCTCCTCCTGTTTTTCCCCAAAGCCCCAGTAGATAGTTGTACGTCGTAGTTGCACATCCTTCTGGTTGCTGTATGTGGGACGCAGCCTCAGCATGGCCGGAGAAGGGGTGCGTTGGTGCGCGCCTGGGATCCGAACCTGGGCTGCCAGTATCGGAGGGCACGCATTTACCGCCAAGCCACAGGGCCAGCCCCGGCCGCTTTGTTCTTAAGCCCAGTGAGCAAGCACCAGGAGTGATTCGGGACATCGCCAGGGAATCCCGCCGTCCACCTGGTTGTCAAGGGCCTCCTCTGTGGATACTCGAATGTCCTCACCCTCTGTGCCTGTTTGGAAAGACTCATCCACGGATTCTCCCCTGGGCCTCCCTGTCCCCCACCCTCCAGACGCGCTGCTTCCCGGTCCCGGGCCATCTGAACAGGCTGCTAGCTACTCCCAGGAGCAGGCGTGCACTCAGCCGTCTCCTCTCCAAGCCCAACACCCAGCCAGAGGCATGGCTCCAAGCTCTGGCCACTGGAAGGATTTCCCTTTTCTCCTGTCCTCCAGGGTGCCCCCTCCACCCCTGAGGGGCTGGACCACTGCGCCTGTCACTCAGCATGTCGTGCAGAACTATCTAAAAACTAGGTGTGAGCATTTTATTCCTCGGTCCCCTGGACACAGGGAATGCCCTGGAAGGCCATCAGTGCATGTTGAGGGAGGGATGGTGTCTTCGTCAGCTCAGGCTGCTATCACAAATATATCACAGACTGGGCAGCTTAAACAACAGACATTTCTTTCTCACGGTCTGGAGGCTGGAAGCCCAAGCTCAAGGTGCCAGCAGATCTGGTGCCTGGTGAGGGCCTGCTTCCTGGTTTGCAGATGGCCGTCTTCTCGTGTCCTCACACGGCAGAGAGAGAGAAGCAAGCTCTCGCCAGTCTCTTCTTATAAGGGTTCCAGTTCCATCACGAGGGCTCCACCCTCATGACCTCATCCCCCCCCAAAGGCCCCTCCTCCTAATTCCATCATATTGGGGTCAGGCTTCAGTGTAAGAATTTTGGGGGGATGCAAACATTCAGTCCGTGGCAGATGGCAATGTGGTGGGACTGGGTGCGGGGGTGGTGTGAGCCTCCAGGACCTAGCAGAGTCCGATGTCCCATACTCCACCTCTGTGTGGTGGCGGAGAGCTGCCGAGAACAGCGGACTTTAAGGCGTGGTGAAGCTTGCGTCACCCTGTCCATGATGGTCAGGTCACACGGTCACCTGACATCTCATGATCCGGCATTCAGTCTCCTCCAAGGCCCGTGGAGAGCTGGGAGCTGAATCTCAAAAGTGGAGGGGTTATTTTCAAAATAAGGCATGACTTTTCTCCCAAATGCTAGGGCCCTGCTCTGCGGTTCTCCTGCTGGGTTTGCCCGGGGCTCCCCCTGCACCCTTGCCCACACAGACCCTTTAACACCTTTACCCACCTGGTCAGTGCAGAGAAGCCTGAACTGCAGCCTGGACCCAATGCAGAGCCTTCTGTTTCTCTGAGCCCGTTCAAAATGGCAGCCTTATGGGTTTTCCATAGTGATCGAAACAGCATCCTTAAATACAGTATGTTATCCCTCCAGAGCCCAAAAGGGGCTGACAAACACTGTGCCACCTTCTTAGTGGAGGCAGACATCTCAGTGTGCCTCAGACCCCAGGATGCCCAGAAACGTCACTGAGATGGCGGGGTCCGTGATCTTGTGGGGTTTATCTCCCACTGTCTGGTATAAACGTGTCTTACTAGGGCAATTATTACTTCCTGCCACCAGGCCTGATCACCATCACATCATCAGCAGTGAACTGGCGTTTTTTTCTGTGGGATGGTCAAGACTGAGATGATCAAGGGGTCCTGAGGTCTCTATTTTGACAAAGGGATGGAGAGTTGACATAGCTCTGAGGTGAGTGGGCCCAGGCGTCCTGCTCTCCCCACCAGCTGAAAGCCGACTTCCGGGGTCTCTGCTCCCGCGCGTGGAGGAAAGCAGCGTTGGTCAGACAGGAGCTTCCTACACGAGCTGTGGCGACGTGTTCTGTCACAGAGGCCACTTCTAGAAGAGCAGCTGCACGCGGAGTCACCGCCTGATCGTGTTGACGATAATCCACTGTCACTCTCCAAAATCCATCTGTTCCCTTCACAGCCAAGCAGACAAAGTGAAAGGGAATGTGAGGGGGGCTGGCCCCATGGCTTGGCGGTTAAGTGCGTGGGCTCCGCTACTGGCGGCCAGGGTTTGGATCCCGGGTGTGCACCGACGCACCACTTGTCCGGCCATGCTGAGGTGGCGCCCCACATACAGCAACTAGAAGATGTGCAACTATGACGTACAACTATCTACCGGGGCTTTGGGGAGAAAAAGGGGAAAAAAAAAAGGAAGATGGTTGGCAATAGATGTTAGCTCAGGGCCAGTCTTCCTAAGCAAAAAAAAGAGGAGGATTGGCATGGGTTAGCTCGGGGCTGATCTTCCTCACAAAAAAGAAAAAGAAAAAGAAAGGGAACGTGATAGGAATCTGAGATATTGCCACAAGCAGGTATTGTAAATATTCCTCCTAGACGCCCCCAGAGAGATCTGTGGCCATTCGGCAGTGTGAAGAGAGAAAAGAAAGGGAGATGACCAGACGTGGAGGACCATGTGACTGTCTACACCACTGGCTCTGGTGCACGGTCCTGGTGTCACCAACACCTCAGAGTCCTTCACAAGGACATCTGGGCTCCCTTCACTCCGGGACTCTGTGTCTGTGAACTGCTCCTTTCTGGGAACTGGAGGAGGGTCGTGACTCTCCCCTGTGCTGACCTAACTCATTTCTCTGCTCACCAGACCTGGAGGTTTTTGTCACTACGGAGATCAATGAACACTTTGGTAGGTTACTCATCTATTTCAGTCCTAGGGACACTCTGATCAAACAGCCACTGCCGAAGTTCCTACAGGTCAAAACATTCTGGTTCTGCTCGTTAAGATGACGACTCCCACTTTGTGGTTGGCTGCGCCAACTGGCCCCTGACTTCTCAGGGACACGTCACCTCCATTGCGGTCAGGGAGTGCTTCCGTGGGAGCGTCTTCCACCATCCTCGGTCTGCAGAACTTTCCAAGGATGCTGGTGCTCCCCTGTCGACATATTTCCCAAGGCTTTTCCTTCCCAGGAGACCTTGTTGGGTAGATGAACAGATCCAGGTAATAAATCCTCTCAAGTGTTGCCCTTTCTGTGCTTTGGTGTTCTTTCCTCCTCATAATACCAAGGAAGTCTGACTTCTCACTTCGTTTAATGTAGCCCCCCATTGTGTCCAAGCTTCAGTGAATCAGCAAAAGAAATGGTTAAAGGCCACTAATCTGGAGCAAACTCTGGAAAGTGAGCCTATATGGATGAATCTAACTGAACCAGCGGTGTGTTACCTCCTCTGGTCTAAACAACACAGATGACCCTGGGTTTCCACTGTTATAACTTGCCTTAAGTGTTTATGGCCTTCTCTTTGTCCACCTGGTTTTGTGTTCATCCTCTGCCTGTGACCAGTCATGCATCTGAAGACGATGATGTGTGCTCATCCTCTGCCGCTGACTAGTCATGGATCTGGAAACAATTAAGTGTGCTCATCCTCTGCCTTTGGCCAACTATGGCTCTGGAGACAATGACGTGTGCTCATCCTCTCCTTCTGACTAGTCATGGTTCATGAGATGATGATTTTTGCTCATCATCTGCACTTCACTCTAGTCATGGATCTGGAGACAATGATATGTGCTCCTCCTCTGCACTTGACTCTCGTCATGGATCTGGGGATGATGAGTGCTGGTGGAGGTTAGCCTGGAGGAGGTTTGTCATCTCCTCCCGAGGTTGTTTCCTGAGGTGAGGTCATACAGGATCCTTCGGCACAGGGAGACAAAACTTCTCCCACAGTGAGGAAGGGCTGCTTTTGCTGGCAGGAGGTTCAGGGGGATCAGGTGTTCAGGGGCTTCAGGTTCAACAAAATCCACTCCTCCCAATTCCTGGGGGCTCACTCTTTCCAAATAAGTCCCCTGGCTTTTACTGAGGAGATTTGGTAAACGTTGAATTACACTTTGGTTACAATTCATTAGCCTGCAAGATCACATTTGAGGTCTTCTTTAAAAAAAAAAATTGCCATAAAGCCACAAGAGATAAAATATTTCTTCAAGAGAGCCATAAGAGGGCTCTGGTTCTCTGACCACGCCTTCAGCTGAGAACTTAAGGCCACAGCTTGTCATGTTCTTTCTGTCAACTCCCCAGTGTCATCAGAGAATGCCAACGGTTCTGATCTCATCATCCCCATCATAACCTTCTATTGCAAGAGCCCCTGGGTCCCTGAAAGCCATGCTTTCAATGTGCCTTTCATTCCAGACAATTAGAGATGTTAATTTTATTAGTAACTATATTCATGGACTATCTGTATCCTGCTTTCCACTGGTCATAAGGTCATTGCAGACATCAAACTTGACCTGGTCTGACAACTAATCTCAGATTCCTATGTTTAAGGTTCTGCTTTCCTGGAAACGCTGCTGGTACTGGGGAATGTCAGGAGGGGGTAGCTGGTCAGGAAAACTCAAGTCACTCCAGCTATTTTGGGTAGAAAGAGACTTACTGCAGGGAATTACAGGCTTACACAAACATTGAGAAATTTGGGAATTGCGGGTGAGGAAGGCCACCTTCGGGAGATCTGGAAGGTCAGGGATAGCAGGGGAGCCATATCAATGACTGCAAGTGACCACAGCATTGAAGCAGCTAGAAGCTGCCCCAGTGATCCCAGCCACCTGCAGCACCTGGGGTGGCTCTCGGGCTGACCCTGGAAGCTACCACCACTGACTGCAGTGGCTTCCCTGCAGCTGCCATTAGAGAATAATGGCTGTTCCTTCCCTCTGCCTTCCAAATCCTGCTCAAGGACCCCTCACTCTCAGAATGTGCCCTAAATCCTGGGAACTCTGGGACTAGCCTCCTCTCCTGGGACACAGAGGAGAATGCAGAGGGAATAGAGATTATGCTGAATTAATGATAATCTGGCATTAAGTGCCTGTCTTAATTTCTAAATGTGTGAGAATTTCCTGCTTATCTTTTCTCTATTCGATTCTGGTTTAATTCAACTATGGTCAGAAAACATACTCTGTATACTTTCAATCCTTTCCAATTTTTTTAGGACTTGCTTATTGGGCCAGTATAGGATTCGTTTTTGTAAATGACCCACATGCTCAAAAAGAATGGGCACCATGCAGTTGCTGGGTGCCGCTGTTAGGTGCAGTGTTCTCTGTACACCCGTTAGGTCAAGATTATTATTTCCCTTCTTCACATAATCTGTATGCTTACTGTCTGCTTGTTGTATCAGTTACTGAGAGTTTTGCGTTAAAATGTCCCACTATGATTGTCCACTTCTTTTTGAAGTTCTGTGAATTTTTGTTTTATGTATTTTGAGGCCATGTTATTAGATGCATAAAAATTTAGAGTCTCATATCTTCCTGCTGAATTAGGCCTGTTATCATAACGAAGTGACCTTCTTATCTCTAGTAATGCTTTTTGCCTTAAAGTTTACTTTTTTCTGACATTAATGTAGCTGTCCCATCTTTCTCTTGGTTAATGTTTACATGGCGTATGTTTTCCCATCATTTATTTTTAGTCTTTATGTTTTAGGTATGTCTGCTGTACATATTAAAGAGTGGAGTTTTATTTATTTTTATTCAGTCTGACAATCTTTGTCTTTTAAGTGGAACATTTAGCCTATTTATATTTAATATAATTACAAATATATTGGGGGCTAAATCATCACCATATTACCTGAGTTATCTGTCCTGCCTGTTCTGTGTTTCTTTTTCTACCTAATCTTGCTTTCTGTTGAATCGATTGAGTCTTTCCTGTTATTCCACGCGTTTCTTTCTATTAGTCTGGAACTCATACACTTGCAGGATGCTGGAATGGTTTATTGAAGATTCAATCTTGCTACCAGGTTGGAGGGAAAGACTTCATAAGGCTGGGCACTCTCCCAGAATGCAGCCTGCCCAGCATTAATTCATGGTGCTGTTCCTAGCAGGGGCAGCTTCCTAGTCGGGGCAGAGGCTGAAAGCCCCTTTGGTGGCCAGGACTCTACTGAGGCCGAGAATTGTTTCTAGAACAATGAGCCCTGAGTGATTTTTATGAGTTTATTAACAAGTCCTTTTCTGCTTAATTTAGTAGGAACGGACTCTGTTGTCTGTGATTAAGAACACTGATGGATACAGACTTGAGTCTTTTGTTTATATTTGTGAACATTCTAAGTGCCCTTTGTCAGACCACTCTACACAGTCAATTTCATCTGATCATCTGATGAGGGATTAACGTCCAGAATGTGCAAATTGTTCCTACCACTCAACAACAAAAACCAAACAATGCTATTTAAAAATGGGCAAAGGACTTAAACAGGCATTTCTCCAAAGAAGATATACAAGTGGGGAATAAGCACACGAAAAGATGCTTGACATCACTAGTCATAGGACAATGCAAATCAAAACCACAATGAGACACCACCTCACACCCATCAGGATGGCTACTATCAAAAAAATAAAATGGAAAAGAACAAGTGTTGGTGGGGATGTGGAGAAATCAGAACCCTTATGCACTGTCGGTGGGAATGTAGAATGGTGCAACAGCTGTGGAAAATAGTATGGTGGTTCCTCAAAAAATTAAAAATAGAGTTACTGTATGATCCAGCAATTCCACTTCTGGGTATATAGCCCAAAGAATTGAAAGCAGGGACTCGAATGGATATTTGCACACCTATGTTCATAGCAGCCTTACTCACAATGGCCAAAAGGTGTAAACAACCCAAGGGTCCATTGATGGATGAATGGATAAACAAACTGCGGTCCATCCATATAACCGAGTATTATTCAGCCTTAAGAAGGAAGAAAATCCTGACACATGCTACCACATAGATGAAACTTGAGGACAACCTGAGTGAAATCAGCCAGTCACAAAAGGACAAATACTGTATGATCTCACTTATATGAGGTTCCCAGAGCTGTCAAATTCATAGAGTCAGAAAGCAGAATGGTGGGTGCCAGGGGCTGGGGGAGGGGGTGGTGAGTCAATGTTTAATGGGGGCAGAGTTTCGGTTTGGGAAGATGGAAAGTTCTGGAGATGGATGGAGGTGATAGTTGCACAACAACATGAATGTGCTTAATGTCACTGAACTGTGCACTTAAAAATGGTGAAAATGGTGAATTTTATACTATGTATACATTTCCCCCCCCTCAAAGCCCCAGTAGATAGTTGCACGTCACAGTTGCACATCCTTCTAGTTGCTGTATGTGGGACGCGGCCTCAGCATGGCTGGAGAAGCGGTGCATCGGTGCACGCCCGGGATCCGAACCCAGGCCGCCAGTAGCAGAGTGCGCGCACTTAACCGCTAAGCCACGGGGCCGGCCCCTACACTATGTATACTTTACAATTTTAAAAAAGTAATTTATCTGGAGTGAATGCATGTTGTAACCATTCGTTCTGTGTCAGTTACTCGTATTTCAATTGTGCCTCTGTAAAGCTGTAAAATACATTTAAAAATAAAAATTTGAATGCATTATTATATGTGAAAGAAGCCAGACACAAAGACTGCATACAGTTTGATTCCATTTATGTGAAATTCAAGAACAGGCAAAACGAATCTAGGGTGCTGGAAACCAGAGCAGTTTGCAGTGGAGTGAGGGGAGCCCTCGAGAGGGCGTGGGGGCGTCCGGGGCTAAGGGCAGGGATCCATCCCCATCCCCACCACGGTGAGGGGCTGTTCGCATGGGTGTGTGCGTTTGTCAGCTTGTGAAATTGCATTTGCTGAAAATCTTTGCATTTTACTGTATGTGATTTTTTTTCTCTATTTAAGAAAAACGGATGATCTAAATGGAGAAGTAAACAAATTCCTATTTGTCATTGGAAATCTTAACCCATTTCACTCGATAAACAGCAAAAAAAAGAAGGAAAAAAATCAATAACTCTATAGGAGATTTGAATCCCTTGATAAACAGCCTAGTTCTCAGAAATGACACCATCAGAACACCCCTCCCTTTCCAGGTGTAGATAGAACCTTCAGAAAAACACTCCGTGTTCTAGTCCAGGAAGCAAACATCAACGTGTCTGAAAGGGTCGGCATGGCGAAGGGCGTGTTCTCAAGAAAGTGGCTAGGAAATACCCAGGGCTTTGGAAATGGAGAAATGCCTCACCCGGCTGCCCGGTGTGGGGTCAGCCCATCCCACCTTCCGCTTTGCCTTCAGGCTGTGGGGGTCCTGCCTGCGGGACTCCGGATTCTACCCCTGCCCTGTCCTCCCGCGTCCTGCATCCCGCATCCTCCATGGCAGAGGACCACCCACCCAGTCACCTCCCCCCACTTCAGCCGGTCTCAGGTGGCCCCCCAGGTGAGTCTTGCCGCCCCTCACCTCCGAGGTCTCTCCTCAAGCTGTAATGGGCTCCCGGGCCCCACTCTCTCCCTATGACCCCGGGGACGCTGCCCATCTCGCAGGGCTGTTTCATGATGCGGCAGGCGTGTTTCATGAAATTCGGTCTCTGTTTGCTCATAAGTCATCGTTATCAGGCTCTGCAACGGGGAAAGTACAGCAGGGATGTGTCCTCAGTGTTTCGGGGTTTACAACCGAGTTGGGGCAGCCACAGGGACCTACCTAAAATCAATTTGATGGAACTACGTAATTGCTAAATAAATTACAGGAGCGCGTGGAGAAGCGTCTGGTGGGCAATAACGCACTGGCAGGCTGAGGAATGGCAGTCACCCGGGAAGGCACTGCATGACCCACTCACCTTCCCACACCCATGTCCTCCCATCCTATCAGCTGGGAGCCTACCACCCGCTCCGGCTCAGCTCCGCCCGGGCCCCAGGGCCAGTCCAACTGGCCAGAGGTGGGGCTGGCGGCCAGCAGTCTCTGGCCAGAGCTCAATGGCCCAGCTCCACGTCAGGCTGGCTGCTGACCCCAGGACCACACTGGGTACACACGGGGCCCCAGGGAGACAGAGGGGGGCACACGGCCCAGCAGGAGGGTCTGGGGGGGCTTCCTGGAGGAGGGAGCTGATGTTTCCCTACCAGGCCTCAAAGGTGTGTAGGACACTTGTCCTGTGTGTGCAGGGGGCAGAGAGGGGAGGAAGGTGGATGCGGGTGCCCAGGGAGAGGGCACAGCCGGTGGAGGGCTCAGCAAGGGACTCCCTGGACAGCAGAGTGAGAGGTCCCAGGGCGGAGGGACCAGCAGCAGAGCAGAGAGGACGCGACCTGGCTGGAATTCACTAGAACACGCTGCCCTGGATGCCTCGCCAAGGCGGCGAGAGGGGAGGCTGGCAGCGTCTCGGGGCACCTGCCCACCATGTGCTGGGGTCAGGGGCTGCTCCCTCTGGGCCTGGAGGAAAGGAGTCGGTGGGGGCTGGGCAGTTGAATGCAGTGGCCAGGGGTGAGGCTGGGCCAAGGAGCTGGGGTGCCTGGGGGCCTCCGGTCATCCGGGCAGGAGAAAGGGGGTCGTGTCAGGGCGTGGAGGCTGGGGGCGGCCCACAGGGAGCACATCGCATATCCAACAATGGCCACGACGACAAGTGGGTCCCACGTGCCCCCAAGACCTGCCACATCGAGAGGTGGGGTCTACCTGCTCCCGAGTCTGCGTAACCCAAGCGACCTCTGGGTTCAGGTCATAAAAGGCAAAACGGCTTCTCTCTCCCCCTCCTCGACCTTGGAAGCCCGAGACCAAGTGCCGAGGAGGCCCAGACGGCGTGGAGAAGCCTGTGACAGCCCAGCTGTCCTCGGCCCACGACCAACAGTAAGTGCCAGTCAGGAAAGCAATGAACGAGCCTTCGGAAAGTTCCAGATGGTTCCTGCCCCAGCCTTCAGATGGTTCCTGCCCCAGCCTTCAGATGGTTCCAGATGGTTCCTGCCCCAGCCTTCAGATGGTTCCGGGTGGTTCCTGCCCCAGCCTTTGGAAGGTTCCAGGCGATTCCAGGCCCAGCCTTGGAGCCTCCCGGCTGAGGCCCCAGGTGGTGGAGCGGGTGCCAGCAGGGGCTGTGCCCCGGTTCCCGACTCGCAGGATCCGTGAGGATAACAGATGGTTGTTTGTGCCACTCAGTTTTGGGGAGGTTTGTTACACAGTCACAGATCAGCAGGTGTTGAGGACACAGCAGCCATGGATCTCTCCGGCAACCCTGGGGCATGAGGGAGGAGGAGGGAAGAAGGAAGTGGAGTCCTTGCAGGTCAGGGTCCCCACTGACCCTTGAGCCCATGGCACCCCACCTGGCAGACCTGGGGCTTGGCAGCATGGGGACTGAGTCTGGCTCCCGCGTCCTCTCGCCCGTCCACCGCCGTGGCCTCCACACTGGCCAGGGGCGTTTCCGCCCCCATGAGTCCCAGGAATGCCCAGCAGGGTCCTCTCTGTGCTCCCACGTCCATCTTCCTGGGGGTTTGGGCAATGCCAGCCCACAGAGCACGCAAAGACGGGATTCCACTGCTGGCAAGTTCCCTGGGGTCCCCAGAGCTGAGCACTGCAGTGAGGGTGCAGCTGGAGCCTCAGGGCCCCCCGCCTGCCCGGGCCAGCCTCTCCACCCCGCCCCAGCTCGGCTCACACTGCACGGTCTTCTTGGGGGCCGTCTTCCTTCATGGTCACTGGGCAGGGCCTGCAGGGGCACTGTGGGGTGGTGCAGAGAGATGTGGGGGGACAGCCTGCTCATGGCAGCAAGGTGGGCATGAGGGAGTTATGGAGGGGATGGAACCCGGGCAAGTCTGTCTACGCAGAGGGCGGGGGCCTTCTGAGGTCGAGGGGAGCAGAGAGACCTCGACCTGGCATCTCACCCTCTACCCAGCTGGAGCCTCACCCAGCTGAGGAGAGTCAGAGCGCCCTGAGGAGGCCCGATGTCTTCACCGTCCAGAACCGTCCACCTGTCCTCTGTGACCTGCCCAGGGAGATGCAGCACTCCAGGGGTGACCATGGCGACGGGGAGAAGTGGGGACCGGGACGGGCTATGGCCGACACGAACCCAGAGGGCAAAGGGACCACAAACCTGGGTCTTAGGATCAGAGAGGCAGAATCTCCAAGACTTGAGCAGATGACCCTCCTTCGGGGCCCCAGGAGCAGAAGAAGGGGATCCGGACGCCCTCTTGCTGTGGCTGAACTGTCCCCCCAACTCCGTAGGGTGACATCCTGACCCCCGTGTAACTGTGTCTGGAGACGGGAAGTCATTAGGGGTACACGAGGTCGTGAGGTGGGGCCCTGACCCCAGAGGACCCGTGTCCTTATAGGAAGAGACGCCAGTGCTCCCTCCCTAGCGCCCAGAGCAGAGTCCGGTTAGGACCCCACGGGAGGCCCCGTCTGCAGCCCGAATAGCTCTCGCCAGAACCCGACCAGCAACAGCCTGATCCCGGACCAGGCTTCCAGGGCCTGAGAAGTGGACGTCTGTTGTGTCAGCCCGTCTGTGGTGCTCTGTTAGGACGGCCCAGCTGCCCGCCATCTCCCGAGTTCCCCTCCCTGGGGAGCCCTCCCCACTCCCGGCCCCTCTCCTCTCCTTCAGGGACCATGGAGCCTGGCAATTACAGCTGGACTTAGCAACACCCCTCGTCCCTTGCCCATGCCAGGAAGACAAGTAAACCAGCACAAAGACACGGCACGAAGGGCAGTGGCTTCGAGGTTCTGCTCCTCGGACCCCAGGCCCCACCCTTGTCTTGCCGGGCCCACCCACCCCAGCTTCGCTGCCTAGACACACCTAAGATGCCCTCTCAGTTGTTGTTCCGGCAAGGACTCTCCACCCCCCAGATTCTTGGGGAAAGCATTGAGGGACAGACACCCTGGCAGCCGGCAGACCCCTCCCTGACTGGAAGGGCAGTGATTCCCGCCGAGCAAGCCCCCTGCCCACGAGAGGACCCGTGCCTGCCTGGTGCCCAGCCAGGCACCCGCCATGTGGGGAGCTGGGTCCAGCCCAAGCCGGCCTCATGCTTTGTGGCCAGGTTGCCCTCCTCCCTCGGGTGTGCCTGACCATCTGGACACCATCCATGGGGACAGGCCCAGGAAGGGGGCACCCCCAGGACCCTACTGCAGTCCTGCCTGGGCACCTCCTAAACGCATCCCCTCGTCTAATTGTGCCTGTGATCCACGCGAAGGGACCACGGCCACCACCACTCATGGATGGGAGGGGCCCTGCCAGGCTCCTGGGGGCTGGGATTTGACCCTAACAGGCTGACCCCTGACCTGGGCATCTGAGCACGGGGCCATCACACCTGGACCATCCCGTGGAGCCTCGGGCCTCATGTCGTTGGAAAAGTCAAGGAGCCAGGGTCTGCCCCGGGGTGTGCAGAGACCCCAGGGTGCTCAGAGCCTCACCAAAGAGGAGACCCCCCAAGCCGGCAGCAGACCACCCGCAGCTGGATTTCCTCTGCTGAGCCAACTGGCCTGCCCGTTCTCCGCTCGTTTCTAATCTGCCCAGATGAACTGGACGGTTCGGGTCTAATAATCCTGAGTCACTTTATTTCCTTCTGACCACTGGCTTATTTTCCCCTAGTTTAAAACCAATGAGGGCACGTGGGGCAGCCCCTTGGGCCTGCACTCGGCCCTTGGGGGGTCTCCCGGCCGGGCCGAGTTTCGGGCCACAACCCCTGCTTCTGGAGACCTGCTCTTCCCCACGCGCGGCCGTGAATCCCGGCCCTGGCTCCGAAGCAGGTCTCTAGAGCCCAGAAGGCCGTGCAGCTGGGAGAGTTTCTGTTTGCAAACCTGAGGCCTCGCCCCGGGAGCAGGGGTGCGGGGGTGCGGGGGGGACGCGGTGGGAATGGGGAGGCTGGAGACACCTAGGCAGCCACAGTGTTCCACAGGTGCTGTCGTCCCCAGCAAAAGGTGGGGGACGGCCTCTGTGAGGGTGCTAGTCCCTCCGTCCCTCGGCTGGACCTGAGGGGTGGGGCGGGCGTAGGGGCATCTCTGGAGCGCTGCCCTCCCCTCCCCCTGCCCACCGCAGTGTCCCTCCAGACCCCAGGCCCGGGACACACTCTGAAAGCCCACCGGGTTGCTGCCCCAGCGCAGGGATCTGAGGGTGGCGTGGCATCCTGTCTGCTCCCCCCACCGCCCTGGCTACGGCCCCACCCGCACACACCTCTTATGCGGGGTTGGGGGGGTCCCCGAATTGCTCACAGAGTTGCCAGGCAGATCGCAGGACACCCCGGTGCGTTTGAATTCCAGATAAACGATGAATAATCTGTCCGCACGAGTAGGCCCTAAGCATTGCACCGGTCATGCTTATGCTGACAAACTACTCATTGTTTACCTGAAATTCAAATTTACTTGCATTCTGTGTTTTTATTCACAAAATCGGCCACCCCACTTGGGACGTGAACGTTGGTAAAAAGAACACGGCCCCACGTTGCTGCCTGTCTGCCCCCGGCCTCTGCGGGGCTCGGCCGGCCGCCACCTCCTCACCAGAGGGCCCCATTCCTCTGGCGGCCACCCCACCAGCCTCCCCCCCCACCCGCCTCCGCCACTCCTGGCCCTGGGCACAATCCTGACCGGAGTCTGGACAGACCCCAGGGCTCATCTTGGCCACACGCACGGCTGCACCAGTGTCCCAGCCCTGGGGGGGTCTCCATGACAGAACAGTCCCGCCAGATCACAGTCCCCAGGCTGAGGCCCCGCCCCTCCCCTGCCCGCTGGGTGGGTCCATCCCGGGGTCCTCCCCAGGCCCTGGTGGAGAGAAAGGATTCCAGACCTCCTGGAAACAAGCGGAAAGCTGGAACCTAGTTCACAGAGAGGGGACAGGCTCCTTCGAGAACAGAGGGGCTTTTCCAGGCACAGGCCGGGGAAGGCATGGAGGTGGTGTGAGTGGGGTCACTCCAGACCCATGAGGGCCCCAGGGTAATCCCCGTACCCCACAGCCCCTCCTCTCCACAGGCTGCCCCATCTGCAGCCCCCCACCCTGGCTGGCTCATGACACCAGCTCCCCGGTGGCTCTGGCCTCGGCCGCTGCCCACAGGCCACAGAGGCCCAGCAGGGCCTGGAGCACAGGGTCAGGGGACCTGGAGGCCCCAGGCTCAGGGAGCACCAGGCCCCACTGCCCACCCCCGTCCCCCCGCTCTGGGCTCCGGGGCCTGGGGGGCGGGGGCAGAAGAGCAGCCCTTGGTGATAAGGGATCTGACCCCATCTCTTGGTGTCTGACCACCGACAGCCCCCCAGTGCCCCACGTCTGGGAGCTAAGAAGGAACCCTGTGTTTCCTTCTCCGGCACCGAGGGAGATTCTGACCACGCACAGCCCTGCCCACTTGGCCAGCCCCAACTCGGTAAGGACCTCCGCTGCCTTCCCTCTCCCAGGTGGTTCTGGCCTGCTCGGGAGCCCTGCCCTGCTCTCCCCAGAGACCTCAGTTAAGTGAGCAACAAGCTGTCCGTGGTGCGCACGGCGGCATCAGTCTCAACAGAAAGCAAATTCCGGGTGGGGGTCACCTCCTCTGCAGACAACCATAACACCACGGCCAAGGATGGGCTGGAGCCGCCTGTGTCAGGGTGCATTTCTCCCGGCCCGGACACCCTCGCGGCCCTGGCCTGGACACTCTCATAGCTCCTGGCCTGGATGACCTCGCAGCCCTCGCCTGGACACCCTCGCAGCCCTGGCCTGGACACTCTCACAGCTCCTGGCCTGGATGACCTCGCAGCCCTCGCCTGGACACCCTCGCAGCCCTGGCCGGGACGTTCTCTCAGCATGGCCAGGGAGTGAGCACTGCACACTGGTTCAGGGGGCGCAGCTGCTCTCCAGCCCCTACCCCTCCCTCCGCCCCAGCTCCTGAAGCTGACCTCCCCGCTCAGCCTGCCCCTCCTGTGCCCCCACTGGGCCCCTGAGCCCGTACGCCCCCCACGCCCCTACGGCCCAGCGGGTTAGCACCGAGGCTGGTTGGGAAGTTCTGAAGAACACAGACTGTGAATTAAAAACATTCCATCCTGGTCGCCGGAGCCTTCTCGCTAACACAGGAAATCAGACCCCAACTTTAGAGAAACTGTGTTTTATATCACCGCTTGAAAAAACAGGTTTTTAAAATTTTTTCTGGGTTGCCTTCTGTTAATAAGAATGGCCAATTGACCCACAGACTAGGTCCGATTCCTGGTCATAGCTCTGGCTGCGGGCAGGGCCGACCGCCACAGGTCACAACCCGGTCGAGAACTCACCCACTTCATGGAGACAGAGGCCCTGGGAGGCCTTAAGGGACCAAGTCACGTAACCCTCAGGTGACAGGGGAGTGTGGGGCTGAAACGGGTCCTAAGACCTCTGGCCTGGTCACCCTGCCGTGTGACGGCTTCAGTTTGGGGACTGTATCTGCCCAGGTGAGGAGGTGGGGAGCCCCTGATGTCTGTCTCCTGAAATCCTGCCTGTGAGCTCAGAAACACGGCGGCTGGTGAGACCCCTCTCCTCTGGGGCCTTCTGGCTCCTCTCCGCACGCGCCTCGCTGATCACTCTGCTTCCTCTGCCGCTCTGTCCAGCCTCCGGCCGACGCTGGTGCACAGGCAGCTCCTCTCCGCCCAGTCCCACCAGCTCCCGGGGACGAGTGGCCGTGGCCACCTGTGACAGGTGGACAGGTGGAAGGTGCCCCGGGACGTGACCTGGGGGCCGCAGACAGCGCATCTCTGTGCCCAGCGCTGCGCATGGCACTGCAGCGGTGGGGCGCCTGCGCACTGGAACTGCTGGCGAACCTGGGATGGGGGGGCAGTAGTGGGGGAGGGCGGTGGGAGGGCCGGCAGAGGAGACTCCTGGATCTACGTGGGGAGTCAGGTGCGACCCTCCGTGGAAGCAGGAAGACTCTCTGCACAGACCCACCACCCAAAACGGGTGATGGAGAAAGGCACCACGCCTGGGCCACCCAGCAGCCAGCGGTTCTGACTTCAGAGAAGCCCGCAGCCCGGAGCACGCAGGCGCCACGCGGCGGCTCCTGGTTCCTCCAGGGCCTTCTGTCAACAACAGTGAAATCGGACGGTGCCTCCCTCCTCACCAGCAGCTCAGTGACCTGTGGAAAGGCCTTGACGTTAAGTGTGGGTGCTGATGATTAGTAAAACACAATTGTCTATGTTGCATTTGAGGAGTTTTAATTAAAATGAAATGTGCTCTCCTCTCTACTCCATCGTTCGTTTCTGCCGTGTGCAGGGCGGACACTCTTTGCTGCTTGTAGACATGTGGGCTGGAGAGCAGTAGGGGGAGTGATGGGCAGTCAGAAGCAGACCTGTGGACCTGAGGTCGTTGAGGAGCAACATAACCGGGGGTTTGCCAAACAGTGGCAAGAAGTTCAGCCACCGCAGAGCATAAAGACTGGCAGGTTCAGGGTTAGGTGCCCACACTGGTGGGGCTGGGTTCCTGTGCGCTCTCACGGGGTGGTACAGAGGAAAGGAGCCCAGGCTCCTTGTATTAGTCAGTCATTGCCATGAACTGCTGCATAACAAGCAACCCCAAAACTCGGCAGTTTGCAAAATGAGCCACACTGAGCTCGGTGGGGATCAGCGGCCTGGGTTCCAGGCTGTGGCTGGCAATCAGTGTGCTCATGTGTCCCATCTGGTGAAGCCACCTGAGGCCTGTTCTCACAGTGATGGCAGGAGCACAGAGGCCTCTCAGGGCCTGGCTTAGAACCAGCACACTGCCACTTGTGCCCACATCCCACTGGCCAGAGCAAGCCACATGGCCACATCCGACATGGGCACCTACTCCAGTGGGAGGCACATGTCCAATGGAGAGGGTGTCCCCTTCTATGGCAGGGTGGGAGGGAAGGCCTGGGGTCAGGAATCTGTCCCCCACCCCACCCCAGGCCCTGGCCCTGCCTTGCATCGTGGATGGGACACAGCCTGCCCTGGGAGGCTGGGTGCTCTCTGAACTGATGGAATGTCAGTGCATTGAGGTCAAGGAGCCGCATGAGGAAGGGTGATGGGGAGTGTGTGAGTGTCCTGGGAGACGTTTACTGTCTCCCAGTCCTGGAGGCTGGGCGTCCGAGATCAAGGTGTCTGCAGGGCTGGTTCCTCCTGAGGCCTCTCTCCTTGGCGTGTAGATGGCCGTCGTCTCCCTGTGTCCTCACGTGGTCGTCCCTCTGTGTGTGTCTGTGTCCCGATCTCCTCTTCTCATAAGGACACCAGTCACACTGAATTAGGGCCCACCCTAACGACTTCATTTCACCTTAATCACCACTTTATGTCATCATCGATTTCTTTCAATAATGTCTTGTAGTTCTCATTGTATAGGTCATTCACCTCCTTGGTAAGATTTATTCCTAGATATTTTTTTCTTTTTGATGCAATTGTAAATGGTATTATCATTGTGAGCTCTCTTTCTGTTAGTTCATTATTAGCATACAGAAATGCAACTGATTTTTGTAGATTGATTTTGTACCCTGCAACTTTGCTGTAGTTGTTAATTATTTCTAATAGTTTTCCAATGGATTCTTTAGGGTTTTCTATATATAAAATCATGTCATCTGCAAATAGTGAGAGTTTCACTTCGTTACCTATTTGGATTCCTTTTATTCCTTTTTCTTGCCTAATTGCTCTGGCCAAAACCTCCAGTACTATGTTGAACAGGAGTGGTGAGAGTGGGCAGCCCTGCCTCGTTCTTGTTCTCAGAGGAATGGCTTTCAGTTTTTCCCCACTGAGTGTGATGTTGGCTGTGGGTTTGTCATAAATAGCCTTTATTATGTTGAGGTACTTTCCTTCTATTCCCATTTTGTTGAAAGTTTTTATCATAAATGGATGTTGTATCTTGTCAAATGCCATCTCTGCATCTATTGAGATAATCATATGGTTTTTATTCCTTGTTTTGTTAATATGGTGTATCACGTTGATTGATTTGCAGATGTTGAACCATCCCTGCGTCCCTGGTATAAATCCCACTTGATCATGGCGTATGATCTTTTTAATGTATTGCTGTATTCGGTTTGCCAATATTTTGTTGAGGATTTTTGCATCTATGTTCATCAGCGATATTTGCCTGTAATTTTCTTTCTTTGTATTGTCTTTGTCTGGCTTTGGTGTCAGAGTGATGTTGGCCTTGTAGAATGATTTAGGAAGTGTTCCATCTTCCTCTATTTTTTGGAATAGTTTGAGAAGGATGGGTATTAAATCTTCTTTGAATGTTTGGTAGAATTCACCGGAGAAGCCATCTGGTCCTGGACTTTTATTTTTTGGGAGGTTTTTGATTACTGTTTCAATCTCTTTACTTGTGATTGGTCTATTCAGATTCTGTATTTATTCTTGGTTCAGTTTTGGGAGGTTGTATGAGTCTAAGAATTTATCCATTTCTTCTAGATTGTCCAATGTGTTGGCATATAATTTCTCATAGTATTCTCTTATAATCCTCTGTATTTCCGTGGTGTCCATTGTAATTTCTCCTCTTTCATTTCTAATTTTATTTACTTGAGGCTTTTCTCTTTTTTTCTTAGTAAGCCTGGCTAAGGGTTTGTCGATTTTGTTTATCTTCTCAAAGAACCAACTCTTTGTTTCATTAATCCTTTCTACTGTTTCTTTGGTCTCAATTTCATTTATTTCTGCTCTGATTTTTATTATTTCTCTCCTTCTGCTGACTTTGGGCTTTGTTTGTTCTTCTTTTTCTAGTTCTGTTAGGTGTAATTTAAGGTTGCTTATTTGGGCTTTTTCTTGTTTGTTAAGGTGGGCTTGTATCACTATGAGTTTCCCTCTCAGGATGGCTTTTGCTGCATCCCATATGGTTTGGTATGGCATATTTTCATTTTCATTTGTTTGCAGATAGTTTTTGATTTCTCCTTTAATTTCATCAATGATCCATTGGTTGTTCAGTAGCATGTTGTTTAATCTCCACATTTTTGTCACTTTCCCAGGTTTTTTTTTAATCACCACTTTAAAGGCCCCATCTCCAAACACAGTCACATCAGATGTGCTGGAGTCTAGGCAAATCAACATATGAATTTGGGGTACATCCAGGGCGCAGTAGGGAGGCATTCGGTGACACAGCCGGGCCCCTTCCATTCCCCAGGTGAGATCATCTCATGACCTGGCAGGCCTGGACTGAGGGAGCCACTCTGAGCAGCAGCCTTGAAGCCAGGAGCCTCAGCAGGGCCGCAGCCCTGTCCCAGGGGCCCCCGGCCTCGCTCTTCTTCCAGCCCTCCTCCCGGGGGAGATGTCCCACCCCTGCACCCAGGCCAGCCCCGAGACCACGTTCTCGCCTGGATCGTGAGTATTTCCACCCTGTTCCCCAGTTCACAGGGGGCCCTGAGCAGGCAGAGACAAAGCCAGTGCTGCCACCAGGGTTGGAGGTGACCGGAGAGGGAGACAGGTCAATAGAGCAGGCTGGGGGGCCCGTCCGGGGAACCCCAGAACCAGATCAGGATGGGGTCTTCACCAAGGGGGTACAGGAGAAGCTGGAGCCTGGGGACCACAGACCCCACAACACCCATATGTGCGGGGCAGCCACAGGGGCCACGGGGCCACGGGAGCAGGGAGCTCCACACAGAGGGGGTTGACTGGGGTCAAGGCTGCCTGGAGGTGCAGCAGGGGCAGGGGGACGGAGAAGGGCTGCTGACCTCGGCAATGAGCAGCTCCCTGGGGTCTGCCCTCCAGGTCAGGCTGGAGGGGCTGAAAGCTCCAGGGGGTCAGGGATCTTCACCCGCCCTGCCAAGGCCCCACACCTGAACGTGCAGACAGAGCTGAAGAGCAGCAGATATGCAGGGAAGGGGTGGACGCGGGGAAGGGTGGCTCCCTCCCTCCCCTGAGCGCCAGCCGGACCCACGAGGGCAGCTTCCTGCACCACTGTGCCTGCGCCGCTGTGCCGGTTTCCTCCTGCCTCCCCTTTGGGAAGCGGCCCCTCCTGCGATGCAGCCTTGACCAGCTACCCTGGGCATGGCACGCCTGAGGCCCGGCCCAAGAAAGCAGTCTCGGCGACTTTACACGGGTCTCCATCAGCTGCACCCAACCATAAACGCTCTACCCTGAGGTGACCAGAAAGGATTCCAAATCCTAACCCAGGGTTCAAGATCCCATGGAGCTCTTACTGCAGCGAGTTGCCTCCTGAAGGCGCCTGGGCCCAGGCTGCCTCGGAGCCGCCTTCTCCCGGCTGTAGCTCAGAGCCCAAGCCCCATCCGGAGCCTTAGGGACAGGGGCAGGAGGACAAGGCTGTGTGGCTCATTTGCAGAAGGGGCTGTGGACTCAAGGACCATGGCTCTCAGGGATGGTGGGAAAGGACTAAAGTTTTCCGGTGAGCTTGTGTGTGAGTGCATGTGAGCGTGTAACAGGGTGGAGCCAACACAACACAACCAGGACATCAACCACAGAGGGCCTCACACCCTCACTTATGACTCGGGAAATGGGTCAGGTCTGGACCAAGTGACCCATCACAGTGTGGAAGGGGTCCTGAACAAAACAAGAAAAAACATCCCTCATTAAATGCAGATTTCACGGGAAACACTGACATTGCAAAAACGCAAAACTACCAGCTGTTCACCTATGAGAACTGATGTACAGGTTACCTCCTGACAAAACAGGCGAATTCCAAGAAATAGAGACCCCATCCACCGAGCTCTGTTAACTTTAATTATTAACATTCAACGTAATTATTAGACATTTTTCTTCAGCTTGCACCTGAGGAAAGCTATCTGCCTGCCCTTTGGAGACATGTGACCCGGCTCTGGGGGCGAGGAAATGTTTGATGTACTTCTTATTCTGAAAAACAAAAAATAATACAAATAATAAAACGAAATTGAAAACATAAATAAATGGTTTCATTAGGAGGAGGCGCAGACGGTCCGGGAGGCTGGGCTGGGGCGCCAACCACCTCAGCACATCCGGGGAGGGGGCCTCTCCAGTCTCAGGAGCCGTGTGTCATGGAACAAGTAAACACAAAGACGGTCTTTCTGAGATGCATGAATATTAAGCCACAATTCACCGGAGTGTAAGCGTTATTACATCCTGATGGGCCCGTCATCCATCAGAGGGGAGACTCCACGCGGAGTGTTTGCTGCTCCCGAGCTCTGGGCACCATCTCTTCTGACATGGGTTCTCGGAGGCACACTCGAGAAGGGACGTGAGGGAGGAGAAGAGATGCATGGCCCGCGGCGCTGGCAGCACCTGCGTTTACTGCGTTTGCCTAATAAGTGTAATTTCAAGCGTGGCCTACTCCTTCCTCCTCCTCCTTCACGCGGGCACACGGTCCCTGGCATGCTCCGCTCTGGTTAACCTCCAGAGCGAGGGAGGAGGGGGCTCGCGCTGGGCTGTCTCCTGAGAAATGGGATTAATGCTCCAAAAATATCTGGCCAGTGCCAGGAGAGCCCGCGGACACAATGCCCTCCCTGCTCTCTCCTTCTTCCCTGCACCCAGCGCAGCCTCGGGGCGCTTGGCTGGGGGTTTTGATTCCTGCTCCACCCGCCCCATCAGCACAATTCCCAGCGAGCCCGACGCAGCCGGTGGGAGCTCCGCGAGGGGTGGGGAGGAAAAAATCCCCGCTTCTAGGAATATGACCCCCATCTTTTTTCCAGCCTGTTTTTAAAATTTTTAATTGTGGTTAAAAATATACATAAAATTTACCATCTTCAGCATTTCTAAGTGTGCACTTCAGGAGTGTTAACTACATTCACGTTGTTGGGCAACCATCTCCCACAGCCTGGGTTTTTTCCGACTCCCATTTCTTATTCCAATGCCGGTGAAAATACCACCAGGAGGGGTGGATCCTGAAGGTGCTTTCCCTTCCCACCCGTGACCCCCATGGGCCCTGTCTTAACCCTGCAGGGTCAGAGGTCCCTGCACTCTCAAAGCGCCTCCGCACCCTCCCACCAGCGTGTGAACCCCCCACCAAGCTGGCCCAGGAGCTCAAAGCCTCCTGGGGCCCCAGGGCTGCATTCCCACCTCGGAATCACGGGGAAGTCGTCCCGCATCCTGCAGCTGGATCCTCATCCCTGGAACCTGTACCCCTTGGTCTTGGGGTCACCCAGGAGCAAGCTCCCCTTCTGTATCCAAGACACCCTCGCTGATCAGAGGCCTGTGCCTCGCGTCACAGGACGCAGGCACAGACTCCTGAGCCCTCCTTGATCCCCATCTCCCTCTTCAGCTCTTCTCACGAGCCCAAAGAGGGGGAGGGAGCCGCAGCTTCATCTTCTGTGGCAGGAGGCTGGAAAGGGGGCCCTGGAGGAGCCGCCATCCATGGGCTGCAGGGCTTGGCCTCTCCCCCTGCAGACAGAAGTATGGGGGTGGCGTGAAGGGAGGAATTGCCATTGGGACCCCCGGCCAACCAGTTCCAAGGGCCAGCCGAGCGTCCAGCAGAGCCACTGGGAACAGCAGTGTATCCCAGCATGGCACAGTCAGGGAGGGTACCTGGGACTGGCCCTGGGCCCATGGGGTGACATGTATCCTGGCACTTGCTCCAAGCCCCCTGCCTTTGACACCTCTCCCTCCCCCAGCCTGAGCTCAGGGGGTGGTGACTACTAGCCAGGAAGCCAGGAAGAGTGGAGCTCTCCCTTTGTTGCCCTCAGTGTGAGCTGAGGGAGAGAGGGTGACATAGGTGGGCAGGGCTTGGCTGCTCGCAAAGGTTTTTATTTCCACGATTACACAGGGCAGTAAGGCTGCCAGACACACCCCCAGGCCTTGTGCCCCCGGAGCGGCTTGGTTAGGGCTCTGCTGTGACAAGTGACCCACCTAGCTAGTAAGTGAGAAATAACCTCAAGGACACAGGACAATGCCAGGAAGGCCGGGGGCCAGGCCCAAGGAGCCCTCAGGCCCAGGGGTGCTCTCTCTGTTCCCATCTGCTCCCCTATCCCAGCCCACAGTCTCTCCCCTCTGCAGCCCTCTCCTCTTCCCTCTCTCTTTCTAGTCTGACTTTGCCGGCATCTCAGGGCCCCTGCAGGCCGTCCCACCCTCACAGCCCCCAGGCTTCTGTGTCCTCAGGTCCAATGGGCAGCATTGCCTGATGGGCACCTCTAGATCCCAGTCCCAAGTTATCAGGAGGGAAAACCTGGTTGGCCCCACGTGGGCAGACAGCATGCTGGTCCAGGGAGCCGAGGCCGGGCGTCACGGGGCACTCACCAATACAACTCGGAGATTCGGGCCGTCGACAGCAGGAAGGCCCTAACCTGTAGAGACAACCCCAGAGTTCTCCACTTTGCTGGAACCGTAAAAGGGAAGATAACAACACTTGATGATACAGACATTGAAAATGTGTTTAGCCCACAAAATACCATAACCAAAATTGAAAATCAAATAACAAGCTCGGAAAAAACATTTGCAACACGCATGCCAGAGAGAATGCTAATATCTTTAATACAAAAAGGGCTCTTACAAATCAATGTGAAAAACCTGAACACCTCAAAAGAGAAGTGGGTAAAGGCCACGAATATGTAATTCACACACACACACAAACTGCAAATGGCTACTAAATACCTGGAAAAAAACGTTCAGCCTCCCCAATGAGTGGAAAGGTCCACACGAAGGAAGAGAATTGTTCCTGGATCAGAGCTGCCAACTGTCAAAACATGACATGGCTCCGCGAGGGCGTCTGAAGGTGGTCCTCAAACATTCGCAGATGACAGAAGTGTGAACAGGAGCGAGTGGATGGCAGCAGAGTCAGCATGGCTGTTGTAGAGGGCAGTTTGGTGGCGTGGATCGGAAGGCTTATAAAATGTAGCACCCTTGCCCTAACGGCCCCACATGGTGAATTTACCGTAGGAAAATGATCAGAGAGGCACGCAAGATGTGCAAGTTGAGATGAACAAAACAAGTTGCCCTTGTTCATGAGTGTAAGGCGTTGCCATGTCTTACACAGTGTGTGGGTTCATTGTATGTGTCAACATGACTGGACCGTGAGGGGCCCAGACATTTGGTCAAATGTCATCCTGGGTGTGTCTGTGAGGGTGTTTCTGGATGAGATTCTCTTCTTATTCACGGACTGAGTAAAGCAGATTGCCCTCCCCAGCATGGGTGGGCCTCATCCAATCAGTTGAAGACCTGGATAGAACAAGAGGTTGACATTCCTGCAAGTAAGAGGGAACACCTCCTGCCTGACTGCTTGAGCCAGGACGTGGGTCTTCTCCTGATCTCAGACTGGAACTACACCATCGGCTCTCCTGGGGCTCCAGGTGCCAACTGCAGATCTTGAGACTTCTCAGCCTCCATAATTATGTGAGCCGATTCCTATAATAAACCTCTTTCTGTTTCTCTTTCTCTCTATATATACAACCTATTGGTTCTGTTTCTCTGGAGAGCCCTGGCTAATGCACGCAGTTGTGGGCACCTGCACCTGTCATAGTCCCTGAAGATAGTGCTACAAAGAACATTTGATGACGAGGAGAGATGAGCACTCACACACTCACGGAGCACCTGCTATGTGCCAGGCCCGGCTCTGGCTCCCGAGATTCGTCAAGAAACAGAACGAGGACCCGCCTTGTGGGGCTGAGCTCCAGAGGAAGAGACGGACCAGAAATGGGAAACGTGATAAATAAGTAACACAGACTGGACGTCAGAAGATGGTCCCTGCCACAGAAACAAGAAAAGTTAGAGCAGGATGAGAGGGTGGGGTCCGAGGGAGAGAGGCCGCTGTTCTCTAGAAGCTCAGCCCTGTGGGCCTCACGGAGAAGCTGACTGGAAGGGGCTGAACTGTGTCTCCCAAATTCACACATTCACCCCCCCAGCACCTCAGAATGTGACCTCATTTGGAGCTGGGCCTTTCAAGAGGTGATTAAGGTAAAATGAGGTCACTGGGGTGGGCCCTAGTCTAGTGTGACTGGTGTCCTTATAAGAAGAGGAGATCGGGACACAGACACACACAGAGGGATGACCATGTGAGGACACAGGGAGAAGACGGCCATCTACACACCAGGGAGAGAGGCCTCAGGAGGAACCAGCCCTGCCCACACCTGGATCTCGGACGTCCAGCCTCCAGGACTGGGAGACAGTAAATCCCGTAGTTTAAGCTGCCCCGACTCTGGTGCTTCCTTACAGCCACCCTGGCAAACCAGTTCCCTGACATTCGATGAAAAACTTGCAGACTCCGAGGGAGTGAGCCAAGCGTAAGTTTAAGGGAAGACCCTTTCAGGCAAGGGAACAGTGGCGTAGCGGCCTGAGGCAGAGTGTGCCTGGCATGCCAGGGCCAGCGAGGAGGAGCCCTGGTGGCTGAGCTGTGTGAGAAAGGCCAGCTGGTGGAAGGTGAGGTCAGAGAAAAGAGGGCAAGGGGAGCCCACCTTGGCTTTTGCCCTGAGGGAGAAGGGCCCATGGAGGCGTGTGAGCAGAGGGGCAGGATCTGACTCATATCCTCAGAGGACCCGTTGGGTGCTGTGAGGGGCCTGGGTGAAGGTCAGTGTGAACACGCACGAACACCAACCAGTCAGGTAACTTAGGTGAGGTGGACAAACTCCCAGAAAGACACAAAACTGACTCAAGAAGAGACAGAGAATCTGAATAGACTTATAACAATAAAGAGGTTGAATTAGAGATTTAAAAACCACCCACAAGTACAAACCCTCGCCCAGATGGCTTCCCTGGTGAATTCCACGAAACACTAATGAAGAATTAGAACCAACCCTTCACAGACTCTTCCCAGAAGAGGCAGAAGCACTTCCCAGCTCATGCTCTGAGGTCAGACCCACCCTGATCCCAAAACAAGACAAAGAGTTCAGAAGAAAAGAAAACCACAGACCAACGTCCCTTGTGAACACAGACACAAAAATCCTCGACAGAATACTAGCAGACCGAATCCAGCAACGTGTGGAAAGGATTATATACCATGACCAAGTGGTGTTTATCCCAGGAAGGCAAAGTTGGGTTAGTATGTGAAAATCAATTAAAGTAATACACCATATCAACAAGATAAAAAAAAAAGCCCCACATGATCATCTCAATAGACGTGGAAAAGGCACTTGAGAAAATCCAACACCCATTCGCGATAAAAACATTCAACGAACTAGGAATAGAAGTGAACTTATTCCACCTGATAAAGGGCATTTACAAAAACCCTACAGCTAAACCTACTCTATAACGGAAGAGCAGACGCTTTCCCCTGACGCCAGGAACAAGGAAAGGACATGCTCTGCCACTGCTATTCAACATAGCACTGCTGGAGGTTCTGGACAGGGTACGAAAGCAAGAAAAAGAAATAAAGGCGTCCAGATTGGAGAGGAAGTAAACCATCTCTATTTTCAGATGACGTGAGCTTGAATATAGAAAATCTTAAGGAAACTACTAAAAAAACTATTAGAACTAGTAAACAAGTTTAGCAAATTTTCAGGATACAATGCAAAAATCACTTGCATTTCTATATGCTAGCAAGAATAATCTGAAAATGAAATTAGGAAATCATATTTATAACAGCATCAAAGAGAATAAAATACTGAGGAACAAATTTAAGAAAAGAAGTGCAAAACTTGTACTCTGAAATCTACAAAACATTGTTGAAGGAAATGACAGACCTGAAGAAGTGGAAAGACATCCCGTGCTCATGGATCGGAAGACTTGATATTCTTGCACAGGAAAAGCTTGTCTTCTGTTTCTCTGTACTTATCACTCTCAATGAAGCTGTTACAAAAAATTTTAATCCAAAGGAGGTGGTAACCGTCACATTTCGCAGACGCTGGAAGAAAAGTCATGGCGGGACCCGTAGGCTGGCTGTTCACAGTGGTTTTTTCTGGGTGGTGGCACCAAAGGTGATTTTCATTTGTCTATATTTTCTAAACTTTCTTCGATGAGCATACATTCCTTCAGTAATTAAGAGTCTCATAAGCACGGTTTTCTCGAGTCTTCCAGATGCATTGGCCCGGCCCTCCCTCTGAAGCCCAGCCGTCAGCTCCTCCGGCTGCCCCGCCTCCTCCCTCCTGCCATCCTGGGTCCTCTCCCTGCACATCCTCCTTTGTCCCCTCCTCAGGCCCTCCTGCTGTGCCCTCCCTCCATGTCCTCTGGCCCGTCTTCTTCTCGTGCCACATGCCCTCCTTGGGGGGCCTCGCTCACAGCTGGGTGTCACTTCCCTCTGCGTGGTGACTCGATGACTCACAGGGCTACGAGCAGGCAGTGCCTGGCCCCTGAGGTGGGGAGAGGGCTGCTTTGTGACCAGGGGGCAGGGTGGGCACTCGGCCCCTCCGGGCCTCCCTTCCTCACACACCGTGGGGGTGATGGCAGAAATGGGGAGGCGTTGAAGGAGGCAAGAAGAGAATGTGGGCCTGATTTGTACCAGGCGCTCCATCCCTGTGGGCCTTTCTGAATATGTGAGGCATATATATTATATATATATTCCTGGCTTCCTGGCCATCCCTACCCGGGGCCTCGGCACCTCCAATACCTGTGCCCAGTGGGGGTTCACAAGTACCTTCCCACGCCGGCCCCCTGCTCCTCACCCGCACGTCACACAGCCACCAGGAAAGGACCCTCTGGGTGCTGGGACCCACCCCTTCCCGCCGTCCCCTCCAGAGTCCCTCATGTCTCCCCACCAGCCCTCATGGCCCCCTGCCAGCCTCGCCCTCTAGCCCTGCGCAGGTTTTTCTACCTGCGGCCACAGTGTGACCCCATCACAGCTCTGTCATGACCACCACCCTCCACCACCTCCCCTGCACCCAGGACTGAGTCTTGGCCCAGAGGGTCCCTCCAGCCTCCAGAACCCCCACTCCCACTTTGCTGTCTCTCTCCATGAGGTGAACCCTGGAGGTCTCCCCCTCCCTCCCTCCCCCTTCTTCCCCCTCCCCATAACTAATACTAAGTATAATGACACAGACCACGTCTCCCTTGACCCTCCCTCGGTAGACAGGAGCCCAGGCTCCTCCCTCAGGTGCCTTCCTGACTGAGGACGCCCAGGTCCCTCCGCAGGGCTCTGCCCAGCGCGCCTCCCGGGCAATGGCTTACGGTTTATCAGGCTGCACTTCTCCCTTCTTTCCTTTTTGCTATCAGAAATCACTTCCCGCACACAGTTTCTAGCCACTCAGCGTGAGGGGTAGCGCCTGGCAGAGGTGGCTGCAGCCCTCGTGCCCTCCCTTCCTTCAGGTGGTGGCCGGCAGCCTGAATTTGAGGTCCGTCCTCCCAGAGCCCCCGTGGGTGATGTCTGGGGCTGCAGGGGATCTGGAGGGTCGCGCAGGAAGCACTGGACAGCGCTGACCCGGGGTTACCTTGGCCAGGATGGGGAAGGGGACAAAGGGGCAGATGGCCACAGGGCAGCCTGCGGGGTGGTGACTGGTGGGTCCTGGGGTCAGGATGTGGCATCTGGGGCCCCCGAGGGAATTCGCCAGGGTCACTGGGGGACGGACGGTGGGGCCACTGGGGGCGGTCAGGGAGGCATGGAATTACCAAATGTAGATTTGGCATCTTTGCCACCAGGGCCTGAAGAGCTGATCAGGGCTGGAGAGAGATTTGGGCCTCAAATTTCCTGACTCAGTGGAGAGCCATGGATGAGCAGGATGGAAGGATGTTGGCGGTGACGGCTTGCCCAGCTATGCCCGACGGGACTGGGCCGTCGCCTGGCTCCCACCAGGAGAGAGGAGTAGAAGACAGGATGTTGCCCAATGCCCACACTGGGGTCAGGAGAAAGAAGGGGACTTAGGGGGCCCGGCCAGCCAGGTGTGAAGAGCTCTGGGATCCTGCCCTGCCTCCCCCGGGCCCCACAGCCCATCTGTGCCCCTCAGGCCTGGGCGTCCCCTGGGCCTGCAGGGCAGCTCTGAATCATTCCTGGGGACACAGTGTCCATGCACCGTGGGGCCAGCAACCTGACCAGCTCTCCTCGGCTTCCAGCAAGAGCCTCTGCCGCTCCAAGCCCCAGGCCCGCAAGGGTGCCCCGTGCTAGAACTGTGCCTGGTGCCACCTGGTGTGGGGTCTGTGAAGTCCTGGGCCTGCTCCCAGCCCCCCGACAGAGGATGCAGCCCCCAGAAGCCCAGGAGGAGAAGGGACAGCTCCCGAAGGTTGAATGAGGGGAGAAGGACAAGGCAAGAAAAGGCCCCGGCCGGGCCCCCGGGGGACTATCAGTGGGCGCGGTGGGAAGCTGCCGGACAGGGAGCAGCCAGGCGGGTGCAGGGAGGGGCGGCACTGGGAGGCCCTGGCACAGTCCCCTTCCTGGTGGGGCTCAGGGACACACGGCTCTGCCCTGCTCGGGTTGGAGACGGCAGTTGTGCAGGTAACACCCTCCCAATGTGACAGGTGCTGCTTTCCGCCAGCCTGGCTGCGGGTGCTGCACGGCTGGAGCACAAGAGACCCCCGCCCGCACACTGACCAGCCCCTGATGGACAACAGAGGGGATGCGTTAGACCATGGCAGAGGCCTGTCGTGTCCAGAGCTCACCACTCCATCCTGGGGCAGGACTCAAGAGTCAAGGTGGCCGTTTGCCAAGGTAAGTGGGCTGGGGTGGAGGGCAGAGCATCAGGAAGAGGAAGGGAGGACAGTGGAGGGGCCAGGTGGCTGGCAGACGACGCCAGGGACCTCCTCCGCTGAGACAGGGAGAAGGAGGCGGGGCAGAGGGAGGCGGGAGGCCAGGCTGGGAGGCCAGTGCTCCGTCTGGCTCCCCTGAGACCTGGAGGTGGAGCGGGGTTGGGGCAAGGGAAGTAGCATCAGGTACCCTGACCGGAGCTGCCCTCGTCCACAGCTGATGCTGGTG
Source organism: Ceratotherium simum simum (assembly GCF_057802395.1). NCBI lineage: Eukaryota > Metazoa > Chordata > Mammalia > Perissodactyla > Rhinocerotidae > Ceratotherium > Ceratotherium simum. The sequence goes on along the minus strand of NC_141933.1, from coordinate 660,806 downwards.
TGAGGTCTAGGGACAGGTGGGGCATGAACAGAGGGGACACAAAGGAAGACGTGGCCGTGAGTGGGGCCCCAGCTGGATGAGGACCAGGTGGCCCGCCCTGGGGACCTGCGCACAGGGTGGGGGGACACAGGGACGCCCAGGGCAGCCGGGTGGTCCATGAGTGGGCAAGGAAGCCTAGGAAGTGTGATGGGGGTTCATAAGGCAGCTGGGGGCAGAGAGGGTCCCCACGTCCCCCAGATGATGCTGGGGAGCAGAAGCCCGCTGCTCTTCCCTTCTCGGCCCACTGCCCCTGGTAACGGGGCGCAGGAAGCCCAGTGAGAACTGGGGGTGAAGGGGTAGGGGATGGGGAGGGGCTAGGAGAACTCTCTGCTCTCTCTGGACCTGGGAATGCAAACGGCAGCCAGGTCAGCTGCCCACCTGTACGACCACCTTCCCCCAGGAGGATGCTCAAGCCGCCTGGCCGCGGGCTGGCCCCAGGCCCCACCCCAGCTCTTCCTAGGCTGTGAGCACGTCTCCCCAGCTCATTTATGCCGTCCACCTGGGTCTTGTCATCCTCTGTGTGAGTCCCTGTCCGGGGTAGAGGGTCAGCAGCTGGAGCGCGGACTGCCACCCCGTCTTTAACCCCGGTGCCCGTGGACCTCAGGCAGTGCGGAGTGCATGGACGGATGGATGGATGGATGGATGGATGGATGGATGGATGGATCCATCAGCCCTCGGCCTCAGGAAACAAATGCAGGAGCAGGGGCCAGGAGCAGTTGTCCCCGGGCCTACGGTGTCAGTGAGGAGGACAGGGCAGGAGGGTGGGAGAGGCAGAGGAGGTGGTTTACATGAGCCTGCACCTGCCCAGTCACAGCCCGACGCTGGCAGAACTTGACGGGGACGTAGGCTGCACAGAGTGACACTTAAAGCCCCCCTGGCCGAGCTGCCGCCGCCTGCATCTCCACCCTCAGCCCTGGCCACAGCCGCTCCGCTGCCTGTGCCTCTCACAGAGGCCAAGTGTGCAAACCTTCTCCTTCCAGCACGTCCTCCTGTGGCCCGTGCTTGGGGCTGTGGGCCCTGGGAAGAGCTCGGTCCCTGCCTGCAGGAGCCTCCCCCAACTCTAGTATCATTGTCCACTCTGCTGTACACTCATGTCCTCAGGCAGCCCCAGCCTGCCTCCTCCAGGAAGCCCTTTCTCACTCACCTACCCACAGCCAGTGGACCTTGAAAACAGGTGGAGGATATGGGTTTTCTCTCCCTACCTGGACCCTCGGCTCCTCAGGGCAGAACTCATTTTTGCTGGTCAGCTTTATTGAAGTAAAATTCACATGCAGTAGAATTGACCATTTTTATGGGTACAATTCGATGAGTTTGACAAATGCATACAGTCATGGTATAGGGCATTTCTACCACCCTAAAAGGTTCCTTCATGCCCTGTTGCCAGCAACCTCCTGTCCCCACCCTGGACCTGGCAACCACAATCTGCTGTCTGTAACTATAATCTTGCCGTTCCTATAATGTCATATAAATGCCATCATATGGTATGTTATCTTTTGAGACCAGACTCTCCCTCGGCAGGTTTTTGAGATTCATCCATGTCATGGCGTATCGGCAGCGCATCCTCTTCATTGTGGACTGTGCTCCACTGTGTGGATGACCGCAGCTTGTCCATCCGGTCACCCACTGAAGGACATTTGGGTTGCTTCTGATTTGGGGCAATTATAAATAAAGCCACTATGAACATTGGTACACAAGTTTTGTGGGGGCAGAGGTTTTCATTTTCCTGGGAAAATACCTATGAGTGGGATTGTTGAATTGTATGGTAAATGCATGTCAAACTTTATAAGAAATTGCCCAACTGGTTTCCAAAGTGGCCATACCATCTGCATTCCCATCAGCAATGTAAGGGAGTTCCCGATGCTGGAATTCTCTCCGATCTGTGGTGTTGTCCGCATCCTGAATTGTAGTCATCCTAAGAGGTGTGTAGCAGAAGCTCATGGTGGTTGTACCTTTCCTGTGTCAGATGGCGAATCACATGTGCTTATCTGCCATCCATATCTATTCTCGGTTGAAGTGTTCTGCCCAATTTTCTAATCAAGTTTTCTTCTTGGGCTGGCCCGGTGCCGTGGTGGTTAAGTTCACATGCTCCGCTTTGGCGGCCCTGGGTTCGTCGGTTTGGATCCCGGGTGTGGACCTATGCACCACTTATCAAGCCGTGCTGTGGCGGCATCCCATATACAAAATAGAGGAAGATGGTCACAGATGGTAGCTCAGAGCCAATCTTCCTCACCAAAAAAAAAAAAATGTCTTCTTATTGAGTTGCAAGAGTTCTTTATATTTTCTGGATACAAATCTTTTATCAGAGATATGTCTTGCAAATATTTTCTCCCAATCTGTGGCTTTTCATTCTCTTTTGAAGCACAAAAGATTCTTATTATTTTTTTGTGTATGTGAGGAAGATCAGCCCTGAGCTAACATCTGCCAATCCTCCTCTTTTCCCTGAGGAAGACTGGTCCTGGGCTAACATCCATGACCATCTTCCTCCACTTTATATGGGACGCCGCCACAGCATGGCTTGACAAGCCGCTCGTCAGTGCGCACCCGGGATCATCTGAGCCCCCGGGCCGCCGCATCGGAGCGTGAGCACTTAACCCCTATGCCACTGGGCCGGCCCCAAAAGATTCTAATTTTGATGAGGTCCAATTTATTATTTTTTAAAAACTTTATGGTTTGTGCTTTTTGCATCTTATGTAAAAAATCTTTGCTTAACTCAAGGACACAAAAATTTTCCCCTGTGTTTTATTCTAGAAGTTTTATACTTATAGCTCTTACATTTAGGTCTACGAGCTGTTTCTAGTTAATAGTTATTAATATTAGCGAGTTACTCTAGTTGATACATGTAGATAGTGCGAGGTAAGGTCTGGGGTCTTTATTTACTGTGGATGTCTAGTTATTTCAGTATCTGTTGTTGGAATGACTGTCTTCTCTCTCTACCTCTCAAAGGTAACTGTTGGGTTACCTTTGCACTGTTGTTGAAAACCCGTTGCCGTGAATGTAAGGATTAATTTCTGGACTCCAGCGTCATGCTTTGATTTATACATCTGTCTTTAAGCCAACACCACGCTGTCTTGGCTGCTGGAGCTTTATCATAAAACTTGAAATGAAATCAGGTGGTGAGTTCTTATGTTCTTCTTCAGCATTGTCTGGGATTTCCTCGGTCCTTTGCATCTCTTTACAAATTTTAGAATCGGCTTATCAATTTCTAAAACAACAACAAAAAAGCGGGCTGTGGTTTTGCTTGACATCGTGTTGAATCTACGGATCAATTTGGGAAGAACTGATATCCTAACAATACTGAGTCTCAGAGCCCGTGAACATGGTACAACTCTCCACTTAGGACTTTTTCAGTCTCTCAGTGGTATCTTATAGTTTTCTGTGCACAGGTTTCACTCATATTTTGTTAAATTTACCTCTGTCTCTCACAGTTTTTGATTCTATTTGTAAATGGCATTTGTTTTTATAATTTCCATTCCTGATTGTGTACTGTTGGGACACGGCAGCAGGATTTCCGTACTTGGGCTTTGTATCTTGTGACTTTGCTAGGCTCACTTGTTAGCTTTGGTAGGGTTTGGTAGCTTAGGATTTTCTACAGACAATAATGTCATCTGAGAATCAAGATCATTTTAATTTTTCCTTCCCAATCATATAAAAGTATAAAGTATAAGTTTTACTTTTTTTCCTTGCCTTATTACATTGGCTAGAGTCTCTAGCACAGAATCGAAATAAAGTGGTGATGGTGGGCATTTCTGCCTCATTCCCACTCAGTCTTTCACCACCAAGTGTGATGTCACCATGGGGCTTGTAGATTCCCTTTATTAGGTTGAAGGAGCGCCTTTCAGTCCTAGTTTACCAAGGTGTTATTTTTTAATCATGAATGGGTGTTGAATTTTGTCAAATGTTTTTTTTTTTTCTTTGCTTCTGTTGAAATGATCGTGTGGCTTTTCTGTTTCAGTTTGCTAACATGGTGAATTTCATCAATCAATCCTGAAATGTTAAACTCACTTTACACTCCTGGAATAAGCCCTGCTTGGTCATATGCATCCTTCTTTTTATACAATGCTGGCATCGATATGCTAACATTCTGTTAAGGATTTCTGTGTCTGGGCTCATGAGGGATACTGGACTTCAGCTTCTGTTTCTGGCTGTGTGCTTGTCTGGATTTGGTACCAGCATTATGATGGGGAGATGAGGCACTCTGTCGTGAATGTGTTGAGTTTGAGAATTTGTGCAACAGAGACAAGGAGACGTGCAGGAGGGAGCTGGCCCCCTGGCCCTGGAGCCAGGGCGAGGCTGGCAATGGTGATTCCGGAACGGGTGAGAGTGAGTGGACACAGTCACCTGGAGGACATGGAGAGGCAGGTAGAGGGGTCTCTCACGGACCCCTGAGAAATGTCAATGGGTACAGGCTGCACTGACATGGAGAAGTCTGAGAAGTGGCCAGAGAGGGAAGAAAAGACCCCAGGAGCCCAGGGGTGGGGTGGGAGTGGGGCAGTGGGAGTCTCGAGAGCCAAGAGTTTTAGCCCAGCAACATCCAGATGAGAACAGTCAAGAGGGCTGAACACTGCCGAGGGCACAAGAGAGATGACAAGTCCTGCAGGCTGGGGAGGCCCCAGTGACGGTGGTGGGCACCCTTCCAGCAGAGTGAGGGTGGAGGCCATGTCCCCAGCAAGTGCCCCTCCTCCACGCACCTGGGCCGGCCACCTCTCCTCAGCCTGGCAATGGCCCTCACCCTCTTTTGTGTACCCTCCACTGGAGACTCCCGGTCTGCCTCCAGCGAGACCTCACTGCTGGAAAATTTCTCTAGTCCAAGGTCCCAAAAGCTCCTTAAATCCATCTACTCCCCCGCTCCAGCCTGGAGCTGAGCCTCTGTCTGCAGTGGTCCGTTTCATGCTGGGCCCCACACGGATAGGGCCTAACGGGCCTCGAGCAGCTTTTGAGGCCCCTGCACATAAAGACCCATTATCCACAGCCTTTAACGAAGTGAGTGGCAAGCAAGGGGCAGGAGGGACATGCAAGGGCGAGGGGGGCAGACAGTTGTTTCGAGGGCTGTCTCCTTCCTGAGCGGAGAAAGGGGAGAAGGAAATGCGGTCAGGCCCTCCCGGGGCGTTTCCTGAGTGCGCACGGCCCGCCCCAGGGCAGCAGGGCGGGGGGCATCCTGACGGGAGTGAGGGCCGTGCAGCCGGAGCCGCAGCGCAGAACCCGCAGGTGAGACCTGGCTCCGGGAGCTCGGCAGACTGGCCGCGTGCAGGGGCGCAGGGGCTCGTCGCGGGGTCCGGGCTCCTGCGGGCCGCACCTGTCCGGTCCCCGCCTCGCAGCCCCAGCCGGAGGAGCTCTGGGCCTCTGCCCCTCGGCAGACGCCCGCGTGGAGCCGCCCACTCCCCGGGGTGGGCCTCCGGGGGAACGCCATGACCGCCCTGACCCCGCTGTGGACACACCCGGACACAGGGCGGAGGAGGCCAGCGCCCCGCACGGCCCAGGGCCGCAAGGTCACGGCCCAGCCACGCGCCCGCAGCGCTGCCGCCCGGGGAAGCGGACACTCCTTCCGACCGCAGGGGTCAAGGCCGGCGGGGCGGGCGAGGCGGGGCCGGGGCCGCAGACTGCCCACCCCCGATACCGCAGCCCCGCTGCCCGCCCGACCCCGCCCCGGCCCCTCCCGGCCTCGCCCCGACCCCGCCCAAACCCCATCTGACCTTGCCAGACCACGGCGCGCCCCCGCCCGCCCCCGCCCAGACCCCATCTGACCTCGCCCGAACCCACCCGGTCTCTCCCGGCCTCGCCTCGACCTCGCCCCGACCCCGCCCCGACGCCCTGCGACCCCGCCTCGACCCCGCCGCGACACCATCCAGCCTAGCCCGACCACGCCCCGACCCCGCCCGGCCTCGCCTTCCCGAGTCCGGCTCCCCCCCGCCACCGCCCCCAGCGCTCACCTCTAGGGCGGGGCGGCGGGCGCGGACGCCGCTGATTGGTCGGTGCCGCTGATTGGCTGGCGCGGGAGCCACTCGCTGCCGCCGCTGCAGTCGGTTGCGCTCGTTCCGACTCGACTAGACTCGGCTCGTCTCGGCTACGCTCGTTCGGGCTCGGCTCGGCTCGGCTCGGCTCGAGTCAGCTCAGCAGCTCGGCTCGGCTCGGCTCGGCTGCGCGGCCGCGGGCGGACGGGCGGCGTGCGCGGGGGGCGCGGGGCGCGGGCCTCGGCGGCGGCGGCGGAAGCCTGGTCCCCCGCCCGCCGGTCGTCTCCAGAGGCGGAGGCAGCGCCGCGGGCCGGGCCGCACGAGCGGAGCGGGCGCGGGGGGCGGCGGCGCGGGGGAGGCGCGGGGGGCGCGGAGCCCGGAGCCGCCGACCCGGCCCAGCGGCGGACGGACAGACGGACGGACGCGGACGCGCGGCTCCTCCCTGCCGCCGCCGCCCGCCGGGGCGCCCACCCTGCCGGCGCGGCCAGGAGCGATGACATCGACGGGGAAGGACGGCGGGGCGCAGCACGCTCAGTATGTGGGGCCCTACCGGCTGGAGAAGACGCTGGGCAAGGGGCAGACAGGTGCGCGGCCGGGCGCGGGGACACGGGGACACCGGGGGGGCCGGGGCGCGGGGAGCCGGGGGAGCCGCGAGGCCGGGGCGCAGGGCAGGGCCGGGGCGCACGCGCCGCCGGGAGGCCGTGCCGCCGGCGCCGGGCAGGCAGGGGGCGCTGCCCCAGAGGGCTGCGGGCCCGGCAGCGGCTCCGGCCGGCGGCGCGAACAATGGGCGGCCGGGGCCGGGTCCCGTCGCGGAGCCCCCAGGCCGCGCGGCGGCGGTCGCCGGGCGCGGCCCAAGGACACGGGCGCGGACGGGGGCGCACTGCCCGGCCCGGCCAGCGCCCCTCGGCCCCGGTGCAGGTGCATTGTGCGCCCGAGCGCCCAGCCCATTGTGCCGCGGAGGAGGGGGCTGAGCGGCGCCCATCTGCCGTCTGCCGCGGCCGCGCTAATAGGCGTGCTGCCCGAGCAGCTGCGTCCCGGGCCGCGCGCCCCCGCCGCGACCCCCAGCTCCGGGCGGCTGGCGTGCAGGGAGGCCGCCGTGCCGGTCTGCGGGCCCCCCAGGCCACCCTGCCCAGGCCGGGACCTCCCTCCGCCGTGGGAGTGGGAGAGCGGCCGGGCCACTCGGAGGGCTGGACAGCGCCTTTCTCTCCTCCCGGCCTATGCTCGGCACGTCTGCGACATTGCGCTCCCCCGGGGGAGGGAGAGGGAGGCTGGTGCTGGGCCCGACCGCGGATCCCGGGCCGCGGCGGCTCCCAGGCCGTGGATCCCAGACCGGCCTACGGGAGGGGGGGGGGGCTTCCCGGCTGATCCTGGCTGTCTTTCCGGTGATCAGGTTAGGTCCCAGCCCAGTGGCCAGTCCCCTCATCTGGCCGGCCAGGCGTTCACAGAGTGGCTTTGTGGGAGGCTGGGCTCAGCCATTTTCTTTCTTCTCCCAGGATGGGCCTCTCCTGGCAGCCCAGAGGTCCGATTGGCACTGACTGCTTCTCCCTGACTCTCTGGGAAGTTCCTTAGACCTGGGGCGGGCAGGGGAGCCGAGGAAGGGAGAAGGAGGGTGCGGCAGGGCTGGGCACACCCGGCTGGTGCAGGGTGGAGGCTTAGGAGGGAGCCACTCTGGCCAGGGATGCTGCAGCCCTCCCCAAACCCCTCCAGGGTGGCCCGGAGGTGGAGCTGGAGGTGGTGTTTGGGAGGAAAGTGGGCCAGGCCCCGGGCTCTTCGGGGAGGGCAGTGGCTGTGATGTTACTAAGGCAGAGCACACGAAGGTTCTGTGGTGGGGGGCTGCCCCCTCTCACCCTGGGCAGACAGCCCGGTGCCAACTGCTGAGGCACCGAGGGGCCCCTGGCAGTAGCGCGGTGCTGTTGGGAGTGGGGGTGGCATGGCCCTAGGTTCGAGGAGGAGACGGCAGACAGCTGGTGTTCAACTGAGTTCAAAATACGCATGTGTCCTGGGAGGAACAACTGTAGTTGGTGAATCCCTGGAGGGGGAGGGGCTTGGGGCAGCAGAATGCGGGAGGCAGTGAAATAATCTAATTATCATCCCAATAAAATGTTATTATAAGGAAACGTCAGTGTGTAAGTGATGACAGCAATGAATTATCTGCCTGCCGTGCGCCGGCCTCCGTGGGTAGGGGCTGGTTTCCATCCCGTTCATGGAGTTATACTGTCGTACAGTTAATTACAGGAGGTTTCCACTGTAATTAACAGTAATGAATAAAAAGGATGTGCCGTGTGTGTGTCAACAGCTCACTACAGCTCCGAGTGCACACAGACCAGCAGCCGCTCTCCTCCAGCCCCCCTCCCCTTTGAGTGGAACTGGCTCTTGGTCTAGTTGGGGCCCCCTCCCCGAGGGTCTGTCCTCCTGTGTTCCTTCTGGCCTCACTGAGTGCTTCAAGCTGCCATGCGAGATTCTGAAGGTTACCATGGTCAGAGCACCTGCTTCCCAGGAAGGCTGGAGAGGAGACTGTCCTGTTGGTGCCTGTCTCTCAGTCCCTTCTGTGGAAGGGTAGTCTGGAGTTTGGTGGACATGGGGCCTCTGGGTGCGCCGGGCCTGGCCACTCTGTTTGCTGGCAAGTCTTCGGCACCAAGTGCCAAGACAGTTGCAATTTCCCAGGCCTGTCCTTTTGCTCCAGAGATAAAACGTCTGACCTTATCTGGGGGCCAGGCTTTCTGCCAGGAGACCTCAGTGGAAGAATGTGCAGCTGAACTTCCGTGTGCACCTCCCTCTCCGGATAGTCCGATCCCGCTGGTGAGCCCGGGGCGTGGTGGGGCCACACAGTTGGCACCTTAACTCCAGCCTAGCTGTCCTTGTCTCTTGGGCGACAGTTCACCTCTGTCCTTCTTCGCTTGTGACCTGCCCGCGTCCTGTGAAGTGGGAACTGCAGTTGAGAGGGAGACGTCTGGATGGCTGTGAGCTGGGTGGCTGCAGGTGGGCCCTTAGCCCATCTGACTCAGGCATCCTGGCCGATCTGGCCCAAGCCAGGGCCTGTGGAAGGTGGGCCCACTGCTCTGCCCCGAAACGCTGCTTTGGGGAATCAGATGTGGAGTGGGGGGTGCCACCAGGTGTGGAGTGCAGGTGTGGGCAGAGCCGGCTGGCCACCTCTCTGTTGGCTGGCAGCGTCCGGGTTACACTTTCTACTGCATCTTTTCAGTGGCCGGTGGTACTGTTTTGCTTGTCTGGCTTTGTCAGGCTCGGCGAGCGGATTTTGCCTCTCACGTTGGTGTTGGACCTCCTCATCGGGGCCAGCATGGCTGTGGTCGCACGGTCATCTCGCTTCTTCCCGGGCGTCTCCTCTGTGCAGCTGTCCTCGATGGCCCGGTGTCACCTCTGCAGGCAGCCCCGGGGAGGCCTCCGCCCCAGCCCTGCGTGGTTTCTGGTCGAGGGATGGGGCCTTCAGGGTCTGGTGGGGGGCAGGTGTCACCGTGCAGGGTGGAGTCCACTGCCAAGGCTCTGCCTGGCCTCCCCCAATCTGGGAAAGGCTTCTTCAGTGGGGGTGGGGTCACCCCCAGAGGGTCCAGGCAGGGCCTGGGCAGGTCCAGGAGGGATGTTGCCTAGGCCGTGTGGCCTTCATCCCTCCAGCCCCATTAGGAAACAGCAGGGCACGGCCCTGCCCAGACCAGAGCACAGCAAACCTGGGTGGGGCTCAGCTCCCGTAGGCCAGGAGGACTTCCAGGGGCGAGGAGGAGGACCACAGCCTCTGTGAGCTGTTCTCGGAGCCGGGGTCCACAGTAGAATGTGGAGTCTACCCTGGGAAACCCATCTCCGGTGGGTGGGAGATGAGGGGAGGTCGGGGGGCAAGGCTTTCAGGTGAGGGGTCAGTCAAGCTAAAGAGAGAAGATAGGAGTGAGGGGGCCACCCTGCAGCCCATCTTGCTTGGCTCGCAGGCTGGGGGGTGGGCCGGGGGAAGAACCTGAGCTGCTAGGCCGAGGGAGCTGGGATGTCCCCTCCATGCTCTCAAGGGACCTTTAGGAGAATTAATGTGGGGTGCTGGTGGCAGGCAGTGTGGAGAGGAGGCCTGGAGTAGGAGGAGCTGGTGAAGATGGGACAGGTGAGAGAGGGTGAGACAGGTGAGCTTGGAGGAGAGACAGGTGAGAGAGGAAGAGATGGGTGAGAAGAGAGAGAGATAGGTGATGGGGGAAGACAGGTGAGAGAGGGCGAGACAGGTGAGCGGGACGGAGAGTCTGGCAGACGCTGGGGTGACCCACGCCCAGGTCAGAGCAGGATAGGGAGGCAGAGCCAGCGGCAGAGGTGGGAGGGGAGGGACCTGGGGGACGAAGCGGGTTTTAGAAGATTGAGTGGAAGAAGGGAGCTTGTGGGCCAGCAGTGGCTGCAGCGTGGTGGCCCTGGGGGTGGGGCGGGGGCTGGTGGAGGAGCCGCTGGGGGTACCCGAGGAGGGGAGGAGGAGTGAGCCTGCCTGCGTGGGCAGAGGGGCTGGGCTGGGGTGCACTGGCAAAGGTGGACAGAGTAGGGTGGCTGCCGTGTGCTGCCTGCCTGTCTGACGGTCGCGTTGCCCCTTGCTGTGAGTCCAGAGCCTCCCCACTCTGTGCAGCAGGCTGCCTGCGTCTGTCTAACCCATTTTACAGGCCAGGAAACAGGCTCAGAACTCACAGGTATGGTCAAGGGTGGCAGCTCGTGGGGACGGAAGGAGAGCCCACAGTCCGCTCCCTGCACGGGGGGCTTGGTTCAAAAGTTCCAGGATCCTATTCTCAGTCAGCTGTAGGCAGAGCTCCTGTCTCCCCGACCCCCGCCGAGTGGTTGGAAAGGCCTGTGAGGTGTCGCTTGGCCCCCCACCCCACAGATGCCACTCCAGCCCTCCTGCACAGACCCCCCTCAGGAAACCTCCCTGCCCAGGCTGAGAGTGGCTCCAGTTGGCTGCCCCTGGCGATGCCAGGCAGCTCTGCATAGAGGTTCCTAGTTGATGGGGCCACGCCCTGAAGGTCAGGAAGTTTCTCACAGGTAGGGATGGGCAGGTCCAGGGGGTGGGCAGAGCCCTTGGACCCCGGTCCCAGAGTCCCCTGCCCACCGTGACCTGCCAAGGCTCTGAGCACCTCTGAGTTTTTGCAGGTCCTGCCTGCCTCACCACTGGCGGCAGCGACAGGCTCTGAGGGCCTGTGGGATCCATCTGCCCCCAGAAGGACAGGCCCGGTGCAAGACTCTGAGGGCCCGTGGGAGCCGTCTGTCCTGGGAGGGGAGGCCCGGCAGAGGGCTCAGTTGGGCTGAAGCATGAGGGGAGAAGTGCTCTTTGCAGAACCGGGTGCTGCCCGGCCGTGGCTCTGGCTCTGGCTCTGTCTACACTGTGGGTTTTCTGCAGGAAGCATTGAGGCCCGGTGGCCCCCCACCGCCAGGTTTCCCAGCCTCATGCAGGAACAGCAAGTCATCTGTGGTTTGGCCTCTGCCCCCCATGTCCAGGGCACAGAGTTGTCTCCAGAACCATTTGGGGATGGGGTGCTCCCGGCTGCATGTGCAGAGGCAGAGGCAGAGCCAGACGGGGTCTCACTTTCCACAAGAAGCTTGGCCCACACTGGCCACGGCCCCCAGGCTCTGAGGGGACTGTTTCCAGCAGAACCTCACACAGCTCTGGGGGTGAAAGCTGCGGGACAGCCAGCCACCCTGGACTGTGCTTGGGGCGGAGGAGCAGAGGGGCCACGGGGTCTGAGGGGCCTCAGGTCCCACCCCATCCCTGGCCTGCCTAAGGGTGGCCAGGCGTGTCCCAGTCCCCGCTGGAGGCTGATGGGCTTGCCCGTGCGCGTGGGGTCGTATGTGGACTGGGCCTCCGGGGCTGGCTCCCTGTGCTCCCTCCGCCTCCCACCTCTCCCCAACCAGCCATCTCAGGACTGCAGGAGCGGGGGAGGGCGGTGCCGCAGGACAGCAGGGTCCCCTGCTGCCCTACCAGCAGCTAGCCAGCACTGGCCGGGGCCTGCTCCTGGACGTGGGCCCGGGCGCGCGTGCCCCTTCCCGCCTCTCTGCACCTTTCTCTGGTGATTTCTTCTCCTGGTTTTCGCCCCCGGTGTTTGTCTGTGGGGCGACCCCTGGGCCTGAAAATGTGAGAGGAGGTGAAGAGGGAGGGAGAGGGGTGGATGGGAGAGGGGGACGAGAAGGAGGGAAGGACGTCGGAGGCAGGTGTGGGTCAGACGGCAGCACCGTCCACATCCTCTGCCTGAGCATGAGCCCGGCGCTGTGCTTGGCAGGGTCTGTGTGCCTGGAGCAGGCAGGTCCTCCCGCGGCCGAGGCCGGACGCTGAGGACGGCCCGAGTCTGCCGTGCTGCCCGCATCTGTGGACGCTGTTGGAGGGTCCACGGCTGGCGCTCTCCAGGAGCAGTTAGGGCCCTTCCAGGTCACCTGGTGCTCTGGTTTGGAGAGCACCTGTGCCTTCGAGGCCACCGGACACAGAACTAGCTTCTTTGGGGATTGGGGAGGGTCAGGCTGCTCTGGAGTCCGCCCCGCAGCCGGGTGGCCGCGCCCAGAGAGGAGTGGCCAAGCACTGTGTCCATGGGCCACCCACACCCACTGCTGTGGGGCTGTGCCCGCAGCTCCCAGACTCCGGGGGCCCTCCCAGCCAACGTCCGCCTGTGGTGGACATGTCCCGCAGTCTGGGGCTCCTTGGAAGAGAGGACGCTTGCACTCCCTGGGGACCTAAAGGGATGCCACATGCATCTCCAGCCCTTGTGGCGGGAGAGGGGCCCGGCTGCCCGCCTGTGGCCCCGTGTACTCCCCACGCAGGCTTGCCTGTCCGGCTGCACTGCCAGGGCCCATAGCCATCACCACTAATGGGGTGGTTCTATGCCACTGGTCCTGGAGCCTCAGCCCAGGAACAGCCCACTGGGGCTCTCGTGCTGAGTAGCTGAGGGATTTGAGCCTCAGGCCCCTATCTGTAGGGCAGAGTTTCCCCCAGCTTCTGTGAGGCTCTGACGGCTGGGAACAATCTGGGGGCAGGTCTGCATGGGGTCCGGAGAGGACAGCAGTCCGGCATCTGTCAGGCTGTCAGGCGCATCTGGGGTCTCAGGGGAGGAGAGGGACGCCTCGCTCCTTGGGGCGAGGATTCTGCAGGAAGCACTCTCGGACGTGGGGAGCTCACGTCTCCTGATGGCTACTCTGATGGAGCCCGCCCCAGTGCCAGGCCTGGTCAGCCCTGCAGTCACCTGGGGGCTGGCTGATGTGTCCAGGCCACATAGTACTGGATGGCAGGCCCAGGGAGGGCTTCCATGAGCCTAGTGCAAAGCCCCGGGTCCTGGCCAGGGATGGCCGAGCTGCCCCCAGGTCCATCTGAGGCCTTGCCCCAGGGGTGCTGGCCGGCCGAGCAGGGCTGCCCCAGGCCAGCTGCCTTGGACTCTGGACAGATGGAGGCACGGCCGGGGCAGAGGCCACAGGGACAAAGCAGGGATTGTGTGGGGCCCTGAGAGGCAGCCCGGGCCTTGTTCTGCAGTCTCTGAGGGGCCAGTGTTCTGGAGGCGGGCAGCTGGGAGCCCCGCAGGACAGCGCTCTGCAAATCAGCCCCCTGCAGGACGGTGCTCCTCAGGTGCAGCTCAAGGTAACAGTCCTTTTCTTCCTGCGTGTCCCGCGTTCCTCCCTCAGGGCCCAGGAGGCAGCGCCTCTGGGTGGATAGCAAAGGTCTTGAAGGTCAATGCGTGTAGACCGCTGCATGGCGTCCTGGGGACACCCACGCTGGCGGGGGGCCCAGCCTGTGAGGACAGAGGCCTCTCCAGGCGGCTGCTGCATCCTCATCTGTGCAGAGGCCTGGGGCTGGCTGCCCCTGCCCGCGGGCCTGGCCGAGGGTGAACTGAAGATTCCGGGGCCTTGTGGTTCTGGGCTGGTGTGGGGAGGGCCCCTGGGAGCAGGGCTCATAGCCTCTGTGGTGATGGAAGTGCCCCAGGGCACCCACGACATTGCCGCCCAGTCTGGGATCAGGCTGCGCCCGGGGGGTCCTGGAGGGCAGGGCTGGCGTTCCTGGCCCCAGGGAAGAGGTGGGAGGGCAGCCTGGCCGGCTGCCTGTGTGGCCTCAGTGCCGTAGCTGGGGGCTGCGGACATGTCAGGCTGCTGCTCCATTTAAGTGCCGTGGGCAGTTTGCGGTGGCAGTGGGAGGCTGCCCGGCCAGGAATGTGGCATCAGTGAGGGGTGGCTTGGCCGGCGTGCCCCGGGGGACTCCAGAGTTGCTGGACAGCCACTGGCTTGGGCCAAGGACCAGGATGGGAGGAGGCTGGGGAGGCAGGGCCTGGTGGGCCTTATGCCTGGGAATCTGACAGGTCCGTCCCCGTGACCGGCTTTGACCTGGACTGCAGGTCACAAGGCCAGAGTAAGGGTGATGCTGGGGATGCTGCCTGGGCTGGCCTGGTTGGGGGCTTACCTGGCTGGCTGGTTCCCTGGGCAGGAGACCTCTCACATGGGCCCGAGCTGAAACAGGAAAGGCGCTGGCTGTAGGTGGCCACTGGGCAGGGGGCGGCCGGGTACTTGTGGCACTCGTCCCGTCTGAGACATGGGGTTCAGCTTCCTTGGGTGGTGACACTTGCCCCAAGCTGGAGGCCGGGGCACAGGTGGGCAGGACAGTCCCAGGTCTGCAGAGGCCAGTGAAGCCCCCTCCCTGGTTGGGAGCCGCAGGCTCCGCTGGTCCCTCTCCCTGACCCCCTCCGCCCGTCCGGCTGAGGGCCTGGGCTGTGGCCTGGGCGGCCACGTTGGGCAGGTTTCCTTCCTGAAAGGTAAGGGGCTGGCGCTTGGCAGGTGTGCACAGGGGTGCGGGGAGCCCCAGGGTGCGAGCGTGGCCCTGACGCCTGTGGTGAGGGGCCTGGGGCTGTCCAGCCCCCTGCTCTGCAGTGCGTGTGGCTGGGTGTGTGTGAGGGGCTCAGCGTACCCTCAGTCAGCCCCACGCAGTCAGGAGGGAGCTGAGCAGGCCGCCCCGTCCAGGCCTGCTCTGACCACCTCTCAGGAGTCAGCAAGAGGGTGCAGAGCATTTGTGACTGGCCAGGGCCTCTAGGGTCAGCCTGTGTGCAGAGCCCCCTGAGGCAGGGCCCCCATGGGGTGTTTGGTAAAGAGCCCAGAGTGCTGTCAGATAGTCACGTGTCTCCATGCCTCAGTTTCCCTATTTTGGCTCTGGTGTGATGGGTGAGCCCACGAGGGACAGTGCTTGTTGGGGCTGAGCAAGGGGCCTGGCGTGGCTGCTGTGGCCAGGGTCACCCTCGGGCTGTGTGTGGGCCAAGGTGCCTGAGAGTGGGCTGGGCCTGCGCCCAGCCTGCTCTGGGGAGGAGCCGTGGGGAGGAGGGAGGACAGATGGCTGTCGTGTGTGCTTACCCCCTCGGCAGGGGATTTCGTGGGGCTCTTGTTTGGGGGCGGCAAGCGGGGAGAGCAGATGGGGATTGTGAAGCCAGGCCGAGCCAGCTGTGCTGGGCCAAGGGGTTCTGGGGGGCACAGTCCTGGGGCCCCTGGTGGGTCCCAGACTGGTGGCTGCCCCACCCTGCAAACTCTGGGCTGGGGAGGGGTTCGTCCTGTCCCTTCCCTCTGCACACGGTGCCACAGTGCCCTGGATGCGGCCCTGCTCTGCCCAGGTCCCCGTGGGCTGGCCTCTTCCACCCAGCCTGCTGCCGTCTGGCCAGCGGCTTTCTTTGTCCCGAGGCCCACCAGAGGTGGCCGTGTTGGCTCCTGGGACTGCACTTGGGGCCATTGTGGGAACGGGCTTCTGGCTTTCATCTTCTACGGGCATCCTCAGACACCAAGTGGAGAGAAAAGCGCCCTGGGCCCCATGAGCCCACCCCAGCCTCAGCCACACAGCCCATTTCACTTCACTCCCTCAGGATCTGGAGGCAAACCCCAGACATCATTCACCTGGGTTCTGGGCCTGTCCCCGCTGGGGGCTGTTCCCGGGGCCCTCACCCTCCATGTCACCCCGGGGCCTGGGCGTCGGCCGTGGCAGGTCCGGTGGGCTTGGGGATCTGCATTCTGAGTCTCCAGTGAGGCTGACGTTCGCGGGACCCCACTTGGAGAGAGAACCGCGTGTGATTGTGACCTGTCCCATGCCTCATTCCGACCCCCAACCTCAGTGTGATGGTGGTGTGGGCACGGTTCTTCAGTCCATGGATCCTCATTGGTTGGTGCTGGTACAGGACGGGGCACAGCAAAATACAGACCTGGCCCTGCCTGGGGGCAGTGGGTCTGCCCAGTCTGGAAGCTTCCCCGCATGTCGCGCTCACAGGGGACCATCAGGAGCTGGAATGGGGGCCAGGCAGCGTGAGACCCCTGCACTGTCCACCCAGGAGAGACCCTCGCTGGTCCACGCCAGCAGCCTGCTGCCCCCCTGCAGCCTGAGGCCACCCCTCCCTGAGTCTCCAAGCTCTCTGGTGGTGCCCCCATCTCTGTGGCACCCTCCTGGGGGCCGCATTTGGGGGTGAGGCTAGGGCAGCTTGCTGGCCACACCCTGACCCAGAGGCCATCAGGACTAGGAGAGACCCGCCCTGTGCCCTGTTCCTGAGGTGGGGGACCGAGGGGCCTGAGTTCGTCCTCCAGCTGGGGCTGGGCCCTTTCCCTGGGAAGGCCAGCGGCCTGTGGGCAGGGAGCTGTCCAGCGTGGCCGTGCTGAAGTCTGCAGCTGCCGCTCCCCGCTCCCCGCGTTAGCAGTTACTCTCCAGCCTCTGTTGTGGCTGGGCGGGCCCGTGGGAAGGTCTAGGGGGTCTTTGGCAAGTTCCTGCACCAGTCTCCCGGCTATGGGACTTGGGTTCTGTGCCAGCGAGGGGCGGGAGGTGGAGGCTGCCTGGTGCAACAAACTCCGTGGCGGCTTGAGTCCCCAGCCCTGGCTGGTGGGCTCCCAGGAGAGACCCCGGCCCCCAGTCCCCCTCGGCAGAAGGAGCTGGTGGCCAGTTGTCCTGGGGCTGCCACTGCCTCACTGGGGGTGAAGGGAGGGCCAGGGCCCCACAGAGCTGCGAGCGTGAGTGCCTCCCGCCCTCCAAGGCTGCTGGTACCAGGGAGCCTTCTCTGGCTCTGGGGGTGATCCGAGGAGACTTCCCAGGGCAGCCCCTGGCATCGTTCTGACGCTTGACTAGTGTCTCTGAGGTGACAGGAGCTGCTGCAGGAAACCCTCCTGTCCGGGCTCCCTCGGGCATGCCCACTGCCCTGGGTGTGGGTGCCCCCTGGGTGTGGGTGCCCCCCGGGTGTGGGTGCCCTCCAGGTGTGGGTGCTCACCCCTGGGTGTGGGTACCCCCCTGGTGAGGGTGCCCCCCGGGTGTGGGTACCATTGGGGGCACAGAGCAGCCTGGGAGGCCTTGGCAACCTGGCCCCGTGCTCTGGAGGCTGTGGGTGCCCTGCATTGTGAGGGCTCCCTGGGGAGGGGCAGGCACACTGTAAAGGGTCTGGTCCACACCAGCCAGTGTGTCTCCTGCCTCACTCCTGGGTCCCCTTTGTTTTGGGGGACCTGTGGCCCCAGGTAGATGAAAAGCAGGAGTTCCTGCAGAATGCTGGGACATCAGTGGGGGGCCTTGGGGGGGCCGAGGGGGGAGTCCAGCAGTGGGCCGGACTCTGGGCCATCCCCTCTGAGTTAGAGGTCTGCTTGCCTGAGCCTACATCTCAGGGGACAGAGATGTGATGGGAGTGACGGTGCTGGGTGCTACCCTTCTGTCCCCACCGTGGAGGCCCTCATACACACAGGGAGGGTCCTCTGGAGCCTCAGAGTCTGCACCTACAGCACCCTCCTTGGGCCTGGGTGTTGGAGGGAATTGGGCCTGGACTCGGAAAGCCAGGCTCCCAGCCCCCATGCCCACCAAACCCTCCCACCCAAAACCACCATCCTAGGCTAATTGGGGGAGGCCGAGGGGGCAGTGACTGGACCGTTTGGAAGGAACGAGGCCTCAGGGTAGAGGAGGGAATGTGTCCTGTTGCTGGGGGGCTGCTGGGCTGGTGGAGAGCAAGGGTTAGATGCTGGTTTATCTCTAGATTGGAGGTTTGCTGACTCTAAACCCCAAATCCCAAGGGATTTATAACTAATCATAAAGTGTCACAGATGGGGCACCCTCCAACAGATGCTGCGGGGCGACGGACGTGGGCTGCATCGGCCTGGGTGGCAGGACGGTCGCGTCGGGGGCTTGGCGGGGGTCTGCGGGGCAGTCCAGTCAGATTCACTTCTAGCTTTGCTGCTGGCCCCGTGGGGGTATGCCGCGTCCTCGGCGTCCCCAGAGAGCTCGGCTGCTGTCCTCGGTGCCGCCCCACGGAGGCGAGGACAGGCCCACGTCCATGGCCTCCCCCCCGGGTCCCTCCACCTGTGGGGCGCCCAGACCCACGTTCCACAGCTTACCTTTGGGGTCAGCCAGCCATGGCACCTCTGACATCCGGGGCCCTCTGTTGTGCCGCCCCCTCCACATACACACCCTCCTCTGGCGTCCGTGCTGCCCTGGTGTCTGCAGGAGGGGGATGTGGAGCTCAGTTGGGTCACTTGGGGTCGGTGGTTGTCCCCACACCCAGAGACCCAGAGAGGTGGCCACTTCCTACCACAGGCTACACTGTCCCTTGTCCATGGGTCACCATGAGGACCACTTCTCTGCCAGGGTAACACTGGTGATGCCCCCAGCAGAGCTGGGGCAGATGGCCAGCAGGGGAGTCAGACTGAAGGCCATGTCTGGGTGAGGGCCTGGGGGAGCAGGCCTGAGCCGGCCAGCGCTCTGGGCCTCTGGAGATGCTCAGGGCCTGTTGGGGACCTGGGGCCTGAGTCCTTGACCTCAGTGTCTCACTCTCTGTTCCTTCCACCAGGGCTGCAGCATCCCAAGTCACCCCTGTTGGGTGGCCTCTGGGTGACAGTCCCAAGTGACAGTCACACAGGGTCCTCCACAGCCTGAGGCCTGGCTGGTAGCCCCCTCCATGCTGCTGAGGGAGGTGCCGTCTCCTGGCCAGCGGACACCCAGGGCACCTCTGGGAAGCTGGCTGGCCTCTGTGTCGGCCACAGTCCTTACCTGGGCAGAGACCCAGTGGGCAGCCAGAGCCGGGGGAGGAGTCCCTGCCGGTCCAGGCTCGGTCCGGGGCTCCAGCTGCCCGCCCCACGCCCACTGCAGGAGCCCGTCACCGAGCCTCGGGGGAGAGCCCGCGTGTCCCTCAGCAGGGCTGCAAGGTGCAGCAGTGGACCTCTCTGCTTAGGGACATCCTCAGCGCTGTGTGGCTGGCCCCTCACTGGGCTCTGTGAGGGTCCACTGGGGGAGCCAGGCCCCCCGAGAGTGGCTGGTGGCCATGGGCGCGCTCCCCGGGCGCTGTCTCAGGGTCTGTGCGCTTTCTCACTGGGCCTTGGGAATTCTCCGCTTGGGCGAGTCCTGCTGTACCTGGGGTGCAGGCCAGCACCCATCCCCACCAGGGCACCTGCTCTCTTGGACACCATGTGGCCTCTACTCTGGCGGGACCAGCAGCCCCTGACACAGCGTGGGCGTGCAGGGCAGGGCCGGCAGCTCGGGGCAGGGGCAGGGCAGGTGTTGGTGGTGTTTGGGGAGCAGGGTGCCTCTCCTCCTCTTCTTGCCCAGGAGCCCTGGTGGGCTGGCAGGACGATATTGGGTTGTCTGGTGTGTGTGGCTTCGGGACAGGTGGCCTCCCGGTGGCATTTGGGTACGGGACTTCATAAACCAGGCCTGTGCCCAGCAGGCCAGCGCAGAGACTGACCTGCAGGTTTCCAGGTAGAAAGGAAATGTGTGCGTGTGCTGAGCGCCGGCCTGCAGTGGGTGCTGGAGGTGGGGAGGAGGCGCCTGGGACAGGTTCCACTGCCTGGCTCAGGGTGCTGGGGGCAGAGGCCCACGGGGTCAGGAGGTCAGGGCAGCAGCCCCGGGGACTCGAGCAGACCCGTGGGGCAGGGAGCAGCAGGCCCGAGGTTGTGTGTTGGCGGGCATGGCACATCGGGGGAGGAGCCTCTCTCGTTCTGGGACCTCGTGCCCATTCTCGCCAGCCGGGTGGCAGGGCCCTCAGCCCGGCCCCTCCGGCTGCAAGTCCAAGTACCAGCCCCGAGAAGGGAAGAGGTGGCAGAGGCGATGTCCTGCCCCGGCTCCGTGACTGTGGACAGTTCCGAGCGGGCTGGCGGGCCTCCTGGAAACAGTCAAGGAGCTCAGGGGTGACGCTGATGCGGGACGGGAGGATGGGGTGATGGCGTGGGCGGGTGGGTCTCTGCCTTTCTCCTCTCTCCCTTTGTCCTTCCGAGCAGGCTGCCCGCTGCCCGCTAAGCAGGTTCTATTATTACCCACACTGGAGATTATGTCCCAGGCGCCCTTCCGGGAGGCGCGGCTCTCCTGGCTCCTGACCCCAGCCAGGCTCTCCTCCTGCTTCCTGCCGGTGTCGCAGGCAGGGTGTGCGTCTGGGGAGCAGATCCGCTGAGGGCCCAAGCAGAGCCTAGGTTTGCCCCAGGGAGGTTGCCCCTGGCAGACGGGCTTGGGAGTAGCCCGGGCCTCGTCCACCCTGGACCTGGGCTCCAGGGCTGGCCAGGGCCAGGCAGGGAACGGCCCGCATGCGGGCACCCCGCCCTGTCCAGGACCCCTGAGCAGGGGAGCCAGCGGGCTGGTCTCTGGGGGGCGGAGGAGGGGAATCCGGGAGGAGGGCGTGACTCTGGCCCCAGCCCCCTGCCCCATGAGCTTTGGGGAGGTGGCACATGAGACCCTCCTAGTGGTTGGGGAAACCGAGTCAGCAGATAGTTTTTAAAATGTGGACCGTGTGTTTTTTCATGTGCTAAATCCAGATGTAACAGAGAGTGCAGAGTGGCCGCTGGCCCCTGCTCCCCGCAGCGACAGTCACAGTTTCTTGTGCTGTCCTCGCAGAAACCCCACATGTTGGGCAGGAGGTCCCGTCCGCAGACCAGAGAGGGCTTGCCACTCCGCGGTGGTCCCTCCACCCTCCTGTTTCTTCTCCCACTGCCCTCTGGGCCGGGGAGCCCATGTGGCCTCCAAAGCCAACCTGGGCAGCCTCCCAGGTGTGCCAGGCGAAGGGGCTGCTCGGGTGCCTGGTGGCCACAGGCGGGTGGCTGTGCCTCCCTCTGCTTGACCACAGGCTGGCCGGCAGACATGGGAGCCTCGGCTGCGTGTGGCTTCGCTGTGTCCTGTCAGGGGCTGGAGGCACAGCCAGGTGCTGGTGGAGCTGGGAAGCAGGCAGGGTTGGGGACGTTGGCCTCTGGCATCTGGTCACCTGCAGCTCCTGCTCCCCTCGTGGGGACTGTGGGGAGGCCCGGAGGCTTCTGGGAAGTATTTCCACACCTGGCTTAGCTTGCGAGGACTCTGGGTCTGGCTCCGTGCCTGAGGCCCCACGCCCAGCAGCTGTGTGTGGAAGGGGCTGCGCCTGCCCCCCAGAGAGGCGGCAGGTGTCTGTGTTGGTGTGTCTGTCTGTGCGTGATGACAGGCGGGGACTCCCTTGGGCTTCCCGGGGCAGCTGGGGTAGCGTCCTGACCTCGTCACCATGGCAACCCCATCGCTGTCCCTGGGGCCTGGCGGGGTGAGGCAGGAAGGAGCAAGGCTGCGGCTCTGCTGGGCAGGCGGGCGAGGGTCTGCGCTGCTGCTGGGGCCCCGCTGGGGCTTGGGCCACAGCCTGACCGCCTCTCCTGGTGAGCCCTCCTCCTCCCGCCAGGCACTTGGTCACTGACTGAATCGCTCTTGCTGGTCACCACTGCTTTGTCCCTCCATTGCCCACCCTGCCCCACAACCCCGCACGTCCCTCAGGGCTGGACGGCTGCTGGCCAGGGCGCTGCAGCCAGCGGTGCCTCCTCCAGTCACACGGGGCATCCCCCTGGAGTCCAGCCCCCTCGCACGTGGGGGCTCCTCGTGTGGCGGACCCTGCCCTTCGTCACAGTGGCCCCTGCGCTCGCACCCTCTCCACCTGCTCCCACAAGCCTCCCGACCCCTCCTCCTCCTGGGGCCCCTCAGGCCTGCCACCCTCCTCCCTGTCCCCGCTGGCGGGTGCTCGGCAGGCAACCCCAGCATCAGCCCCCAGTCCTGAGGCTTCTGAAACTAGGGCACCAGCTTAAAAAAGCAATTTGCCAGATTGAATTACTGAGTAGTTACTGGATTCACTCAAAACGTTTCATCGGGCACAGGAGTGGATAGAAAAGCCAGTTAATAAAAATCGCATGTGGTCATCTACCAGTGTTGGAGCTGGAGACGTGGGCCCCCTCACCCGCCCGCCCCCGAGAGGCTCAATCCCAGGAATGGTTTCCCAGCATGGAGAGGGCGGAGGTTCTGGGCAGGGAGGGCAGAAAGGGCAGCAGAGGGGTCGGGCTGGCTGTCGGCTGTCTCTTCACCCCATGCATCCCCAGAACTGACGGCTCCACAGCACTCGTGCTCCCAGACCAGGCTGCGGTCCCCTTGGGCATCCCGCCCACAGGGCTGCGGCCAGAGGAGCGTGGGCCCCACAGGCTGGAGGAGGTGGGCCCTCAAGTGCTGGCGCTCTCTCTCCCCTGCCCCTGCCCCTAGCAGAGGGGCTCCTGTGGCCCTGGAGTCTGGTGTCCACGTGTCTGGGGCTCCTGCCCTTAGGACATGGCGCTGACACAGTAGGTGGACGCCCCTTGGGGATGCTGGATGGGTGGGCGGGCTTCCCATGGCTGAGGGAGGCCCAGGTGCGCACTGCTGTATCTGGGGGATCCCGGGCCTGGAGGTGGCAATGGCCATGTCAAGGCTCTGGAAATTGGCCAGGGAACTGCAGCCGAGGGTGGAGTGTCCACTCTCCTGCCTGGCTTCAGGGTGGGCGGGCTGTTTGGGGGCTCCTTGTCCTGGTGGGGTCCATGCTGGGGTGGGAGGAAGTGGGGTATGGTAGGGGTAGGGGTTGAGGGGTGCCCTGTTGCATCATATCACACACCCTTGGTGACTGGCTGCCTCTGCGGTCACCATGGCAACCACCCCGCTGCTGAGGCTGGGCGCCCCTGACTGCCGAGGAGAGGGGGAATCCCCTCCTCACTCCCTGATCCCTGCTCCCGCCAGCGCCCTGCTGGCTCCAGCCCTCTGGCCACAGCCTCCCTGCCCTGTCCCAACAGCCTGGGGGGTGGAGGGATCTGGGGCGGCCCCCAGCTTACCTCCGCCCTCACTCACTGTGGAGCCCACGTGTGCTGCCCGGGCATCCCCGGTTCTGTCCACACAGCGCTGTGTGGCCCGCACTCCACGGCCCTGGAGGAGGGTGAATCCCCTGCCGCCAGGACCCCGCTCGGTCTGCAGCCTGGGCTGGTCCCTGCTCTGTGAGGGGACGGAGTCCAGTGTCCCAGACTCAACCTGGTGGACGGGTCCCAGGGCAGCAGCCCTTGGAAGGAACTCAGTTGGACACAGTGTTGTGGGGGCCCTGCCCCACAGCCCCAGGCTGGAGGGGACTCTAGATGGCTGTCCTGCTGTTCCCACAGGGGACGTGGCCCTCGGATGTGGGGGCCACAGGGCAGGAAGAGCAGGACAGCGTGGGAGGGCTGGTGCCCCCTTGCTCCCTGCCCCCAGGTGCCTGAGCCTGCAGGGCTGTGGCCAGGCTGGGCACGGTCCTGACGCTCTCCAGGCCCGTTCCCGGCCCCGTCCTGCTCCGGCCCTGCCCCCTGCTGGAGCTGGATGTGAGACTGCTGTCTAGCTGTGGCTGGCATCCCTGCGTCTGTTGAGAATTGCCGTGTCATCTGGCTCTTTGGAGAACAGTGGGCGGTGGCAGGTTTCTTTCTCCAGGAGCTGGTCAGGGCCACTTTCCCCACCTGCCCCGCCTTCCATTCTCTGGGAAGTTCACTCCCGGGCTGCCCGCACGCTGCCTGACACCCTCACGCCCCAGGTGGTTCCACTCCTGTGAAATTCCAGAGAAGGCAGACCAGGGACAGTGACCAGCCCCGGCGGCCGCGGAGCGTGGAGGGTGGCAAAGGGGCGAGAGGAGATGTGGGGTGGAGGAGGTGACGGCTGTCCTGATCCTGCTGGCGGTGTCAGGGGTGCGTGCCTGGGGAGAGGCGTACAGCGGCACTTCTAAACAGTATGGGTCACACTTCGCGGAGCTGTCGAGAAGCAGCTTCGACAGAGACGGCGAGAGGAGCAAGTTTTAGGGACAAACCAGGACTCAAAAAACAAACAAGAAAAGCCATCACCGTCGCGGCTGTGCACGGTCACCTGGGTCTGCTGCTCATGCTGGGCGCCTTCAGGCAAGTCACTGTACCTCTCTGAGCCTGGGCCCTAGTGGTCAGAGGTGCATGCACGGTGTCTGCCTCACGGAGGGGTGAGAACTGCATGGTGTTATGGTGACGGGCTTAGATGGGGCGCCCAGTGGCCTGGCTGCTGCTGTGTGCATTCCTGTCACCGCCAGGCCCGTGACCTCCGGGAGCCCGCAGCCAGCCCCACAAGGAGCGGAGTGGTTGCTCCTATTCTCCACGGTCTCCGCGGTCCATCCGTCTCGAGTTTATCTGGGGCAGCGTTGCAGGCCGAGCTACCTGCTGTGTCTCTGCGGCCTGCTCACCTGCTGGGCACCGCCCGTTCAGTCACCAGGACTCTGACCCTCTGACCCTCTCCCTGGGGCCTGCACCTGCCTCAGGGTGGGCCCAAGTGGGCAGCTGGCCCCCTGGGCATGCTCCTTGGGGTGGGCTGGCAGCAAGCCAGGTTCTCCTTGTGGGGACACAGGAGGGGAGGTGGGTCAGGGACCAGACAGGCCATCAGCTGTTCCCCAGTGCAAGACACATCCTGCCCGGGGCAGGGTTGGCACCGGGGTCCAGAGGAGGGGGCTCTGGAGCGTGCCTGGTCTTTTGTGCAGAAGGCAGGTGTTCCCAAGGCTGAGGCCAGGCCCGCTGGCTGGAGGCAGGGGGGCTCCAAGGCCAGGGGGCCTGCAGCCAGCGCCTGCTCTGAGCCGGGCCCAGCTGAAGGAGCAGGGAAGAGGGGTAGGGGAGCTCTCAGTACTGCCTGCCTTTCTGATCCCGTTGCCATGGCAACAGATGGCCGTTTGGCAGGAGAGAGGAGGGGGAGGGCTTTGTATGAGGCTGCTCAGGGTTTGGAGACCAGCTGAGGATCCTTCCGGCTCTGGGTGGGGAGTGGGGGCTCCGCCGTGGGCTGAGCACGCTCCTCACTCTGCGTCCCCAGAGCAGCCCCAATTCTGCAGGACGGGTTTTAGACGCAAAGCCGTGTCTGATCTTCCTGTCTCTGGAGCGCCAGCCTCACCCCTGCTCACAGTGGCAGGCTGGCCCCTCTCACCCATCGCTCCCGGCTCCCTCCTGGGCCAGAGCGGCAGACTGGAAAGAGGCCAGTGCCCCCACCTGGACACCCCGCCAGCCTGAGTGAGCGGGCGGGGGGGCAGTCTGCAGCTGGCCTGGTGGGCACGGCCCCGCCCCTGCCTCTGCCCCCAGCGCTGGAGTTGAGGAAGAGCCCTGGCCGGGGCCCAACAGCCTCACCCCTGTACGGCCACTGACCGCAGGAGCGCCCACCCCGGGGGCTGAGGGCCCGACACTAGGTGCCACCCCGGATGATCACATCTCAACCAGCCCTGGGGCCACACCCCCACCTCTCCTCTCCCTCTGCAACTGGGGAGGGCCCTGGCTACCCAGGGCCATTACCTGGTCACACGGAGCCTGAACCCGCCCTCTGCGTCCCTGCACCCTGCTCCCCAGCTCCCTCACTCCCGCTGCAAGGGCCTGACCTCCTCCTCCCCTTCAAGGGCAGGCTGGCTCATCCTGCAGGTCAGCCCAGACTCCACCCGGGTCGTTTCCCCACGTGCACGGGTGTGAGAGCGCGAGTCCATACATGCGCATGAGTGTGTGAGTGTGTGACAGGGTTGCCTTCCCGTGGGAAGGTCTGGGCACCGTCCCCGGCACCAGGTGAGACCCAGCTGCGAGGTTCCCAGGAGGGAGGACACACACGGGAGCTGAGGCCTTGGGCCCGGCACTGCCCCCACCACGGGTGAGGAGGCTGCTGGTCACCTGCCGAGGCCTGGGGGTCCTGCCTGGGCCACTGTGGGGCAGGCTCACCAACCCAGGCTGCATCCGAGGCCCTGCAGTTGCCCCCTCTCCCCAGCAAGCACACAGCACCCAGCCCAGAGCGGAATGAGGGGCCCAGGGCAGGAGCTGCCTCCCCCCGCATCAGAGACAGTGCCTCCTCTTCCTCCCTCGCCCACAGGGCACCCACCGCTCTAACACGGCTGGTGTTAGGAGCCCGCCTGCTGCTGTGCCCAAGGGGAGCCTGCCCCCTCGCCCTATTGGGAAGGATGGGGGCGGACACAGGCTGGTTTCCCTGTGGGGTCCCACAGCTCCTGGGGCTCAGCCTGAGCCAGGGTCTCCAGGAGCACCCCTGGGGGCCCCGACCATCACCGACACCCTGGCGATGCTGCTTAGCCCGATGACTCCCAAAAGCTTCCTCCCGACCCCCGAGGGCTGCCCCTTCTCCCTGAGTGTGTGCCCTGACCCAGCACCCACTCTACTCAGCCCAGGGGACCCGCCTCTGCCCCTTGCAGGGGCCAGTGGGGAGGACCTGGCTCCAGGGCCCAGGACTGACCCTTGGAGGCCCTCCAGGGACACCTTCCCAGGCCTGTGTTTCCCCATCAAGGGCCTGGGTTGGCGCTGGGGGGAGACTGACCCTTGGGGAGGCTGGGGGCCTGCTGGGAGGTCTCCGGGCAACAAAGTGTCCTCAGAGGGCCCACAACACAGGCCGGCTCCCTGACCTTTCTGTGGGAACGAGGTGTGTGGTGATGGGCAGGATAGCAAAGCCATGCTGTGTGTGTGCGTGTGCGCACATGTGTGTGTACGTGTGTCTCTCTGTGAAGACCAGGCCGCCCCCTGCCCGGCACAATTCAGAAGGGGAGCAGGGAGGGTGAGCAGAGAAGAGGGGAGGAGGTGGTGTCAGTGGTGTGGTGGGCGTGGCCCCCTGCCCATGATGCCCAGCCCCCTGCAGCCACCCTCCCCTCGGGGTTGATGGGGGCCTGCCCCCAGTCTGTATCGCCTGCTTCCCAGGCAGCTTCCCAGCAGATGGCCCCAGAGACAAGCGTGACCCATCCCCCTGGCTGGCGGGGCCCTCCTGGCTGCTGGCTGTGCTGGGAGCTCCCCTCTCTCTTCCTCTCTGTCCTGGGCACCCATGGCGGGCAGCGTGTTGGTCTCTGCCTGCTCCCGAGTCTACAGTCCTGGGGCTGGCCAGGCCCAGGCCAGCAGTGGGCAGCAAGGCCCATGGAGACAGGCTTCACCGCAGCCCCTGCCCCTCCAGGCGGGTGAGGTTGGGTGGGCAGTGGGACGGAGCTCCTGGCAGGCCTCCGGGGGAGATGGGAAAGCAGAAAGGAGACCCTGGGTCAGCCCAGGCCCCGGTATGGGAGCAGCTTCCCCTTCCTTTTCCAAGGGGTCGTTCCCAGAGCCCGGGGCTGCGTCTGTAACGTCCCCTCCCTTGGAGAAGTTGATTAGAGGCAAATGGGGGGTGCTGCCACACCGGTGGGGGAGAAGTGAAACGGATTTTGTGGCTGGTTTGGTAAAATGCCCCCATTTTCTGGGTGGGCTTAATTGGACTGTTTTCAATTTAAGAAAACCATTCCTGGAAGGCAGGGGAGGGGCGGGCTGGAGCCAGCAGAAGTTTGGAGTGAGGCCGCTAACGAGTAACAGGAGGGCAGCTGGGCTGGGCTAGGGCCTGGGTGGGTGCGTGGGACCAGTGGGCGCCGGGGCCCCAGGCAGCACCATGCAGTCTTCCTCCCGCCAGCCTCGCCCCTCCCCTCGTGGTCCCCCACCCCCAGCTGTGCCAACATCTGCCCCCCAACCCAGCATGTGGGCCCCAGCCCCCAGCTCCCCACAGACCCCCAGGTCAGGAGGAAGTGGGCATGGGGTGTCCAGGGCAGGTAGGGTAGGGGGCTGAGCCCGTCTTGGGGGCTCCCTGCATGGTCCTGCCCTCCGCTGTTGACCCCACGAATCCAAGTCAGTGCCTTCCAGGGCAGAGCTGGTGGGGGCCAAGAGGAGGGGTCCTGACCTGAGCCTTGGGGTCACTGGGACCTGCCGTGCCCACCTCTCCATCTTTAGGGATGCTGGTGGTTGGGAGGCAGGGGTGCTCGGCTGTGACGCTCCTGGGAAGGTGTGGGGATGCCCCGCCAGGCACGCTGGCTGCTGGTCCCAGCCTTGGCTGCAGGCAGCGAGAAGAACATGGCCACCTGGAGTGGGCTCAGCCAGGAGACCAAGGCAAAGGGCAGCCCCGCCCAGAGCCCAGCGCTGTCGGCAGAGGCCTGGGGCCACCCTGGGGACCAAAGGCTCGTCTTCGGGGCCCGGAGTGTGAGTGGGGCTGCCCGCGACAGCTGCGCCTGGCCGCCAGTGGGGACACATGGCGAGCCTGTCCCATCCCCCCTGGACTCCCTTGGAGAATGAGCCCCTCCCGGGGACTGGGTGCCCGCCTTGTGCCCCGACACCCAGAGGGAGCGCTTCTTACAAGTCCTTCAGACAACACAATCGTGGTTGGTAATAATCGCGATGATCAGGAGTAACTGTTTTCTTGATCTGTTCTTTTGTTCTATAACAATTAATTATCATTAATTAATTTAATTAACTTAAAAAGAAGAATTTACTTTCATATTCAAAGATACTAAAGTAAGATGTTTCGTGTATGAACTAAGATTTGCACTTACCAAAAATATCACACCCCCGGTTCACCCTGTTTCGTTGTTTTGAATTTTAAACGCGAGTGGGAGCTCCGAGGTCAGTGGATCGGCAGCGGTGGAGTAACCGGGCTATGCGTCCTCGTCCTGGCCACTCTGTGCTCCCAGGGCTTCCAATGCACTAGAACTTTCCCTGTAAAGAAGTCAGCACGTGCCGGCCGGCCAGCCGACCCCTGGGACCTGAGGAATGCCTCTCCGTGTGGAAGGCGGTGCTGACATGCGGCTGACACGGATGGAGCTCACCCCTGCATGGCGGGTGCGCAGGACTCGAGGGATGAAGGGCCGTGTGTGGGAAGGGTGTTTATTTTATCCCTGGCATTGTTTAGGATTGTGGGTTCATGGTGATGAAAAGGAGGCCAATATTTTTTTGTCAAGGTGAAGTTCACATAACAAAATTAACCATTTTCAGGTGTACGAGTCACGGTGTTTACTCCTTCACAGGGTTGTGCAGCCACACCTCCATCCAACCCCAAACACTTCCACCCCCAGAGGAACCCCGTTCCCATAAGGAGTCGCTCCTGATCCCCTCCCCCAGCGCTGCAACCACTAATCTGATTTCTATTTGTGTGGATTTACCTATTCTAGGTATTTTATATAAGTGGGATCTTACACTGTGCGGCCTTCTGTGACTGGCTATTTCACTCGGCGTGGTGTCCTCCTGGTTCACCTATGTGGGAGCAGGGGTCAGAATTCCTTCCTCTTTAAGGCTAAACAACGGTCCACTGTGGACAGAACCGTTCGTGTGTCCATTCATCCGTCACAGACACTCGGGTTGTTTTCCCCTCTTGGCTGCTGTGGACATGGGGGTGTTTGCGTCCCTTGTCAAGTTTTGGGTACACACCTAGGAGTGGAATCGCTGGGTCATTAAACTCCTGTGTAATTTTATGAGGAGCGGCCAGACTGCTTTCCGGTAGACCCGACTTCCGTTGGTTGTTGAAGGCTCATTGCCTCCCCGACCCGTTGGGCTGCTGCCCGCCCACTATCCTCGCCGCCGCTGTCCCCTCGGATCCTGGCTCTCTTCTTGGCAGGACTCTGCTCGGAGGAAAGGGGGTGACTCGCCCGTTGTCTGTGGGATGCTCACAGGGTGGTCCTGGTGGGGGGCACTGTGGGAGCCTCGAGCAGCCACCTTGGGCAGCCAGTGCCCTCGGTAGTTCTTTTCTGTGACTTAGGTTTAGATTTGGGCAAGTCGAAAGTTTTGGTTTTTTTTTTTTTTTAAAGATTTTTTTTATTTATTTATTTTTCCCCCCAAAGCCCCAGTAGATAGTTGCGTGTCATAGCTGCACATCCTTCTAGTTGCTGTATGTGGGACGCGGCCTCAGCATGGCCGGAGAAGCAGCGCGTCAGTGCGAGCCCGGGATCCGAACCTGGGTCGCCAGCAGTGGAGCGCGCTCACTTAACCACCAAGCCACGGGGCCGGCCCCAAGTCGAAAGTTTTGAAGTCCCTTGTCAGCTGGGACCCGTAACGACAAGATGCACAGAGTTCATTACTGGCTCACGTAGCAACCCTGGGCCTTGTCTGGCACAGGGGCAGCTCCCAGTGGACAGGCAGTGTGGCCCCGGAGGGCTGCGATTGCCCCTGGCGAGCTGGGGTGGGGGCGGCTGGGAAGCCAGGCTGCGGGTGAGGGGGTGGCTGCACCTGGTCGCAGGGCTGCGTTCCGCCGCCACGTCTGTGGGCCAGCGGCCTGCGGGGAGATGCCGGCCGGACCTTCTGGATGGGTGTGGGGAGGCGAGCGGCCGCCTGAGGAGCTGCTGTGGTCTCTCTAGCACTGTGGACCTGCGCGCTGGGGTTGGTCTTTATTTTCATCACGGCCGTGCACCTCTTGGAGCACATCACACGGTCTAGAACAGTGCTCCTCAACCTCTCCAGGGTGAGGGATGCGTTTTTTGTAATTCCCAATCTAGCACTTTAGTGTAATACAGTAAAATGTAGTGAGGGGAAAACCCCAAATCCTGGTGCGGCACAAGCGCATATATTTTACTAGATTCCTCAGGTGTGAGGTTGGGTCAGATTGCTGTAGAAGCATCTGCCTGTTGTCCTCCAGGCTGTGTCCATCTCATCAGGAGCGGTGACAAGGGCGGGTGCTGGTCTGCAGGCCTCGCTCTGGGGGGCCCGGGGATAGGTGGCCGGTGAGCGCCGCCCCCGGATGCCACTCCTGTGAACCGTTTCCAGCTCCAGCGCTTCTGGTGGTGAGCTCGCACCTCAGTCTTGACTGGTCACTTTGGGCAATTCCTAGTGACCCCCACACCTCCCCCTCCCCACCCGCCTCCCGGTGTAGACAGCTGGTGCTCTTCTCGGGGCTTCCTTTGGTCTCCTTGTCCTTGCAAGTAGCACACTAGCCTTGGTCCATCTCGTCACAGCAGCATCTCTTCTCTTTCCTCTGCAAGATGACCGCATCCTTGTCTCCATCTCTCTTTCCCTCCCATCCTCTTCTCTAAGCTACTTTCACCTGTTTTTTTAAGAACAGCATTTCTATTCGTCCTTCAGCCATACTGTGCCTTCTGGGGTTTGACTGTTGGTTGACTCTCACAAGTGAAAAGCCATAAAGAGAGTTTCCACGGTGTCAGCGTGGAAATGTCGTCCAGTGCTGGCAGGTGGGGTGCCAGAGTTACCTCTCCCTGTCAGTGGGGCCAGGGTCGTGTCACCCGCTTGAAAGAAGCTGTGTCCATGTGCCTGGTGGTTCTGCTCTGAGACCTGGTTTTACGGATTTGGGGAAAGCAGAGGTTTCAGAGTCCACTGAGTGGATCTTCTTTCCCGTGAATGTTTACATTCGTGACACATCCCATGGCATCAGTGACACGGTTCTTTTTTTTTTTTTTATAATTTTATTTATTTTTTCACCCAAAGCCCCAGTAGATAGCTGTATGTCATAGCTGCACTTCCTTCTAGTTGCTGTATGTGGGACGCGGCCTCAGCATGGCCGGAGAAGCGGTGTGTCGGTGCGCACCCAGGATCCGAATCCAGGCCGCCAGCAGCGGAGCGCGCGCACTTAACCGCTAAGCCACGGGGCCGGCCCTGTGACACAGTTCTTGAAGAGCACTTTGATTTTCCTGGAGTTCTCAGTTGCCTTTATTTTTTCATTGCACCATTTATTATAAACTCATTTAAAAATATAGAGAGACATAGGCCATCCATTCTATCAGTCCCCTTTCTTTCACGGTAGCCTGCTTCCCAGAGCCCTCTGTCTTTCTGCTCCAAACTGCCGTGTTTCTCTAAGAGGCCTTCAGGGGTTTCCCAGGACCCCCTCTGGATGGGACCCCTTGCTTCCTTCTGGTCTACTGCCTCATTTTGTCAGGTGACTTCCAGGAGAGAAGAGCTCTGAGCCTGAATGTCTGAAGGTGCCCTCTCTGTGCTCATCCCCTTGCAAGGGGTCCTCTGACCCCAGCTCTCTGGACTCTGCTCCATCAGCTCCCGACCTCAGGTGGTGCTGACAGAAGCCAGTCTGACAACCTGCCTTTTTCCTTGTCCCCATTTACATCAGAGCTCCTCAGAAGTGTTATTCTTGTTGAACCCACACCTTTCCCTTTATCTCTTGACCCCGCCACCCTACTGCGGCGACCTTCACAGTGCCGAATCAGTGGTCACTTCTCAGTCCTTGCCCCATCAGCAGCATTCACCACAGTCAAAATTCTCCATCGTTCCTCTCTTCACTGAGCTTATGCAATTCCACATTGCCCTTTTTTTCCTACCCCACCCACTCCTCCCCAGCCTGCTTCGCCAGAGCCTCCTCCTCCGGCCGACCCCTAAGTGTTGGAGTACCAGAGTGAGCTTGGGTCTTACCTCCTGATGGTCACTCCAGGGGATCTCAGCCATTCCTGTGTGCGGAGGGAATGCACGCCTGTCTTATCATCCTTTTACTTCCCACATGCGTGCGTCCTTATATTTGAAGTGTGTCTCTTGGAAAGAACATGTGGTTGGGCCTGGGTTTCCTTTGCCCCCAGTCTGACAGTCTCTTTCACGGGAGTGTTTGGATCTTTGCGTTTTCTGTGATTACTGATGTGGTTCTCTGCAAGTCGACCACCTTTCCTCTGTCTGTCCTTCGTGCGTTTCCCCCTCCTTTCCCGTCTCACTTGGCATCAACCAGCCGTGTTTAGTTACTCCACTTCCTTTCCTCTGTCAGTGTTTTAGCAACACTTCTTTTATTATTTCTTTAGTGGTTACTCGAGAGCAGTTGTTCTCAAAGTCTTAGACCAGGACCCCTTGGGGAGATCCTTACAGGGGTCCATGAGGTCAAAACTGCCTCATACATTATAGGATATCATCGTAGAATGTTATTTGCCTCGACACAGTGGAGTGTCCAGAGGTTCCCCATGTGTCTTCTTTGGAGGCAGATATTAGAGATCTGCGAAGATGTGAAACAGCACGTCTTCTCGCTAGTTCTTCTCAGTTTTGAAAAAAGTACATGGTTATTTTTAATAAAAATATTGCTTGTATTTATATATAGTGGGTTTATTGGATTTAATGAATTAATACATACTGGTAACATTTCTAGTTTTAGGGTCTAGTATGGTCAGTATCAGTAGACATGACCACGTGGATAAAAGTTCTTGGGCGTCCTCAGTAATTCTAGGAGTATAAAGGGGTCCTGAGCCGAGCGGTGAGCTGTCTGATTTAGGGGCTGCAGCCTGCACGCCTGCCTCTCACTGTCCTCCTGGAGTCAGCAGACGCCGTGCTACGGCTGTGCCCAGCACCCTCCACTGGGGCTGCTGTTGCGTGCTCTGCTGGGCGCAGATCCCTCAGCGCCTTGGGCTTGGATTTGCAGAGTTGATCCTTTCAGGAGAAGCTCTTTCAAGGATAGAGTCTAGGTTTCCTCGTGTGTCCCCCCTTGGTGCATCCTTTCCTGCCCGTGAGTCTAGGCTCCCGTCCGCAGTCACTTCCCTTCAGCCTCAAGGGCTCCCTTTAGTGTTTTGTAGTGCTCTGACTACAAACGTCTTTATTCCGCCTGACTTCTGAAGACGTTTTTGCTGGATGTAGAGCTCCGGTCTTCTTTCAGTGCTGAGGAGATGCTGAGCCGCTGTCCCCTGGCCGTGCGGCGTCCGTGGGAAGTCAGGCACTGCTGGAGGCCCCTGATGGGCTGTGCGGTTTTCCTTTGCTGCTTTTAAGATTTTCCCTTTATCCTTCAGGTTATCAGTTCAGTGGTGAGAAGCCTTGGTGTGTTTTCCATGTTTCAGTTCTGTTTTTGGTTCAGTCAGCCTCATGGCCCTGTGGGCTGATGTATTTAACACATTTGGGGAGATGCAGGGCTGTCGTCTCTTCTGTGTCCTCTGCCCTGCTCCCTCTCCTCTTTCTCTGGGCTCCAGTCACAAGTATGGTGGACGTTGGGTGTGGTCCCCAGGTCTCTGGTGTGCTGTTGGGTTGGTTTGTGTTTTCATTCTCCTCTCTCTGAAGTTCATTTTGGGTGGTTTCTATTGACCAGCCTTAGAGTTCACCGGTCCTTTCTTCTGTTGTGTACAGTCTGCTGTTAAGCCGATCCAGTGAGTTCTTTTTGTCCGTCTAGTCCTGTAATTTAAAAATATATACTCATAATAGTATCTTAAAATCCTTTTCTGAAATTTCTAGTATTTGGGTCAGCTGTGGCCTGCTTCTGTTGGCTGGTTTTTCTCTTGAGAGTAGGTCCTATTTTCCTCCTTTGTGTGTGTCATCTTTTTTATTGTATGCCAGACACGTTTATTTAAAAGAACAGTCCAGACTGCAGGAAGCAAGGTTTTCCCAGGAAGTGCTCGCCCTTCCCTCCACCAGGCATTTGGGGGAGCTGGTCAGCCTGATGGACACAGGGCTTTAGCTGGGTCAGTGCTGCACGGCCACTCCAGCAAGTTTCTGCTCTTGCAGGATCTCGAGGGTGTGAGCCCCGGTGTGGACGTCTCTTCCCTGTTCCTGTTGTTTTGAATGCTGGTCACTAGCAGAGTGAACGAGTGACTCTAGCTCTTGGACCTCACTGTCCAGAGGCTGTGCCTGGGCCCATGGCATCCCGGGGGCGGGCGGTCCCTGCGGCCTCGTGCTCTGACGTGTCCATCTGCTCTGGCGCCAGTGCTTGTCTGATGCCCCTCTCCTCTGTCAGCCACTCCCTGTGGTCACAGACGGGGCTTCCTGGGTGGACCGTCTCTCACGGTGTCCGCTTTTCTTTTTGTCCTTTTGCCATGTTGGGCATTTTCTCATGTTTTCAGTCCACATGCCAGTAGCTTCTTGTTCTAGCAGTTGTTATTATCTCTAATATCTTAGAGCTTTCTTGTTTTCTCATCCTTTTTGTAGATTTTGTTTTCTAGATGGAGCAAGCCATTAAATGCTAGTAAATCAGTGCAGAAACAGTAAAATAACAGTTAAATACCAGTTTCTACCGACCGGTTCTGTTCCCGTTCGTGGACTTCCTCAAGTAACGTGTGGCTGGCTGTCCCCGTAACGAGGAGACCTGGCTGGGTGGTGAGGCTCCTCTGTGAGAAGTGGGAACGTTCTTGTCTGGGTCTCCCTGGGCCTCTCTGCAGGGGCCCAGAGCTCAGTGTGGTGTGTCTGCTGGGGGCGTGCTGACGGGCAGGGCCTGGGCATTAGGTCAGTCAGAATGGGAAGGTTGGCTTGGGGCAGCCTCCTGGCCCTTGCAGTCCTGGATTTTGTCTCTGGGTGTCTCTCTGTCTGGGCCTGGGGAGGGGGGACGCTGATCCAGGCCGTCCCGCATCTACACCCTCGATAAATGCCCCGTCTGTGTTTGCAGCCTCACCTCTAGGCCTGCCCTGCACCCCCTGGCTGACACCAACACCTGGGGGCCTCGGGTCCCCTGGAGACCAGCAGGCCTGGCCCCTGTCCTGTCCCCTGTCACCCGCCTTCCTTCCAGAGATTTCTGGATGTTTTGAGGTTTCTCCTTTCAATGCCAGGCTCCCTCTTTTTTAATGCAGAGGGTGGGGCCGATAGGAGGCAAACACAAGGGCCCTGGGTCTGTCTGGCTGGCAGGACCCTGGCAGCCTCTGCAGGCACCAGCCCCAGTGCCAACCTCCTCCCAGGGTGCCCCCAGCCACCTGTCCTGGTCCCTTCTTTCCCCAGAGCTCCCTCTGCCTCCTCGTCCATCTCCTGGGCCAGCAAAGCCCTCCTGGGCCTGGACCCAGTCCTCCTCCCTCTAGCTCCCCTCTCTGATTTGTCATCATCCCCAGTGGAGATGCCATCAGAACACACAGCTGCTTGGGAAACGCCTCGGGGCCCCTTGTGGCCACAGCCAAGGCTTCTGTTCTACTCCGAGCTGTTTTCAGAGCCCATGCCGGCCTGAGGGGGCGGTGTAGGGTCTGCCTGGCCTGGGGGCGGGGTGGTGGTGGTGGTGTAGGGTCTGCCTGGCCTTGGGGCTGGGGGTGGTGGTGTATGGTCTGCCCAGCACTGAGCCTGGAGGCCAGGGGGCTTGGCTTGGGGCCCAGCATTTCAGCTTTGACTTCGGGAGCCTGGCCCGAGCCCCTCATGAGGGAGAAGGTCTGTGTCCCCAGGAGGGCTGCTGCCCCTCCCTCAACCCTCGGACCAGGTCCTGGCAGTGACTTCTTAACCCCGGGCTCCCGGCTCTGGTTCCTATTGACATCTTCCAGTTGGGTGCGGACTGAGAGGGAGCGTTTGGGGGCGGGCATGGGTGACGGTCTTCTGAACTGAAAGGGTTCCTAGCCCCTGCAGCCTGCCTTCAGGCCATGGAGAGAGGGTGCCTGGCTCAGCTGGCCCCACCCTGGAGACCCCCTGGCTACGCTGAGGGTTAGAGGCCGCCCAGCTGGGCCTCCTCATGGGGACAATCCCAGGCTGCCTCTGTGGGGGGAGGGAGCAAGTGTAGGGTGCTGATGACTGCAGATGTGGGGGGGTGTTCTCAATTAATCTTTACCCAGGAAGGAGAGAATGTTAGGACACCCCTGAGGCTGGAGGGGCTTGGGCCCCCACCCCCAGAGAGGATGGGGAGCCAGGCTTCAAAGCCAGGGCCCTGACCGCAGCCATCCATGTCCATGGCTGGGCTGCAGAGATGGATGGCTCCACCTGGGAAGGGGCCTCGAGTACCAGAACAGTGCCCGTGTTGTGTAAGGAGCCAGCATGGCCACGAAGGCAGGAAGGGACGCCTGGGGATGAGTGGGGAGTGGGCACCCCCAACTCCCTTTTTGGGTCAAGGGCTGCTCCCAGGTTTCCAGTGCATCTCGCAGAGGGGGTGGCAGTGCCCCCTCCTCATGTTTGGGTGCTGCGGGTGGGGGGGGTGGGAAGCCGCGCAGAGGCGGCCCAGCGGCTGCAGTGCCTGTGAAATATTTCAGGGCTTAATTAATTTAATTTGAGAGGTTCCTTTTCGGAGCGTGAACAGTTGTCTCCCAAGAGACGCGCGCCGCCCCCCTCCTGCCTGCCTGGCGCTGGTGGGCGAAGGAGACAGTGGAATCTATATTGAGAGTGAGCGGAGCTGGGGGTGCCCGGCGCCCGGGCGCTCCCCCTCCTTGGGGCCTCCTTCCCAGCCGGGGGAGCTGCGTGGGCGTGAACAGGGGCCCGGCCGCGTGACGGCGGGGTGTGGGGTGTCACTGGGAGCTCGCAGGGCCTCCGCAGAGCCCGGAAACGTGGGTGCGCGCGCGGGGGGGGCGGCGGCCGGGGGGGGGGCGGGCGCGGGATCCGGGCATCCCCCAAACGGAGGAGGAGGAGGGGGCTGAGCGAACCCGGAGTGGGGCAGAGGGCGCGTGGCCGGGAAAGGAGGTCGGGTGGGGGGCGGGGAGGATCGCAGGCGGCGCACCCGAGGGGCCGCGGCGCTTTGATGTCGACGCAGCTTGAGAGAGCCCCTCCGCCAGGAGCCGAGTCCGCGGAGCCCCCGCCCGGGCTGGGGAGGGGCCGGCTCCCCCGGGTCTGCCTAGCCCCAGGCGCGAGGCCGCCGCGTGTTTGAAGGGGGCCCGCCGGGCCTGGGCACCCCCTGGGAGGGGACCCGGCAGCTCAGGCGGGTGGGGGGTGCTCTCCGTCCCAGGGCTCCTCCTGAACCAGGCCCGGGAGAGGAGAGGGGAGGAGGGGGACAGGCCGAGGGCTGGGCCTGGGTGGGGGCGGCCGGCGGCCCCCGTCTAGGCGCCTGGCGCTGCTGGCTGCGGGAGGAGGGGGTCTGCGGCCATCCTTCGTTTAGTCTCAGGGTCGTGCAGGCCCCGGCGAAGTCCCCGAATTTCCCCAGCCTCACCACGGGGATCGCCCCCAGGGAGCGCGGTCAGGCGGGACCGACGTCAGGCGGGACGGAGAGGGCGCTGGCTGCCAGGTGCCAGGCCGCCGTCATGTCGTGGGGGGGCGGCCTTGGCGCGGCCCACGCTGCCCACCGTGCCGGCCCAGAGCAACGTGGACCCTCTCATAGCACAGTCTCCCAACACGGGCCTTGGAGGCGGGGCTGGGCCAAAAGACGCGAGAGTCCCCCCAGCCCCTGCTTCGGAGAGGGGCGCAGGGCAGAGGCGCCGCCAGGACCCCGTGGGCGCCTCCAGGCTGCGGACTCGGGGCGGCGCGGGCGGACAGTGATGGTCGTCCCGCTGGAGGGACCTCGAGGCCTCCCTGAGGGTGGGCCTCTGAGACTCGCAAGCGGGCGACAACTCCCTCCGCCCGGCGCCACCTGGGTCGCGCCCTGCTCTCGCCGGTTTTTTGGGGCCCGCGCGTGCGCAGGGAGCCCCGGCGGGTCTGCCCTGTCCGGACTCTCCCTCCCCGACTGCAGGCTGCCGGGCGTGGGGCGCCCTCCCGGCAAGGGTGGGGCTCCTGCAGCGCCTCTCCATCCAACGGTTGGAGGGAGGTGTCCTCCTGGCCGGCTAGGGCCGTTCCATGGGCCCAAGGCCGGACTCGAAGCCAGGGGCGTGGGGGCCCCTGTGGTGGGCGCGGGCGGCCCTGCGTGCGTTCAGCATCCGGCGCCGGGACCCGGGAGGCGCGTCCGGAGGTCGCTGCTGGTGCGCTAGGGACCGTGCAGAGGGGCGCGCGCCGCTGGAGTCCGGGATTCACAGCGCGCTGCCGGACGTGGTGCGGACAGGCCTTCGGGGCCACACCCGGGAAGGGCAGGGGTGTGGCCTGAGATGGCACCCCGGGAGCGCTGACGACCGGCTTCCCAGGGTGCCCTGGCTAAGGCGTAGCCCTAGCTGTGTGGCCCGGAGCAAGTCACCT
Organism: Ceratotherium simum simum; assembly: GCF_057802395.1. Classification (NCBI taxonomy): domain Eukaryota; kingdom Metazoa; phylum Chordata; class Mammalia; order Perissodactyla; family Rhinocerotidae; genus Ceratotherium; species Ceratotherium simum. The sequence goes on along the minus strand of NC_141933.1, from coordinate 622,170 downwards.
GCTGTCCCTGCGCCCTGCGGGCGGGACCGCCTGGTCCTGGAGGGCCCCACCGGCTCCTGTCCATGGTGCTGAAAGGCGCGCCCTGTGCCCGGGCTCCCGGACTCGCCAGGCCCCTCCGGCGGCCCAGAAACTGACCACGTTCCCTCCAGCGCCTCTCAGTTTCACCCCACCTCTTTGGCCAGTACCCCCTCGACTCCCCACGCCTGTACAGAGGGGGTGATGGGGGTGGAGCTTGTGCCCGAGCCGGCTGGGGCCCTGCCCCCAGGGCTGGGCTGGGCAGGCTTCACCCTGACCCCCTGGGCAGTGACAGGATAATGGGCCTTGGAGTCACACAGGCCTCTCCCAGCCTCGGTTTCCACTTCTGAGAAAGGGAGCCAGGCTGCTGTGAGGATTCAGGTTCAGCTAGAAGATCTGAGGAGCAATAATGCTGATCAATAGTGGCATTGCTGAAACAGGTGGCCCCATTTGGCCTGGCCACTGCCCAGAGCCCGCCCTGCCCCAGGGCCTCAGCCACAGCTCCCAGTGACTGCAGCTCACTGGACCCCCCAGAGCCGTGCCTGGGTGAGACCAGGTCTCAATGGTGAGACCAGCTGGGCTGCCGCTGTGGGCTCTTACAGAGGCAGCAGAACCCGACACCCCACCCCAACCCTGTCCTTAGTGTGTCCAGGCCAATGCTGGGTCGAGAGACCCTGTGTGCTGAGTGCTGTGAGGAGCTGCCCACACTTGGAGCACAGACACTTGCTGAGTAGGGGCCGTGGGGGGGGAGTAACTTATGTGACAGCGAGTGATCTGAAGATAAAGTCCTCCTAGAGTGAGCAAAAAACCCTTTTGAAACATAGTAGGAGATCTGTGATGAGAGGAAACGCCAGGTAAACACTTGTGCGAGCTGAGGATGCCCGGCACTGGTCCCTGTGGCTGCCCCCACAGACCCCCACAGACCTGGTCCCTAAAACAACAGAGTCCCATTTCTCAATTCTAGGGCCGAAGTCGGGGGTTGGTTCCTCCACAGGCCCCTCCCCAGCTTCTGGTGGGCCACTGGCGTCCTGTGGACGCACTGCCCTGAGGCTGCCTTCGTGTCCACATGGCGTCTCCCCTGCCCCCCGTGTCTGTGTCTAAACTCCCTCTGCTTTCTCTCGTAACAACACTCGTTGTTGGATTTAGGGTCCACTCTGAATGCAGGGAGATCTCATACTGAGACCTATAACTTAGTGACGTCTGCAGAGGTCCTTTTTCTACATAAGTTCACATTTGGGGGTTCTGGGCATTAGCACGTGGACACATCTTGGGGCCACAGTTCAACCCCTACACGTTCCATTGGTGGTTTGGGGCCCCAGGTGGATCCCACAGTGTCCCCACTTTTGCTCTACAGCTTCCTGCCCACAGGCTCAGGAGCGGCTCAGCTGGCTGCCGGGAGCCCTCGGCGGTTACCCGGGGGCAGTGACCTGGAGCACAGCTGATCCAGGGGCCCTCAGCGGTCACCCGGAGGCAGTGTCCTAGGGTGCCAGCTGGTCCTGCAAGGCGAGGGCAGGTGATGCTGCTCCTGAAAGTCTTAACTGGGGTACCCCGGGACCCTCCGCACAGCATCAGTGGGTACCCCCAGCTCTGGGTGAGTGTGGGGTGAGAGGAGGAGAGCCAAGTGGGCATGAGGGTGTCCCAACCATTGCCTTTGTGGGGTGGCCTCCAGCCCACCCTCAGAATCCCGCACCCACCCAGGCAGGCAGGGAGGGGCTGTGTGTCAGGTGAAGTGTGGGAGACAAGACAGGGTGACACCCAGTGGCAGGAACTTTCCCCTTGTGTGAGGAGAAGGATACAGACCCCACCCCCACCCCAGGAACTGGGCTGCATTGCGTCCTCGCAGGGACAGGGGAGCTGACCGGTAGGCTGGAGGTGGAGACACTCGGGGAGACGCTCTGGCCTGGGAGCCCCACCAGGTGGGCTGCCTGGAGCCGCCAGCCAGGGATGGGGTGTGGAGAGAGGCAGACCAGACCTGTGTGCCCCTTTGGTCCCAGTTCCACAAAAGCTCCGAGGTAAGCAAACTGGCCTGGACCCCCTGGGCAGTCTGCCAAGAGGCCATGTGTCCTGCCCTGTGAGGCAATCCCTGTGTGCTCAGCTCGTGTGAGGGGCCAGTCCTGAGTGTACCTCGAAAGCCTGGCAGTTGGAGCAAGTGTATTTGTCTTCTGTGCTGTGTGACGAGTTACCCCAACACCCGGTGGCTGGAGACAGCAAACGTCCGCTCAGCTCCTGAGGGTCAGTTGTCTGGGGGTGCCACACTGGGGGTCGTGCTTGGGGGTCCCCCAGGGCTCCAGGAGTGGGCCAGGGCTGCACCGCCTAGAGGCTCCACTGGGGCCAGGGCCCTGCTTTCTGGAGGCTAGAGGCCTCCGTCCCTGGCCGCGTGGGCATCTCACAGGGCGCGGCCTTGGGACAAGGGAGCTGGGCTTCCCAGAGCAGTGATCCCGGGGAACGGGACCCAGAAGGAGCTGTGCTCTTATCATCTGACCGCGGAAGGATGGATCCATCCTTTCTGCCATGTTTCGTCGGCCACACAGACCAGCTGTGGTGCAGTCTAGGGGGACCACACTGCCAGGCGGCTGGCTTCCACGAGGTGGGGTCACAGGGGTCCTCCTGGAGGCTGCTGCACGCCGAGGCAGCTGCCTGGCGTGTTTTACTGCAGTCTGGAGCAGCAGGGTGACCAACTGGTAGGGAGAGCCAGAACTGGGAGGCCAGAGGCTGCAGGGCCAGGTGCAGCTGGGACACTGCAAACCCTGGTGCTTGCCCACGGCTCCCGCCCAGGTGTGCCCTGGGCACTGGGGGAGGGGCCTGTCAGCTCCCAGACCTGCCCTCACTCGGGGCTCAGCTCCATGCTCAGCTTCCCTGGGAGCCCACCTGGGCCAGCTCGTCCAGTGGCTCCTTCACTTCTGGCTGCCTGTCCCCGGCCGTGTTTGGCTGCATCAAGCCTTTGGTCCGTGGAGGATGCCGTGCCCCACTCCTCCCCTCTAGTTTTGCTTCTGGAACCACCTAGCCTCTCTTGCCTGTCGCGAGGGCGTGTGTAAGCTCTCCTGAGGGTGGGCTGGCAGCTCCCACGCTGGGCGCAGTGTTGTGGTACATGTGGGGACAGTGGCCAGGGCAGGACCGTGAGGACCGATGGCAGGAGCGTCCCCCTGCGAGGCCACTTGGGAGCAGAGCCTGGTTAAGCTCTGGTCCTGGTGATGGTCAAGGGCAGCCTGCAGGCTCTGAGCACCAATCCGGATTCAGGCCTGCTCTCAGCAGAAGGACATTGTGTGCTGATGCCCTGCGGGTGGCAGGGGACTCGGCCCCTTTCCTGCCCGCAGTCCCGGGCGCCTTCTCCGTTACCGCAGCCGCACTGCATCTCAGCCAGCCTGACCACTGTGGGCCGCTGGGGCGGGGGAGGCAGGGCTGGCTCAGGGCAGCCAGCTTTGCTGATTCATTTTTCCAGGAGCTGGTGAGGTGCCACTGCCCCCACCCTCCTCCAAGGAGAGCCCAGGTGGGGGGCAGGGGGAGGCTGCTCCATTGCGTCCAGCCCAGGAAGACAGGTGTGTCTGCTGCACTTGGCCACAGGACCTGCTCCCCATCACACCCCCATGAGTGCAGCCCCCACAGTGAGGTATGGAAAATGGGTCACCGTTGGCTGGGCCTGTTGCCCTGGAGAGCTGGCCACGTGGTCCAGAGGTGCAGCGTTAGTGACAGGAAGGAGGTTCCCAGGCATTAGTGTCCCTCAGCGGGTCCTGTGAGCATTAGTGGCTGGAAACTGCTCCCTCCTGAGGAGCTGAGAGGGGCTCCTGGGGGTCTGGGCAGGGCCTGCCCTGCTCCTCCTCCTGGCTCAGCAGAAGCCTGGGGAATCAGGAGTGGGGCTGCCAGCTGACTCAGAGCTGGGCCCCACGAGTCTCCTTCCCCGGACCCCACAGGCGGCCTGCTCCCGGGTCACCCCGCCCAAGGACCAGCAGACACACAGCCTGGGTCCCAGTGCCCTGCACAGCAAGGAGGCTGGTGTGAGCACACAGACAGCAGGTTTCACATGAGTAGGCATGTTCCCATCCCTTCCTGCTCAGGGTCCATTTTCTATCTTCTGAGGGCGTCAGAGGCCAGGCTCTGTGGCCGGCTGGGCACCTGGCTCTGTCAGCACCACGGACAGCTGCCGCCCTTTGTCACCTAGAGTCAGGAGCTGCTGGCAGCCCAGGTCCTGGTCTACAGAAAGCCTCCCGCCTCCTCCCCAAGGCACCCCCTCCCCAGGGCGCCCCCTCCCCAGAATGCCCCTTCCCTAGGGCGCCCCCTCCCCAGGGTGCCCCCTCCCCAGGGCGCCCCCTCCCTAGGGTGCCCCCTCCCCAGACTGCCCCATCCCAGAGTGCCCCCTCCCCAGGGGCGCCCCCTCCCCAGACTGCTCCCTCCCCAGACTGCCCCCTCCCCAGGGCGCCCTCTCCCCAGACTGCCCCCTCCCCAGACTGCTCCCTCCCCAGACTGTCCCCTCTCCAGACTGCCTCCTCCCCAGACTGCCCCCCCCAGACTGCCCACTCCTCAGGGTGGCTCTGCATGTCTCGGGGACCTGTACTTCTCCCCCTCCCCCTCGAGCCTCGTGATCCACTTCTGTCCCCCGTTCTCCTGTCCCACGTCCTTGCTGGGCCTTGTGGGTAGAGTAGACAGCTGACTCCCATCCTTTCTCTGAACTCTCACCCTTTTCTGGGGGAGGCAAGGGGTGGCAGAAGCTGGAGGAGGGGTCCCCGAGGTGGCCCTGAGGCAGAGGACCCGCAAAGCTGTCACTGGGCAGGGGGAGCACAGGGAGAAGCACCTTTTGGGCAGAAACTCCAGGGCTCTGGAGCGCGGACCCCTGAGGGCGGGGCCACAGCTGTGGCTCGTGGCTGTGGCTGGGGAGCGAGGGAGGAGGGGTGGGGAGGGCTGTGGCAGGGCCGGCGAGTGGGCGGTGGGACCTCCGAATGGGGAGCAGCCACGCGCGGGGGACAGAGAGGCAGACATGCCCTGAGAGTAACTGAGTCAGAAATGGGGGGCCCAGGTCTCCAGCACCTTCCTGGAGGCTCCAGACCCTGAGGGACCTCTTCCCTCCACTGGCTCAGCTCCCCAGGGGTGGCGCTCATGGGGGCAGCGTGGTCTCAGTAGCTGGTAGTTTGAATGAGAAAGGACCGCTTCTCCCCTTGCTGTGCCCGTCTGTGTACGAGCCACGTGCACCACCTCCCGGGACTCTGCAGGCAGGCCCAGGGAGGTTCCCAGGCGCGTGCAGAGGCCCGGGTTTGTGTCGCCGTGGCAGTGCGGGGGGCGCAGGCAGGGCGGTCCCGCCACGGGACCCACGTGCAGTGGGTGTGCACTGGCAGGTGTGTGCCCCTCCCATCTCTGGGTTCCATGCAGAGGACCTTCGGGGCCTGGGCTGGCACCTAGCACGTAGTGGACATGCAGAGAATGTGGCCAGCGAACACTGGCTGGGGACGGAGACCTGAGATGACCCACCAGGGGAAGGTTTGAGGTCACTGTGTTTCTCAGGCTCCTTCCCTGGACGCGGGACGGGTCAGCCTCACAGGAAGAAGATGCAGAGGTTCTGCCTGAGTGGAGCAGGGCAGGGTGAGGGGCCACAGGCTGGGCCCCACGGCAGGCGAGCTCTCACGCACAGCCAGTGTCATGGCCTTGACCTCCAGGCTCCGAGAACCTCTTCCCAGCCCTGGGACAGGGTGGCTGGGACGCGCTGGGAGGGCCCTGGGGTGACAGGAACCGTGGGGCCGTCAGTGAGGGCCTGGCCAAGGCAGCCGTCCAGGAGCGATTGTGAGTCATTTCGGGCGTGACAGGTCCAGGAGCTGCACCCCAGCCCTCCTCTGGGGAGGCTCCCCACCCGAGAGATGCCATCCCTCCAGGAGGGTGGTCCCGGTGCAGCGTGGCGGAATGGACAGTAGAGCCACAGTGCCTCCTGCCCGTCCTGGGGCTCAGGAGACGTGGATGTAACGTGGGCCGGGGTGGAGGCATCAGAGACGAGACCTGACTCACGAGTCCCCAAGAGGAGGAGGACCCCTGTCTGGTCCCAGCCCCCTGCAGCAGCCACACACGGGGCAGCCGGAAAAGGCCCAAGTGTGCAGGATGCTCGCTGGGCACCCCGAAAGATGGCATGGCCTGGGTTTGGGAGGCCGTGGGGCCAGCTGAGGGGGGCTCAAGGCCCTCTGGCCATAGGCAGAGGGGGAAGGTGCCCGGGAGGCAGGACCCTCACATGAGGCGTTCCCAAACAGGCCTTGTAGGAGGCCACTCCATGGGGCCCCAGTGCCTGGGGGAGGGATGAGTGTGGTCAAGAACTTCAGGGGCAGCTCGGCCCCACGAAGAGGACAGAGTGGACGGGCCACCCGGGGTACTGAGCTGTCTGTCCGTGGGGTCTGCAGGGCTTGTGGCAGATGGTGGAGGGAGCACCCAGGACCCCCAGGGGTCGGGTTAGGGGGCAGCAGGCTGTGGCTGGGCCACCCTGAGAGGTCAGGGTGCAGTCCTGGGGCTGTGCCAGACCCAGCTTTCCCCATGTTGGGTGGGCCCGGAGTGCCGAGGGAGGCTTACTGCTCTGGGCTGGAAACGCATGAGGTGCGCCGTGGTGCTCCAGGCTCATCGAAAACCCCGTGCGTCTGCGTGGGGAAGAGTGTCCCCAGACTGCCCCCACTGACGCGCTAGGCTACAGAGCTGGAGCCCGGGTCACAGAGTCCCCCTCCCTCCCGGGTACAGCACTGTCACCTGCCCTGGACCCCTGCCAGGCCAAAGGGCAGAGGAGTCCGAGCCCCCCTCGGGGAGCTCCGAGGGCTCAGAGCCCTCCGGCAGGGTCTTTTCCGCAGGACCAGGACCAAGAAGGAAAGGGAAGCTGAGGCATCTGCCCAGGACTGCCCGGCCCTCCTGGCCCTACAGGCCCCTGCAGCCGCTGGGGCCCCGCACACGGGCCCGCTTCCTTCCTCCTCCCAGACTGCTGCAGTGGGTGTGAGGGTGGGCGGGGGGCCGGCGGGGGGCAGGAGGGCTGGGCTCCCTGCGGAGAGCTGCTGAGCCGAGCCCAGAGAGTGCCCTGCCCACCAGCTCTCTGGCCACCTGTGGGCCCCATGGGCCCCGATAGCTGTGTGGAGGACGGGGTGGGTGGGCTCAGGAGGCCGTTCTGCTGCCCCAGCCCAGGTAGGGGGAGGGCCCCACACTCCTTGGCGCTGGGGCCTGGGTGCAGAGTCTGCTTTCGGATACCAGTCCCCGGCTCCCTTGACCATCCTGGCCCAGGGAGGTGGGCGCCCGTGTTACGGCCCTTGTGCACCTGTGCCTGAGCCGGGGGCGCAGCGGGGAGCCCGCGGGTTGGGCAGCCCTGCAGGGCCCAGGGTCCTCGGCCTTTCAACCATGCCTTCCCTCCATGCCCTGGGGCCCCGTGATGCCTGCAGCCCCTTCCTGCATGCGGGCCCCGCACCCTGGGGCGCCGCCGCCTGGGCGGATCCACCGCCACTCCTCCCGCAGTGCCTGTGACACCTATACTTTCCCCGTCTCGACACGCACCCGTGCTTGCTGTAAAGACGATAATTAGAGACAGAGTCGCAGTTGGAAAATGAGCCTGAGCAGCTGAGGGGCTGGATAAAGAGGGCGATCATGGGCTTCCCCAAAGAAGCTGCCGTCTGTCGGGCTGAGGCCGCAGCCTGCTCAGAAGGGCTCCTGAGGGTGCACTCTCCACTCCCTGCCTCCAGGGGGTGGCAGGACTGCTGGGGACCCAAATATCCCTCCATGAGGACCCTGGAGCTGTAGGAGACCATCACACCCAAGGCTGAGCCACTGCCCAGCGTGGCAGGGGAGCTTCACCAAGGAGGGGCACCTCCACGCTGGGCTTTGAGGGGTGTGTAGGAGTCTGCGGGGGTAGAGGACTGTCTGGGCAGAGGGCAGCAGATGGAGGAAGATGAAGGCAGGGAGGGAGCCGCCAGAGTTCCAGGATGCAGCCCAGGGCAGCGCCCCTGCACCCCAGCCATGCGTCCTGGCCCCCCAGGCCCGTGAGCAGCTCTGTGAGGGCAGCAGGCCTGTGCCCTGACCTCATCTCCCAGGCCCTTTGTCCTCCCGGCGTTTCTGAGTGGCTGTGCACCAGCGGGTGATGGAGCCACTGTTCCCTCGACGGTACGGTGGGGATGGGGGAGGCCCCACGTCACACGGCGCCTGGCCCACAGTTGGCTCTCGGCAGACTGCCGTCGTCATGGTGGCGGTGCCTCATCCGTGTGACTTGCTGCTGGTGGAGCGTCACTGCCAGGCTCCTGTCACTCTGAGGCCGCCTCTCTCCCATGTCTGGAGGCAGGGCCACCCCCCACACCCGTGACTCCTGCCTCCTCAGGACCGGCGTGTGCGTGGGGGGGGTGTGCACACACCGTGCTCCTGCTGCTCTGTCACGGCGTCCACTGCCGCAGCCGGCTGGCCGGCGTGGTCCTGGTCCGTGCCCTCGGGTCATGTGGCGCCTCCGTCTGCTCAGGACCCTGGTGGCTGAGCCGCACTCGCCTCCTTCCCACGTCACTCCCCGTTTTTACAGGAACTATAGCAGCATGGCTGGCCCCAGGCTGTGCCCGCCTGCCCTCGGGGTGCTGTCCTGGTGCCCCACCCTGGCGGCCGTCCCGGGGCACTGACAGTGACAGCCCTTTGCCCTGTGGGGTCTCTCGGGCTCACGTTCAGGTGTTTCTGGCCATTCACCTCTCCTCCCAGGACCCTCGCCTGCTGTATGCCCACTGTGTCCCCCGTGTCCCCGGCGTTCAGGGACTTGTAGGACTTGTCCCCTTGGGGTAGCAGCCTTTGCTGCCTGTCACCGCTGATTCCCCGGTTCCTCGATGCCTGTCAGCCTTCTTTGGGGTCTTGCAGGACGGGACAGAGATGTTGCTTCTAACGGGCCAAGTCCTGCCCGTGTCTGGGAGGGCAGCCCGTCCTGGAGGGCGGAGCCCCTGGGCCCCGCTCTGCTGCCTCCTCTGCCTCCTGCTCCTCGCGCTGCTCATCCTCCAACCTGGAATCACAGGGCTCGAGCCCCAGATCAAAGGCAGCCGTGAGAGGCCCCAGGAGCCGCAGCCCTTCCCGGGGCACAAGCCGGGGCTCAGCGGGCACCGTGCTGCCCGTCGGGCCTTTCCTGAACTCGGGAGCTTTCCGGCACGGGGCTCCCACAAGGTCCGGGTCCCCCACCTGCCGCCTGTCCCCAGCCGGGCCTGTGGCTGCTCCGGCCCCCAGGGAGCCAACATCGTCTCAGGCCCACTGCAGAGGCTGCGGCTGCAGGGCGGTCGGGGCGTGACGGGGCGCCAGGGGGCCCGGGACGCCTCCTGACGCCACAGGAGCAGGTGAAGTGTGCTAGAGGGAAAGAACACAAGAGTGACCCGTGGGGGGACTTGTCTTCAGTGCGTGTGACAAAGAATTCATTTCCCGTAAAATCGAAGGGCTCCTGCAAATTGGTAAGAACCCCCGAGAGTCGGTCACCACGAGAAGGCGTTCAGGTCCCCGCTGACGCGGCAGCAGGAGCCGGACACGACTCCTGGTAGAGCTGGGACAAAAGAGCCTGTGGGCGTCCCTCAGTGTTCACAGAAGGGCGGCCCTCGAGAGGGAGCAGAGGTCACTATCGGGCTGCGGTTTGTGGTCAAGGGGTCACTCTGCGCGTGGCAGCACCCAGGCCCCAAATGCCGGAGGTGGCCCCGACTCTTGTGATGATCTCCTTATGCCCACAGGGACGAAAGTCACCTTGGGGAAGGTCGGGTTGGGGCTCGGGAAGGGAGAGCGCAAGGCGTCCTGGGTTGAGGCTGCAGAGCAGTCCAGCCAGAGGGCAGCGGGCCAGGCCACACGGGAGAGAGGCTGCTGGTGGCCCTGGTGGTGTGTCCCTGCAGGGGAGGGCAGGTGCCCGCTGTGCCTACGTGACAAGGGGGCGGCAACCAGAACCGTGGGTCCTGGACATGTGAGGCGAGGGGAGGTGAATTAGCAGAGCTTTCCGTCCCGTAGGGGGCCAGGGGAGGAGGGCCCGTCCTGGTGTCATGGGGAGAGCACTGAGCTGGGCACAGGAGTCGGACACCTTTGTCCAGGGGTCTGCAGGCAGAAAGGAGGGTGACAGGTGGGGGTCGCAAGGCGGCAGAGGCTGGGTGTCCTGGGGGAGGTGTCCGTGTGGGGCCTCGTGGGGTGGCGGGGGTGGCCTGGGATCCAAGGGCACCCTGGCTCCCCTCCTGGGGGCGGCTGAAGGCCTGGGGGAGGGACTCTGGGAGCCAGGGTTCGCCTGAGACCCAGGGCTCCAGGAGGCATGTGGCGCGGGGCAGAGGGACACTCCACACAGAGCCCTTCGGGGCAGTGACCAAGGAGCGTGGAAGCGGCCGGTGGCCCGGGAGTCCGGCAGGCTCCAGCAGGCTGGTGGGGGGCGGGGGAGCCGGATCCAGACGGAGTGAGGGGCTGGGTTGGGCGTGGGGATGGGTCGGGACCCTCGGCCAGGGCCCTGGAGAGCAGGCTGTGGCCACCCCCAGGAAAGCTCTTCGGGGTCGGGGAGCCCACGGCCTCGAGTCCTCCAGGCCCTGGGCGCGGCCCCAGGTGGGGTCTGATGGGCCTCTCCCCCCGCAGGCCTCGTGAAGCTGGGCATTCACTGTGTCACGTGCCAGAAGGTGGCCATCAAAATCGTCAACCGGGAGAAGCTCAGCGAGTCCGTGCTGATGAAGGTGAGCCGAGAGCTGGGCCTGGTGGAGCAGGCGGGGCCTCGGGACCAGCCTGGGGTGGCCTCGTGGTGGGGGCGCTGTGGGGGGCCCAGAGCTGGGCTGCAGCGAAGCCGGCCCAGGTGGGTCCTGCCCCTCCTGCCCCTGGTGTCCCCCTGTCCTCTGCGCCCTCCCCTGGCCTCCATCAGTCAGTCAGTCAGCCTCAGTCCGTCACCACCGAGTGCGCCGGCCCCTCCCCTCCAGCCCTGCCCACGCTTTCCCCCTCTTCAGCCAGGGGCCTGAGGCACAGCCAGTGCTGTACTGACCGCTGAGACAGCCGGCTGGGCCTCAGCTCCAGTTAGAATGAGGACCAGACGCCCGCCTCTGAGGAGGAAAGAAGAGGTGATAGGCCCCCCTTCCCGCCCCCCCCTCCCAGTCCTGGGAGCCCCTCAGCCTCCTGGGCAGTCTGGTCCCTCTTTGGGACTGGAGCAGGCCCCACGTGGCCGAAGAATTCCTGAGGTCTGACCAGACGCTCAGTGGGGAGGGGGCTGCCCAGGCCTCAGGGTCTCCGTCTGCTCGCATGGGGGTGTGGGGCGGCTGAGACCTCCAGGTGGGTGGCAAAGCAGGGGCTCCCCCATCACCAACGGCTGCGGCCCCTGACCCCCCTGCCCACCCTCGCCGTGGTTAATTCACTCGTCCACGTGAATATCTGCTCTGAGCGGGCCGCAGGGTAGTGAGCCTCGCCCTCCCAGCACCTGGGGACACATGGGATGGTGATGGGGACACCAGGGGACGGTGATGGGGACAGTGAAGGGGGCTCTGCTCAGGCGGGTGGAGACGAGCGGGGGGGCTGCTGGCGGGTGAGAGCCAGGGACAGTGAGGACCCCTCTGGTTGCTGGGGGCAGGGAGGGACTTGGGCCCAGCGGGGGAAACCCGGGGACAGGTCAGACAGTTTTAAGGGGCGCGGCTGGTCCTGGGGTGGGGGCAGTGCAGGTGGGGGTCAGGCAGATTCTGGGCTCTGGCTGGGGGGCTGGGGCTTGCAGGTCCAGTCTGCTGCCCATGAGGTATCCGGGTGGAGAGACAGGTACTCGGTGAAAGGGAGTCTGGGGCTGTAACTGGGCCCACCCCTACCCAAGGCCGGCTGGCCGCCCCACGTGGGTGGAGACCCTGCCCTAGAACGGCCCTGCTCCAGAGCCCTGTGCTGCCCCCATGAGCCCACCAAGGCACCTGAGGGGCTCGGCCCACTCAGACCCCTGAGGGCAGGGCAAGCAGCGGTTCCATGTCCCCCCACAGCCTGGCCCCACATGCGGCATGGGACACGGAGCCTCGGAAGGAAGGGACAGGTGGGTGGGTGGATGTGGGGGTGTGAGGGAGTGAGCCCCCACCCCTCCCCCCGCCATGACGTGCTCTCTTCTTCGAGCAGGTGGAGCGGGAGATTGCGATCCTGAAGCTCATCGAACACCCTCACGTCCTAAAGCTGCATGACGTTTATGAAAACAAAAAATATTTGTAGGTATTGCTGGGTCTGGAGAGCTGGGGTGGCCGGAGCAGGGGCTGGGGTCTCGGGCAGTGGGGCTGGTCTGGGAGCTGTCTTAGGAGGGGTCTGAAGGAAGAGCCCCAGGCCGTGGCAGTCACTGGCCTGCTCTGCTGGGGACTGGCAGAGCCACCAAGTGGGGCGGGGCCTCCTGGAGGAGTGGGCTGCGGCTGGGGGTCAAGGGGCGGGGGCCTCTTGGATCCTCTCTCCCTGGCCCCATGGAGCCTCGCGGCCCCGTCACCGCCGGGGGCTCCCACTCTCCCTCCCCACTCTCCCTCTCCACTCCCACTGAGCCCCCATCTGCTCCCTCCTGGGCTGGGGACCCCAGGCCAGCTGGCTGCACTGTCACTGCCCCAGGCCCCTCACCAGCCTGTTGTCCCGCCGCCGACCCTTCCTGGGGACGGCCAGCCCCGGGCTGCTGAGTGTGGCCGACCTGTCACTACCCGCTGCTGCCGAGGCCAGCGGACATCTCACTGTCCAGGCCGACCTGGGGCGGAATCCTGGTGCCCCCAGGTCACCAGCCGTCGGGTCTCAGCGAGCTCGCCTGGGGGTGCGGCAGCGATCACCCACAGGGGTGACGTCAGGGGAGTGTCCAGCTCTGCCACTGCTGCGTGTGTGACTGTAGGAAAGACCCTGGCTCGCTATGCCGTGTCCCTGAGGGCGGAGGCTCTAGGCCCCTTCCTCGGGGACGTGTGGGTTGAGCCAGGACACGAGGCCAGGGGCTGGCTCGACCCCCTAGCCCGGCCCTGACCTCCGGCCACCTGGCCTCCTAGCAGCCTGGGTGCCCAATGCAGGCCGACCGGCTGCCCACGTGGCTGTCCTCAGCCCCTGGGCCCTGCTCTGGGCAGTGGAGGTAGGGCAGGAAGCCAGTGCGAGGGCAGCCCTGGGGGAGCAGGGAGGCTTGGGGCCCAGTCCCCCACCCAGGTTACACTCTCTGTACCTCAGTTTCCTCTTGTGTCACCATTGTGCCAGCCAGGGTCCCAGCGGGGCACAATGGCCAACTCCGAGTGCTTAATGAGGGCAGGGTGAGAGGAGACACCCCGCATGGGGGACCTTGGTCACCACAGACCTGGGTCCTGACACTGGCGGGCTGGTGGAGCTCGGCCACTGTCAGAACCGTGACGAGGGCGCAGTGGGGACTCACGGCTGCTCCTGCCCCACCGCCATCGGCCTGACCGGCCGCCTTGCGGTGTCTTGGTGATGTCCCGTGAGTTTGGGGTGCAGGGTGCGGGGCTGTGCCCACCTCCACCCAGCACGCAGGAGACCCCTCACAGCTGCGCGGCTGCTGAGACACTACGAGGGCAGCACACGGGGATGGGCAGAGCCTGGGTCGAGGAGGCCAGCCTGGGGGCAGGAAGCAGGGGAGGGGCCTGGGACAGCAGGCCAGACGGGCACAGGCCAGGCAGAGGTGACGGGAACAGGGTGCCCAGACGAGGGTGGACAGGTGGCCGGTCCCGGGGGTCCCAGGTTCCAGGTGCCCCTGCTCTTCTGCAGACAGGCTCCTTGTGCCCCAGGGTCCCCAGCCCCACTGACCCCTTGGTTCCTGCAAGACCAGCCCTTGGGACGGCTGCTCCCCCCACTTCTGCCCCCGTGGCCAGCTGGGTGTGTCTGAGGCCCTTGCCAGCCCTTGTCCCATGTGTCTCTCCTGCACTGTCCTCTCTTTTCACACCCACCCGGGACCACCACCCTCGCTGGCTCCCGCCAGCGCCTCCTGAGGTGTGTGCTCAGTGACCCTTCCAGGGTCCCCTGAGGCCCTGCAGGCATCAGTGTCCATCGTCCCATGCCCGCCCACCCACTTCCCCTGGAAACCAGCCCCTCAGGCTCCACCACAGAGGCTCAGCTCGGACACAGCCTGCTTCTTACTCCCCGCCTTCAGAGGGGCACGGGGTCCCCCCAGCCACCGTCACCCCGGCCAGAGCCTGGACACCTTCCTCCCCCTGACCTCCCCATCCCATCTCGCCCCCCACCCCACGGCCCTGCACAGCTGCTCAGAGGGCCTTGGTCCCTGGGCCCCTGCCTGGTGCCATGATACAGCGTGTGGGGGCGGCGCCAGGGCACCTGGCTGAGCAGGGGGGTCCAGTCCCTCCAGCAGCACCCCCGGCACTGCTCCAGCGGCACTGGCCCCAGTTGAGGGCAGTTGCCACCTGCCAGCTGGGCCAAGCCCTCCTCCCAGCCCCTCCCCTCCATCTTCCGAGACCCTGTTTGAGGGGGGCCTCCCCAGGGCGCCCGGCTGCACCCTGCTGGCCCCTGGCCCACTCTGTTTTGAGGTCTGTCCTGCTGCCCAGGGCTCCCTGAGGGCCCAACTGTCTGACTCGTCCCCGTGTAGGGAGCCCCACCTGGGCTGGCCAGGGAGGGCCTGGAAGGGCCAAGGCCACGTCTTGCACGGGGTCAGCAGCCCTCTGGTCAGGTGCCCCCCTCGCCTGGGCCAGCATCCCTCAGCTGGGGGCCGTGCGGCCCTGCTCCCAGGCCCCGGGCACCACAGGGCCACAGGCCGCCCTCGGGGGGCCCTCCTGCTGTGGGCGCAGGGACGCAGTGGGGGCTCAGCTGGGGGCCCCAAGGTGGGCCAGGCGCCCGCGTGTGCACACCAACGCCCACCCGTCCCCACAGATATCTGGTGCTAGAACATGTGTCTGGAGGCGAGCTCTTCGACTACCTGGTCAAGAAGGGGAGGCTGACCCCCAAAGAAGCCCGCAAGTTCTTCCGGCAGATCATCTCCGCGCTGGACTTCTGCCACAGCCACTCCATATGGTGCGTGCCCCCACGTGCCCCCACACCCCGGGTGCAGCGGCCCCAGGTGCCCCCAGTCCCCCCCAGGCGTGCCCCCCCATGCTTGCACTCTCCCGCCCCGTCCCCCTGGAGCAGACAGCACGTCCTTTACTGACTCCTCAGGGGCATGAGGACATTTTCTGCCAGGTGACCACCCAAGGCTTGGGAGCCCGAGCCCCTCCTCGGCTTTTTCAGGGGTCGGGCCCCAGGTTGGCCTCCGCCCAGAGCAGGTGTGAGGGAAGCAGCGAAGGGGACGGGGCCCCAGGGAGCAAAGTAGAGCCTGCCCAGGGGCCACAGGAGCAGGTGGTGTGACCTGAGAGACCCCTGTCCCTCCACCCCGCAGACGAGAACCAGGCAGCCTCATGTGATGGGCTGCCTGTGACATCACCGGGCTGGGCTGCCACTGCCCCGTGCCGTGTGATGGGTGTGGGAGGGGAGGCGGCTCTAGGCCGGCCGGCCTCACTCGCCGTGCTTCCCAGCCACAGGGATCTGAAGCCGGAGAACCTGCTGCTGGATGAGAAGAACAACATCCGCGTCGCAGACTTCGGCATGGCGTCTCTGCAGGTGGGGGACAGCCTGCTGGAGACCAGCTGCGGGTGAGTGGCGCCTGCCCCTCCTAGCCAGCCGCCGCGGCCTGGCGCCCCCTCCTGGCCGCTGCTAGTTCTACACAGACGGGGAGAGGCGGCCCAGATGCTGCTGCCCCCAGCGCAGCCTGTGGATGCCGCGAGGGGTCTCTGTGTCCACCCAGCCAGGTGGCCTGCAGCCCCAGGGCCCCCCTCCAGCCTCCCACGGCCTGGGCTGGAGGCAGGACCCCTGGCTCTGGCCCCGGCTCGTGTGCGGTTCAGTGAAGGAGTGGCAGGCAACCCCCTGGGCCAGACCCTCCCTTGCTCTCCTCCAGCCCCGGAAGGCAGGCCCAGCCCCGCGGCTGCTGCCGGGCAGTTTCCTGCTCTGTGCACCCTCAGCAGTGGGGCCCAGGCTGGGACCCCAGGACGTGCCCCGGGGGCCTTCCTCTGACGCCCATCTCCTTGGACCAGGATGGATGGGCAGACAGCCCTGAGCATGGAGAAGCCCCCGCCTCCCAGGCCTCAGTCTCCCCCCAGGAGCATGCAGGGGATTAGGCTGTGGGGGTGTTGGCACCAAAGCCCCTTGAGCCTCCTGAAGGGCCTGAGGGCCCACAGTGGGGCCTCCACCCTGGGCACGTGTGGGGAGCAGGGAGGCCCCCCGGGACAGCCCAGAAGTCCAGGCGGGACAGCCAGTGCTGAGCCTGGGCCCTGACTGCCCGTTTCCCTTCAGGTCCCCCCACTACGCCTGCCCTGAGGTGATCCGGGTAAGTAGCCATTGTCGCCCCGGCCCTCGCGGGCCCCCAGACCCTGGACGGCCCACGCCGTGACTCCCTCCCTGACCCTGGCATGCGCCCTGCCAACCGCACTGTGTCCGCAGGGGGAAAAGTATGACGGCCGCAAGGCGGACGTGTGGAGCTGCGGTGTGATCCTATTCGCCTTGCTGGTGGTGAGATCCCCGCCCTCCCCGGCCCTCCCCTCCATCCCCGCCCCGCCCCCTCCATCCCTGCCCCCATTTCTATCCCCGCCCACCCCTCCCCCTCCATATCTGTCCCCTCCCCTCCATCCCCACCCCTCCTCTCCCCCTCCATCTCTGTCCCCTCCTCTCCATCCCCACCCCTCCCCTCCATCCCCACCTCCCCCTCCATATCTGTCCCTCCCCTCCATCCCCACCCCTCCCCTCCATCCCCACCCCTCCTCTCCCCCTCCATCTCTGTCCCCTCCCTCCATCCCCGCCCCTCCCCTCCATCCCCGCCCCTCCCCCTCCATATCTGTCCCCTCCCCCTCCATCCCCGCCCCTCCCCCTCCATCCCCGCCCCTCCATGTCCGTCCCCGCCCCCTCCGTCCTTCCCTCCTGGCCGGCCTTCCGCCCCGTGGTGACCCCGTCCCGGCCGGCAGGGGGCGCTGCCCTTCGACGACGACAACCTGCGGCAGCTGCTGGAGAAGGTGAAGCGGGGCGTGTTCCACATGCCGCACTTCATCCCGCCCGACTGCCAGAGCCTGCTGCGCGGCATGATCGAGGTGGACGCCGCGCGCCGCCTCACGGTGCGTCCCGGGCCGGCGGGCCTGACCTCCCGCCCCCAAGCCCGTGTCTGGGGCCGGAGGCTCCGTCTCCATCGCCGCCTCCCGAGAGGGGGGCTGGCGCGCACGGAGACCCCACCTGTGCCCGCGAGTGTGTACGGGGAGCCCTGGGTGTGTGGGGGTGCGCGTAAGGGTGTGTGAACTCACATGTGAGAGTGCGTGCACAGCTGTGTGTGCACAGGCGTGCGTGGGTACATGAACAGGTGTGTGTGGGCATGTGCATGGGTGTGAGTGTGTATGCGCAGGTGTGCAAGCACATGGGCACAGATGTGTCCACGTGTGCATGGGTGTGAGCATGTGCTGGGTGTGGGCACGTGCATGGTCCTCCGCCTGCCAGTGTGGTTCTGGGGTGCTGGGTGGGCCCGGAAGGCGGGCGTCTGCTGTTAGTGGCCCTGGTCTCCTGACGGTTTCTAAGCCGAGCCCTCAGCATGACCCACTCCCACGGCTGGGGGCTGGGGTGGGAGGGTCTGAGGGAAGCCCCCACTTCTAAAAGAAGCCCAGGGCCAGCCGTCTCGGCCTCCTCCTTGGGGCTCGGCTGGTGCCAGGATGGTAGGTCCCCAGGACAAGGGCAGCAGGACTCCCCTGGGCTGGTGTCTCCAGGATGGGGGCGGCCTGGTGCCCCAGCGGCAGCCCTCTCCCACTCTCCTGGACAAAGCTGTCCTCAGTCGGGTGGAGAGCTGGGCTCTCTGAGCCTCCTGCTCACACCTGCACCCCAGCCCCTCCTGTGCAGGTGGACCGGGCCCTGGCTGCTTCCCTGCTCTCCTCCCTCACCCCTCCTTCCCTGAGTCCCAAGAGGGACCCGGCAGCACAGGCCACCAGGCCCCCTCACTGCCTGCCTGCAGTGCCCACCCCTCCCCTCCCAGCTTCCTGCTTTCTCTAGGTTGGCGTTTCCTCTTCCACTGGGGTAGGCAGGTCAGGGGTGCTAGCCTGGAGTCTCTGGGAATGCAACCCTCCCCCTCCCCCTCCCCTCCTCCCCTCCCCGCCCCCTCCCCTCCTCTCCTCTCACTCCCCTTCTCCTCCTCCTCCTCCACCCCCTCCCCTCCCTCTCTTCCTCCTCCTCCCCATCCTCCCCTTCCCTTTCCTCTCCCTCCCCACTCTCCCCTCCCTCTCCCCCTCTCCTGTCCTCCCTCCATCTCAGTCCTCTTCTCCACCCTCTCCCCCTCCCCTCTTTCCAGCTCCTGTTCCCTTCTCCTCCCCATGCCTCCCCCTCCTGCTCCCTCTGGCCTTCTAATGTGGGCTCTCTTCTTCCTCCTACTAACTCCCTGTTTCTCTTTCCTCGTAGCTAGAGCACATTCAGAAACACACATGGTATATGTAAGTAGCTTCTCCTCCCCCTCACCACCTGCTTTGCCTGTGGCTGTGGCCCCAAGGGCCTGCTAGGGAAGGCGAAGGGAGAATCCAGCGCAGGCCTGCCCCAGCCTTGGGCCGCCTGGCCGGCCAGCGCTCAGGGACCCTGGGCCAGCCTGTGCTGGGCACAAGCGGGGTGCAGGAGGCGTGCAGGGGCCAGACACAGGCAGGGCGCAGGAGGTGTGCAGGGGCCGGGCACAGGCGGGGCGCAGGACTCAGGGTCCCCAGGAAGGGGTGGGCCTCCTGCCCTCTGGCTGCCTCAGGGTGGGGGTGGAGCACCCCGCCGGCCGGCCGAGGGGAGTGACAGCTGCCCTGTGGTCCACAGAGGGGGCAAGAATGAGCCGGAGCCAGAGCAGCCCATCCCCCGCAAGGTGCAGATCCGCTCGCTGCCCAGCCTGGAGGACATCGACCCCGACGTGCTGGACAGCATGCACTCGCTGGGCTGCTTCCGCGACCGCAACAAGCTGCTGCAGGACCTGCTGTCTGAGGAGTGCGTCCAGCGGGGCGCCCCCGGGCAGGCGGCGGAGGCGGTGGGGAGTGGGGGCCGTGGGGGAACACGGGGTGGCCCGGGACTGCCGCCCAGGAGCGGACGCGCCCGTGTGCGCCTGTCGCCCGCTGCAGGGAGAACCAGGAGAAGATGATCTACTTCCTCCTCCTGGACCGGAAGGAGCGGTACCCGAGCCACGAGGACGAGGACCTGCCCCCCCGGAACGAAATAGGTACGGCCTTGGGGGCCCGGCCACGCGCTCCGCTCTGGCCCCACGGGCTGCCCGGCCCTGACCCCCGTCTGCACGCAGACCCTCCCCGGAAGCGCGTGGACTCCCCGATGCTGAACCGGCACGGCAAGCGACGGCCCGAGCGTAAGTCCATGGAGGTGCTCAGCGTGACGGACGGCGGCTCCCCGGTGCCCGCGCGGAGGGCCATCGAGATGGCTCAGCACGGCCAGAGGTGCGTGCCCGCCGGAGGACCCTGCGCCCCGGCTCCTGCGCCCTGGCCTGGTCAGCGTCGCACCCTCACAGGCAGTCTGGGCCCGGCCTGGCGCATTTCTGCTCCCTGGCCCTGGGCTGCGCCGAGACCACTGGGTGGGGTGGACTGTGCTGTGCTGAGGGCTGGGCTGCTTCCGCTGCACTGGCTGAGCTGGCTGGGCTGGACTGGGCTGGACTGGGCAAGCTAGGCTGGGCTGGACTGGGCTGAGCTGAAATGGACTGAACTGAGTTGGACTGCACTGGACTGGGCTGGACTAGGCTGAAGTGGACTAAGCTGAGCTGCACTAGACTGGACTGAGCTGGGCTGAGCTGAAATGGACTGGACTGGACTAGACTGGGCTGGACTAAGCTGAGCTGGACTAGACTGGGCTGAGCTGGCCTGAGCTGGGCTGAATGGGGCTGGGCTGGAGTGGACTGGGCTGAGCTGGACTAGATTGGGCTGGGCTGGGCTGGACTAGACGGGACTGGGCTGGACTGGACTGAGCTGGGCTGAGCTGAAATGGACTGGACTGGACTAAGCTGAGCTGGACTAGACTGGGCTGAGCTGGACTAAACTGGACTGAGCTGGCCTGAGCTGGGCTGGATGGGGCTGGGCTGGACTGGACTGGGCTGAGCTGGATTAAACTGGGCTGAGCTGGACTAGATTGGGCTGGGCTGGGCTGGGCTGGACTAGACGGGACTGGGCTGGACTGGACTGGTCTGCACTGAGCTGAGCTGGACTGGGCTGGGCTTGGCTGGACTGGGCTGGGCTGGACTGAGCTGGGCTGGGCTGGGCTGTCCTGTCCTGTCCTGTCCTGTCCCCAGTCGACCCTGGCCCAACCTTTAGTCACCTGTTGCAGGCAGTGTTGGGCAGGGACGTGGAAGTGGGGGGCGATGAGCAGGTCTGGCTGTCCCGCAGACCCCTTGGAGGAAGAAAGTGGTCTGGGTCCTGCAGAGCCTCAGCTCTGGCAGATCTTCAGTCTGGTGCTGAGTGTGGCCTGTTGGGGGCGAGGCCCGGCGTTCCTGCCCAGTGGGGGCTTCAGCTGTCTGGACACAGCCCTGGGGCCCGGGAGCACTGTGGGAGGTCCCAGCAGCCTGGGCCACCCCTGGTCAGCTGGTGCTGGGTGCTGGGGCCGGCCAGGCCTCCTGAGGAATTTGCCAGAAAACAAGAACCACAGGGCAGCTGGGCCACCATCAGGACGAAAGTGGGCAGGTGGTCTATAGCCCCTGGGTGGTCCCAGGCCCTCCCCAGGGAACAGGGCTGGCTCGGCCTCCGACCTGGGGTCCCGGCCCTCCAGGGCCTCCTTTCGGGTCTCCAGACAGCGTGGCCACTGCCCGGCTCCCGCACTGGGCTGGCGAGGGGGCAGCAGGAGGCCTTGTGTCCCGCTTGTTGTGGGCACACCCCCTGCAGGCCCCCAGGGAAGTGTGGCCCCTCCAGCGGCCCAGCCCGCCTTCCTGAGCCTTGGAACCCACAGGGAAGGCTGAGTGCTGACCCGGCCTCCCTGGACCAGCGGCCCCGCAGCCTTCCCACCCCATCCGCCTGGGGCAGGGGCAGGCCTGGCATGGGAGCCCCCCTGCCGTGGCTTCTGCTCTGCCTTCCAGGCCCTGTTGCCTCGGGAGCAGGGGTGCTGGGTTGGGGTACAGACCATCCCAATGGCTGAAAGCCCCTTCCTCTCGGCTCCCCCACTGCTGCTCCCTGGCTCTGCTGCCTCTCCTGGCTTGGCTACTGGCACTGGGCCACAACGGGCCACCTCCTGGGCATCCTCTAGGGCCTGGCCAGCCGCCCTGCCCAGCAGATCACCAGGGCAGGGTGTGCTGTGGCCCCAGTGCTCTCCTGCTTGACTTCCCCTGGCATCGGTGTGCCCTGGCGGGGGGCTGGGTGCCCGCGCCCAGCCCGGAGCCGTGTGGAGGTCAGGCCTGCTGGGCCGCCAGCGGGGCTGCGTCAGTAACTCTCTTTTCTCGCTTTGTTCCCGCTGTAGTAAAGCAATGTTCAGTAAAAGCCTGGATATCGCTGAAGCCCACCCCCAATTCAGCAAAGAAGACAGGTATACACTCTGCCCACCCACCCCCGCCCCCGCCCCAACGGCCACAGCAGGCCTGGCGGCAGGGCTGGGCCTGAGGCCAGGGAAGGGCCCGGCCAGGCTAGGCAGAGCCCAGCAGGAGTGGGCTGCTGGGGCGAGGCCGAGGGCCAGCCCGCGAGAGGCAAGGAGACCCACAGCGCTCTCCTGGCCCTGGGACCCCTGGTGGCTGCAGGCCGTGAGGCCCTTCTGGCCTGCCCTCGCCCTGTGGCCCGTGGGCCTCCGTGGCCCTGGTTTACCACCCCCCCGCCTGCCGTCCCGCATGGCCCCTGGGTCCTGGGGCCGTCCTGCAGCCCACAGGGCCTGAGTGCACACGGCAGCCAGGGTGGCTTGGCCGTCCCCAGTCCTGCAGGCTGCAGGCTCCCCAGGAGGCAGCAGGAGGTGGGATGGTCCTGAGGTCTCTGTGCCAGGCCAGCCTTCCCCAGTCCCCCGCCCTGCACCTGCAGGGTCTGCTGCCCGCGGGTGGCAGTGGTCAGGCTTCGCCCCTGTCTCCCTGCCTGGCCCCGCCTGTTCTGGATGCTGGCGCCGTCCTTCCTGTCCTGGGCAGTTGCAGCCTAGTTTCCGGGGGCCTTCTGGTTAGATGGGTGCGGACACGTCTCCCACCCGCTCTTCCTCCTGCTGTGGCCCTTCTCCTTTCTTTGTGCCAAGCGACAAGCTCGTGGCTGACTCAGTGGGAGGCCTTGCTCATGGCTGCTGCCCCTGTTGGCCTGTGGCTGCTGGGGCGGGCACCAGCTGGGACCGACCAGCCCCTAGCTCCCTTCATAGCATCTGAAAGCTTTGGGCCCTGGCCTGGCTCTGGGTGCTGTCCTGGCCGTGGGCTGGGGGGCTGGGAGCAGGTGGTGCTGTCCCCGGCTCCGTGGCTGTCAGGTCAAGAGGTTGACACCGATGGCCACAGGGTCCCAACCCACAGGTGCCGGCCTGGGCTCAGCTCCTTCCCGAGGCACAGGGGCCAGGCCACCGTGTGGGTGGGTGAGACCCCTCCTGAGGCCGGGCGGTCCGCACGGACAGTCACTTGCTCTCTTGTGGCCCTCCCATCTCCTGTGGCTGCCTCGCTCCCCCTCGCGTTTCCCCCTCTAGAGACCGTGGGTGCCGGTGCCCAGGGGTGAGAGGGCGTTGCTTCCCCTCGGGCCGTGCCTGTGGGTGCCTGGTTCCTGCCTTACGGGCTGAGCGGTTTGGGGGGGAGAGGCCCCCAAGTGCCTGGTTCCCGCCCCACGGGCTGAGCAGTGTGGTGGGCAGAGGCCCACGGGTGACTGGTTCCCACTTCGTAGGCCAGGCGGTGGCAGGGGAGAGGCCCGCGGGTGCCCGGTTCCTGCCCCACGGGCTGAGTGGTGTGGTGGTGAGAGGCCCCCAGGTGCCTGGTTCCTGCCTGGCAGGGGCGACGTCTACGTGTGTGTCTCAGCCGGGCACACTGGGCCAGTGCCTCTCTTTGGCCATACCCCAGCCAGGTCTTCGGGCCACATGGGCCAGTGGTGGACAAGGCCCACAGTCCCCACCAGCGCCCACCCCAGCCTCGTCTTGCCCAGGCCCTCCTGGTGTGAGTGAGGACCAGGCCGTGGGCTGGCCTCCTGTGGGCAGCTCTGGGCTGGGCAGGTGGGCTGTGGGCGTGGAGGAGCTGGGCCGGTGTCCAGCTGGTGGCCAGCACGCCAGGATGTGAGGGCTGGGGTGAACTCAGCCCTGGGGGTCAGGCCGGGCTCAGGGCAGCCAGGACATGGTATGGACCCAGCACAGGGGCTGGATTCATTTCACAGGAAGCCCTGTGTCCCCTCGTCCCTCAGTCCACCCCAGCCCCAGATGGACCCTTGCTGAGGGCTCCTCTGTGCTGGCCTTGGTCTGGGGCCTCGGACACAGGGCAGCTCACACGCTGCGTGGAGGAGGAGCTCCAAGGCCACCGGCCACAGCCCTGGGGCTCTGACAGGGCCTTAGAGGGGCTGCAGGCTCTCCTGGGCCTGGTGAGAGGCGGGTGGGGACAGCGGGACAGCCCTGGGCGTGGCCGGGCGGGCACCAGCCTGGGGCTCCAGCCTCTTGGAGGGTCCCCCACAGGGGAGAGAGGGGCCGAGAGCCTGCGCCCCTTTCCCGGGCTGACCCACCGCTGCACCTGTGTCCCCAGGTCTAGGTCCATCAGTGGCGCCTCCTCAGGCCTCTCCACCAGCCCGCTCAGCAGCCCCCGGGTGAGTGACCCACCCGCCCCACCACCGGCTCCCAAACAAAGGTGCCCGCGCCTCGGCAGCCGGCAGGCACCGGGTGGGGGGAGGCTCGCGGGCCGGAAGCAGGCCCCGCCTCACTTGGTCCCCGCCTGCACTGGAGCCGCCGCGCGGCTGCTGCTGCGCTCGCTAACTGCACGTTTTTGTTTTGTCTGTCTGTCTTCTCGTGTGTCATTCGTTTTTTTTCGTGGCAAACACCCCCCACGCCTGCCTGCCCCCTTGCCCCTGCCTGGGTCCCGGCCTCTCTCTGGTCCTCCTGGTGCTGTGTGCATGCGGGGCGGGGCGGGGCGGGGCATGCACGGTGGCGCTTGGCCCTCTCGGTCTCTGTAACCCCTTGCTCTCCTCCCTGCCCTGCGCCTGCCCTGTAGCCTGTTAGAAAGTTTGTCCTGCCCCCCCCGCCCCCCAAGCTCCCCTTCGTGGCCTGCCCCTCAGCCACCTCCGTGGAGCCCGAAGCTTGTCGGAGCGCCTCGCGGCCCGGACACGTCCTCCCTGCACAGCCCGCCCTGCGGCCCAACCCCAAGACCCAGACCTTGCCGAGCAAGGCCAAGCTGACCGACAGGCCGCTGCAGGGCACCAAGTCCAACCCACTCCCAGCCGGCACCCAGGCCCGGGGCCCTGCCCCGGGGGGCCTTGGCCCCCAGCTGGCCCTGCCCCCTGCCTCGCCAACCCTGCCGGCACCCCCCCATCTCCCGCCCGCCGGGACTGAACCAAACACCAAATCTGTCCCCACCATACAGGTGACCCCTCACCCCTCTCCAAGGGGCAGTCCCCTCCCCACCCCCAAGGGGACGCCCGTGCACACGCCCAAGGAGAGCCCGGCCGGCACGCCCAACCCCACGCCGCCGTCCAGCCCCAGCGTTGGAGGGGTTCCCTGGCGGACGCGGCTCAACTCCATCAAGAACAGCTTCCTGGGGTCACCCCGTTTCCACCGCCGGAAACTGCAAGGTGCGCTTGGCGGACGCGGCAGGGTGCTTGGGGAAAGGGGGCCGCAGGGGAGCCCTGGCTGCCCCTCCCCGTTTGGTGGTTCATCCTGCCAAAAGCACTGGGCAGCGGCCCGTGTCCACTTGGCCAGCACAGGCCCGGGCAGCGCCGCCAGACATCCACGTGTTCCCGAGCCTGCCTACTGTGCATGTCAGGGGCCCGCTCAGAGCTGCCCCACAGATGCGGCCCTGGCCCCTCTTGGCTCCTTTGCTGTTCCTCAGCCCAGTGGCCTCCTTGGGGAGGAGAGCCGGCTGCTGGGTGGGTGTGGGTGGTCAGGAAGCCACGGGGCCAGGGTGGCGGGGGGCAGCCGACCCCTGCATGCTGGGTGCCGAGGGTCACTCGGCACTGCCCGCTGCCTGGGCCCACCAGTCGCACAGCATGGCCGACAGGCGGCACATGGGGGCCAGTGCCATCTGTAGGGGACGGCACGGCTGGCTGGAGGCCAGAGAAGGGGTGGCCTGATTTCAGCACTGGGGGTCAGGATAGCTCCTGGTGGCCTGGAGCTGGTGGTGGACCTGTGCCCTCGGGCGCCGTCACAGCGGGCAGGTGGCAGCCCTGCTGGGGGAGGGCCGCACAGTCACCATGTTTCTCTCCTCGTCCTGTGTGCGCAGTTCCGACGCCAGAGGAGATGTCCAACCTGACCCCGGAGTCGTCCCCAGAGTAAGTGGCCCTGCCCGAGGTCGAGCCAGCCTCCCCTCTGGTGCCCGGACACCCAGTGCGTGGGGGACGCCCGCGGTGGGGGTGGCCCGTGGTGTGGGAGGCCCGCGGTGGACCCTCCATGTGGCAGCCCAGGGGATGCAGTGAGGGCTTCAGGGCCGAGTGCCCCAGCTCCTCCAGTCCTCCTCTTTTCCCTGTGGCCATCCGCTGTCCCCTCTCCCCACCTCCTACCTCGGCCTCCTTCCCAGTGCTCACATCTCTGAGTCTCTCCACTTCAGACGCCGGTCGGGAGCAGGGCCCAGGGGGGTGAGGGAGCCACTTGGGAGGAAAACGTGGCCCTTCCCAGCTGTGCTCAGAAGCCACAGCAGGGATAGGGAGCCCAGGGCGGGCTGGAAGCAAGGGGTGGGCAGCATGGCCGTGCCTCAAAGTGACAGTCCACAGCTGCTGAGAGTCCTAGTCCTCAGCCTTGGTGGCCAGGCTGGCTCACACTTCTCAACGTGCTGGACCTGGGGAGATGGGAAGGACTGGCTGTGGAGCCCACAGGAGGCCGCCTCCGTCAGGGCTTCCCCAGGGCAGAGCCGAGCCTGGAGTGCGGCCGGAGACTCGGGCTTATAGGGGTGGAGGGTCTGCAGGGGAAAATCCGGCGCTGGCCAGGGAGGAGGATCGGCACGGAATGGCCTGGTGGGACGCACGTCCGGAAGGTGGCCGTGGTCAAGGCCAGGTGCAGACAGCACCCTCGGCTCCCCTTGTGTAAGAGGAAGAAGCCCCCGCTTGTTGTGGGAGGTGATGAGGAAGCAGAACGGCGCCCCCATCCCCCCGCAGACGCCACACGCCGAGAGGCTCCCCTGTGGGCACGTACCCGGATCTCAGGGTGTCTAGGGCAAAGACCCTTAGAGGCCCCACCCCCCGCTCCCCCCCGCCCCCCGTAGCGGCCTCGGTCCTGTCGTCTGGGAGTGTGAACACGAAGTGCGGTGTGGGTGCCTAGAGAGCCGCTGTGACCTCACGCAGGCAGCTGTGCGCAGGCAGCCGGGCCAGCTGTCCACGGAGCCAGAGAAGTTGTTACTGCATCTCGTGCCCTGAGCGACACTGGACACAGCACCCGCAGGGCGGAAGCCGGGCGAGGCCAGCATGTGTGTGGCGGCCAGCCCCAAAGGGCTGGGCTAGGGAACCCTTTAACTCACCGTTCATGTCCCTTCAGTCGCCACTTTCTGCTGTTGTCAGAAGCTCTCACAGCATGCTCGTCACGTAATCGTTATGTTTTTCAGAAAACCTGACAACAGCTCACAGCAGCCTGACGCTGGGCAGGCGGCCTGCAGCGCCTGCTGCTTTCCATTCTTGGGCCCCTTTGGAGGCCTCGTCCCCCCCCCCACCCCCCGGGTCCTGGCCAGCACCAACCCCCTCCCACGGGTTAAGGCACGAGCGCCACCTCCGACAGAGGACGTGCTCTCGGGGCCTGAGACAGCCCTCCCGTTGCTGCCAGCAGCCTGTGTCGGTCAGGTTCCCTGTGTCAGCCAGCCGGGCGCTCGTGCGTGTGCCTGCGTGTGTGCACACAGGAGCTGGTGTTTTCAGGAACTGGTTCATATGATTGTGGGGCTGGCAAGTCTGAGACTAGGTGCGGTAGGCTGGAAGTTCAGGTCTGCGTCACGTTGAAGTCTGCCGGCCGACAGGCAAGAACTCAGGTGGGTCTCCACGCTGCAGTCTTGAGAATTTCTTCTTCTCCGGGAAACCTTAACCTTAGCTCTGAAGGCCTTCAACTGATTGGATGAGGCCCACCACATTAGGGAGGGTGATCTGCTTTCTCAGTCAACTGATCACCATATCTAAACAACGCCTTTTAAAAAGCAACACCAAGGTTTGACCAAACAGGCTGAGTTGACACCTCGAGTTGACCATCACAGGCCGTCACCATGCTCCCTCCACTGGCCTTTCCAGCTCATCCAGGCTTCTTTCAGACACAGGACTATTTTCCAGATGCCAAACTGCTGTGGTGCAAAGCAGGAAGAGTCGGATCTTCATTGTTCTTCCTCCTACTTCATCAAGGGAGGAGCAGAAACCCCGCGTGGGTGCCTGAGCTGCCTCCCTGAGCGCCCACCGGGCTCCAGTGGTGAGCAGGTCGGGGCAGGGGCCTGCACTCGAGTGCTGGACACAGAGCTGACGGCTGGGGAGCCACAGGAGCAGGGAAGGACATGGAGGCGGCCGAGCGACGCGTGGGGTCTGCGAGGACGCATCAGCTCGTCTTTACCTCCGCGTTCTTCTGTCGGGACCCCTGGCCGGGCGGGGGCCGGCACGGCTGTGTCGGCAGGTGGTGGGCGCTCCAGAGTCGCCATGGTAGCCAGAGAGCCCGTCCCAGAAACGGGCAGGAAAACTGCCAAACCGGGCCTCAGAGCAGCCCAGAGAGCTCTGCCGACATCAGATGCGACAGTTCGCCTGCCAAGGCTGCTGGAGCGACGCTGGGCCTAGGACCTGGCCAGCCCTGGCCCCGGACACGACATGGCTGCCGTGGCCACTCCTCCCAGGCCTGGCCTCTGCATCACGGGCTCCCAGTAAGAGGGCGCATTGGATAGGTGGAGCCCTGGTCTCGCATCCACACTGCACCTGCGAGGGAGGCAGAGAGGCACCTGGTACTGGTTAGCGGCTGCTGCGTGACGCCTCCAAAGCGTAGCGACTTACAAACACACACGTTCATCGTCTCGCAGTCTCTGTGGGTCAGGCCCTGCTGTGGGGTGTCGGCCACCTGTGGTCATCTCCAGCCCCACTGGAGCTCTGGTGGCGCAGGCAGGAGGCAGGTCCTCAGGGGCCTTGGGCCCGAGGCCTCGGTTCCTCCCCACACAGGCGTCTCCACTCATCAAGACGCAGTGGAGACCTGCTGGCAGGACGGAGTCCCAGCCTTTGTAACCTAGTCTCGGAGGTGACCTGTCACCTTCCCGCGTTCTGCTTAGAACAAGTCCCAGGCCCCGCCACACCCCATGGAGGCCGAACACGTGAATCCAGGAGGCAGGATGGTGGGGCAGCTGAGGGGTCTCCCACACTGCTGTGCGCTGCGGGGGGGGCACCTCAGAGAGGGGTGGTCCCAGATGCAGGACAGAGTGACAAGACCAGATGGAGCAAGGAAGGGAAGCCCCAGGTGGCTTCGAGGTGAGGGGCCACACGCAGGAGGGTGCAACCCCCACCCCGCCCAGCACAGCAGCTGGGCCCCTGGGGTTTGACGTGAGCTCCACGATCCACGGAGTGATCTGGGCTGGGGCCGGGCAGCCACTGGTCCCCGAGGACGGAGGGTACAGAGGGTGACCTGGGGGAGCCGAGGCTGCCCCTTCTCTGTGCTGTCTCCCCCATCCCTACCCTCCAGGGTTCCCGGCTGCCCCTCACGCCCTGCACTCCCCTGCTCCCCACACGGCCCTGGGGCAGGGGACAGATGGCTGCACAGCAAATACCCCCGAACTTGGTGGCTTAAACAGAGAGGAGCAGGCTGAGGTCAGGGTGGGCTCTCCTTTCTTTTCTGCTGGGATTCCAGTGGGCGCTGCCTGGGCTCAGGCAGGCAGCAGGGGTCGGGCCCAGGGCTATGTGATCAGCATTAGGGTGGTGGGCTCAGGGGTGGGGTGGGTCAGGGCCAGGATGGGGGGGGTTGAGGCTGGGGCAGGAGGGTCCGGGCCAGGAGGGTCCGGGCCAGGGTGAGGTTAAGGTTCAGGATGGAGGGGTCACGGCTAGGATGGGAGGAGGGTCAGGGCCAGGATGGGGGGTCAGGATGGGGGGTCAGGGCTAGGATGGGAGGAGGGTGAGGGCCAGGATTGGGGGGGCGTAGAGGCAGGATGGGGGCGTCAGGACCAGGATGGGGGTCAGGGCCAGGGCAGGAGGGTCAGGGTCAGGATGGCGGGGTCAGGGCCAGGATGGGGCAGTCAGGACGAGGATGGGGGTTGTTACCGAACCTGCAGCGAGTTTGCTCACTCGTGCAGCAAGCCCATCTCTGACGCTGGATGTGGGAGAAGAAAGTAGGAATTTTATTGCAAAGTGCTGAGCGAGGAAAACGGGCAGCTCACGCTGTAATCCCAAACTCCCTGAGAAGCTACAAGCAAGGGTTCATCTGTGGGGTTTTAGGTAGGGGATGGGGAGCACGTGGCCTTGGGGGCTGCAGTCCTCAGAGTCCTCTGCACAGGCACGACTGTTCTGTGTGTCGCACGCGGTGGAGTTGAGTCTGTGACGTCTGAAGTTTGCAGTTGATCACTGTAGCCTCTCAGTGCTCCCTCGAGACGCTTAGTGGGGGGCTGTCAGCAAGCTGCTCTCTTGTCAGCCGTCCTCCTGCTGTTCTCAGAATGAGTTCAGAACTGTAGTTACTTTCTTTCTCACGTCAAGGGTTTCATCCTAAGCCAGGGAAATTTTAACTCCTTCTCAATTTCAGGGTCAGGGCTGGGGCAGGGGTGTCAGGGCCAGGTCAGGGCCAGGACAGGAGGGGGTGGGGACTAGGATGTGGGGTCACGGCCAGGGTCAGGGCCAGGATGGAGGGGTCGAGCCCAAGGCAGGAGGGTCAGGGCCAGGGCAGTGAGCTGGCCTCCGGCCTGGAGGGGCGGGGAAGGCAGGCCAGTCCCCGCAGCACACCTGCCGTGACCAGCCCCCCCCCCACCATGTCCCTCCCCCAGGCTTGCCAAGAAGTCCTGGTTCGGGAACTTCATCAACCTGGAAAAGGAGGAGCAGATCTTCGTGGTCATCAAGGACAAGCCGCTGAGCTCCATCAAAGCAGACATCGTCCACGCCTTCCTGTCGGTGAGCCTCACACTACTCGGGACGCTCACCCCAGACCGAGGGTCCACCTGTCCCTCGCTTGACAGACACTGCCTCCTGCCTGCCCTGCTGGGGCCGCAGGGTCACTGCGGAGGGGCGTGGGGAGCTGGCGTCGACAGAACCGCAGTCGTGCCACGCGCACGCCCAGAGACCAGGGCTGGGATCTGATGGAAGGGGCACTAGGACAGGGACAGCCTTGGGGGGTGGCACCTCACTGAGACCGGGGTGAAGTGCAGGCGGCCTCGCAGCAGCTCGTGGGGAGGGAACGTGAGTCCTCACGCAGAGGCTCTGCCGGGTGTGGCAGACATGCCCGGGCCTGTCTCTGGTCCTGTGTGCCCTCCACCCACCCCACGCGCTGCCAGCCTCCTGCCAGCCCCGTGCGCCCCGCCGGCTCTCCAAGGGTGTGCTGCGCTCGGGCCCAGGGTGCATTCCACTTGTTTTGGCTGGGATCTTGGGCGCATGAGCAGAAAGCCCTGAAGGTTTTCTTCCAGAGTCACGTCAGGGGGCCCCACTGCGCGTGGGGCCCACCATTGTGCTGGTCCCCTAGGATCACAGCTTAGGGGTTTCAGAAGGATCCCAGTGTCCCCGCAGCCCGAGCTCGGGCCCAGCCGTTGGGGTGGTTTCTCTAACTCGGGGCAGCCTCGGCCCCGCCAGGCGCTCTGCCACCCCTGCTGCCCTGGCTGCAGCCCAGCTTCCCTCAGAGCGGCAGGGACAGCTCTGCGCTCCCACCAGAGGTCTCCAGGGGCCGGGGGAGGCAGCACCAGGCAGGGCGCTCGGCCTCACGCTGGACATGGGTACCCTGTTCCTGCAGCCTGCTCTCGTCCTCGGGCCCGGCTCTGGGCAGCCCCATCCGTTCCGACTACCCGTCCCCTAGACTCCTCTGACTGCTCCTGGGACACCAATTCCTCCCCTGGACCCAGCCAGCGCCCGTTCCTGACTCCTGACGCGGGCCGGCCCTTCTAATGGCAAGGCCAGCACTGTGCTCTCCTGAGGGGCAGAGCCCTGTCCTGGGGGTGACCCCTGGGCACGTCCCCTTGCTGCTGTGTAACCCAAATATGCAGAGGCCCCTGGGCGAGGCACCGAGAGCTGTGGACCCCAGAACCAGCAGAGCGAGGCCATGTGGCCTCAGCCTCAGCAGGCGCTTTCTCAGCACCAGCGGAGGTTTTGACCTCATCCTCGCTGCTGCTCTCCGGGGTCTGCAACCACCCTCACCTCCTCTCTCAGCTCTTCCCCTTGAGGCTTAACGTTCCTCTCAGAAGCCCTGCCTTGGGTTCAGTCTGTGTGAGAAGTCCACACAGAGGCCCTGCTGGCCGGGCCTTGGAGGGGTAGGCCGGCTCCCTACTCCATGGGCCCGATCTGGCTGCGCCCATTTCACAGATGAGGCTGGGGGGCCGGCTCAGCTCCCAGGCTCGTGCACAGCACACGTGTGGGGTGGGGCCAGGGCCACGCTCACACTGCCTGCCACCCCGCAGATCCCCAGCCTCAGCCACAGCGTCATCTCCCAGACGAGCTTCCGGGCTGAGTACAAGGCGACGGGGGGCCCGGCGGTGTTCCAGAAGCCGGTCAAGTTCCAGGTGGACATCACGTACACCGAGGGCGGGGCGGCGCAGAAGGAGAATGGCATCTACTCCGTCACGTTCACGCTTCTGTCAGGTGAGCCGCGGGGCAGAGGGCACGTGCTCCGGGCCAGCCCTGCCGGGCGTAACACCCTGTCTCCCCCAGGCCCAAGCCGCCGCTTCAAGAGGGTCGTAGAGACCATCCAGACACAGCTGCTGAGCACACACGACCAGCCCTCCACCCAGCACCTGTCAGGTGAGGCGGGGGCTCAGCACAGGCCGCCCAGCGAGCCCCGCTCGGCCCCTCCAACGTGCCCCTCCCCTCCCCGCCCCCGAGCTGTGCCGTGCCCCCAGGGAGCAGGGCCCTGCGGTGCAGCGGCCAGCCTGCGCCTGCATACCAGGGAGGTAGAGCCCAGCACACCACACTGAAAGGCGCCTCTTGTCCACTGTAGAACCCCCCCCGCCAGCGCCAGGACTAAGCTGGGGTGCTGGGCTTAAGGGCCAGAAGGTGGCCACCAGCTACGAGAGTAGCCTCTGACGCTGGCAGGTAAGGTGTCCGGCCCCACCACTGGGGCGGGGAGGGGCTGCGGGCAGGTCCTCCGGCGAGAGCCAGGCTGGCCCAGAGAAGGGCGCCCCGTGCCCACTCACACCTCTAGTGGCCAGCTCCTGGCCCTGGACAGGCCGCACAGGCCTGGCACCCAGCCTGAGCTGCTGGACACAGGGGCAGCCTGGCCCCAGGCCAGTGAGAGCAGGCTCCAGGGCGAGCAGTGACCGAGCCCTGCCGGGAGCCCTGTCCCTTCGGGGCTTCTCTGCGTAGCACTCGTGAGGGCTGTGGATCTGGTGCCCACCCTGCTGACACGCGGTGGGGCTGCCCGCTGCCCGCCCTCCCCACGACAGGCCTGCAACTGTCTGGCCTTGAGCAGGACAGAGGGGCCCTACGGCCCCAGTCAAAGCAGGGGCTCCCCAGCTGGGCCTAGGGGGGCCACACAGGGGAAGGGGCTGCCCAGGCCTGGAGGCGCTGGGGGCCTGGGGTCTCTGCCACTTGGTGTCTGGTGGGGGTGAGCTGCACGAGTGTGGGTATGGGTGAGCCTAGTCGGGCGGGGCGGGCCGTGCATGAGCTGCCATCTGCCAGCGAGGGTGTGTGGGGCGTGTCTGGACAGCACTGAGGCACAGGGTCGCCGTGAGGCCTGTGTTGGGGTTTGGGATCTGGGGAGCACCGCATCCAGCCTAAGCCCTGCCTCTCTGAGGGCCCCGTGGCCAGCTGGGGCCTCAGTGGGCCCTTGCCCACCGTGCTGGGGTCCCCTTCTGTGCTTCTGTGTGGGTCCTAGAGGCCACATGCCCTCGGTCCCTTGCCCTGCCATCCTCATTCCATCGTCTGTCTCCCCCGACACCATGCCCTCACCCCACGCAGGGGCCCCTCTCCTGCTCTGGAAGCAGGTGGCACAGGGACAGGGAGCAGGCAGGGTCAGGTGCCTCTGGCTCCCTGAGCCTTTAAGGCCTCCATCTCAGAGCAGGGCAGTGCTGACAGAGGGAAACTGAGGCCGGGGAAGGACACAGCTCGTCCCAAGAGTCGAGCAAAGGCCAGGTAACCTTGCCTGCAGCCACCACCCGGGGCCACGGTCCCTCTCCGCCCCTGGCCAGGGGCGGAGGCTGTGCATACAGCCTCCGAGTCCTACCTAAGAGGTGTCATTCTGTCTGTCAGCAAGTGTCGCCTGTGCGGGTCCCAGGCATAGCAGCGAGCAAGGTGGACAGAGCCCTTCCTCAGGGCTCCACCCCTAGTTCTGCTCCCACCCCAAAGCAGAGGCTCCTGCTGGCCCTGAGCCCAGTTTAGCCCTGGGCCTGAACCCATGTCCCTGGACACTCTTGGGTGCCCACTCTGGGCCCCAAGCCTGTCTCTCCTGCCCTTCTTCAGGGAGCCGTGGACCTGGGGAGCCCAACCTGGGCTCCCAGGCCGTCCCCTGGCACCATCCCCAGCCCACTGATGGGCCTCCCTGTACTCCAGCCTTTCCCAGCACCGTCCCTCCCAAACTGGATGCTCTTGTCCAGTGAACTCAGTCCCAGAGCCGCTGTAGGAGGGGGGCAGAAGTGGGGGCCCCCCAGGCACCAGGCCAAGAGACCAGGTGGCCCAGGGAGGGGAGGCCGAGAGGACACATCCACCCTGCACCGGCCCAGGGAGGCCTGGAGGGAGCAGCCCCCACCCCCAGCCCCTGCCAGCACTCAGACCCAGCAGAGGGTGGAAGAGCATCAGGGAAGGGGTGCCAGCATGAGTTGAGGAGCGAATGGGAGCCACGCAGCAGCCTGAGCGCAGGGTGAGGACACCTAGGTGGCCAGCGTAGAGCACGGCCAGAGCCCTCGGCTTCTCAGCTCCAGGGCATGTGTCCTGGGCCCCAGGGCACCCAAGGGGCAGGGCCACGTCCTGTTCTCAGGCTCTGGTTGCTGCAGGACCCTTCACTGCCTAGGAGACGGCCCCCCCTCAATGCCCACATTCTGAGCCCCCACGCCAGGCTCCACCCCTTCTCCTCTGAGCCCCGCCCCTTCAGGCTCCACCCCTGGTCTGAGCCCGGCCTGCCTCAGGCCCCACCCTCCTTTGACCCTGCTCCTCCAGACCCCAACCCTCCTATGAGCCCCACTCCTCCAGGCCCTGCCCCCTCTTAGTCCCCTCCAGGCCCCGCCCCCTCTCTGAGCCCCACCCACCCCCAGGGCCTGGCCAGAGGCTTCGGGCAGCACCCAGCCCGAGGTCCAAGTGGGAAGCCTTTTTCACACGTCTCCCCCCTCCTCTCTCCGTTCTGTGCTCCAGACACCACTAACTGTATGGAAATGATGACGGGGAGGCTTTCCAAATGTGGTAAGAACCCCTCACGCTCTCCTGGGCCCCCAGCCTGTCACCCCCACCGCTCATCCCCACCCGCCGCTCCTGAGGCTGTCCTGGGGTCCCTGTGTACGTGCGGGCTGAACACACACACGCACCCCACACAGGCCCTGACCGCCCAGCCCCCTGCATCTGCCAAGAGCAGCCTTGGTCACTCACCCCCGGGGCAGCCACAGGCTGGCCCTCCGATCAGCACAGGCCAGGGAGGGACTCCAAGGCTCCAAGCAGGAAAGGGGCCCCATGCCCCGAGGCCAGCAAGGGTCCCATGTGCGGCTCTGGCATGGGGTCGGGGTGGACTCCAGTCCTTGGGCAGGAGGCTGGCATCAGGCCCTCTGTCCACTGGCGGGGCGCGGGGGCCGCTCCTGCTGAGGCTGTGAGCTCCTCAGGATGCGCATGCACTGCCTTCCGCTGTACCCGGCAGGGAGGGGAGGGCCCCGTGCTCTGGGCCCAGGTAGGGGTCAGGTTCAGGAGGCAGAGCTGAGGTGCCTGTCGGTGCACGTGGACAGTGAGCACAGGGCCCTAGTGGGGGATGGGCAGCCCATTTCTGCTCCCTTCCTCCTTCCCTCAGGACATTCCCTCTGGGACCAGGGCCCCCACTCTGGCTGCCTGCCCCCAGCCCTCCCACACCCAAGCTCTCCATGCCTGTCCACCCATCCATCCATCTGTCTGTCTGCTGCTGACCTGTGTCCACGCTGTGCCGGCCCAGCTGCCAAGGGCGGGGCTCCAGGCCTCCTGCGGGGAGTGTGGCAGGCGCGCTGGCTCCAGCCTCCCCAGTAGAGCAGGCTCCACACCCTTGTGCGAGGAGCTAGCCGCCAGCCCCAAGGTCCTGCCCAGCCCTGGTCTTTACGCCTCCGTCTGCAGACTGGGGCCGGCCAGCCGGCAAGGCCACGGGGCTGTGGAGAGGAGGCCGTGGCTGAGGTGGAGGGGATGGCCAGGCCTTTAGGGCCAGGCTTGTGAGGGAGAGGGTCTCCCCACCTGCCCTGGGTCCGGCCCCCAGCTCAGAGGCCTAGGGGTCCCAGCTTCTGGTCCCACTGCACCAGCCCCTCGTGCCAGCCCCTGGCACATAGGGACCCACGGCCGCCTGCCCACCCTGCTTGCTGCCCGCGTGCCCCCGCCTGCCCCGCCCATCTCAGACCTCAGCTCGTGGGTTTCTTCTCTCGTCAAGGCCCGTCCGTTCATTTCCTTGTTTGTTCTTTTTCTCTCCTTCCCTCCCTCTCTTTCTCTGCCTTTTCTTTTTTTTTTTCTTTTGTTTTCTGTTCTGTGTACCCAGGCAGCCCATTGAGTAACTTCTTTGACGTAATTAAACAACTTTTTTCAGACGAGAAGAACGGGCAGGCGGCCCAGGCCCCCAGCACGCCCGCCAAGCGGAGTGCCCACGGCCCACTCGGTGACTCCGCGGCCGCTGGCCCTGGCCCTGGAGGGGACGCCGAGTACCCAACGGGCAAGGACACGGCCAAGATGGGGCCGCCCGCCGCCCGCCGCGAGCAGCCTTAGACACATAGCCCCTCCCCCAGCACGGCCCTGACAGTGGCCACCAAGGCCGCCTCGCCGCCCGCCTGCCCGCCACCCGCCCTGCGTGGACCAGGGCCGCGCCCGTCTGTCCATCTAGACTGTTGTGAAGCCAGGGAGGGAAGGAGAGGGGGCACTGTGCAGCTGGGCCTGCCCGTGCCCGCTCTCTCCTTCTCTCGCTGTCTGTCTCTTTGCCTCTCTCTCACAACGTCACTGTTTCCACTCTGATACCAGGAATTATCCCGAAAAGTTAACATGTCACCTCCACGAGGCCATCCTCTGTGCTCCACGCTGGACACGAGCTGACTGAAGGCAGCTGCTGTGGACCTGCCCTCTTCTTCTGCTGCTGCCCACCAGGCGGCGAGGCCTGCCCACCCACCCGCTGCCTCGGTCCACCTGCCCGCGGGAGGCTCTGCCCGGTTTCCGCTCCACATGGCCACGGGGAGGAGGACCTGGCTCCGAGGGGAAGCCGTCTCCAGCCCAGCCGATGGGACTCGCAGTGACCTTGGCGGGTCTAGCCTGCTCAGGCCACCTCCAGGGCGCAGCCTGCGGTGGGCGAAGCAGCCGTAACGGCCCAGCCGGCCTGCCCGCAGCCTCTCTTCAGCACCCTCCTCCCTGCCGCACCCTCCCCTCGTCCAGGCATCTCGGCGCCACCGCCGTTAGTTCGCATCCCAGTCCTCCACGACCTGCAGGGCTGCAGCGCGCTCTTGGCTCTGGCGTCCCTCCTGGCTGAGGTGGAAAGAGACCCCAGAGGCACCAGAGCCACCCGCCTGCCCACCCGCCCCGAGACTGGCCGACATCAGTGTTATTTATTTGCCGTTTTAACTTATTTTCTTTACTTCTCTGTTCAGGGAAGGGGCAGCAGCAGCATCCTCCTGCCGTCTGTCTGTGTGTGTGTGTGTCTGTGTGTGTGTCTCGGGCAGGGTGGGGTCTGGGGCTGAGGGGCCAAGGACGGAGCTGTCGGAGCGCCGGGGGGCAGGCCGGTGGGTGCAGCGCCGGCAACTACTGTAAACTTTAAAGAATTCCTGCAAGATATTTTTATAAACTTTGTTTTCTTGGTTGTTTTTGGAAAAGGGTGTGGGAGCCGCCGGGCAGGGCTAGGCTTCGTGTTCCGGTCTTTGCTCTGGTTCTTTCTACAGACACACACACATATATTTACAGACTGCGCGTCCCATCCCGCGACCGTGGAGAAGCAGCGCCGGGCCCGCGGAGGCCCCGCCGTCAGGCCCAGGCCACGGGCCGTCTCGGTCCTGTGTCCGAGAGCAGGCGTAGGAGAAAGGCCCAGAGCTGGCCCCACACACAGGACGGCAGGGGCACCACAGCAGTTTTTTACTAAAATGACAAAAAGTCAAAAAAAAGCAAAACAAAGGACAGAGAGAGTGGGCAGCGTGCTCTGCAGCGTGTTCTCTGTACACGTGAGGCTGTGGTGTGGCCGCCTCGCTTGTCCCGTCCCAGCTTCTGCTCGCGTTTCCTTCTGTGGGTGCGGCCCGGCCCCGCCCAGCTGGCACAGGCCCCTGGTCCCCCGGAGGGGCCGGTGGGCCGGGATGCATGCCTCTGCTGTACGAGTCCATTTGCTTTGGTGTCGCCCTGCCGCCCCTCCGTCGTGGGTAGATTTTAACGCTTGTTACACTGACCCCTGCCAAAGGCTGGGGTTTCCATACATGAGAAAATTAAACACCAATATCAGTAACAGCCACGCAGTACAAGCGGGAGGGGCTTCTCCAGAGACAGGACACCGAAAGCAATACCTCTTGTTCGCCTTCCTCTTTTGTACTTGGGACACACGCAGACGTCACGGAAACGGACAAGCCCCACCCCGTGTATCCCCTGTCCAATAACTGTGAGCAACTTGAGTTCCGGAAAAATAAACTCCTTCAGTAAAGATACCCGACGCCAGTCTCCATGCGGGTGGGCGGGCGGGGCGGGGATGTGGGACGACCTGGGACTGGCTCTTGTCCCCAGCGTGCACTCTTCTGGGCTCTGCCAGGTGTGGACAGCACTGCCTTCTGCCCCAGCTGAAGAGGACAGAGCCCTGTGTGGGGGTCGGAGGCCGTCCTCTCAGGCTGCCCCCAGCTGGGGGGGCTGGGGGTAGGAAGTGCCCGGAGGCTGACATGGAGCTCCGGGGGGACGGGGGCGCCCGGCGAGCAGCACTCCCTGCCTGGCCGCTGCAGCGCTGCTGCTGCAAGTCCTCACGGGGCCACCCTGGCACCAGGGCTCCTTCCTGGAGGATGAACCTTCTTTCCACTCCTCTCTTGGGAAGAGAAGGCTGGGGCAGTGTGCACGGCCCTGAAAGCGACAGGCCAAGGCTGCTGGGCAGCTACTGGAGACTGCAGGCTGGCCTCTCTCAGAATGGGACGGGCCCAGCCCTGCCCACCACGCTCACCAGCCAGGGATGTAGGCCCCACGACCGTGCACTGGCCAGCCGCCCCCTCTGCTACTACAGCGCGAAGGACGGGTCCAGCCCCCCGAGAACCACGGGGCCGTGCGCAGGAGTCCACCACACAGCCTTGAGGACAGGCAAGGAGCAGCCCTTGACAGGGTCCAAGCAGAGACCACCACACGCACGGAGCCCTCCCCTGGCCTCGCACACATGCACACTCCCCCATCCCTGAAGGAGCTCAGGCAGAGTGGACACTCAGCTCGGTGGCAGGCCTGACTGCACCCAGCCGTCCGTTTCCAGAGCAGGGTCCTGCGGCTGCAGCACGACTGATGTTTGGTGCTCTGGTGGCCCCCCCGCGCGTTGCAGAATGTCAGCATCATCCCTGTCTCTGCCCACCAGATGCCACTGGCTGCCCCCAGCCCGCATGACCCTCAAAACTGTTCCCCGACATTGCCCCGGTCCTGCTGTCACCTCCTGCTCATCTTGCTGGAGGGGAGAGCCACGAGCGCAACGTGCTTCTCTGGCTTAGTTATGAGCTTGAGGACTCTGCTGGAACAGCAGCTGTCTCCAGCTCTGCTCAGGACGCGGGACGTGAAAGAGTCTGCTGACGTGGAGCTGGGGTCTTCCTCCTCTGCCCAGCCCTGGAACATCACCCTGCCTTTGAGGGAGGTGGGTACCCAGAAGGTACTTTGGAGAGGCTGAGGGGACCAGCCTCTATTGCAATCGCTGGGCTGCATAGTGTCCTGTTAACTTTAGCTTAAAAACTGGATTGAAGGAGGGAATTTGGTTGCTACAGTTCAGCAAGGCACATGACTATCTGGCTCTTGGGGTCCCAGGTTGCTGCCACGGGAGTTTTCTTACCCTGTGGTTCTGCATCTGCTTTACCGAAAGAGCAGTTGACACACAGACCCCTCCTTCATCTTCCTCTATGGGTCTTCTCAACGTTTGCAGTCTAAAGCATCAGCCTTAACAGGCACATGATTGGAGCCCCCCCCACGTAGCACAGTATCCCCAACAGATCTGCCAGTTTTCCAGTCTGCCCACCACACCCCCTTCAGCAGGAAGGGCCACATCCCGCAACGCCACTTCTGACACCAAGCCCGCTCTTGGTTGTAAGTAACAGAAACCAAGGCAAGCTAAGCCAAAAACTGTTAGTATTAAGGTTCGCTAATATAAAATAAATATATGAAGTAAAAACCAATACATAAGGCTTTACTATGTGCCAGACACTATTCTGAGCACTTTACACTGAGCATTAAGCCAAATGGTCTGTTTCTGTGAAGTAGGAATTAAATGGGTGTGTAAAAAAACAACGAGGTGGTGGGTCCAGCACCTGGGGAGGGGACGACCTCTCATGCCCAGTTCTGAGTCCTCAGGCAGCTAACTCCACGGCACATTTTGGGTGCCTGCCATTGCCTGGCCTGGGAGCTGGGGTACTGATGAACAAATCAGCTGCGTGCGCCCACCTAAGTAATCCTGGATGGTTGGTGGAAGACCATCCAACACGGGTCTCCCCAGAGGTGTGAGTGCTAGCAGGTGGCCCAGGCAAGATGGAGGCACACAGCAGGGAGGAGACAGAGGAGCAGCAGCCCAGCCCCAGCTCTGCTCTGCCAAGAGCCTGCCCTAGACTCTGCCCATGCTCTCAGTTGATAGTGGAAGCAGAGGGCCCCAAGGCTCCTAACCTATGAGATGGAGCAATTCCTGGTGTCATGAGGCCTCAGAGCTTGGAGAAGGAGGGTGGATCCTCCAAGTCCTACAGGCCAGCTTCAGGGAGGCATGATCCAGCAGCCCTGCTCACGTGCCTCCCTTGCCAGGGAGCTCACCACTGGAGGCGGCCTGGCCCTCGCTGATGGCTCTGCCTCCTAGTCCTGCCCTCCCCTCCCTGTAGTCCAGTGCCCACTCCCCCTGCCTCACCCCAGGCCAAGTTGACTAACCAAGTCCAGTGCCCCCCCTTCACTGACTTCTCCCCCTTCACACTTTCCCTTTCCTAGATCCACCCCACTCCCCACCACCAACCCAAGTCTCTTTTGGTGTGACTCAGCCAGAGGTGCAGGTTAGCAGGGAGAAGAGAGGACAGCCAGTGACAGGAAGAGAGAGAACCAGTGGTGAACTTCAAGAGGGTGATGGCTGCTGGAGGAGAGGGCAGCTGGGACTGACAGAGGCAAGGGTGGGGCGTCTCCAACCTGGGAGCCAAGTGCCAGCCTTGGGGCTCAGGAGGGATTGCAGTCTATGCTGCTGTCTGTCGAACGCGTCCTTGGAGTCAGGCCCTGAGCCAAGTGCCTTGATGGGTCATCTCCTTATGCCCTCAAAATGACGCTGAGAGCTCCATGGTGCATCCTACAGATGTGCTAGTTTCCTACTGCTGCTGTAGTTACCACAAGCTTAGTGGCTTAAAACAACACCAATTTATCTCAAGTTCTGGAGGTCAAGAACTGGGTCTCACTGAAGTGGGTCTCACTGGGCTATAATCAAGGTGTCGGCCGGGCCACATTCCTTCTGGGGGCTCTGGGGGAGAATCCATTTCCTTGCCTTGCCTTTTCCAGCTTCTAGAGCCACGTGCAATCCCTGGCTCATGGCCCCTCTTCTGTCTGCAAAGTCAGGAACATCAGGCCGAGTCCTCATGCTGCCGTCTCTCTGCTTCGCCCTCCTCTGCCTCCCTCTTCCAGTTTTAAGGAATCTTGTGATTATACTAGGCCCAGATAATCTCTCCATCTCAAGTTCAGCTCATTAGCAATCTTAATTCCATCTGCAACTTTAATTCCCCTTTGCTACATAAGGTGACATATTCACAGGTTTCAGGGACTAGGATGTGGATGCGGGGAAGGGGGGCATTATTCTGCCGACTACAGACAGACTGCCTTCTAGCAAGTCTCACATCCATCTTGCATGTAAAACACACACACCCCATCCCAAGGTCCCCCAAAGTCTCAACCCATTATAGTACCAAGTCAAACACCAAATCTCACCTAAATCATCTGAACCAAGTGAGACTTTGCATATGAGCGATCCTAGTGCAAAATTCCTCTCCATATGTGGACCTTTAAAACTAGAAAAGTTATGTTTCCAAAATACAATGGTAGAACAGGCATATGATGCCAGTTATAGACATTTCCATCTAAAAACAGAGAAAACGGAAGGAGGCAGCAGGCATCCCCAGTCCCAAGCAATTTCAAACTCCAGCTGGACAAACTCCATGAGGTGCCCATCAAGGCCTGGGAACAATCCTCTGGATTCACTTCTCCACCCTCTGGGTTATCCTTTCTTTTTAAAGAACAGTAGCAAGTGTCTGCAGCTGAGGTTTCATCAGTCTGTTTCCCGCCCACAGTATTTTGGGGGTCCAACAGCCTTTCACTTCGTCCTCTCTGGCCCTTTCAGTTCAAGCTAGCAGGGTTTCTGATGGTATAAAATTCTCAAGAACAATGTGGATCTCCTGTGTATGCCATGGAGCTTCACTCCGTAAGACAAGACGTTCCTCCAGATCCTTCCAAGAAAAGACTTTCTCTGTTTCTGGCTTTTGCTGAGATGACTATTAGTCACACACTTAATCTCTTCACAGAGCCCTCTGTGTGACTCAACGCCCCGACCTTGTTCCCCTTTCTAAGGCGTTAGCAAAAGGCTGTCCAGCTGCACCCTCCACTTTTCTCTAGAGCATTTTCCTGACAGTGAACCTCCTAATTTTAGTGTCTTTTGTAATTTGGCTTGGCTGAGAATTCCCCAAATCATCAATCTCAGGTTCCCTTTGCCTTAACGGCCCCTCCCTCAATTTCCCTCTTTCCGCTCACATTTTACTATACGCAGCAAGAAACCAGGCTGCACCTTCAACACTGTGCTTGGAAATCTCCTTGGCTAAATATCCAAGTTGACTGCTTACAAGTCCTGCTTTCCGTGAACAGAATTCAGCTAGTCTTGCTGCTGTATATCACCATATAACAAGCATCTCCTTTCCTCAATGTCAGTGACACAATCTTCATTTCCCTCAGCCCTCACCAACGCCTTAACATTCACATTTCCACTACCAGGCTGTTGGTGACGATTTTAGGTATTCTCGAGGGTGAATTAGGTTTCCTTTGCTGTGCCCCTCACTGACTTCTGTGTCATCCGTAGCACAGTCATTAACATCCAGACTTCTACCAATAACCTGTTCAAGGAAATCGAGGCTGCTTCTACCACACCCTTCAGAACTCCTCCAGCTTCTGCCACCGTGTAGTCCCAAAGCGACTTCTACATTTAGGTATCTGTTACAGTAGCACCCTAATTCTGGGACCAAAATCTGCATTCATTTCCTGTCACTGCTGTAACAAATTACCAGAAACTTAGTGGCTTATGACAAAACAAATTTATCTTACAGTCTGGAAGTCAGAAATCCAAAATGGATCTCACTGGGCTAAAACCAAGGTGTCAGCGGGGCTGGTTCCTTCTGGAGGGTCCAGGGGAAGGGGAGAAACTGTTTTCTTCCTTTTCCAGCTTCTAGACGGGCCTGAGTTCCGTGACTCCTGGCCCCTTCCTCCATTCAGTGGGCCTAGTCTTTCTCGTGCCTGCGTCTCCCTGGTACTCCCTCTCCTGCCTCCCTCTTCCAGGT
Source organism: Ceratotherium simum simum (assembly GCF_057802395.1). NCBI lineage: Eukaryota > Metazoa > Chordata > Mammalia > Perissodactyla > Rhinocerotidae > Ceratotherium > Ceratotherium simum. Next base: position 579,215 of record NC_141933.1, on the reverse strand, counting down.
ATAAGGACCTGGGTAAGTGAACAGGTCGTCAGGGCACAGCTGGGACTCAACCCCGAGTCTGCTCACCTTACGCTGAGCCCTCACCACTGAGCCCCACTGCCTCCCTGCAGGCGAAACCCAGGAGTGCCGTGTGCAGCCACCTCGCCGTGCAGGCCAGGAGACTGCGGCAGAGGCGAGGTTTCCCTGAGGCCTGAGTGGGCTAGGACTGTGGGTCTTGCAGCAAGGAGCGGGCCAGCAGGTGGGAGCATGGGGCACTGTCCCCACCTTGGGAGGGGTGTGGGCTGGTCCAGCAGGAGGCACGCCCCGAAGACCAGTGCTGGTCTTCCTCCTCGCCGCCTGGCCCTTGCTGGGTGGACTTCCCGAGGCCCCGATGACCATGCTGTGCCCACGACCCCCATGTGCCTAGGGACTCTGCAGCTCCTCCCTGAGTCAGACCAACATGACCATGTGTATCCTGGACACCTCTCTGCAGCCCTCCTGTGGCTCCTCATGGACCTGTCACCCCTACACATGCTCTAGATCTCACTGCACCCAGCAGCTCGAGTTGGAGACTCCGGCGTCCTGCTGGCCTCTCCAGTCCCCACATCGGCCAGCCTCGCCACCTCCCACTCCCGGCCTCCTCCCAGCAGCCAGGCCCCATTCCTACACACACACGGGACACAGGCTGTGTGCCTGGTGTGCTTCCTGCGGGCCTCAGGAGGTCCTCGATGCTCCAGGCCATGGCACGTCCCGGCCTTCAGCTCCCACACCCGTCCCGTGGCTAAGTGCTGTGGGCATCCTGAGGCCTCTGCTTAGGGGGTCCAATGCCTAGAGACGGGGAAGACACGTGAGTGGGGCACACCGGGGGGAGAGGACCCGTGCAGCCAGGTGGGCAGAGTGCCCACAGTGAGGCCCAGATGACAGGGGAGGAGGGGGTGACCTGAAGGAGGCTCCCGGGCCAGGCCTTGCCAGGAGGGGCCGTGGCCTCCCTGGCTGGCCAGAGGCTCTTGGCTGCAGGGTTTGGCGGGCTGCACGCAGGCCAGTCAGGACCCCACCCTTTCAAGAGGCCCTTCCGGGAACAGGGTGGTGGAAGCCGAGTCAGCATCTCCCAGCCTCACTGTGGAGCCAGGCCTCCCAGCTGGTGAGAGGGGCAGCCTGGATGCTGCTGGACACGTCCAGTGACTCGGGGACAGGAAGGAGTGAGTCAGGCCTCCCAGCTGGTGAGAGGAGCAGCCTGGATGCTGCTGGACACGTCCAGTGACTCGGGGACAGGAAGGAGAGAGTCAGGCCTCCCAGCTGGTGAGAGGGGCAGCCTGGATGCTGCTGGACACGTCCAGTGACTCGGGGACAGGAAGGAGAGAGTCAGGCCTCCCAGCTGGTGAGAGGGGCAGCCTGGCTGCTGCTGGACACATCCAGTGACTTGGGGACAGGAAGAGAGAGGCTGCCCTGGCTCTGCTGAGCTCCAGACTAGGTGAGGACAGAGGCACAAGCCCCAGCAAGGGGCAGTGGGCTCGGAGGGACAGAGCAGGGCCCGCAAGCCTTCCCACAGGGAGGGTGGCACTAGCCCAGGGGCTCCGAGCATGAGTGAGTTCAGCAGGTAATATGAGTGGAACCTTCTGGAACCACACATGTTAAAGTCATATTACAACAATTCTGACATACACCCTCTACATCCAGGGACTGAGTCAACGGAGTTGGGGCTGGTTCAAGCACAGGGATTTTTAAAGTTGCTCCCAGTTGACCTCTGTACAACTGCTCTGGGACAGGGAGGAGTCAGGGAGACGGTATGGGGCCCTTGTGGGGAGACAAGGGGCTAGGCTGTGAAGACAAGGCACCCCAGGGTGCACCAAGATTTTCCTGGGAGCCCCAGGGCTGTTGGGTAGGGAGCGACTCTCAGGGGCTGGAGGAGGAGACGGCACGCCAAGAGCAACAAGGAGGTCACAGAAGAGGTCCAGAGAGAAGGCGGGTGGGGGAGGACCTGGTGGCCACGCGAGCTGGGAGATGGAGCCCAGGGCCGCCACCGCACAGGGGGTGAGCATGACACGAGTCAACCACCAGAGAAGGCCGCACCATCACCAGGTGAGATGTGAGGAAGGGCAGGGGAACGGGGGCCTCACCAGAGCCCCCGCCTCTGCCCGCGTGGAGCCTGGACAAGCTCCAGGGCTCAGTTCACGTCTCGCTCCCTGATTATTCCCCAAGCCCTGCCCCGCCCCACTGCAGGCACTCACCCCCATCCGGAGCTCTCCTCTAAGCCACCCTCGGGCCACGCTGCCCCGGCCAGGGGGGCCCTTGCAGCAGAGCCCGTGTCCACCTGGCCAGGAAACTCCCCAGCCAACTCCAGCCCGCACTCCAGGGTCCTCGCTACCTACATGGGGAGGGCACAGCACGGGGGGAGTGGCGAAGGCCCCCTGGGCACTTGTGACACAGGTGTGTCCCCTGGCCCCAGGCTTCCTGTGGTCTACAGGCGGCTGTGTACACGGGTCAGCAGGGGGAGCCTGTGGTCGGCCCTGGCAGGAAGAGCGGCACGTGCCATCGGCCAGCACAGCCGGGACGTCCGTCGGTGAGAACTCCACACCTCCCAGGCTGCAGGCACAGGCCCGGCCCCAGGGGCGTGCAGGGACTGCCTGCGGGGCAGGCGGAGGAGAGAAACAGGCAGTGGCCATGGGGTGCAGGGGCAGGCCACCCTCAGTCCCACGCCAGTCTTGGTGCCCTCAGCACGGGTCACCAAGACGCTGAGGACACACACAGGCGCTGACCTGAGAGAATTCTTTTTATTACGACTGAACAGGTGAGCCGAGCGAGCGATGCTGCCTTCTGCCGACAGCTGCGTCTCCGCACAGGCCTCCTGCCCCAGGCACCTCGGTCCTGAGCCCAGCCGTCCAGAGGGTCCCTCCCGGGCAGCGGGGGCAGGAAGAAGGGAGACACGGCCACAGGCTCAGGGTCCCTCCCGGCACCCCCGGCCTCCCCCTCCCCACCCTCAGGGAGCTCCCGACAGTCAAGATCCAGGCCAGGCCGGGAGACAGGAGGGGGAGCCCGGCAGGAATCTCTAAAAATAACCCCACCCCCGAAAACAAAACCAAACCGAGCGGAACGAGACGTCTGCACACCAAGCCTCCTGGGGGAGCCCGTCCCTCCCTGGTGGATTTCTCTCAAATGGCAGAGCCCTCGGGGGAGGTGGGGCTGGGCTGCACGGAAGACCAAAGGAAGGACCCCACAGAAGGAAATGCAGATCGCCAGTCCCATAACGTTTGCTGAGCAAGTGAAGGAAGTCCAGAGTTCTTCGTGACAAGCGGCACTCATCCATCCAACAGGAAACCGCGTGGGGAGCCGGTCAGACGCGCTGCGCCCGCCAGCTTCCAGGGAGCCCCACTCTGCGCAGCCAGCCGGGGACAGCGTCCCCTCTGACCTCTGGCCGAGCATGCCGGCATGTGTGCGCACACGCAGACGCGCAGCACCCGTACCACCGTCTCTCTGCACACGTGCACGCCTGCCAGCCGGGGGCTCACCTCTCCTTCACATGGTTCTGTGCCCCCGTGCCCCCGCTGCCGGTCCCGTCCCCGCCGCCCCCTCCGTGGCCCCCGCCGCTGCACAGCACCTCCGTGAGGTCGTCCATGACGGCGGTCTCTTTGGGGTCGAGCAGGTTGAACTCCCTGGCAAAAAGAATGAAGTGGACGTAGAGTGTGTTCAAGTGTCCGTGCAGCTCGAGGGCCAGGGTCTCCTTGAAGTGGGATGAGTAGATGTGTGCCAGTACGTGGAACAGGTACTTGCAGATCTTCTTCACCAGAGACTCGAAGGAGCTGGGGAATTCTCTGCCTAGGGAGAGGAGCCGCAGCGTCACCCTGCACTCTGTTCCATCCCCAAGGAGGGACGCGCCCGCCCAGCTGTTCCACCAGGCAGGAAGGAGGAGGCCAGGCCGGCCCTCCAGGCTCCTGGAACCAGGCACTTTCTGCAGGACCAGCCTGAGGGGTCCACCCGCTGCCCGCCCCCTTACCCTGCGCCCTCGCTGAGAGGCCACCGGCAGACATTGGAGTGACTTGTCACCCTGGGCCTGGCCCGAGAGCTGCATCTTGCAGGCTGCCTGGAGGGTGGGTCATTGCTGAGCTGTACTGGTTGCCTCTGCCGCAACAGGCCTGCGACCCTGCCACACGCCACCCAAAGCCTGGACTCGGCTCTGGAGTCACACACGGTTCCCTGACGGGTACTCTATGGCCCCCTACGTGGCCTGGGCCACAGAAGAGGAAGGGAACTGGGGCACGTGGGACTCTCCTGCCAACCAGGTGCCGCCCTCTGGCAGCTCAAGGCCCGCCCAGAGCCCCCACTGGACCCTGCCCACATCTGGACACAGCCACAGCTGCTGCTTGTCAGCCCACAAGCCCCGGCAAGGTGGTTGGGACAGCCCTATTACGCAGGGGTCGGTGGAGGCTGCAGGTCCCAGAGCCTGGGGTGGGCGGGCACTTGACAGCTGGGAGGGTACCAGCTTTACCCTACGGCCCAGGTCACACGGCTGCCCCTCCCAAAGGGCAGCTTCTCCTCACCTGCAGGCACGCCCGCCCTGTGCCCAAAGGCGCACCGCTGGGAGAGACCTACCATATTTCGTGGGGAACACGTCCTCATCAGTCACCAGCTTCTGCACGGAGCTCATGACAAAGTCGACGTACTGTGGGGCCGTGCACTTGACCTTCTTCCCCCGCTCGTCGTACCAGTAGTACTGTCTGTGGGGACAGAGAAGGCTGGTCACAGCGCCACCGTGGGACCCAGGCCCTACCCCAGCCGCACCGCTCCGGAGCTTCACACAGACCCCTCCCTCTGCCCAGCACTCCCCACTCATTTATCTGACTTTACTTGGCCTCAGACCCAGATTAGACTAGGTCCCCTCCTCAACACCACACTTCCCAAGGGCGAAGACTTGAGGCTCTGAGCACCCTGCCCTGGTTTCCTGAGCTCACCAAGCACCCCAGGGGGACAGCCACGAGGGCTCACCACTCCCGCCACCCTGCCAGGCTGGAGCCAGGAGAGCGAGGGGGTCCCATTTCCCACAGGCAGCCTGATCCCAGCCAAGAGAAAAGGCACGGCCCAGCCGAGTGGCCTCGAGACAACTCTGCTGCCGGCCCCTCTGCCCCAGGACCCCCAGCTCCATCTAGCAGGAACCAGGCGCTCTTCTCGGCCCCGCACATCTATAGCTCATTTGTAACCTAGGCAAGATCAGGAAAGCACAGCCCCACACTGACGGGCAGGCCCCCAGGAAGGAGGCCAGCCCTTGGTGGACAAAGGGACACAGCCCTGACTGCCACTCAGACACCAGGCCCCGCCCACTAGAAGGTGGACGATCTGGGGAGCAACCCAGACGTAGCAAAGGGCAGGCTGCAGCTGCACAGCCACTGCAGCACGGTACCCCCGTCACATCACACTGCCAGCACCAACACATCCTGCGTGCCCCACCAGGCCCAGGAATGAGCAAAGGAGCTCGTCCAGCAAAGCCCTGAGAAGCCTGCAACACTCCCCTCCCGCCCCAGGAAGCTAACATCCAGCACGGACCCCTCGGCTAGAGCTCCTGCCCCCGCGCGCTCCCCACTGCAGGGGGCTCTGCTTGATCCTCCTGCCCCACCTGGCAGCAGCACGGGTGTGTCAGACCGGCTGAGGACGCGGAGGCAAAGTCCCTCTCAAGGTCACTTCGTGAGAAGACAGGTGAATCTTCCCTCCCTTCAGGACGGCCTGTGGGGTCCCCAGGTCAGTGCAGTGGAGCCCCAGCCTCTGGGGGCCAGGCCAAGGCCCACGTCCCTGGTGAGGAGACACAGTGGGACAGGGCCCCAGGCCCCGGGCAGGAGTCACAGACACCTGCTCCACCAACTCCCTCACCCTGCATGCTGATGCTGGAAGCACCTGGCCACAGGTGCCAGAGTCAGAAGAAACACCCACGGCTAAAACCACAACGGCAGGCCTGAGAGACCAGCTCCTAAGGGACACTGCGGGTCGCCCCATCTGTTTGCAAGACAAGCATTCTGCTTTCAACATTCCAGTTTTTGTTTTCATTTTACTTTTCAAATTACCACACAGTAAAGCTGACTTGTTTTGGGTGCAATCCTATGCATTTCCAGCCACACAGAGGTCCAGGTACCCCCACCACAACCGGGCACAGCTCGTGCTGCCCCTCCTAGCCACAGGCTCCCACCCTGCGCCCCGCCAGTCAGTCCCCAGGACACTAGTAATGTCTCCTCGAGACGCCAAGGGCACCCTGTGGTGCACGTATCCGTGGCCCCTTCCTTCTCACGGCTGAGACATTATTCTGGAACATCAGCCTGGAAGCACCAGTGTGTCCCAGTTCACCTGCTGAAGGACATCTGGGTTGTCTGCAGTTTGGGGCAGTTATGGGTCAGGCTGTATAAACACTCCTGGACAGGTGTCTGTGTGAGCACAAGTTCTCTCTTCTCTAGGGTGGACACCCAGGAGTGGGACGGCTGAGTGCACAGTAGGTGAACGCTTCGTTTCCTAAGAAACCACCACACCATCCTCAGAGGGGCTGTCCCACCTGCACTCCCTCCACGCTCCCATCCTCGCCAGCACCCAGCATGCTAACAGCGCAGCTTGAATTCGCATTGTTCCGCCTGCTCGTGGTGGGGAGCCTCTCGGGTGCTCACCTGCCCTCCTCGGGTCCTCCTCAGTCACTGCCTGTCCACGCCCTTTGCCCACCTGTCACCAGACTGTTTTCTTATGACAAGCTGAGAGTTCTTGACACACTCCAGGCACTAGTCCTTTCTAGTCTACAGTCTGTCTTTTCTTTCTCTTAACTGTCTTCCTCAGAGCAGAAGTTCTAACTTTTTATGAAGTCCAATCTCTTGATACTTTTTTGTCAAGAGACTATGCCTTGTGTCACAACCAAGAACTTTGTGCCTAATGCTAAGTCAGGAAGATTTCCTCCTATGTTTTCTCCTAAAAGTTCTATAGTTTTACATTTAGATTTAGAATCCACTTGGAGTCAATTTTGGCATAAAGTATGAGGTCTAGGTCAAGATTCACTTTTGTTTTTTGGCATCCAGATGACCGGTTTTTCCAGCATTAGTTGAAAAGACTATCCTTTCCCCACAAATTTCCTTCGCATCTGTCACAAATCGGAGGGCACGTCCATATAGCTCTATTTCTCCTCTGCTCCACGGGTCTAGGTGTCTGTCACAAACCGGAGGGCACGTCCGTGTGGCTCTACTTCTCCTCTGCTCCACGGGTCTAGGTGTCTGCCCTTCACCAGGACCACGCTGTCTTGACTGCTGCAGCCCTAGAGAAGTCTTAGAAGGGGACAGTGTGATTCTCCCAACTTCACTGATCTTCTTCCAGAACCGCTGTGGCCACTGCAGTGACTGTCCTTCCACGTACACTGTGGAACCAGCCTGTTGACATCCACACAGCCCCGCTGGGATCACGACTGCTTAAACAAACAGATCAGTTTGGGGGGAACGGACGTTCTCGCATATTGAACCACTAATCCATGAACACAGAATGTCTATCTACTCAGGTCGCCTTTGTTTTTGTCCATTAGCATTTTGCAGTTTCCCGCACACAGATCCTGTGCATGTTTCCTAAAGTTTACACCTGAGTATCTTGTCGTTTTTGGAGCTACTGTAAATGGCACAGTTTTATTAGTTTTGGGTTCCAGTGTACACTGCTGGTATACAGGATGATTAATTTTTGTGTGTGTTGGCCTTGCTAAGTTTATTCATGTATTCCATTTTTCCTAGAATCCTCGGGGTTTTCTACATAGACGATAGTGCTGTCTGTGAATAGGGATGGTTTTATTTCTTCTTTTCCAATTTGGATGCCTTTCACTCCTTTCTCTCGCCTTACTGCATTACCTATCTTGGGTGAGTTTTGGTATTTTGTGCTTTCTAAGCAATTGGTCCATGTAATCTAAGCTGTCAAATTTATGTATAGTTTCTTGTGATTGTTCCTTATTATCCTTTTAAAATCTGCTGTGTTTATAGCGACCCCTTCACTCCTTACATTGATAATCTGCACCTTTTCTCTTTTTTGTCAGTCTTGCTCAAGGTTTATCAATTTTATTGATCTTTTCAAGGAATTGGCTTTTGGTTCCATTGGTGTTTTCCTTTTGTTTTCAGAGATCAGTTTCAGTGATTTCTGCCCTTATTCTTTCTTTTCTTCTGCTCAATTTGGGTTTATCTTGCTCTTCTCTTTCTAGTTTCTTCATATGGACGCTTAGATTGATTTGAGACCTTTCTTCTACTTCTAAAATAAGCATTTAATCCTATAAATTTCCCTCCCAGCATCGCTTTAGCTGCATCCCACAAATTCAGGTATGCTGCATTTTCATTTGCGTTCAGTTTAAAACATTTTCTAATTTCCTTTGAGACTTCCTCTCTGACCCATGGATATTCAGAGAGGAGTTAATTCCTAAATGTTTGGAGATTTTCCTTTTATCTTTCTGTTACTGATTCCCAGTTTAATCCCATTATGGTCAGATAACTTACTTTACATGATTCTGATTCTTTGAAGTTTGTCAAGGGCTGTTTTGTGAGCCAAGATCCAACCCACTTTGGTGAACATGCCCTGTGCACTTGAGGAGAAGGTGTATTTCACTGTTGAGGGTGGAGTGTTCTATGAATGCCCATTCAGCCCCGCTGGCTGACGGCATTAGCTGTGATCTTCCCGCTGACTTTCTGTCTGTTGGTTCTCTTACCAGGAGAGGGTGTTGAAATCTCCAACTAGAATGTGACTTTGTCTGGCCCTCCTTTCCGTTCTGTCTGCTTTGTGTACAAGCTCTGCTGTTTGGTGCACACACATTGGAGACCAACCCTTCCTGATGAATTGGCCCCTTTGTAAACATGCAGTCCTCTTCTGTATCCCAGCTGTTTTCTTCGCTCTGAAGTCTATTCTGTCTGGTATTAACAGAGCCCCTTCAGCTTCTTCTGGTTAGTGTTTTGTTGTGTCTCTTTTCCATCCTCTCTCTTTTAACCTGCCCGTGTCATAGCACCTAAAGTGAGTCTCCTGTAGACACTGCATGGTCGGCTCATTAAAAACCCGCTCCTGGGGCCGGCCCGGTGGTGCAGCGGTTGAGTGCGTGTGCTCCGCTGCGGCGGCCCGGGGTTCGCAGGTTCGGATCCCGGGTGTGCACCGACACACCACTTGTTGAGCCATGCTGTGGTGGCATCCCATATGAAGTAGAGGAAGATGGGCACGGATGTTAGTCCAGGGCCAGTCTTCCTCAAGAGAAAAAACGGGGAGGATTGGCATTGCATGTTAGCTCAGGGCTGGGCTTCCTCACAAAAAAAAACAAAAAACAAACCCGCTCCTATAGCCTCTGTCTTGTAACTGGCACGTTCTCACCCGTGACGTGGCCTGTGGTCACTGGCCTGTTTGAATTTAAGTTCATTGTGTGCTGACTATTTGTCCCTTTTTCACTCCTCAGATTTCCTCTTTCCTGCCTCCTTTTGGGTCATTTTTTAGTATTCCCTTTTAACTCTGATTTTGACTATATCAGTTACACAACTTTTTAGCGATTGCTCAAAGGATTATAAAATACGCACTTCACTGTTCACTCTGCGCTTGAACCAATGTTGCCCTTTGACTGGAATGCAGGAACTGCCCCCATCTGGCCCCTCTGCCTACCCCCGTGCTGCCCAGCCTCTGTGCCCCTTGGCACACGCCGAGCCCGCCAGGCAGTGTTCTGACTCCGCTCAGCCACCAAGTGCATCTGGAGAACTAGAGGAGAGGAGCAGCCTATCGCCTGCTCGCTCCTCCTCCCCGCTCACACTCCACGTTCCCTCCGTGATCACCGCCCTCAGGATGAAGAGCTCCCTGTAGCAACTCGGTTTTGGAGCAGGTCTGCTGGCTAGGAATTCTCTTAGTTTTCCTTCACCTGAGAAGTGTCTGATTTCACTTCACTCCCGAAGGGCATTTTTGCTGGACGCAGAACTCTGAGGTGACCGTTCTTTCCTGTCAGCTCCTCCTACCCCCAAGGCTTCTAATGAGAGCACGGTCACTCCCACTGCTGTCCCCACAGGTGCTGTGCCGCTGGCCCTGCTGCTGTTCAGGTCTCCTCTTTCCAGCAGTTTGATTACGACGTGTCCACATGTGGATTCTTCCGGTTTATCCTATTTGGAGTTCATTCAGCTTCTTGAATCTGTAGGTTTGTGTCTTCACAACCTTGGTAAGTTTCAGCCATTACTTCTTCAAGTGTGTTTTTGGCATGGCCCTTTCTCGTCTCCTTTTGGGACTGCAACATTACCCTCTGGTTTCTGTCCTACAGGCACCAGCAGTGTGGAGACAGGCCTCTGCCACACTCCGGGCCCCGGTGGACTTGCTGGTCCTGGGACAGCAAGTGGCTCTGTGGAACTCTGACAAACCTCCTTTTTTCTCTTAAACTCAATTTGTGTGAGTTTCCATCTTGATCTCAAAAGACTCCTAGGAAGGCCTTAGATACATATCCACTCATACAAATCTACAGCAACCCTATGAAGTACGTTACAGACCGAGAGGAGGAGGAGGAGGAGCAGCAGAGGATTTAAGTTCCCCAGATCTCCAAGTTCAACATGGCAGAGGCAACATCTAGACGCAGGTCTGCCCCACACCAAACCCTATGCTCTTGCAAGGAACCTCTTCTCAAACACATTGATCCTGAAGGGCACGTGGGAATGCAGCAGCAAAGGAGCCCTAGCTTCCCCACCCGCCTGCTCCATGGGCCACCTCTGCTGCCGCCTGGCCAGGCACGTAGCCAGCAAGCGTCCTCTTGAGCACGCTACACACACGGCTCTCAGACACTGTCCTTGCCCACCTCCAGCAGTTGCTTCCAGGTCTGCTCTACAAAGGTCACTCTGTCCCGTGACATCCTCCTGCCTGAGCTTACCTGCACCACCCGCCCAGCACCACCCCACCCTCCCTTGGGCCGCCTGGCTGTGTCCAGCTGGGGACGCACGTGGCACCTGAGCATCCCCTCAGCGGCTCTTCCTGGGCGAATAAGGAGTGGAGAGCCAGTTGTCGTGTGCACTTGCTCCCACATGACCCAGCCCCGAGCTGCGACCCATCGGGGCCACGAGAGTGGGGCCCAGCAGGGCTGAGAGCTGATGGGGGGCACCCTCTGCCGTCTGCCTGTGCTGAGGCTTTTGGTGGGTTCTCAGCGAGAACAGAGCTCAGCTTGTCAGGGTCTGAGCTGGGTCTGTACCAGGGAGCCTGCCTGTCTGTGGGCAGGATGAACCCAGGACGGTATACGCAAACGTGTTCACTAGCAGAGGCTGGCGGTTCACGCATACTTATTAGCCCCTGACCCGCAGGCCCTGACAGTGAAAAGGAGATGCCAGAAAGGCACTTCTGTGCCTCCTCCTCAGCCACACACCCCAGGCTGAGCCCCTGCAGAACCAGCCTCTTGCCTGAGGCCATCTTTTGTCACTTCTGCTACTCGGGGCTGGTGGCAAGCCTACGCCACATGGCGGCTCTCCTACCCACAGCATGCAAGAGCTGCTGCAGTGCTGGCGGGGTGCCTCGGAGCCCCTCAGGGATGTCTGCCTACTGAGGAAACGAATGTGCACAAGCTTCCAGAGGAGAGTGACTAGCACCCGGTGTGTTGGGAAGTCACCAAGAAGGCATCCCAGCCCCACAAAACCAGCCAAGGGAAGGCCTCCTCCACCCAGTCCCTCACCGGCCCCTCCCTCTCTGTCTCACAAAGCAGGAGCCCTGAGGAAGAGCCGTCAGTTGACTGGACAGCTAACTGAAGCAGAGAAGCACTTCCAGCTTCACGGTGCTATTGTCTTAGGAAATGTCCCTGCCTCTAGGAACACAGCCTGTCAGCCTCTAGCTGGCTCCTGGTGCCCCGAGTCCCAGTGGGACCCCACCACAGGTGTCCCTTCTCTGCTGGGCTGTGTCCTGTTTCCCCACCAGGGCCTGGGCCCCGTGGGAGCAGGAGGACACTGCTGAGGAAGGCTCCACACTATCAGGAGACCTTGCATGGGACACAGCGAGAGTAGGGTCTGAGAAGACAGGGTCTGGGCCCCACAGCCCACTGCATCCCCCAGGGGCCGGCCCATATCCAGGCAGCAACTCACGTGTTGCAAACGGCCATGGTCTGGCACGCTTCTCCTGTGCAGAATTCTGAGATGGTGCTATACTGCAGGTTGACGTGGTGGAAGAACGTTGTGGCTGGAAGAGAAGGGCCTGGTGTGAAAACCACCACCGTGGAATCGCTCCTGTCTCCACTGCCCCATAGGTCCGGGAGCAACAGTGCTTCTTTCCTCGGACCCTGGGGTGGTCAGTGCTTATCAGAGACAAGAGACAAAGCCCCAGGACGGAGCACTGGCCCTGGGGGCTGGCTGCCAGCTGCCGCCATGCAGGGGGTGGGGGACACGGGCCTGGACAGCGCCAAGCTGGGCAGGGAGCTGGCAGCCATCTAGACGGAGTCCCTTCTGTGAGGGGTGCGGCAGACCAACATCCCACCCCCGCGAGGGGTCAGGGCCCTAGGACTCACACCCCTGCTCTTACAAACACCAGCTGCATCAGGGACACCCACCTCGGCATCAACTAACGCAGACGGCAACTCCAGCTCAACACCCACGAGGCCGACCCCCTTCAGAGGAGAACAGCTCCCTGTGGGTTCCACGACCTCCTGCGTGGCATTCTACGAGCCCTGAGCCCCAGGCCTGCCCAGTGGGTGGGGTGAAATCCGCCGTCCCCTCCATGGGCCACAGCCTTCCCACAACCCAGCACTGGCAGCCTCGCAGCCACCCTCCCGTCCCACAGTCTCTCCCTGGCACTGGTGTCCCACGCCCTGGTGCCTCCAGGACCCGGACCGAGTCCTCTGTGTCTGCGGGATGCCCCAAGTGCACTGCAGGGCTGGCCATCCTGCGCCTCAGCTCCCAGCCAACACGTGCAGGCGAGGCAACTGGGGGAGCCGCTACCCGGCCACGGGCCACTCAGGCCACACACTCTCCACAGACAGCGGGCGGGGAGCTGAGCACCAGCGCTGGGGAGTCCTCGAGGAAGCAGAGGCGGCCACCTTCGCTGCTTCCCTGCCAGCTGCAGTGGCTGTGGCGCCCCCGCCCTGCCCCCCCACTGCCCCTAGCCCCACTGTCTGCCACGCACAGCTGACCCCTGCCCCAGCCCCACTGCCATCTGCCACACAGGCTGACCCCACCCCCAGCCCCACTGCCGCACACGGCTGGCCCTCCCCCACGCACTGTTGCTGGCCAGCCACTCGTTGAGGTCGATCTCCCGCGGCAGCACCACCAGCTCCTTGAACTCAAAGTCCGTGATCCTGGACTTGGTGTACTCTGGTTCCAGGTACATCTTCTTCTCCTCCGTGGCAGGCTTCTTCCCGTTAGGCTTCGCTTTTGACTTCCTGCCAGTGAGAAGGGGGCATGGGGTCACCACATAGCACATGCAGGCATGGAGACCACAGGCCAGGCTCCAGGACACAAGGGGCTGTCACTGCCAGTGGGACACCAAGGGGGTCTCCCAGAGACGTCCTGGGAGAGTCTGTTCCCACCAGGCCAGAAGTGGGAGGCAGCTGCCCTGCACCCATGCCCTCCTCTGCCGTCGTCAAGAACCTACACCTGACCAGCCAGCCACCCTGCCTCCATGAGGGGAGAATGGGCTGCAGGGACACCACCTGGAGGCCTGACGTCATGGGGCCGAACCTGGAACCCAGGGCAGGCAGGTGGCTCTGGGCCCACTGAAGGGGTGGGTTGGGGGCCCCACTAGTCAGCTCGCCCCCAACGTGTGACCCTGCAGCCATCTTGGCCCACACCTTGGGCCTGGGGTCCCAAGGCAGGACCACCAGGCGGGGCACAGAGACAGTGTGACTCACCCAGGCCCTGAGCCTCTGAGCACAGTCCCACCATGCGGGTGTGCATCCTTCTGCGCAGATGACCCAACGCCCGCCATTCCTCAGCACCTGTTGTGTGCCCGACCCCCCCGAGGTTCGCCCCACCCCAGGCCTCCCGCCATCACCGGGTTCCAGGTTCACCCTGCACGACACCTGTCCTGCTTGTCCTGCCCCCCGATCCTGTCAAGTGCACAGTGCAGGCTTCTAGGCGGGGCAGAGGCAGGCGTGAGCCAGATGTTACAGAAAGTTGCGGAAATGGCCACTTCTCACTAAAACTTTTTCTTGTTTAGAAAATAATTCTTTTCCATAAAAATATGCTGTTATATAACACAAAACGGATACATGTTTTTACACCAATGAATACATATTTTTGAAATGTCTGTTTTCACTTGAATACAGTGGACAGCAGTAGCTAAACCCGTGATCCAAGGCTCTTTGGCACTGAGGGGGCCTCACCCCCTCCTCAGTAGGGGAAGCTGCGGCCCCAGAACCAGCCTCCCTCCGGCTGCCCGGAGGCTGGAGCCAGGGCCGTGGTACATGCGGCCCAGGCAGGCCAATGAGACAGCGTGTCCCCTAAGAAGCAAAGTGCCCAACAGAGTGGCCCAGAACCCGTGGCTGGGAACGCTGGCCCAGGCCAGGCTTGACACCAGTCTCCGTGTCTGTCTACACGGGAGCCCACACCGGCCAAACGTGCCCCAGAGCAAGGAGGCCCCGCAGAGGGCTGCACATCTCAGACACCCTTCCTAGCAGCGACCACTCAACCTCGTGGTGTGGAGGGCCTCGCGCCGGGCTCTCACCGTCTGGGAGCCAGCACTGAGCAAGGCTGCAATCTCCCCATACGTGCAGGAGTTTCCCCACATTTTCAAGTTTAGAATTGGGTTCCTGGGGGAAAGTCTGAGAAACTGAAGGAAAAAAATTCCTAATAGCATGGATTAGTGTCTTGGTTCTTACTGGAACAATTGAATTCTTTAATGGCAGACATCATGACTTTTAGAAAACCAGCTTCAAATCAATACTGTCATGAAGTCTTACTGACCAGAAAAGGCCACTTTTGATTATAAACCCTCACGGGGGTGTAATGCAGGATGCAGCCCCTTTCACTGGGCGGCCGGCAACCAAGAGCAGGCACAGAATGCCCAGTGAGGTCCCCCTACCCCGAGGAGCAGCCACAGGCCTGAGGGCAGAGCCTTGCACCTGCCCCGAGGGAGAATCAGGCAGACGTGGCCCGAGAGGCACTCAGCGCAGGGGTTGTGTGTGTTCTGGAAGAAGCCCCCTCTTCTGGAGCTTCCCTGCCCTGCTCTGCAGTGATGAGGGGTCAGCAGGGGGCACACCCCCGCTGGGCAGAGCAGTGGGCACCAATGTTGGCACAGCCGTGGGCCCACTGTGCCGAGGGCAGCTCTCCTCAGCCCAGCCTCCTGCAAACCAGGGAGGGCCACGGTTGGTGGGCAGACGGGGTAGGGGCCCAGGCTCAGGGGCCAGTGTGCGTGGCCGGGCCCCACCGGGTCACCCTTGGTCTTCCACGCCTGCAAGAGGAGAAGCAAACCTGACCACTCCTGGCTTCTGCCGCAGCCCCGACTGCCCAGGTGAAAATGCACTATGGGCCTCACGTGGGGCATGGCCCCCATGGTGGCACACGGCGGCCTGGCTCCCTGTGCACCCCTCTGCCCTGCAGGCCTGGCAAGGCCCACAGTCGGCCGGGAGGGGAGGCTGTCGCGTCGGGGTGAAAGGTCTCTGCAGCTCCTTGACCTCGTCCTTTCCTTTCTCCTGTTTTGAAGAGCTGCTAGTGGTTTATTTAAAAAAAAACAGGAAGGAAAAATGCTCCCCGAATGCCAGGGAAATGTTTTCCCTCTGGCTTCTCACAGCAGATCTTCGCCTTAAAAGGCGACATATGCTCGGCCTCCGGGTGCAGCGCTGGGAGAGGCCAGTGCCAGGCAGGGCCGGGTGTCCTGGGGACAGGGTGGGGCGGACCCTGACCCAGGGCTCCCAGCCCTGCGTAAGTGGGCCGAGGCTGGAGTGCAGTGTGGACACCACACCCACGAACACACACAGTGGGCACTTCAGGAGTCCCTGCGGTGGGGCGGGGTGGGGCTGTCCAGTGGGGACAAGTATGGACATGAGGTTCTCGGGCCCTCAGCCTTCAGCCCTTGGTCGGCGACAGCAAGACTCCCAGCCTTTCCCAGAGTGCGCAGGGAGACCAGGCCCCAGAGGGTGGGAACACCCAGGGGCTCTGCTGACACCCTCGGACACTCCACTGGGAAACGGGTGGGCGGGCCATTTCGCTCCCTGCTCCCGCCCTTCTCCTGACCCTGAGTCACGTGCAGTGGAAGAGTGGAAGGCTGGAAGGCTCCCCGTGCTCACAGCCCCAGGCATGAGGGACCAGCTTGCAGGATGCACGCACCTCGAACCTTGCGCCAGCCTCTGCTCCAGTCAGCCCCGAGTATCCAACTACTGGGCAGATTCTCGACCATGAGCCCGGTCCAGTCAGACCCTGACCCCCTCACCCGTGCTCTCAGTGCACACCTGGCCTGTGCCGTGGCCACTCCCGCTGGCCACACACACTGAGCCTTGGCCTCCAGGTCTGGAGGGGCCTATGATCACACGTGTAGGGATAGGGAGAGGTGGGGGCCCGGGCCGTGAAGCTGGCCACCCCATCTCCCCACCCACCACTCTGCCATTTAGGAGCCATGTTACCTGGTGACTCACGTAACACGCCTAAGCATCAGCTCGCAAGCAGCGGCTAGGCGGGCAGAGTGCCCGTGGAACTGGCCGTCACTGCAGAGCGTCTCTGGGCAGTGTGCGCAGGCCTGCTCCTGGACACTGCCTCATCACGAGTGTGTGTCGTCGTGCCAGAGCGTCTATTTCCAGGGCAGACTGTGAGCCCTTGGGCCTCTGGTTCTGAGGGGCCAGGGGAGGCAGCCCCAGGAGGACCCGGGTTTATGCTCCACAAGACAGGCTCGGAGGCTCCGGGCAGGCGCCAGGACCTGGGCAGTGGCCTGTGTGGTCAGAAGGCCTCAGCCTCCTCACCCTCCTGACCTCCTCACCTCTGACAACAAACAAGCAGGCACACACCAGGACCCCAAGCTCAGCTTCCGCAGCTGGTTCCCCTGAGTTTCACTCCCCGTCACCCAGAGCTGGCCTGGAGCCCCTGGACCTCAGCCCAATTGGGGATGGCCCATCTGCTAGGCCAGTCGGCCCAGACCTCTCTGGATCCTGGTCACCGAGTCTTCTTTCACTCAGTCTCATGGAGCAGAAGCAGACAATGGGCACTGACTGGAAGGTGGCAGGACCAAGAGACAAGCCTGCCTGGGGATTGTCTGGGGACGTGCAGGGCCTCTGTGCTAGGAAGGGCCTGTGCAGGAGGGCCCCACAAGCCCAGCCACACCTCTCTCTGACCCCAAGTTCTGTCCCTTCCATGGCAGGGAAGGCTCTCAGCCAAGCCACGTGGCCCCTTCCAGTGGCAGAAGCGGCCCTCATCCAGCCCCGTTCCTTTGCCGCCAGCAGCAGCTGACCCAAGATTTCAGAGAATACACAGGGCCTTCGAAGTGGAACAGGCTGCTGCGTGACACCGCGGTGCTGCCTGCCCTCTGTCCCCACAGATACCCCAGTGGAGAGGACAGGACTCTGCCCCCAACCACACGGGCTCTGGCTCTGAAATAGGCTCCATCCAGCCCAGGCCCAGGGGTGCGCCCAGGGGCTGCGGCCAAGCTCCTCTCCAGCTCTCTCCACACTGCTCACTCCAGTGAAAGGCTGAGTCCCTGGCGTGGAGGGACGACTGTGCGAGGTCTTGGCCACAGGCCAGATGGAGCTGCCCTGAAGGGACCAGAGGGTGGAGGCCAGGCCTCGGCCCACCACCAGGCTGGGTGTGACCTTCTGGGAGGAAGAGCCCGGCTGAGCGCACGTGCAGAGAACCCCAAACAGAGCCCCACGCGCTGCTCCCCATCTAACAAGCAGGCTCTGAGGCTGGGCCCCGCCTGACAGATTCCATCCATTTGGGAGGGGCCCGGGCTCCAGTGGAAACACCTTCCTACTGTCTCCCCACTGGGCGCCCGCCCACCCAGCCTCACCCCTCACCCCTCACCCCCCAGGCTCCTGATGCCTTTACTGCCGTGGGGACCCCACGCCCCATGTGTGGACCCTCTGCCGACATGCTTAGCCTGGCACACTTCTTGTCTATGAGACCCTGTCCAATGTCACACCCCCCAGTCCCACCAGGAAGGCCTCTGTGGTTGCTGGGTGTGACCCAGACACGTGACCACCCCGGGCCGAGCGAGGGGATCTGAGCACGCAGGAGTGTGGCCTGAGGAACAGGCCCCGGAGGCACCGTGGGGGCTACTGTGCTTCCGTCAGCTGCAATAGGAGCCCTGCCCCAGGAACATGGACACACCACAGGGATCTCCTGCCCGTATGCACGTGACTGAGAGCGCTTGGTGGTGGGCCGGAGCTGAGGGAACACCCTGAGTGCCAAACACTGATGTGACAAGCAGTCGGTTCCCTGTCGCCATCACAAGTAATGCGGCTAGCCCCCCACAGGAGGTGACCCCTGGGCCACCACAATGAGGCCCTGGCTGGCACAGTCCCACCCTTCGAGGAACAACCAGTTAACTTCAGGTTTTGAAAACGATGATTCTGCAAGGCACCCATCCTACTGGGTGAGTAGCTGGTGGTCCCACACTCGTCCAATGCTGAGCCCCACCGTGTGCCCTCCCCCGAGCCCCATGCTCACTGGATGCCTGCCCGGGCATCGGACAGCTAAGGTCCTCACCAGGAGAGGGACGCAGGGCAGACTTGGGAGGTGGCCCCCATGGGAAGTCATGGGGAACATGGACCCTGCAAGAGGGTGGGCAGGGACCGGAGGTTGCTCTGTCTGGAAGCAGCCTTGCGGGACAGAGGAGGTCGAAGGTCTGGGGCTGGGGGAACAGGGTTTTGGGGAACCTGCGGATGAGCAAACAGTGGATCCAAGACGCCAGGTTCAGGGAGGCTCCACAGATGTGCTCCTCGGAACGCTAGGTGGGTGCTGTCGGGGTCCGAGACAGGAGGGGCCCATGGAGAGGGCACCTGGAGGACCCTCCTCACGCTGGGCTACCCAGTGGGGAGGTGCTCGGGAGTCAGCTCCTGCGCCCAGGCCCACACACAGCTAGCTGGGCAGCGTCTGCACAGGACAGCCCAAGATCCAGCCTCTACCGGCCTCCTTCCCAGGGAAGGCGATGAGGGCACAGGCTCGGCAGGGCGATGCTACAGGGCTGTGCAGGCCCTGCACTGGGCGGCTACAGGGTCAGACCTGTTCCCCCCACGGCCAGGGCCAGACGTGCAGGGGACCGGTACCAGCAGCTCTCAACGTCCGTGAACATCCCGCCACAGGGCTGTGAACACACAGGGCATCAGCCCCCGGTCCCTGATGCAGTGGGCCGGCATGGCCTGAAAACTGCACTTCTGACACTTGGAGACATCCCGCCTGGACCTCGTGCTCACCCGTCCTAACTGACCCCAGCACTACCACACCCCTTCCTGTCTCAGAGCCTGGGAATTGAGGGCTGGAAGACCCCCAACAGGACCCCTGCGGAATCCCGGTCCAATCCCCACAGGCTGCGGCCGGCCAGGCACTGCAGAGAGGGACATGCAGGTCATTTCTCTTCTGCGTCTAACTACCTGGCGGTCAGCACCCCCAAACAAAGCACACTTTCACAAGCCTTTGCATCCCCCGCAAAATAAGAGACCCACTGAGAGGGAAAGAGCCAAGGCCGACCAAGAAACGAGACAGGTAGGCAGACGCCCGGGACCCAACGTCCAGGCACACCTTCAGGTGCTGCTGACCCAGGGCCTCAGCCTGACAGGGCACTGCCCAGAGCACGTTTCACCCCACTCCTCCCCCTGTGAAACAAGCTGCTCTTCCTCGACACCTGGCTGAACGGTCACCTTCGCCAGGAAGGACAGCCTCGGCCACACCTCTCCCACGGGGTTTGCTGGGCTTCTGCAATCACACGCCAGATCAGAGGGGCCATCCTGCCTCCTGTCTCTGTGGAGCCTGTTTCAGGGTTCAGCCCTCACTCTCCACGCACGCGTGTGCAGGGGCACACACACACACACTCACATGCACACACACGGCCCCACACACTGTCGACGATGGTCACTGTGCCTGATTTGAACCAACACCTGGAGGAGAGTTCCGCCAACAAGCCTCCCCGTCACATCACGTCACATCACAGGACGGCTCTGGCAGGCCCTGGGGCGGAGCCCTGGTTTCCACAGGAACTCGTCTGAGTCCTTCCCGTGGGGCTCGCAGGAGACCTGCTGTGGGGGAGGACCCTACGGAAGAGGAAGGTGGAAACCAGAGATGCCCAGAGACAGATGGAGGTTCTAGAACCCAGCGGTCACTCCAGGAAGACCACCACCGGTCAGGCCTGGCCCTCACCTCAGACCCTCACCAAGAGCCGTTAGTGCGGTTATAATTAAAGATAGGACTGGAAAAGCAGGAGATACTCACTTTCACTTTAAAAAGCACGACCCATTGAAGCGACAGACAAACACAGATTATCACACTGAAGGAAGCCTGACTGAGTCTAGGCCGTGACACCTTCTGGGGGATGGAGGTAGTGCTCCTCACTCCTGCCGGCTGCCCTCCCCTCACTGCTGGGCTGAGCTGCGGCCCCCAGGAAGTCCCTCTCTGTGGGGCCAGGGAGCCTGCCTCCGTAGCTGTGAGCGTGCCCTGCCCCCAGCACCCCACGCACACGCACACGCTCTCCCGCACGTCTGAAGCAGACGCTTCTGCTCTGAGGCAGAAAAGGCGCTGGAATGAGTCTCTGAGCCCGTGCGGGACACTGGAGGCTCTGCTGTAGCAGGTCAGGAAGAAGAGCTGGGACATCATCAGAACTGGCTCCTCTGGAAGCACCCCCAATAGCAGGCAGCTAGATGGCCGGGGCCCACAGCAACTCCAGGACAGGCTCCAGTCATCCCACCTGGGACAAGAGGCCACACACCCTGCCGGAGGTGAAGGGCCTGTCCAGGGGGCTCAGGAGGGCACGAGGCAGGACTGCTGTGCTCACAAGACACGTTAGCCAGAAAGAGAGACGGTCACGGGTGGGCTGTGTTCTCCCGGGCCACACCCCCTCAAGGGGCGAGCTCCCTCCCCGGAGCACCAGGGCAGGAAGTGCAGGCCTTCAGGGAAAACTCCCTCCAAACAAAGTACCTGACCAAAGCTGGCTCCAGGGCCTGTGGCTCACAGGCGGAGCTGCCCCTGCCCTGGGCCCATCTCCACTCCGGGCCCACCAGAGGCGGCTGCACACCCCACCACAGCGACTTTACCTGGGAGGGCGGCCAACGTAGACAACTACACTCCCTCAGCCTGACCCTGGGGTGGGCTAGGGACAGCGAGACAACCTCCACCGCGCCCCCACCACGGTCACCTGAGCACTCTGCCAACTGCCTGAAGCACCATTTTGCAGCGGAGTCCAGTTTTGGGGGGCTGGCTGAGCAGAGCTCGGTCTGCGGGCAGACTGCTGTGGTCTCCAAGCATGATGGGGCAGCACAGGGGTGGGAGGGAAAGTGGGAGCCAGGGCTCCGGACGGCCCTCCCTTGCTTGCTCCCTGGACAGCCCTGACTGGGGCCAGCCAACAGCAGCCAATGAGGACAGGCGGGGGGAGAAGGAAGGGCCCTGGCCAGCCGGCCGGCAGGGCAGAAACAAACAGCTGCTCCTTTGACAGGCAAAGGCCGGCCAAGTCTGGCGAAGTGAGGGAGTGTCTGAACCGCCTTTTCAAAGTGGCGCCGTGCGGGCGCCGTGTGGGGTGAGGCCACTGCCGTGGGCACGGGCCAGCCTGCAGGAAGGGCACATCAGCAAGGCCCTGGGGGGCACTGCAGAGCCCTCTGACACGGCCAGGGAAGCTCCTCTGTGCAGGCAGCAGCTCTGCCCCGTCTCCTGGGGTGACACGCACCCCTCAGCTAACCCCCAGCCCGGCCAAGACAAGAACCAGCCGGCGGGGTGCCCCTGGCTGGGCAGCGGACAAACAGGCTGGCAGGGCACCTGCACAGTGGACACGGGCCTGAGGCATGCCTCCATTCGGAAAGCCCTGGAAGGACAAGGCCAGCCAGCTTCCGGGGCGTCCAGAGCAGATGCTGAGCTGGCACTGGACAGAGGCTGCTCCCCTAGCTGCTTAGGATGGCAGACCCCGACCAAAACGTCCAGAGCATCCTCCCATGGGGGCACAAGAAGCTGTGTGGCCAAGGCCTTCTTCACAGCTGGTCCACACACAGGAGACCAGAAAGTACTGAAAAATCAAACGTCTCGTGTGACGTCCTGCTCAGCCTCAGTGTCTCAGTTCTGACCACAGTGACAGCTCATTGTCAGCACGGGTTCAGGAGCACGGCCACGGGTCTGCCAGGCCCCTGTGCCCGCATCCCCGCCACGCTTCCCCCAGGCCCCAGCCTTAGCCCTGCTCTCCACCCTCAAGGCCACATCACACAAAGGGCCCCGCTGACCTTATCCTCTGCCCAGGCTCAACCCAACTCTGCAGTGGCAACTCCGACCACAGAGAGGACACATCAACACGTGACAGGGAAAGGCTAACCTCTGCCAGGCACACCTGGGCACCACCAGCAGGGCTCCCCAACCCGTGAAGACCAGGCATAAAGGCCCTTCTGCCCTCACAGGACAGCGTCCCCACGGCCACCTGGGTGTCAGCAGGAACTCAGGCACCACACTCACCCACTGCCTGTCCGGGGCACAGACCCCAACGGGATGGCCACACAGCCCCTGGACGTGAGGTCCTGGGAAGGGAGGACGCAGCTGGCCGGGCAGTTGGAATAACTGAGCCATAGAAGGAGCTTCCAGGCTCGTCTTGTTCTATTCCCTGCCCTGGTCCTAGAACCAGCACCTCCTCAAGGAGCTCTGGTTCCTTCCACTGGAGAAGATTCAACACCGTTCTTAGACATACTCTCTCTTTCAGGAAAGAGCAGCGGAGGAAACACTACCCAGCTATTCAACGAGGTCAAAGTCAGACAAGGATGTGACAAGACAAGGAAAATCACAGAACAATATCCTCCACAAACCCACAGACATAAAACTCAATCCAGCGACATATAAAAAGAATAATAGACGGTAACTGAGAGAAGCTCATCCCAGGAATCCAAGCTTAGGCAACATCTGAAAACCAGTCAGTATAATTCACCACATTGACAGAATAAAGGGGAAAAGATCATCTCAATTAGATGTAGAGACAGTACATGCAAAATATTCATACTCTCAGCAAACCAGGAGTAGAAGGGAATGTACTCAGCTGAGCAAGGGACCTACAGAAGACTCTAAAGCCAATTCCTGGTATCCTTCCTGAGGACACCCTTCCTGAAGAGCAGGAACACGTGGGTTGCTCACTCGCTGCTTCTAGTCAGTACTGGACAATGGCCTTGGCTGGGGCCAGGAGACAGAAACAGAAACAAAAGGCATGAATACTGGAAAGGAAAATGTCGTCTTGTTTGGGAAATAACATGGCTGTATATACACAAAATCCCAGGAACCTGCAAAAAGTCTCCTAGAGCTAAAAAGTAAATTTAACAACATCACAAGGTCAATACACAAAAATTAATTTTATTCCTATATACTAGCAACAAACGGAAAATACAATTTATAAAATTGTTATTTACGATAGAATTTTTTAAGTTTAGCAACAAATTTAACTAAAAATGTACAAAATCTCTCACTGAAAAGTACAAAGCATTGCTGAGAGAAATTAAAGACCTAAATAAAGGAAGAAATTCACCATGGTCAGAAATTAGAAGACTCAGTATTGTTATGATGTCCATTTTCCCAATTCAACATAGATTTAGCACAAACCTATCAAAATCCCAACAGAGTTTTTGTAGAAACTGACAGGATGACTCTGATATGTATATGGAAATGCTAAAGGACTTAGAATAATTAAATCAACCCTGCAAAAGAAGAACCAAGTTGGAGGACTCACTGATTTCAAGACTTACTTTATAGTATTCAAGACATTGTGTTACTGACAATATAAATAGATGCATAAATAAAATAGAATCAAGTTCAGAAATAGATCCACAGTTACAAAGTCAACTGGACTTCAATGAAAGTGTTAAATCAATTCTATGGGACAAGGGAAGTCTCTTCCATAAACAGTGCAGGGAAAACGGAATATCCATACAAAAAATAACTCAGCCCAACCATACGCCGTTATATTATGTTACATTACGTTACAAAGGTAATTCAAGATGGATCAGTGAAGGAAGCATGAAAACAAAACCACGGTGCTTCTAAAAGAGAAGAGAGGAGGATGCCTCTGCCGAGCTCAAAGCAGGCGAAGACTTCTTAGGACACGTGAAGCACTACTCGTAAAGAAAAGGTTGACTAATACACCCTGCATCAAAATTTAGCCACTCTTTCTATTCAAAATACTGTTAAGAAAAATGCACAGGCAAGCCACAGACTGGGAGAAAATATTCACAACAATACATCTGGCAAAAGACTTGTATCCAGACTACATAAAGCAGCCCTATACTTCAATAATAAAAAAGACAACCCAGCTTTTAAAAAGGGCAAGACTTGGACAGACACTTTACAGAGGAAGCTATTCAAATGGCGGATAAGCACAAGACAAAGTGCTCGGTACCACTGGTTATTTGGAAAACGCAAGTCAGAGCCACAATGAGACACCACCTCAGACTCACTAGACAGGCTGAGTCAAGCTGACTGAGAACACCCAGTGTCGGTGAGAGCAGACAATGGCACAACTACCTCGGAACACAGCCGGCAGTTTCTGACAAAGTCACACCTACACCCCGCCCCATGAATCAGGACGTCCACGATGCAGCATTTACCCAGAGAAACGAAACACACGTCCAAAAGAAGACTTACACAAGAATGCGCACAGCAGCCCAGAACCAGGAACAACCCCAAAGCCCGCCGACAGAAGCACAGATGAATTGCGTACGCTCATACTCCTCAGCAATCAAAAGCACCGAGTCACCAATAAGACACAACCCGCGGCTAAACCTCACAGACACGACGTAGAGGGAAAAAGGCCAGCAACAAAATAGCAGGTGCAGTACGATTTCACTCGTGGAGTTCTAGAAAAGGCCAAGTCAATCTTCGCTGGAACTAAGTCTGCACGGTGGCTGCCTCCTGGGAGAGGAGGTGTCAGGGAAACAGAGAGGAACGACCGCGAGGGTACCTGATGGCATGTTCCCCGATGATGGGGGATTCCATGTCTCGGGTGTGGACCGCAGGGGTCTGCACATTTGTCAAGACTCACCCCACTGCACACTTACAATGTGTGCATTTTATTGTGTAAATTATATGCCAATTAAACAAAAACAAAGGTTTTGTAAAGGAAGAGAGAGATAAAGCGTTTGAGAGGAAGTAGCAGATAAAACTAAAGGAAAAAAAAGACTTGAAACTGCATATTGAAAAGGCACACATCAAGCCAGAAGCACCAACGCTGAGGTGTCACGGTAAAATCACTGGACTATGACAATGAAACATCTTTCCATAGAAAGACTAGTTTACATTGAAGAGAAACCGTGTTTTCGTCAGACTTTGACAATACCACTTTACATGAGAAAGTTACTGTCATGGACTGGATGTTTTTGGTCCCCAGATTCCTATGCCGAAGCCCTAGCCCCCAAGTGATGGCATTTGGAGATGGGCCTTTGGGAGGTGCATCGGGCTGGATGAGGTCATGAGCGTGGGGCCATCAGATGGAATTCGTGGCCTTAAAAGAGAAAGAGGGCCAGCCCAGTTCGGCAGCCTGGGGTTCGCGGGTTGGATCCTGGGCGCGCACCTACACACCACTCATCAAGCCATGCTGCATGCTGTGGTGGTGTCCCACATACAAAGCAGAGGGAGACTGGCACAGATGTTAGCTCAGGGCCAAGCTTCCTCACTAAAAAAAAAAAAAAAAAAAAAGGAAGAGAAAGAGATCTCCTCCACTCCCCACACGGAGTGAGAGCACAATGAGAAGGTGGCTGTCTGCAACCAAGAAAAGTCCTCACGAGGAACCCAACTAGCCAGCACCTTGATCTCTGCCTTCCAGCCTCCTGCACTGTGAGAATAAACGTCTGCTGTTTCAGCCACCCCGACTGTGGTGTTTTGTGACGGGAGCCCGTGCAGACTAAGACAGCTGTGGTGCAGCATATCCAAGACACACAGGGAGAGAAAATGGGAGCCAAAGACGTTACATCCCTCCAGACTGTCGGTCAACGCAGAGGAGTTCTCCCTGGGGCGATTTTGCCCCAGGGACATTTGGTAACATCTGCAGACATGCTACTGGCGTCTAGTGGGCAGAGGCCAGGGAGGCTGCTCCACACCCCGCAGGGAGCAGGACTGCCCCACACAGACTCATCCTGCCCCAAATGTCAACCATGCGGAGGTGAGCAAGGCTGGTGCGCAGGGCAGACCAACCACAAGGAGCGTCCAGGTGCTCACGCCCTTTGTGTCCACGAGGCCTCACCTAGTTCACACTGCTGCCTCGCCGGCGGCGCCCAGGCCAGCATCATCAGCACCACTTGGGATCCTGTCGGGAGTGCCAGGGCTCAGGCCCACCCAGCCCACCCACCCGGAAACTCTGAGGTAAAGCCTGGATCTGGTGAACAAGCTCCCCGACAACTGCAACACACCCAAGATGCTAAGGGCACCTGCTGAGGGGCGGTGCGAGCACCACGCACATTCTACCTGGAGAACTGATGGTGAACGATGCGGACAGAGATGTCACCCAGATCAGGAGTGTAAGAGGAGGGGAGCAGGAAGAAGTTTCCACCAGTTTTAACGTTGCCCATATGAAGGAACCAAGAGACAACAGCCAAAAGGTGATGGCACTGCAGGCTCTACAAAGGGAACTGTTAGGAAAACAAATATTTCTTTTCTTTTCTTTCTTTTTTTTTTTTGGTGAGGAAGATTGGCCCTGAGCTAACATCTGTTGCCAGTCTTCCTCTATTTTGTATGTGGGACACTGCCATAGCACGGCTTGATGAGTGGTGTGTAGTTCTGCACCTGGGATCTGAACCCGAGAACCCCGGGCCACCAAAGCAGAGCACATGAACTTAACCACTATGCCACCAGGCTGGCCCCAAAAACAAACATTTCTAAAGTGTTTTTTATCATGGTGAGATAGACATGGCGTTAAGGTTATCATTTTAACCATTTTTAAGTGTACAGTTCAGGGGCATTAAGCACATTCACATTGTTGTGCAACCATCACCACCACCCATCTCTAGAACTTTCCATCTTCCCAAACAGAAACTCTGTCCCCATTAAATACTGACTCCCCCACCCCCAGCCCCTGGGACCCACCACTCTACTTTCTGTCTCTACGAATTTGACGACTCTGGGGACCTCACGTAAGTGGAATCACACAGTGTTTGTCCTTTCGTGACTGTCTTCACACAGCATGACATCCTCCAGGTTCATCCATGTGGTAGCAGGCGTCAGAATCCCTTCCTTTTTAAGGCTCAGTAATATTCCACTATGTGGATGGACAAGAGTTTGCTTATGTATTAATCCGTCAATGCACACATGGCTTGCTCCCACCTTTTGGTTATCGTGAATAATTCTGCTGTGGACACGGTTGTGCAAATATGTCTTCAAGACCCTACTTTCACTTCTTTTGGGGACAGACCCAGAAATGGAATTGCTGGATCATATGGTAACTCTGTTTCCTTTTTGGAGGAACCTCCATACAGTTTTCCACAGCGGCTGCACCATTTTACATTCCTGCCAGCAGTGCACAAGGTCCAATTTCTTCTCATCCTCACCAACACTTGTTTTCTGTGTCGTGACAGCAGCCATCCCCATGGGCGTGAGGTGGTGTCTCACTGTGGTGCTGACGTGCATTTCCCTCTCGACCAGAGACATCGAGCATCTTTTCAAGCGCTGTTGGCCAGCTGTAGGTCTTCTTTGGAGAAATGCCTCTTCAAGTCCTCTGCCCATTGCTGAATCGGGCTGTTTGTTTTTTTGTTCCTTGTTAAACGTTTTCGTGTATTTTTTAAAAACAGAAGGAAAAATATACTTTTTCCCTAAGTATCTTATGGAAAAGAGAAGAAATAGGTGGGAGGAACAGGAACAGCAGTAAGACTTCTTTGAACACATCTTGCTTTACAATTTGTCTTTGGAGCCGTGTAAATAAATACTTTATGTCATTATAAAACAAAATTAAACTTAACAGGCTCTTCCTAAAGATCCAAAGGGAAAGGAAACCAACAAACCTGTGCACCCAGTGGGAGACATTTCAAGTGGCTCTCAGCCTGCACAGCGACAGGACATCCCAGTGGAACACACACAGAGGACCCAGACTGCACAGACAGTTCTTAGGCGGTCTCCTGTGCTCCTCCCGGGCGCAGCCGGTGCGGCAGGCCAGGGGTCGGCACAGCTGAGAAAGGCTTCACGGCGTGGAAACGCAGACGAAGGTGAGCGAGGCCATGACCCTGGCTTTGAAGTGTCCGTAAGAACTCAGGTGGACTCTGTACTCACACCGTTCCTACCTCTGCCCACCAACAAGGCCAAGAAACAATGCCCGGCCCAGAAGCCGAGAGCACCTAGGTCCAACGTGGCCTCCATACACACCTCCCCTGCAAGCAGCCAGGCGGCTCCTGAAGGCGGGTTCCAAGTCTGCACCTCACTGCCTGAGGTCACCGGGGTCCTTGTCACCAGGACCCGGGACCAGCCTCAAGACAGTCCCTGGCCAGGGATGGGGTAATTTAAGGACAAAGTTTAACCTTCAGCTAATCCTACGTTTCACAAAACACCTCGTTGCCCACCTAGGAGGATGGCGAAAACCAGAGCCGCACGCTGAAGGCTAGCCGAAGACAGGAAAGAATTAAGAACTCATCCTGCCTTTCGAGGTGCCCGACTAGTTGAGGAGGGGAAGCTTTTCCTGGTGGAAGTATTCCCGCTAACATATGAAGGGCTACCTTTGTGCAATTCCTAACGAATTGACGACTCTAGGCAGTGGCCAACAGCAGCTGCAAACCACCAGAAACACACACCTCTCCTGGAAACACACCCCCACCGCCAAGGAGCCTTACCCCCAGATAAAAAGAACCTGATCTAGCCAGTGTCCAGGCACAGCTACCAACTTACAGGACACACAGAAGAACGAGCAAAACTCATCACAGGATGCAATTAGCAAAACGTAGGCACTGGGAAACACCGCACGAAAAGCTGCCTGGTTTCATCAAGAAATGACCAAGGAAGAAAATAAGAGAGAAGGGGCAGGGCCTTTGGATTAAGAGACTCACAGAATCAGGTCTGCAGCCTAGTCAAGAGCACTGTGCCAACGCCGCTGTCTGGCTGACTGCAGCTTCCAGTGTGTGCGATATCACCACTCAGGGGCTGGCTGATGGGGACACTGGAGTCTCTGCACTGTTTTGCAACTTCTTGTGAAGTTCATAATTATTTCAAAATACAAAGTTAAAAGAGAGAATTATAAAATCTGTCAACCAACTCCAATGTAAGAACTTTACTTGAATCCAAACACCGAAAAAAGTCAAAGAAACTAGAGAAACATGAACATTGATTGAAAATTTGATGTTAAGAATTTGCTGTTTTATGGTATGATAATGAGATGTCTTATATTTAAAGAAAAGAATCCCTACCCTTTTATTTTTTATTTTTTATTTATTTATTTTTTCCCCCAAAGCCCCAGTAGATAGTTGTATGTCATAGTTGCACAGCCTTCTAGTTGCTGTATGTGGGACGCGGCCTCAGCATGGCGGGAAAAGCAGTGCGTCGGTGCGCACCCAGGATCCGAACCCGGGCCGCCAGTAGCGGAGCGTGCGCACTTAACTGCTAAGCCACGGGGCCGACCCAATCCCCACCCTTTTTGTACACACAGAAATATTTACAGATGAAGTGATACAATGTCTAGAATTTCCTTCAAAATAATTTGGCTGCTGGAGAGTTAAAGAAAGAAAACAGGGAAATGCTGGTTGTGTTGGTGTCAAGTGAAAACACAGCTTTGAAGAGCATGCCCACCACCATCTCCCCCTCACCACACTCTTCCTTTGAAAGCAGGACACGAGCCAGGACCCCATCAGAGACACAGGGTTTCTCCAGAGACAGGCTGCCCAGGAGAGCCCCACTCGATCTCCTCCCCTTGTCTCTTTCCCCCAGTGCTCTGGGCCTCCTTCCCCTGAAACCGCCAGAGGGACCTGAGCGCAGGGATTTACGGCCAAGCCTGGAGACCAGGACTGGGGAGCAGTGAGAGCACTACAACATCACACAACAGATGGTCTCCTCTAACTGACTGACAGAGGTACAAGCCCTTGGGACTTATGAAGTCGTGTGCACATGTGCATGCGTGTGTGCATGTGTGTGCTCGGGGTGAACTGGAGCTCAGAGAGGTCAGGACCACAGTGGCATCCTTGGAAAAGCTGGCCGTGGCAGCGCGATTCCCGGTGCCCGACCCCCTCCTGTCAGAGCTTCCGGCCAGGCCTGATGAGGAGAGCCTCGGCCCTCAGGACCCCATCAGGAGGGACAGACGGCATCCCTCTTCCTCCTGTTTCACCCGGACGCCGCTGCTGTTTCTCTCGCACTAGAGCGTCTGGCTCTGAGGGCGGGAGCTTGTGCAGTGGTGTCTGCGGGCGCACAGGGGCACAGGGGCTTGTGGCCGGGGACAGTGTGCTAACTCAGACATCCTCACAGCACAGCACGCCTGCTCGGACAGCTGACTTGGCTGGCTTTCCCAACAAAACAGGATATGAGAACTTTTCAAGGCACATGTCTATTTTTAAATGCAAGTCTGAATTCTAACAACTAGTGACGACTGCAGTGACTCCTGTGGAATTACATGGAATTACTGGACAGGGAGGGCGTGCTCTGCTGTGGAGGACCCATCTTTAAGACGCCCGTCTTCCAGTTGCGACGAGATGCTCGTCCTCGGCTTCCTCACACCCAGGCCCACCTCTGCTTGTCCCGGGTGGTTCGATTCCCCCAAAGGCGGGACAAGGTGGGGGAGTGCCCTGTAGATACCCCGTGGGCAATACCAGGGCCAGCCCTGCTCTCCAGGTGTGCAGCTAGGAGGGCGCAGACACCACAGTCCCAACGTGTGCGGGTGCTCTGGTGGTGGCGCCCGCACTGTGGCGGGGGGAAGCCCGACTGCCCTGCCAGCTCCAGGCAGTTGGATCACCGGATGGCCAGTGGGGACGTGGCAGAAGCGCAGTGGGACTGCAGTCAGGAGCCGCCAGTGTGCATCCCGCCCCTAAACACACGGCACTGGGCTCGCCCCTGAAGGAGCAATGGAACCAGGCTCTCCCAGCACTAAGGGCGGCCTTTCTCTGCTACCAAGGAGCCGTCGTCTTCACATGGAGGAGAAGAAAAGCACAACGCAGCTCGGGGAAACAGAAGCGATTACACATCCCAGTTGCACTAAGTGTATGGCGACTTTAAACTTCACAGTCAAATGAGGGGAGACGGACGTGACGTGAACCATGCGGTCAGGGAACAATGACTGTGACCATTAGCAAGCACACTTTTTAAACTACAAAGTTCTCCAAACAAAACTTCCAGTTGGGACGTCCACTCCCGGTCAAGATGGAGTACCAAGGACCAGATTTTACCTCCTACTTGAAGCAACAGGACACTGGACAAAATGGGTGACAGTTTTCAAGACACTGGGTGTCAGGCAACAAAGCACAGTGGTCCCATGAAGCAGAAACAAATGAGGGGAGAGGGCGATGGCCCAGCTCCTGCCTGGGAGTCTGCACAGCAGGGAGTTGGGGGCAGCCCAGCGGGATCCTGACAGGCGTCTCAGCTGGGGGTCTGGGGACGCCAAAGCACCCAGAGGTCAGGGGCAGCGCACTGGGGCTCAGGGGTCAGTGCACCAAGACGGGAGAGCTGCACAGAGAGCTCCACAGATGTGCTGAGGGAGCTCATCACGTCCTCGGCTGAGCACTGGTCAGGTGTGCGTGCAAGGGAACCACTGAGGGGAGGGACGAAAAACACTGGGGAGGATCAGAGGGACAGTCCTCGAGGCTCACATGGGGCTGAGGAGAGCTCCAGCCCCACCAACCAGAGTGGAAAAACTCAACCCACGGGCACCAGGTGGAGCACTCGAGAGGCTTGTCAGTAGTGAGAACAATTACCCCTAAGTGAAACATCGCCATAACCCCACCAAACAGGACAAATGCCAGAACTGAAAGAAATCAGTCATTTCCAAACTGAGTGCAAAATACAAAGCTCAAGAGCACTCATAGACATACAAAAATATCCAGCACAAAACAAGGCAAAGTTCACAATGTCTTACATTTAATCAGAAATTACCAAGCCTTCAAGGAAGGAGGAAAATGCAATCTATCATGAGGAGTCAAATCAACCGATCCAAAAACCCAAAATGGCCAGACGACAGAATTACAAGACAACAGCATTAAAAAGTCATTCTAACTGTCTTCCATCTGTTCCAGAAGCTGGAGGAAAGACTGCACATGTTAAATAGAGATACCGATGACTTTTTTTTTAGATCCAAATTGAACTTCTAGACATAGAAACTAAAATATCTGAGATGAAAAATAACCCTAGATAGAATTAACAGCAGCCTGAACACTTCAAAAGTAAAGATAGTGAACTTGAAGATATGGCAATAGAAGCTATCCAAAATGAAAGGGGAAAAGAGACCTTGGAAAGGGTGCTTGGAGAACAAGCCCCAGGCCGGGGACATCTTTTTAAGACACATATGTGACACAGAACTTGTATCTCGCATACTTACTGACCTTCACAACTCGACAAGAGAAGACAGCGGAAGGTCTGAAGAGACCCTTCACTGCAGAGAAGCAACGTCAGCATAGAAGAGCCACTGGAAATCATCACGTGACAAAGAAATGCAACCCGAAACCACAGGGAGCGCTCACACCCACGAGAGCTGCTACAGTCCCAGGGCCCGCACGTGCCCAGCGCTGACAAGGAGGCCGACATGGCACCCTCACGCGGCTGTTGCAAATGCAAAAGAGCACAATCAGAGTAGAACACAAATTGGCCATTTCTTAAAATGTTAAACACACGCATATCCTGTGACCAGGCCATCCACTCCGAAGAGAAGAGAGGGAACGTGTGTACAAGCCCTGCATGCAGTGTTCAGAGCAGCTTCATCTGTAACGGTCAAAATCCGGAAACAACCCATGTGGCCATCAGCAGGTAAACAGACAGACTGAGGCCTGTCACTGTGGAATCCTAGTCAGCACCAGACAGGAAAGGCCTCCCGACACTTGCAACGATGTGACTATGCTGTGTGGAAAACGAGCTCACACTGCACGATGTCACTCATACAAACCTCCAGAAAATGGCACTAACCTGTAATGACAGAAGCATGCCAGTGGCTGCCTGAAAGGGGCACAGAGGGTGGCGAGGGGTGAGAAAGAAGAGTTACAAAAAGGCATGAGGACACTTCTGGGGCAATAACATGTCCACGTCCGTGACTGGTGATGGCTTCATGGGTGTGGACACACGTCAACACGTACCAAACTGAAGCATTTACATACGTGCAGTCCTGGTCTGTCAAGGGCACCACAGGAGAGGCTTAAAGACAACTTCCATCACATCCCCTTGCTCAGCCCCTGTCCAACTGCCCACCTGGCCCCATTAGGACTCTAACGGGCACCTCAAACTCAGCCAGCCCCTCCAGAGCGGCTCCTCCAGAGCAGCCCTCCTGGTGTCCTCCCTGATTCAGGAGACACCTGCTCCATCCTCCCAGTTCCCCAGGGGAAAGCCTCGAGTCCTCCCGACGCCCCTCCTGCACCCACATCTACCCATCAGCAGAGCCTTGTGGCCCTATCGACAGAGCACATCCACATCGGTCTCTTCTCGCCTGTCCACCCTGGCCCAAGCCCCAGTCCCTCTCACTGCAGGACCAAAGTGGCTTCAATGAGTCTCCCTCTCTCCTCCCTTGCCCCCTCCAGCCTAGTCTACACCTGACTGTGGGCGTGATCCTTAACGCAGATTCCGTCCCTCCTCCACTCAGAAGCCCCTGTGCCCCACATCACCCAGAGAATAAGCCCAAGTCCTCTCGGGGGCCTTGACTGCCCTTCGGGCCCCTGCCCATGCCCTCATCTCCAACCCCTTCCTCTAGCTTACCTCGCTCCAGTCCTGCCCAGCTCCTGCTGTTCCTGGAGCGCTCGGAACACAGGCCTGCCTCCGGCCTCTGCACTGGCTCTTGGCGCTGGCTGAACAGGCTTCCTCAGACACCCACACGGCCCAGTCGCTCGCATCCTGCAGGTTTCTAGATCAGACACCAGCTTATCAAGGACACGGCCCAGTCGCTCGCATCCTGCAGGTCTCTAGATCAGACACCAGCTTATCAAGGACACGGCCTGGTCGCTCGCATCCTGCAGGTCTCTAGATCAGACACCAGCTTATCAAGGAGGCCCTCCCAATTGTCCTATCATGAACGCAATGCCCCCACCGCCCCGCCCTGTGTTCCTCCTCTACCCAGCAAGTCAGCACTCCTCAGGCAGGCCGATGTCTCTCCCATTAGGTGGAGGGTCTCTAAGGGCAGGGGTCTTATTTTGCTCACTATATTCCCCGCACCTAGAATGGGGTTGGGGGCAATCAATGTTTGCTAAATGAATACACGCAGGAATGAATGAAATTCTAAACTAGCACCAGGTCCAGAAAGCAGCTCTTAAAGCAGAGAGAACGTACAAGTAGATGGAGAGAGAAGGTGAACCACAACCAACCAGCCAAACAAAAACCTGTCTTCCCTCTCCAAAGTTATTCCTCCCCACGCCCGTGCCCTGTGGTTCCAGGACAATGTCCAGGGCGGATGCCAGCTCCCAGCTGTGGGCCACAGGCTCCAATCACGGCCTCGTTGGTGCTAGGAATATCGGTCAGGGTGGACCCCTCCAGCTGTGACCCATCACCCCACAGTGACCTCTGGGACACATTCTGCCCCAGGATGCTCCCCAGGTGCTCAATCATGCACACAAATGGTGATGACAACACTAAATACACAGGCCCGCTAGACAGGAAGCACACCCTTGAATCGGCCACATCAACGCCTGGGGAAGCTGCTGCAGCAGAGGGGCACTCGTGGTCCACGGCACCTGCCCGGGGCCAGGCTACGCTCCTGCTTCTCAGGCGCGTCCCATGGAGCTCTGGCCATGGCCCCCGTGGCCCCAGCAGGTAAGGGGTCCCCGGGGAAAGGTGCGCTGTCCATCTGAAGTGCGACCTGCCCCCAGCTGAGAGAGCCAGTGGGCACAGGGCCCGGGCAGGGTGCGTGTCCACGACCACCGCTCTAACCTGCGAGCCCCACCCCATGTGTCCTGCCAACACACACCTGTACGCTGCTCCTGCCTCCTCCAGGTGCCCCGTGGCCCCACTCGCTCCCCGGCAGCTCCCTAGCGCTCCTTCCACGTTCCTGCAGAAGTGTGTCTCCTCTCCTGCCTCCTGCAGTGGCCTCCAACCCCACAGTGCCCCTCACAGGGGGACCCCAAGTGCTCCTTCCACACCAAGCCAGCATCACCAGACACATCACATCGCTGTAGTAGACCCCCCACCCAGCTATCTGTCTACACTCGCTGCCTTCCCCGGGACAGGAGATCCGGGCATGGCCGCAGCAGAACGAACATTAACTGCTAACTGCAAATGTATAAGTGACAGAGAAGTGAGAGAGCTGTGCGGGCGCCCGGCTCACGGCTCCAGCCCTTCCTTCCCTCAAAGAGGGTGGAGGGCACGCCAGTCTGTGCGAGGCAGTCTTAGCTGCCGAGAGCTGCACCAGCGGCTCCCTGGCCCCCAAGAAACGCCAGCACACAGGGCCAGTTCGTGCTGCTTCTTCAGTGCTACGCTCCTCACTTTGAGAGCGTGCCCGTACACAGTGGGCACTAAAGAAATATGTACGGGGGGGTGGGGCACAGACCGGCTGGAATTAAACGAGAGAGAACAGAAAAATGCCTTTTCGATGTGGCCACTCAGGGGAAGACCCCCACCAGCCGTCCATCAGGGCTCTGCTGCCAGGCAACTAAAACCCCGGCCCCCATACCAATGCGCAGACACACACACACGTGCATTCTGTACACCACCGGGCTGAGGCCCCACAGGCCCACCACCAAGGCCTGTCCTCCAGACCACGGCCGGGGGCCTTGGCGAAGGCCAGAGGGAGGAAGTCCTGAGAGCTCAGCTCTGGGACACCCAATGGCCTCACGAGGGTCCGCAGACCCCTCAGGCCCAGGGAAGCACTCTCAGGAAGAAATCCAGGATGAACTGCTGTCGTCTTGCTCCACGAGAAGGAGGCACCTGCTTGCCAGACCTTTCTGGCAGGCAGCTCTCTCTCTCCTTCCTGGTGTAAAAGAGCCCGCAGGAAAGGAGGCGCTGACCTTGCCAGCCCCTTCGGAAAACAAACATGCTGCCTTGGACCCTGGTTCTGCAGCCCCCAGGGCCTTTGAAGCAGGCCGACCCCACCACCAGTAGCTAGAGGCTGGGCACAGTCACCGCTGCCCAGAAAGGGGCTCACGAGCAGGTAAAGCGGGAAGGCTAATCGCCAGTATCTCAGTGGGGCAGACTGACCCGGGCCTGCCCCAAGGAGGGAGCAGGCGGCCTTCTGAGAAGAGCCGGTCCCTAAGGGCTGCCCCTCAGACCCACTCGGACCACGTGGGTCTCAGGGCCTTGACGTCCTCTCCTGGCACCCACAGACCTGCTATTCTGCCTGCCTTACTAGTGACGAAACAGGCGTGGCGCAATAGTCAGGTCAGGGACCTGGCACCGGGGGGATTTTGAAAAAAAAAAGAAAGAACCTTGATAATACTGAAAAGATAAGCTGGAGAGTTCCAAACCTCAGTGGGGTCCTGGAAGGCGGGGACACAGATTTCTTTCTTTCAGTCTAAAACAGCTGGCACAGGGCTGGCCCCAGGAGCGCAGTCCAAGCAACAAATTATCTCCACGTCAGAACTGCGTGCATCGTGCCCTGTGTGTCTGACCTCAAGATCCTCCCAACCCTGCAGGATAACACAAGCGACACTCACACCATGTCACCCACGGGAGAACAAGGATGGAAAAGATCCACACAATCCCCTGAATTACAGCACCAGGGCAGGCGCCATGCTCACGTGTGAAATATAGGAACAACCTCCAACTGAGGGCACTTAATCCACCCTCATTTGTAATTTTTCTCCGCACAAGTGTCTGGACTGTCCGGCCCCACATGGACACCCCTGGGGGCCGCACACTGCAAAGCAGTGTGTGTGTGAGTATGTGTGTGTGTGTATCTGTAGGTGTGTCTGAGTATGTGTGAGTTGTAGGTATGTGAGGTGTGTGTCTGAGTACGTGTGTGGATCTGTGAGTGTGTGAATCTGTGGGGGTATATGTATGAGCATGTGTGTCTATGTGTGAGTTGTGTGTCTGTATCTGAGTGCGTGTATATGTTTCTGAGTGAGTGTGTCTGGGGATGTGTGTGTGGATCTGTCAGTGTGTGTGTATGTGTGTGTAACCACCAGGCATTCATGCTCCCTTCTCCCTAACCCTCCTTCCCTTGCCTCATGGGCCCATGACCCCACTCCACTCAACCATGCCGGCCCCTGACCACACCAGAGCACACGAGCACACGCCCACCTCGGGCCAGGCCCTCCTGCACCTGCTTTTCCTCCAGACTCCTTCTCACGTCCTTCCAGGTTCTGCTCACACATCAGCTCCCAGGACACCTCCCCTCCCTGCTCCTGGCGCACTGGCAGGCACGGGGCTGACTTGTTGCCGCCCCATCACCACCACCAGGGACTCATGTCAGGAAAACAGGGCGTTGCCTGGCTGTTATCGCTGCATCCTGACACTCACACGACCCTGGGAAGGTAGTGGGGACACGAGTCCTTTCCAACTTCTTGAGTGAACTGGTTTCTTCGGCTGTGGCTTCACATTGTCACCTTCCCTGGAGCTCCTAACTCGACTTTCAGATGGAGTTTGATGCTGTGCCTCCGGCACCCTGGACCACCCTTTACCTCGCAGTTGTCCCTGCTCTGACAGTCTCCCAGCTGAGGGCAGGGTCACTACTGTGCTGACTCCACTCTGCCCTTGTCTGCCTGCTGTCCTTGCTTTTGTGTCAAACTGGCACAAGAAGCAACAAAGTTTTTGAAACACTGGATGAGCTCTGGTGTCTGGGCAGAGATGAGAGACCCTCCAATCCTGGGCTCCTGGCTGGGAGGCAGCGTGGCCACTCGACAGCTGTGAGGTTTCTACCGCTGGCTATCCAGGTCCAAAGAGGGCACAAAGAGGCAGTTTTGGAGAATGGATGCATAGAGCCCAAAGCACACTCAGTGAAAGGGCTGGACCTTGAGTCTCAGGACCACAGGGACGCAGCAGGCGTCAGAACTCCCCCTCCTGGGCCTCCCGCTTCACCTCTGAAGCCAGCTCCAGCGGAGGACAGAGAAAGAGACTCGGGGCTCACGCCCAACCAGGCCTCTCCCTGCCTGACCCTGACCCCAGGCACAGAAGGGGGCACGCGCCAAACTGGAAGTTCTGCTGGGAAACAGCGGGACCAAAACCTCAGTCCTCACATACGAAGCAGCCAGCCATCACGAGCGCAGCCCACAGAAGAGAAAGACTGACATGCTGGACGCCATCCAAAGCCGGGACGCCTGCACCTCAGAAGACACCAGGGAGAAGAGGGCAAGAGAGCCACTGACCCAAGGAGAGCACCTGCAGATCACAGAGGGACACGAGACTTATGTCCACAACAGGTACGGACCTCCACAACCCAACAACAGACAGACAACCTGATTACAAAACGGGTAAGAGACTTGAACAGACGTCTCCCTGAGAAAGATAAAGGAACGCTGGGAAGTGCATGAACAGACACTCCCCATCAGTCAGCAGGGACATGCAGGCTGAAACCACAGCAGGACAGACCCCACACACAGCAGGACGGCCACCATCAGACGATGGTGACGACAGGCTGATGAGGACGTGGAGAAGCCGAGCGCAGCTGGTGGGAAGGGAAGAGGACACAGCTCTTCACGAGAAACTGGCAAACCTCTCCCAGAGTCACACATTCGCTTCCCATCCGATCCAGCAATTCCACGCAAATCTCAGGCGAGATGAAGACAGAGGGCCTGTGAAGACCTGACTGTGACAGTCACAGTGGCTACACTCACGATCCTCACATGCTGGAAATAACCTAAACCAACAGGGGAGATGGCTAAGCAAGCTGCATCTTTTCTTCAAGAGAGACGGCTTCTCAGCCAGAGAAGGAACAAGGTACAGACACAACCCGGGTGAGTCTCAAGGCATCGGGCCCAAGCGAGACAGCAGAGCCCAAACGCTCGACACCCATGATCCCATTTACACGACCTCCAGCAAGAACAAAATGGTAATGCGAGAAGGCAGCTCCGTGGCTGCCAGGGGCCGAGGTCCTGGTGAGGGGCCGTCAGATGCTCTGCGTCACTGCAGGGTGGCCATCGGCTACATACTCGTCAAACGCGGCAGTGTACACCTGAGGCTGGTGGACTTGGTTGAATGTCAACTGTACCTTCCGCAAGCTGAGCAGAGGCATGCACGTGCACACACACACACAGAACACCACACACCAACAAGAGAGCCTGGCACACCCCCGCAAATCCTGCAGACACGACAGAGAGTGAGGGAGGCCTTACTCCCAAGGGCCACAGCTGCATGACTCCAGTCACATAAGGACCAGCAGGCAAGCAACGCGTGGGGCCAGAAGTCAGGAGGGAAGGGACGGCCACAGGGCCTCTGTGTGCCGCCACCCTCCCGGCCGGTGACGTGGGTGGTGACACGCTCTGTTAATCTAAAGCCCACACCGGTGCTCTTGGAATTGTGCTTTCTCTATACACACCACGTTGCAATGAGGTAATTACTCAAAAAACGTAGACGAGAAAGATAAGCGTGCTCGAGGAGTTGCATCTTTCTTATTTTTACACTGGATGGTGGTTAGAGTGTTTGTTACAGACTTGTCAATTCCGTTTTGTATGACTGAACTACTGCGCAGTAACAGAGAGCTTTGCCTGTGTTTCCAAAGATGAAAGGAGGGAGGGGAAGGTTTTAGGGGCTGGAAGCTCTCGTCTCATGGCCCAGCATGACTCGTACTGACAAACCATCCTCAGGGCCCGGAGAGGACCTGCCGGCAGACAGCCTCTGTCCTGGGCTGGCTCCTCAGCCCCATCGCCCAGTGAAACCACCCCTGTGGGGAGGCACATCCAGACGCCCCACAACCCAAACCCAGGCAGTCAGAACACAGGCTCATCCCCTGGAACGTGAAAAAAATTCTCCCACTGCAGTAAAGTCACTATTCCCATTACTGGAAGTGTCCCAGGAGTGACCTGAGGAATGCCACTTCTATTACTGCCATGCCTCCCCAATGTCCCAGAGGTCACCGCCTACATGGGGTCACCACACTGGCTCAGACAGAGTGCAAAACTAGAGTTGCCATGCGAATGCAACCAGGTGGCCCCGAGGAAAGAGCATTTAGGAGACAGACAGGAAAGGAAGGCAGGTCTGCGCTGTGAGCTGACGGCTGACTCTGGGCTGTTTTCTGCAGTGAGAGCCACTGGCACAGGGAAGAGGCTCCTGCAGCCAGAGGCCCCCATTCACGCTGTCCAGTGGGTCAGAAGAGAAAGGAGCAATGCCTCCCACAGCAGGCCAAGGCCATTTCTGCGGGTCGGGGCCGGGTCCACTTAGACAGGTGCCCCGGCAAGCGAGGGACCAGGCCTGTGCTCAGCAAGGGCCAGGCCACCAGGCCAAACCTGGAGCATCCCAAGCCGGGCGGAAAGAGCCTTCACATCCCTCCCTGAGAGCTCGCTGGGCCCGGAGCCCTGTGCACACGGAAGGGGCAACAAGAGAGAGGAACTGACTGCCTGGAACCCCAACTCCTGGGCCTCAGTGCCCCCACCCCATTCCTGTTGCCTCTGATGCCTATGGGTGACGCCAAGCCCAGGGGGGATGCTGTGTCGTGGGTAATGCCCAGGCCAGGGTAACACCACGTCCAGAAGTCCAGGAGTAACACCATGTCCAGAAGCCCAGGGGTAACACCATGTCCAGAAGTCCGGGGGTAATACCATGTCCAAGGGTGACACCATGTCCAGGGCTCCGGGGGTCTGAGGGTGATGCCATGTACAGGGGCCTGGGGACCCGAGGGTAACACTATGTCCGGGGTTCCGGGGGTCCAACAGTGACGCCATGTCTGGGGGTCCAGGGGTGACACTGTGTCCAGGGTCTGGGGGGTCCAAGGGTAACACCATGTCCGAGGGTGTCACCACGTCTGGGGGTGATGCCATGTCCAGGAGTCTGGAGGTAACGCATGCATGCACGTCCACAGCACTGGCAGCCCCCCTACCATATGCTCCAATTACTTTCCAGTGTTTGCTCACTCAAGCCTTGACGTCCCCATTCTACAGAGGAGGAGACTGAGGCATAGACTGAAAGAAAGCCCAGATCCGACATAAGCAGCCTTTGCTCTTAACCACGCCCACCGCCGCACGAGGGGACAAGGGGATGGGCACACGTGGAAGGAAGGGAGGAAACCTTATTTCTAGCTCGGCCAGGGCTCAGCTGTCCCGAGCAGAGAGGGCCCTTGGCGGCCTTGTCACCAGCAGCCCTGTAGCTGGCTCCGGTGGCAAGTCAGCTCCCACCTCCAAGGGCCAGCATCACCCTGTTCCCTCCCACACCGTGGTCAGCAGAGGGAGTACCCGGAGGAGGAGCAAGCCCTGAACTCACACTGCTCCCAGCAAGCTGCCAACACACCGCACACCAAGAGGAGAAATGCCCGATGCACACCATTCCCTTTACACGCTGGCCCCGTGGAAAACGGGAGCAGTGACGGCCTCACCCCCTCCCAGGGCTCACCCTGGCACTCCCATCTGAGGGGCCGGGTCTGCTGTGGCGAGGCAGGAAGCCAGACACAGAGGCTGGAGGAGAACCACAGCCGGGCTCGGGCCCACCACCCAGCGGGGCTCACCCTGCATTCCACGCACGCTCACCCAACACTCCTGGACAACCAGGCCGAGGGGGTCAGGGCAGACCCTCCAGGTGGCAGGCCGAAAAGACACGCAGGGGTCAGGCTGAAGGCCAAGTGCCCTCCTGAGCCCAGCCACCAGGGTGACCATGGACTCGCCAGCACCCCGGGGAGCAGGGCTGAGATCAGCAGAAAGAGCCGCCTGGAACGGGAGGAGGGAGGCAGGCTGCACCCCACACAGAGGCTAGGGCTAGGCTCTTAGCACCAACTCAGAAGGCAGAGAAACGCACCACCACACCAAAATCGTTCTGTTTCAAGTTGGAGTCAAGCCAAACTTCAAACAAAGTGGCTGCTGGGGCCTGCCTGGTCATCCCGCCTGGCCTCCGGCCACCACTGACCTCGGACGGCAGGGCGTCCAGGCCGCGTGGCAGCCACCTCTGGCAAGTCTTCCCTGCTGACCCCGCACTGGCGTCTACGGGACAAGTGCCCACCAGCCTTGGGCACAGGCATGGTGGCCCAGCGGTGGAAGGCTGGCTGAGACCCACTGACTAACAACACCCCTTTGTCTAACGCCGCAAAGCCCGTGTGCTGGAGAGGCCGAGCCCCTGCTCTCCTCGCCCACCGCGGGCCCAGGTGAGCAGCAGATGCGCTGCTCACAAACAAGGGCACAAGAGCACCAGCGTGCGCTCCCTCTTGTGAGGTCACGTGGGCTCACGGCAGGGGACAGGTGACCCTCAAGGCCAGCAGGCACCGAGCCCAGGCAGCCGGTGTCCGGGCTCAGTCCACAGGAGGGCTCGGAGCCCATGCCGCTCCCGTCCGGCGGAGCCCTGAGACCTCTCCTAGTGCTGTCCCTCCCCCTTGTACAGCCTGGCCACCTCTAGGTGCTCTGGCAAAACACTGAAGTCCAAGCAAGAAAGAGCCTTTCACTAGAGAATGCGAGAGAGACGGTGGAGCGCCACTGCGCTGTGGAGGAGAGTGGTTGGGAAGCTCCCAGAGAGAGGCCCAGGCTGAGGAGCCAGCTTCCTGCCCTATAGCCCGCAGCAGTGTCCCTGGGTCACCCCCAGGGAGTCGGCTGCGCCCAGGGCCCCAGGCTGTCCCTGCACAGCCCTCTACATTACACCCCCAAGAACACTACCCACCCACCATGGGTCTGGGAGAGTGCAGGGTGACTCTGTCAGAACCACAGACTTGAAGGCACCCTTCAAGCATGCACGTTAGAAGTGCCAAGCTGGCCGAAGCTCCCTGCTGCACACGCACAAGCATGCACCAAAACCCAGCCACACCTGGGTCATGGCATTCACGTGGGCGTGACGGTCAAAATCACCAAAGAGCTCCGTCCACGAGAGCGCTCTGGCGGCAGACCCCCTGCTGGGCCGCGGCCTGGTGTCACCCACCTCGAGTCGTGGCCATCAGGCCCTGGTGCGCCTGTCCCTGACTGTTTTGCAAGGGTGCATGGGGGACACAGCAGGTCACAGACGAGAAGACTGAGGCTGCCGGACATGCTGGGAGAAGGGACCCGGGTCCTCCTCCCCTGGACACCCTGCTCGCCAAAGTGAAAGGGCACCGTTGGGCAAGCACCCCCACGGCACAGTGCCCACCAACTGGAAACGCTGCTGTCTTCCTTGAAATCAGAGGGAGGCATCAGATGTGGGAGTTCCAGAAAGTGAAAGGAAAGCCAGAGCGTGAGACACCCTGCCCCATACCTTAGATTCCTCGAGGGGGGCGCCGCTGGCCCTCTGCTGGAGAGAGGAGAGGATGGTGCTCGGGCCCAGAGAAGCCGCCATGGGGAGGAGATGCTCAGTAGAGCGCTCGCCCAGGACGGAGGGTCCCAGACAGGAGCCTGGCCTCCCACCCCGGTGTTTCCTGGACATGCAAGTTCCTCCGGGCCCCTCGCTGGCTGCCCTGATGGCCCCAAGAAGCAGTCCTCAGAGGGCTCTTTCTAAAACCCAGGCGTGTTCATGTTGCCTCTTGGTTCAAAGTCCCCCAGGGCCCCCATCCTGCTCTGAAGGCTCGTGGGCTCTCAAGGGTCTTCGAGGCCCCATGTGATGCCCCCCCGCCCATCTCCCATCATGTCAGCCTGGCCTTGGGGACGCAAGCACACGGCCACCTCAGAACCCCTGCCTTGCTTCGTCCTCAGCCCCAAAAAGCCTCAGGGCCGACCCCTGCCTCGTTCCTGCAAGCCTCGGCCCAAATGTCACCTGAGACCCCGCCCTCCACCTCACACAGCGCCCGCCCCCATCCTCCCCCCGCTCTGCTGCAGCTACTTGGGCTCAGGGCGCGAAACGTGCCTGTCAGCTCCTGCTGCCGCCCCAGCCTCGGGAACAGCGCCCAGCATCAGCAGTGGGTAACGCATGTTTCCGAATGAATTAATTCCTAACATACAAATTAGAACATTTGCAAATCAGTAAGAAAAAGTGACCACCCTCCCCCTAAAAATAAGCAAAGGGCAAGGAAAAAACTATCCCCAAGGGAAAAAAAAACAACAGACGGTCAATAACACTAAGAAGGGAAGATGGATTTCCCTGACTTAGAAGCAACCCCCCTGAAGCCAAGACGATCTTTTTCTTCTTCTGATGAAGGAAAGCAGCAGAGCCGAGGACAGCCAGTGCTGGCGAGGCTCATCCACACTCCCCGCCCTCAGGCTGCCTCTCGAAAAGTTCCAGAACACACAACGTGAAGACCCTTTGACCAGAAAGTCTGCTTTCAGGAATTTATCACAGATACCCAAACTCAGAATGACTTATGAATAAGAAAGCTGAATAAAGCATTGCTTAAAAATAAAATTCCGGAGGGGCCGACCCCATGGCCTAGTGGTTAAGTTTGGCATGCTCCGCTTCAG
The DNA here is from genome assembly GCF_057802395.1 of Ceratotherium simum simum. NCBI lineage: Eukaryota > Metazoa > Chordata > Mammalia > Perissodactyla > Rhinocerotidae > Ceratotherium > Ceratotherium simum. The sequence continues at coordinate 534,706 of NC_141933.1, read as the reverse complement.
CGGCCCAGGTTCACAGGTTCAGATGCCAGGCATGGACCTACACCACGCGTCACCCATGCTGCGGCGGCGACTCACATGCAAAATAGAGGAAGACTGGCACAGATGTTAGCTCAGGGCCAATCTGCCTCAAAAAACAATAAAAATAAAAAATGAAATAAAATGCTGGAAACTGCCTCAAGGTACACCAACAGGGGCCTGATGAATAAGTCACGCACGTCCTCGTCAGATACGAAGTCTGTCCACATTGGGCACGCGGTGACACAGGCAGGCCGTAACACAGGACACCTAGAAGGTGCATGCCCTGAACAGCTCCATGGGGGGAGAGATTTGATGTGGATTCTACTTTCTTTATAATTTTGTCAATTATTGGAATTTTCCGTATAAAAATACATCCGTACCATTATCACAAGAAAAAAAACTATTATAATTTTGGAGAAAGATATACGTAAAAAGGCCTAGAGAGAAAAGGCTAAAAATAGGTGATTTTTTCCAAATTTCCAAATCTTCAGTTATCTTGCTTTTATAATTGAAAAAAAAAGTTACTACCTATATCCTAATAAAGACTTTTAAAAATCAGACGCAGCAAAACATTGGCAGTCACACACTCAACCACCCCCCTGAGGGGCACAGAAGCACAGTGCTGCAGGGGGACCTATCTGCTAGTGCTCGAAGGACTGTGGCAATCACGGGGAAGACTGGACACCCGCACGTCCACCATGGAGGCAGCCACACCACCGACCACGCTCCGCAATCAAGAGGAAGGAACTACTGCTACGCGCATGGCAGATGATGGCAAGGCCGAGGGAACGATCTAGAACAGGCAGAACTACTGTTGGAGAGCAGAGGGGTGGCTGCGGGAGGGCACAAGGAGGGAACCCTTCCAAGGGATGGAGATGTTGTCTGTACTGTTTACGTGAACCTACATCTTTGTGAAAACTCACCGAACTGTACACAACCCTCGAGAACTTTATGTAAAGTAGACCTTAATCCTGCTGATCACACACAGAGACAAGGGCGGGCCGACGAGGCCAAGGGCGAAACTGCTCCCGCCAGGGGAATCACGTGGTTCAAGCATCCCCCAACCAAAATGACTTACGTTGTCAGAACTTACCGAACGATGAAATACAGGATCACATGTGAGCTTTCCTCCATGGTTCATGCCTCTTCCCAAAACATTCCTTTAAGAAATAAGCACTACGTGTATAGTGAGAAGGACGTAAGGATGCTGCTGGAGCAGCCCGGGCACGCGTGTCTGCCGCACAGACGACCAACGACAGGCACGTGTGCTAATCACACAGAACCAGGTTTAATGCGGCTTTCCTAAAAACCGCAGCCAGGAATTACTAATTAGGAAAACTAAGAACATAAGGACAGGTCCCAGACAGGACATGTGATTGGACCAAACTCCTCTGAAACAACCCCAACCAACCCTGACGATGACCCCAAAATGGACGTCTCAGCCCCGGTTCTGGGGCTGCAGAGGGGCGTCCACATGCAGGGTGACCAGCTCTGACCTGACCTGCTCCCCAGCTGTCCGCAGGGTGGCTCTCCTCCCACCCTCAGACCCCTTTCCTCTCCCTTTGGCACAGGGTCTCCTCAGAAGCTTCCTGAAAGCAGGTTCATGGGAAGTAATGTTTTCTCAGAACTGATGAGAAAATATTTCTGTTCTACCCTCACACGATCGATGGTTTGGCTGATGCGAAGTCCCTGCTGGAAATGCCTTCTGACAGTACCTTCAAGACAGTTATTTAGTTTCCAGGTTGGGATGTGTGTTTGAATTCCTGGTTTGTTTTGCTCCTTTCTCTGGAAGTCTTTAGAAACCTTCCTTTGTCCCTGGTGTTCTGAAATGCCACAGCTGCGTTCCGCGTGGTGGGGACAGGGAACATTTGTTGTGTGGGGCGCCTGGTGAGCCTGTCAGTCTGAACTCACTTCCTGCGGTTCTGGAAAAATGCTGGGCTCCTTTAATAACTGCCTCCTTGCTGCCCGCTCTTTCTGGAACTCCTTTGTGGCTGCAGAACCCCCCTCGCTGACACTCTGACATCCTCGCCCTCACATTCCTGGTGTCCGTGCCTGATTTCTTGTTCCACTTGCTGGAAATGCACCCGATTTCATCTCCTATCCCTTGTATTGGGTTTCTAACTTGCTATCGCATTTCTTATTTCCGAGCTTCCTTGTTCACTCTCTGGATGTTCCTTCTTTGTAGCGGTCTGCTCTTACTGTTCGGGGGCTACACAGTCTTCAGTTCTCTGAGGAGACTCGTGACAGCCGTTTCATTCGGCTGTTCGGAGTCTGCGCCTCCTTTTCTACTGGCATTGGTCTGTCTCCCGTGTGCAGGCATTCCTCAGAGCACCTGGTGATCCCCGGCCGTCCACTTATATTTAAAAGTGGGCACTAAAGAGCTCACTACCACTCCGTGTGCACAGATGGGCTTTCCAGGGGGCTTCGCTGGGGGGCCATCTGGCTCCCTGTCAGGTCACACAGGGGATGTCCCTCTCCACTGTCAGTGTCTGGAGGTCTTTGCTCTCTGGCAGGAGGGTGGCTGCAGCTGTCCTGGGGAGCAAGAGTGGGCAGGGGAATCTCGACACCATGGGTGTGGGATGTCCTCCATGCTGTTTGCACGACGGTGTCCCCCATGCACACAGTCCAGTGACTCATGCTCTCGACACAATCCTCAGACTCAGGGCCAACAGGAGGGGGCGGTGTGTCTAGCTGCTTCTTAAATACACCTCTAGACCTCGCTGCCCCTTCAGAGGCTCCCAGGTTCCACCAATTTGGGAGCGACTCGCAGGTTCCTCAGGAAACCCGGCTTCCCCCTGCAGGCTCTGGTTTCAGCTTTCTTGAGTCTGCATTCCACTCGATTGTCAGCTTTCCAACTTCCAAGATCCATTTGCTGTTGTCTCATCTCCCATTCTTTGTTCCTGTGGGTCTCTGCGTCTCCAGAATTCCCTTAGCTCCCATTCAGTGGGGCAGGGCTGGGCAGGGAGTAAGTTCAACGCAGAAGTCCGGTCCACTCTATTCAGGCATCGGGGCCAAGTGCAACACGGGGTGTGGCCAGGTGGCCCTAGCTGCCCCTCCGTCGAGGGCCCACTGTGCTTTCCCTCTCCTGAAGGCCCTCACACATGGCTACCGACCAACGCCCTTCTCTATTTGCCTGAGAGGTGAACGGTGGGACACCTGAGCTGCACCACAAGGCGGCCTGGCTGCTGGCCCCACGCCCTTCACTTGGCCCCATGCAGCGCCCAGGGTCTCCAGCACGTGAGGGGCCCAGTGGCGTCATCAGGAGCTCTGCTCACCTGCTGCCAGGACTTTCCATGCGGCTCAGGCAGGTGCACGGAGGTGGGCCTTGCCCTGCCTGGATGGAACTGCGCTCAACTGTGGGGCTGGCTGGCCTCAGACAAAGCACGTCCTGACAGCCCCTCCTGCGCGGCTCAGCCCTGCCCCACCGCCCAGGAGCACCTCAGAACAACCCCTCCCTTTTTCCCTATCCCCACGCCCTCAAACGCCAAACAGTCAGACAGCTACGGCCTTGACCTAACCCCGAGGGTGAAGTGCACTCTGTCCAAGGCCAGGCTATTCCCCAAGTCCCGGCCCAAGGCATCCAAGCGGACACGACCGCCTCCACAGAAACATGCTCCGAGGCCAAGGACAAAGCACCAATCTGTAGCCCACTGGACTCTCACCCCAGAGCCAGGCTGAGGCTGCTAACTTTTCTCCCCTTGGCACAGGAAGAGTGGGGCAGGCAGGAGACGGGCGCACACGCACCTGCTCGGAAAAGGGGGGCCTCTGACGTGCCATGATGCACGTGGCACCTCACATTCGGGGCCCCCACCACCACTACCCACGCCCGACTCTCACGTGGAATTCCAAAACCACCTGGGGAAAGCTGTGTGGCTCAGAGGGGTCCCCACCCCTTCTGCTGGAGACACAGGCAGAGTCCCTGATCCTGGCAGTGACCTGCCCCAGGCTGTGGTGGTAGAGTGGGCACAAGTGGACAGTAAGCTTGGAATAGGGTTGCTCTCTTCATGACGGACCCTCAAATGTGAATACTTAACTCAAGGTCCACCGTGCGGCAAAACGCAGAGCCCTCCTCTTGGGGCCCCCTTCGGAAGGTGCTCAAACACTGGTACCTACTGTGAGCCAGACACGGCCGCTCCTGGGCGTGGAGCCGAGGGGACACACGCCTGCTCTCCAGAGCTCAGGATTCAGCAGGAACCAAACACGGGTGCAAAACGGACATGTCCCCAAGGGCCATCCCCTGATGGGTGCCACAAGGTGGGGTGGGCACAGGCTGCCTACATCCCCTCAAACAAAATTCCAGCATGGTGGAGGTGGGTAAGATACACGAGGCCAGAACGGATGAATCGAGATAATCCAAGACCTCTCTCCCACAGAGTGAGACTGACGCGCCGAGGCCACCTGGTGACGCAGGGATGAGAGTGCGCGTGCCACAGCTGCGGCAGGGAGCAGGCAGGGCAGCAGGCTACCTTGCCGGGCGTCCTGCCAGTGCACGGGGACATGTAAACGGCGCACGGCCTTGGCAGGCACACGTGCGCACACACACCTGAGGTGGGACAGCCGCTCCAGCCTTCAGCAGGTGCTCGGTTCCTTCCAGTCAGGCTGACCCTCCGCCAGAGCTCACTCAGTGGGTGCTGCGCCTGCATCCACCCAGCGGACCCCTAACTGCCCGCAGCCCACGGTGGGTGTGAGGGCGGTGTAGCCACGGTGAAGGACACTTCCTCCCACAGCTCAGGCTCCAGAGCGGCTCCCTCACGGCTGTGATCCAGCAGCCTCTCCTGTACCCTTTAGAGTTCCTCTGAAAGGTGACCGTGCAGTCTGTCCCTCCATCCTTCCCGCATGTCAGCACCGCCCTCTGGTGGACACAGGACCGTTCTACTTGCAGTGCAACAGGCCTGCTCCACATCGTTCACACGATGGGGGAAGGAGGCGGCGACTCTCAGGTCTGGAGGCCTGACAGCCTCCCTCTCTCCTCCTGGAGTCCTGGGAAGCTCGGCCGTGGGCCAGCCTGCTCTAGACCCACTGTCTCCACACTGCACTCCCCCTTGGCCCTCCAGGCACCCTGGGAGGGGTGCCAGCTCAAGAGCCTGAGTCGGGAGGTCCTGAAGGGAGCAGGGAGGTGGGGTCTGCCTCCTTCTTTGGGGCACGTAGACACACTCCGGAGGCCTTTGTAAGCGGGCTCCGTGGGCTCCAGAGCAGACAGTGGGCACAGCAATCTCGGCATACCATCCCAGCCTCGGGACTCTGGGCAGCCACTGATGACCTCTCTGGGCCTTGTTTTCCCGTCTGTAAGATGCGAACGCTGACCTCCAGCCTGCTGGGTCCTGAGTGAGCAGAAGACGGTGGCACTTGTACAGGACCCCAGCCAGCTCCTGGGCGCCCCTGGGCACAGGAGGGCCTACTGCCTGAGAAGAGAGCGCCTGGGCCACCAGGAGCAGCCATGTGCTCCGTGAGCCTCTGTACACACAACATGAGGGCTCATTTTCAAAATTAACACAACTGAGATGACGAGGAAAATGGGAGCCTTATGGCACGCGTGGCTGTGAGTAGAAAAGTCGGCTCTTCCTGCCGTGCGGTGTGAAGAGTTGTGCAAACAGAAGGCACCAAGCACTGGCTGCCTCCCCTTCTGTCGCCCCTAGGGAGCCGCTCTGCAGGGTGAGCGCAGCTGGAGGATCGAGCAAGAAATCCCCCTCCTGCGGCTTCTCTGGGGTCCGAGTCCAACGGGAGAAAATGCAAAGGACAGCGGGAAGAGCTGGGAGAAGCCTGAAGGAGCCGGGCAGGGGCGCAAACCCAACAGGCCACACTCTCCTCCGCCCTCAGAGCCAAGCTTCTGGAAAGCTCCGGCCTCACTCTGGCTCCATTTCATCACCTTCCCCGAGGTTGACACACAGGCCTGCCCCTCCACCCCCACCACACCACAAAACAGCCCCTGCTAAGGTCCCCTCGGCCCCCCATTCCTCAGGCCTACCCGTGAATGCGAGTGACCACATCCTCCCCAGGGACCACTCCCTCTCTGGGCTCCAGTTCTGGCTCCTCCTGGAGCTCCGAGGGGCTCTGTCTTGCACCTGCTCTTCTCCTCCGCCCTCCCTCCCTGCCCCCAGGGCTTAGCCAGACCCCTCTGAACTCCTGGGGCCGCAGGCCCACAGCTCACCTCGCACCCACCAGGGCTATCGTGGCACCTCCAGCTCCTGTGCCCGAAGTGCCACCGGGATGTCCACACCTGCAACTCAGGAGCAAAACCGTCCCCCCCTCACTCGTGTCCACACCATACCTGGCTGCCACCTCCACCACCTCCCGCCCCAAAGCAAAGCCCGCCATCAGTCCCCTTGGTTATTTCTCAAATTCAACCAGAGCACCCTGGAGCAGGTGTGAGCACGCTGGGCCAGCTCAACTCCAGCGCCCATGCCTCTCAGTCACTTGGGCAGCCTCCCACCCCCTCTATGCCTGTTTGTGTCGCTATAAAACAGGGTCACGACGAGCGCCCCTCAAGGCGTGGGAAGAGGAGGGAGGAGCAGATGTGCAGGCCACAGTCGGAGCTCCGAGCGCACACCACCCGGTCATCTCTGTCTCCACCTTGGTCACCCCGAGCTAGCAGTGCCACATGCTGGGACCCCTGAAGGTGTCCTAACTGGCCTCCATCGGTGCTCTCCATGCAGCACCTGGGGGGGCCTTGGCAAAACAGCCTGGTCACACTGAGCCTCTGACGGCTTCCTGATGTGCTTAAAGAACATCTCAGCTCTATGAGGCCACGTGAACCCCACGTGTCCAGCCTCTTGGAGGCGCATCCACTCGTGTCACCCCTTCTCGCTCCCCGGCACCATGCCTCCACCTGTCCTTCAGGAGGTCTGTCTCCAGCTCCACACCATCTCACTCCACACGCACAGAGAGGAGAGGCCCAAGGCTGCACTCTGCTGCCCAGACCCCTTCCCGCACGGCCTCTGCATCCTCGGCAGGGCCCAGAGGAAGAGGAGCTGCCGCCACTGCAGAAAAGGACGTGGCTTGGGCACCTGCACATCAGCCGGGACCACTCTGACCCGTGGGCCGGACGCCTGGGCACCCAGTGACACTGGGGCAGGAGGCCCACACGCCGGCCTTTGATCCCTCAGCCTCCAGGCAGGCGCCACAGACACTCAGGGGAAAGGCTCGGCCCAGGACTTTCCTGTTCTGAAAAAGCTTTTGCTCGTTCATGTAAACGTAATGTTCTTGATAGAGAATCACACCTGCACAAACGATGTGGGGGCCTCGTTTCTCAGAGGAGTCTTGATTCTGATTCATCTCCACAACCATTATCACTCCGTGCCCCATGAGCACAGGAAGTGAGAGTCAAGAGGCGCTGGGCCTGCCGAGGCCCCACGGTGAGCTCCAGAGCGGGTGACGGGAAGCCAAAGCCAGGCCTGGGAAGGGGCACAGAGGGCGGGGAACACAGGACCCACATCTGCGTGGAGGCCAGGCAGGAGGGGCTGCCCCGGTGTAGCATGAGCCCCAGTCCTGCCCTCTCCACTCCCGACAGCAGCAGCCAGAGACTGCAGTAAAAAGCCCAGGGCCCGGTGCCTTGAGAGCCAGGGACCCCAACCCCGGGGTCTGTCCTCGGTTCACACCCCACCCGACAGCACTGGCTTCAGGACCAGGTGGGGCCCAAGTCCCAGCTCCACCCCAACCAGCTGCATGGCAGGTACACGGCCCACACCCCACATACACACACACACCATGGACACACGCACACCATGTACACACACACATACCATGTACACACACGCCACAGACACGCACACATACCATGGACACGCACACCACACACGCACACATGCCACCTACACATGCCATGTACACACACACCATGGACACGCACACACGTTACGCACACACATGCCACGGACACCCACACACACCATGGACACGCACACACATCACGGAAACGCACACACGCCAGAGACAGGCACACAGCGCACACACTGCACGGCGTGGCGTGAGGGCCTGTGCGGGAACTGCAGTGAGTGCTCAGCACCCTCCATTCATAGGATCATCCTCAAACCTCCGCCTCCTCCTTTAAAGCACAACTTCCTCTTTTGTTAGGAAACAATTCTGAGTCAGTAAGCCTGGATTTTGCCACATTTTAAGCAGATCTCCTTGCACGTGTGATTTTGTTTCTGCTTTCTTTTTATCTCAAAACGTAACCACCCTAGAACTGCGTTTCTCGACCTACAAGCTGGACCCACTACGGTGGGCTGTAAAACTGGTTCAGTGGGTCAGAACTTCTTGTTTTGAGTGAACTAGCACAGAACAGGGGCAATCAGTGCACGGCATGTGCACCAGACTGTTTGTTTCAGTTACACACACTCACGCACGCACACATAGACCACACACAAAGACTGCACACGCACACTGTATTCTAGGTCACATTATAACATGCATTTCTCACTGTGGGCCATGATCACAAAGTTTCGAAAGACTCTTCTGGAACAGACAGCTGCTGTCTCTGGCCCTTCATCTGGGGCGCAGGGCCTGCCTGCTGAGTGTGTCCACTGGAGGGGCCACACACACCAACTCCAGGGGGCACGAGTTACATATCTGGAAACAACTGAAGCATCCTCTCTGCTACAGAGTCCACTCCAGTGGACAGAGCTGCAAGCACTGGGCCGACAGCAGTCCTGAGGAGACTGACTGCGCGTTAAAGGAACGAAGCCGTGCTTCCAAGGGCCCTGCACTGTGTTCAGTGAGTCGGTGTTTTCACAAGCCAGCCATCAGCCTTAAGCGTGGTCTGCTCCTTTCAGAGCTGCTTCTCAAATTCTGCTCCCAACAGCTACTCAAAGCCCCACCTGATCCATATGAGTTCTTCCGAAACACATCTCTCAGCACTGGCACCCACACCCCGACTCCCAGCCACTCTGCGACCCAGGCTCCCCTGCATTCTTGCCTGTGCGCGCTACAGCCCTCCCGTGTCACACTGGGACTGCATTTCCCACGCCTGAAATGCTCCCCACCCAATGGGTTCAGGCATTTAAGTGAAGACGCGTGGACGGGTGTGCCTGTGCAGCTCCAGCTCCACGAGCTCAGGGAGCAGGTACCGTCCGAGGCTCGGCCCCCACCTCCCGCGTCCCAGTTCTCTCCAAACTGGGAATCAGGAAGCACAGCACTCTCCATGCACTTGGGCGGCCTTGGCTCTGCTTCCAGTCTCGGATCTGGGGCTCTGAGCATGGGCACCTGGGCATGGGCACCTGGAGCAGCTGCTCCTTCTGCTCTGAGCCCAGGGCCCACCCCGGGTCTGAATCACTTGCGATAACCACACCTGGCCCTGATCCTGCCAGAGCCTCTCCCCAACACAGACGATCAGAAATCCTGCTGCCCCAAACCCAGGGTTCCTCCACCACGTTAGGAAGCCTTGTTACCAGCGGTGCCCAGAGCAGAGCAGGAAGATGGGAAACCAGACCATCGCTGGTGCAGAGAAAGTAAGGAGCTGAGACAGGAGGGCAGAGCCAAAACCTGCCAGCAGGGCAGCAAGGGGACACCCATCTCGGGCTCCACAAGGGCAGGGGCCCCTCCCGCAACACCTTCACAGGATGCAGAAGGACGCTGCCTTCTGCTGCCGTCCTCAAGGAGCTTCCTCTGAACCTAAGCAGAGACGAACATGGCGGGGCAAACACACATGGTCTGTTCTTCACACTCCACTGCAGAACCCAATAAATAACAGGTCAAGGATGTGATGACTGATGCAGGTTACCCTGCAAAGAGCTGCCACACGCAGTAGAGAGTCACCCCAAGTCCACTACTCACTGCCGGGTGCAACTCCAGGATCCTCCTCCCCAGAGGCAAGCCCGGGCCCAGGGGGCGGCGATGAGCCCACGAGCCTTTGGATGCAGACCACCGCCGTGCAGTCCCCCGGACTTGAGCTTGCTGAGGAGGTACGGTGGGTGCTGCTGACCTGCCCTTCTGCTGACCTGCTGGCCTAGAGGCCTGTGAGTAGGCTGCTACCAGGCACAGCCGTCTGGGCTCCCATCACCCGATGGGGCAGCACTGTGCGTGTGGGAGGAAGCAAGGGAAGGCAAATGGGCCTTCTGAGAGGAGGGAGCCCACTGGTGACGACAGGTGCCCCTGGAAAGCAAGGCAGGCCAATCGGGGGAAGGAGCCCAAACTGGGATGGAGTCTGCAGGCCCCAGCCTCCAGGGCCACAGCCAAACCCCAACGCAGCGAGGTCGGATGTGCAGAGCAGTCCAACAAACACTAACAACCACAGCTCCTCTCCAAGTCAGAGCCTGCACAGAGGACAAGGAAGACACGGCGCAGACAGCTGCGGGAGGGGAGCAGAGGAGGCCGAGCCAACCCCACCGTCGTCTCTTAGGAAGACAGCAGGAGAGGGGGCCTCGAGAGCATGGAACTGAAAAAGCTATCGTATGCCCCCACCAAAAAAAAACCACAAGGAAACTCATTTTACTTAAAAAGAGGTCAACAGAAGAGGGTAGTGGAGAATGTGACTTGAGGTTATTAAAGGAAGACGGAGAACGAGCGCATAAGAACTAAACAGAGTGAAAGCATGCGGGAAAGATCCGCCCTCGGGATCAAAACTGCCACCTACAACCTCAAAACTATTTAAAAATCAGGAAAATAAAAGAGGCCATGAGAGAAGCATGACCACAGACCAGAATCAGAAAGACTCAGGACGAACAGGAGAGCGACCTAGCCGGAGGAGCAGTCAGTATCAACTCCTGGAGAGAAGCTGCAGTGACTAGGGACCGCTGACCGTGCTGAGTAGCTCTAGAGGGGCAAGCCCGCCGCCCCCTGTGCTCTGCATCGTGCTGAGGGGCGATTATCAGTGCCGGTGCTGGATTACGTTCCCAGAGTCTTGCTATGGTATGGGGTCAGTCAAAGGGAGGTTTGAGAGACGGCTGTAAAATGGCTCAGTTAAGGAAGAGCCCTGGGCCTGCACTGGGACGGGAAGCTCAGCGTAACTCCACGGTGCCTTTAGTCTTTCCACATGGGGTCTAGAAACAATGGCCCACCAAAAGCAGTGGGCAGCATTGGCACCTGGAATGTGGTCTCCAAAAACCATTTCCCACTCTGAGACACCAGGGCTCCGGGGAGAAGAGGCGATTCCAGTCTGGACCTTGCTGTCACAGCAGACAGCAGCGATGCTGTCTGAGGCCACTAAGGTCACTGTCACCAGGACTCAGAACCAGCCTGAATAAGCTCCCAGGGGCCAAAGACAGGACAATGTGACCATCGATGAGGATGAGAGCTGCAAGAGACTCAAAGACCAAGCCTGTTTTAATCCATGAATTCTCACTGAAAGATATCTATTTAAAACCCTCTTGGTCACTCGGAGAAGAGGCTAGGGAACCAACTCCTCGATTCTGAGAGCTGCTCAACAGAGGGAAAGAATCAAGCATGTACCCTGAATTTCCTGTTAACACGGGGTATCTGGGGGAAACCAAACAGCTGATAGGAGGAAGTCTCTCTCCACAGAAGTGTGGCGAGAGCCCTGCACTGCAGGTGCCCAACTCCGGCGAGGGCCCTCATCAGTGCATCCATTCCTCTCACATCTGCTCCTCCCTCTCACCCAATGAGCAGAAAACGAGACACAAAGTCAACGAAAGAACGCGTCCAACTCTGAACTCAGAACCCACTGAGTGGGGCTCAGTGGGGCCCAATGGAAGGCTGTGAGCTCTGATAAGGGAGGTTTTTCTGGCCAGCACAGAGGGGCACGTGACGTCTGATGTGTTCTGAATCGAGCTCCTTTCCCGCCCGTGGCCACTGCCAGAACCTGGCATCCCCTCTGTCCTGTCATCTCCTGTGGACAGAGACCAGGTGCAAGGCCAGCTCAGGAGGAAAGACTCGATGCCGGGCCCAGCACCCCTTGGAGTGGGAGGAGGGGGTGGTCAGCTGCCCAATAGGGCCTCGTCCATCTGTCTGTCCGCTCTAACGGGGTGAGGGTTTGTTTCCCTCTCCCCAGCATCATGACCTCTAGGCAGTGGCCCCAGTCACCCCCGGTGAGTGAGCAAGATGGAGGCAGCAAGGTCCCAGTGTCCTGGGTCGCCCCAGTGCCTACTATAGGCCACAGTTCCCTCTACAAAGTGGCTGCTTTAACGCCTGAGACCCGGGTCGCTCACAAAACCTCTGCAGCCAGCTGGATTCCTTACTCACAGCCACACGGGATGCACGAAGAAGGCAGCCTCAGGATTCTCTCGCTACACCAGACCCAGGAGCCCCCTGCTTGGTGGCGCCTCGAAGGGGCCCCTCCCAGACAAATGGCCAGGCAGACCTGTCCCGCCAGATGCCCTGGGTCACGGGCAAGCTGCTCGTGCAGCAAGAGCCTCCCTGCCTCTCTGGGATGCCAGCCAGAGGTGGGCAAGGGCAACAGAGCAGACTGGGATGGCCTTGTCTGTGGGTTCGCTGCACCCACTGAGCACACACCACTGGTCACTTGCCCCAGCCAGCCCGAGACCCTGGGATAGAGAACCCCCTGAGACCCTGGGATAGAGAACCCGAGAACTAACTGCCCTGCCTCCGAAGAGATGGCCAGCAAGTAGAGCCGACAGAAAGGGACAACAGAAGTCGGGGAGGAGCAGTGCAGTGTGAGACGGACACGACAGCCCGGGGAAAGGAACGGGGGGCATTTCGGGGAAGCCTCTAGCCACCCCGGTGTAAGAGCAGAAAAGACAGATTGTGATGCTGACAAAGACGCTGGACATGGGACACAGGGAGCAGCTACGAGTGGGGGCCGGCGAGAGCTCTGGAAGCCCTGAGGAGGACGCCACGGGGATTAGTGTGGGCCCCGCGATGGCACAGAGCAGACTTTTATACAACAATACACAGAGCCCAGGTCTCCACGCTGGAGCAAAGACAGTGCCTAGAAATTGCCAATCAACTCTTCCACAGGCTGCTACTCCATGGGTCTTGGCACGTGCAACCTCACAATCAGGTGAAAGGGGTTTTAATGCAACCGCTCAGCAACAGGACACAAGAATGACCGCAGGGGAGGAGCAAAGGAGATGCGATGCTCTTTGCAAACAACCCAAAACTAAATACTATGAATCAGCAGGGAGAAGAAAAGCAAGGGTCTCACTGATTCTCATTAATAAAGGTTGCTTTAGGGGGACCTGCATGCGGGTCACCGTGGTGGCGGACTCCAAATTGCAATGCTTTGTTGATCCCGAATAAACCCATTTTTGCTGGAGATAATAAATAAACAAACAAACAAATAAATGTTGCTTTAAAAATCTTCCAATGAGAAATCTAGGCTGGGGGCTGGCCCCGTGGTGCAGTGGTTAAGTTCGCGCGCTCCACTTCAGTGGCCCGGGTTCGGATCCCCGGCGCGGACCTACACCACTCATCAGCCATGCCATGGTGGCGACCCACATACAAAATAGAGGAAGACTGGCACAGATGTTAGCTCAGGGCTACTCTTCCTCAAAAAAAAAAAAAAAGAAAACAAAGAAATCTAGGCTGAGACAATCGCAGGTGGATGTATTTATCCGGGGACTACCTGTTGTTCCTGCATCTCCCTCCGCCTCTGACCCAGAGTCAGCGGCCCAACTTCTCCCACACTCCTGTCCTTGTCTCCCCTCTGTCCCTTCTCTCCTCCCTGTCCCCAGGGAAGGGCCTGGTCTCTGCGATCTCAGGAACTGGAAGGTGAATGTGCGCCTCCACGTGAGTGGGGCTTCCAGAGACCAGGTGTGCTGGAGACCCTCTGCTGCTCTAGGGTAGCAGAGCCACAGCTTGGGGAAGTGCCTGAGGCGCAGGACAGGGCCAGCCCTGCCTGGAGCCCACTCCCACAGCCTGCTCTGTGGACCTCAGATGTAAATCAGTCGGCTTTGCTGTTACTGATCTAATACCACACCCACCCTCCCCTCTGCACTTTTATTTCCCTCTGCCTCCCATCCAAAGCTACTCTGATCCTGTTTGTAAGGTACAATGAACAAGGCAGAAGAATCCAACGCCTTCAATACATCCTCTAGTATAGTTGCACCCAAGCATTTTCACACTGAAATACATTCTATTTTATTTTGGGTTAAAGAGGCAAGTCACTCTCAAACTGTCAAGGAAAAAAAGTGTGTGTGTATGTATAATGAGAGAGAATATGATAGAAATATGACCAGTTAGGGAATCTCGGTGAAGGTATATGGGAATTATTTAAACTATCTTTGCAACTTCTCTGTAATTTTGAAATTATTTCAAAATAAAACTAAATGTTAGCAGCTGCTGGGGATAGGGGTACAGATTATCTCCGGAGGAGCAAGAGTCTACCTGACAGCTGACTTCTCCCACCAGCACTGGAAGCCGGAAGACAGTGAACTGACATCTAAAATGGGCTGAGGGCCGGCCCTGTGGCTTGGTGGTTAAGTGCGTGCGCTGCGATGCTGGTGGCCCGGGTTCGGATCCCGGGTGCGCATCGAGGCACCACTTCTCCGTTCATCCTGAGGCCGAGTCCCACATACAACAACTAGAAGGATGTGCAGCTGCGACACACAACTATCCACTGGGGCTTTGGGGGGAAAAATAAAATAAATAAAATCTTAAAAAAAAAAAAAATAAAAAAAATAAAATGGGCTGAAAGAAAACCAACCACAATACTCCACACAGTTAAAACATCTGTGATACTGTGATTTACAATAAGAAACGTATTTGGTCTTCATCCCACTTCTGACACAGAGCTCCTAAAACCCTTGGAATTTCCTGTCATGAGAGCAGAAAGGTGTCTTTGGTCATGTTAATGAGGTGACTTTTGGATCCCCCCCAGGATGGGGCTGTTGCAGGAGAACCGACCATGTGGTTAGAGGGCTGGAACTTTCAGCCTCCCCCACCCCCACCCTCCATCTCTGGGGAGGAGTGAGGGGCCATGGGTTGCCAGAGGCGATGATTTAATCAATTTTGCCCATGTGAAGAAACCCACAAGGATGGGGTTGGGAGAGCTCCCAGGCTGGTGAACACATGGAGATTTGGGGAGCAAGGCACCCTGAGAGGGCATAGAGGCTCCTCGCTCTTTCCCCACACCTTGCCCTGTGCACTCGTCCATCTGGCTGTTCCTGAGTTACATCCTTTTACAATAAACTGGTGATCTAGTGAGCAAAATGTTTCTGAGTTCTGTGAGCCACTCAAGCAAATTAATCGAACCCGAGGAGGGGGTTGTGGGAACCTCTGATTCATAGCCGGTGGATCAGAAGCTCAGGTGACAACCTGGACTTGTGACTGGGGCCTGAAGCTGGGTGGAAGGCAGGCTTGTAGAACGGAGCCCTTTACCTGTGGGATCTGACGCCACCCAGATAGACAGTGTCAGAACTGAGTCGAATGGGAGGACACCCAGCTGGTGTCTGAGAATTGCTGGTTGGTGTGGAGGAAACCCCCCCGACACTGATGTTGGAATTGGGGTCCAGAACTCAAATAACATCTGTCAAGAATGAAAGCAAAAGGGGGACCGGCCCGGTGGCGCAAGTGGTTAAGTGCGCGCGCTCCGCTGCAGTGGCCCAGGGTTCCCTGGTTTGGATCCCAGGCACACACTGACGCGTCGCTTGTCACGCCATGCTGTGGCAGCGTCCCATATAAAGTGGAGGAAGATGAGCATGGATATTAGCCCAGGGCCAGTCTTCCTCAGCAAAAAAGAGGAGGATTGGCAGATGTTAGCTCAGGGCCAATCTTCCTCACCAAAAAGAAAAAGAATGAAGGCAAAAGGGAGGCATTTTCAGACAGACAGAGGCAGGGAGCTCCCCACCAGCAGACCTACGTTAAAGAAAATGAAAAGGACTTCCTTTGGTCAGAGGAAAACTGACCACAGAGGGGAGTCAAAATTTCAGGAGGACTAAGGAGCAAAGAAAGTGGTAAATCCACAGAAATTTTATATAAAGAAAATGCGCAAATTTAAATCAACACTAAGTGTGTAGAACACACGTTAAACGTATAGAATTAAAGAGCACATCAAGACTGCGTGTACTCAAGGAGGAGGGTGAATGCATCTGGACACCCTAATGTCCTGGGGACAGCAGGGAGGAGGACAAAGCCACTAATGAACATGAGACTGTAAGTCTGGGGTGCATGCTGTAAGGAAACCACTAACAGAGCAGTGGGGGTGCAGAGGAAGGAGGATTTAAAACAATAACATCAATAAATAAATTCAAAGGAAAGGAAGACAGAAAAGGCAGCCGGGGTCACAGGAGGCACAAGCCAGATGCAAGGACTGGACCTGAACACCTCAGCCACCACACTG
This sequence comes from Ceratotherium simum simum, assembly GCF_057802395.1. Classification (NCBI taxonomy): domain Eukaryota; kingdom Metazoa; phylum Chordata; class Mammalia; order Perissodactyla; family Rhinocerotidae; genus Ceratotherium; species Ceratotherium simum. The sequence continues at coordinate 518,499 of NC_141933.1, read as the reverse complement.
CACAGGAAAGGCCAAGGGGGTAAAGGAAAGGCTGTTTACCTACAACCCAGTGGCCAGAGTCCCTGAGACACGATGGACACGTGGTGTGCATTCCTGAGTCTGGTGTGGCCCAGCCCACCCGCAATGAGCAGTGCAGTGGGGCGCCTCTCCTCTGGTTAGGGCATCTGCGACCCTCTTTTTGTGAGGCGTCTGTTCGAGTCTCTTGCGAGTTCCTCTACAGGACTCCCTCCTGTTTGTTACCTGATGAGGGAGGTCTGGCGTGCACCTTCCGTCAGCTACAGGCAGTGCACTTCCCCCTGGGCGGCCGGCCTTGTCCCTCTGAGGGGTCTCTTCTGAGGAACAGAGCTTCTTAATTTTCATGGAAACCAAATCATCTACCTTTTCCTTTATGACTAGTACTTCCTGGTCCTACTTAAGAAAACTTTTCTTAACCCAGGGGTCAAGAACAGCATCTTCTGTGTAATCTTCTAGAACAGTGCTGTCCAAGAGAAATACAACACGAGCCATAAATGTGAGCCACCTATGTAATATCAGACTTTTCTAGTAGCCACATTAAGTAAAAGGAAACAGGTGAAATTAATTTTAATAATATATTTTGTTTAACCCAGAATACTGTCATGTCAACACGTAATCAAATAAAAACATTAATGACATTTTACATTATTTTTCAAAATCCAGTGTACTGTCCACTCTGGCACGTCCCCAGTGCTCACAACCACGAGTGGTGTTTGACAGCACCACTCCGGAAGCTTTCACACTCAGATCTGCATGCCTCCTGGCTCTATCATTCTTAGTATGGCATGAGGTATGGGCTAAGATTTTTTAAAAATATAAGGATATCCAGGGCTGGCTCCGTGGCTTAGCGGTTAAGTGTGCACGCTCTGCTACTGGCGGCCCGGGTTCGGATCCCGGACGCGCACCGACCCACCGCTTCTCCGGCCACGCTGAGGCCGCGTCCCACATACAGCAACTAGAAGGATGTGCAACTGTGACATACAACTATTTACCGGGGTTTTGGGGGGAAAAAAAAGGAGGAGGATTGGCAATAGATGTTAGCTCAGGGCCGGTCTTCCTCAGCAAAAAAGAGGAAGATTAGCATGGATGTTAGCTCAGGGCCGATCTTCCTCACACACACACAAAAATATATATATATAAGGATATCCAGCTGACCCAGCATGATTTATTACAAAGACTGGCAACGTGCATCTTCTCTTTTTCCTCTCACTTGATTCCTATTTTCAAAGAATCGAACTCTGGCCTTGCTGAGTCTCTCTGTTGAAGACTTACTTTCTGTTTCGGTAGCTTCTGCTCACGACTTTATTTCCCTCCTTCTTTCTCTAGGTTTATGTTGCTGTCCCGCTAGTGACTCATAGGCTTTCTTTTCTGATATGTGCATTGAAGGCTCTGAAATACTCTGGTCTATTTGCATCCTGCCAGTCCTGATAGGAAGCGTTTTTGTTATCTTTCAGCTAAAAATACTTTCTAATTTCCATTACAAATCCTTCTTGGACCCACTGTTATTCAGAAGTGTGTCTCCTAATTTCTAAATATAGGGAGTTAGCCTATCTCTTTGTTGTTGACTTCTGGTTGGATTCCACTTTGGCCAAGAACACACTCTGCAAGGTTTCAGTTTGTTGAAATTGTTGATGTTTCCGTCAGTTTTCGTAAATGTTCCGTGAATGCTTAAAGAGGGCATGTAGCCTGCCATTGCTGGGTTGACAATTCTCTAAACTGGGTTAAACATGTGAACAGTGCTTTTAAAATCTTTATGCCGCTGCACGTATGGTTAGGGTACAGCTAAGCTGAGGAGCTGTAACAAGGACCCCCCCTCCCTCCGCATCACTGCAGGGCAGGTGGGTGAACTCAGACCCCCAACGCCTTCCTGGGCCCCAGGGCAGCAGGGCAGCTCCATATCCTCCCCAAGGGCTGTCCAGTGACCCCAGAAAGGTAGGAACAAGAGGAGGGGCAAAGTCAGGATGAGCGTCTTTTTTTCTTCCTGAAAGTCTGTACCCTTTTACCAACTTCTTCCTATTTCTCCCACCCCAGAGCCCCTGGCAACCACTTTCCTACTCTGTTCCTATGAGTTCAACTCTTTTTTTAAATTCCACATATAAGTGATACCATGCAGTATTTGTCTTTGTCTGACTTACTTCACCTGGCATAATGCTCTCAAGGTCCATCCACGTTGTCACAAATGACAGGATTTCCTTCTTTTCTTAAGGCTGAATAGTATTCCACTGTATATATAAACCACATCTCCTTTCTCCATTCATCTGTTGACAGACACTTAGGTTGTTTCCATACTTTGACTACTGTGAATAACGCTGCAAGGAACTTGGGGATGCAGATATCTCTTCAAGACAATGATTTCATTCGGATATACACACAGAAGTGGGATTGCTGGATTGTATGGTAGTTCTATTTTTAATTTCTCCACACTGTTTTCCATAGTGGCTGCACCAGTTTATATTCCCACCAAGAGTGCATAAAGGTCCCCTTTTCTCCACATCCTCACCAACACCTGTTGTCTCTTGTCTTCTTGATGACAGCCATTCTGACGGGTGTGAGGTGATAGCTGAGTGTGGTTTTGATTTACATTTTCCTGATGATTAGTGATGGTGAGCACATTTTCATGTACCTGCTGGCCATCTGTGTGTTTTCTTTGGAAAAATGTCTATTCAGGTCCTTTGCCCATTTTAGTTCCTCCTATATTTTGGATATTAACCCCTTATTGAATATGTAGTTTGCAAATATTTTGTCCCATTCCATAGGCTGCCTTTTCATTCTGTTGATGGTTTCCCTCACTATGCAGAAGCTTTTTAGTTTGATGCAGTCCCACTTGTTTATTTCTGCTTTTGCTGCCTTTGCTTTTGGTGTCAAATCCAGAAAACTGCAAGACTGATGTCAAAGAGCTTAGCACCTATATCTTCTTCTAGGAGTATTAGGATTTCAGGTCTTACATTCAAGTCTTTAATCCATTTTGAGTTGATTTTTGTGTATGGTCTAAGATAGTAGTCCAGTTTCATTCTCTGGCATGTCGCTGTCCAGTTTTCCCAACACTATTCATTGAAGCGACTGTCCTTTCCTTTCCCCATGGTATATTGTTGGCTCCTTGGTCATGACGTCGCACAGGGCAGGAATCCAGCTCAGGGGCTAGGCAGGGCCCTGGACCCCTGTGTCAATGGGACAGGAGCCCCCACAAAGGCCCCCAAGGGCACCAGCCCCACGATCAGGGTGGCGGGCTGTACCCTCACACAGAGCCATCTCAGGAGAGTGGACATTGGTTGAGGGACCAAGGGCCCTGCCGCCTTCCTGGTGACAGTTCAGACCTCAAGGGCCAGCAAACCACAAATGCTCCTCTTTAAAACCATGAGCGCCATGAGAAGGAGGCGATCAATGGGAAAAAACAGTACAGAGCGTAAAGCACTCCAAGAGGAAGCACAGCTTCCCCCAAACACCGCAGCTGCCTCCTTTTACAGATCACTCCTGTGAAGAAGGTCAGAGCGACACACTGCGGGGCTGATGACCGCTCATCATTAAGAAACAGCTGCTCCCGGTTGGCCTTGGGGAAGGACACGAAAGCCAACAAGGTCACAACGAGACGACATACTTACTTTTACATGAATTATAAATGCCAGGAACTCCCATCAGAGCTCTGCTGAGCCCAGCACTTCTTCAGCCAAAAGGTAGGAGGGCTTCTCAGCAGGAACAACAGAATGTACTTGAAAACAAAGATTTTCATTATGACCCCTGCCAACAGTGGGCACCTCCAGAGAAGCCTCGGGTGTCCACCCTGACAGTGCAGGAGCAGGTGTCAGGTTGAGAAGCACTTTGCAAACGGCATCCCAAGACCCAAAGCACAAGCCAGAAACAAGCCCCCTCCGTAATGGCGCCACGGAGCTCGTGCAGATGCTCTGCTTCCAGGAGGCAGGCGGCAGGCTCACAAGGAGGCAGCAGGGACAGCCTGCATGACTCCAAGTGTGAGCCACAGCACACACTCCCCTGCACTGGGCACCTCTCGCACTCTCTTGGGCTTACGCACATCAGTCCCCCTGGAACCCACCAACCTGACTGCAGTAACACCAGGTACCTTCTAGAAACCACGTCCCAACCAGAACCACCCTGCAGGGCACAAACTGTGAGCACCCTCTCCCAATGTGTGCTGAGGCTCAGGAAGCAGTCATGACCCCAAGATGGCCTGGCCTGCAGAATGCGTGCTGACTGGGCACCCAGGACTCCTTGCCAGCACCCCCTCCTGGGACCAGTGACTCCTCCGAGGACCAGTGCCTGCCAGGCAGATGCCCCCTCAGCATTCACTGGGGCTGGCTGCCCACAGGCAGGCTCAGGGTGCCCTGGCACCCATCTTCTCCCAGGCCAAGGGCAGTGCCCACTCCCTGCCCACACCGTGTACAGCAGTGGCTACCTGCGGGTCTGGGGAGAGAAGACGAAGCCCACCCTGAAAGGGACGCGTGCATGCGTAACATTTTATTACAGGGAGCAGGGCGACGGAAAGTCTGTCCAGCAGAATGCGCTCCTCTCACGGAGGCAGAGAGCACTGTCCCAGGAAACAGAGGCGCCTGCTCTGCTCTCCTGTTGAAGCAGCGGTCCTCAATTGCAGGCACACAGACAGACAAACACACGCACCCGTCAGTGAGCCTCAGGAAAACACGAGCAGCCTCAGGCCCTGTGCACCCTCTGAAGCCCCTCTGGCCCTTGGCCACCACAGTGTCCAGGACAAGGCAGGAATATCACTGAGTGTGAGAACGCCCCACAATCCGCAACAGGAAGTAAAGGCACTTCCAGAGGAGCACCGAGAGGATGCCCAGGCCTTGGGAAGGTTCACCTCTGCACCCCTCAGAGTGAGCAGACGGCAGGGTGGCCTGTGGACGACCTGTGGCCCTGGCCTTTTCTGTGCATCTGTCACCTCCAACAGCGAGAGAGAACACAGGGGCAGCTAGAGCGGGAAGAGGGCGGTGAGGGTCAGTGCTCCGCGGGGAGGCCAGGGTGGCAGAGGACTGGGAGGGTGAGCCGCCGTCAGCAGTTAACCACGGTTCTCCGACTCGGCACTGCTCAGGGCCCTGGGCTCCCATGAGGACCCCAGACTTCATCCAGACTCCCCAACTCATCTGGGCATCTCAGAGGACAGGTGTTCCCTGACAGACACTTGGAGAAATTGCTCCAGGCTCTTCACATGGCCCCGCACCCACTGCCTTCCCAATAGCCTCCGCAGCTTCAGTGACCAAACGCAGCCCGACAAGGCACCAGGCGTGCAGGGTTGTTCACGAGGCCAACAGGAACTGAATTTCTCCCAAGAGAATGAACTCAGTGGCACCCACAGTTCCAACAACTCGTGTGTGTGCATGCGCATTTGTGTGTGTATGGGGGGGAGGCAGTGATGGTGAAAACTGTAAAATAAAACAAGGACTGACGAAGAGAGGATCACTCCTCACACACCCCCCAGGAAGGAAAAGCGTCGATCGAGCTCTGTTCTGTTCCTATGGCCTTCCCCACACTGCGCCTGAGCTGCCCAACGGAGGTCTCTGGGCCTGGACACAGGCACAAACACATGCGCACAGGGGCACGCCACCCCCCTGCGCACGTGCACGTGCACACACACACACTCCAGCACATGCCCCTGCTGCATTCGCTGCCCACTGCTACACCCTATCTCCTGGCACACAGATGGCCTTGACCCCTCTGGGTTCCCTGGTCCGGCTGTACCTGCTCTCTGCTTCGCTGTGGAAGGAGTGCCCACAGGAAACACAGCAAGCCCAGGAGGGAGGCCACGGAGACAGCCCCACCCCCCTGGGGTTCTAGCACCTCCCACAGTTTCTGTCTTTGCTCTTACGTGTCTCTGAAACCTTAACACTCGGATACCCTTAAACTATGCAAACTTGAGCCGGTCATAGAAAGCTGGACCGCTCAGTAGAAAACCAGGCAGACGATTCCCCACATAAGTGAGGCAGAGATGTTCTCATACTAGAGTAACAGAGGCAGCCGGTAACCCAGTGTGAGGTGAGCGCATGCCGGCGCCCTCAGGAACATGAGCGTGAGTGGGCAGAGCCTCTCCAGGAAGCTCTCTAGCAGCAGGAAGACCCTCACAGGCCCTGCTCTCAGAGCCCGCTGGTCCCCTTCTGGAATTCTACCCAAGGAAATACCAACAACGGGCACAGCGAGTCACCTACAAGGATGCGCAGAACATCACACAGCCTGGAGACACCTACTACCCAACCACAGAGAAACATATAAGTTACGGCACACCACAGGCAACCCCAAATCTCCTGTTCAGAGACTGTCCATTGCTGTGCGAAGTCTGTATCTGGCGAGACCCAGGTTTACATCAAGTACAGAGTAACCGTCTCTGGGTGGTGGGACCATCCCTGTATTTTTCTCTATTTCCCGTGTTCTCACTGCTCTACGATGGGCATGTGAAGTCAAGCTCCCTGGGAGCAGGGTCTTTGTCTGCTCCCTAACGTCACACCAGCAGGGGACACAAAGGACCCCGGCAGTGCTCACCAAACAGTGGGCGAATGGACATTAAATGTCATTAAAGGTATTCCCCACTTTTCAAAAGTTCACGTTACACCACTTTGCTTTTAGGAAAGACCTACACTAGTACCTGTTTTTGCTAACCAAAGGAAATCCAAAGAGGATTTTTACTTTTATGAAAAAAGGCAAAAATAGCGCTCAGCATCGTTCTGCAGTGAGCCACTGTAGAGAAAACGCACCCCGAGCAGCAAGAGTGGCACCGCCGAGCTCCGTCCCGGGAAACCACACACAGCGTCTCGGCACCGAGCCGCCATCGCTCTGAACTGTGTCTGAGCATCTGTGCTTCATCTCTGTCTGAGCATCTGTGCTTCATCTCCATTTATCTTATGCATCCGTTAGCAAGCTATGTCCTAGGCCTCAGAGAAGCCCAAGAGAGCTCGCAAGGGTGTTAACGCTCAGCGTAAAACCAGACCTAATTAAGCGTTTCGATCACAGTGAACGAAATAAAGACCTTGCACGTGCACTGAGCTCTCCTGCGTCCACCATTCATACCATTCACACGCAAAGAGAAAGAACCTTGAAAGGTGCTGAGGGCACTATTGGTTTTGCAAGCAGCAAAGTGGGCTCTGTTAGGGGCCGGCCCGGTGGCGCAAGCGGTTAAGTGCATGCGCTCCGCTGCAGCAGCCCGGGCTTCACCAGTTTGGATCCCGGGCGCGCACCGACGCACTGGTTGGCAAGCCATGCTGTGGCGGCGTCCCATATAAAGTAGAGGAAGATGGGCACGGATGTTAGCCCAGGACCAGTCTTCCTCAGCAAAAAAAAAAAAAAAAAGAGGAGGATTGGCAGATGTTAGCACAGGGCTGATCTCCTCACAAAAAAAAAAATAAATAAAAATAAATAAATAAATAAAAGCTTTAAAAAAAAAAAAAAAGTGGGCTCTGTTAGTCGGCATCCAGGAACAAACGGAAAGTCTACTGCTTGAGAGGACTGATGGGTGTAGAGCGTGGTGTTCCGTTACCTTATCCTTAAGGAGAAATCAGTCAGTCTTTTTAATAAGCTGACACGGAAAGCATTGGACAATGGTGTTGAAAGTGGAGTTTAAAGGCAGTGAAGGGGGATCTGATTGGTTTTTGAGGTGAGGGCGGCTTCACAGCTTTAAGGTGACTGAAGAGAGTGCTTTGGCTGATACTGAAGCTGCCAGAAAGTTCCCAGAAGAACTGAAGAAAATAATTACAGAAGGTGGTTATTCATATAAGTCAACGTTTAAGCGTGACAAAACTGGAATTTATTGGAAAAAATTGCTGAGCAAGACACTTATTCAGATAGAAGAAAAGCGGGGACACGACGCATCGAAGGACAGGCTTACCGGATGTCTATTATTAACACCACCAGTGATGCTGCCCCAGGCCTCCACTAGCGTACCAACAGAAAACCCGAGGAACTTCAAGGCGTTGATAAGAACACACCTGCTGTTGTGTCTGTTCACATCCAGGGGGCTGGAACACCCAAGTGATTTTTTCTGGGTACATGAGTGTATACATCAGTCCTTTTGTTGAAAAATTCTGTAGAGAAAACTTCGATAACAGGTGTCCTCTGATTGTTGATAACTGTGCTACTCATCCACCTGGCATCACCGCTTACGGCGGTAACACTCGTGTTGTGTTCTTACCACCGAATACGACGTCACTGCCGCAACCGTGTGACCCAGGCCTACTAGCCACAGTTAAGGCTCGATATACAGAAAATGTGATGCATTTTTATTGTAAGTGCCACTGACAGAGAGAGCAACCTCAAAGCATCTTTACGAGAGACCTGGAAAGACCACAGTACAAAACTGGCATCGCCAACCTTGCAGGTACTCTCGCTGGCTAAACTCCATGAGAAATGGCGTTTGGAGGAAACTGTGTCCCAAAGCAGTGAATGATTTTAAAGGCTTCGAACCAACAATAAGCACGGCAACAGTGACTTTGGCTAAGGAGGCTGGGTTTGTGGAAGCTGACGATGCTGAAGAGGTTTTGGCATCCCATGACCAAGAAGTGACAGATGAGAGCGGATGCAACTGCAAGAGAGAAGGATACAAACTGAAAGCAAACCAAGAGCGGACAGCCGAGAGTGCAGTGGCCCGGGAACTGAGCGAGGCGCACTCGAGGGAGATCTGTGCTGCAACCCACAGTGCTGCAGCGACTGCAGAGGACGACGCCTTACTGAGGAAAGGGCACGTAGGTTAGGGCAGGTGTGCAGGGTGTTCTGAGTGCCTACAAAGAACTGTCTGATACAAACACGTGTGAGGCTCGGCAGTCAAGCATAATGTCGTGTTTCAAGTCTTGCTCAGCAGGCGACAAACCTCGACCCTCGACGTTGAGGCGGCAGACATAGAAGAAGTGTAGACGTCAGCAACCTGCCTGCTCTGATGGATTCAGATGACGATGAGATGTCAACAGAAGACCCTCTTCCTCTCTCTCCTACACCCCTTCTCCTGTACCTCCCAGCACCCCACCTCCGAGGACTCAGCCTCATACCCCATCACCACCACCACCACCCCTCAGCCTTCTGGGGTGCTCGCTGTCCTCCCGGTTCAGGTAAGTGAAATTAGGCTGTACATGTTATTTCTACTTTACATACGCCATGTACTCATCACTTCATTCCTGCTTTTACTATATGTTACTGCTATTTTAGGATTTATGTGTTACCTGGTATGATTTGGTAGGTTATTTTTCAGGTCTGGGAATGCTCAAAAACTTTTCCATATAAATCAATGGTAACTGCTTCTCTGCTTTACGCCATCTCCGCTTACGAGAGGTTTCAGAGGAAGGCTCTACTTTCGGATAGCGGAGGAAACCTGTACTTCGACACTCAGGAAACTCTTCAGAAGTGTTTTTAACTGAGATTTTGGAATTCCTTAGACTCTCTGGATATCCAAGGCTGCCTCGACCCTCCCATGCACTCCCCACACGCTGGCCCAGGACTCAGCTCCTCTGCACCTTGCCCCCAGCTATTGTCTCTCCTCCTCTGGCCTCACAGAGCACTCTGCATGGAGATGACTGTGTTGGCTTGAAAGGATGCAGCCATTAGAAACCGCAGATGTACGCATGTCCACTCTGGTGGCTCTGGCCCCAAGACAGCCCCACAGCACCTTGAAGCCCCTACCCCTCCCACGTTCCCCTGGTGCATCCCAGCCCAGCTACCCAGGAAACGTACCCACGCTGGCGTGACAGGCCCCCTCTGGCCTGGTTCTGTAGCTTTCTCTGCCAGCCGACCTACACACAGGACTGACAGCCACCAGCACACGGACACAGCGGTCACGTCTGGGGGCAGCCCCGTGCCAGGGCAGCAACTGCTCAGGCACATCCTGCGATTCATGCCCTACAGCGGTGGGACTTGGCCCGGCCCAGGCTGGTGCCACCGTGCAGGGCCGACACCTGGGGCAGGGTCATTCCTGCTGTGGGGCTGTGCTGGCACTGCAGGGTGCCTCCACCCACTAGGGGCCAGGAGCACCCGCACCATCCCTGCAATGTCTCCAACCAAAACTGCCTCCAGCCTGCCCGATGCCCTCCCACTCCGGTGGAGACCCACTGGCAAGGGCAACAGGAGGGCCCCTCACTTCACATGGGGACCAGGTCCTGAGTGTGCCAACGCACCAGCCTCTGGGGAGCCAAAAATGGGCACGAGTCAGTCCCCACCCTCCAGAGGGGCAGCTGGTGAGTGAGAACAGCTTGGTGCCGCCAGGCTCAGCGTCTGCAGGCATCCCTTCACAGCATCAACATGGGGCCAGGAAATGGTCAGTCTAAGAAGAGAAACTCAAAAACTCCCAAGGTGACCAACACTTCAAGTCTACTCTCCTGAGCAGCCAGAAGAGACTCAGCTTCATCTAGGACTGACGGCGACCCAAGAGCTCCCAGCTCAGAGCCTTCCCACCCTCTGTGGCCAGCAACGTGCCAGGGCCCAGGTGGCCCATCTCACGGCCACCTTTCCTTCTGTCCTAAATAGCGATAATGCAACACAATGTTGTAAGTAAGAATGCCAACCTCACCTGCCTTCACCAGCCGCCCTGGCGCCGGCGCCCCTAAGCAGACTAACTATCACTTAACCCACGACCACCACTCGGTAAGGCAAGGAACCCAAGGCGGTCCAGACCCCTGGGATGCAGAGAAGGACGCCCGAGGGGTGAGTGCCCCGAAGGAGAGGCTTGACCACACAAACAGAAAAAGCACAAAAGTCCCTAAACGGGGCCTCCTGGGTGAGGGCTTCTGAAGACGCCACGACACTGTCAAACAGGAGCAGGTGGTCTTGCTCGGGCTCTGAAGCCCCCTCCTAAGGTTTCTACCTTTTCCTTTCACTCAGAAGCCTCAGCTGACAGGGCAGACCAGCCGGGCATTCCCACACTACCGAGCTGGGCAGTGGGGGCCCTCAGCTGGGGTGTGCTGGGACTGCGGGTGCCTGCCCCCACACCTCCCAAATGGTCTCCCTAAGAGAGGTGCTCCCTGAGAAACCCCTCCCCGAAGGCACCCCCTGTGCGCATCAAGGACCTGCCCCGGGTGACACTGCCGAGCCAGCCTGGAAGTGGGAACATGATGGGCCCGCACTTAGCTAGACAAGCACCACGCACGTTCAAGAACCGAGCATGCTTACGTCCAACGTGGAGCTCTGCCTGTGTGGCCCCATGGCAGAGTGGCACGAAAGGCGCTCTCCCCGAAAGGCTGCATGACGGCTCACTCGTTTTTACCCCTGTGGCCCAAGGGGCACCAGGCTGCATGCCCTCAGGGAGACCTGGAACTGGCACCACGTTTGCTGCGGAATGAATCAGGCCCACAGGCTATCCCTGCAGGAAGAGGCTCCCAGCCAGCCCCCGCCGCCAGCAATCCCAGGACCTCAGGCTGACGGTTAGGGAGCACACAGCCCCCAGGTAGAGAGCAGCCCTGGAATAAAAACAGCCACTGCCCAGAGCCATGTTTATTCTACAAGCTCCAAGTTAATGAGTAGCTGGGAGTGGTGATAATCCTCACCTTCCTCAGCCTTCCGGAGGGGTCATCCCCTGAGCTTCTCTCCACAACCCCCAGCTCCTGAGGAACCCAAGGGACAGGCTGCAGGAGCCACAGTCACGTCTAGAAGCCAGAGCCACCTGGTGAGCTGGACCACACAGATGGGCCCCGAGTGTGGATCGGAGGGGTGACCCTTGAGAAGGCTGAGCTGGCCGCTGGCTCCACGTCCCGCAGACGAGCCATGAGGGAGCTAAGCCTCCACCCACGGAGTGGCCCTGGTTCTCGCCAAACCACCTGCCAGGCAATAACCAAAGCATCAAGCTGAAGCACCAGCCCCATCCACTGCAGTCACGGGCCAGTGTCCCCACAGCCTGCTCAAAGGCCAGCCCTGGAGGGGACGAGTGGGGAAGAGGTGGCAGTCCTTTCTGGAACAAGCACTGTGAAGGCACTGCCTTTTCACAGACTGCCTAAAGTACAGTGGCTCCTTCCACGCTGTTGCCCCTCACAGTGGGGGGTCTGGAGAACAAGGAAGAAGGTGCCTCCAACCCGCTCAGCCTGCAGGCAACGTGCTCATGGTGCTGACAGCAAAGTGGCCAGGAGAAGTGGTCAGCCGGGGTCAAAGACAAGCCCGACATCCGTGGTAACACCCCTCGCAGCTCCCTCGAGAAGCTGCTGAGAGGAATCAGCCCAAGGTGAAGGGCGGCGTGCGTGCCTCCCGAAGGCAGGCTCAGGTAGACTGCTCCGCCAGTGCCAGTGGGAGGGCTGAGCTGCCGGAGACTGCACCCAAGGGCACTGTTCGGAGACTGCACCCAAGGGCACTGTTCGCTCAGGATCAGACACCTCTGTGCCGCTGTGTGGCCTCGTTCTAAAGCCAGGTGTCTCCTTTCAGAGGCCGCCCGCAGGCAGGCAGGGGCACTGGGCATGGCCTCTGCTCACAGACCTTCCAGCCTCGCCCTGGCACTGTTAGTCACATGCCAGATTCCCCCAGTAAGCCAGGATGTGGAGGGAAGAAGGGAAGGGAGGGGAAGAGCAGAGGGAGGAAGATGGAAAGGCAGCATGGCAGAAACAAGCAGCACACAGGGACCAACCCTGCGGGAAGGGATGCTCAGGAGCAGGAGCCGGGCATGGGACAGCCACCTCTGAGTTCCCTGAGGAGAAACATGATGAGAACCCAGAGAAAGTGGGTCTGTGTGCAGAGGGCCTAGACCTCTGGGCTGCCCACGCAGAAGCAGCCGCAGCAGCAGGGAGGTAACAGTCAATCACTGTTTCAAGCAGGAAAAGGCATGTCAGAGCTCTGCTGTGGGAAAAATACTCCAGCAGAATGGTTAGAGGACAGAGGGCCAGGAAGAGGGGCTGCCCTAATCCACGAGAGGGGGAGATGAACAACGTGGGTGCCCGCAGGAAGAAAGACATTCCTTTAAGAACTATGGGAATACGATGATGCTGATAAAAAGCTGGCCTCAGGGAGAGGCCAGGCCAGCGCCCGCTCAGCCTCAGCACAGCCGCTCTGGGGCTCCCCTACTCGTGATGAAGAAGGCGACAGAACACGAGTGAGTCCACAGCACTCCACTCCACATCTTCAATCACAAGACGGCAGCGCCTTCGCTACCTAGTGCTGCGGGTGGACAGACGTGGGAGATTACACAAGGGTGGCCCGGCGGCTCGCACAGCACAAAGGTGCACAGGAGAGCGAATGAGGTGTGCCAGCACCACCTGGGTCAGTCTCAGCTGGGGGGGAGAGCACATGGGGTGTCCCAGCACCACCCAAGTCAGTCTCAGCTGGTGGGGAGAGCACATGGGGTGTCCCAGCATCACCCAGGTCGGTCTCAGCTAGGGGGAAGAGCGAATGGGGTGTCCCAGGACCACCCGAGTCGGTCTCAGCTGGGGGGGCAGCTGGCAGGGGAGGACAAGCATGGCCCGATGACGTCCTACCAGCTCAGGCCCCACGAGACCGGGAATAGGCAGGTCACAGATGGAAGACACGGCGCGTGGGGATGGGATCAGGCAGAGCGCCATGCCTCCGACCCCTTGCCCTCTGTCCAGCAGTCACCCTGAAAGCCAGACCGGCCATAGGACCCCCAGGCGGCACTCCAGGCCCAAACACCTTCTATCCACGTGCTGTGGCAAAGCACCGATCCGGTGGTGCTGAGAGCAGCGTGCCTATGCAGTGTGTGGCCATCAGACTGGGCTCTCATGAGGGATCAGGATGCAAGAGCTAGCCCCTCGACAGCAGCACTCCAAGAGCCAGGTAGAGGTGACAGGGACCAAGCGAAGTGACGCCCAGGATGACAGCCAGGACAGGCTCAGGGGCCGCAGCGCAGCCGAGGCTCTCAGTGAGGACAGGCTGGAGGGAAGGTGGCCGGGAGAGGCATGCAGAGCACCCTGCACTCCTGGCCTCGCCTCTGACGCCTGCCCCTCCTGCTACTGCAGGCACTCTGCGTGCACACCAGCTGCCTCAGCCAACCCTGATGTGGGGGTGGGGGGAGAAGGCAGGAGGGGGACGACTCCACCCAGGCGTTTCCAAGAGGGAATCACAGGCACAGAAGAGAGTTCTCGCCCAGTCTGAGGCCCTCTCCACAACAGCTGCCCGCCCGCCGACATCTCACAAGATCCCACAACAACTCATCCATTTCTCAGATGGGGACACTGAGGCTCAGAGAGGGCAAACAGGCTGCCTAACAAAGCTGTAGAGTCAGGATGCAAACCCCAAACCATGTGGCCCCTGCGCCCCACCCTCTTAAACACCTCCTGTGCAGAAAAGTAAGTTTACCTGTGCTCTGGACCTTGACTACCGGGCCTGCGACCCGGACAAAAGGCCCTGAGTTGTCACGGACACTTGACTCTTGGTAATAAATGACCCAGCATTCCCACCCATGTCCGTCTGTCTGCAAGCCCCTTCCCAACACATGAGACTCTCCAGGGAGAGGCAGAATCTGTCCCCTCTCACCCCACTCCCGCCCCCACCCACAAATCTGGGCCGCTCTGACTTGTCTGACCAACAGATAGTGGCAGAAGTGACACTCTCATCTTCTGGCAACTTCCACTGCGGCTCTCCTGCTGGAGAGGCCACGGGGAGAGCCCTAGAGCCATGGTGCCCGAAGTGTGGTCCAGGGGCTCAATTTCAATTTCTAAAATGGTAAATATTGGTAGCTACAACCTTCACAAACCCAATAATTTTTAAGAATATAAAGGGGTCCTGAGACCAAAAAGTTTGAGAACCCTGCTCTAGACTGATGAGAGTCCTGGGGAGAGAGGCCACATGGGGAAAACGAGGCACCAATTCCGCCGTGAGCGTGAGGCCCCCCCCACCAACCCACAGAAGCAGGAGAGGTGAGGGTCCTCCATTGCAGCCACTGCGATCTGGGGTTGATCACAGCAACAGACACCTTCCAAAGCCCAGGTCAGGAATTGCTAAGACAGGCCGTGAAGAGAGACGTGTCTATCTGGCACGGTGGGGCCAAGGCCGTGACCCCCGGGACAATGTGAAACACACACCTGCAACCTGGCCAGGCCACCCACACTACTGCTGGGAGTGAAAGGGCGACCGTTCAGGCATGTTCTGGCTGCTGCTCCGTGCGGGCACGGCCCTGCAAGGCCGCCGCCAGGGCTACCACTCAGAGGGGCGTCTCAGGGAGGCTGGGTGAGCTGCACTGGCCAGCATGTCACACGCAGCGGAGGCCAAAGTGTCCCCTTCTAGCGTGGCTTTGCATATGCAAGTGTCCAGAAACAGAGCTAGGAGACACACACACACAAAACTATTAGTTCACATTAGTATTTCCAATTTATCATTAGAGGCTTTTTTGCTTATTTTATATTGTATCTCTTTTTAACATCAAAACCTTGGTTGCTGATGACACTGAGGTATTTGTTTGTTTGAACGTACAATACTCATAAATTAGTTCTCAAGTCATGAGACCAACACTACTCTCACCACAAACCTCCTGAGGAGTCGATCTGCCCTTAGAGTCCCCCTATACCTGCACACACGTGTGCGCTCACACACACAGCACGCAGGCACAGCTGTTCGACGTGCTTGTTGGAACAGTGCTTTTCTCTCTGTGGTTATCAACACATTTGCGAGGTTCATTCGTTCTTGCTCACTTCCAGGGTTTGCTCCTCCTCTTCCTTTATTCAGTTGACACAGTCAACTTAAATGAGCTCCCACTGGTTAAATCTGGGACAACCCAATCACCAAAAGTAATAAAGACTATAATAGATGGTAAAATATTGGATGAATAAAAATTCACGAGTCCTTGGTGATATGGCGGGCAGAGGACACTCTTCTTTCTAGAATGCAACTAGGCAACTCCCTCACACATCCACATGGGGAGTTCCCTCCCCTCTCTGGGTTTTAGCTCAGTGGCGTCTTCTCAAAGAGCCTTCCAGAACCCCTACTAAAACTGCTCTCCCACTCCCAGCTGGCACTGCTTCCACCTGCCATATCCCTACTCCTTACTTCCTTCACCTTCAGCACGGCAGCTGCCTGAGGAAAGGGCCCCTCGCCTTTGTTCACGGCAGCCTCCTGCTCAGAACAGCGTCCGCACATAGTAAGCACCACACGTCAGAGGTCAGAGGTTCTCTGGCTCACACTCCATGCTTCACAGCACCATTTATGACAAACCGCCTCATCGCACGCGGCACCAGAACACGTTACAGCACGGGAACTCGAGGCGTGCTGGGAGGGAGACCCCAGAGCAGCTCCCCGCCCACAGTGGCTGCAGGCCCAGGGCTCACACACACAAGCTGCGCCCAAGTTAATCTTATACCCTGGAGCTCACTCCCAGGCCCACCCCAGGGGTTCAGGCATCTGGCTCCCGCAGGGCTACCTGCCACTTTCCACACTCTGGGGCCGAGTCCCAGCAAAGCAGGGGCTGGGCACGTCAGGGGGTGGGGGTGATGCAGGCCAAACCTCAAGACAAGGAGGCTCCAGAGGCGCCGCCCCCTGAGGGAGCACAGACTGCCGGCCCAGGGCCAGCCTGGCACAAAAGCTGGAGGAGAAAAGGCTATCGACCTGAGGGGAAGACAGTATGCCTCCCCGCTTTCCAACTTTGGCCTGCCTTCTGGGGGGAGAAGCTGCACACCTCTGTGGGAGCTCCATGCCTCCACGCCACACCGAAACGCTCAATTAACACCGACCAAAAATCGTCACTACTAGCCAACACAGCAGCAACATTCCAAACAAGCAAACAAAAGGCATGATAGGTGGTAACTACATCCCACATTATCCCTGGGACGTACACACACAGCTGCAGGGAGAGACGGGACAGACACTCCACCCCAGGCAACTGTGTGTATCAGCGCCTTCCTGCTAGCAGAGGAAACCTTCCTCAAAGAGAAGGACACCAGGAGGGGACAACACGCATGGGGCCACAGCTCAAAGCCACAAGGTTTCACTCAAAACAGTAGCACAGATCACATGTGGCCTAGACACCCCAGCCACCAGCTCCTCCTTTTCTCTTTAAGCTTCTACACCTTATTCTCCGGTTTCAACTGTCCCTACTTCCCTGTCCCCAGGCACCATCCTAGGGAGCAGCACTGAACACCAACGGGTGTGCTCCCTCCAGGAGAAATCCTGTGCAGAAAGAAAAACAAACACGGCGAGGACAAAGAATGGGAGGCACTCCTGCCAAGTCAGGCAGGAACAGCACACGCCACCTCCTCTTCCGCACAGGGCTGACACGGCAGGAGGAACAGCACCCAGACCACCTCCCAGACCAGCTCCCAGTGCTGACCCACAACCCAACAGAAGCACAGAGGGCACCTCGCCGAGCGCGCACACCTGGGCACAGCCTCCCCCACGTACTGCACAAGCACAGCCACAACAAAACCAGAGATATGGGGTTTGGCTGTGTCAAAGCTTCCAGGACCACTGCAAGGACAATGTAGGAAATGCTGGGTCAATGGCACATCAACATGGCGTCCCCACCGAGGTGGCCTCCAATACCCACCTTCCCAAACCAGATGACCACAGCAGAGGCCATGGCTCCCTTCCACAGGAGGTTTTGGAGTGGCAACAGCCTCGCTGTACCAAGTGACCCCCTCCCAACCCACTGCTAGCTTACGACAATAAGACCTGGCAGCCAGCCCCCCAGCATCCCGTGAGCGAGCACAAGGCAGTGACGCTCAGTGGTGAGAACGCCAGGCCTGCAGCGGGGCCGCCAAGGAGAGCGACACACGGGCTGCACCTCGTCTCGGAGGCGCCTGCGGTGAGGAAGGCCGCTCCGCCCACCGCCAGCCCCCTGCGCACTCCCTAGCAGAGCCTTTCTGCAGCACCGCCGGTAGGTTCACGTCCTGCCAGTCTCCCATCAGCAGCACAGCTTGGAGGACACTTTGCCCAGGGTTCCCAGAAGACACTCAGAGCAGGAGGACAAGTGAGAAACGACACGTTGCTAAGAGGGGCCCGGCGCACGGCTTGTTCTACAAAGGGCTCCATGTGACAGCTGCTCTCTGTAAAGGGCACCTGAATGCAACACCAGCCCCAGGCCCAGATGATCGCCTGGGGGGAGTCCTCCTGTGTTCTCCCAATCACAGCTGCCAGGGACCCAGCTGGAGGACAGTTTTCCCACTCAGCCCTCTGTGCCTTTGCACATGCCATTCCTTCTTCCTGAATCACAACCTCTCCTCCTTTCCACTTGGAAAACTCCTACGCACCCTCTCATAGGACCCAACTGAGCTCCCCTGCTCTGAGCCGCCCTCCCGGCCTGGCCTCCCCGACCCAGCTCTACCTCGGTGACTCCTCCATGTCCGTGGCCCTCTTTACCAGCGTGAGAGAGCAGGAACTGTGTCTTCTCCATCTTGGAAGCTCTGATCCCTGGCGCAGGGGCTGACCCATGACAGACAGTGAGCGCAGTCAGGACTTGGAGGTCTCCTTGGCAGAGGAAGTGGTCCAGCTCACTGTCAGGAAAGGCTGGGTCACAGCAGCATCATTCACGATGCGCAAAAAGTAGGAACAATCCAGACGTCAACAGGAAGCAAACCACACATGTCTCCACACAACAGAATATCATTTGGCGATAAAAAGGACAGAGAGTTGATACACGCGACACCAGGATGAACTTTAAAAATGCTGCACTAAGTGAACCAGTCACAACAGACCCTGAGTCGTGATTCCACTTCCACGAAGGGCCCAGAACAGGCAAATCTAGAGACACAAGGTCAGTCAGTGGTTGCCCAGGGCTCGGAACGGGGAGTGACTGCCAATGGACACGAGGTTTCTTTTGGGGGTGATGGCAATGTTCTCAAGTTAAACTGTGGTGATGGTTACACAACTCTGTGATTTTACTAAAAATTACTTAATTGTACACTTAAGTAAACGTTATGGTATGTAAATTATACCTCAATAACTCTGTTAAAAAAAAGCTCTAGAGACTCAAGCAAGTTGAGTCTGGGTCCCCTCGTAACCAGATTCGATTGACAGCTACCAGCAACATCCTCCCGTGAGGCAAAGTAGGAAGAAACACCAAGTCATCACACCCATTCAAATCCCTGCAGAGACACACGGACACAAGATTCCATCTCCTTCACCTGAGCACAAGATTCCTGAAGGTAGAGCCAGACAGGCCGGAAGGCCCTGCAGCCATGTAGCAAATACTTAGCTGACTAAGAGCACCAATGTGCATGCACTCTGCAGTAAATCACCAACACTGGAGGTTCATCTCCCTGTGCCAGAGCCAGAAAGCTCGCCACTACACTTCACCCACCTCATCCACTGCGTGGGGAAGAGGAGGACGCTGACGTCCAGGCAGCCTGCCGCCCCAGGAAGGGGGCTTGCTGGTGGGCGCCTGCCCCCGCCCTGGCTGCGGGCCCAGGCTAGAGGGCAGGCGTGTCCCTGCGAACTTCACCCTGGTGACCCCACCCAGGGCCAGCAGGAGGGCCAGTTTGCTCCCACCAGTCAGAAGCGCATTCCCAGATTCTCGGAAGCTTCTGGATTGTGCCTTCTGTTGGGTAACATTTAAGCTGCACTTTTATCATCCTCTCACAAATGCCTAACATTGCCAGTTAAGGATAAGACACAAGTTTTCGGGCCGGCCCCATGGCTTAGTAGTTAGGTGCTCGCGCTCCACTGCTGGCGGCCCGGGTTCGGATCCCAGGCGCGCACCAATGCACCGCTTCTCCGGCCATGCTGAGGCCGCGTCCCACATGCAGCAGCTAGAAGGATGTGTAGCTATGACATGCAGCTATCTACTGGGGCTTTGTGGGAAAAAAAATAAATAAAATTATAAAAAAAAAAAAAGACACAAGTTTTCCCTGAACTACCAAGCACTGTGCAGCAGGGTTCCTCACTGTCCCGACCACGTGGAACCTGACATTGCTCACGCAGCCTCTCTTCTGGGGTTCACTTCCTTCCCAGCAGCAAAGGTGCCACCCTGTCACAGTGTCCAGAATGGAGAGAGCCAAGGACTAAGAAGTGGACTACACAAGAAGTGGTGGCCCTTTTCAAGGGAGAAATCATTCTTTATGAAAAGAAAGAAAATTACTATACACCTAACTTCAACAGCAGTTCAAGGCCAAGCAGAGGAAGTGTACAGTAAGGCAGATGGGTGCCGGTGACGCGTCTCGGAATCCTTCTCCAAATAAGTCCCAGCAAACCCCAGCAGCAAGTCGGAACACGCTGCGTTATTTCTGGTCTCTCGAGCAGGTTTCCTGCTGGACCTCCCTTTCCTCAGACGCAGCTGGGGGAGCTGCAGATAAGGCTGGCGGCTTACTCAGCAAGGCCTTTCAGTGACAGAGAAGACGGGGTTCTGCCCGCACACAGCACACTGTTCTTCTCGTTGTGACAGGATGACAAAACAAGGAGGGAGCACTGTTTGTTACTACAGCAGAGTCCATACTTTCTCACCTGAGGTGAACTGATGCAAAGAAACTCTTTCTTTAAAAAAGAACAAAAAACATTTAAGACATAAGAAGAGAACTGTATTCCAAACTACCTGGTTGACACTGAATAGCGTGAATTATTAAAAATATCAAGAAATAGTAAAAATAACACATTTCCTCAATTCTTCCAGGCTAAAACCCGGTTAAAGGATTAATGGCCAACTAAAACCCCAGCACTGAGCAGGCAAAAGACAGCTGGCAGGAGCAAGCTCCTTCACCCCCCGCTGGCTGGCTCTCCTCATGCAGTGGCGGGGGAAGTGAGAAGGGGACCAGAAGGGAAGACTTCCCGGGTCTCTGCTGCTCGCTCACTCGGCAGCTCTAAGTCTGGGCCTTAGCGTCTTCAGATCTTACAGCGGATGCTGAGTAAACATGTGGGAGGGACAGAGGGGCACCTGGGCCCTCCCAGCGCTAGTGTCCTGTGATTCCACCTTGAAAACAAGCTCTTAAGAAAGATCAGAACTTGACAACTAAAATTATACCACTTTTTTTGAAGGGGGGAAGCAGTTCATAGTTGAGGAATTGTTAAACAATTCATGATTCACAATCCAGTAAATCTAAAAACACACATACAGAGATAACTAAACTGCACCCTAATCGCTCTTTTGAGATCTCAGTGCCCTTTGGGAACTGCCTATTTGATAGCCAGGCAGCGGCGAATGCTCCTTCCTCCCAGGGCCCATGGGAGCAGCGGCTCCAAGCCTTGTCCCTCTCAGAGCTGTCCTCCTCCAGCACCTGGACCAGCCTCCCCAGCAGGGGCCATGAGATGAGTGCCCTGCTGACCATACCCAGATGACTGCCTGGTTAGCAAAGTCCTGACAAGACCCTCCAAACCAGTCCCTTGTGAGCCTAACTATGATTAATTTCTGGACATCCCAATGATGACAGTGAAGTCTATAAAGCACAGACCTCTGTCAGTTTAAAAGATCGACTGCTGGTCGGTTTCCAGACACAGAGTGCCCGCTTCTTATGGACTCGAGCACATAACAATCACACACAGACAAAACACAATCAGCTGCTTCCTCAGCAACTCAGCTGACAGGCTGGCCCTTCTGACACAAAGCCCTGTGAACTCAACTCACCCAGTCAGTAGTCTACTTCTCTGAAACAGACTCGCTCAGAGGCCAGGTTGCCTCCAACGCAGTCCCTCCCAACAAACGCAGAAAGCAAGCGTCTACATTTCGATGTAAAGCAAACACAGCTGTTTGCCCTCAACTCCCAGTGCCAGTGGGTTACAACGGCCTCCTACAAAACAGCTCTCCATGCTAAGAGCAGCCAACATTCCCCAGTGCCACCTCTATCGCCTCAGTTTATCCCTCCAACTGTCTACATACTGCAAGCGCTACCGTTTCCATTGCACAGACGACTCTGAGAAAAGAGGTCTGGAGAGGTGAGGCGGCCACCTAGAGTCACACAGCCAACAAGCAGCACGGCTGGGATGGCAGCACTGCCTCTCGAAGCAGCCAGATGAGCCGTCCCACTCCACGGCTGGTTCCTTGCATCACCCACACACTGCCCCGACCCCTGCACTCTGGCTCTGGGCTCACCCCGCCACACCTGTTACTTCTCTTTGGCTCTTGATTCATCCCTCTCGCTGCTTGTCTCCCTGGTCTTCCCCCTCACCAGACTCCACCCAACCTGCAGGCAAGGACAGGTCTAATCCATCTCTTTGGTTTCCCTGAAAGCACCCTCCGCTCTGCCCTACACCCAGTGAGGGCCCGACAGACACTGAGACAAAACGAACCCTCCAAGACTGCAGGGTCCAGGCAAGCCCTTCCACCAGCCCGAAGCCAAGAGCAACCGCTCCCCACTCCCACCCGAGCCCCTGGAAAGACTAACCTGACTCGGGAGGGGTACTATAAAAATCAGAGCTAGGTACAGATGTACAAGGACGACGCTACTGGGTGGAAAGTTCCTCAGAAAGTTAAAAAAACATCCCTTTAACCAGAAAAACTTTCTGAAGACGACGTGACGTTTTCCCATGTCTCCCCAACGTCCAGCAAGCTAAACACAAAAGCAAACAGCAGGGCGAGCCCAGCCCGCGGCTCCCGTTCGATGCTTCCTTCCGACTCCACCCTCCGCCCGCCCGCAGTAGCCGCGATCGCAGCGATGTCTGAGCCTCGCCCACGGCTCCCGCCCCACCCCGCCAACCTGGCCCTGCTCGCCCGCCGCACCCGAGCCCGGCGGACGTGTTAGCAAAGTCGGGTCGTTCTGCTGCTCTCTCCTCCTTTTGGGGGAACAGTTCTCTGCCGGCGTTAAAGTTATTTCTCCCAGAAGCAAGTTCCCCGCAGCGGCCGCGAGGGCAGCACCCCGTCCGACCTCCCAGCCACCCGACACCCAGCGGCGAGGCGTGGCCGCCTGACCCCGGCCGGCTCCCGGGGCGCGGCGGCTCAGTGCGGGCGCCGGTCCTGCCCCGGCGGGCCGGCCCCGCACCCGCTCCCATCCCGGCTCCCGCACCCTCGCCGCGCTCCGAGCCGCTCCTGCCTCGGTCCCCGGCCCCGCTCCCAGGAGCTCCGTCCCGGCGCCCCGGGCCCGCGCCCCGCGCCCCAGCCTCGTCCCCGCTCCCCGGCCCCGCTCCGAGGAGCTCCGACCCGGCGCCCGGCTCCCGTCTCCGGCCCCGCGGAGACGCCCCTCGCCGGCCCAGCCCGCGCCGCCCGGCCCGATGCCCTTGACCGGTGCTGCCCGCGGCGCGCCCCGCGGCCCCCGCGCAGCCCCGGCCCGCCCGCCGGCCGCCCGACTCACCCCATGAGCCAGTCCATGGCTGCGCGGTGCCCGCCGCGCCCGCCGCCCGACACGCTCGGCCCTCAGCCCGCGGCGGCGGCGGCCGGAAGTAAACACTCGCTCGCACACTCCCACACGCGCGCCGCAGGCGCCGCAGGAAGTGACGCGTCCGCGCGCGGCCTGCTGGGAAACGTAGTCCCGGCGGCCCCTGCGGCCCCGCCCACCCCGCGCAGGCCCCGCCCACTCTGCCTGGAGCCTGACGACCTCCGTCGCTTCACACCCGGGCTGTCCCTTCACACCCCGGGATGTCCCCCCACATTCAGACTGTCCACACTCATACCCGGGCTGTCCCTTGCGCCCAGACTATCCCCTCACACCAGCGCCCAGACTATCCCCTCACACCACAGACTGTCGCCTCACTCCCAGGCGGTCCCATCACACCCTGGACTGTCCTCTCACACCCCACACTGTCCCCTCACACCCCAGACTGTCCCTTCACACCCCAGGCTGTCCCTTCACACCCCACACTGTCCCCTCACACCCCTGGCTGTTGCTTTCAGACTGTCCCCTCACGCCCGGACTGCCCCCTCGCCAGAAGGGACGCCCGCCTAAGGCAAGCACCCCTCCCCGCTCTCAGAGGAGCCCCTCCAGGCCTCCTCTCCCCAGGTCCCCTCCTGCCCCCTCGCCTTCGCTCTGGGCGCAGGGAGCTCAAGAATCAGGCCGTGGACAGAAAGGTTTCCGGTGAGAGGGAAGGCGTGCACGGTGTGGGGTGGCTCACAGCGTCGCCAGGACGGCCGGAGAGACGGGGAACTGCCCCACCCCGCGTCCCTCACAGCGGCCCCCTCTGATCCTGAGCCCCTGCTCTCCTGCCGTCCGCTAGGAGAGACCCGCAAGCGGCGACCTCAGTCCCAGCCTCCCTTGCAGCGGCCGGAGGCCGGGGCCGGCTGTGGTCGGCGAGGTGCACCGGCAGGCCGCGGGGAGGCTTCCCCCCTGAACGAGAGGACCGACCCTGGGGAAGAGAGGTGCTTGGGCTCCTGCTGCTTCTGCAGGGGCCTGACGCTGCGGGCGCGAGGGCCGTCTCGGGGCCAGGGCGGCGGAAGCCCCCGGCTACGAAGAAGGAACGAGAAGACCGCTCGGGACACGGCGGACGTCGAAGAGCTGCCGCCCGGCCCCGCGCTGCCTTCCTCCGGAGTTCTTGATGTGGGAGAAGGGTAGACCCCCTTGGCACTTCTGCCCGTCACAGCCGAGCCCCTTCCTGCCCCATATTCGAGCCGCAGAACTGGGCTGCGGACGGCCCCGCTGCCGCCGCCGGGCGCCGGAAACCACCTCCCAGGGCGCGGACGCTGGGACGCTGCACCCTGCGGCCGGAATGGGCCCCGCCGCCCCGGCTTCGAGGTCAGCGTGCGCCGGGGCCGCTGACGGCAGACCTGGGGCGGGAAACGAGCGAGCGAGAGGCCGACTCCGCCCGCTGAGGGGGGGATTCCCGGCGTGGAAGTTCACCCGCCGCAGGGAGGCGAAGAATAAACCACCCGCCACGGTCCCCCTGTTTTGCTGCTTTACGCTAAGAAACACCAGTCTTCCCATTCCTATGTGAAAATTAATAGACTGGAACCTCGCTTGAAGTGAGGTCGGGAGGCCAGAAGCGGAGCTCGCACGCCCTACCACTCGAGGTCAATTGCAGCCCAACAGGAAGAAGACTGTCTCGCTACCCCCGCAGGAGGAAGGAAGATTCCCTCCCTGCCCGGCAGCAGCCCCGCCAATGAGACACTGTCACAACTCAGCCAACGAAAAGCCACCACACTTCAAACTCCCTGCTTCCTCCAGTGGACTCTCTATACAGTCCCTCCCAACCCCCTTCTCCTCTATAGAACATTCCTCTCCTTTGTTTCTCTGGACTTGCCTGTGGTTCGCCATAGAGTGCACAACCTGAATTGCAATTCTTTGCTGTTCTGGAATAAACCCATTTTTGCTGGTAAAATAACTGACTTTTATGTTTAAGGTCAACACCTATACTTCCAAAAAGAAAAAAAATAGGTGCTGCCCGTCAAAATGCAACTGCCCTTCTACACTTGAAACCTGGCTCACCCCTCCCTAACAGGCCCAACCCGAGTCTTGTGAGCGACTGCCAGGAGGCACAGAGACGTCCCTTTATTGCCTTCATGACTGTGAAGCTCACAGGGGAAAACTGCAAACTTTACCACCAACAACCACGTGAGATAAAATAGTGAGGAAAGGCAAAGGAAGGAAGAGGAGAATTCATTTAATACTTAATACCTCAGAGAGGAAGGACGTGCTGGGGTCCTCACTCTACAGCTGGACGTGTGGCTCTGGTTGATATTTATCACTTTGCCTGTAGCCAGCCCCTCCGCAGGTTGCGTCTCTACCTCCTGCAGTGACCCAAACCATCATTCCTGAGGAATACGCATCCTCGGTGATCCTGCCCGCATCTGGCTGCTATAATCTTCCGTTAACTGTTACCCTTGGACATGGTAGTCCTAGGAGGTGCTTCAGGCAATGCCCCAGGTTCCATCCATCTTCCTTCCTGCCGCCTTTGTGTACCAGCAGTCCTATGTCCCCTTCATAATCGGGGGTTCAGATCCCTGCATTCCACTGGCTGGATAATTCAGACAAGTTGTTTAATGTCCCTGTGACTCAGTTTCTTTATTAGTGTAATGGGAATAACAGTGTTGCCAAACGTGTCATAGGAAGTTTCACAAGGTCACAGGCGTAGGCTGAAGGTGGGGAAGCAGGAAGGTATGACTAGGCCTATTGGGAGTGTGACCCACCTGCTCATGCAACTTACCTGTGCTCAAGATGAATCCCCTTTCCCCTTGATGATGGTGTGCTGCTGGGAAAACCCCGCTCTACGGCTTCACGCCACCCAGTCCGTAATGTGCAGTTCAGATCACACGGTCACGTCATAGCCCGTGGTCTTATACGCAGTCTGAAGCGGAGCCCAGTGGCAAGCCAAAGCTTGCATCTCCAAGAATCATGATTTATTTCCTAAGAGGATATGGCTTTGTTCCAAAACCCTGAGGCCCTCCTATCTCATCCTTCTGTTAGAGCTTGCCACAATCGCCATGAGCAGCCCATCGCGCACCACTGGATCTGTTGAGTCAGAAGTGCCAAGTGGTAGAACCGCTCGTACTGCAGCCTCAGCTGAACCCTTTTCTCCATCTGGGGCACATTCAAAGCTGGTAGAATCCTAGGTCTCTTGCTAATTAGATAAGAACAGCACATTCGATGAGCATTGGTCCTGGCGCACTGCTCCTGGCAAGCTCGGTTTCTGGGATGGGTGGGGAGCGTCTGCTGGATCCATCGCTGAAGAACAACTGTGACAACTTGCTCCAGGAAGGACACCACGTCTGGAAGGACAGCTGCAGTTGGAATCATCATGTCTTTAACCTTGCAATAACCCGCTGTCAATCACCGACACGCCTCCATCTCCTGCACAGACACCATATGTGGGTGAAGTTGGAATGTGACAGGACCCTATCCTCTGCATCTTCCAGGTCTTTGATGGAAACACTAACTTCTGTGACTTCTCTGGAGATGAAGTTCTGCTTGTGGTCTACTATTTTGGCAGGGTGGTGGAACTGTAGGGTTTCCACTTAGCCCTTCCTTCTTTCCATCCATCCATTCATTTGGCAACTCAGTGCTGAGCACCAACTATGTGCCGGGCATTCACAAGGTGCTCGGAACACAGTGGTAGACAGACACGCAAATCTACCCCTGTGGAGCTTACAGACCGGCATGAACAGACAGTCAATGAGAAAGAAAGACATATAATACGTTAGAAAGTGCTAAGCACTCTGGAGAATAACACCAACGACAGCGACGAGGAATGCGGCTGTGACCCATCCCCCCAAAAGAGGTATGTTGAAGTCGTAACCCCCAGGACCTCAGAATGTGACCTTATTTGGAAATAGGGTCATTGCAGATGGAATTAGTTAAGATGAGGACGTAATGCAGTAGGGTGGGCACCTAGTCTGATACAACTGGTGTCCCTAAAAACAGGCGGAAATTGGAGCACAGAGTGAAGACGGTGTGAAGAGACAAAAGGGAGAAGATGGCCATCTACAGCCGAGGAGCTGCCCGGGTCAGATCCCTCCCTCACAGTGCTCAGAAGGAACTAGCCCTGCCGACACCAAGGAGTTTGGGTTCCTGACCTCCAGAACTGTGAGACAATACATTTCCGTCATTTGAAGCCACTCAGTTTGTGATACTTTGTTACCGTGGGCCTAGAAACTAATATAGACGCTGAACCTCAAGCTTGCCTTTTCCACCAGGCTCCTGCCTTCTGCCCGGATTCTGGGGGGGGCCTGGAGTTGCTGTGCCAGGAGGAGTTTCTGGGCTGGGAAATGGGGGCTTGGTTTTCCCAGTTATACTTCGCTCCAGCCTAGGTACCCCTTGTAGGACCTGCAGGAATCCCCCTGAGGAAGTCGTCCTCTGTTGTGGGATGGAGGATGAGGCTTCCAGGATAAGGGTGACCACATGGCCAACTCCTGGGGGCAAAGCTGACCCTCTGATCAATGAACCCGGGACACAAGTCCAGCCCTGCTGGGTCCTCCTTTCTTTTTTGCTCCCTCTGGCCTGGCCCTGTCTGTCCCATGGGCCCACTCACTGTCCCCCGGCAGGATCCTGCCCACGGTATGGGGGCAGATCGTCCAGCCGCTTTCCCTTCCCCCAACAGCCAATAGGGGACGTGGTCAGTCGGTGGGTCCAGAGCATCCCCTCGCCATGCCTGGCTGCCCGCCAGGAGACCTTGGCATGGGGTGGGCCTCGTGATACACATTCTCCTGCACTCTGCAGGGTGAGAACAATGGCTCCCTCTCACCTCCTGAGCTGATTCCTGTGCTTGGGACAGTCCCAAGTAAGGCTGAGGGTGAGCAACAGCAGTGCGAGGGCAGCAGAGAGGCCCAGCCCAGTCACCACCTTCCCCACCGCCCCAGAGGGTCCGCGTTTGCTTCGTCTCAGAGAAGCCTAGGGGTCTGCTTTGCGGAAGGCGCTGCAGGAAGCCAAACCCCTGGGGGCTGCAGTGGTCAGTGGCCCCCTTGCCCTCCTGCCTTCCTCCCTCCCAGGGCATCGGCCCTTCCAAGCCTTCAGCAAACTCCACAGATGCCCTCCTGCAGACCTGCCCTGGGCCAGCTGCCCTACACATGCTCCTTAACTAAATCCTCACACCGTTCTGGGCAGTGATTATCAGGCTGCTAGAGGGGTGGGGGCTTGTCCAAGGTCCCTCAGCGAGCAGGTGGGGAGCCGGGATTCCAGAACCATCTGCTCCCAAGCCCACCATCTTCCCTGCCTCCCAGAGGGGCTCTCCTCCCGGCGTCTGGAGAAGGCACTGGAGGTGGTCACCCGTAGGAGCAGCCTGCAGAGTGGTCACTCCTGTCCGGCAGCGGCAGGAGGGCTGAGCTGCTCCCAGAGACCAGAGACCTTCAGGCTTCGGCGCCCCTCCCCCTGGAGAGGCAGGAAAGCACGTGTGGTACATTTGGCCTAGGCTCCAAGGGGGAGGACAGGCACCCATGGGGCAATCAGGGCTCAGGGCCACGGATCGATAGGGACGCTAATAATCAATACCACCTGGGTCACTTCCGGGTGCTTCCCACCAGCCAGGAGGAAGGCTAAGGCTTCATGCGCATGACCACAGCCCCCTCACTGCAGCCTCCAGGTGGGCGCCCTCTGCAGCCCTGTCTTACAGGTGCGGCTAAGAAACCTGGCCCAGCTAGCACCCTGGCAGGCACTGGGGCCGAGTGCTCCTGCATCTAGGTTCGTCACCACTGCGTACTGTCACCCTCCCACTTCATGCCTGGCCCTCCAGCTACTTCCTCCTCCTTCTCCTTGAAGCCCCCCTCCCCAGGACATGCAGGTGATTGCAACAACCCCGGGCCAAGGCTTTGGCCAGCCGAGGTCCCCTGAGAACCAGCGACAGTGGGTGCCTCTGCTCCAAAAAAGCCGCCCTGTGTATTTAACTGAGGGCTGCTGGCACCTAGAGGAGACTGGAACCTTTTAAGTTAAGGCCTTCTTGTGTTTTCTTTGCTGTCCAGGGGCTCATCATTACTCTGAGTTCAGATGCTGTGCCAGCACCGCCTCCCCCCACCCCCCACCCCCTGAACACATTGGCTGTCACTTCAAGACTTATTGTGTAAATTTAACCTTTAGAAAAAACCAAATTGAGATTTTGGTGGGAGGCTGTATTGGTTTTCTGGGGCTGCTGTAACAAATGACCACAAACTAGGCGGCTGAAACCCACAGAAATGTATTCTCTCGCAGTTCTGGAGGCCAGAAGTCTGAAATGAAGCTGTCAGCAGGTCTTAGGGGAGGACTCTTCCTTGCATCTTCCAGCTCCTGGTGGTTCCGGCGTTCCACGGCTTGTGGACCCATCACTCCAACTGCTGCCTCCCTCTTCCCGTGGCTCCTCCCTGCGTGTGCTCCGTCTCTGTGTCCAAACTTCTCTCTTTTTATAAGGACACTAGTCATTGGATCAGGGCCCACCCTGATGACCTCGTCTTACCTTGATTACATCTGCGAAGACTCTATTTCCAAATAAGGCCACACTCGCAGGTACAAGGGTTAGGACGTCCACATATCTTTTTGGGGCACACAGTTCGACTGATAACAGGGGTGGTTCCTGTTCACATGACCCAAAGCACATGTGACATGCTTCCCTGAGATTTCAGTGGGACTCTCCAAGACCCCAAAGACTTTTGGCTACAGATTTGCCAAGCGTCATCAATCCAAGTGTGATTCATCATTAACTGCACTCAGGTTTCCAGGACAACAGTTCAAGCATCTTTTAGAGGAATTAACCCCTAAGGCACAGCTCGGTACTCTCCTCACCAGTCCTGAAAGTTTTGGTTTTCCACTCACTCGAATCTCAAGCTGAGATTTTCAAAAGCGCCACTCACCTCAGTCCTCTCTGGGCCTCAACTCCAGGGGGTGAAGCCCTCTTCCTAGACCTCCTGCCGCAGAAGAGAATGAGCGGGGGACCTGGACCTGCCCTTACTGCCTAAAATATGCTCGGTTTTCTCTGTGCAGAGGGGGTGGTTTCCATCTTACGGTTCCTTCTGCCATCCAGCCAGGATGCTGAGAAAGGACTGCACGAAGCTGAGTGTCTCCTGGCCCACACGTCCCATCAGCAAAGGGCAGCCAAGATCAAGATGATCTCCCACCGATTACCGATCATGGCTGCCTAGGCCCCAGGCCCAGCCTGCCAGGTCTCCCAATTTTCCAGAAGATGAATATGCATTTACCCAACACTTCTGACCTGCTCCCGCCCTGGGCTCGGTGTCCCCTAGACGAGTGACCCGCAGCAGGAGCTGCCCAGAGCAGTTTCAATGACTGCATGTCGGTAAAATGGAGCCTGGACCCCAGCACAAGGCTGGAGTCTGAGCCGGGCCACAAGGGTGGCTCAGGCAGGGCGCAAAGGGCAAGGAGGCGCGAGCTCCCAGGGTCATGGTGGCAGCCTAGTGCCTCTCTTGGCTCACCCTGGCCCCGGCCTTGGCCCCGGGACCCCCATTCTACACCCGAGTCCAGAAAGGGAGAGCGCCGGAAGGTGGCAGGTGCCAGCCTGAGAGGGCGCCCGAGTGCAGCCAACACTACCTGTGCCCCACTGACCCGGTCCCTGCCGGTTCTGCCGCCCCCCACCATCCGGTGGGTCCCCCTCCTCCGCCTCCTGGGGGTCCCGCTCACCGCGGAGAGGAGGAGAGGTGGGCAAGTGCTGGGAAGGGGCCCGATCCTCCTCCATTCCCGGGAGAAGGAAGGGGGCATCCAGGGGAGGCAGTGCCCTGACCCTGGCAGGGTCCTCCCCGGCGGCCGGAGCAGGCTCGGGGCAGGGTAGGGGTGGGGGACAGGGCCTGGGGAGACCCTGCAGAAGGCAGCGGCGAGGGAGATGGACTTCCCCCACCAAAACCCAAGACCCCGAGCCGGCCCCGTGGCCGAGCAGTTAAGTGCGAGCGCTCCGCTGCTGGCGGCCGGGGTTTGGATCCCAGGTGCGCACCGAGGCACCACTTGTCAGGCCATGCTGTGGCGGCCTCCCACATAAAGTGGAGGAAAATAGGCACAGATGTTAGCCCAGGGCCAGTCTTCCTCAGCAAAAAGAGGAGGATTGGCAGGGATGTTAGCTCAGGGCTGATCTTCCTCACAAAAAAAAAAGAAAAAAAAAAACAAACCAAGACCCTAGCAGTAGGAAGTGCACGCTCTCCCCACCCATCCCTGTTCACTCTCGTTTCCCCAGCAGTCCTGACAGCCTTGCCAGGGGCAGGCCATCCACGAGGCCTGAGGCTCAGGGGCTGGCGACCTGCCAGGGGTGAGCACAGTAAGGGTCAA
Organism: Ceratotherium simum simum; assembly: GCF_057802395.1. Taxonomy (NCBI): domain Eukaryota; kingdom Metazoa; phylum Chordata; class Mammalia; order Perissodactyla; family Rhinocerotidae; genus Ceratotherium; species Ceratotherium simum. Next base: position 487,111 of record NC_141933.1, on the reverse strand, counting down.
GCCCCCGCCTCCTCTGGGTTGGGGGAGCACCTGGTGGGCAGTGGTGGAGCCCCAACCCCACAGGGTCATCTGCAGGAGGTCACTGACCCGCTGGGTTAGGAACCACGGGTTGGTCGGTGGGTCTGAGGTGCTGGCCCTCTGGCAACCCTGTCTGAAGCATTGACCTGACCAGTCTGCTCTCTTCACCCTCAGGACCGAGTTCGAGCTCCTTAGGAGTGGACCCAGCCCCCGCCCCTCCCCTGCTCTGTGCACTGCCCCGTTTTGTGTACCCTGCCGAGCGCCTGGCCCAACGTAGACACTCAGTCAGTAAATGACTTGCAGCCTGAACCAGCAGGCTCACTCACATTACAGGACTTTGCATGCACTGTTCCTTCTATTTGGAATGCCCTTCCTCCTAGAGAACTCCCACTCATCCCTCAGGGCCTCTCTCAAATGCCCCTTCCTCTCAGCCTCCTTCCTCTGAGGACTGGCATCTCTTGCACATACCCTGTCACAGGCACCACTGATGTCGCTGTGGTGGCATGCCACATGGCCCCCACCACTGCAGTGGACACACTGCACTAGGGCTCCCGGGGGGCTGTGGGGGTCTGTCTTATTCAGATCCCCAGCTCTAGGGGGCTCCAATACTTGTTAAGTGAAAGAATCCATAACAGGTGGGAGCAGGAAAGTCAGTCGGTGATATTCCCTCCCTGCCCCCCACTCCCATCCTACAGACGAGGAGCTGAGGCCCTGGGAGGGAGGCACTTGCCCCGGGGGGCGTGGTGAGGAGCTGGCAGAGCCAGGATGGAGACAGGAGGAGGCCTGGTCAGGAGGGGGCCACCGGGTCTACTCCCACTGCCTGTCCCGGACGGGGACCCTGAGGCCCACGGTCGGCCTGGGCACTGGCAGGCCGGCTCTGCTCTCCTGGAGGCCCGGCAGAGCTGATGCCAACCCCACCCCCAGCAGCCAAGAGCCAGGAGCTGGATGGAGTGTGGGAGGGGCTGTCCTGGTGGGAGCCCTGTGCCCCAGAAGGGGTGCTGCGGAAATGGGCACAGGGTGCCTGGGAAGTGGTGGTGTGAGCAGGTGGGGGGAGCTGGAGCAGCAGGGCCCTGGCTCCCCCAGTTCCGGCTACAGCTTGGTCTTGCTGGGATGGCTGGGCCTCCACTCAGAGGCCTTGGCTAGACCTTAAAGGGCACCCTCAGCCCCTCTCCAATTGGGTGGGGTGGGGTCCCCGGAAATGTCTGAGGGGGAGGAACAGGCTGAGCAAGGCGATGGGGACCACAGAAGCCTCACTCCCTTTCACCTACTCCTTCCAGGGGCTCTCATGGGACCCCCCAACCCCTCCTGTACCTGGTGGCCTGCCAGCTGAACGAACATTGCAGCTTTGGGCTCCAGCCAGCCAACAGAGCATGGAGGTGCCTGAGGTCGGGGGTCAGGGGGCCACTGTATTCCCAAGGCTCCCCCCCCCCACTGTTCCATACAGCCCCTCTGCCCAGCTCGAGTCCCTGGGTTGGCTGGGGCAGGGTAGGCTGAGGGCCCCTAGGCCATGGCCCCTGGCAGGTGACAGTGGAAGGAGTGGGCATGGGAGGGAGCCAGGAGACGGCCCTCCTCCTGGCCCTGCCACCAGCCAGCTTGGGCTCACCCCTCGTCCCCTCTATCCAACAGGCGGGGGCCGCTAGGTCAGTGGTCCCCAAATGATAGATCTCCTCATCCATAGGCACAGCAAACTCCCTGGTGGGACTTTGGGAATACAGATTCCTGGGCCCTGTCCCTCTTAGAATCTGACTCCCTAGGTCTGGGTGGGGCCCAGGAATCTGCATTGGAAGATGCTCCCAGGTGACCCTGAAGGGCAGCAGGGTGAGAAGCCCTGGACCGGATGGCCCCAGTGGCTCTTCCTGATCAACTCTGTGCCTGCTCTGGTCTGCTAAGACCCCAGACAGTCAGCCCGGGAGGCTGGCTCTGCCCTGCAGACCCCCAGCCAAAAAGCCCAGTCCCCAGGGTGAGTTGCTGAGCAGCGAGGGCTGTGAGAGAGGTCTGGTGGGGCTTCCCCGGTCATCCAGAAGTGTGCGTGGGTACCCCCTCCCTCCACTGATACCTGTTATGGGCTGGACTGTGTCCTGACCACCAGGTCCTCAGAAGGTGACCTCACTTGAAAATAGGGCCTGTGTAGATGTAATTAGTTAAGATGAGGTCACTAGGGTGGGTCCTAATCCAGTATTACTGGTGTGCTTGTAAAAAGGGGAAATCTGGACACAGACACGCACACAGGGAGAATGCCCTGTGAACATGAACGAATGAAGGCAGAGATGGGGACTCTCAGTACCAGGCCCTGCTGGGCAGTGGGGGACAGAGGCAGACCCCCAACAGAAGGGGACAAGTGTGAATGTCCTCTCAGCAATGAGGGGGTTTGATCGATGCCCTGCCCTAGGACTGGGGGAGCCCAGTGAGGAGCATGGAGAACACCGGCAGACCAGGGGAGGGGCGCCCTCCAGGAAGAGAAGGGGACCCTGCCAGGGGAGGGCAGTGGAGGACAGGGGGTGAGGGTGGATGCAGATGGACCCAGGCAGAGTCTAGAGTAACCCTCCAGGTGAGAGGTGCGGGGAGTGAAGAACAACAGCGAGTGCTTACTGCAGGGGCAGCCTGCGGTGAGGTGGGGGGGTGGAGGCCAGGGGCAGGGCGGGGCTGGAGGTGTTGAGGTGAGAGGCCAGCTAGACACAGGGGGCACCAGCCCCTTGACATTTCCGGGTCTGAAGGTCAAGGATGAAATCCGGCTGGAGATACAGCTGGGCAGCTGACTCCATCTGAGTGTCCCCCAAGCCGAGGGTGCTGCTGACCTTCCTGTGGCACCAGGAGACCCAGAGCAGGTGGAGGCTGTGGGCAGTTGACGCTGCAGACGAGCCCGGGGAGGGCGGGCGGGGGCTGCGGGGCTGGAGACGGCTGAAGACCCGAACCCCCGGGCACGGCCTGCAGGGCCCCGACAGGTGGGATGCGCAGGGCTGGAGGTCCCCGGCCCGCGACTGGCTGCCCCTCCGGGCGCGGGCAGCAGATGGCGCTGCTGGTCTGCTCTCGGCCTCCGGTCTCGGGAAGCGCGGGGTCGGTGGCCGGCGAGCCCACGTCGGAGCCTGAGGCCGGCGAGGAGCGCACACGGCGGCCCGCGGTGGAACAGGCCGACCCCGGAGGGGCGCCCGCCCGCCCCTGCCCGGCAGGTGTTTGCCCACCTGAGGCCGGTGGGGGGAGTCGGGGGGCGCCATGCCCTCGGCTCGGGGCCGGGCCGGCGAGGGCGCGCGGAGGGGCGGGCGCCCAGGGCCCCGGCGCTTTGAGGACTCAGGGCGTCCGGGTGGGCGCGGCCTTCCCTTCCCGGCGTGAGCTCATCGCGGCCGCGCGGCGCACCCACCGCGCCCAGCCTCCCTCGGAGCCCGGGGGGCCCGGCTGCGTGCGGGTTAGGCGGGATGTGGGCTCCCGGGGGCGTGGGGAGGGCAGAGTGTGATGCGGGCGTTTCCCCGAGGGCCCAGGGGCCAGCTGCGCCCCCCCAGCCGCGATGCCGGGGGCGCCCCTACACCTGGGCTGACGTCACCGCCCAGCGGGGGCGCCCCGCCCGTGCCCGTGAGGCCGCGCCCCCTCCTCCGCCCGCCGGGCAGCAGGTCCTTCCCCCGCAGGTCCTTGGCCTCGAGGAGGGGCAGGGCCGCCTGCCACCTGCGGGGAGAGGGGAAGGCCCCGAGCGTTCCCTCCCCCAACCGCCCTACTGCTCTGAATCCTGCCGCTCCTGGAGTTTCCTGTTAGGGCTGACTCACCGGGAAGGGCCTTATCAGCTGAGCCCGCGCCATCCCCTCGTTCTTTATCACCCCTCACACCTGCCACCCAGTCACCAGCCTGCAGGCTCCCCTCCCCACGGCTGACCACCAGCAGGGACCAGGAGCAGAGGGGGCGGCCGCCTGGGTGGGGGAACCTCAGAGAGGGTGAGGTTCCCATCTGGGGACCTGACTTCACCTTGTTTCCCCAAATGTTTCCGGGTGCAAACACCCCATGGGACGGTCGGGTGGGGGTGGGGCCTCTAGAATGGGGCATTGTTTCCCCCCTCTGGCGTCAGGTGCTGGGGCCCTTTCTCCTCCCTGGCCCCCTCCCTCCTTCCCTCACTTCTATTTCAAGCTCTCCTTGGCTATGTATAGCTATGTCCACCAATTGCGTCTGGCCAGTCTGGCTTCGGTGGCCCCGATGCCAGTAGTGCCACCCTCAGTGCCACCCTCCCGGACAGTTGCCAGCCATGCAGGGTCCCGGGCAGCTGCCCCAGGTGTGTGCACAAGGGAGCAGCACAGGTGGGTGCTGGGATGCCCGAGAGGAGCCCAAACAGCGTCTGTGCTGGGGGGACCCAGGGCCACCTAATTCAAGGCAGGGACGGGTTCATTCTGTCCCCAGAATTCCCCCGCTGCGCTGCTCGGAGGAAAGGCCTTCGTGCTCTGGTCTCACATTTGGTGTTTGCAAAGAGACCGAGAGCCTTGGGGTCAGTTCAGCAGCTGCACCCCAGGCCTCCTCCACATTCCAGAATGAAGGCCCCCCACGAACTGTGAGCCTCGATCTGGCTCCATCCCACCTTGGGGAGTCCCACTCCTCCCACCCCTTTCTCCCTTGAGACCACCCGCCCCCCAGCCCCTCCCTTGGAGTTCCCCAGGAGGGACATTTGAAGGCTTGCTCAGTTCTGAAAGGCTGGGGTAGCTCCCCCAGGCACCTGCTTGGTGTTGGCAAAGGCCTGCCCTGGCATCACCCTGCCCTGGGGCCGGTGGGTGTTTAGGGGGAGGCAGGGGAGGGAGCACGTCTGTCTTTCCCCCAGGCCCACTAGGACTTGCTCTGGGAACTAGCCCTCAGCCTCATTGCCTCCTGCCTGACCAAGACTAGCTCTGGTCCCTTCTTCCCCTGACCCCTTCTCCCTCATAAAGCCATCATCACAGCATCAGGGCCTGGCCACTCCTTCATGAATGACCCCGTGTCTGGAGACCCCCATCCCCAGGGCAGAAGCAGGCACTGGGCCTGCCTTACTAGTCTAGACCCCGTACCCTGTCAAAAAGGATGAGATTTCCCTGAGAGGTTGGCTCCATGAGCCGTGCCGCCTGGGAGGGGTAACTGCACTTCCCCAGGTGTCCATCCTAGCCACACAGGTACCCCCAAGAAGTTGGCTGGGAGTCGGCCCCTCACCCACCCGTCTGCCCAGTGCCCAGCCCTCTGTACCCCTTTCTGGGAGAATTTTCATTCTGCAGACCCTCAGGGGCTCCATGCCTTCTCTTTGATGGCAGAGGGCCCCTCCCTGCTCAGGGCCAACTGCTTTTCTGTAGAACAGATGAAACTCCTCCATCCGGCCTGCCAATAAGAGCCCCGAGAGCTGCACCCGCTTCTCATTGGACCTCCCCGTGGCCAGAGGTGGTCAGCTTCTGCATGGCCCCCTGCCATGTGCAGTCCCTCTTCTGCCCTTTCTCTGTGGCCCTGGTGGCAATGCCCCCTCTCTGTACATGTGCCCCCAGCCTCTCCAAGTACCACCTCCCTGCAGAGGCCAACCTCCCCCACCCCAAGTCTTCCTGTGAACCAGCCCTCTTCCCTCTTCCCCTGCTCTGAGCCCTTTCAGGTCTGAGCCTCAGAAGCACTTTGACGAATCCTTCCACAGAAGCGCGGTCCGAGCTCCAAGGGGCCTGAGGTGCCACTGAGGCAGGCCCCTTCCAGGGATGGCTCAGCCGGGCAGCGGGGAGCCTGGAGATCAGGGAACTGAGTCCAGCCCCTGCTCTGCCCTGACTCTCTGGTCAGTTCTCCTCCTTGAGCCTCAGAGAGGGTTGAACTCAGTCTCCACAGTGGTGTCCAGCTCTGAGACTGTTAGGCTGTGGTTTATTCATTGAACACTCACTGGCGCCTTCTGTAAGCAAGGACCAGGTGCCTGTCTACAGTCCAGTGAGAGGATGGATGTAAGCACACACTTTGACATAGGGCAGACCAACAGAAGTGTACTATGTAGTGTTACTACTCATCCACCTTCTTTCCCTCCCTCCCTGCCTTCCCCCCATCTACACATCCATCCACCTCCTATCCACCCACCCACTTATCAAGCTGTCCATCCACCCATTCATCCATCCATCCACCCACTCACCCATCCGTCCACCCACTCATCCATCCATCCTCCTATCAGTCTACCCACCTACCCACCCATCCACCCACCCATCCACCCATGCATCCATCCATCCTCTTATCAGTCTATCCACCTACCCACCCACCTACTCATCCATCCATCCTCCTGTCAGCCTATCCACCTACCCCCCCACCCACCCACCCATCCATTCATCCTCCTATCAGTCTGTCCACCTACGCCCCCATCCACCCACCCATCCATCCATCCTCCTGTCAGTCTATCCACCTATCCACTCATCCATCTATCCATCTACCCACCCATCCACCCACCCACTCACCCATGCATCCACCTACCCATCCATCCATCCTCCTATCCACCCAACCACCTATCAGTCTATCCACCTACCCACCCATCCATTCACCCACCCACCCACCTATCCATCCACCCACTCATCCATCCATCTTCCCATCCACCCAACCACCTATCAGTCTATCCACCCACCCATCCACTCACCCACCCACCGGCCCACTCATCCATCCACCCACTCATCCATCCATCTTCCCATCTACTCACTCACCTATCCACCCACTCATCTATCCATCCTCCTATTCACCCAACTACCTATCAATGTATCCACCTACCCACTCATCCACCCATCCATCTACCCACCCTCCTATTCACCCCCATCCCCTCTTCCACCCATCCATCCATCCAACCACCCACCCATCTGCTCATTTACTCATCTATCCATCCATCTACACACTCAACTACCTACTCATCCATCCATCTACCTCTATTCACCCATCCACTCACTTCATCCATCCATCTATCCACCCACCCTCACATCCACCTATCCATCTACCCCCGTAGTGTAAGTGCCAAATAATTAGCTTTTTTGATTATAATGTAAGTGCCTGACATTAAGCTTTGATTGCCAAGGCATCCATTTCAAAGACATCATCTTGAATAAACGTATTGCCAGCTACACCCCTCAAGTTCCCCTTTCAGAAAGCCCCGGGTGACCCAGATAACTGACCCCTTGATGGCCCCGTGTTTCCCTTCCCGCTCCTCAATTCCAGCACTTATGTTTTAAATTCACCAATAAAGAGTGAACCCACAAAACCCTAGGCACACCCTTGACTCCAGTAAAGGCAGAGCCCAGGTCCACGCTCTCTCTCTCTACCTGCAACTTTGCTGTGTGGCCCCGGGGAAGGCCGCATGTCCTTTAGGACCCGTGAGTAATAAACCTTGTCTTTTCAAAGTTCCCTGATGGTTATTGCTGAGGTGCGTCCTGCAATCATAAGAACCACAAGGGCGGGTCCAGCCACAGCGTTGGCTCCCATGGGGACAGCCACAGGAGTACAGGCCCAAGGGAGGCCCTAGGGGAGGCCCCAGTCATCGCTGGCATCGCTATGGATAGACTGAGACCCACCCCAAACCACCCCTTCCCCACCCATCTATCCACCCATCCGAGACCCATCCACGCTTAAAGCTCTTGGCCTGGGGCAGGGGAGACACAGAGGCGGAGGCAGGGGTGCCAGCGTTTAGGAGACAGGTGTGACGGGCACAGTAGTGCTGAAGAGCAGGGGGATGCCAGCCCGCCAGGGTTCGAGTCCTGCTCACTGCCTGCCTTGTTCCGCCTGTGAGCAAATTGACCCCGGGGAGCCTGGTCGACTTGGTAAATGGCATCCCCACCCCCACTCTGAGGCTCACACTGGCCCCCAGGGTCCTGAGGCACATGCCCCAGCTGGTCACCCCCTCCTACAGCCGCAGGTGCTCACCGTGTTAGGGACGGAGGAAGCACCACCGCCCTGCCGGAGACAACTATCAGCTTTTTTCCAGTCCTGGGTTTTATTGACTCCAAGGGGCTGCCAGAGTTATAAATAGATGTTCTTGAGCTAAAAATAGCCTCGCTGGAGCAGCAGCCCTTGCTTCTAGCTTTCGGCCTCTTTGAGGACTCTTAAGGATGCAAGATTCAAGGACCCACCTCCTCCCGCAGCCAGAAGAGGGGCTGACCTACCTCCTACCCTTTCTCCTGCTTCCTTCCTCTTCCTCCCGAGCCTCCTGGAACACACACACACCGCACACACTTGTGTGTTCATACACATGCACGTACACTCACATATGCTCACACACATGTGCACTCACACGCCCACACACGCTCTCACACACCCACGTGTGCTCATACACACCCACATGTGCTCACACGCACACAAACTCAGGCATGTGCAATGACACACCCACATGTGCACACACACCAACCTGTCCAGTGTCCCTGGTTTGGGCCACCTGCCTGCTTGGAAAGCAGGAAAGATTCACAGGATAAAATGGCCAAACCTCCAGGAAGGTCAGACGCTGCGAAGCCCTGCGCTGCTTCATCAGAGTACCGCAGGCCGAGGGCACAGCTCTGTTGGGGAGGCCGCCTGGACATGGGGAGATAAGAAATTCCCAGAAAGCACCTAGAGAGGGGCCTGGCACGTAGTGAGCACTCAGAGCACAGAAGCCGTTGTTACGGTAACGGACAGGCAAACTTCAGAGTGGCCCAGAGGAGGCATGCCTAAGGACGTGTCCCACGATGCGCAGAGCTGAGCTGTAACTGCACACGGGTGGATGAGGCTCAGCCCCGCTGGGGGGCGCGGTGGGCACACACTGTGGAGTCTGCCCCGCAGTGGGGCGGGGGTGTCTGCAGGCAGGCGGGGCTGCCTCCAGGGAGAGGAACCCGGTGGCTGGGGACAGGGTGGGGGACACACCAATACTTTCCACCAGACGCCCTGTGTGCCTTTGGCCCCCGTACCACGTGCACAGACCATGTCAGGAAATAACTTGGTATTTAAAAAGCTAGCTGCAGATACTCCGTATAGTAGACCGCCATTTCTGTTGAAAAGGAAAAGCTACTGTGTGGTATGTGCATGTGTGTGCCCACAGGCACGCACGCATGCGCACGTGCACACACACGTGCACACACATGGAGGTCTGTGGGGGAGCATCGAACCATTTCCAGTGGTTACTCCCAGAGAGCAGGACGGGGGGCAGGTGAGGGGCAAAACTGAGCCTTGACTTTACATAGTTCTCAGTTATTTAAACCTGCACCAGCACGTAACCAGTGTGTTCCACGTTCTGGGTGCAGCTGAGGGCCTGTGCTCTGCCCTGGCCCCACCCGGGCCCTGCTCCAGCACCGCACTGCTCCTCCACCGGGCCCGACCCGGCCTCTGGGCTCGGGGCAGTGAGTCTGGGCCAGTGCGGCTTTCCAGGCCCAATACCCCAGCCTCCTGGCCTCAGGGAGCCTCCAGGACCACCCCTGACCCTCCGCCCCACCCACCACCAGCGTGAAGAAAGAGGCAGCCAGAGGCGCGGAGAAAACATCCGTCTCAGGATTTATTACAACACGTTGTTTCCAAATACAAAAGAAGGGACAGGACAGGGAGCAGAAAGGTGGCGGCGCTGGGGGAGGTTCTGAGGCAGGGGCGGTGGGCGGCCCAGTCCAGACAGACTGGGAGCCGTGCGGGGGACCAGCCGCCTCTCCTCCGCTGGACTTTCCAGCAAATAATAGGAGGGGGCTGGTCCATTCTGGGGCGCCCCCAATGCCAGAGCACTGGGCCGGGCAGGAGGAGTGGGAGGGACCGGAGAGACTGGAGAGGACTGGGGCCCAGCCCCTCCCAGCCTCAGACAGTGGGTGGAAGTGACCAAGGAGGGGCTTGAGCCCGGTGCCCAGTCCCCAGCACAAGAGGGCGGCAGCCGGGACAGAACCCTCTCCCCGGCGCAGCTGCTCACTTTGGGGTGACCAGTGCCTCAAAAGCAAGAGCCCCCACATGCCCCAGAACAGAAGCCACAAGAGATGCCGCAGCCCTGGAGAAAGGGCAAAGGGAGGGAACGACAGGGGCCGTGGGACCTGCCTCCAGAGTTTTGGGGCCCAACCAGTGGCCCCAGACCACTGTCTCCTGGACAGCACAGGGGTGGGGGTGCGGAGGGGGAGACCAGTGCATCCTCCACACCCAGGGTCACCTCAGAAACCCAACGCGATAGACAGGCAGCAAATTTACATAATCAATAATAATAATAATAATTAACCAATAATAATAAATACTTAAATCTCTAATCCATAGATTGCAAATACAACGATAGCTTATCTTCTTGGGGAACGGGGTAGGGACAGAGGGCACAGGAACAGGACTTTTGCTTAAAGGAGGGATGACAAGGACATAGCGCTGGGGGTCAAAAGAAGAACAAATAGAAAAACAGCCAAAGGGGCAGCAAGGGGTACAGCTGGGGGGACAGACACCTCCCCCACCCCACCCCCCACTCAGTCCTGCTGGGCCACCATTCCTGCCAAGCCCCTGGCCTCTTCCCCAGGTGACCGGCCCTCACTCCTAGACTCTAGGACTCCTGAAGATCAGGGGACATCTCCTGCCTCCAAGAGCCTCAGGTCCCAGTGACCTGATAGGGTGTGGGGTGGGGGTAGCTGGGGCCTTTCTCCTGCCCTCACCCCCAGGCTGGCCCACCTGAGCCAAAAAGCCACCCAGGGGTGGGGCCTGGCACGTCACCTTGAAGACACTGGGGAGACTTCGGAGGAGAGAGCTCCCCAGGAAAGGGGTGCGCAGGGGGCTTCTCTCCTCCGAGGTCTCCGTGGGGGTCAGGGCAGACAAGGGGGACACCTCCGGCATCTGTTTGTGTCGGGGGTCTTATCTGCCTGGAGATGGCCCTCCCAAAGCTAAGGACCCCCACTCCCTGGAAGCATAAGGGTCTGACAGGCGCTTAACTGCCCCCTGCCTCTGCAAGGCAGCAACCCCTCACTGAGGCCCTCAACCTGCAGGAACAAACCAGAACTCCAGGTCTGGCCTGGGGCCTGGGGCTGGGTGGCGGAAGAGCCCAGAACAAGACCCGAAATCCATCTGCCCTCTGACCAGTGGAGCCGGCCCTGGCAGGCCCAGCTCCTCCCACCTGACACCCCCAGGGGCCATGCCCCCTCCTCCTGCTGTTTCCCCCACCTGGCAGGTGGCGCCAGGGGGCACCAGCCACATGGAGGAGAGGGCAGTAGCCTCCTCTGAACAGCCTTGCTGAGCTGTGAACCTAGACTGGGGCAAGAGTGGGGCGCAGCCCTGCGCTGGGGACCCATTATCATCTGACACTCAGCAGCCCCTCCACCAAGCCCCTTCCCAGTTCTATACCGAAGCCCCTCTGAACAGCCTGGCCCGTCAGCCCAACGCCCGTCAACCCCCCTCGGGCAAGAGGCCTGGGGGACGGGCGGTGGGGGCGCCCTCCATGGCACCAAGACGTGGCACCTCCTTGGCCACATCCCAGCTCCTGGGAACACCTCTCCCACCTATGGCTTTGGTGCAAAGCCCAGAAAGGAGCAGAGGAGGAGGAAGAGGGAGGAGGGGGGCAGGGAGGTTCACCGGCTCAGTTTGTGGCAAATTTTTTTTTCCTTTTTTCCCCTTTTTCTTATGTAAAAAGTGCACGAAAGCTCGGCAGCCTCTTTGCGAGGGTCAGCAGTGTTTCCTGGGGGGGGGGACAGGGAGGGGACCCCAGGCCTGGCACCTCAGCTTGCGCCTGAAGGTGGCCTCATATTGCTTAGAAACGTGTGTTTCAGTTTAAATACCAGACAGTAAAAATACAGCTCTGAGGGCCGCCCGCACTGTTGCCAAATCATTGCCAGAATGAACAGCTTAAATAAATAAAAAATCGAAATATTTACTTCTCGATAAAAATCGCAGTAAAACCATTTACCTTTCTTTGCATTATATATAATATATATTTATAGTGGGCCCGGCTGCTGGCGGCCGAGCGGGGCGCCAAGCGGCTCGCGGCGCGGGGTCCCGGCCGCCGTCAGGACACCTCGATGACCTCCACGCTCCCCGAGAAGCTGGCCTGCTTGCCCAGGGCGGCCAGCTCCTCGCCGCGCGCGCGCCCCTCCACCATGCCCTCCTCGAACTCCATCTGGCAGCTGCGGCGCTTGAACTGCGTCTCCGGGGCCGGCTCGTCGGGCCAGCCGGTCCGCGCGTCCCGGGACTCGGCCCTCGCCGCCTCCCGCCGCCGCAGGTCGCCGCCGCCCGCACCCTGCGCGCTCGCCCGGCCGAAGGGCGCAAACCGCGCGCCGCCCGCGCCCTGCGCGCCCTCAGGGCTGAAGCACCACGGCCCGTCCGGCGACGGCGTGCCCGGGGAGTCGAGCGGCGGCGCCCAGCCCCCGGGGCCGGCCGGCTGGCCGGGGCCGGGCAGCCCGGGCGCCGACAGGGCCGAGAGGCCGTGCCGCGGAGTCTGCCGGGTGGCGTCGCCGAAGTTCAGGCCGAGGCCGTGCGCGGGGGAGCGCGCCGGGGAGCCGGCTGGAGGCCGGGGCCGCCGGCGGGGCCGTGGGCGCGCCTCGGGCGCCGCATCCGGGCTGTCGGGGCCGGGCGAGGGCAGGCCCAGCGCGCCCGCCGACGGGCTGTCCAGCTTGCAGAGCTTGGGGGCCTCGCCGGGGTCGGGGGGCCCGGGGTCGTCGGGCCGCCGGCTCGGGGTGTAGGCCGACTTGATGTCCAGCGAGAAGGAGCGCTTGAGGCGGTTGGTGTCCTGGAGGCGGTCAGAGGAGAGGTGCAGGCCGCGCAGGCCCTGCTGCAGTGCGCTGGTGGCCGGGGCGGCAGGGGGCGTGGGGGGTTCCCCGGCGCTGGGCGTGCCCTCCCTGGCTGGGCCGGCCGCGGCACTCCCGGTGGCAGCGCTCTCTGAGGTAGGTGGTGGCAGTGGCGGCAGGGGGGCCGCGGGGCCCGGGAGGGGCTCCGGTGTCCCGGGGTGGGGCGCCCCGTCGCCCTGCAGGGCCGCCAGCAGCTTCAGGCTGCGCTCATACTCCAGCAGCTGGCCCAGGAAGTTGAAGTTGGGCGAAATGGACGGGCGCCGGTCCTTCACGAACCTGGGGGAAAGGCGGCGGGATCGGACAGGGCTTCCTCGAGCCAGGCTGCCCGCCTCACTCTCCCGCGCACCCTCTGCCCGTTCTTGGGCACACACACGCTGACGTGCAGACCCCCAGTGGGCGGGGCCTGGGCTCATGCCTCCCCCTCCCCCACAGGGCAGCCCAAATTAGGAGGCCCTGACCCAATGCTAGTGCGTGGGGAGGGGCGGGGGGGTGAGGCTGTGTCCAGCCACAGGCTGCTGGGCCCAGGGGAAGGGGGGCTACCTGTAGGCGTCGTCTGAGGACATGCCCATGGTCTTCATGATGTAAGCGATGGCGATGGTGGCAGAGCGGGAGATGCCAGCCAGACAGTGGACGATGACTTGGCAGCTGGACAGCTTGGCTTTATCTGGGGGCAAGGGGCCAGCGGGGCCAGGTGAGGGCTGAGACCGCATAGTCCTCCCCTACCCCAGGTCAGGACCCCACCCTCCCGACCACCAACAACCCCAGCTACTTCTCAGGCCTGAGCACCTGTGACGGCAGCGTCTCCCCTGCCTCCTCCAGGCCCTCTTCTCTTGAGGACCCCGCCCCTCCCCAGGAACGGGGCAGGAGGGCGCCCTCCCCTCACCGATGAACTCGATGGACTTGTCCAGCCAGGGCAGCAGCTTTTCACAGTAGTTGTCGTTGATGGGAATGCGCATGAAGCGGCTCTCACAGATGAAGTCCGGCTTGGGGCAGGAGTTGCTGGCGTTGAGAACGTAGCTTATTCCGTTTTGGGTCATCAGATCCTGGAGGGACGGGAGGACGGGCTGGCAGGGGGGGCAGCTGGGGAGGACCTTCAGTCCAGGTGGGAGGCCTCGGCCCAGGAGCCCCCTCCCGCTCCCACCAGAGGGCCCGTGGGCCTCCGGTGCTGGGGGGAGGGATGCTGGTGCCTCCTCGAGCCCCGCCCACAGCCCGAGGGAGGCTCCCAGGAATTTCGCGGCCGCCAGGGCGGTGCCTATACCCTCTTCCCTCATCACCATTTTTAAAACACGGGATTCTTTCAGCGCTGGCCAGGGGCCCAGTGACATCAGCAGTGTGGCATGTGGGCTCCACCACCGGAGAGGCAGGGAGCTGCTGCTCCACCCAGCCCTGCTGGGCCCTTCCCCGAGCCCTGCCCTGTCCTGCGGGGCCCCCTTGGGTCCTCCTGTGCCTCCAACGCAAGCCTCTCCCACATGCCTGCTCCTCTAGCCCATGCGCCTTCAGGTCCCGCCTGCCCCCAGACCAGCCCAGGAGCCTCGGAGCCCCTGCCTCCGCCCCCCTCGGAGCCCCGGCTGTGCACACCTTGTTCAGGACGTCCTTCTGAGAGCCCAGGTAGAGGTGAGGCAGGATGCGGGTGAGGCCCACACTGGGCACGGGCAGGCAGGGCTGGGAGAGGCTCATGGGCAGCAGGGTAGCAGGCTTGCCCTCACAGAGGCCAGGGAAGCAGGACGAGAAGGTGGCGAAGCCCCCTGCAGGAGGAGCAGAGGAGACCACGTCAGGCGGGCGGGCCAGTGGGGCAGGAAAGAGCGCCCAGGGCACCCCACCACCACTACGTCTCGGCCACACCCGCTGGAGCCCCAGCGATCCCACACCGGCTGGCAAGCCTCTGGCCTGAGCACCTGGTCTCAGTGCTGGGTGCTGGAGAGCTGCTGTGGCCACGGCGGGGTGCGTGCTGTGCACATCTACAGCCTGCCCCTACGCCCACATTCCTCCCCACGATAATTAGGGGCCGGCCCCGCTGAGGACGCTGCTGTGATGCCCGTAAATGTTGGGTCAGGGGGGCTGGCCAGTGCAACACCCGAAGGGCCCAGGCAGGGGCAGGCTCAGGGGCCACGGGGGTCTTCCTGTTGAGTGTCTGGATCACCAGCCCCTCCATACTCATGGCCTGGGGCCAGGCGGGGCCTTCGCGCCTCTCCCCCTGGGCCGATGCAACCCCTCCCTGCCTGCGGTTGGCTGGGAGCCCCAGGCCAGGCTTGGGCGCCAGGACCGGGAGGCAAGGGCTTCTGTAGGCCCCTCCCCCGCCCCCAGGCATGACATCACCACTGGAATTGGCACAGCCTGCAGGGGCATCTGCGCTCCTGTTAGGGCTCCATTCCACTCAGCAGACGGAGAAGCAAAGGCTGGGCTGGGAGCTGGGGACAGTGGGGACAGGGAGCACGCAGCGTGCACAGCGGGCACGCGCTCTACACGTGGCTGGCAGGTGCCCTGCCGCCTTCCCTGCACATCTGAGCCCTGGGCGCGGGTCGGTGGAAGGAGCCCCTCTGCCACTGGAAGGACCAGAGTGGGTCCCCTGGTACATGTGACTCAGTGAGTGACCAAAGGCTCATCACGCCTCCAGCCTCGGTTTCCCTGTCCTGCCTGCCACATGGCACTGCTGTGAGGCTCACAGAAAACAACCAAGAAGACACACTGAGAACGGACCTGCCCACACCCGGTCTGGCTGGGGGACCACTGACTTGGACCTGCACTGGGCGCCTGGTGGCCACCCGCTCCTGGTAGGGTGAGGTGAGGCTGCCCGGCAGTGTCCTGGGGCTGACCACACTTCTGGGGACCCAAGCCCAGTGCGCTGCTGTTTCTAGCTCAGTGGACCTGTCCATCGCACGAGACAACTGAGCCAAGGCCTGTCCTATCCCCCTGGAGGAGGCCAGGTCTCAGGCCCAGGACCCCCACTGCTCTTTCCTGCCCTGGTCCTCAGAAGCAGATGGTGCCAGAGACCTGGCTGATTCCCGAGGACAGGGACTCCTGGTGGCCTCAGCCTCACCCCTGGCCCAGCTCAGTGGCCAGTTTGTATGAACCCCCTGAATGCCTGCATGTGCGTCCCTGTGCCCCCAGTGAAGGCTTGACTTTGGGGGACCTGGCGATGGGGGACCTCCAGGCTGGAGGAGTGGAGGAGAAGGGGTCCCGTCCTCGGGAACCTGCTGGTGGGACAGGGAGACGCCTCGGCTCGCAGGCGCCACACCACCCCTCCAAACACCCTCCCCATCTCTCTTTCTCTGGCCGGGCCACAGCAGAGGGTAGGCGTGGGGGGAATCCACAGGAACCTCCCCCCAGAGGACAGTCTCTGGGCAGCCTTTGCTGCAATTCCTCAGGTAAGGCCCACCAGGACCCCCCCAGGCAGAGCCGGGCGGCTTGGGGTGCCCCCTACGACCCCTTGTAGATGCCAGGTCCGGCAGGGCCCGAGGCTCCATCCTTCAGTGGTTTCAGGGCTGCCCCAGGCTCTGGGGAGGGGTGGCAAGGGAGGGGCATCCGGGAGGGAATAGTGGCAGCAGTAGGTCCTGGGGCGCCACCCCCATCCCCTGGACATCCCCAAGGGCACCTTTCATCAGGAGGGACAGCCCCCCCCCACCCCGCTCCCTCTGTCTCACGGGTCAGGGAGGGTGAGGGAGGGCACACGCAGCTTGCACCCCTCACAGTGGAATCCCCGACTCACAAAGCACGTGCCCCTGTCGGGCACCGACCCCACGGGCACCCGGTCTGGCCCCCACCCGCCTGCCGGCCGCGGTCACACACCCCACAGCCCCCACTGCCCCTCTGGGTCCCCGAGCCCCAGCAGGGTCCCCACCCACCCTGCATACGGGGGCAGCCCCCGCTGTGGTCTCTAGCCAGGGTCCGAGGGCGGCACTCGTGTGGGACTGGGCTGTGGGGTCCCTGGGGGCGCACCCTTCCCGACGCAGCAGCAACATCACCAGCCCGCATTCCGTAGATGTACCGGGCGGCAGCGGCTCCCTGGCGAGGTCTGCCCGCCACTTAAAGGGCCAGGCTCCCTTTCCCATCCCCGCCCCAGCCAGACGTCACCAGCCCGCAGCTTGGGGGGAGTGGTCACAGCAGCCAGTCTCAGACCCCAGCGCCCTGTGCCCACCACCCTCTTCTGCTTCCCGCAAACCCCCCCTGTCATGGAGAGGGGTCGCCCTTCCCTCCGCTGTGCCATCCTTATCTCCCAGCTCCTCAGCCCCACCCACGAAGGGGTCAGCCCTCGCCTTCTGGCAGCTGCTGAGCCCCCTCCAGAAAGTCACTTCCCCCTTCTGGGTGGGCAGCATCCCCCTCCCCCTCTCAGCCTCACCTTCCTGTTCTAACTGGTTCAGGGGCTGTGGGCAAGGCCAGGGGCTGTCTCCAAGTCTGGGTCCTGATTTGGTGTCACTATAAACCCTCCTCATACCACTGGGGTCATGACTTCTTCGAGACTTGGCCCTCAGAGAAACAGGGCAAATACTCTAACCTTGCAGGATGGGGCAGCTCGGAGAGGTCAGCGAGCCAGGTGGGGCACAGCCAGGTCTCAGGTGTGTCCTCCTGGTGGATCCTAGCCCAGGCCCGGCCCACCAAGTGCTGGGTAGGGACCCAGACTCCCAGGGAGACAGACTATCAGAGGCTCCGGGATTTCCTGGGCAGCCTGGGAGTGGGGAGGGCGCTGCTCTGGAACCCTCTTCTCAGACTCCCAGGAGGGCCTGGTGGTTCCCACTCCTGGCTAGGGTGCACGTACACACACATACACACACACACACACACACACACACACACGCTAGGGTTCCCAGCCGGGCCCCGGGAAGGTTCCTGTTCTGCCCAGGACACCTGAAAAAGCCTGGATCTTCTGTCTTGTCCCCAGCCGCTCGGGCCCCAAACTCAACCCAGGGAGCAGTGGTTGAACCGAGAGTCTGCAACTCTGTGGCTTCTGGTTCCCAGAGCTCACACATATGCACAGAAATCCCACACCCCACCCAGACAAGTGCAGGACCACCTGAAGTGGGACACACACACACACACACGGGCAGATCTGACCACCAGACTCCCAGAGCCACGCACTGACACAGACCCTCGGGCCTCGCAGACCCAGATGTGCAGAGCGCTCGGCTGGCACCCAGACACATGTGCAGAGGTGGCAGGCACACCGCACACAGTGCTGACCCACCACCAAGCCTCCTGAACGCTCTCCAGGGCAGGGACCCTGTGGTGCTTCCTCCGAGAGGTCGGCCCCAGCAGCCTGACTAAGACAGAGCCCTGCCCGCAGCCTCTCTCACAGGCTGGGCTGACGGTCTGTGCTCCCACGGGATGCCAGCGCCATGGGGCAGCCTGGTGCCCATCGACCACCCCACTCGTGCCTGTGCACAGTAACTGCTCAGGGCAGGCACACGGAATGAACCTGGGGGCGTCCCGTCGGCTGTGACGGTGCAGGTGGCACGGTCTTCAGCCCTCCACACCCTCCACCCACCAGCCACAGCCCCAGGCACGCAGAGGCCAGGGGCAGGAGCACCCACAAAGGCCCCAAACCCTGGCGGGTAGGGTGCACATCCCTGGGACTCAGCCACCTCCAGGAGGTGGATTCTCCAGAAGGGCGTCAGCCACTGCCTCCTGAGAGAATCAGCGGGAACCACAGTGCCCCCTGTGTGCGTGCACGTGCCTGTGTGTGCGAGAGCGCGCGTGTATGGGGGCAGGCCAGGCTGCTTTTGGGGAATGGGAAGCCCTGCAGGGACCTCTGCTGGCCCCCGGGCAGCGGTCACCACCAAGCAGTCTGGCACAAGGCCACCTGTGTTCAGCTGGAGCACCAGGGGACCTCCCAGTGAGGGACGGCTTCCGGCTCAGATGGGGGTTCCCGAGGGTGGGGTGGACAGGGAGCTGGGGCAGTGGGGTGGGAGCAGTTCCCAGGGCAGAGCCACATCTTTGCCTAGATCCCTCCCCCACCCCCACAGGCAAATGCTGGGGTGTCCCCTGTCCACCTCTTCACCTGCTAGTGGAGGGGGCGGGCCCGTGTTGGAGGGGGTCCTGAAGGGTGGGGGCCCAGGGGAGTGCTGACCCCTGGGAACTCCAGAGCTCTGCGACCCCCCCCCAGCACCCCAGCAGACCCTGGTCTCCAGACTTAGAGACGAAAGCAGAGGTGGGTCCAGAATCCAGACTCCTCAGACGCGCCCCCAGCCCTGTCCAAGCTGACAGTGCGGGAGAGGGTGCCCCGCAGCCCCGGCCTCAGGCCGTCCAACTCACCTGTGAGGATGGCCACGCTGTCGAAGCAGCCGTCCAGCTTACTGAGCAGGATGGAGAGGAAGCTGTCTGCGGCCAGCACGCTGGCGTCCCTGGTGCTCTGGTCATAGACCACCACGTCCTGTGGCTCTGTGGCCTCCACCTGGGGGCCATGAGGGCAGAGGTCAGGGTACTGCCGGCCACCTGCCGGACGCCCCGTCCCCTGCTGCCGCCCACTGCTGCTGGTCAGGTGATGGGGGGGTGGGGGCTGCTTCCACTTCACTGCCTCGAGGGGAGGGCAGGGACCGGCCACACGCCTCCCTGCTCACACCTGGACAGGTACAATCACCCACGGCCACAGAGGGAGGCCCTTGGCACAGGCAGGCACAGTGGACACTTGTCCCCTGTGAGGCCACACTCACACGAGTGAAGGGAGTGGACACGTGTGGGCGTCCACTGTGGGCCAGGCCCGGATGGAGGAGATGCGGGCGAATGTAACAGGGTCCCCAGAACGCACGCGCAGGTGCCCACATGACAGGCGTGCACGGACGCGGCCGAGACAAAGGGAAATACACCCGTCCTCAGGGTCCCTGGGAGGCACATCTCGGGGATTTTGAAGGCAGGGTGCTGGCTCCCCTTCCCTCCCCAGCCAGCGATGGGGAAACTGAGGGCTGCAGCAAGAGCCCCCAGTTCTGCAGCTGGGGTTCCACCTGCCCCCTCCCCCAGTGCCGCCTGGGGGCCAGATGTGGAGCAGCTTTAGCTCCGGGAGCAGCGGGGGGCCCCCCCGCCCCAGCACTCAGCCTTTAAGCCAGCTGAGCCTCCAGCCCCAGCCGATGATGTCACCGGCAGCCAATGGGATCGCGCTCTGGCCAGGAGTCCTCGCTGGGGGCGATTAATCACCGGATTCCCCTCATTGGAGGCTGCAGGGAGCCAGTCCTGCCCTTGGGGTGGGGGACTTCCCACAGGCAGCCGTCCTACCTGGGTCTGTCACATCCCAGGACACGGGGCAGGGCCTGTGACAGAGCCCCCCACGGCCTCGGGGCCGCCCCCTGTCCCCCTACCCTCCACACTGGAGGTGCCACTGCCTCCCCAGGTCACCGGCCCAGCAGTCCCTCCCCAGGGCTGGACTTGATGCTCCTGGGAGTCGAGACAGGATTGTCCACTGCGAGTGACTCGAGACATTCTTGGGGGGCCACAGAGAATTCTGGGTCACTCAAGACTCCAGAGGGGAAAGAACTGGGGGGCTGCTCTGAGTGAGCCACTTGGTCACCCCTCCTGTCCTCTTCTGAGCCCTCAGCAATCAGAGCGTGTGCCGACCCGGCTGCCTCCCCCTCCACTGCCCCTCTGCCGCCTGCGGCCCCACCCCCAGGCCCTGTGCACGGTCACGCCTTGCTCACCCCTTCGGTACCCCTCTCTGAGCCCCGCCTTGTGCGTGGGGAGACCTCCCTGGGGGGCTGAGAGAGGACCCGACAGGGTCAGCAGGCTCCGGGAGGGGGAGGGCCGGGTGGTGACTGTGTCTGGGGAGATGGGTGTCACCGGGGCCTCCCTGGGGGGAAGCTCAGGGAGGAAGGGTGGGAACTGCCCTACAAGGCCGAGGTGGGGACTGGCTCAGGACATTCTGACCCCGGAGTGGGGTTTGGGTTTGGGTTCGAGGGCAGAGGAAGGGGAGGCTGGTCACGGCGAGGGCCCCTGGTCACCTGACTCTGGAGGTGACAGGAGCCCCAGGGACAGGCAGGGACGGGTGCGGTGGCGGCGGCCGGGTACCTGGCTGCGCACGGCTGGCTGGATGAGCTCGGCAATGGTCACCTTGCCCTGCTGCAGCCGCCGCTTCACCAGTTTGGAGCAGCAGATGTTCACGGAGCTGAGCACGTGCCAGCTGTTGTACTCCACGAAGGACCGGCTGTCGATGACCAGCGGCCCCCCGGGCCCACCCCGCAGCAGGCTGGCCAGCTTCTTGGCATCCATCACCTTCCGGGGGAGCCGGTCCCCGGCCATGGTGGGGCAGTGGGCGGTGGGGAGGGGGACCCCTGAAGTGAGCAGCGGCTGCTCCGACGGCCCGGGGTGTGGCCTAGTGTTCAGAGTGACCGGGCATGGCGCCAGACCTGCAGGGAGAGGCAGACGGTCAGCAGCGCCGCAGGCCCCCAGGGTGGGCACCGGGCCAGTTCCCTGGCGGGGCGGACCTCGGAGGGGTCGGAGGTGGGATCCAAGGGCCCAGGACGTTTGAGCCTGACGCGCCCACAGGGTCCCTTCCTCCCTCAGGGAATCGACGTCCCCTCTGGCTCTTCTATGCAAGTCCAGCCCCCTAACATCTGAGGTGAGCGAACTGGAATCTGCGACCACGGAGCTGGAAGGGCCTCAGGAGGGTCCCGTCCAGCCCTGCCCCATCCAGGTCACGGTGCCAGCCTCTCAGCAGGACATGGCAAGGCGGAGGCAAGGGTCTCGGCTTGTGCTGGGCTGAAGAGGCAGGACAAGGCTTGAGGGTCCCTTCCCTGGCCCCCGTCACTCATTCCAGAACACTGCACTCTGCCCCGCTGCTCCTGTCATCCCGTCCCTGAGAGGCAGCCCTCTCCGCTCTCTGACCTCCACATCTTCCCGATCCCCAGGACCCCGGGCAAGGCAGGGGTCTGAACATGCCCCTTGCCCTCCCTGGCACGCCCTCTGTCTCTGACCCCACACAGCCCAATCGAGCAGTAAGCCGATAATCTGGACTGGACAGATGCGGGGGTTGGGGCTGCCTCCACAATTTGACAGGCTCCTGGAGGTGGGTGGCCGGGCACTGGAGGGGGCTCGGGAGTGGAGCGGGGCTCCTTTGCCACCATCGTGTGCTCACGCCTGCTGCACAAAGTGTCGGGGCCGGTGTCTGTCTCCTGCAGGGGTGTGTTGCACACTCACAGATTGTGGGTGGCCACACAGCAGGGTGCTCCAGGCACAGCAGAGGCTTGGGGCCTAGGGGGAACCTTCTAGGGGCTGGTAGATCCTAGGATGCAGTGGGGTGGGGGCGCCCCAGGATGAAGGTCAACATGGGTGACCCGTATCTAGGACCTCAGGGGTGCTGGGACCCTCGGCATGGCCTCCCAGGGCCCTGGGGCTGAGGGGTGCGTGGAGGGAGCAGGACGTGGGTGGGAACACAGGGACTCCAGAGCCGTGGGCGGAAGCCCCTCCTGCAGGTTTGGTGTCAAGCCTCTGCCACCCCCGCCCCGCCTGCCAGACGCCATCTGCCTTGTCACCTGCCAGGACCGGCCCTTCTCTAGGCCCACCCAAGCCTCACAGCCCCCAGGAGGCACACAGCTTCATGATGAGAAGATTGCCTTAAAGATGGGGAAACTGAGGCTCAGGGAACGGGTGGGACAAACCGAGGTCACACCAAGGAGGTGGACAGAACCCAAGGCCCCGAGCAGCTGCCATTCAGTCAGGGTCTTCCCTCCACCACGTCCCACCCAGCTTGGGGTGTGGGAGGCTGGGAGACGGGGTACCCCCAGGGCTCACAGAAAGGGCACCCCTCAGCAAGCCCCCAACCTGCAGCCGCAGAGGGTGTGGGGTGAGGCAGCCTGAGGACACTGGGGACAACAGTGGCAGCCGCCACGGTTTCTGGACCACCCCCTGGTGAGCTCCGGGCTGGGGGATGATGGTGGAGCTCAAAGAGAAGCCCCAGACAGGTGTGGACGGTGTCCGCCTGGGGTGGGCAGCCTTGGGCCGAGCTGGCACCAAGGGAAGTCAGGGGGTGGAGCCTGGTGGTCCCATTCACAGACACCCCCTCCCAGGCTGGCGCTCGGGGCTCCTCCACTGTGGGGGCAGGAGCTGGGGTGCAGCCGGGGCTGCTGCCCCTCCTGAGGGCCATACCAGGCCAGTTTAACAGCAAAAGGGCCTGCCGAGGGGGGCTCCCCGACTGCTGAGGGGGTACCCCCTGCTGAGTCGGGTCCTCCCTGTTAAGGGGGGGTCCCTGCCTGCTGAGGGGAGTCTTCCCTGTTGAGGGTGGTATCTGCCTGCATGCTAAGAGGTCCCCGATTTGATTCCCACACAAGCCGTTTTGGAAGCTTCTCCTGAGCTCTAAGCGGAACCTTGTCAAGGCTGTCAGGCCACGGCCACCAGGTCCCCTCCCGCACGCAGCTCCTGCAGGCCTGCACAGAGCCTCCCACCCTTGGACGTGGGGCCAGAAGCCCAGCTCACAGGCCCAGGACCCTGAGAGGGACGCAGTGGCACGGGGCACCGTCGCCCAGAGGGTCTTGCCCTGAGCCCCTCGTCTCAACGTCCTCATCCATTATGTGGGGCCGATTATCTCCCACCTGAAAACCACAGAGGCCAAACAACTTCAGAGCAGGGACAAGGGCAGGGGCTGGAGACAGAGGCCTTCACCCTCCAGCAGCTGCCCAGTGTGTATACTGCCCTCCGGTCCTTAACCTACCCGGGGAGGAGCTGGGGCATGGAGGGGTGCCCGCTCCACAGACGGGAGTGGAGGCTGGAGGAGGGGCAGGGAGGCAGCTAGGGCCGAGAGCACCGGCAAGGAGGCGAGACCCAGAGGGGAGGGTCGGGGCAGAACAGGCCGGCCCGCCTGCAGGGCAAGGGGCAGAGGGCAGGGGATGAAGGGTGGGAGCTCGGCCACAGGCCCAGTACCTGGTCTCAACCCCTGCCTGCCAAGGAACCCTGCGCTCGGCCCTATTAACCACTACAGTATTGTTATGTGCAGCCGAGGGGGACTCATTAGCAAGTTAGCACCTCCGTCGTCGCCATGGCAACAGCAGAGGTGCCAGGCAACCGCTGCTCCTGCGGCAGCAGCCACCGCGCAGGCTGGCTCTGCAGAGCGGCAGGTCCCCCTCCTCACTCGCTCCCACCCCTTCCCACCCCTGCAGGTGCCCAGTAGCTGGGGCCTGGGATGACCCCCAGCCAGGCCCCCACAAGGCCCCTCCTCTCTCTGCTCCACCTGGCCCTAGCCTTCCTCTCCGGCAGTGCGCACGTGCATAGGCTCCCACCCCTTGAGGCCTTCTCCGCCTTCTCTGAATGGCCAAGGTCTGGCCAGAGGCCCTCCCTCCTGCGGGAGACCTCTTGCACTGAGCTGGCCTCCTGGGAGCCCATCCTCACCCACAGGGCCTCCTTGGACCTAAAGCTCCTGGGGGCAGACCCCTTACCTGTCGCCTCCCGAATGTGCTGTGAATCAGGGCCCAGAGCTGGGGGAGTGGAGAAGCTCAGGACGGGTCAGTGGGGCTAGAACAGGCCAGGTGGGCACAGCGGAAACAGATTTGCTCGGTCTTGGGCTTCCCTGCTTTCGGGGACCTACCCCAGCTCAGCCCTGACCCATTCCTGGGATCTGAGGGGGACAGTACCCACCACCTCGTGCGAGACCAGGTGCAGGTGGGAGGCAAGCCCCGTTCATCTCCTCAATCAAAGAGCTCTGAGCCAAGGAGACAGCGGTTCCCAGTCCACAGGCAGAGGAGGCCCCTCCCCGCCCCAGGTGGGTGCAGCCTAGGGGGCCACAGGCAGCCCCTTCCCCAGGAGGCCAAGTACACGGCGCAGCCTGGCTCCCGTGCTGCGTGCACACTGCTGTGCATGCTGGGACATGTCCCTTTGCACGCTGACCACACACAGGCCCAGTGCTCACCTCTTTCCCACAATTCCCCCCCGGTGTGTGCAGTTATTCACACACAAATGTGTATGCACATGGATGTCGTCACCGGAGACACCCATCCTCACCGTCTGCATGCCAAATCCCCCCAAATCCCAGGACACCCAAGTCCTGGGTGCCAGCTCCAGGACCTCCTCATGCGGTTGGCTCCCAGGGCCTCCACGAGGCATACCCGTGTCCCTGAGCACGTGCACGGCCAGAAAACTCCCAACTGCCGGCACCCTCCCCACGGTGCCTTCTGCTTAGCATCTAGGGACGGGGAACTCACTACCTCCAGAGACGGCTGTCAGGACCGTCAGCCACAGAAGGACAGGGACTGTGGCTCTCACTGTGTGTGTCCCCAGCCCAAGTAGTGCCTAGCGGACTCTCAGCAAGAGCTGACAGTGGAGGGACCCAAGAGGCTGAGATGTCCCGCTCATGGTGACCCAGGGCACCTCCGGAGGCAGAAACTGCCCCACTGTGAGGCCAGGAGAGAGTCTGGTGGGGGGCGACCTCTAGGAGGCAGGGGGCCCGAGGGCTCACACCAGGTCAGCCCACTTTACCCTCATCTACTCTCATCAGGGACCCCTAAATGCTCTGGCCACTGCTCCCCTCTCAGCTCCCTGGAGTGAGTGGGACAGGACCCTGGCTGGCCTGCACTCAGCCCTGGCTGGACCAACAATGGCAAGGCCACCCAGAGCCAGCCCGGCCTGGGGAGGCCGTGGGCCTGGGAGACAGTGGGGTGGGGGCCCTGCCCCCTCAGTTCCCAGGGGTCTGGGCTGAGCTTGCGGTAGGAGGGGGCTTGGCACAGGGGTCCTAGAACGGGCAGCTCAGAAGGCTACAAACCTATGTTTCCTCTGTTCCTGCCTGGCTTGTTCCAGCCCCACTGATCTGCACGACTTCTGTGGGTGACTGTCCCCCAAGCTACACACGCCGACCAGCCCAGGGCATCTACTGGTCACTGCCCCAAGCGGTCCAGGCAGAAGGGGCCTCGGCTCACGCGGTCCCGGTGGACAGCCTGACCCACGTCTCTCTTGCTGTGGCCTAGCCCCTCCCTCTCCTTTCCCTATGAGCTGCACATCCAGGGATGCAGCCAGGACACCCTCGGGCTTCCCCCAACCCCAGCCCAGGGCCCCTTGGCCTCTGTCCAGTTGAAACTTCTGGGCTCTGAGGTCAGCCTCAGCCCAGGAAGAGACGGAATGCTGGAAGGGTCCTGGAGCAGAGAACAACTTCAAGCATCCTTCTGCATCTCTAGTCACAGAACTCTGCTCCCAGAGGCAGCCTCTGGGCCCAGGAGCCTTCCCAAGGGCTGAGGGCAGTAGGGGACTAGAACCTGCCCAGCAACTCTCCCAGGGCCCTAGGCTGACTGCAGCAGGAGTTATTTCAGTCAGACTTCAAGATGAACTCCCAGCTCCTGGTCACATGATCTGTCCATCCTTGGCGGGTGTTTATTAACCATCTGAGGCACCAATGCACAGGACATCTGTCCTCCCTGGGGTGGGGGGGGCACTGGATGCTACATTCATTTCCTTGGCTGCTCTGGGAGCAAGAAGGTCTGAGAGAGGCGACGGAGAGTGTGCAGACCCCCAGGGCAGAAGGCACAGAGCAGAAAGAACACTGCTGCCCTGGCCTGCAGCACCCCCCTCCCCACCTCCCGCATAACAAGAACACTGCAGACGCCACACTAGATCCTGCCGCCTCTCCTCCACCCCACGGAGTCCCCTCACCCCATCACTGCAGCACCAGCCCCCAACTCCCCGCAGCAGAGGCCAGTCCCTGTTTGCAGCAGGAAGTCAGAAGGCAAATTCTCCCAGAAGGGATGACCCGGTGGGGCTGGGCCCATTGTTGCCCCCTCCCCTCCAGGCCAGACTATTAGGGACCCCCCCTCCCCCAGGTGGGCAGAGAGGCCGAGGGAGGCTGGTAGCACTCAGCCTGGCACCGCCAGCCCCTCCCCCAGCACCCGCGGCCGCCTCTGCAGCAGGCTGGCTGGCGATGGTCTTTATTCCGCAGAGGCCAGCTGAGCACCGAGGTGGGGGTGCGCGTGGCGGCCCAGCCAGACCAGGGAGATTGGTCTGCAGTCCCTCCCCGCCGGACACGGACTGGGCCCTTTCCTGAGCCTCCCACAGGCCAAAGGCCCTCCGCTCCCTTGGCCAAGGCCTCTGCATCCCCCGCCCGGCCCGGGGCAGGACCACCTTCCCCAATTCTGGGCCCCAAAGGGGCGCCGTCCGGGGCATCTGGGGCTAGCGCAGAGGCTCGGACAGACACGTCCACGCCGGAGCTCAGACGGCCGGCCCTCCGGGGTCCTTCATTCATGCCCCTCCCCCCACAAAACGAGAAGGAATTGCGAGAGAAAGGCGGCCAGGTGTGGGCCGGGCCGGGGTCCGCGGGGCGCTGCGGGAGGCAGGGGAACGCGGGCCGGCGCGGGGCGTCCCCGCGAGCCGGGCTCGGGGCCGCGGCCGCCCACCCCTGGGCCGCCGCCTCCTCCCGGGCGCCCGCCGGGCGCAGCCCCCGAGCGCTCCTGTCGCGGCGCCCTGGCCGGCCGAGCGGGCCCTCCCGCCTGCGCCCGCTCACCTCGCTGCCCTCGCTCGCGCTCGCCGGGGCGCACCGGGACCCGCGCCGCGCTCAGCGCGCCCGCTCGGCCGCGCCGCCCATGGCCCGGCGGGGCCCGCGCAGCCGGGCGGGGGCCGGGGACGCGCGCGCTCGGGCCGGGGCGCGCACTGCGGGCGGACACGCGCGCTCGCGGCCGCATCCCACCCGCGGCTCGCGGGCGCGGCCGGGCGGGGGCTCGGCGTCGGGCGGGGGCGCGGGCCGGCTCGGCCGCCGCTCGGCCGCGAGTGACAGGCCCGGGCGGAGGGCGGGGCGCGGGGGATGAGGTCATGCCGGGCGAAAAAAGCCCCTGACGTCACCTGCAGCCAATCAGCGCGCGCGGCTCGGGGGCGGTGACGTCAGCGGGGCCGGCTCGGGGCGCAGATTAGAGGCGGCGGCCGCGGGGGGGCCGGGCTCGCCGCCCTCCGCCCTCTGCCCTCACCCCTCACCCGGCTCTTAAAGGGGCCGTGCCTACGACCCCGCCTCGGGAAGCCTTCCCAGCCCCCGCGCGGCCTCCCCCGGGGACCCCCAGCCTCGCGCACGCCCACCGGCGGAGGGTCCTGCGCGAGGGTCCTCTCCCCACCGGCTGGCCGGAGCTGCCCCCCGCCCCAGCCTTTGTTGCTGCGGGGCCTGCCCCGGGAGGGCCCTCGCTCCCCCTGCGGAGCGCTCTACCCTCCCCACGACCCCTGGAGGGGGGAGCCGGGTCTCCACTCTACTGGGGGGGAGATTGGCGGCTCAGAAGCCACATGGTTTGGCCCAGGTCACACATCTCATGAACTCTGGTGGGGCGTCGGGGGTGGGGTGGGGTAGGGGGGGTCCCCAGTGCAGCGCTGTCCCCCCCCAGCCCTACCGACGACGTCCACCACGTGACGCGACAAGTGAAAAGCTGCCCCTAGACAGCGCTCGTGTGCCCCCGTAAGGGCTGTTGAGGGTCCGCCCCCGGCTGACCGCGGTGGGAACACAGCCCGTGGGCCGCTTGGACGCTGGAGTCCAGTGCAGGAACAAACTTAGGTAATTACACCTTGGGCAGGTGTCGGGCCCAAACAGAGGCCAGAGACACACTGCAGCGAGTGGGCGACCCGGAGGCCGCCCAGGAGGTCACATGCAAGCAGTGGCTGGAGGCTGAGGAGGTGCGGGTGGTGCAGGAGGGCCCCCCCCCCCCCGCCGAGGCAGGCAAGACCTTGGCTGCCCCTGACCAGGAGGAGGAGACCGGGGTGCTGGAGTGGACGGAGGCGAGTGGGCAGGGTGTGAGGGGGCACGCACCCACTCATCTGCGGATTCATCAATATTTGCTGAGCGCCTGCGCCGGGCACGGGACCTTAGCTCTGGGAAAGGGGACGAGGACCCCTGCCCCGGAGCCCAGGAGCTGTGGGAACCTTTGAAGGTAATTATTTTGGGGGAGAGGTGCCCAGGATAGCCCAGACATTTCTAAAATCTCTCCCCGGGGCTGCCCCCTGGATGGTGAGGGCGGCCCCTCCTCCAGCCTGGAGCCCCCAGCCATCCAGGCCTCCAAGGACCACCCTGGGGCTCTGAGGGGCTGCGGCCCCCCAGGAAGTGCAGCCCCTTTCCGTGAAGATAGGGAGGTGGAAGGTGGCCGTCAGCCTCCGCTGGTTGGAGGATCACCAAAAACGCAGCAGGCATGACTGGCCCATCCCCTCCTGGGCCAGGGTGGGCACTCAGGACCCCAGAGCTCCGAGTGGGAATGGGGGAGGGCAACGGGCAGCTGGAGGTGCTGTGCAGGGCTCCAGAGGGGCCCTCCACTTTCTCATGCTCAGTTGTCCAGACCAGTCGGTGCCGCTTTCAGACTCAGGGCTCTGCACACAGTCGGTGTGTAGTAAGTGCTCGGGGCCCCTCCCTCACCGGCCTGAGGAGCGTCCAGGTAGTGGGGAGTAATGGGGTGTCTGGGGAGGGTGTGTTCCTGGCTCAGAGCCAGCACATAGCATAACAAACATCTTTGGGGGAGCGAGGCTCCCTCGGAAGGAAGCGCTGGTAACCCAGGGGCTATTTGGGGCTGGTCCTTCCTCCTTCCCTGCGCAGGCTGCTGAGAAGAGAGGCGCTGGCGGGAGGTGGACCTGAGCTCAGGGAGATGCCCAGCCCGGATGCATGGCCAGGTCAGCGGGAGGTGGGCGTGCGGTGGGGCCTTGTGGCGTTTGGGCTGACTCTTTGTCTGAAAAGTGGGGGAGACCGGGTCCTGGGGGGGGCAGGAGGATTCAGGCTGAGCCCCTGGAGCTGGCCCGGTGGCCCGGGTGGGGGGCACGTGTCGCCCTTAGGGGAGCTTGGACAGACCCCAAAGGGCCTGGGACCTGCAGGAGTGGGGGGTTGTCCCTTGTTAGGTAGAGGAGCTATCACTTGGGGGGGGTGGGGATGCCCCATGTGGCTTGTTCCCCTGCCTGGCCCAGGCTGAGCCTAGGAGAGAGGAGAAAGTTGGAGAGTGTCTGAGGGGCTCCTGCAGGAGCGGGTGCCTCCACCTCCTCGGCTGCCCAGTCCAGATGTGGTCAGGGCCTGCGTGTGGCCTGGGGGTGCCCTTGGCCCCTAAGAACTCTGTGCCCTGGGCAGCTCCCAGCTAGGCCTCAGCAGGTGTCAGTAAATTGAGGGGGGGCACCGGTGTCCTTGTGCCCATTCTGGAAGCTGCGGGTGGGTGGGTGGGTGTGTGGGGCGCCTGGCCAGGGGAGAATGTTTGGACCTGATTGTTTTATAACCCTGATGGTCATTTCTCATGCAAATGAGCACTTGAAACCTGCTGTTCTGCAACAATGGGGTGGCCGGGCAGGGTCCCAGCGAGGGCTGCCCGCTCGGCCCCTGACTCCCGGCAGGTAATCTCGGCCTCTCCTGGACGCTGCCTCCGGTCCTCGGGGTAGAGCAGGACCCTCGCAGGCCGCGTCGGGGATGGGTCGGGTCGGCCCAGCCAGACCTTCCTGAGCGCCGGCCGGCCGGCAGCCCCGGGCGGGACCCAAGCACCAGTCGGGTAGGTCCGAGCGCAGCCGTCCGGCGGTCCACGCGCGCCCCCTGCCGCCCGAGGGGGACGGTCCCTGTGCATCCTTTCCACGCACGGGGACAAGTGGTCACGTGTTCTTGCTGGTTTGCATCCCAGCGTTTCAGCTAATGACAGAGTGAGCACAGATCCCTGGAGATGCGGTTCCGAAACCACAGCCTGGCTTTTTTTTAAGTCAAGGCGTCGTCAATAAAGTGCCGTCTGTCAGGTGTTCAGGGGGACGGGATTTGACAACCCTGTGCACCTGTGTGTATTACCTGTCGCCACTGTAACAAGACTCGAGCATTTCTGTCACCCCAGAAAGATCCTCCACCTTCCAGCCAGCTCTCCCCTCCCCTCCGGCTGTCACCACCAGTTTGTGGTGCCTGTTCTTGAACCTCATAGAAACGGAAACACGTGTGTTCTTTTGTGTCTGGCGTTTTTCCATCAATAAAATGTTTTTGAGATTCGTCCGTGTTCCTGCTTCCCCACAACCAGTCGTAACTGTCTGTGTGGTGTTGTGTTCTATGGACATCGGGTAATATGTGAACCACTTCTCTGTTTTTGTGTGTTAGATTATCTCCACGTCTGGCTATTAAGAACAGTGCCATGACTGGTATCTTTCTATGTGCTTTTCATAACGCATTTCGTCATTTCTTTTCCTGGTTTCTTATTATATTTTTAACAGCTTACAAATAAACACAGACAACGATATAACAATCTCCTTGCTCCCAGACCCGACAATGTCGGCCTCTTTCCATTTTTGCCTCGGATTAGAAAAACAGCAGTACAGATCCAGGTGGCCTCCCTGTACCTCCCCTGCCCCTCTGTCCGGGGCAGCCGCCCTGCGGGATGGTGGGTCCCCCTGGTTTTGTCTTTATTGTTTTGCTGCATGTGTGAGTCCTGTGAGTCACAGATAGTATCGTCTTGCGTGCTTTTAAATATTTACGTGTGGGTATCATGGCGCAACTGTTCTCCTTCAATTTGCTTTTTTTCACATTTGTTTATGCTTGTTGATGGAGGGGAGCCAAGTTCATCCATTTTCACTGCTGTGTAGGTTTCCATTGAATGAATAGACCGATTACTTAGCTGTTCCTCTAACAGCCTTTTAGCTTGTTTTTGAGTCTTCCTATTGAAGGGGTGCTGCCGTGAGCATTCTAGTAGGCGTCTGTAGTGCTGAACCCGCGGTTGTCCCCAGCCAGCTGTGTCAGCATCACCTGGGGACTGCGTTACACATGCAGACTCTCAGCCCCACCCCACGCCCGCTGAGCCAGAATGTGTTTGTTTGGCTTTTTTTTTTGCTGAGGAAGATTAGCCCTGAGCTAACATCCGTGCCCATCTTCCTCTATTTTGTATGTGAGCCACAGCCACAGCATGGCTGACTAGTGGTGTATGTCCGGGCCCGGGATCTGAACCCAGGCAGAGTGCGCCGAACTTAACCACTAGGCCATAGGGCCGGCCCCCTAGAATGTGTGATTTAACAAGTCCAAGAGATTTGTATGCACATTCAAATTTTTTGTTTTTCTTTTTTGCATCACTTTAATTTTTACAATTATCATATAGTAAAATTGACTTTTTTGTTGACAGTTTTTTATCATGTTAAGATTTACGTAACATAAAGGTTATCATTTTGGGGGCTGGCCCCGTGGCTTGGCGGTTAAGTGCACATGCTCTGCTACTGGCGACCCAGGTTAGGATCCCGGGCACGCACTGACATACCGCTTGTCAGGCCATGCTGAGGCCACGTCCCACATACAGCAACTGGAAGGACGTGCAGCTATGACATACAACTACCTACTGGGGCTTTGCAGGAAAAAAGGAGGAGGATTGGCAATAGATGTTAGCTCAGAGCTGGTCTTCCTCAGCAAAAAGAGGAGGATTAGCATGGATGTTAGCTCAGGGCTGATCTTCCTCACACACACACAAAAAAAGGTTATCATTTTAACCGTTTTTAAATGTAGAGTTCAGTAGCATTAAGTACATTCGCATTGTTGTGCAACCATCACTAGCATCCATCTCCAGCATTTATTCATTTTTCCAAACTGAAACTCTGTCCCCGTTAAACACTAACTCCCCGTTCTCTCCTACCCCCACCCCCTGGCAACCACCACTGTACTTTCTGTCTTTATGAATCTGATTATTCTAGGAACCTCATATAAGTGGAATCATACAGTATTTGTCCTTTTGTGACTGGCTTATTTCACTTAGCACAATGTTTTCAAGATTCATCCATGTTGTAACATGTACCAGAATTTCATTCTTTTTTTTACGACTGAGTAATATTCCATTGTATGTACATACCGCATTTTGTGTATCTGTTCATCTGTTGATGGACATTTGGGTTGTTTCCACCTTTTGGCTGTTGTTAATAATGTTGCTATGAACATTGGTGAACAAGTATCTGAGACCTTGCTTTCAGGTTTTTGGGGATGTGCCCAGAAGTGGGGTTGCTGGATCACATGGTAATTCTGTGTTTAACTGTTGGTGAATCAGCAGACTGTTTTCCACAGCAGCTGCACCGTTTTATGTTCCCGCCAACAATGCACAAGGGTTCCAATTTCTCCACGTCCTCGACAAAATGGACTCTTCTGAATTTTAACACATGTAGTTCTATGACTTTTAACATGTGTGTAGATTCATGTACCATCATTATACTCAGGATCCAGAACAGGTCCGTCACCCCAAGAATCTCCCCCATGCTATTTCTCTATAGTGACACCCTCCTCCCTCTCCTGCCCCTTGGCATCCGCTGCTCTATTCTCCACCCCTACAGTTTGTCTTCTGAGAACGTCACAGGAACAGAATCATCACAGCACGTAAGCTTTTGAGACTCATCTCGCCTCTGGGGCTCACCAGGTTGCTGCGTGGTCCACAGTTCCTTCCTTTTTACTGCCGAGAAGCATTTGATGGCATGTGTAAACTGCAGTTTGCCCAGCCGCTTGTTGAAGGACATTTGGGTCATTTTCAGTTTTGGAGATTATAAATAAAGCCACTGTAAACATTCCCATGCAGGTTTTTGTGTGAATCCACGTTTTCCCTTCTCCAGGGTAAATACCCAGGAGTGTGGCCGTGGGGTCACGTGGTGGGTGTAGGTTTAAATTTATGAGACACCGCCTGGCTGTCCTCCAGAGTGGGCACACCATTTGTACATTAACCTTTGAGGGACGCTGCCCCCAGGACCTTGGGCAGGATTTCTCTGAGGTGTGTATCCAGAAGTGGGCTTGCCATCCTTCCTGGATGTAGCTAAATTGCGCTTAGAGTGGGGGTACCAATAACCACCAACCAGCAGGTGATGAGAGCTCCATTGTCAACTTCCTTGTCAATACTTGTAATTTTAGACATGTCGACTGCAGCTGCATTGAATTCATAGATTAGCTTGGAGGAGGACACTGTAGACTCTTTTCGCCCATGTGGATGCATTTAGCTTTTTAGTGTCCTTCTATGTTGCTGTATAATTTTCTCCAGAGAGGTCTTATCCACGCCTGTTACATATATTCCTCCTCACCTTATAATGTCTGCTGCTGTTGTGAAAGCTCTTTGGAAAAGTCACAATTTCTGATTTGTTGTCACTCGTCTGTGGGATGCTGTTGATCAGCCTTTCTGAATTCCCTCGTTGGTTCTAATGGAGTGCCAGTCGATTCACTTGGATTTTCCAGGTAGACAGTCACATCATCCGTGAATCCCCACTTTTGTTTCTTTCCAAATTTGACATCACTTGTTTCTTTTTCTTGTCATATTGCATTGGCGAGGACCCCATGGTAACGTCAGGTATACATGGCGATGGGGGGGGGTCTTAGCCTGAGTTCTCCAGCAAACATCCCAAGGCAAAGCTTAATGCACACGTGTCAGTGTAGGGTCAGTGCTAGGGAGGCCAGACAAGAGGGAAGAGAAGGGGCAGCTGGTTGCTTGTCTACACAAGCCATCTCCAGGGAGGCTCTGTGGAGACCTTGCATCTCAGAACGTTCTTCGAGGAGGAAGAAGGGAGAATGGTTTATCCTTCCTGTCTCTGCTCCCATAGGTCAAAGTTGGCTTCCTGGGGAATTTACTTCCCTGCACTTTTCAGTTGTGTGTTAAATCAGCCCTTCTGGGCAGCCACTGGAGGGGCCGGAGCTTCTGTGGGTTCAGCAGAGTTGGACCGAGGTGCAGAAGCTCCTGGGGCTCCTGTTGCTGTGGGAATGATGAAGGTCAAACCAAAGACTGGCCCTGTCTGGGAAGCAAGGCGAGGGACTGAGGCTGGAGGCAGGCAGCAGATGTGGGAGGGTAACAAGCCAGATCCTGCACAGTGGACATCCATCTGTTAACTGACTTTAAAGGGAATGTTCCATAGTTTTCCAATATGAACTAGCTACTCTCCGTGCCTGGCCACAAAGCTGTCCTCCTGGGATCTCTGCACTGTTAGGTGACTCATTTGAGCATCATGTCCCAAACAGCCAGAAAGACTTGCAGCCCCTGGTCCCAGGTACACTTGCCCATTGTGAGACCTTGGTTCCCCAGGGATGGAGAGACCTCAGCCTCATGCTAATTCTCCAGAAGGCTGTAAAGTCAGTATACGGGGTGCGGGCCAGGCAGTGGGGGTGCCCAAGGAGGGGTTTGTTCTCAGGCCACCAGCTCTCAGTTCCTCCAGCAGAGGGCACCCGACCTCCACAAGGATCTTGCTTTGTGGTGGCCCTTTTGGCTTCAAAGGCGCCTGAGTGCCCCTCAGGGCCTCCCATAGCTCCTCATGTGGCTGGAATTTCTGGGATGCTCTCGCCATCCATCTGATCTTTGGGGGCCCCCTGTTTTAACAGTCAGCTCCACCGCGGAGTGTGGCCAGGTCCCTTTGGGGAGCATTTGTCACTCTCGTCTTGGTTTCGTGTGGCATTGTGGAGACTGTCTGGTTTGGGGGGCCCCGATCTTTATCCAGGGCACTTCAGGCCCCAAAGCATCACAGCCTCCCAGGAACATAGGGCCCCTGGGTGCTGATGAGGAGGCTGGTGGTGCTCCCTGTGGGGGCGGATCTCAACAACTCGTCAGGCGTCTTCCGGCTGTCAGTCTGTCCCTGACGTGGCCCGTCCAGAGCAGCCACAGCCCTGGGCTTCGGACAGCTCTCTCCATGGTGCCCATGGGTTTTATCAGCCTCAGGGGTGTCTCCTCGTGTTGGCCGTATGTGGCCATTGAAACAGAAATCCACATAGCAAGCCTGCAGAGTGGATTGTGGGAGATACCTGGCTGCGGCCGCCACCTGGGGGAGCATGACCTTCGTCGGCCCCTTGGCACCCAGACCACCACCACTGCCTGGTCTGTTGACCCCCTCGTCTCCCTCTCGACGGGTCTGGTCTCGCTACTCTCTGCAGGGTCGTCACCCTCGGGGTGGTCCTGGTTGTGGCTGTTAGGACAGGCTGCCCTTGTGTTTTCTCTGCAGGGCTGGGGGCTCTCCTGGTCCCCTGTCCCATAGGAGAGCCAGCAACAACCGTGGTGCTGCTGGGGCCTTGTCTCGTTCTGCAATGGGACCATTGACCTTCCCTAAATATCACACACCGCTGGAAGCATACACTTTGCCATCATCACAACCTTCCTGTTTCCGAGGTTAACAGTGTGTCAGCCCAGCCTGCATGGCTTCCAACCCTGGCTTTGTAGCCCTCTGCAGGGACTATAGACAAGGCATTACTGCTTATTGGTTGCCCCGTGGGGGGCGGGATCAACTCTCCGCCCCAGACTGGCTCAGATATCAAGGCTGACGACACCATGTACACCACAAGGGCAGGACACAGTTCGTTCCTCACACACACCACACCACGAGGCTCCAATGAGCAGGCGGGCGCCCGGGTGGTCTGGAATGGCTGAGTGAAGCGGGGGGGAACTTGCTTTGGTTTCTGTCCTGGTTAGGGGAGGGCTCTGGGCTCAGGGTTCCCACCCAGGCTGGGGTTCCAGTGGTTTGAACTTCTCCCCGCCGTGGGCTTCCTTGTTGGCTCACCCAGTTGTGGAGGGTGGGGCCGGGGAACTGTCAGCGGTCCAGCACCAGAAACCGGTCGGGCTCAATTCCACCTTTCTCTCTGGGCTTCATTTTATGTCAGGACATCGGGGCTGCTGCCAGATCCAGGTAGGAAATGCTCAGATACGACTTCACTTTGGTCTGGCTGCTTCAGGAAAGACATGAGGCCAGCGCCGCAGGGGTGGGTGTGCGCCGGATGTACCCCACAGCCGTCCCCTGAGTCCCTCTGCACACGGCTGCCCCACCACGCACAGAGCGTGTCCCACAGGAAGGAGAGACCTGCAGCCCGTTTCACAAACGTGGACTCCGAGGTTCTGGGAGGAAAAGTGATCTGCTCCAGGCCGCCCAGCTGGTCAGCGTAGAAAACACGCACAGGGCGTCTAGGAGAGGTGGAGCAGATCAGCGTCAGCTGGGGACTCTCTGGGAAGCTGGACAGGTGGGCCGTCAGCAGAAGGAGCATGGCACGGTGTTATTCCAGCGCACACCCTCTCCCACCCCCCACAGGGATAGAAACATGAATACACCAAGATGGAAATGGGGTCCTGGGGCAAGGGGCTTTATTAGATGCTTGAAGGACAGAGAGAGATCTGAGCCACTAGTGACGGCAGAGCGGGCAGGGCCAAGGAGAGCCGGTGCTGCCCTGCTCAGAGGTCCTCACTGGGGAGGTGCCAGGTGGGCAGGCCTGGGGCAGGCCTCTGCTGCAGGTGGCTGGGAAGGCTTTCCAGATGCTGGAGGTGGGGCTCTGGAAGTCATTCTTGAACACAAGTGCCCACAGCATTTCTTGGCGGGAGGTGAAAGAGAACTGGGCAAGGGAGGAGGGTGGGAAACAGTGCCTTGGGGTGGCTCGGGGGGGCCGGGAAAAGGCGGATGATGGCTGCGCTGTAACCCAGACTCCTGACCAGGAATGGCAACAGCTTTGGGAGGAGTCCCGGCAAAAACCGAAAATCAGATCTTGCACTGGCAGCAAACGGGGACACAGCAGGAGGACTGGGAGCAGCAAGGTTTGCAGCAGCTGGACTGGGAGCCCCCACATGAGCCACAGCCCGCCTTGAAGCCCTCACAGGAGCCACAGCCCCCCTTAGAGCCCCCACAGGAGCCACAGCCCCCCTTGGAGCTCCCACAGGAACCACAGCCCCCTTTGCCACAGCTGGAGCAGGAACAGGCTGGCACACAGCAGCACACGGGCACACAGCAGCTGGAGCCACAGCCCCCACATGAGCCACAGCCCCCATAGCCGCAGCCACATCCCCCACAGCCGGAGCCACAGCCCCCACAGCCGGAGCCACAGCTC
Source organism: Ceratotherium simum simum (assembly GCF_057802395.1). Classification (NCBI taxonomy): domain Eukaryota; kingdom Metazoa; phylum Chordata; class Mammalia; order Perissodactyla; family Rhinocerotidae; genus Ceratotherium; species Ceratotherium simum. The sequence continues at coordinate 449,791 of NC_141933.1, read as the reverse complement.
CCACAGCTGCAGCCACAGCCCCCACAGCAGGAGCCACAGCCCCCACAGCTGCAGCCACAGCCCCCACAGCTGCAGCCACAGCCGCCACAGCAGGAGCCACAGCCCCCACAGCTGGAGCCACAGCCCCCACAGCTGGAACCACAGCCCCCACAGCTGCAGCCACAGCCGCCACAGCAGGAGCCACAGCCCCCACAGCCGGAGCCACAGCCGCCACAGCCGGAGCCACAGCCCCCACAGCCGCAGCCACAGCTGCCACAGCTGCAGCCACAGCCCCCACAGCTGCAGCCACAGCTGCCGCAGCAGGAGCCACAGCCCCCACAGATGCAGCCACAGCCCCCACAGCTGCAGCCACAGCCCCCACAGCTGCAGCCACAGCTGCCACAGCAGGAGCCACAGCTCCCACAGCTGCAGCCACAGCCGCCACAGCTGCAGCCACAGCCCCCACAGCTGCAGCCACAGCTGCCACAGCAGGAGCCACAGCCCCCACAGCTGCAGCCACAGCCCCCACAGCTGCAGCCACAGCCCCCACAGCTGCAGCCACAGCTGCCACAGCAGGAGCCACAGCCCCCACAGCTGCAGCCACAGCCCCCACAGCTGCAGCCACAGCCCCCACAGCTGCAGCCACAGCCTCCGGAACAGCCACAGCAGCCCATGGTCCTGGTGGTGGAGGGTGGAGCAGGTCGGAGGAGCAGGTGGAGAGGGGAGGTGTTCAGGTGTGGGGCCTCCTGGGCCAGGAGCCCTTATATCCCCGCCAGGGTCAGTGTGACTCTGGGCACACGGTCACTTCGTGGTTCCTGTTTGTGCCATGTTCAGGACCTCTTTCTTCTTGTTTTCCTCTAGATATCAGCCTCTGGCGTAAGGTCCGTGTGCCGTTACCTGCTCCACGTCCCTCATCGGGACCCAGCCCCCTTGCTGAATCCACGTCCAGACTTGACGGAGGCCACCTGAGGGTCCAACCCATTCCCGTTAACTACAGAGTCTCATTGATTAAAAAAAATGATGCATTTCAGCTGTACGGAGGATGTAGATAGTAATGTATCGAATAAACATGTAAAAAATACTCAAGCATGAAAAACATTACAAAAATAGATGAAGCCCTCTTCATACATCTCTCTGTACTGTTTCCCTCCCACCCTGGATAAATTCCTGAATTTGGAATTTATCCCTCCCACCCAGTCTTTACATTCTTGCTAAATACATGTGTTTTTTAAACATACTATTTGCGTGCTTTAAACTTTATGTAATTGATAATACAGTATATCTCCTTCTGAAAATTATTTTCGGAGAAATCGCTGTTATATTAAGAGATTTCTCCAGGTGATATGTATGGCTCTAGTCTATCCAGTTCTCGTTTTTTGAGTCTGGGTTCATAAATAAGATCTCGAAGTGGTTTTCATTTCTCCCTGGGCCCTCCGTGGTATCAAGCCCCCTCTAGCCTCATTTAACCAGGTGGGCGTGTCCCCGTTTCTCCTCGCAGGGACGTTTGTACACATCTGGGATTGTTCACTCCTTGACCACTGGGGGAGCCTGTCTGTGAGGGGCTCTGGGTGGAGCGGTGAGTGTGGGACTGCCAAGTTTGCCTTAGGGGATTTATGGCCCTGGTGCGTTTTCAGTTTCTTCTCCAGAAGAGATGTCCTTTCATCCGAGCTTTCAGATTGGTTGCAGACCCTTTTCCGTGGCGACCCCTGGTTCCCACAGCTGTGACGTGTGCTGGTGGGCGTCCTCTCTCGTCAGTGTGCACCTGGCCTTGTCCTTCTCTGTGGGTGTCACAAGATGCTGTCCACTTCTTAGTCTTCTCAGAGGACAGCCTCGGGTCTCATTCATCTTTATTGTCTGTTTTATTTATTTTTGCTCTCACCTTTACTTATTTCCTCCTGCTCTACTATTTTTCTCTCTTCCTTTTATACTTTCTCAATACAGACACGTTGCTCATTCATCTGCAGTCTTCCTTTTTATTGCACAGGCGTTTTGGGCTGAACATTATTTAAAGGTAAAGTTTTCATTAGATAGCTCCTGTTTTGATACATAGTATTCTCATTATTGGTCAGTTCTAACTATTTGCTAATTTCTCTTCTGATTTTGTTTGGCCCATGAGTTTGGCCCACATGAGCTACATGTGGTTGAAACGTTTCAAGTGGTCGCGCTTTTGCGGATGATCCTGTGGACTGGTTCGTAGCAGGATGCACAGCCGTCTGACCCCAGGCCTGGGGTCTGATCTCTGTGAAGATTCCCCTGGGAGCTGGCCCGAGGGAAGGACCCATAAACGACCCGTCCGTGTTAAGATCGGAGTATTCTCCAGCCTCAGGACATACTTTCCATCACCTGCGGTGTCGTGGAAATACTCTGCATCCTTACGGACTTTTGTTTGCTGGACTGTCAATTACTAAAAGAAGTATACTGAAAACCTCCTATGTGATTCTGGAGTTTCAAATTTCTTCTTGTAATTCTTCCAGTTTTGTCCCCCAGTAGAATTTGAGGCTCTGTTAACAGGCACACATCAATTTAGAAGGGTCCTGTCCTCCCGGCTAGTTACCGTCTAGCGTCGTTTACGCTCCTGCTCTCTGGTCACACCTTCGGACTCGAGGCGCCCTCTGCGGCTGACGTGTTCCTTCCAGAGGTAATGGCCGGTGTCCCTGGCTCCCTGGGTTCTCACAGCCTTCTGTGTGCTTACGTTGTAGGGTTATCTCTCGTGACTGGGCTGAGCTGCTTTAAAAACGCCCGTATTTGGGGGTGTCTGTCCTTTAACCAGTGAGCTGAATCCATTAGATCGGTACGATTTCTGATGGACTTACCTGCCATCCTTTGCGCACAGCTGTCCTATTTCAATGCTTTCTTTCCACCCCCTCCTTATGTGGGGTTTTTAAGATTCTTCTTCTTTTTTTCCTTGACTGATCTAGAAGTTATATACTATATTCCCCATTTCAGTGACAACCGTGTACTTTTCATACGTATTTTAAACAAACACTGTCTGAACGTGACTGACATCTCCCTGCCCCCAGAGGATGGTGCGAGGGACTCGGGATCAGCCTGCTCGTGCTCCTCCGTGTCGTGTGTGGTGTTCTCAGGGTCTTGGCTCTGCCTTGTTTTTCTGTTGCTCATTGCTCATCGTTATCTGTTTATACAGCGAATGTTTGCCCACACTCACATGTTCACCAGTAACTGACTCGCCCTCCTTCCTCCCCAGCTCACTTTCCTTCTTCCCGAAGGAAACTTCCTTTAGAAGTTCCTGTGCTGAGCAGTTCTTAGCGGACAACCCGGTTTTGCATGAAAGTGGCCTTCTTTTGCCCTCAGTCTTGAGTCATATCCTCACGGGGGGACTCCTAGGCTGACAGTCATTTTTCTCGGTGCTGTAAAGACGCCACTCTAGCGTCTTTTCTTCTGTGGCTGCGTCAATGTCCTCGTCCCTCCTCTGTAGATCGTCGGCCTTTCTGGGTTGGCTGTGAGTTTGCCGTGTGCTTGATTATCAGCCCGCTTTATGTGCAGTGTGCTCCACGACTCTGAGCATCTTGGATTTTCACTCCTTCGGGAGGGTCTCTGAGCCTTGCCTCTCCCCAGCCTCTCAAATGTCAAACCTACTGTTCTTTCGCCATGTGACTCAAAACAGCCTCATTAAGATAAAATCCATCTGCACAGGTCACCCATTTAGAGCGTACAGTCAGTGGTTATTAGTGTGGTCACAGAGTTGTACACCACCACCACAGTCAATTTTAGAATATTGTCATCACCCCCAAAAAGAAGCATCATACCCATGACAGTCACTCCCCATTTCCCCCAACCCTATGCCCTCCCAGCCCCCCGCCCCCTGGCTACTTTCTGTCTCTAGATTTGCTTATTCTGGACGGTACATACAAGTGGAATCACATACTCTGAGGCCTTCGCTGAGCAGGTGTCTCAGGCTCAGCTGTGTGCGGCATCAACGCTTCGCCCCTTGTCGTCGTCGGAGACTCCACCGCACGGACTGTCCACGCTGTACTTATCCACTCGTAGGTGGATGCATATTTGGGTTGTTTCCACTCTCTGGCTCTTCTGGGTGATGCTTCTGTGCATTTGTGTACAAGTTTGGTGTGGATGTGTGTTTTCATTTCTCTAGCGTGGACACCGAGGAGAGGATCATGGGGTCACGTGGTAACTCGCTGTTCCACCTTTCGAGGAACTGCTGGACCGTCCTTGCGTAGCTTCCCTGACCTTTCCTAGTCATTGCCTTCGTCTCCCAGGGCTGCATTCCAGAATTTTCTCTGGATTTATCTTCCCCTTCACCATCTCTCCCTTCCGCTGTAGCTCGTTTGATGGCTACACTGAGTGTTTAATTGTCAGAAGCTCTACTTTGTCCCAAAGATGCCTGGTTTATGTGAAAGCATTTTGCAACTACTCCAGTTTTTTTTATTGTGAAATTTTGTTGTACATTATTGTTTATCAGTCACCACATAAGTGCATCCCTCCACCCCTTGTGCCCACCCCCCACCCCCCTAGCCCCTGGTAACCACCAAACAGTTCTATCTGTGTGTGTGTTGGTTTATCTTCCACATATGAGTGAAATCATGCCATCTTTCTGGCTTATTTCACTTAACATAATACCCTCCATGTCCATCCATGTTGTTGCTAATGGGACGATTTTGTCTTTTTTTATGGCTGAGTAGTATTTCATGGTGTATATATATGCCACATCTTCTTGATCCAATCATCAGTCGAGGGACACTTGGGTTGCTTCCATGTCTTGGCTATAGTGAATAATGCTGTGATGAACATAGAGGTGCATAAGTCTCTTTGGATTGTTGATTTCAGGTTCGTTGGCTAGATACCCAGTAGTGGGATAGCTGGATCATAAGGTATTTCTGTTTTTAATTTTTTGAGGAATCTCCATACTGTTTTCCATAGAGGCTGCACCAGTTTACATTCCCACCAGCAGTGGATTAGGGTTCCCATTTCTCCACATCCTCTCCAGCATTTGTTGCTTTTTGTCTTGGTGATAATAGCCATTCTAAGGGATGTAAGGTGATATCTTAGTGTGGTTTTTAGTCGCATTTCCCTGATGACTAGTGGTGTTGAGCATCTTTTCATGTGCCTATTGGCCATCTGTGTATCTTCTTTGGAGAAGTGTCTGTTCATTTCCTCTGCCCATTTTTTGATTGGGTTGTTTGTTTTTTTGTTATTCAGTTGTGTGAGTTCTTTATATATTACGGAGATTAATCCCTTGTCAGATATATGGTTTGCAAATATTTTTTCCCAGCTGGTGGGTTTCCTATTCATTTTGATCCTGGTTTCATTTGCCTTGTAGAAGCTCTTTAATCTGATGAAGTCCCACTTGTTTATTTTTTCTTTTGTTTCCCTTGTCTGAGTAGACATGGAATTCAAAAAGATCTCTTTATGGCTGCTGATGAGTAGTGTACTACCTACATTTTCCTCCAGGTGTTTTGTAGTTTCAGATCTCACCTTCAGGTCTTTGATCCATTTTGAGTTAATTTTTGTGTATGGTGAAAGATGGTCTACTTTCATTCTTTTGCAAGTGGCTGTCCAGTTTTCCCAGCACCATTTATTGAAGAGACTTTCCTTTCTTCACTGTATGTCCTTAGCTCCTTTGTCAAAGATTAGCTGCCCATAGATATGAGGTTTTACTTGGGGACTTTCAGTTCTGTTCCATTGATCTGTGTGTCTGTTTTTGTACCAGTACCATGCTGTTTCAATTACTATCGCTTTGTAATATGTTTTGAAGTCAGGGATTGGTATGCCTCCAGCCTTGTTCTTATTTTTCAGTATTGCTTTAGCTATATGGGGTCTTTTGTTGCCCCATATGAATGCTAGTATTCTTTGTTCTATTTCTGTGAAGAATGTCCTCGGGATTCTGATTGGGATTGCACTGAATCTGTAGATTGCTTTAGGTAGTATGGACATTTTAACAATGTTTCTTCTTCCAATCCAAGTGCATGGAATATTTTTCCATTTCTCTCATTTCTTTTTTTTTTTTGTGAGGAGATCAGCCTTATGCTAACATCTGCCAATTCTCCTCTTTTTTGCTGAGGAAGATTGGCCCTGGGCTAACATCTGTGCCCATCTTCCTCCACTTTATATGGGATGCCGTCACAGCATGGCTGTGCACAGCGCGTCGGTGCATGCCCGAGATCCGAACCGGCGAACCCTGGGCCGCCACAGCGGAGCGTGTACACTTAGCTACTTGTGCCACTGGGCCGGCCCCGATTTTTCCATTTCTTTATGTCATCATTGATTTCACTCAGTAATGTCTTATAGTTTTCATTGTATAGGTCTTTCACTTCCTTGGTTAAATTTACTCCTAGATATTTTGTTCTTGTTGTTGCGATTGTAAATGGGATTGTCTTTTTGAGTCTCTTTCTGTTAGTTTGTTGTTGGTATATAGAAATGCAACTGATTTCTGTAAGTTGATTTTGTACCCTGCCACTTGGCTGTAGTTGTTGATTATATCTAATAGTTTTCCAATGGATTCTTTGGGGTTTTCTATACATAAGATCATGTCATCTGCAAACAGTGAGAGTTTCACTTCTTCGTTGCCTATTTGGATTCCTTTTATTCCTTTTTCTGGCCTAATTGCTCTGGCCAGAACCTCCAGTACTGTGTTGAATAAGAGTGGTGAGAGTGCGCACCCTTGCCTTGTCCCTGTTTTCAGAGGGATGGGTTTCAGTTTTTCCTCGTTGAGTATGATGTTGGCTGTGGGTTTGTCATATATGGCCTTTATTATGTTCAGGTACTTTCCTTCTATACCCATTTTGTTGAGAGTTTTTATCATAAATGGATGTTGGATCTTGTCAAAAGCCTTCTCTGCATCTATTGAGATGATCATATGGTTTTTATTCCTTGTTTTGTTAATATGGTGTATCACATTGATTGATTTGCGGATGTTGAACCATCCCTGTGTCCTTGGTATGAATCCCACTTGATCATGGTGTATGATCTTTTTAATGTATTGCTGTATTCAGTTTGCCAATATTTTGTTGAGGATTTTTGCATCTATGTTCTTCAAGGATATTGGTCTGTAGTTTTCCTTCTTAGTATTGTCTTTGCCTGGCTTTGGTATCAGGGTGATGTTTGCCTCGTAGAATGTATTGAGAAGTGTTCCATCTTCCTCTATTTTTTGGAATAGTTTGAGAAGGATAGGTATTAAGTCTTCTTTGAATGTTTGGTAAAATTCTCCAGAAAAGCCATCTGGTCCTGGACTTTTATTTTTTGCGAGGTTTTTGATTACTGTTTCAATCTCTTTACTTGTGATTGGTCTATTCAGATTCTCTATTTCTTCTTGATTCAGTTTTGGGAGGTTGTATGAGTCTAGGAATTTATCCATTTCTTCTAGATTGTCCAATTTGTTGGCATATAGTTTTTCATAGTATTCTCTTATAATCTTTTGTATTTCTGTGGTATCTGTTGTAATTTCTCCTTTTTAATTTCTAATTTTATTTATTTGAGCCTTCTCTCTTTTTTTCTTGGTGAGTCTGGCTAAGGGTTTGTCAATTTTGTTTATCTTCTCAAAGAACCAGCTCTTTGTTTCATTGATCCTGTCTACTGTTTTTTAAATTTCAATTTAATTTATTTCTGCTCTGATTTTTATTATTTCCCTCCTTCTGCTGACTTGAGGCTTTGTTTGTTCTTCTTTTTCTAATTCCTTTAGGTGTAGTTAGAGGTTGCTTATTTGGGCTTTTTCTTGTTTGTTAAGGTGGGCCTGTATTGCTATGAGTTTCCCTCTCAGGACCGCTTTTGCTGCACCCCATATGAGTTGGTACGGTGTATTTTCATTTTCATTTGTCTCCAGATATGCTTTGATTTCTCCCTTAATTTCATCAATGATCCATTGGTTGTTTAGTAGCATGTTGTTGAGTCTCCACAGCTTTATCACTTTCCCGGTTTTTTCCTTGTAGTTGATTTCTAACTTCATGGCGTTATGGTCTGAAAAGATGCTTGTTATGATTTCAATTTTCTTAAATTTATATAAGCATGCCTTGTTTCCCAACATATGGTGTATTCTTGAGAATGTTCCATGCGCGCTTGAGAAGAATGTGTAATCTGCTGTGTTTGGATGGAGTGCTCTGTATATGTCTATTAAGTCCAACTCATCTAGTTTTTCATTTAGGTCCATTATTTCCTTATTTATTTTCTGTCTGGATGATCTGTCCATTGATGAGAATGAGGTTTTAAGATCCCCTACTATTATTGTGTTGTTGTTAATATCTCCTTTTAGGTTTGTTAATAGTTGCTTTATGTACCTTGGTGCTCCTGTATTGGGTGCATATATATTTAAAAGTGATATGTATTCTTGGTGGACTGTCCCTTTTATCATTATATATTGTCCCTCTCTGTCTCTCATTACCTGTTTTATCTTGAAGTCTACTTTGTCTGATATAAGTATGGCAACACCTGCTTTCTTTTGTTTGCCATTAGCTTGGAGTATTGTCTTCCATCCTTTCACTCTGAGCCTGTGTTTGTCTTTAGAGCTGAGATATGTTTCCTGGAGGCAGCATATTGTTGGGTCTTGTTTTTTAATCCATCCAGCCACTCTGTGTCTTTTGCTTGGAGAGTTCAGTCCATTTACATTTAGGGTAATTATTGATATACGGGGGCTTGTTATTGTTATTTTATCATTCTTTATCTGGTTCTTTTGCATTTCTTTTGTTTCTAGTTCCGTGTGTTTTGGACTAACAATTTAGTTTGGTAGCTCTGTAGGGGGGTTCTCTTAGTTTTATCTTTCTTTATTGTGTATGATTCTGTTCTGATTATTTGGTTAGTGGTTACCATGAGGTTTGTATAAAAAATCTCGTGGATGTGATACTCTCTTTTTTGATGGCCTCTTATTCCCTTAGACTAAGTCAATTCGATCCCTTTCCTGTTCCCCTTCTAAGATATTGTTGTCACATCTTATTCCTTCTTGTGTTGTGAGTTCGTGTTTAACATGATGAGGTTATATTTATGCTTGGTGCTTACCTTCCCTTGATCTTTGGTTTTATATTTAAGTGTTTGCTAATCTACTTTGATAGAGGACTGTAATCTTTCTGGTTTTGTTGACATATTTTCCTCCTTGTTCAAAACTTTGAATCCCCTTTCTCTTTTTGTCCTCAGGGATGAGGGTCTTCTTGAGCACTTCTTGTATTGGGGGTCTTGTGGCAATGAACTCCCTTAGCTTTTGTTTATCTGGGATAGTTATTATTTCTCCATTATATCTGAAGGATATTTTTGCTGGATAGAGTATTCTTGGCTGAAAGTTTTTGTCCTTCAGAATTTTGAATATATCATTCCACTCTCTTCTAGCCTGTAAAGTTTCTGTCAAGAAATCGGCTGAGAGCCTGATAGGAAATCCTTTGTATGTTATTTGTTCTTTGTCTAGCTGCCCTTAATATTTTTTCTTCGTCATTGACTTTTGCCAGCTTTACTACTATATGCCTTGGAGAGGGTCTTTTCATGTTGATATATTTAGGAGATCTATTCATTTCAGTCACTGGTATTTCCAGCTCCTTGCTCAAGTTTGGGAAGTTCTCAGATATTATTTCTCTGAACAAGTTCTCTGCTCCTTTTTCTAATCCTTATGTTGGATTTCCTAATTGAGTTGGATATTTCTCAGAGAGTTTCTTCATTTCTTTTTAGTCTTAGTTCTCTTTCCTCCTCCATCTGGAGCATTTCTGCATTGCTGTCCTCACTATTGCTAATTCTTTCCTCCATATTGTCAGCTCTGATGCTTAAGGCTTCCAGATTTGTCTTTATCGCCTCTATTGTGTTTTTCATCTCTAAGATTTCTGATTCTTTTTTTTTTTACATTTCAATCTGTTTTGTGAAGAAACTCCTGATTTCATTGAATTGTCTGTCTGTGTTTTCTTGTATTTCATTAAGCTTTTTTATGATGGCTATTTTTTTTTTTTTGTGAGGAGGATCAGCCCTGAGCTAACATCCATGCTAATCCTCCTCTTTTTGCTGAGGAAGACTGGCTCTGAGCTAACATCTATTGCCAATCCTCCTCCTTTTTTTTTCCCCCAAAGCCCCAGTAGATAGTTGTATGTCATAGTTGCACATCCTTCTAGTTGCTGTATGTGGGATGCGGCCTCAGCATGGCCGGAGAAGCGGTGCGTCAGTGCGCGCCCGGGATCTGAACTCAGGCCGCCAGTAGCAGAACGCGCGCACTTAACCGCTAAGCCACGGGGCCTGCCCTATGATGGCTATTTGGAATTCTCTGTCATTAAGGTTATACGTTTCTCTGCTTTCCGGGTTGACTTCTGGGTGCTTGTCATTTTCCTTTTGGTCTGGAGATTTAATGTATTTTTGCATGGTGCCTATTGGTGTTGGCTTACTTTTCCTCATAGTGAAAATATATGGTCAAAGTTTCCTCTTGCTGCTGCTGGGTGGAGGTCAAGGGCTGTGTATTCTGGCCCACCTCAATCCGAAGGCACTCTCGTCGGCCCCTGGCTGATCTGTGGCATGGCTGAGTGGAGGCTGCTGTGGGGGAGGCGTGGGAACAGCTAGAGCTGGAGCATGGGAACAGCTGAGACTGGAGCACAACTAGGCCAAAGCTGCTGGGGCTCGGGTGCGGGCGGGTTGAAGCAGCTGCAGCTGAGGTGCCACTGGGCCAAAGAAGCAGGGGCTGGAGCGCCACTGGGCTGAAGAAGCTGGAAGTGGGGTGTGCTGGGCCAAAGAAGCTGGAACTGGAGTGCTGTGGGCTGAAGTTGCTGGTGCCAAGTCAGCTGGAGCCTGAGCACAGGCCGAGTCGAAGCAGCTGGAGCCAGGGGTGGGGGGGCGGTCAAGCTGAAGGAGCTGGGGGCGGGGCACAGGGAACCCGGGGAAGCTGGGGCCGTGGCGTGGTGTGGCCCGAGCTGCTGCTGCCCCTGGTGCGGGGATGCAGGCTCGCCTCGCTGCTGGTGGGGCCCGGGGCACCTGGGGGCCGCTGCCTCTGGGGATGGGGCTGTGCTGAAGCGCCGTTTGGGTGAGCCAGGTGCTGGAGGGGTGCTTACTTTCACCTCCCCGATCTCAGAGGTTTCTTGCCTCATTGTCGCTCTCTGCTCTCCTGAGGGGCTGGCTTGTTGAAACTACCCTCGCAACAGTTCCACTCCCTCTGTAGGGGCATCCCCTCGGGCTGTGAGGGGTCTTGGAGAGCGCTGGTTTTCATGCAGCAAGCTGCCCCTCCCCCTCCTCTGAGAGCCGCGTGGTCTCAATCTCTGGGTCACAGTCCTTGGGGAAGGAAAGGAGCTGCTCTTACCTCCTTCCCCTTCCTCTGGGGATTCCAGCACCTCCGTCCTGGGATGTAGGGCTGCCTGGGTGCCTCAGACATCCCCTGCGTTGTGTGAATAGCTTCTGTTGGAATATGAATGTCCTTTTTGTTGTGTTTTAGAGGGGGAGGGTTCAATGGGGGAAGCTCTCTCCACCATGATGCTGACGTCACTCCACAACTACTCCAGTTTTTAAGTCTCAGATGTTCCAGGCACATTCTTTTCTTCAGCTAAGATGCTGTATTTGAAGTTCCCGGGGTCCTCGTTCTGCTGCCTGTTGTTTTGGCTGACTCTCTCCTGTGGTGCTTCGGTTTTTCCTGTGGTGTCTAATTTTGGGTGGTGACCATATGTTCCTTTGTGCTTAACCTGGGGGAGTCATCCTGTGAAGCCTGAGCTGGGGGTGAATTCTTTGAGAGTGTGTCCCTTATTTCCCAGCATATTTCCCCACCACCTCTAGGGGTGCCGTGACCCCACAGGGAGGACCAGTGTGTCTGTGTTCCTGGGGGAGGCGTTCCTGGGGGAGACACTCCCCCCAGTGCCGGGCTGACTCAGACAGGTTTCCTAGTCAACTGCCTTTGCCAGGGTTTGGACTTTTTCTGGCATACCTATTCTGTGTTAAAAAACAAAATTCAGTGGAATAAAACTTAAGGATCTTATTGGCTTTATTCAACAATTCATGAATCGAGCAGCAACCGATTGGGCAGTCAGAAAGGAGCTCTGAGGAGCTGTGAAATGAAAGGCTGTTATAGGCAGAAGGGAGCAGGAACAAGGATGTTATATGTGGCAAAAATCGAGTTGGTTATCACAAGGTCACCCTCCTTCAGGGGACGGCAGGGGTCCATCAGGCAGATGACCTCACGTGCTGACCCAGCGATTCCTGGCTGACTGGTTCAGGATTCCACGTCTGGGAGAGCCGGAACTGTAATCAAGTCGGGTCTCGGTGTGGTGACTTGGGGCTTAGTATAAGTGACTCCATTTTGGGGCTGTTGTCCTGTTTTTAACACCTGCAAGCGAAGGTCCTGGTTTGTTCAAGGGGCCGTTCTGATCTTTGCCCAGTCCTGTGTCTCTGGGATAATCTCTGAGTTTGGCCAAGATCCAACTGTGCTTCTGGGAACAGAAGCTGCTGTATCAGCTCACCACTTGATTTTCAGCCTGCTCCTGAATTTGGACGTCTGGGAATATCTCTGATTTATTCTGCCGTGAGAAATTAAAACTGCTCACTCTGGTGGCTGAGCAGAGAGCAGACTGGAAGAGAAAGGAGATGTGTTAGGATGCTGCCAGGTGAGCAGGGCAGAGCTGGGGCAGGGTAGGGGGTGGCGCTTGCCGATGGTTGGTTTCGTACCTGCCCCTCCAGGAAGTAGAGAGACAGGGGATTTGCTGGGAGGCCCCACAGGGCAGAGCTGGACTGATGAAACAGGTTGTCCAAGTCACTCTCCTGAAAGAGTCTGAGGGCCCTCCCACCCCACGGATGGCACAGCTGGCTGCGTGGTGGACAGAGGAGAATTTAAAGGAGCAGATACATGGGGCGGTGGTGCAGATTGAGTTCTACCAAGAACCAAGGTCCAGGAGTGTCTGGATTCTTCAGAAATGAGGAAAAGTGAAGGAATGTGGAGGACTCTGGGCCACGTGCCAGGCCTGGACTGGGGCTTGGTGACCCAGTGGGTCTGGGCCCTTGAGGCAACTCAGGTCCCTGTGGGGGCTGGAGAGGTCAGTGGGCTGTTCTCTGTGCTGCAGAAGGAGCTGGTCATAGCAAAAGGAGGCAGAGGACAGGGAGGCTGGGAAACCCACCCTCACACTTCTTACGCTTGGCCCATGAGCAGTGAGCACTGGATATTTCTAGAAAACACAAAATCCAGAAGCAGTACAAGGAGAAATAGAATAACTAATAACTGTGAAAGGAATTGAAATGTTGACTGAAGTTCTTCCTGCCTTCCAAAATGCCCGGCCCTTGTGGTTTTACAGGTGAGTTCTCTCAAGGCTCAGATAACCCCTATCTTATACAAGTTATCCTAGAAAATAAAAAAAGTGAGAATTGCCCAGTTTATTTCATGTAACCGTAATAGAAAAACCAGATAAGGGCAACATGAGGGGAAAAAGTGTGAGCCAATTTCTCTTATGAAAATGAGATGGAAAAAAATCCTCACTCAAACATTGGCTTACCAAACCTCTGCAGGATGGAAGAAACCACACCTCAGAATCAAGGGGGATTTACCCCAAGAAGGCAAAAATGCTTCCACATCAGAAAATCTATCACTAAACCCACCACATCAATGAGCTGCAGGACAACAATGCATCTGTGATAACGCTCGTAGAAAATGAAAAAACAGAAGACTTCCTTTACCAGACAATTCTTCTCTCTAGGGCTGCCTACTGTTCAACTCAGGATGGGGGAAGAGAGAAAACCATTCTTTTCTTGCAGAGAATATGATAATTTATATTAAAAACCTCCAAGAATCAACAGATAACAATGTAAAAGTAATGTTTTCAAGGTTTCCAGATCAACAAACAAAAATAGAGCATTCCTCTTCACCATAAATAATGAGAAAGTGTAATGGAAAATAAGGTATTATTTAAATTATCGACAAAATCTTACGTATGTGAGAATCTATAAAGAATGCCTGAGACCTCTGTAAAAATCTCTTTCTAAAAAAAGAGCCTAAAAGAAGAACTGGGTAAATGGAGAAATATATCATGTTCACAAGTGGAAAGACTTAGCATTATAAAACATTGGTTTTCCCCATATTAATCCATATATACTATGCAATTCAACTGAAATCTCAGAAGGATTTAATTTTGGAATTTCTCCCATAGATCTAAACTGTATGTGTAAAGTTCATGAATAACTGAGACAATTATGAATAATAAGCAGAAGGAGATTCTCTGCCAGATGCTAAGGGGTAATTTAAAACTTCTGCTAGTGCAGGAACAGATAAACAGAAGAAGGAACAGAATAGGAGCCCGGAAAAGACTCGAGTATTTGGGAACTTTAATTTTTAAAAGAATTGAACAAGGAAGATGGCTCACTCGATACAGAAAATGAAAATTAGATGCCTACCTCACACTCCCTAAAACCCAGATGGATTTCAGATCTAAAAGTAGATGTAAAAGTGAAAGGAAAAATACAATGAAAGTAGAAGACAATGTCGGAGCTCATTTTATTATCTTAGGGTGGGAGGGGAATTCTTACATACAATCCCAGAGCATAAGTGAGAGTTAGGAAAATGCTGGATTTAACTACATCATAATTACAGATATGTGTCTGTTCAGGAGAGGTCACTGGAGGAATATTAAGAGATGGTTGGCTATTTGGGTGGAGATATTTGCTACATTTATAAACACTACAGGGTTAATGTCCAGACTGTACCAGGAGATCCTGTAAATCAACAGGAAAAGGACGAGAAACCCAATGGGAAGTGGCCGAAGAATAAGAACAGGCGATGTACACATGGCCAAGGAGGGCAGGGAGGCGTCTTCACCCTTATGTTTAGTCAGAGGGAAGCAAATCTATGCAAAACACCTCTGTTTTGTTGAAGGGAGGAAGCTCCTGCAGTCAGGCTGAAGGGCAACCTGGTGGTGTTTAGTGAGATTGAGTATCCGTGTCCCCGATGACATGAGGATTCCATCCCTGGTTAGGTATCCCAGAGAAACACTCTTACAAATGCTAAGGAGCAGGGATATTACTCATGTTGTTTTCTGTGGTAGCGAAGAGCTCCCCAGAGGGCGAAGGATGCCAGTAAGGTGTGGTAGGAATACAATGGAGCTCTCTTCAGGGGCCAGAAGTAGTGCACTGTATTTTCATGTAGCCATGCAAATAAATCTCAAAAACACCAGATTTGCTTACAAAAAGGTGAGAAACAGAACAAACTTTGTAACCATCATGAATGTAAATAAACATAGACACTGGGAAAATACTACTTATTTGTCGTGATTGTATGCACATATACGTGGATAAATTAATGGAAGGTGGGTCGGAAAGACGCGCACAAGGAGTGGTGTCTCTCCGTGGGTGCATGATGGGTTTGATGATGACAAAGGAGAAAATGTAAATAATAAAACAGGGGGGATTCTTTAACTGAGGATTATGATCCACGCCATCCTCAGCACGTATCCGATGCGTAAATACGTCTATATTTGGATGTCCTAAGGGTGTGTGTATTAATTTGGTGGTACAAAAAGAGGTCTGATCCTTTTACAACCACAGAGGTTAACTTTACGGACTCAGTGTCAAATGTGAAAATCCTCAGAGATAAAAGTGAAGTCTTGCCTTCTCCCTTCTCACCTTGTCCGATCTGAAAGAGGTAACCGCTGTTCCCGGTTTGAAGATCTGTGTGTGTTTCATCCTCCTCCCTGAAATGGGCCTGCACTGCACATCTTATACAACTTGCTTGTTTCCCCTTCATTCTTTTCAGCAGCGGCCATACTCGGGTGCTGTATCAGTCACAGTCTTTTGTTTCTTCGTTTCTAACCATTGGGAGATTCTCTAGTGGCCTTTCTGCTCTTGGTTTCCAGCTTGTTTCCACTGTGGACACAGAGCATGCTCTATATGGCTTCTGCCCTGTGCAATTTGTTGAGACCCACTTTATGGCCAGCCTTTGTTAATTTCTGTAACTGTTCTACGTATGTTTAAAAGAATGTGCACTCTGGCTGTTGGTGCAATGCTCTCTATGAAAGTCATTTGGGGTGAGTTTGTTAATTTTGCAGGTCGGATACTCTGAATCTGCCCTGATATTTTTTGTCTGCTTGTGTGGAAATCACTGAGATAGCAATGTTACATCTTCCACAGTGATTACAATTTTCACCCTGTAGTGTGTCACATTTTGAGGCTCTTTCATCGTGTGCACGCAAAATTCAGATGGTTGGAACTCTTAGTTTAAGGAAATGATGCTCTTTGTCTAGTAATTATTTGGCTTTTATTTCTTTTTTGCTCAGTATTACTAGCGCTCACTCTGCACGTTATGTCTTTTTCCACCCTTTTATTTTTGACCTTTCTATACCCTTATGTTTAAGTGTGGCTTCTGAATTTGCATGTAGTTGGGTTTTTAAAAATCTACTCTAGCAATCTTTATATTTAAACTAGCGTGTGGTGTCCATTTCATTTTAGTGTAAATTCTGGCACATTTTGGTTTAAATCTACACCTTATCATGGATTTAACACTGCATCATCCAATCCGTTTCTTTTCTCTCTTTCCCTGCATTCCTTTGGATCAATTTGTGCTTTTCCTGAATGTGTTTCTCCTGGAGTGATGTGACCATCACCCACAGCTGATTCTGTTTCTCCTGGAGTGGGGTGACCGTCACCCACAGCTGATTCTGTTTCTCCTGGAGTGGTGTGACCGTCACCCACAGATGATTCTGTTTCTCCCTGGAGTGATGTGACCGTCGCCCACAGACGATTCTGTTTCTCCTGGAGTGGTGTGACCGTCACCCACAGACGATTCTGTTTCTCCCTGGAGTGGTGTGACCGTCACCCACAGACGATTCTGTTTCTCCCTGGAGTGGTGTGACCGTCTCCCACAGACGATTCTGTTTCTCCTGGAGTGATGTGACTGTCACCCACAGCTGATTCTGTTTCTCCTGGAGTGGTGTGACCGTCACCCACAGACGATTCTGTTTCTCCTGGAGTGATGTGACCGTCACCCACAGCTGATTCTGTTTCTCCCTGGAGTAGTGTGACCGTCACCCACAGACGATTCTGTTTTTCCCTTGGGGTGTGACTGTCACCCACAGCTGATTCTGTTTCTCCTGGAGTGATGTGACTGTCACCCACAGCTGATTCTGTTTCTCCTGGAGTGGTGTGACTGTTGCCCACAGCTGATTCTGTTTCTCCTGGAGTGGTGTGACTGTTGCCCACAGCTGATTCTGTTTCTCGTGGAGTGGTGTGACCGTCACCCACAGGTGATTCTGTTTCTCCCTGGAGTGGTGTGACCGTTGCCCACAGCTGATTCTGTTTCTCGTGGAGTGGTGTGACCATCACTCACAGCTGATTCTGTTTCTCCCTGGAGTGGTGTGACTGTCACCCACAGCTGATTCTGTTTCTCCCTGGAGTGGTGTGACCGTTACCCACAGACGATTCTGTTTTTCCCTTGGGGTGTGACTGTCACCCACAGCTGATTCTGTTTCTCCTGGAGTGATGTGACTGTCACCCACAGCTGATTCTGTTTCTCCTGGAGTGGTGTGACTGTTGCCCACAGCTGATTCTGTTTCTCGTGGAGTGGGGTGACCGTCACCCACAGCTGATTCTGTTTCTCCTGGAGTGGTGTGACCGTTGCCCACAGCTGATTCTGTTTCTCGTGGAGTGGGGTGACCGTCACCCACAGATAATTCTGTTTCTCCCTGGAGTGGTGTGACCGTTGCCCACAGCTGATTCTGTTTCTCATGGAGTGGTGTGACCATCACTCACAGCTGATTCTGTTTCTCCCTGGAATGGTGTGACCGTCACCCACAGACGATTCTGTTTCTCCTGGAATGGTGTGACTGTCGACCACAGCTGATTCTGTTTCTCCCTGGAGTGGGGTGACCGTCACCCACAGATGATTCTGTTTCTCCTGGAGTGGGGTGACCCTCACCCATAGCTCTGGCTTCTCCTCTAGGATCTCTAACTACTTATGTCTTGGGTCTTCTTGGCCTATTTTCAATATTTGTCACTTTCTTCTGAATCCTTTTTCTCTCCTTCATTTCTTTTTGATCCTTACAATTTGTTGCGCTCATTTGCTCTCGTGTTCCTTCCATTTTTAACTTTATTTCTAATGTGATTGTTTTTTGTATCCCCATTTTCCCTGGAGTGCTGTCACCTCGTTTCTCAAACTTTTTGTTTCTGACTCTTTTCGTATAATTTATCTCTCGTATAATTTCTTCTTTCAATTGCTAGCTTGCTCTGAGATAGTAGGCTGTGTTGTGGGCTGTTTTAGGCCATGCCTCTCTGCCGCACTTTCATGGCCCGGGAGGACTTACCGAGGGCCCGGGTTCCCGCTGCCCACCGGAGGAGGCAACCCTCCGAGTGTCTGGTGCTAAGCTCAGACTGTGTGCTGTGCTTCTACAACCAGCGCTGGCTGGCTCTTGAGGTCTCCCGTCTTCAGTCTGTCACGTGTCCCTTTGCCGTCCCCTGCACAGATGCCAACACACAGGAGCTCGTGGCTCTCCGAAACTTGTGGTTTCAGGTTCACCTGGTTTGTTATAAATTTCAACCGTGAATTTTTGGTTTTGCTTTGGTTGCTTGTCTGGTTTTGTGTGGAGATAGAGGTACATGCAGAAACTCTGCTTCCAACACTGTGCCGCCTTTCCAGAATTCCCCTATTTGAATTTGTCACCAAAATATCTTAAGCAGTATTTTCTTTCCACATCATCAAATAAACAACGACCGTGTTCCCTAGTCAGATGAGGCCTCTGGCACTTTCATTCCCTTCCTCACATCTGAAATGTAAATGATAACAAATACAATTTTATTTCTAGATTATTTTAGTTTTTTTCTTTCTGTCTTCTCTCTCGTATCTGAGGAATCCTTTCTTCATGATTACCTTAGATTTCTCCACCCCATTATCACCAGTTACTTAGGTTTTGCCATACGTGTTATTGGAATTCATTGCTCACCTATGTTTCTGGATATCTGTTTCCCTCCATCTTTTCGTCAGTGTTCATTTGGCTGGAGGACTTCCTCAAATAACTTTTGTCCCCTCCTCCTAGAAATGGTGTCATTTCTCAAACCGTGTGTATGTAACCTGAGGATGGTCTCAACATGGTGGCATGTCGGCAGGAAGGAGCTTTACTTCCCTCAGATTTTCCCCTAAACTCTCCACACTGAATGTGGCTTTCCTGTCGGGAGACTGGCCCCTTGTGGCACTGTGAGCAGTGCTGTAACTTTCTGGTGACTCTCCAGGTGAAATTCTAAATTCTGATTCTGTATTTGGTTCACAGGTGGCCTGTGGTATGATGGGGGGTCCTCCCCGACTCACCGGCTCCGGGTCCTTCCAAAGACCAGTGTTCCTGGACTGGGACCTGGGAGGAGGGAGGAGGGAGACCGTGCATCTGTAACTCAGCTGGGTGCACACACCAGGTCCCTGCCCCATCAGTCGTCAGTTCTCAGAACCTGTCTGCCCATTGGAGCCTCCCGTGGCAGCCCCTCAGTGCCCACCACTGGGGCTGAGCCCTCGAATTCTGGTAGCAGAGACGGTAAAGGTATGTGGTGGTCACTGGGAAGATAGAAGTCGGTAGACGGTTCTCTGGGGATGTGCCAGGCTTTCTGGCACGAATCTCCCAGCGTGGCTGACGGATCCAAAGGCACATTTCCAAGGAAGTCACTCTTTCGTCACCACACAGGAAAGAGGTTGAAAGAAAGAATTGCACCAAGTACACTGTTGGCTTACAGAGACAGGACAAGTTTTATTAAAGGGAAATTCAATTGTTACTTTTTTAAACAGATGAAGTTGGAGGCATCAGGAGGAAGGAAGCTTGTAGGGAGAGGTGGGTCACAGGGAAGGAGGACGTGGCCCAGAAATATCCAGGGCCGATGGCGGAGATGCCAGGTTACCACAGTCCTCGGCAAACACTCAGAAGCACAGACCTGGGCTTGCAGGGTCCGACCTTGGGTCCCAGCCGTCTGGAGAAGGGGCAAGAAATGACACTCACCCGAGTCGGGAAGGCCAATTGCGACAGCCAGCTGGCACCTGCTTCTAAGCAGAGGCATCTCCAGTGTCTAGGAAATGACTTCTCCTGAGTGAGGAGGATAAAGACAGGTTCCAGAGGGGGAGCTGAGCCGTGGAGGGAGACACACGCATGAATGAAGAGTAGAAGGTTGTGGGAGACTCGAGGAGGTTGTGGAAAGGAGCTGATTCAGGGAAACCACAAGACCACGGGCTTCACCAAACATTGAGAAACCAAAGGTCTAGGTTCAGAGCTTCAGATCTTGCGCTGGCAGCAAATGGGGACACAGCAGCTGGACTGGGAGCAGCTGGGTTTGCAGCAGCTGGACTGGGAACAAACAGGAACACAGAAACTGGACTGGGAGCAGCAAGGTTTGCAACAGCTGGACTGGGAGCAAACAGGGACACAGCAGCTGGACTGGGAGCAGCAAGGTTTGCAACAGCTGGACTGGGAGCAGCAAACAGGGACACAGCAGCTGGACTGGGAGCAGCCACAGGAGCCACAGCCCCCCTTGGAGCCCCCACAGGAGCCACAGCCCCCCTTGGAGACCCCACAGGAGCCACAGCCCCCCTTGGAGCCCCCATAGGAACCACAGCCCCCTTTGCCACAGCTGGAGCAGGAACAGGCTGGCACACAGCAGCACACGGGAACACAGCAGCACACAGGCTTGCAGCAGCCCCCACAGCTGGAGCCACAGCCCCCACAGCTGGAGCCACAGCCCCCACAGCTGGAGCCACAGCCCCCACATGAGCCACAGCCCCCACAGCTGGAGCCACAGCCTCCGGAACAGCCACAGCAGCCCATGGTCCTGGTGGTGGAGGGTGGAGCAGGTCAGAGGAGCAGGTGGAGAGGGGAGGTGTTCAGGTGTGGGGCCTCCTGGGCCAGGGGCCCTTATATCCCCGTCCAGGGTCAGTGTGATGCTGGGCACATGGTCACTTCCTGGTCCTGTTTGTACTATTTTGTCCCTTTGCCAGTGCCTTCCTACTGGCTCAGGGAGCATCCACTTTCTTTGTTTCCTAAGTTTGTCCTCTTCCCCTTCTGTTTTGGCCCCTATAATTAGAACCTCCGCTCCGGGCTGCCTGTGCTTCCCCAGGGGCCCCAGGGCGCTGGTCACCTGCCCTCCCTGCTGATCACAGGTGCTCCTGCCTATGCTGAGTTGGCTTCTCCCTGACAGTAGTCATCTTACGTGTTTAGATTTTAAAAGTCACCTATGGTCTCAACTGGAAACAATAAAAATAGAAAGAAGGAAACACGTTACCTATAATCCTGTCACCTGGAGATGGCATTTTGGTTGATTTCCGTAAGCATGAATAAGTGTAAGTGTGTTAATGTTGCCTCAGTTTACCCATGCCTTTGTCAGCTTTCTGGGGATATGCTTTCATTTACTATCTAAATAGGAATAATCTACCCCATCCTGGTATTGAGAAGGGAATCCCTTCCCCTGCTGGAGTATTTCTAAATATCTCACAAGTCTCTCTAGTTATTACTTTCTCCCGTCTCCGCTCGGATCATTCACTCGTCCTGAGGCTGCTTCTTGCGGCTGCTGAGCCTGCCTCCCTCCTCAGCTTTGCTCCATGGGAGGAAGAGAGGCTCCTCTTATCACCAGTAGTCTACATTAGGGCTCCCTCTTTGTGTTGTACATTCTATGGGTTTTGAAAAACGTATGACGTGTCTATCGTTATGGTCTCATACAGAATAATAGTTTCACTGCCCTAAAAGTCCTCGGTGCTCATCTAGTCATGTCTCTTCCCTCCTTCCTGAACCCCTGGCAACCCCTGATCTCTCTACTGTCTCCACAGTTTTGCCTTTTCCAGAATGTCATATAGCTGGAATCATACAGCGCATGGACTTTTCAGACTGGCTTCTTTCACTTAGTAATATGCATTTAAGGTTCCTCCATGTCTTTTCATGGCTTAAGAGCTGATTTCTTTTTATCACTGAATAATATTCCATCACCTGGATGGACCACAGTTTATTTATCCATTCACTGACTGAAGAGCAGCTTGGT
The DNA here is from genome assembly GCF_057802395.1 of Ceratotherium simum simum. Classification (NCBI taxonomy): domain Eukaryota; kingdom Metazoa; phylum Chordata; class Mammalia; order Perissodactyla; family Rhinocerotidae; genus Ceratotherium; species Ceratotherium simum. The sequence goes on along the minus strand of NC_141933.1, from coordinate 427,939 downwards.
TGCTTCCAAGTTTTTGGCAATTATGAATAAAACTTCTATAAACATCCGTGTGCAGATTTTTGTGTAGACACAAGTTTTCAGCTCATTTGGGTAAATACCAAGGAGTGTGACTGCTGAGTCATGTGGTAAGAGTATGTTTAGTTTTATAAGAAACTGCCAAACTGTCTTCCAAAGGGGCTGTACTATTTTGCATTCCCCACCAGGAAGTGTGCAGTGGTATCTCGTTGTTTTCATTTACATTTCCCCGGTGACATAAGATGTTGAGCGTCTCTTCATGTGCTTATGTGTCATCTGTATGTCTTCTTTGATGATGAGTATGTTCAGATCTTTTCCCACTTTTCAATTGAGTTGTTTTCATATTGTTGAGTTTTAAGAGTTCTTTGTACATTTTGGAAATCAGTCCTTTATCAGATGTGTGTTTTGGAAAGGGATTCCCCCCACCCCCAGGCTGTGGCTTGTCTTTTTCATTCTTTTAAGTGTCTTTTGCAGAGAAGATGTTTTTAATTTTAATTGAATTACGACATCAGTTTTGTCTCTTATGGATTATGCCTTTGGTATTGTAGCTAAGAAATCCTCACCAAACTTCAAGTCACCTAGGATTTCTCCTATGTTATCTTTTAGGAGTTGTATAGTTTTCATTTAGGTTCTATGATCCACTTGAGTTATTTTTTGTGAAGGGTGTAAGGTCTGTGTCTAGATTCTTTTTTTTTTTTCGGTGAGGAAGATTGGCCCTGAGCTAACATCTGTTGCCGATCCTCCTCTTTTTGCTGAGGAAGATTGGCCCTGAGCTAACACCCATGCCCATCTTCCTCTATTTTGTATGTGGGACACTGCCACAGCATGGCTTGATAAGCAGTGTGTAGGTCCACACCCAGGATCTGAACCTGTGAACCCCAGGCTGCCAAAGTGGAGCACACGAACTTAACTGCTATACCACCGGGTTGGCCCCTAGAATCATTTTTTTTTAATGTGAATGTCCAGTTGTTCCAGCACCTTTTGTTGAAAAGTCTATCCTTTCTCCATTGAATTGGTTTTGCTCCTGTGTCAAATCAGTTGACTATATTTGTGTGGGTCTGTTCTGGGATCTGCATTCTGGTCCACTAATATGTTTGTCCATTATTTCACCAGTGCCACACTGCCTTGATTACTGTAGCTTCATAGCAAGTCTTGAAGTCGAGTAGTGTCAGTCTTCTGACTTTGTTTTTCTTCAATATTTTATTGGCTATTCTGGGTCTTTTGCCTTTCTGTATAAACTTTAGCATCAGTTGGTCAATATCCACAAAATAATTGGCTGGGATTTTTATTGGAATTGCATTGACTCTATAGATCAAGTTGGGAAGATTTCTTTCATCAGAGTTTTGTAGCTTCTTCATATAGATCTTGTAGATCTTAGTTAGATTTTTACCTAAGTATTTCATTTTTTGGTGCTAATGTAAATGATATTGTGTTTTTAATTTCAAATTCCAGCTGCTCATTGTTGGTATATAAGAAAGCAATGGACTTTTGTATATTAACCTTGTATCCTGCGACCTTGCCATAGTCACTTATTAGTTCAGGAGATTTTTTGTCGACTATTGGGATTTTCTACATAGGCAGTCATATCATGTCACTGAAAACTAAAAAACATGAACATAAACTATGAATACCAAATGCTGACGAGAATCTGGAGCAACAGGAACTCTCATGCTTTGCTGGTGGGAATGCAAAATGGTAAGCCACTTTGGAAGATAATTTGGCAGTTTCTTACAAAACTAAATATACATTTACCATACGATGCAGCAATTGTGCTCCTAAGTATTCACCCAAAGGAGCTGAAAACTTATGTCCACACAAAAACCTGCACACAGGTGTTTATAGCAGCTTTCTTCATAATTGCCAAAACTTGGAAGCAACCAAGATGTCCTTCAGTAAGTGAGTAGATAAACTGTGTTACATCCAGACAATAGAATACTATTTAGTGCTAAAAAGAAATGAGCTACCAAGACATGAAAAGACATAGAGGAATCTTAAATACATATTTCCAAGTGAAAGAAGCCAATTTGAAAAGGCCACGTGCTGTATGATTGTAACTATACGACATTCTGGAAAAGGCAAGACTATGGAGACAGTAAAAAGATCAGTGGCTGGTGGTGGTGGGGGATGAATAGGTGGAGCACAGAGGATTTTATGGCAGTAAAACTATCCTGTATGGTACTCTAATGGTGGGTACATGTCATTATATATTTGTTAAAACCCATAGAATGTACAACATCGTGAGTGAACTGTAATGTAAACTCAGGACTTTGGGTGATAATGATGTGTCAATGTAGATTCATCAGTTTTAACAAATGTACTACTCTGGTGTGCGATGTTGATAACAGGGAGGCTGTGCGTGCATGGGGACAGGAGGTACGTGGGAAACCTCTGTACCTCCTCAATTTTGCTGTGAACCTAAAACTGCACTAAAAAAAATAAAGTCCAATTTAGAAAAAAACTGTTGTAGATGAATTGAAGGAGAGGATGATGATTGTTTGAAACTCAAATCATTGCTCTGGAAGATTAAGTGGAAGAAAAATCTCAAATCATAAAACAGGATTATAAGGAAATTGAAACTATGACAGAAAGATTTGAGAGTAGACCCAGGACATACTATGCAAATAAAATAGGAGTTTCATAAGGAGGAAAAGAGACAGATGGCAGAGAGGCAATAATTAAGCTTATAATAAAAGACAAGAGAGCTAGATAAAAGCCAAGTCAGCCTGTTGAAAGGGCTAACCAAGCTTCAGGTAGGATTGATGGAAAAATGAATCCTTAGGAATGTCCTGGTAAACGTGATAGACTTCCAGACAGAAAGAACAAGAATACAGCAATTATATCACCAGTGTAGCCATCTGCAGAAATACTTGGGGAAATGCTCTAACAAGACAACGGTGAATCAGAATAGAGTCCTCAGGAGAGGACTGAACTCTGCCATTAAAGACAGAGACTTGTGGAATGCAATACTCAATGGTATTCTGTTTCCAAGAAACACGCTTAAAACAAAGTGATAGAGAAATGTCGAAAATAAGAAGAGGTAAAAGATAACAGGCAAATGAAAAGAAAAATAAAGCCCAGGGCAGCAAGTAGGGATTTAGGGTTGAAAGCACCAAATAGGGTAAAAAGGGATATTATATAAGCTAAAAAGGGCATTATATGAAAAAGCTAAAACAATCATGAACCTATATGTACCTAACAGCATAGCACCTAAAGTGATAAAAATGGTTAGAAATGTAAAGAGAGGTTGATGAAAATGGAATTATAGAGGGAGAATTCGATATCTCACTTTCAAAGTTGGGCATGTCGTTAGACAGAAAAATAAGTAAGGATACAAAGGAACTGAATAACTCAATAGACAAGCCCTAATGTTAAGTCTGGAAACTGGTCCTGGCTGTAGGTCATGTCCTGCTTGCCACACTTCCAGTCCATCCCCCCTCTCCTTTCTCTAGAACCCTCCAGCTTTGTCACTGTTATGGGCTGAGTGGATGCCAGGCCCCCTCATTTCTTAGTGATTTTGGCTTCTGGCTCAGGGCCACTCACTCCAACATGATTTCTGGGTTGACTCTTGGTGATTTCTAGATACAGGCAGATGGTCCTTCCTAACCCCTGTCTTCTCGGTTTCTTGGCCTCCTCTCCTGCAATGATCTTGCCCTCCATCCTCCTCAGCTACTCCCTTCTGTGGTGATATCCTTAACCGTGTTCTTAACACGTGCAACCACACTGTACTCTCAGTTTTACGTGCCCCACTCTCCAGCCACCCTCCTCTTTCTAGCTCACCCTCTCTGGTGCTACGATCCTGCCAGAACTCTCAGTCCATTGATACTAGACCCTCTTCACTGGCCCTCAACCTCTCTGATGACTTTTTCTTTTTTTTAATAGCTTTATTGAGGTAAAATTCACATACCATACAACTCACCCATTTAAGGTGTACACTTCAATATTTTTTAGTATATTCACAAAGTTGTGCAACCACAGTCAATAATAGAACATTTTCATCACTGCAAAAAGAAACCTCATACCCTTTTTTTTTTCTTGTGAGGAAGATCAGCCCTGAGCTAACATCTGTTGCCAATCCTCCTCTTTTTGCTAAGGAAGACTGGCCCTGGGCTCACATCCATGCCCATCTTCCTCTACTTTATATGGGATGCTGCCACAGCATGGCTTGACAAGAGGTGCATTGGTGTGCACCTGGGATCCGAACCCTGGGCTGCCACATCGGAGCACACGCACTTAACCACTAAGCCACCGAGCCAGCCCCAAGAAACCTCATACTCTTTAGCTATCACCCCTACCCACCCCTCTAGCCATAGGCAACCGCTAATTTACTTTCTGTCTCTATATATTTTCCTATTCTGGAAATTTCATATAAATGGAATTAGGTAATATGTGGTCTTTGTGACTGGCTTCTTTCACTCAGCATAATGTTTTGAGGTTCATCCGTGTCGTAGCATGTATTGGTACTTCATTCCTTTATACGCTATGTTATTTATGAATACTATTCCATTGTGTGGCTATGCTACATGTTGTTTATCCGTTCATCAGTGGATGGACATGTGGTTGTTTCCACCTTTCGGCTATGATGAATGATGCTGCTATGAACCTTTGTGTACATGTTTTTGTGTGGACAAATGTTTTCATTTCTCCTGGGTGTGTAGCTAGGAGTGGAATTCCTGGGTCATATGATAACTCTATATTTAACTTTTTAAGGAACTTCCAGGCTGTTTTCCACAGTGACTGAACCAATTTGTGTTCCTACCAGCAGTGTATGGGGTTCTAATTTTCCACATCTTCACCAGTACTTGCTATTATATGACCTTTTTTATTATGGCCATCCTAGTGGGTGTGAAGTGGTATCTTACTGTGGTTTGATTTACATTTCCCTCATGACTAATGATGTCGAGAATATTTTCATGTGCTTGTGGGCCATTTGTATATTTTCTTCAGAGAAATGTACGTTCAAGTCCTTTGCCCACTTTTAAATTGGATCATCTGTCTTTTTATTTTTGAGTTGTAAGAGTTCTCTATATATTCTGGATACTAGACCATTATCAGATGTGTGATGTATAAATATTTTCTCCCATTCTGTAGGTTGTTTTTTCACTCTTTTGATAGTGTCCTTTGATGCACAAAATTTTTAAATTTTGGTGAAGTCCAATTTATCTATTTTCTCTTTTGTTGCTTGTGTTTTGGTGTCATATATAATAAACCATTGCTAAATGCAAGGTTGCAAAGATTTACCCCCACGTCTTCTTCTAAGAGGTTTATAGTTTTGACCTCTTAAATTTAGGTCTTTGATGCATTTGGAGTTAGTTATTGTATATGGTGTAAGGTAAGGCTCCAACTCATTCCTTTGCATGTGGCTATCTGGTTTTCCCAGCACCATTTGTTGAAGAGACTATTCTTCCCCCATTGATCTTGGCACCCTTGTCAAAAACCAATTGGCCATATGTTTGAGGGTTTATTTCTGGGCTCTCAATTCTATTCCATTGGTCTATATGTCTGATCTCTGCCAGCACTGTACTTTCTTGATTACTATAGCTTTATAGTAAGTTTGGAAATCAGGAAGAGTGAGTCCTCCAGCTTTGTTTTTCTTTTTTAAGATTGTTTTGGCTATTTGGAGACCCTTGAATTTCCGTATGAACTTTAGAACCAGCTTGTCAATTTCTACAAAGAAGCTGGCTGGGATTCTGATAGGGATTGCATTGAATCTGCAGATCAATATGGGGAGTGTTGCCATCTCAACAATATTAAGTCTTCTGATACATGAACTTGGCGTTATCAGCTTGGGCTGCCAAACAGAATACACAGACTTGGTGGCTGAAACAACAGAAGTTTATTTTCTCACAGTTCTGGAGGCCAGAAGTCCAAGATCAAGGTGCCGGCAGATTCAGTTTCTGGTGAGAGCTCTCTCTCGGGTTTCAGGTGGCCGCCTTCTCACGTGTGCCCACAAGGCCTTTCCTCGGCGTGTGCCCACGGACAGAGAGCACGCTCTCTGATGTCCTTCCTATAAGGACACTAATCCTGTTGGATCAGGACCCCATGCTTACGACCTCATTTAACCTTAATTACTTCCTTAGAGGCCCCGTCTCCAAATACTGTCACACTGGGGGTTAGGAATTCAACATATGAACTTTGGGGGGATGTAAACCTTCAGTCCATAACAAACACGTGATGTCTTTCATTTTATTTAGATCTTCTCTAATTTCTTTTAACAATGTTTTGTCATTTTCAGAGAATTAGTTTTGCACTTCCTTTGTTAAATTTGTGCCTAAGTATTTTACTCTTTTTGGAACTATTGAACATGGAATTGTTTTCTTAATTTCATTTTCAGATTGTTTGTTGCGAGTGAATAGACATACAATTGGGTTTTGTATATTGATCTTGTATCCTGAAGCCTTGCTGGGCTCATTCATCAGTTCTGATATCTATAAAACGTTAACAGCTCTTACAAACTGACAAGGAGAATACAAACAACCAAGTAGAAAAATAGGCAATCCACCAAAGAGCAAATAGAAACATCCTATAAAAATATGAAAAGCAGATCAAATTCACTGGTAGTCAAATAAAAGCAAATTAAAGTAAGAATGAGATATTTTACATCCCCCAGTCTGGCAAAAATTAACAAGAATGATAATACCTATTGCTAGTGAAATTGTGGAAAAATTGTTCTTGGGAATGTAAGTTGTTATAGTATTTTTTTGAAAGCAATATCTAATAAAATTAGGTAATATCGATACAATTAGCCTTGAAATTACTAAAAATAAAAGCAAATATAAGCACACACATATCTATCTATCTATTATCTACCTACCTACCTACCTACCTATCTATCTATCTACCTATCTATCTATATGCATTGACAAAAAAACACCACCAAATTGGAAACCAATAATCATACCTATTGAAAAGATTAGATTAGCCATACCAGTTGAATTGGAGAAGTTTCTCCAAGGCAGTGGTCAGTGAGAAATGTAGATGTAGAGAGATGAGCATAAAAGGATCCCATTTGTAGGGTCATGTTTGCCCAGCACTAGCCTACATGCCCTATAGCAACCATGTCTCCTTCTGGCCCCCTTCTGAGCAGGACGCCAACCATCTCATATTGTAACTGTTTCTCTCAAAGAACATCACGTCTCCAGGGAACACAAAGCCCTTCCATGTGAGCTACTGATCCTTGGATGCTAGCTGCTTGGCAAGCACGTAGCCTTTGTTCCCCTGCCTATATAAGCAACCCCCTCTCTGTTCATGGTACAGGTGCAGGTGCACAACTCCGTCCAGCTGGCCACCACTGGACACTCCCCATAAGTGAGACCCAATAAACCCTTATGTTTCATACCAGACACCATGTTGGTAACAAGCAATACAAAATATGTTACACATATGTTGGGTGTGTCCCTGAGGGTGGGGTAGGATAAGAATTGGGTGGAGTGGGGGAGGGCAGGAGGAGGCAGGCAAAAAAGGAGATGACAATATAAAATGAGTCCAGGATATGTTCTGTGATCTTGCTTATGTAAAGTTATGTCTGTGTATGTGTGTGCATAAAGAAACATAAAGAGTTACGCCTACATCTACTTCCTAGGAGGGATGCCCGGGGTACATGTTTTAGTGGAAAACCCAAGTTGCTTGCAGAGAAATGTGGATGGTGTAGTTCTCATCGGTATGCACGTGGGTGTGCACAGAGGGTAGTTAAAATGCAGCGTTGGAGTTTGGGTGGTTGCACCCTTTTCTCTGAACAACCACAGCCTATTTTCCTATTCCAAAGTGGATACACCAGTAAATCAAGAAAGCCACCATGTTATTTGAGAGGTGTTTGCAGTGGGGGATACTTAATGTCTTCTTACGCCCAAGAGAGTAGTTCCCAGGGTTCTGAATTTCATGGATCTATTAAAAAAATGGTGCTAGGGACTGTCTTATTGTTGACAGCTTTTAATTTTGCCAATAAGAACATGAAAAAGCATCTATCATTGAAATCAGTTTCATTGAAGGAGATTTTAGCATCAAGAATTACCAAAGATAGGATCTCAGTGTAAAGGGTAGCTGTTTACATTGAACGTATTTAGGTTCATGAAAAACGTACATGTCCTTTTTTGTGGGTGGGGAGAATTTTGTCATGAACCAGAACCCATCTGACTGCGGCCTTGGGAAGCAGCTCATTCTAGACTAAGGTGCAGCAGGAGGACCATCACATTTGCATCCCCAAATGCCCAGGTGTCTTTTCTACATGGCGTCTGGGATGGAGACACCCTCAGGCTGGGTTCTGCATCATGATGATGTAGCTCCCTTGGCTGTTTCCCGCACACTCATCTTTCCAGCTTCCTGCCCCATTTTCTCAGCATCATCTCGGAGCTCCGCATCACCTGGCAGGTTGTTCACGTGTTTCCTGTCTGCCTCTCTCCGCTGGAATATCAGGACCTCAAGAGCAGGTCCTTTATGCTGTCTGCTGCTGTTTCCTCAGAGCCAGAGCAGGCCTGGTACCCAGTAGGAGCTTAATAAGTGCTCATGGAGTCAATGAAGTGTTGCAGTCACTTCTGAGGCCCAGAAGTGTTTCTCTCCTAAGGGGCCAGGAGTCCCGATGCCTAGGATGTCTTCCTTTAGGAATTATTTAGAAGATCTGGATCATTTTACCATTTATATGTTATTTTAAACTATATTTTTGAATCAACATAATAAAGACATAGTTTAAAAAGGCAGATGGTACTGGGAAGTGTATACTAAATCAGCTGTTCCCCTCCTTCCCTTCCCACTGTTACTGAGCGAAGGTCACTGCCCGATGGGCACGGAAGCCAACGCTATGGCCCTGGGTTTTGAGAGAAGAAAGAGCTTCATTGAGTGGCTGACCAGCAAGGAGACAGGAGGCAGAGCTCCAGTCTGTCTCCCGAGCTGAAGTGGGGACAGACCTTTAAGGAGTTGGCAGTGGGAGTGGTCATGCAAGACACTAGCTTGGAGGAATCTGATTGGAGGGTGGGAGGGTAAGGGTCTTGTAAGTCTGATGCGCTACAGATCGAGGGGCCCCTCGCCTTAGACTCCCCGTTCCACTTTCTCTTCACGTTGAGTCCCCTGGTTGGGGACCTTTTGGTTCCCGGGCGGCTGGAGGTCGTCTGAGGACGAGGTTTCCATCTTCTGAGCGTCCTCCAGCTGCCTTTCAGTTTTTGCTCGTTGCCCTGCAACACGACTTCAATACATCGTCACTGATACGATAGGAGCCAACAGGGCCAGTACAATTGGTCTCTGATGGTTACACCGCCTGTCAGTCACTCTCTATGCAGAGGGTCTTTCACATTTGAACATTTATTCTGATGTTTATCCTCATATTTTAAAACAATGTATCATCCTTTCTTGCTTCATCGATCGTGTTTGCATTATCTGCTGACTTCTCATGGTAGATGAAGGCTTACCTTTGTAATTATGGACGGCGTGGAAAGACATGATGTGGCAGGAGAGCAAAGGCCAGTGCAATAAAAGGAGATGGGTGCCCAGACTGACCCCTGCGCACCTCAGAGCTGGACAGGGGCCCGAGGAGGGAGCCCCCAGCAGAGCAGGAAACTGCAACTCACAGAAATGTTACTGGAGAACAGAGAGGCTGAGAAAGGCTGTGTCCTGGCTGTGTCCTGGCATGCTCCTTCCTGATAACAAAGGCGTCTTTCGAGATGATAAGGACTGCAGAGGCGTCTGCGCTCGCTGCCTGGCGTCTGCCCTGTTGGGTGTGAGACTTTCCTAAGTCACTGAGTCACACTGGCTGCACGCAGGTGGCCCCCAAGTTCTCTCTCCTCTAAATAATGACCTGACAAACAGCCCCATCCAGATTGTTCTTGGGAATAACCCAGATTTGTTTCTCAGGACACATTCTGGGAAAATGTGTCTCAAAATGGTGGTACAAGCGAAATATTCATAAATGTCGTGAAACACCCCAGTTTTCATTCCCACAGGTTGATGGGCAGCTGTTTCATCTACAAAGAAAGTGAGAAAGAACCACAGGGAGCCAAGGCTTGTGGTTGGAGAGCGTGTTTATTTAGGGGCTTTTGGGGGTCTGGAGCAGACCTTGGTGGACAGAGAACAGAGTGAGCAGGTGTCAGGGAGGGAGGCCCAGGGCAGAGGAGAGACGGTTTGAGGGTTCCAGGCAGCCAACGGCTTGGGGGTGTCACATGCCTCCTGGGTCCTGAACCAGCCGCAGCCCAGGTGTTACAGGTGGAGGAGGAGAGAGGGGAGGGGAGTGGGAGACAGGCAGGTCTCTGGCAGATAACAGCACTCATTGGTCCACAGAGTTCCCTGGGGAAGTGGTGGGTGTTTTCAGGCTCAGACTCCGAGGAGCTGCAGATGTAAGTGCAGCAGCAAGGAGGAAGATCCTTCTGGAATATGAGTTGGGGAGGGGGCTTCAAGATGAATAAAAGAATAGGGTCTGGTGAGCTAGGTCCCTGGGCCCAAGGACTCACATGTGCCTTTCCTGATGAGAATGGACAAAGATCAGGGCTTCAGGGATAGGGGGTGTCTCGCTGGTCATGGCCAGGGGAGCTCACATTAAAGCCACTTGGGGTCTGTGGCCAAAGCTTCAGATCTTGCACTGGCAGCAAATGGGGACACAGCAGCCGGACTGAGAGCAGCCATATGAACCATAGCCCCCCTTGGAGCCTCCACAGGAACCGCAGCCCCCCTTAGAGCCTCCACATGAGCCACAGACCCCCTTGGACCTACCACATGAGCCACAACCCCCCTTAGAGCCCCCACAGGAACCACACCCCCCCTTAGAGCCCCCACAGGAACCACAGCCCCCCTTAGAGCCCCCACAGGAACCACACGCCCCCCTTAGAGCCCCCACAGGAACCACAGCCCCCCTTAGAGCCCCCACAGGAACCACAGCCCCCTTAGAGCCCCCACAGGAACCACAGCCCCCCTTAGAGCCCCCACGGGAACCACAGGCCCCTTTGCCACAGCTGGAGCAGGAACAGGCTGGCACACAGCAGCACACGGGCACACAGCAGCTGGAGCCACAGCCCCCACATGAGCCACAGACCCCACATGAGCCACAGCCCCCACAGCAGGAGCCACAGCCCCCACAGCTGGAGCCACAGCCTCTGGAACAGCCACAGCAGCCCATGGTCCTGGTGGTGGAGGGTGGAGCAGGTCAGAGTAGCAGGTAGAGAGGGGAGGTGTTCAGGTGTGGCGCCTCCTGGGCCAGGGGCCCTTATATCCCCGTCAGGGTCAGTGTGACGCTGGGCACACGGTCACTTCCTGGTCCTGTTTGTGTCTGTTTTCTCCTTGTGTCTGTGCTCTCACTGGCTCAGGCAGCATCCTCTCTCTCAGGTTTCTAAATCTGGTGTCTTCCCCTGTGTTGGTCCCTATAATTAGAAACTCAGCTTCCACTACTTGATACTTCCTGGCATCTCCAGGAACTGGTCCCCTGCCTTTTTTGCCCGTTGAGAGTGACCTGCAATAGGATGGCCCAGGCCTGCGCCCCAAAAGAGGCCGAGTTACATCTTCAGGTGCCTGACTTCTCAGCCCCTCTTAGGCCAGGAGAAGCACGTGGCACGTGCTAAGTGAGCCTCCTTTAGTCCCAATGCCGGGAATCCAATTCCTTTCAGCTTATTTAGAAGACTGTTAAATAGGAGTGGTGACAGTGGGCATCCTTGTCTGGTTCCTGTTCTTAGAGGGATAGATTTCAGTTTTTCACCATTGAGGATGATATTAGCTGTGGGTTGTAATTAGTATTTTGGTGGTGAACATGATGTAAGCTACGCAGAAATAGAAGTACAATGATGTACACCTGAAATTTTTACAATGTTATAAACCAATGTTACTGCAATAAACAAAAAATTAAAAAAAAAAAATAAATAAATAGAAGACTGTTAATTTCCAATTAATTTTTAGATGAATTTTATCATTCAGTATTTTAAAATGGACTTTTAATTTTTTATCAAAGTGATAAACATATAACTTTACAATTCTCCAGAATTCTCATAAGGAAAAATGGTGTTCCCACTGGCCCCTGCTGTCCTCCACGCTCTCCCCGCTACACTGCAGCCTCACGTCCCTTGGTGCCTGCAGGGTGCCTGCTCCCCCGGGCTCCACCCTGTCCCCGACCTTCTAACTCCTACGCCCTGCTGCCCCCACGATCCACCGGGGTCTACCAGGCACCTCGGAAAACCTGCCCCACTGCGGTGCTCGTCTCCCCTCAGACCTGCCGCTCCCCCACGCTCCGCTAAAGGCGGCCTCATCCTTCCCAGTCCACCAAGTGCTCACGCCTTGGAGCCGTCCCTGCTTCTCGTCTTTCGTCACACCGCACATCTCTTCCACTCTGGTTCCTGCCGACTCTGCCTCCAACTTCCCCCAGCGTTTGCCCACTTCTCCCTGCACTGTCCCCCCGCCAGTCAGGCCGCCGTCCTCTCTCACCAGGGCTATAGTGAGAGCCCCTCATTGTTGCTCCCAGCCCGTGCTCAGCACAGCAGCAAGAATGATCCCCTCATGTCATCACTAGATCATGTTAATCTTCTGTGACAAACATTCGCAGGCCCTCCTGTCCTGCTCAGGGCAAAGCCCCATGTCATCAATGGTCTCTAAGACCAACACCGCCTGGTCTCCCCCTCAGACCTCGTCTGCTGTCATTGTCCCTCTGGTTGCCGTGTCTGCAGCTGGATCAGAGTGGTTGCTGTCCCTCTAGCACACCAGCGTGTCCTTAGAACCACTGCACCTGCTTTCCCCCCAGTGGCCTCACGGCTCGCTCCCTCACCTCCTTCAAACGCTCGCTCAAATGGCACCATCTCCGCAAGGTCTTACCTCCATGCCCTTTTAGAAATGTCACCATTGCCTCATTTCCAGACCCAGCCCTCCCCACCCCTTCCCTCCTTTCTGTTTATTGATCCTGTTTGTCAACATCTGACGTCTCTTTGTTCATTTTCGTACCTAGCTCTCTCTTTATTGCCCTCCGCACTCTGAAAGTGAGCTGGATAAAGACATGAACGTGTGGTTCACCTGTCTTCCCAGTACTTTGAATCGTACCTGACACGTAACGGGTGCTCCGTGAGTTTGCTGGATGGATTCGTGGGTTTTCATGGGGTTTCAGGATAGAAGAAGGATGAACGTGTGTTTTGAATCTGCCGTCTACTTTTTCATACACTTTCCTTTAATGAGGTGCGCCAGCCATGCAGTAAAATCCACAAACCACAGCCTACAGATCATGAGGGCATCACAAAGTGAGCACATCTGGGTCCCCACGGACTGGTCGTGAAACAGAACATTCCCAGCCCCTGGAGTCCCCAGGCCCCTTCCCAGAAATACCCTCTCTCTCCTCAAAAATGTGCTGTCCTGACCTTTTCCTCCACAGGTGAGTTTTGCCTGCTTTTGAACTTTGTATAAATGGAATAATGGGGTCTGTATTCTTTGGTGTCTGGCTTTTTCCCACTCTATGTTATGGTTATGAGCTGTTGTCCGTAGCTGGAGTTCATTTATTTTCATTTTTTAATGGCATTCCATTGCATGAATATATACCATAATTTATTTTCTCTTGCACTCTTAATGGACATTTGGGTCCAGTTTTTGGCCATTGCGAATAATGCTAATGTAAACTTCTTGTACTCGTCTTATGAGGCACATATCTTTACGTTTTTTTTTTATTTTTAATTAAAAAAAATTTTTTTTAACTTTATTTATTTATTTTTTTTCCCCAAAGCCCCAGTAGATAGTTGTATGTCATAGCTGCACATCCTTCTAGTTGCTGTATGTGGGACGCGGCCTCAGCATGGCCGGAGAAGCAGTGCGTGTGTGCGCACCCGGGATCCGAACCTGGGCTGCCAGTAGCGGAGCGCACGCACTTAACCACTAAGCCAAGGGGCCGGCCCTAAGGTATGTCTCTTGTAAGCAATGTATAGTTAAAAAAAATACAGCCTGTCAACATTTGCCTTTTAACTGGGTATTTGGTCAGCTTTGGTCTTGTGTATCTAGTCATGTGCTCTATTTGGGTTTAAATAGACCATTTTTCTATGGGATTTCTGTCTGTGCCACCCTCTCTCTCTATTGACTGAGAATTTAATTTTCACCCTTCCCTTCTGTTATGTATCAATCTTATTTTGCTCCTCTTTTCATGGTTATCCTAGAGATGAAAACACACGTTTCTGACTTAGTAAAATCTAATCAAGTTTAGTCATTTTTCCACTTCCCCAACATCACAAAGAACACGTAATACTCATCCTTGCAGGGTGCCACAGTTATTGTGGGTTTTAGTTTTAGGTAAACTTTAACCCCACCGTGAGTCATTAGTGTTGCTCCATACGGTCAATATCTGCTTAGATTGACCTACATTTCTCCCCTTCCTTATCTGTCACTCTTCTCTGCCTCTTGGAGCTGTCCTCTGGCATTTCCTTCTGTCCAAAGAAAACCATGTAATATTTCCTCTACTCTGAGTATGCAGTTGGTGACTCCTTTCAGTTTTTGATTGTCTGAAAATATACTTGCTGCCCCCTCAGCTTCAAGCATATATTTACTAGATATGGAATTTTTAGGCTGGCAGATGAAAATAGTACAGGAAAAGAAAACTATGGACAAATATTTCTTGTGAACTTAAAATTAAAAATCCTGATCAAAATTGAATCCAGCGATACATAGAAAGGATAATACACTCTGATGAAGTGGCTTTTTTTTTTTAAAGAGTTTATTTTATTTATTTATTTTCCCCCCAAAGCCCCAGTAGATGGTTGTATGTCATAGCTGCACATCCTTCTAGTTGCTGTATGTGGGACGCGGCCTCAGCATGGCCAGAGAAGCGGTGCGTCGGTGCGCGCCTGGGATCCGAACCTGGGCTCCGCCAGCAGTGGAGCGCACGCACTTAACCGCTAAGCCACGGGGCCGGCCCTGATGAAGTGGCTTTATCTCAGGAATTCAGTTTGTTTAACATTTGAAAACGAACCGATGGAATTAATTGTGTTAGTAGAACAGAGAGAAAAACTACATGATCACGTCAATAAATTCAGAATAATCATTAGACAAAATGCAGTACACATTCATGATAAAAACAACAACAACAACAAAAACCACCTCTCAGTGACCCAGGAGGAGAAGGGAACTTCCTTCATGTGATAAAGCAAATGTCGAGAACTGAGAAGTGTCTGAGATTTTCCCAACAGCAAACTGAAAAGTTAGACGGCCTCAGTTTCACCGATGCTGGTAGAAGACATGAGACTCTCGGGTCAGAGACAAAGCGCAGTTTATTCCTCACAGCAGTAGCAGTAGAAAGGGGATCAGCATTTTTATGCCATTTCCTTGAGCTCCAGTTCCCCCAGGTGACACACAGGGCACCTCATACATGCTGAGTACGTTACAGGAGAGGAACCCTGAGCTCAGAGAGGCTGATTCTTTTATAACAAGCAGTAACCATACCTGCTGTCTGCTTCAGAGGGAGACATTATCTCTGTCTTCCAAGGCTGTTTGCTATACAAACATTCATGAAAAGATAATTCAGAATAAAAGGCTGTCGGTGTCTGCTCACAAGATGTACAGAAATGCAAGAGGCCCCTGGTGAATTGTATCCCAATATATATCTAAGAAAACCCTTGGCAAACATCATACTAAAGGGTAAAACACAATACTTTCTCCCTAAGACTGAGAACAAGGGAAGGAGGCCTACTATCACCACTTCTATTCAAGATAAGTTCGTCAAATTTAACAGAAGCAGTCTGCTGGGACTTAATTGAATGTGTTGATAAATTTTAGGAAAATTGACATCTTTACCACATTGAGTCTTCCAATCCATGAATATGAGGTAGCTTTCCATTTATTAAATACTCTTTAATCTCTCTCAATAATGTTTTGCAATGTTCATTTTAGAGGTTTTGTATATCTTTTATATGATTTATATTTCTAGGTATATGATTTTTGGGATCAATTAGAAATTAATTTAATTTTCTAATTATTGTTAGATTATAAGAAAAGTTCATTTTATCCTGACCATTTATCTAGTGATCTTGCTAAACTCGTTTACTTATTGTAATACTTTATTTGTAGAGTTTTTTGGATTTTCTTTTGTGTTTATCCATCTATTTACCTTCTAGGATTTCCTTGACATATTACAGCCTACCTTCAAAATTAGTCCTTTTACTCCTTCACAAAGAAACCAAAACATGACAACAGGTCAACTCCAGTCACCCTGCTGCCGACTTTTGCGCTCTTGTCATGTGTCTCGTACACATGTTTAAACCCCAGAAATCATATTTATGATGGTTACGTTAAACAGTCATTGTCTTAGTCTGCTTGGGCTGCCATAACACACACCACAGACTGGATGCTTAACCAACAGATGTTTATTTTCTCTCCATTCTAGAGGCTGGAAGTCAGGGAGCAAGGTTGGTT
Organism: Ceratotherium simum simum; assembly: GCF_057802395.1. Classification (NCBI taxonomy): domain Eukaryota; kingdom Metazoa; phylum Chordata; class Mammalia; order Perissodactyla; family Rhinocerotidae; genus Ceratotherium; species Ceratotherium simum. The sequence continues at coordinate 411,592 of NC_141933.1, read as the reverse complement.
TTGGGGGACCTTTCTTTCTGGCTGTGTCCTCACATGGCCTTTCTTTTGTGTCAGCAAAGAAAGAGAGAGAGAGAGATCTGGTGCCTTTTCCTCTTCTTATAAAGGCACCAGTCCCATTGGGTCAGGGTCCCACCTTTACAACCTCATTTAACCTTAATGCCCCCTTAGAGGCTCTCTCTCCAAATAGTCGCGTTGGGGGTTCGGGCTTCAGCCTCTGATTCACGGGACACAGCTCCACCCACAGTCGCCACTCATCCTTTACATTTACCCATCTCATCACACTTTCTAGGGCTCTTCATTCCTCCCTGTGGGTCTGTGTTTTTTATGGGATCATTTTCCTTCAACCTGAAGAACTTCTTTCAGTACTTCTTGAAGGATGAGTCTGCTGGTGACGACTTTTCTTAGCTTTCTTCACTCTGAGGTTAAGGGGATGCAGCCATGAGGGCCCCAGGCCTTGTGCCATCTCTCTGAGGGGGACACGTGATCAGATCTGATGACTGCCACATCAGTGTCTGTAGTCGGGTCAAGGGACCCCTGATCACGGACCAGCAGCCTTTGTGACTTTGTTGAACCTCATGGGATACAGTCAAATGGGCATGGAACTTAGAGTCTTCCAGCACCAGCTCCGGGAGGGAACCTGGTGCAGCCCAGGGGAGGGGGACGCTGACCCCCATTCTATTACATGCAGGGGTGTCAGAGCAGCAAGGCCCCTGAGGTGGCTGTGTCAGTCAGGGCTCATCACAGACAACAGATGAGTCTCAAAATCTGTGTTAGTTTCCTGTGACTACTATAACAATTTGCCACAAATTCAGTGGCTTAGACAACACACATTTGTCGTCTTTCAATTCTCAAGGTCAGAAGTCCACAATGGATCTTCCTGGGTAAAATCAAGGTGTCGGCAGGGCTGCGTTCGTTTGTGGAGGCTCTCGGGGAGAATCCTTTCCCTTGCCTTTTCCAGCTTCCAGAGGTCACATGCATTGCTTGGGTCATGACCCCTTTCTCCATCTTCCAAGCTGGCGATAGCCAGTTGAGTCCTTCTCATGCTGCCATCTTTCTGGTCGTGACCCTTCTACTTCCCTTGTCCCCACTTTGGGACCCTCGTGATTATTTGGATAATCTAGTGTGATCTCCCGTTCTAAGATCAGCTGATCAGCAACCTGACTTCCCTTTGCCATGATAGCTCACGATTCACAGGTTCTGGGGATGAGGACAGGTCTTTGGGGAGGCCTTATTCTGCTATCACACTACTTTAGCCACAGTGGAGTTTACTCTAGAGAGCTAGGTGGCTACAGGATCACTGAAAGGGCCTGAGAAGCTGGCTCTAGGCTGAGCCTCCAGGACTGACTCTTCCAGGCCCTGCACCTTGATGAGCATGTTGCCCAAGGCTGGACAATGGGATGTTGTTAAGGTTACTGCACAAAGGTCCAAGATGCCCTGCATGCTCTTGCCTTATTTTGTTTTTAAAGTATTATGAAACGGCAAATGCAGAATGGTGAGCCTATCGCATCTGGAACCATAGCTGCAAGGGAGTCAGGAGAATGCTTTCCAGTCTCTGATACGAGAGGGAAAAAGGATGGAGTGGTGCTGGCCCCAACACAAGATTCCTGCCCCAAAAGGGAGAGTCCCACTAGACAGTCACAGATACAGGACTCAAGCCCCACATCCTGACTTGGAGCCCAGGGCTCTGTACCCTCTTGGCCGTGCCTCAGAACATCCCCTTGCCACAACACCCGTGAGGGTGGTGGTTGGAGGCAGCTGGGATATCTGGTTGTAAGTGGAGGCCATGCCTGCTAACTGGTCTGGGCTTCCCAGGAACCATCTCCAATGAGATTCATTATTCATCGGTGTGTGGTGAAGAGACTGCAATGAAAGAGGTACACTGGGATGAAATTGTTTGGCAGGGACAGAGAGGATTTTATGGGAAGGAAATTTTATTGTATTTTAACAGACAAATACAGACACCTGCTGGGAAGCAAGGAGTTCTTCTGGACTCATTGTTGGTGGAGGAGAGGGGCCTGGGTGTGATCTTGAGCAGTGCTGCTTCTTCTTGAGGAGCCAAGAGTAGATGTTCTAGACCAGTCACTGGTAGACCAGGGGTCAGTGCCTGGAAGTGGCAGACAGTGGCCCTTAAAAGAGTCAGAAAGACCAGCAGGGGCCACTTGCGTCTTAGAGGACCTCGGTGAGCTTTAGAATACGCCTTTCCTCTGGGTAAGAATATCTCAGAGGGCAGGGGGAGAGCCATGGCCACTCAGGTGTTGGTGTTTCGTGTGCTGGGTACAGGGATATGCAGGAAAGAGGTGTGCAGGAGAGAGATGTGTTCAGGGGAATAATAGGACCAGAGGTCTCCCCACGTGCTGCAACTGGAAGCAGTTAGCTGAGTACTGGACTGGCCGTTACATCAGATCTTGCACTGGCAGCAAATGGGGACACAGCAGCTAGACTGTGAGCAGCAGGGATTGCAACAGCTGGACTGGGAGCAGCAAACAGGGACACAGCAGCTGGACTGTGAGCAGCCACAGGAGCTACAGACCCCCTTGGAGCCCCCACAGGAGCCACACCCCCCCTTGGAGCCCCCACAGGAGCCACAGCTCCCCTTGGAGCCCCCACAGGAGCCACAGTACCCCTTGGAGCCTCCACAGGAAGCACAGTCCCCCTTGGAGTCCCCACAGGAGCCACAGCCCCCCTTGGAGCCCCCACAGGAGCCACAGCTCCCCTTGGAGCTCCCACAGGAGCCACAGCCCCCCTTGGAGCCTCCACAGGAGCCACAGCCTCCCTTGAAACCTCCACACGAGCCACAGCCCCCTTTGCCACAGCTGGAGCAGGAACAGGCTGGCACACAGCAACACACAGGCTTGCAGCAGCAGACGGGCACACAGCAGCTGGAGCCACAGCCCCCACATGACCCACAGCCCCCACAGCCGGAGCCACAGCCCCCAAAGCTGGAGCCACAGCCCACACAGCTGGAGCCACAGCCTCCGGAACAGCCACAGCAGCCCATGGTTCTGGTTGTTGAGGGTGGAGCAGGTCAGAGGAGCAGGTGGAGAGGGGAGGTGTTCAGGTGTGGAGCCTCCTGCACCAGGAGCCCTTATATCCCTGCCAGGGTCAGGTGTGATGCTGGACACACGGTCACTTCCTGGTTCCTGTTTGTGCCATTTCTTGCTGCCATCTTGTTTATGCTCCCGAAATCCATGGGTTTCTGTTGGCTTTCATCCAGCAGACACCTTCCCAGGTTTCTAAATCTGGCTTCTTCCCCATCTTGTTTATTTCCAGGATTCCTGATATTTCGAGTTATCTTTTGGCCACATATCATGATGGATCCAGGGGTCTTTCCCAACTTCTCCATATTTTCAGTGCCAACATTCTATGTTTTATTAAAAAAAAATAAGGTCTTTTCAAAGGCAACAAAAGCAAAAGTCAACAAGTGGGACTACATCAAACTAAAAAGCTTCTGCACAGCAAAGGAAACCATCAACAAGATGAAAAAGCAACCTACTGAATGGGAGAAGATATTTGTAAAGCTTGTATCTGATTAGGCATTAATCTCCACAATATATTAAGAACTCACACAACTTAATAGCAAAAAACAAACAATCTGAATAAAAAATGGGCAGAAGACCTGAACAGACATTTTTCGAAAGAAGACATCCCAGTGGCCAGTAGGTACATGAAGAGGTGCTCAATGTCACTAATCATCAGGGAAATGCAAATCAGAACCACACTGAGATATCACCTCACATCTGTTAGAATGGTTGTTACCAAAAAGAAATAACATTGTTGGCGAAGACGTGGAGAAAAGGGAACACTTGTGCGCTATTGGTGGGAATGTAAATTGGTGCAGCCAATACGGAAAACAGTATGGAAGTTCCTCAAAAAATTAGAAATAGAACTACCATATGATCCAGCAATTCTTCTTCTGGATATTTATCCAAAGAAAATAAAATCACTATCTTGAAAAGATATCTACACCCCCATGTTCATTGCAGCATTATTTGCAATAGCCAAGATATGGAAAGTGTCCATATCCTAAGTGTCCATCAAAGAATGCGTGGGTAAAGAAAATGTGGTCTATATATACAATGGAATAGTATTCAGCCATAAAAAAGAATGAAATACTGCCATTTGTGACAACATGGATGGACCTTGAGGGCATTACGCTAAGCGAGATAAGTCAGACAAAGACAAATACCACATGATCTCACTTATGTGTGGAATCTAAAACAAAATAAAAAAAACAACAAATTCATAGATACAGAGAACAAATTGTTGGTTGCCAGAGGCAGGGGCTGGGGAGTTCTCAAAATGCGTGAAAGGGGGCAAAAGGTACAAAGTTCCAGTTATAAAATAAATAAGTCCTGGGGATGTAATGTACAGCATGGTGACTGTAGTTAATGATATTGAACTGCACATTTGAAAGTTGCTAAGAGGGCCGGCCCTGTGGCTTGGTGGTTAAGTGCGCGCGCTGCGATGCTGGTGGCCCAGGTTCGGATCCCGGGTGCGCATCGAGGCACCACTTCTCCGTTCATCCTGAGGCCGAGTCCCACATACAGCAACTAGAAAGATGTGCAGCTACGACACACAACTATCCACTGGGGCTTTGGGGGGAAAAATAAAATAAATAAAATCTTTAAAAAAAAAAAAAAAAAAGTTGCTAAGAGAGATCTTAAAAGTTCTCGTCACAAGAAAAAAAATTGTAACCGTGTAGTGACGGATGTTAACTAGACTTACTGTGGTGATCATTTTGCAATACATACAAATATCGAATCATTACGTTGTACGCCTGAAGCCAATATAATGTTATATGTCAATTATATCTCAATAAAAAAAAGAAGGCTTAGTTAAATAAAGTAGAAAATTAGAGAAGAAAACAAATTACCCATAATCCCACTCCCTAGCCTGTTACCATTTTGGTTGTTCCCACGTAAATAAATGAGTCTCAGGATCTCTTTATCTATTATCCAAGGTCCTCCGTGTTTCCAGCTCTCTGAAGCACACCTTCTTTACTAGTCAAATAAGAAGGACCTGAGCCCTTTCCTGATGAACGTGAGCTGCGCCTCTCCAGTCCCAAGTGTATCTATGGGATATACCCAGGGCGTGCTTCCTGGTCTGTGAAATGGCTGGTAGCTGCTCCTCACTCTCCCTCTGACCCACTGCTTCAGACTTCTTCCCAGTCCCTTCTGCCATTCCTCTGGATTGCTCTGTGCGCACACCAGGGGATCCTCAGGGTAACTGAATTCTGCCTTCCCTGTGTGGCTTCAAGAGGAGCTTCCTGTGATCCCTAATACAGGAAGAAATCGTATGGCCTGATCTATGCCTGGCTCTGCATCAGAAATGGATGGCTGCTCCATCACAACCCACCGAGCGTTAGCCCTGTAAGGTGGGGGAGGAGCAGCCTGCCAGTGGGCAAAACTTTCGTGGTATACCAGCTCGTTCTGTTTGTGGGAAAGGAGAGGTTTAGGATCCACGAACAGTGGTTAGCAGGCTGTCTGGCTGGTCAGAGCCTTGGAAAGAACATGACTGCAGCTGGGTGGCGGAGAACGGGCACAGAGTGTAAAGATACTCGTGTCCCATGTAAGTGCCCTCCAGATGGCATCCACTTAGAGGAGGCCACTAACAGCCAGGGAGATGAGATGACTCATTCTGTGGATGTTGCCGTCCTTTTTCTCCAGCCACTCCTGTGCTTGCTCAATGGGTTTTTTTGCAAGGCTGCCATTGAGGCAGAGACGGAGGCACATAGGCTTGACAGCATGCACTTCCCCTCTTCGAGGCTGACCTGGCGATGCCTCTGAGTGCTCAGTCTGCCGACGGCAGCCAATACCGAGCCCCCACATGGCATCACTCCCTGGGTGGGGGTGGGGTGGGGAGAATTCATTCTTTCTTCGCTCACAGTTTTCTGAAGAAACATCTTATTATTGATAGTTTAGGAAGATTTCTATCAGTCAAACTCATTACTGATAACGTATGTGAGTTTTTAGGATTATCGTCAAATTTGGGGACACATCTGTGAAGTTTCTTTCACACACAAGCTGTAATATTTGGAAGACATTTCCAAAGACTGGCTTATGGGTTTGAACAGTTCAAACCTTGTTTCTCTTCCCCCACCTACACCATAGGGCACTAGGATGCATTCACATCATGATACAACCATCCATCTTAGCGTCACGACACCTGGCCAAGTTGTTGCAGTGGGTGGTAGGAGTATTTCTGGGAGTCTTTCATGCACTAGAGGACAATAAATTATTTAACTATAGCTGGAAGAGACTCTGAATCCCGTAACACATCCCACAAAGCTGAGATTAAATTCACCTCCAACTCAACTTCCACATTGTCAGATCCACAATGGCTAGAGACCAGCGATGCCACCTCACACAAAGCACCAGCTGAGGGTTCAGACGGTGGTTATAGACATTTGTGGTTAAAACATCCCGTGCAAATTTACAACAACGTGGGGGTGTGTTATCACACCGATAGAGCCTCCAGTCAACCTCGGGGCGTGCCATCGGCCTCCCCACCGTCTGCCCCGCCCCTGCCTCTTCCCTCTCTAATCCACTAACATCAGACCACCCATGCCCCTCCACACCTCCAAACCTCTTCTCCATCTCTTCCCTCTATTTCCCTTTGCTGAATTCTCGTTAGTTTTGTGACCAGAAGCCAGGCAAGGAAAGGCTTAATGAAAATCTGGTCCGTAATTAACAGAGTCTGTCAAAGCTTTTCCAGACAGGGAGGAAACTAAATGTGCTGTTTTTCAGAAGCTGATGTCCTTGTTTTTGCAGAGTTTGCCATCCTGCTGTGAAGCTGACATGGCTGCAGCAGGACCCCTGCAAACTGCTCTGGCTCTAAACCGCATGTTGCATTGAGCTCGTTATGTAATGACCTGCACACATGCTCTGATCAGGCCCAGTTGTTACACAGTTGTATCATATCCTGTGCACTCTGGGGTATAAAGTCCCCAACTGCACTAAGCTGGGAGTGGGACGGGACTGCATTGGGAGCTATCCCTGGTGTTCTCCATTGCTTGTGCAAGCAATAAACCTTGTTTCTTCACCCACTTCAGCCTTGGTTGTGCCTTTTAGCTCTCGCTCACCAAGAGACCAACCCACTGAGTTCGGTCACAGTTTCTTCTGAGTCATCCCAGCCAGGGTTCTCCTGCTAGTCACTAATTCTCTGTTTCCCAGGACAGGGTCAGAGATAGGGGTTGAAGATCCCTGAACCTACAAAATAACATAGAGAAAAGAAAGAGAATTCTCATCAACAGGGAGCAGGCCGAGGAACGTGGCAGCTGGCTGGGGTCTGAGGAAGATGGTAATGAGCAAGTGACAGCTTGGAAGAAGTCGTCTCTCACACCCAAGATGAATGTCCTTCTTTTTTTAAATAATGCCCTAGGGAAGCAGTGAGAGCAGCTCCGTGGGAATATGAGCTACTTACCCCCACAATCCATCTGTGTCCTACAGACCTGCTCAGGCTGCATCTGGTTCATATTGCTTCCAGTTGCTAATGAGATGCTGCTGTGCGTTTCCAACTCCAACTTTATAATTTGGTGGCTCAGAAAACATCCAGGTCTTGATGGGCAGGTCTGACTGCATAGTCACTTTGTGTGCAAGGGTCAGAATCCACAGCAAGCCGGGGCTGCTCTTCAGAATGGTCGTTTGCAAAGAGAGAACATGAACTGACTCACACCGTGGAGGTGACTCTCTGACTGGGGCTTTCAGAGGCTCCATGGAGCGTCTGTGTCTGCCACCCACTCCACCTGCGATGGGTCTGCTGGTCACATGGCAGACCTCAAGTGGCAGGGCAGCTTGCTCCACAGCCTGGTTCTGCTGCAAAACGTTCTTGTCGGAGCCCTGCTCGAAACCAGAAGTTATTTGCTTAATGGTAAAGAGCCACAGACCCAAAAGGTAGTATATGTGAAAATCCTAAAAGGCCCACTACGTGGTGAAGTTTGGATGGTGCAGCAACTTTCCCTCACTTTAGAAGGCATATTTTGACACTTCCCAGACCACTGGCTATGTAGAAATTCCTCCTGTATTTTCATAGGGTTTATCCCCCGTCCTTGAATAGGCATGTGTCTTGTCGAGGTACTTAGGGTCTTTTCCTAGGGTAAATTCCTGCTTCCCAGGGCCAGTTAACAGAATTCCGTGGATGTCTTGGTCTAGTGTAATGTTATTGGAGACAAAGACAGTAGAGACAGTTCTAGATCATATTGTGGCAGAGAGCGGGGTTGGCCCAGCCCTGAGGAGAAGAGCGACCGTGTATTGCTGCCCCTGTCAGGTGCGTGCAGCTGCCCCTGATTACCTTTGCTAACTGGAGTGGAGAGGAAAGCATTTTCTAGGTCAATCCTGCGTAGCAGGTGTCAGAGACTGTGCTGAGCTGCTTCAATAAGGTATCCCGTCTGAAAGAGCAGCTGCACCTGGCAACGCCACCTGCTTGTTTCAACAATCAGCCTTTCCCCAAGACCCAGCTGGCTTTTTTATTGGCTGAACAGGAGAGTTAAATGCAGGTGTGTCAGGAATCTGGCCCCCCCCCCCCGCATCTTCCAAATCCTTGGTGGTGGCTCTAATCTCTGAATTTCCCCAGGGAAGTGGCATTGCTTTTTGTTCACTACCTGTTCACGTGTGTGTGTGTGTGTGTGTGTGTGTGTGTGTGTGTGTGTTATGGGATAGTTCTGGTGACTTTCATTTTTCTGCCATAATAGCTCTTCTTCCAGGGAACCAACACGGAGCCGCTCTCAGTTACCTTTTCCCATCACCTATTATTCCCTGTGGGGAAACAGCCACAGGATGAGCCCCCAGACCCACTGGACCCACTGTAAGGAGGACCATGGCCGGGACTCCGTCCACCTGCTGACTTTTATAGGCCCCAACTCTGACTACTGGACCGCTGTAGTATTCGGGGCCCTAAGGATTAGCACCACTTTAGAGCTAATATCTGATAATCCCCTAGAATATCCGGGTTTATCCCTTTTTCTAGTGCAAGTAATGATTGCAGGCTCCTCTGGGAGAGGCTTAAGAGGACAGTCATGTCTGTGGCTGTGCTGCAGGGACTGTCCTCAAAGGGATCTGGCTTCCCTGCCAATCAGTGGGCTGTGAACGTGTGATTTGGCTAAAGTTTAGGAACCTGGTGAGAGGCTGCCAGTCCCCACTATGGCGATCTGAGTCACGCTTCTGCCCACTAGACCTAGAATTTTCCAGCTGATATTGATCAAGTAGCATCTTGGTAGGCTGCCCACCCCCTGATCAGTTACCCACCGCCATACATCTCTGCATGTCAGCACAATGTCATTGCTCCTTCCTTGCAGCTTATTATGGTGATTGGGACACTTGTCTCTGACAACTAAATGCCACTACCTTGTCTTTGCCACTCTGGGGTCTCCAACTGCAATTAGGACACCCAATTCCATAGTGGCATCTCCCACTGTCAGTATCTCTGGCCAACAGGGACAGCCGCCAAAGAGCTTTCCAAGGATGCTGAGGCCTTCCTCATCAGCACATTTCTTAACCCCTTGATAAGGCAGTGTTCTCTGACCCCACCAGGTAGAGACTGGGTAGGTTGTACCTAATCAGTCTGCCTCAACATTCTCATCTCCTCGAACCTTCGGGCTTCTTCCCTGACAGTGGGGGTTGGCAAACTACCAGCAAATACAGCCCACCACCTGTTTTTGTAAGTAAAGTTCTATTGGAACACAGCCCCACCTGTTCATTTACGTATCCTCTACAGCTGTTTTCACACAGCAAGGCAGAGTCGAGCAGTTGACAGAGATCTAATGAGCTGCAAAGCCTAAAATATTTACTACCCAGCCCTTTGCAGGAAGAGCTTGCCAACCTCTGCCCTACAGGACACCAGGGAAGTTCCAGCAATTCAACCTCCTTGACCTCAGGCCGCTTTTGTGCAATTCCGGCCTCCGTCACCCCATCTAGCAGACTGTCAACACCAATTCCATGTGTCTGAGCCGGTGCGTTAAAACCCGAATCCTGACAAGTACACGCATGTGGCCTGACCCCATCTGCTTTGTTATCCTTTCTCTTCCCATCTTCCCAGACTTTAGATAATCAAGTCGGCGACATCCTGCACCATCGTGATGTGTCTTCTCCCAGGATGAGTCTCCCTCAGCTCCACCTGTACTGTCCTGTGTTACTGAGCAAAGGTCACTGCCCGATGGGCACAGAAGCCAATTCTACAGCACTGGCTTTTGAGAGAAGAAAGAGCTTTACTGCATGGCTGACCAGCAAGGAAACAGGAGGCAGATCTCAAATCTGTCTCATGAGCTGAAGCGGGGCCAGACCCTTAAGCACTTGGCAGTGGGAGTGGTTATGCAAACTGTTAAGTTGGTGGAACTGATTGGAGGGTGGGAGTGTAACTGTCTTATAAGTCTGATGTGCCACAGATCAAGGGGCCCCTAGCTTCTCATTAGGTTCGCCATTCTGCTTTCTCTTTACATTAACTTCCACAGTTGGGGAACTTTTGGTTCCTCGGCAGCTGGAGGTCATCTGAGGACAGGGTTTCCTTCTTCTGAGTGTCCTCCAGCTGCCTGACTTGCAAGTTTTGCTCGTTGCCCCTGCAAAATAACTTTGATATTCCATCATTGATACACTAGGGCCAGTACAAATTGGCCTACGATGGTTACACTGGGAGCTGCTCTCTGGTGGGCCTGGGATGATGGTGGGTCTTTGACAGGCTCCTGGTGAGGTCACTGAAAGGGTTTTGTATGGGGGAAGTGCTGTGATGGGTTGGTGCTGGGGGAGGGTGGGCCAGGAGAGGCTCTTTAAGGTTCAGGGGAATTGGGGGTTTCCAAGTTTCCGCTCACCCGTGTCTGCCCAAATGTCTCATCCTAGAAGTTCCAAAGGTTTGCTCCACCCGGCTCATGCTCCTTCCTCACTGTCAGAGCCTAACTGCAGGCTGCGCGTTCCTAACCGCTGTCACGACTCTGCAACCCTCACATTCAGGCCTGGGCGTGACCCTCTGCCGTGGCCGCCCACAGGTCAGTGACTCGGGAGGGCGCTCCACTTGTTTTTCTTCAGTTTTTTCCTCTCCTGGTTTTTTTTTCTTGCACAGTAGCATCATGGTACTCACAAATAAAATAATTTTGAAAATAAAGAAAAATTGCCCACAGTCCCATCACTCTGAACCATTCAAACTATTATATCCTTTGTCCACATGCAAATCTATTTTTTTTTTTTTACAGAATTGTGGAAAAAGAGTTGACAAAAGCATATACACAAAACTGCTCTTACATTCAAAAATCAATTACAAAAACACAGAAAGGGGTGACCTGGTTCCACGGTGGCTGATACAAGCAAATCCCTGGGTTATGGTCTTCAGTGCAAGCTCAGAATGATGGTGGGTGCGGGGTGCTGGCAGTCCTCCCTGAGTGTGATCTTAGGTTCACTGATAGCCGTGCCGGACCAACTGCGGGGTGAATGATGCCCTCACTATGGACTTATCAGTCCATATTAGTTTTCTAAAATAGGCTTTATTTTCAGAGAGGTTTTAGATTCACAGCAAAATTGAGAGGATGGTGCAGAGATTTCCCATAGACCCGAGGAGCTCCAATTCCCCACTCACGTCCAAGTTGAGAATTCATGACTTAGGTTTATCCCCAGGACAGTCAGAAGCAGCCATCCTAACCGTGACGGTTTTGAGGACTCTGTGGCCGCAGCCACTGGAAGTCCCAAGGTCAGGCTCTCCGCCCACACTCCAGTCTGGGTGGGTCAGGCAGGGAGACCTTCCTTGGCCTGGGCTGCAGGCACGTTTGGGTTGACAAGTTCAGTTTACGTCCCCACCCTTGTTCCCTGCTCGTCGTCTGGCCTGCAGCCCCCATAGAACCGAGAGGACTTGGCCTCCCCCAGTGGAGACCGTGGGACGGAAAACACAGGTGCCCCATTCAAGAATCTGATGATGAGAGCTATGGCTCCTGCTCTTGCAGAAGGCACAAGCTCACACATGCGACAGGCTCCAAGTCAAACAAAAACCTCTCCTAAGATGGCAACGTTCGCCGTGCGAGCCCCTGACCGAGGAGGCAGTGGGACACAGGCCCTTCTGCAAGCAGCACCCCTCTGTCAGCTGTGCACTCGCGTCTCTTCGCTGTGGCATCCTTCGTCTCAGCAGGAACATCTGCAGGGCCTTACAGGCAGGCAGCTCTGATCTGGGTGCACTCGTGAGTTGGTGGACAAGTGTGTGGGGGTCCCCATCCAGGGGGCAGCCTGGACCTCAGGGGGCTTCCAGGTACAGGGACTGGCTTATGGTACCTTCTGGGCTCCAAGTCCCCAAGATTCTGAAGGCAACTCTCCCTCTTCCTCTGCATCTGTGTGTATATGTTGTAGGTAGGTCCCACTCATCGGGTAACATATACACAGGCACACACACACACGAGCACACAAGCACACACACACACACCAGCACACACGCACACACACATGCACACACGAGCACACATGCACGCACACGAGCATACATGCACACACAAACACACGCGCACACACACAAGCACACATACACACACGCACACATGAGTGCACACACGCACACACATGCACACACGGACACACAAGCACACACTCCTCTTGTGTCTGACGGCTGCAGATTTCAGAATGAAGAGAAGACATGAATGTCTGTGGCGATAGCCTCCTCCTCCCTGACTGGAGGATGACTTCTCTGCAGGGTCCGCCCGCATCCAGGACACAGTGCTTTTTAGGCACAATCGATGGCTGGCATGGGGTTCCCCTGTTTGTTTTATTAAGACTCGAAAATACAAATCCCTTTAAAACAAAAAGCAAACTAACTAAGGTTGTCCTGTGGGATTTATGCAAAATTACATCTGAGACCAGTGAAGCAGGTGGCTTTGAATTCCCTGACTCAGAAACGGGGAGCAGCCTCTCTTCATCTTTCTCCTCATGTCCTCTCCCCAGTCCAAGTGGCCACCGTGTCCAAAATCCTACCCCACAAAATTACCTGGGCAGGACAGGGTGTCCTGCCAGTGGCTGCCGGCACCTTCTCTCCCCTGCACCACAGTCCTGGCGGCCTCCCTGGCTCCCCGCTGCAGCCACACCAGCCTTTGGGCAGGGGCCACACTGTGCTCTTTCCTGCACCCCGGTCCCTGCATGGTACACACAGTGGGTGCTGAGCACACCGTGCTGTCCAGAGGAGCAGATCACGGGGAGCCCTGGTGGGATTCAGGAAATGCAAAGGAAGGTAATGCTCCAGAGAGAGACAGGATATTGAAATGGCGAATTCACAGAAGGAGGAAGAGAAGAATCAGGCTAAGACCACGACTTGTGCGAGGAAGGGATACATTTATTTAAAGGAATCACAAGGTCAACACTCTCAGAACTTGCAGACCATAATAGACAGAGGATTGAGCGAATGGCTTCAAGAGCCTTCCTCAGGGAGATGCCCGAGGGCTGGGGCTGCGGCCGAGAGGAGAACAGTTAGAATGTTGAGAGAAGTGCTCTGGGAGAGGAGGCTGGTCGGTTCCATTTTCAAGAGGCTTCCACGACCAGATGACAGGTGGGAAGGAGGACGGCCCCCTCACAGGTCCTGGGCATGCGCTTCCTGCTCTAACACTCCTTTGTCCACATTCGGGAAAACAGCAGGCCAGGGCTGCGATTCAGGGGTTTGAGATGGACTATTGGTCTCTGTCCAGGGCCTCTGATCTGTAGCCACTGTGAGTGTGTGTTAAGAATCAGATCTTGCACTGGTAACAAACAGGGACACAGCAGCTGGACTGGGAGCAGCCACAGGAGCCACAGCCCCCCTTGGAGCCCCCCCAGGAGCCACAGCCCCCTTTGGAGCCCCCCCAGGAGACACAGACCCCCTTGGAGCCTCCACAGGAGCCACAGCCCCCCTTGGAGCCCCCACAGGAGCCACAGCCCCCCTTGGAGCCCCCACAGGAGCCACAGCCCCCTTTGCCACTGCTGGAGCAGGAACAGGCTGGCACACAGCAGCACACGGGCACACAGCAGCTGGAGCCACAGCCCCCACATGAGCCACAGCCCCCATAGCCGCAGCCACATCCCCCACAGCCGGAGCCACAGCCCCCACAACTGGAGCCACAGCCCCCACATGAGCCACAGCCCCCACAGCTGGAGCCACAGCCCCCACAGCTGGAGCCACAGCCTCCGGAATAGCCACAGCAGCCCATGGTCCTGGTGGTGGAGGGTGGAGCAGGTCGGAGGAGCAGGTGGAGAGGGGAGGTGTTCAGGTGTGGGGCCTCTTGGGCCAGGAGCCCTTATATCCCTGCCAGGGTCAGTGTGATGCTGGGCACACGGTCACTTCCTGGTTCCTGTTTGTGCCACTTTCAGCAGAAAAATTCTGAGTATTTTTTAGAATTTAATAATAAACATATTACAGTGTTTACAAGGATCCCTTTTGTTGTGTTTTGCATTTTTTCCCAGCACACAACTCCCTCACCTGATGGGCTGTGTTTGGTTTCCACAGGGTGACAGAAGCAGCGCCCTCAGGCCCTGACTGGTTGTCACCCTGACACGACTCCTGACCCTGCCTGGACCCTAAGCAGCCCTGACAGCATCTCCAAGAGCAAGTGAGAGGCAGACTCAACGTGGAGAGGGCGTGAACCAGAAGGCAACCGTGGGGGTGCCTCCTGGGGATCTCAGGCAGGAGGTGCTTATGGGTACTCGGGCAGGTGGCATCCACGATTCCAGGCCAGAAACCTGGTGGCCGAGCCTGGGCTCTTAGCGGTTCTGCCTGAATTGGGTTGTAGTTTTCTGTTGACTTTAATCCCAGGGTTCGGCAGTGCTGAGAGTTACCTAAGGGATCCGCCTTCTCTAGACACCCGCTTCCTTACGTCTACTTTGGACCAGCTGTCCAACTGCACTTTGGTAATCAGGATCGGTCACTGCATTCAGGACAAACACTCCTTCTTTGCCTGTTGCTTCCGAGGCCCGAGGACCCCACAGTGGCCGGGTGGCAGTCCTAAACTCATTCAGGGAAGGGTTGTTGTGTCCCCGGGGCAGGCGTTCCTCTCTCTGGAATGAAGATGTCTACACAGCAGAGTGTAAAGTCGCAGGGATTGGAAACGGACACTCACTTGCGGATCCGTCGGGATAATAACGAAGGAAGATGTGGTGGGAATCACCATCTCTGCGGCTTTCAAGTCCTGGACGGTGGCCCTCATCCATGCAGTCCCTCGGGAATGTGGTCTTGCTTTGGTTCACAGTTGTCACAGGAGAGGCAGTTCTGGTAACTTCCACTTGGCCTTTCCCACCATAATAGCCCTTAGCCAAGGATCAGGAACAACGTGTGAGGACAATGTTCCCAAAAGGTTTTGATTGCTTGAAGCTTTGAAACTAACATTCAGTTGTTTAGCATTACAATTTTAAAAACTTATTTTTTAAAACCTTATAAGGACAACTTATAAATATATAAAATAAATATATTTCATAGATATTGATATCTATATTTTACAAAATATAGATATAATAAATTTAACAATCATTGTCAAAGGGACCTGTGGTTATTGTTTCATTAACTCACATTGAAATCGCCTAAACTCTCTCAAGATAAATATTCCATCATTTTTACCAGATAAATTCCCTTCAACATTTTAACACATATATAAATTGGTCATTGGTTTACTTCTTGTAATCATCCTACAGTTCTTGTTCCATTTTTTCCATCTCTTCTTTCCTTTTTTTCAGTTTGGGACGTTTCTTCTGCCACGTCTTCAAGTTCACTGATTCTTTCCTCAGCCGTGCCCAGTCTGTAAGGAGCCCGTCAAAGGCGTGCTTCATCTCTGTTACGGTCTTTTTGATTTCTAGTGTTTCTTTGATTCTCTCTTAGGATTTTCATCTCTGCTTGCATTACCCGTCCTTTGTGCGTGCTGTCTCCCTTTTCCACTAGAGCTTATTAATCTTGGTTTCAAATTCCCAGTCTGATAATTCCAACATCCCTGCTGTGTCTGAGTCTGGTTCTGACGTTTTCTCTGTCTCTTCAAACCATGCTCTTGCCTTGTAGTCTGCCTTGTCATTTTTCATGGACAGCCAGACACGACCGTAGTTGGCAGAGGGACTGCTGTAAATAGGCCTCTGCCGATGTGGTGGTGAGGTGTGGGGAGGGCAGTGTTCCATCGTCCCATGGTTAAGACTCAGTCCTTTAGTGACCTGACTGTGACCTCCACAAGTGCTTCTCAGATTCTCCTCTCCCCGTTAGGTGGATCTGGAAGGCTGCAAGGGGCTGGAGTGGGTATTTACCTTCCCCCAGGTCATCTGGGCTCTGATAAAACCTCAGCAGGGTAGACTTGGTAAAATAACTTATTATCCTCAGGGCACACCTCATTAAGAACAGAGTGCTCTGGTGTATTTCAAAAATGCCTCCTCCCCCCCACCACCACCAGAGGCACAAGAGGATTTTCCTCCCATCTTCACTGTGAGAACCTGGTGGGGCTCCTGGAGGTAAAACTCACGAAAGTGTGGGGGCCCCTACGACTGGTCCCTCTGGAGTATTAGCCCTCAGACTTGTCCACACCGAGCCCCCAGCAGTTCGTTGATCAGAGCCCAGGTTTTCTGCCCCAGCATGGGTTCCACGGAGGCTTCTGCTCCTGTAAGTTGTGATTGTCTGTATCTGTCTGTCTCTCCAATTTTTAGAGGCAGCAGTGACCTCAGTTCTTCGATAAGTCTAAGAATAGTTGTGGATTTTCAGTTTTTTCAGCTTTTTTCTTGCTGTGTGGATGGGAGGGACCCCTTCCAAGCTCCTTACATGCTGAACTGGAACAATTTACCTCTTTAAAACACTCTAAAACCCCTAAAAGTTAAAACTCCTCTGGTACTTAATGTATATGGACCAGATCAGTACAGCTTTTGAATATAATGAATATCAAGTTCTCCTAAATACTTCAGTACTGCCTTTAAACTCAGTTAGGGTTACTTATAACCTTTACCTTGAAATGCAAGTCTAAAATCAATGACTAAAATACACATTTTCAATGGAAATCACAAGGTGACTTGGTAAGGTCATTTAATATTGAAAAATATCTTAAACATATACAGATTATTCCTAAAACAAAGTCATATTGTCACATACTAGGTGCCTCAAGAAACTCAAAGGTGTGTTTGGAAGCAATTAACTGTTTTTCCAAGCTGTCTTTTTTCCTTGTGTCTGTCAAGGAGATGTAACCACCAACCACCCTGAAACTGACCGGGCCTCACCACAAGAGCCACGCCCATGACCTTTGCCTTACCTTTAATGCAAAGATCTCTCCAGGAGGAGCTTAGGCCTCATTAAGTGGAAGCATGTTTTCCAACTGAGCCTGTGCAACAAACACTCGCCTCTCCATTTTGAATATTCATTCCAAATAAAAGTTCCTGCTTCCCTTTGTTCGGGGACGCCATAACTTTGGAAATGATGCCTCATGGCCTCCTATCTGCTGCAAATACACTTTACTTTATGAGACAACTTCCACTGGTGTAGAGTCTTATTTAACTCACCAGGAGGTGAGGCCACTTGGTTCAGTAACAATATCATGTGCATTTTAAAATAGAGATATAACTCATTTAAAGTGTACAACTCAGTGATTTTCAGTATATTCATGAAGTTATGCAACCATCACTACCATCTAATTCCAGAACATTTTCATCACCTTGGAAAGAAACTCCATAAATGTTAGCAAATAGTCTCCACTCCTCCCTTTCCACCCAGCCCCTGGAAAATACTACTTTCTGGCTCTATGGATTCACCTATTCTGGACATGTCACATAAGTGGAATCAGATCATCTGTGGCCTTTTGCATCTAGCTTCTTTTATCTAGCATAATGTTTTCAAGGTTTGTTTATATTGTAGCGTGGATCAGAACTTAATTCCTTTTTATGGCTGAATAATATTCCATTGTATGGCTAGACCACATTTTGTTTATCCATTCATTGGTTGATGGACATGTGGATATTTCCGCTTTTTGGCAATTATGAATAATGCTACTGTAAACATTATCACACAAATTTCTGTGTCACATGTGTTTTTAACTCTCTTGGGCGTATGCCTAGCAGTGGAATTTCTGGGTCATATGGGAACTTTATATTTAACATTTGAGGAACTGCCAAAGTGTTTTTCCACGTAGCTGTGCCATTTCCTGTTCCCATCAGCCGTGCGCAAGTGCGCCAATTTCTCCACATCCTCACCAACACTGGTTATTGTATGTCTTTTTGATCATAGCCACCCTAAGGTCTGAGAAGTGGTATCTCATTGTGGTTTTGGTGTGCATGTCCCTGATGCCTGATGATGCTGGGCATCTTTTCATGTGCTTATTAGCCACTTGTATATCTTCTTTGGAGAAATGCCTATTCAAATTCTTTGCTAGGTTTTTAATCGGGTTTTGTCTCTTTATTTTTGAGTAGTACCAGTTCTTTATATACTCTGGATACAAGTCAATTGTCAAATATATGATTTGCAAATATTTTCTCCCATTCCGAGTGTTGTCTTTTCATTGTTTGATAGTGTCCTTTGAAAGACAAAAGTTTTTAATTTTGATGGAGTCCAAAATGTCTAGTTTTTCTTTTTTTGCTTGTGCTTTTGGTGTCACATCTAAGGGCCATTGCCTAATCCAAGGTCATAAAGACCTAACCTATGTTTTCTTCTAAGAATTTTGTAGCTTGTAGTTTTGGCTTTTACAATTAGGTCATTGATCCATTTAGAGGATTTTTTATATATATTGTGTGAGGTAAAGTTCCAACTTCATTACTTCACTCTTTTGCTCGTGGATATCTAGTTGTCTCAGCACCATTTGTTGAAAAGGCTCTTCCCATTGAATTGCTTCAGCACCCTTGTTGAAAGTCAATTGACCATAATTGTAAGGCTTTATCTCTAGACTCTCAGTTCTGTTCCATAGATCTCTTTGTCTGTTCTTGTGCAAGTACCACACTGCCTCGATCACTGTAGCTTCATAGTACGTTTATAAATTGAGAGGTGTGAGTCCTCCAACTTTGGTTTTCTTTTTCAAGATTGTTTTGGTTATTTGAATTTACATATGAGTTTTAGGATCACCTTGTTAATTTCTGCAAAAAGCAACCTGGGATCTTGATGGGGATTGCATTGAATCCGCAGATCAATTTTTTTTTAATTTTTTGTTTATTGCAGTAACATTGGTTTATAACATTGTAAAAACTTCGGGTATATATACACAATGGAATACTACTCAGCCATAAGAAATGATGAAATCCGGCCATTTGTGACAACATGGATGGACATTGAGGGTATTATGCAAAGTGAAATAAGTCAGAGGGAGAAGGTCAAATACCGTATGATTTCCTTCATTAAGTAGTAGATAATAACAACAATAAACAAACACATAGGGACAAAGATTGGATTGGTGGTTACCAGAGGGGAAGGGGGGGGGAGGAGGGTGAAAGGGATAATTCGGTACATGTGTGTGGTGATGGGTTGTAATTAGTATTTTGGTGTTGAACATGATGTAATCTATGCAGAAATGGAAGTATAATGCAGATCAATTTTTGAAGTATTGTCATCCTAACGGTATTGAGTTTCCTGACACATGAACACCCGGGTGTCTTCCCATTTATTTTGGGCTTCTTTAACTTCTTTCAACAATGTTTGCAATTTCCAGTGCACAAGTCTCGCACTTCTTTTATTAAGTTTATTCTTAAGTATTTTGTTCTTTTTGTTGACATTATTTTCTTAATTTAAATTTTGATTACTCATTGCTAGTGTGTAGAAATACAACTGATTTTTGTATATTGGAGTTGTATCCTGCAACCTACTGAATTCATTTATTACCTCTAATAGTTTGTGTGTGTGTGTGTGTGTGTGTGTGTGTGTATGCCGTGGGATTTTCTGTATACAAGATCGTGTCTTCTGTGCATAGAGACAGTTTTACTTCCTTCCCAACCTGGATGCCTTTTATTTCTTTTTCTTGCCTTATTACTGTGGCAAGGACTTCAGTGCAATGTTGACTAGAAGTGGTGAATGTGGGCATCCTTTCCTTGTTCCTGATATTAGAGAGAAAACATCAAGGCTTCCACCACGAAGTGTGATGACAGCTGTGGGTTTGGGTAGACGCCCTTTATCAGGTTGAGGAAGTTCCCTTCTATCCCCCCTGTGTGGAACCAAAGCTGTGAAATCTGTGGGTGGTTGATTCCCACTAATCCGAGCCCAGTAATGGAGTGAGCACTCCTCACACTGTGCCAAGTCACAGTCTCTGAAGTATTTCTATTTTTGTACTACAGAACATCGCAGGAACACAGTTCATATTAGCCTCCCTTTCCTCTCTCTTTGGGCTTGACTCCTGCTCCGGGGCCTGAGTGGGCACCGAGACCACCTGTTTGCTCCCTTCCTGGGCACTGAGAGCAAAAATCTCCTCTCCTCCAAGCAGATCATCTCATGGGGACGGAGCAGCATCCACTCTTCCTACAAAGAAAAACTCTGAATCCCATTTAGACTCGGCTGAGACCCATACACTAATAAGAGATATTCCTTCGGGCCGGCTCCATGGCTTAGCCGTTAAGTGTGTGTGCTCTGCTACTGGCGGCCCGGGGTTCAGATCCTGGGCGCTCACCAATGCACCACTTCTCCGGCCATGCTGAGGCCACATCCCACATACAGCAACTAGAAGGGTGTGCAACTATGACATACAGCTATCTACTGGGGCTTTGGGGGAAATAAATAAATAAAAATAAAAGAGATATTCCTTCATTCACTCGTTCTTCACATTCATACATACACTGAGTGATTCCTTCCTTCATTAATTAATTTAACAAATGATTGTGGAATGACCGCTGAGCCCGGCACTGGAGTGACAGTGTGAACAGCTGAGGAGCAGAGCTCTGGGAGACAGTGGGAGGAGGAAACACAATCAATTTGCTAATGAGAGAGGCCAGAAGGAAAGAGTCACAGTGAGACCAAGGCTTATGGGTGGAGAATTTATTTAGTGGTGCACCCAGATCCATACTGGATCTTAATACACTTGTTTTAATCCAGCAAGTTACATGAGATATTCATATGCAAAGGCCGTTCCTAGCAGGCAGAGGAAAGCAAGGGTTTGGCGCTTTCCATGGAGTGATCAGAAATGGGAATTTCAGCTGCCTCCCCGGCCTGGGGCCATTTTCAGGTAGAGTTTGGCTCCGGCATTAGAGCATGTGGAGAAGAAATGGAAAGTGTCTAAGGATGGGATCCCCTTTAGGGAATGGGAATGGAGGGGTCTATTCCTTTCCTTCAGGGGCTGGGGATAGAGTTCTGAGCCAGGAGACTGCAGTTGTCCAACACCGAGAGAGGGAGTTCTTGAGGAGTCAGGATGTGTCTGTAGTCACCTGGTGGGAAGTACAGGTCTTTAGATGCTGCCTGAGGTCTGAGGTCAGTCTCATATCTTGCACTGGCAGCAAACAGGGACACAGCAGCTGGACTGGGAGCAGCTGGGTTTGCAGCAGCTGGACTGGGAGCAAACAGGAATACAGAAACCGGACTGGGAGTAGCAAGGTTTGCAACAGCTGGACTGGGAGCAAACAGGGACGCAGCAGCTGGACTGGGAACAGCTGGGTTTGCAGCAGCTGGACTGGGAGCAAACAGGGACGCAGCAGCTGGACTTGGAGCAGCTGGGTTTGCAGCAGCTGGACTGGGAGCAAACAGGGACGCAGCAGCTGGACTTGGAGCAGCTGGGTTTGCAGCAGCTGGACTGGGAGCAAACAGGGACGCAGCAGCTGGACTTGGAGCAGCTGGGTTTGCAGCAGCTGGACTGGGAGCAAACAGGGACGCAGCAGCTGGACTTGGAGCAGCTGGGTTTGCAGCAGCTGGACTGGGAGCAAACAGGGACGCAGCAGCTGGACTTGGAGCAGCTGGGTTTGCAGCAGCTGGACTGGGAGCAAACAGGGACGCAGCAGCTGGACTTGGAGCAGCTGGGTTTGCAGCAGCTGGACTGGGAGCAAACAGGGACGCAGCAGCTGGACTGGGAGCAGCTGGGTTTGCAGCAGCTGGAGTGGGAGCAAACAGGGACGCAGCAGCTGGACTTGGAGCAGCTGGGTTTGCAGCAGCTGGACTGGGAGCAAACAGGGACGCAGCAGCTGGACTTGGAGCAGCTGGGTTTGCAGCAGCTGGACTGGGAGCAAACAGGGACGCAGCAGCTGGACTGGTAATAAACAGGAACACAGGAGCTGGACTGGGAGCAGCCACACGAGCCACAGCCCCTCTTGGAGCCCCCACACGAGCCACAGGCCCGTTTGCCACAGCTGGAGCAGGAACAGGCTGGCACACAGAAGCACACAGGCTTGCTGCAGCCCCCACAGCTGGAGCCACAGCCTCTGGAACAGCCACAGCAGTCCATGGTTCTAGTGAGTTGAGGGTGGAGCAGGTCAGAGGAGCAGGTAGAGAGGGGAGGTGTTCAGGTGTGGGGCCTCCTGAGCCAGGAGCCCTTATATCCCTGCCAGGGTCAGTGTGACGCTGGGCACACGGTCACTTCCTGGTTCCTGTTTGTGCCACTTCCCCAGGGAAATTTTATTTTCACAGTCATGTGCTGCATAGTGACATTTAGGTCAACAACAGACTGCCTGTATGACGGTGGTCCTGTAAGATTAGTCCCAGATAGCCTCAGTGTATAGTAGACTGTACCATCTGGGTTTGTGTGAGTGCACTCAGTGATGTTCACACAGCAAAAGCACCTAATGACACATTTCTCAGAACGTAACCTCGTCATTAAGTGACACATGATTTATGACACATGTCGATGCAATTTACCAATAACCATTCTACAGACGGGAGAGGGAAGGTGTGTTTACATGAGCCAAGCTGAGGATTACAACCCGGGCAGGCAGTCTCCACAAAGAAGAAAGCATTCTGGAGAAGCATGGTTTTCAGTACAGTTTTCTACCTTTTCAGAACAAAGAACATACATCAAACATGCCCAGGATACGTATTCATCAAAGTTGCAAAGAGGCATTCAGTTGCAAATTATCAGGTCAATATGACCCTGACGTCTGGGAAAGGGAACTTATCTTCAGGAGGACTGATATGGCGTTACCCATACCAGTGTCTTAGGAGAGGAAGTATGCATCCTTATCTTCAAGAGTGCATTCTTTTACTCTAGTGGTTTAAGTAGATGTACAATGTGTGTTTGACAGGCCATAAGTCAGGCCTCTTTAGGTCAAGCCAAATCAGTTTTAACCAGAATAGCTACCTTATATACCTCAATATGTGAATATTTCTTGTCATTTTCTCCTTTTGATCATTAATCTTTTGATAAAAATCACTGATGATCAAGATATTGTCCCTCAATGCCAGGGTGGTTGCTGCCTGTCCTGGATCCATTATGTCCCTTGATGCTAGGCTTTTATTTCTCTGGCTTGACGAGTTATCCATGTTGGGGGAACATTGTCAGATATAGTGGACAAGCATAGAGCTGTATATTGACAGGAGAAGCATTTTATGGGTTGTGTAATTTGTCAATTATTTTTAGATTATCACACAAACATTGTACATGTGTTTTTATGTGGTTTCTTGTGATTACATTGTTTATAACAATTATGGAAGACATATAGTAACAATGGTAATAAATTTAATACTTGAAATGATTAGTTTAGAAGAATGAGTTTTAGGCATAGTCTTTATCAGGAAAAGAAATTCATCCAGAGTTACAAGATTGATCCACTATCTCAAGTCGTTGAGCAATCATCACTCTATCCTGGAAGCCAGTCTTACAACAAAGGGTTTAACTGAGGAGATATGAGGTTGGAAATTCAGGCCTGGTCTGGAGTTTGGGGACAGCTGTTTACAACAGATGCCATCTTCTTCTCATCCTGGTTTGGAGGTGTTTGTCTTGGTCAGTTGAAGTCAAATGTCAGACATAGTTGAAACCCACTCAGGCAGAGGGTCCTTTTTTAAATGAGAAATGTGAATCCATAAGTTCATGCCTTTAGTTTTGCAGCTCATGGATTGGTTAAAAGTCCTCCTTTCCAATGAGGCTGCAGAGAGTCTTTTATTTGATGCCTCTTCCAATAAACAAAATCTCTAGGTTGTAGTCCATGATCCTTAAGGTCTTTGTCACATGTTGGAGTAACAGCTATTGTGCTCCAAGAGGCACTACAGGTTTTTCATCAGGTCCAAACCACATTTGTGTGACAGGGTCAAAAACTCCCCCTTTTTGTTGCCATATCTGTTTCTCTTCTTCCGTGGCAATTTCTTGAGCCTGTAGAAGGAAATCTTTTGCTGAGTTAGCAGGGGTAACAGAGAGCAGTGGGCATCCTTGAGGCTGGACAGGATATCCAGTCTGGTAATGTCCCTGCTTGTCTTTTAAATAGGACACATCTGTAAACCAAATTAAATAATAAAATGCAGTCATGGTCATTTTCCTCCTGTGGTGATGTTAAGATAATGACTAGAATTATACAAGACATACTGGATTTTTTTTTCATTAATAACACTTACTCATGCAGTATAACCTAGGAAGGCTTATCACCGTTTACTTGACAATGCTTCCCATGCACTTTAATTTACCAAATAAACCTAATTAGTTTAGTATCTCCCTCTTTATAGGAAGAGAACAAATTCTTTGAGAAGTCCCAGGGGCCTGCTGGAAATTCTCAAATTTACTTTAGGTCAAAAGAAAGACTTAATTTAGGATTTGAATTTTGGGGAAGCTTGTCAAAAATATCAAAAGGTTTTAAAACCCTTGGTCAAGCAGGATGATAGGTCACTTTGAGACAATGCTAGTATCCATTTAACCATGGTGACAAAGGTTTTTAGACAAATACAAAAAATTAAATAGCTATAAGAAAAATCTTAGCTCCTGTGATTAAAGCCCTGATAAAAACAATATAGGAAATTTATTTTGATAAAACATAAAGTCCCTGCCCCTCTGGTAGACTACTCAAAGGTAAAGAAAAACCTTTCACAATCTCTTTATCAAGAGCAGACTAAAAGTCCAAGAAGATTATCCTTTTAAGAGAAAGAAAACTAAATTCTAATTTTTGCAGCAGCTTCCTTTGATATTAAAACTTATTCGCTTTCTACATCCTTCTAGTTGCTGTATGTGGGACGTGGCCTCAGCATGGCCGGAGAAGTGGTGTGTTGGTGCGCACCCGGGGTTCCGAACCTGGGCCGCCAGCAGCGGAGTGCACGCACTTAACCACTAAGCCATGGGGCTGGCCCTAGTTTTATCTTAATTTAAGGAAGAAGGCCTAAGAAAAATTGCTATCAGCCTTTGAATATCAACTTCCAATTTGGCAAAATTTCTGATCACAAGTTGCTAAATCCTTTTAAATATCTTATCCAGGTTTCAGCTGGGACAAACAGTAACTACACCTGGCAGCATTAAACGACTCCACTAATTTTTTATTTTAGTTTCCCCTTGACTGTTTAAGGGACTAATGTAGCAGTTTCCCAGAAAATCTCTCAGAGTCTCGTTACCTCTGGGAGGGGCTCACATTGGGCCTCCTTCAAAGATAGATTGTGGGGGTGGCTATAAACCCATGACTTAGTAGACTCATCTTTTAGGTACCTCTTATGACTTAATTTTTATTATCTTTTTTGCAACAAAACTTTCAGTAAGGCTCTTTTGGAATTTTGAAGCCTTTGCTTTTAAGTGCACTTCTTAAATGATCTTATCTATTTGGAACATTCCTCCTAGTGGCCAATGTAATTCCCCTGAGGCTAGTGGCAGTTTGGTGGACCCCAGCTGCAAATGGAATCAACCCACATTTCTGTCCAACCATCTCTGACCACAAATGGGGTGCAACCACATTTTAGTCTGACTGTATTTTGGGGATCCCATCCTGACTGTTATCAAACCAAGCTCTCAGGATGTGAAACAAGGTTAGTAAGATTTTCCTATTCTTTGTAAATATTTACAGCTTCTGGAAACTGTCCTTTTTGAGCAATTGTCATGGAAGGTAGCGCATCTGACTCTTTAAAGATTAAAGATTGCATTTCATCTCTGCTCCATGGCCCTTAAATCTAGTGTGAGAAAGACAAGTTTTGGAAGCTCAAAGGAGCCCCAAAGTGGCCACTGTAATTTTAAATTATCCTGGGTTATCTTGATCCAAAGATCCAGCCATTTACAGTCATCCCCCTTCCGTTAGGCACTTGCAAGTATCAGCTCCATGCATACTGTACATGAAGCCAGCTGGAGTTCTGGGGGAGGCTGCCTTTCAGGAACTGGTTGGCTTTTAGAAGTGCAATTTCCTGTTTTCTTTTAGTTTAATTTTACTGTAAAGTCTGAACAATTTCTGAGGACAGTGTAGTGAGTCAGAAGCATCCTGCTCGTGAGTGTCACTTCCTAAAAGGCCATGAACACTCTTTTACGTGTCTTGGTTTCTCCCGCCAGCATCCTAAAACTACTGTGGGGCTCAGAGCACTGGAGGACAAATCCTCATGTGTGCATCCCCTATGAGCCGTCAGTTACATAAAGTGAATGATCATAATGGGATTCCCTATGGGACCACTGCATGTCATGAGGCTCAACCTCAGACACTCTCATGAGGTTCTCAGCCACCTGAGAATGCCTTGTGGCTGGAGGAGCTGGAGTCCCTTCTCTTCGGAGCTGAATGAGTTTTCAGTCTCTCATTTTGCTATTAAATAATTTGTTCAGACTTTGTAGACACAATTCTTTCCAATTTAAAGCCAAATTAGAAAGGTCAGCCTGCCCTATTCACTCCAAAGTTCCCTCTAGGCCCCCCTGGCCTAGGAAATTCCCCCTGGGTTCTTCTCACCTAGGAAAGGTACCAGTACCCCCTGAAGACACCTAGTCTTAAGGTCTGAAACAGCCCAAATAAAAGTCAGGACATATGACTTAAACAAGGAGGTCTGGGTTTCAGGAGAAGTCACTGGGGCACCTGAAGTGTGCAGTGATCTGGGGGCTCAATGGGCCCGTGTGGTACCAGGCACCTGTTCACAGTAGATCCAAGTCTCTCTGGTGCGTTTCTCTGAAATCCTTCTGACCTCACCAAGAAATATTGACTCAAATAACCAATAACCATTCTATAGATGGGAGAGTTAAGGTGAGTGTTACTTGAGCCAAGCTGAGGATTATAACCCAGGAAGGCAGTCTCCACAAAGTAAGAAAGCATTCTGGAGAAGCATGGTCTTCAGTACAGTTTTATACATTTTCAGCACAAAGAACATACATTGAACATGCCCAGGATACATATTGATCAAAGTTTCAAAGAGATATCCAGTTGCAAGTTAGCATGTCAGCATGACCCTGATGTCCACAAAGGGAACTTATCTTCAGGAGCACTGAGATAGGCGTTACCGATACTGGTGGGCATAGGAGGGGAAGTGTGCATTCTCTAGACAGTGAATTCTTTACACTAAAGCAGATGCACAATACGTGTTTGCTAGGCTGTAAGTCAGGCCTCTTTAGTTCAAGCCAAGTCAGTTTTGAACCAGAGTAGCCGCCCCACATACCTCAGTGTGTGAAGATGTCTTGTCAAACACCTCCTGGAGTTAGGAGCATGGACTCTGGAGCAAGACAACCCAGGGCCCCATCGTAGTTTCTTCACTTACGAGCTGTGTGACCTCGTCAGTTTTTAGCCTCTCTGTGCCTCAGCGTCCTTGTCTGGAAAATGGGAACAATAGTGTCACTAACCTCAAAAGGCTGTTAAGGATGATTAAGTGATAAATCTCTCAAAGCAGAGCCTGACAAATGGAAACTGCTGAATTAAATATTATTATTTGGGATCTTTAAAAAACGTTCTTAAATGTCAGCTATGTGCTGGATCTGTTCTCTGTACTCAGAATCTGAAAGTGAGATAAATAGACAAAAATCCCCACTCAAAGATATTCTCATGTAATTATAATTTTATTTATTTATTTTTCCCCCCAAAGCCCCAGCAGATAGTTGTATGTCATAGTTGCACATCCTTCTAGTTGCTGTATGTGGGACGTGGCCTCAGCATGGCCGGACCAGCGGTGCATCGGTGCGTGCCCGGGATCCGAACCCAGGCCACCAGCAGCGGAGCGTGCACACTTAACCGCTAAGCCACGGGGCCGGCCCCTGTGTGTCATTTTAAAATGATAAGAATCTTGCTTTACCTTTGTGACCGTTTCCTCCTTAGACACTGTTTTCCTCTCTCGACTGTCAAGGTCCAGTGTCACTCCCTCTGGTGACCTTGGGAACAGGGCCAGCTTCGTCTGTCCCCGCCCACCGCCCCTTATGTCCTAGGCTTCTAGCACTATTCCAGAAGGACTTACAGGACAGTGAGCTTCTTTTAACGGTCTCTCTGTTTCATGGAGATACAGTAGTCCCGCCTTGTCCACGGTTTCAGTTACCTGTGATCAACTGTGGTCCACAAACATTAAATGGATATTTCCGGAAATAAACAATTCACAAATTGGAAATTGCACCCCCTTCTGAGTAGCGTGATGAAGTCTCGAGCCGTCCTGCTCTGTCCCTCGTGGGACGTGACTCGTCCCCTCGTCCAGCGGATCCACGCTATATCCACCACTGGCCCGTTAGTCACTTAGTTGCCGACTCGATCATCAGATCAACTGCCGTGGCTTCGCAGGGCTTGTGTTCAGGTAACACTTATTTTACTTGATAATGGCCCCAAAGCACCAGAGGAGTGATGCCGGCAACTCCGACGTGCCCAAGAGAAGCTGAAAGTGCTTCCTTTAAGTGAAAAGGTGAAAGTTCTCGACTTAATAAGGAAAATGTCATGTGCTGAGGTTGCCGAGATCTACGGTAACTTTTACTACGGTGTGTTGTTATAATTGCTCTGTTTTATTATTAGTTATTGTTGTTAATCTCTTACTGTGCCTAATTCATAAATTAAACTTTATCACAGGTCTGTATGTCTAGGGAAATACACAGTCTGCACAGGGGTCGGTACTATCCGTGGTTTCAGGCACGTGCTGGGGTCCCGGAACTTGTCCCTCATGGGTAAAGGAGGATGACTGCATTTATAAAGCTTGGGCTGTCTTGGTTCTTGATCCAAATTCAGCCTGATCGAGGCCTGGTTCTCCACTGTGTCTGGGAGCAGAAAGCTCCAGGACGGCTTCTCCGCCCCCCACAGCACCCAGCGTTCTGGAAGCCCAGCTCCCCTCAGGCTCCGGGTCGTCGGCTTCCCTGGAGCCTTGCTCACCATGTGACCCAGGGCCGTTCCTGCCCCTTCTCCTCTCAGCTCCTTGCTCTCAGGGTCCATGCTCCCCAGGGCCCCGCCCAGCCCCTCTGCTGTCCCCACACACAGGGTCTCTCTCAACCCCAACTAGTGGAATCATGCAGTGTTTGTCCCCTTGTGTCTGCTTATTGCATTGAGCAAAGTGAACAGCAAAGGAAGGAAAACCACGACATCTTTGATAATAGGCTCTTTTGTTCCCTCTGGCCCTCTCTCTTGTTCCTTTTTTTCCTTGAAATGAGGGACCCTTCGGAAGCTATTCTTGCCACTTATTCCCAGGTTTAAAACGTCCACCGTCATAGCAACACAAAAGCTGAGAGAAAAGAAAAAAACCCAGAACCAAGGTACGTTGTGTGAATTTCCAAGAAAAATGCTAAAATCTTCCAGAAAGAAAAATTGACACATTGTGTGAGAAGAGCATTCGAATTCTCAACAGTAGCACTAAGAGCCAGAAGAAAATAGAGCAATTTCATCCCTGTTCTGGGGAGAATTTTCTAATCTAGGATTTTATACCTAGCCCAGCTATGGATTGAATCTGAGGTGAGAATTAATATTTTTTTCAGAAATGCAGATTTTCAAAAGATGTATCCCCCATTGCTTTCTTTCTCAAGAAACTGCTGGAGGATGTGCTCCACCAAAACAAGGGAGTAAACCGAAAGATAGAGGGGGGATCCACTAACTAGGACGTGGACATGACAGAAGAGCCATGGATCCTCCAGGGGGAGGGTGAAGGAGGGTCCAGGATGCCCGTGGGCACAGACCCAGAGGCAGAAGACAGAGGACCCCCGGACCATCTCCAGGGGAAAGAATAGGTGAGATTAGAGACGGCCTGAAGAGCTGAAGGGGTTACAAGGAGATCCACTCTTGAGGTGCAGAACGTGGGGATGAGTTAGGGAAACATTCTAAGAGAGTGTTGGGAGGCTGGTGGGGAAGTTCCTGGGATCAGCAGGGGAAGTAGGAGTTTAAAGAAAGCAAAGCCTCAGGGCCAGCCTGGTGGCACAGTGGTTAAGTGCTTGCGCTCCGCTTCGGTGGCCTGGGGTTCGCAGGTTTGGATCCCAGGTATGCACCGACACACCGCTTGTCAGGCCATGCTGTGGCGGCGTCCCATATAAAGTGGAGGAAGATGGGCATGGATGTTAGCCCAGGGCCAGTCTTCCTCAGCAAAAATAGGAGGATTGGCAACTGGTGTTAGCTCAGGGATAATCTTCCTCACAAAAAAAAAAAAGAAGAAAGCAAAGCCTCATCTTTCATTGTTGAAAGCCCACAGATATCAAACAGGAGACGCAATAGATGATAAAACAATAATGCCTAAAAAACTATTGAGGTAAATGACAGAAGAAGCCGCTGAAATATTTGAAAATGTTGGGGCGGAAGGCGGCTGTTTTTGTTAACGTTTGCGGTACTGTTTTACTTCTCCACCGTTCATGTATAACATAGGTAAAAATAAAACTGTTAGGAGAGAAGGAGGAAGGATGGGGAGGGTGGGGGGCGGCAGTAGGTCCGCTGGACGTGAAGACACATGTGGGGCCACAGACAGCGCGGTGGTGGCGCCTGGGTGGGCAGACTTCCAGGCAGAACAGAACAGAAAGTCCAAGGCTTTGAATAAAATAAGCCCAGAGCATCCTGGGGTGGGACAGAAGCCGGACCCCGAGCATGCAGCCTCAGTCCCCGCAGCTGACACAGGGATAGTGCAGGGGGGCTGAAGAACAGTGGTAAAGGTGCAGAAATGGGATGCAACGACCAAGCTCATAATATCTATTTTTAGTAGAAGGCAAACAGAATCTCCCTGGGTTGTAGCATAAACATCCACAAGGAAGTGACCATGTGCCCAGCATCACACTGACCCTGGACGGGGATATAAAGGCTCCTGGCCCAGGAGGCCCCACACCTGAACACCTCCCCTCTCCACCTGCTCCTCTGACCTGCTCCACCCTCCACCACCAGGACCATGGGCTGCTGTGGCTGTTCCGGAGGCTGTGGCTCCAGCTGTGGGGGCTGTGGCTCCAGCTGCTGTGTGCCCAAGCGCTGCTGTGTGCCAGCCTGCTCCTGCTCCAGCTGTGGCAAAGGGGGCTATGGCTCATGTGGCTGCTCCCAGTCCAGCTGTTGCAATCCCTGCTGCCCCCAGTCCAGCTGCTGTGTCCCCATTTGCTGCCAGCGCAAGATCTGAAGCTCTGAGCCCAGACCTTCAGTTTCTCAATGTTTGGTGAAGCCCGTGGTCCTGCAGTTTCCCTGAATCAGCTCCTGTCCACATCCTCCCTGCAGCTCACCTCTGGAGCCCTCATCTTCCGGTTTCGGGGAGCTGGGTCTCCAGACCGAGGAGCATCGGCTCTGCTGGTGTAGAAGACAGACATCTTTCTCCTGGTGGAATCAGGCCCTTCTTTCCTGCTCTAAGGAATCGTGCTTCTCGCCTGACATCACTTTCTGCCCAGACCCGGCCCCAGCACCGCCTCCTGGGCTCTGGCTTGACCTGGGCTCTCACGGACGTGACGGCTCCTGGCCCATCCCCCCTTCTGAAGATACTCCATCCCCAAACCTCCTCCTCTTGCCTGTCTGACCTCTGACTCCAGGTAGAGGACCAGCAGACAATGGGGTCCCCTAAACCCTGGAGACGTCCCCTGGAGCATGTCCCTGTTTGCCACCAAGAGTTGGCCCCACCTCGGGGCATCTCCACTTGGCCATCTCCCGTGCCTGCTCCCTGTGACTCTGTGTTTTGAGGCAGGAACTGTACCAAGAGGTCCCTAAATAAACATCCTCCCCCTAAATGCTGTCCCACGGTGACTCTTCATCTGGTGTCCGATTAGCAAACGCATCCTGTTCCCTCCCTGCCCTCCTCCCCGCCTGGGGCTCCCTTTACTCATTCACATCTCGATGTGACCTTGTGCTGTCCGCTCCTGTGACCAACCCGTGCGGGTGCAGCACCCACTCAGGGCGCCACCAGGAGGACAGAAAGGACACAGCACCTGTTCCAGGGGTCTCAGGGCCCCTGGAGGATCTGGGATCGGACGCCACAGACAAGACACAGAAAGGTTGTTTTTTAATCTACAGAGTCATGAGCACACAAAGGAGCAGCGAATGCTCCAGCCTGTGCTTCCTTGTCCCTCACACGGACCAACCCACAGTTTTCCTGACTCTGCAGCCTGTGTGGACTGAGGATGCTCCCGGGCGTCTAAATTTGCGGTTCCCTGCCCTGGATCCCTCCTAAGCTGGCTGTGCAGGAGGAGAGGCTCGTGGCTGCGGAGGAGGACCTTTCGTGCTGTCCTCTGTGGTCGCCTCTTACCATGTGGGGCTGTTTAAATTCAAACTGATGAAAATCGAATGACACACACACGTCCGTTCCTCAGGCGCACCAGCCCGTGTCAGGTCTGTGGTGGCCTCACGGGGTCAGTGGTTAACTCACTGAGCTGCGCACACACGAGACGTTTCATCAGACAGCAGACAGCTCTGCTGGCAGCTCTGGTGGGAACAGGAAAGACCCACGGTGGGTGGGTCAGCCAGACCCGAGAGCTGGGGTGTAGACCTGTAATGTCTTCACCCACGTATCATGTTCACACGGCTGCTGTGACAGATTACGTCAGACTGGTGGCTTAACACAGCAGGATTTACCCTCTCGCAGTTCTGGAGGCCGGAGTCCAAACTCGAGGTGTTGGCAGGACCACACCCCCACAGGAGTCTCTGGGGGAGAAACTGTTCTTTGTCTCCTCCAGCTTCTGGTGGCTTCCTTGGCCTGTGACCACCTCACTCCAGACTCTGCCTCCCATTCACACTGCCCCCTCCTCTCTGTGTCTGTCTCTGCCTCTCTCTTATGAGGACACTTGTGATGGCATTTAGGGTCTACCTGGCTCATCTGTATAGTCTCCCCATCTCAAGATCCTTTACTTAATTCTATCTGCAAAGACTGTTTTTCAAAATAAGGCAACATTCACTCTTTTGTTGTGTAAGGTAATACTCACATATTCCAGGGATGGACATGGACGCATATTTTGGGGGCCACCATTCAGCCCACTGCAGTCTATCCTCTGGCCTCCAAACACTCACATTTGTCCCATGTGCACAGTACACTCACCCCATCCCAGCACCCCACTGTCCCAGCCCATCACAGCGTCACATCAGGTCTGACGTTTCATCTAAACATCAGCAGCTTGAGAATCTCAAATCTCATCAACAAAATCATCGGCATCAAGTAGGGGAGATACTTGGGTGGGATCCATCCTGGGGCAAATTTCCCCTTCACCTTGGACCAGTGAAAGGAGAAAATAAATTGTCTGCTTCCAGAGCACAATGGTGGGACCCCCACAAGTCAACAGTATGGACATTCTCCCTCTGAAAGGGAGGATGGAAGGCAGGCAGCTGAGTGGCTCTGTGGGCCTGTTTCCTGCTTGGGGAACTTTGGAAATCCCACAGCCTCTCTTACTACGTCCTGCTTGATTCCCTCAGTCTGGGCAGCAGTGATTCTGCTGACCAGTGTTCAGAAACCCTCATGGGTCTCCCATGGCCACCGTCTGTGTTGGTAGCATCTGGACCACGTGATGACCCTGACCTCCAGGCCCACACGTCTGACCATCCCTGGATACCTCCACTGTGACGTCCTGTGGAGACTGTGAATGTGCTTGTCCTTGTCCCTCCAGACTTCTCGTTCCTCCTGTGACAGGCAGGAGTACATAATGACCCTTGTGACCCTCATCCTCCTGTAACCTCCTCTTGAGCATGGGCAGAACCTGTGATTACGATGAGCTATCACCCCTGTGATTTGTCTACTCTACAGCAAAAGAGCTGTTTGCAGGTGTAATTAAGGCCCCTAATCAGTTGAGTTTCTTCAAAAGGGAGATTATCGTGGGTGGGCCTACCCTAATCAGGTGAGCTCTTAAAAAGGGATTCTAGATGCTGGAGACAGAAGAAATCAGAGAGACGCACTCCCGCAGGCCTGGAAGGAGTCAACAGCCACATCGTGGACAGTCCATGGGGCTCACACCTCAAGGAACTGTGGGTGGCCTCTAGCAGCTGAGGAAGGTCACTGGCTGACTGTTCACATGAAAATGGGAAACTCAAGCCTGCAATCATAGGAACTTCATCCTTCAAACACACTGAACGGGCTTGGGAGAGGTCCCAAGTCCCAGAAGTCCCCAAGTGCAGCTGCCACCTAGCCTGCAGCCTCGTGACGCCCGAGGAGGGGACCCAGCTTTGCTGTGCCCGGACTTCAGACCTGCAGAAACTGTGATGACGAGCGAGTGTTGTTTCAAGCCTCCAAGTTTGTGGTAGTTCGTTACACAGCAATTGAAAACTAATACCCCTCCTCTTAGTGTTACCGATCAGGACCTGCTGCCCAATGGGCACGGAAGCCAACACTATGGCCCTGGGTTTTGAGAGAAGAAAGAGCTTCATTGGGTGGCTGACCAGCAAGGAGACAGGAGGCAGAGCTCCAGTCTGTCTCCTGAGCTGAAGTGGGGACAGACCTTTAAGGAGTTGGCAGTGGGAGTGGTCATGCAAGACACTAGCTTGGAGGAATCTGATTGGAGGGTGGGAGGGTAAGGGTCTTGTAAGTCTGATGCGCTACAGATCGAGGGGCCCCTCGCCTTAGGTTCCCCGTTCCACTTTCTCTTCACGTTGAGTCCCCTGGTTGGGGACCTTTTGGTTCCCGGGCGGCTGGAGGTCGTCTGAGGACGAGGTTTCCATCTTCTGAGCGTCCTCCAGCTGCATGACTTGCAGTTTTTGCTCGTTGCCCTGCAACACGACTTCAATACATCGTCACTGATACAATAGGAGCCAACAGGGCCAGTACAATTGGTCTCTGATGGTTACATTAGCATCAAGTGTTCCATGACCAGCACCTTCCACTCAGCCACCCGGACCCCAGCCTCGTCCCATCCCGCCCTCATCTGACCAAATGCCAGTCCTGTAAGGTCAGCTCCCTCGTTATCTGTTTGTTCCACAGTATCAGTTGAGGCTTTCAATGACCCCCCACGTCCCAGATGGACTTCCCGAAACTCCAGACACCCCTGCTTAGGGTCGTCTGACGGCTCTTGCGCTTTCATTGGAAAGACCACAGTCCTCTGCAGGGAGTGCCTGGCCGGCCCCCCACAGCTCTTCACTCCACTCGTCGCCCTCCATGAGCCATGATGTTCTCGATGCTGCGTGTGTGTGTAGCGGGGTGGGCAGCATGCTGAGCACAGGTGCGGATCAGACACGCAATCATCACCACAACACTGCGGTGGACACCCACACCTCCCCGTTTACAGACGAGGAGAGGGAGATGCCCAGAGGACATGTTAGAGGTCCAGAGGCCACACAGTGTCTGTGCTGACTCCGCGTGCCAGGGAGTGTGTCCGTGCCCTTGGCGTCCTCTCCCCTGAGCCCCACATGCCCCCACCCAACTCTGTACCTGAGGACACCCTCTCCCCACCCCCAGCAGGGGCTCCCCCTCTCCTCCAGACGGCCTGGGCTTCTCTCTGCGAGTCTCCTTCGCGCTGTCCTGTGGGGGTCATGCACTCCCCGCTCTGCAGGGACTCTGTAACCAGGACTGGAGCAGGGCCTGCGCACAGTAGGTCTGCCAGTGTAGGAGTGAATGAGTGAGTGCACGGAGCAAGATGCTCGGGGAGGCAAAGACATGGATCTCATTCATTAGATAAAAGAAATTCACCAGGAGGACATGTCTTGTGCAGAGGGAATGTGTTTATTGAAGGATTTCACAGTGCCCAGTTTGGACCAAAACATGCAATGAAAAGGAGTGGGAGTGACTGAAGAGCTGGAGGGGCAGGAGGGCCCTGGTGGGGCGTCGGGGGAGTGGAGTGAGGTGCTCAGAAGCTGCGAGGTGGGGAGTGAGGAGCAGGGCTCACCTTCAGGTGGTGCTGGAGGGGGTGGGCCTTCCATCACCAGGGATGGGCCTGACTGCATGCCCTCCTTTAACTGTCTTCATCTGTAGCCGTGCTGAACATGCAGCTCTGGAGACAAGGAAAGAATGTCCTGGAGGATATGATGACGTTACAGCTTCAGGGCTAAGACACGCAGCCGGGGACACATCCTGAGAAATCTGAAAGTGGGGAATTGCCCGTGTCCATACCCAGAGCCTCAGATCTTGCATTGGCAGCAAAAGGGGGATCAGCAGCTGGAGCCACAGCCTGCAGAACAGCCACAGCAGCCCATGGTCCTGGTTGTTGAGGGTGGAGCAGGTCAGAGGAGCAGGTGGAGAGGAGAGGTGTTCAGGTGTGGAGCCTGTGCATGTGTGAGCAGTGCATGTTGTGTGTGCAAATGTGCACGTTAATGTGTGCACGTGTGTGCTATGTGTGCAAATGTGCACATGTGATGTGTGCACATGTGTGTATATGAGGAGGTGCGTGCTGTGTGTGTGCAAATGTGCATGTGTGAAATGTGCACGTGTGTGAGCAGGCACATGCTGTGTGTGTGAATGTGCACATGGGAATGTGTCCACATGTAGACGTTTGTGCGCACGTGTGTGCAGGTGTGCACGTGTGAATGTGTGCACTGTGTGAGCAGGTGTGCACTGTGTGTGAACGCGCACGTGTGATGTGTGCATGCGCGTGTGAGCAGGTGCATGCTGTGTGAGTGCGCACGTGTGTGTGTGTCCTGGTGTGTGTCCAGCTCCTCCTCTGCACCCGGCTGACCCGCCCGTGAGCACACAGCATCTCATCACGGTCACCCCCTCAGGATGTGCTGGAGATGCAGACGGAGGGTCTGGAGGGCACAGGCCCCATCCTGAAGCTCGCCCACTGGCCAGGAGTGAGGCAGGCAGTGTGTGCGGTGCCAGGTTGGCCCAGCAGGGCAGGAAACAACACACCTCCCCATCACTCACGTCTTGTCCGACCCTCCTCACTGGCGGGGGGCTCTGAGACTCAGAGGATGAACCCTGCCCGAGGCCACACGATGGGAAGTGCAGGAGCCAGGTGTGAGCCAGGTGGCGAGGG
Source organism: Ceratotherium simum simum (assembly GCF_057802395.1). NCBI lineage: Eukaryota > Metazoa > Chordata > Mammalia > Perissodactyla > Rhinocerotidae > Ceratotherium > Ceratotherium simum. The sequence continues at coordinate 374,625 of NC_141933.1, read as the reverse complement.
GGACAGTCGGGGCCAGGGCCGGCTGACCAGGCCCTGGAGGTGGAGGTGGTGAGGGGGCGGGGTGAGAAGTCACCAGTCGGCCTTCAGCTCCTGCCCTCGGGAGGTCAGGTGGGCCTTCCTGTTCCGCCATCTCCCCTCTGCAGTCACGCGGCCACTGGAAATGAAACAGAGGAGCAGCGGGATGAACTGGTGGCTGCGGCCGGTCCTGCCAGCCCACGGCCCTCCCTCTGCACAGCCCCGATCCGCAGGGACTGGTGGGGTGGTGACGGCCCCAGGTCCTCACTGTCCTGGGCCCAGGCACGCGGTCCCTCAGGGACGAGGGGCGGCCCTGCTCAGGCCTCCCCCAGGGCTGTGCCAGCAGCAGATCCCCCTCGGCCGCCACCCTCGCGCCTCCTTCTGCTCTCGCCCTTTAACCTTTAGCCTGGCTCCGGCACAGACTGTGACCCAGAGACCCCCAGTCACATGTCCATCATGTCATGCCCTGCTCAGGACGGCCATCGGCTTCCCCATCCAGACGAGACCCTCAGGTGGCAGAGAAGCCCCTGCCCTGTCCCCCCGTGGGAGGAGGGGGATCCCTGCCCACCTGTGGTCTTGGCCAGGCCCTCCCGGTTGCCCCCCAAAGCTGCAAGCCCCCACGTCCCCTGCTCTGGTTGTCTCTTGAGCACTTAACACCGTGCAGCGCCCATTTATTGCGCCGGTGTCCACTGTTTCCTGAAGTTCCCGTGGGCAGGGTGGCGTCTCTTCTGGTCTCCACACCCTGAACTGCTTCTGGACACACAGCAGAAGCCCCCAAATAAAAATAAGTTTACAAACATCTGACTCCAGGGCATTCTGGTGCCGGCCTTTGGGGGAATAAAGACCTGTGGTCTCAGGCACAGGCTGCCCTGCCCGAGGCACCTCACCCACGCAGGCCGCCACTCGGACCCCGGGATCTGCGAGCCCCTCCAATGCTGGGGACCTGGGGAGCCCGTCCCATCAGGGGCGGGGGAGGCGGCGTCCATGACAACCCCCAGGGACCCTCTGAGTCGAGCCGGCCACGGAGGCCCACGGGACAGTGGCCCTGAGACCAGAGCGGGGCTCGCCTGTCCCCCCGACTCTGCCCTGCCCACCTGGCTGCACAGTGTCCTGCACCCAGCAGACGGCACAGAGCCGCAGCCTGGGACCACGCTGAGACGAAGCTGGGCAGAGGGGCCCGGAGCGGCCCCTGTGACCCACTGGGCACAGACGGGACCCTCACGGGCAGACGGAGCTGGCCCTCCCACTGACCCCACCTCATGGCTCATGACTCGTCCTGTGACTTTGCTTCTGCCGGACAATGGAGAACCGTCACTGGACCAGCCTCTCCCTGGGACCCTTGTTGGTTGATGGAGGGGCTCCTCCCTGGGCCCCGTGGTCGGGCATCTGACCCTCAGTCCAGAAATGAAGGTGGAGGCTGCACGGCGGGGGCCTCCCCAGACCCGGGCCCAGAGGAGCCCCAGCCCCGTGGCCTCCAGGCTCCGGCCACTGCCCGGGCTCCGCTGAGAAGCCGCCTCTCAGGACTGACCTCAGGGCCTCGAGTTCCAGGGGAGGCGTCACCCAGCTCCACGCGCAGGGCGGCCTGCGGGGACAACCGACCCCGAAGAGAAGTCTGGGAGCTCCAGAGGGTGGCGCTGAGCAGAGGGGAGGAGGGGCCGCGCGGCAGCTTTGACCCAGCAATCTGACGCCCAGGACCCCGCTGAGGAGACTGTCCAGAACAGGGCAGGAGCCGTGTGCAGGCAGATGCTTTAGAAGCCGATGGTGCAGGTGCAGGTTTCAGGGCGACCACAAACAACGTGGATGGACGTCCACCTTCAGACCAGGACGCTGGGAAGCTCGGGACCAAGCTGCTCGATGGGAAGAGGCCGGGAGGGGAGGAACTCGAGCATGGACGAGGCAGGGCGGAGCTCCCTGTGTTTTCTTCTAGGAGTGCACGCGTCTGGGTCTCACGCCAAAGCCCTGAGTGAGTCCGCGCTGGTTCGTGGTGGGAACGGTGTGTGACGAGGGGCCGCATTCGCTCTCCCGCGTGCACACGTCCAGTTTCCAGCACCGTTGTTGAGAGACCGTCCTTTCCCCGCTGGCTGGGCTCAGCTCCCTCGTCGAAAATCAGTTGATCGCATACGTGTGGGTTTCCTCCTAGGCCCTCGATTCTGCTCCACTGGCCTGTGTCTGTCTCTATGCCAGCGCCACACTGTTTTAATTGCTGTAGCTTCGTAGGAGAGTTTGAAACCAGGCAGTGGATGCCTCCAGCTGTGTTCTTCCTTCTCAAGACGGCTTTGGCTGTTCGGGCTCCTTTGTGGCTCCATACAAATTTAAGGATTGTTTTTCTATTTCTGTAAAATGCCATTGTGATTTTGATAGTGGTTGCATTGAATCTGTAGATCACTTTGGGTAGTATGGACATTTAACAACATTAAGTCTTCCAATCCATGAGCACAAGATATCTTTCCATTTATTTGTGTCTTCCTCAATTTCTTTTGTCAATGTCTTGAAGTTTTCAGCCCACAAGTATTTTGTTTTCTTGGTTAAGTTTATTCCTAAGTATTTTATTCTTTTTGATGCTATTGTAAATGGGATTATTTTCTTAATTTCCTTTTTGGATAGTTCGCTGTTGATGTGCAGAAAGGCACCAGATTTGTATATGTCAATCTTGTATCCTGCTACTTTACTGAAGTCATTTATTAGATCTAACAGACTTTGTGGAGTCTTTAGGGTTTTCTACTTATAAGATCATGTCCTCTGCAAACAGAGATAATTTTACTGCTTCCTTTCCAATTTGGATGCCTTCTATTTCCTTTTATTGCCCAATTGCTCTGGCTGGGGCTTCCAGTACTAAACTGAATAGGAGTGGAGAGAGTGGGCATCCTTGCCTTCGTGACATCAGTCTTGGTGATGATTTTTGGATTTGACACCAAAAGCAAAGGCAACAAAAGCAAAAATAGACAAGGGGGTGTACATCAAACTAAAAAGCTTCTGCAAACAAAGGAAACTATCAACAGAGTGAAAAGGCAACTTACAGAAAGAGAGCAAATATTTGCAAACTGTAGAACTGATAAGTGGGTCACATCCAAAATATATGACGGACTCCTACAACTCAATAGCAAAAGACCCACAAATAATCCAATTTAAAAAATGGGCAAAAGACCTGAATAGACATTTCTCCAAAGAAGACATACAGATGGCCAGCAGGTACCTGAAAAGATGCTCAGCATCACTAATCATCAGGGACATGAAAATCAAAACCACACTGAGATGTCACCTCACACCTGTCAGAGCGGCTGTTATCAAAACCAGAAAACAACAAGTGCTGGCGAGGACATGGAGAAAGGGAGCCCGCGTGCACCGCTGGTGGGAAGGTGAGTCGGTGCAGCCACTGTGGGAAACAGTATGGGGAGTCCTCAAAAAATTGAAAGTACAATGAAGACAGGACCTGGAAATCCCACTTCTGGGTATTCATCCAAAAGAGCTGAAGGAGGGTCTCGACCAGGCGTCTCCCTCCACGTTCACTGCAGTGATGCTCACAGAAGCCGAGACGTGGAAACAACTCACACGCCTGTCGACAGAGGAATGGACACAGAAAACGAGGTCTTACACACAGCGGGACGTCGTCAGCCTTGAGCAGAAAGGAGGTGCTGCCGCGTGTGACAGGTGGATGCCCCTCGAGGACACGGTGCTGAGTGCAGTGAGCCCATCACAGAAGGACAGGACTCTCCCATTCCACTCCCAAAGGTACATGGGGTCGTCACCATCACAGGAGCAGAGGGTGGGCAGTGGGAGCCTGGGGCTGGGTAGGGCGGGGGTCGTCCAGCAGGCACAGGGTCTCAGCCATGCAGGACGAGCACGCTCAGGAGACGTGCTGCCCACCATCCTGCCTGAGGTTCACAACTCTGTATCGTGCACGTAAAACGCATTAAGAGGGGAGATCTCAGGTGTTCTCATCACAATGAAACAAGGAAGAGAGAGAAAAGGCAAGGTGACAGGACGCACAGAGCAGGACGATGAAAACGACCCCGACACACGAGCGATCACAGTAGCTGTGCGGGGACCGATGCCCTGGCTGAGAGCGGGGATTTTACGCAGGGCGAGATGAAGTAAGTTCCACCTGAAGCTGTTTGTGACGAGCACACCTGAACGTGGGACCCGGGGGACGGTGGCCGTGGAGGAGGACGTGCTGGCAAGGAGAGCCCGAGCGGACCTGGCGGCAGAGCCGGCGTCGGGGACACGCGCTGTCTGGAGACGCGCTTCCCCGGGAGGCGAGGGCCCCACACCATGTGCATCCACAGCCTCAGCACACACGCACACCGACAACCGAGGGGCGAGTGTCTGACGACAGGAGAGGCTGGGGGACGTCCTGCACGTCGTGGGCAGTGAGTCACACAGAACTGGGTGGAGCCACGGACGGCGTGAACATCACGGGACTCACTCAGCCGGGTGACACACACAGAACGCCACCTCCACGTTAGAGGCTGCCTGTGCGTTTCACGTATGCGTGCGACCGTCACGGAAACTGATCAGACACCAGGGAAGAAGCCATCTCAGCAAACACTCGAGAATCAGGACCATCTGGACACCCCTTGAGCACAGTGCCATTGAGAGAAGAGCCATTTATGAAAAGATAACTAAAAACCCAGAGTTCTCCCACCCTCCCGCACTGGCCTCATCCAGGGATTGACCCAGAAGCCCATCCCAGCCTCTCCCTGCAGGGGCGTCAGGAGCCTGGGGAGGGTGTGAGGAGAGGGCACAGGCTTTGTGGGCTCAGGGCACGGGGGTCTGCACTGGGGTCAGCTGGACATCTGGGGTGGAGAGGGCTCAGCCCAAGCCCAGCCTGCGTCTCAGTCCCGTCCTGCCGACACCGGTGCTCTAGGGCCAGGAGGGCAGGGCCTGTCCAGGGCGGCACCTGCACTCAGCTGCGCCCCTTGTCCTGCTGCACATGACACAGAGGCTGGCCACTCAGGCCTGCAGCCAAGACCTCCTGCTGGGCTCTGCTTGGGGCCTCTGAAACCCGGAGGCATGTGTGGCCTTGTGGCTGGGCTGCCAGACTTCCCAGGGACAGAGGGAGCAGCTCCTCCTCCAGGAACCCCATGGAGCCCTTTGAGAGGTGGGAGCCAGGGGCTCAGTGCTGTTATCCCAGCTTACAGGTGGGGGAGGCCTGGGAGGCGGTTCTCCCAGAGTGTCCCAGCCCACGGCCAGCCCAAGCCAGGAAGCAGCTGGCCTGGGTGGGGGAAGGCACCCGCCTGTATGGACCCTTCCCTGGTAAGGGGGTGGGGGTGGCTGGCATCCTCGTCCAGCACCATGTAGTCTGAAGAAACTCCAGAAAGCTTCCTAGAGGAGAGGGCGTTGCAGTGCTGGGTGGCAGGGCTGTCAGAGCCATGAGGCACCCCTCTGCATGGGCCTGTGATCTTAACAAAGCGTTACGAGAATGTATTTTCTGATATTTGTAAAGAAAACTATGGAATCAAACCTTTAAATGTTTGTAAAACTTTTCAAAAACATGTGTAGCCCAAAATATGTATATTTAGTGGGAAGTGCTTTCTTGGGTATTTCCAGCACCCAGAACAGGGACTGGCTATGAGATGCCCTCAATAAATCCTTATTGATGATGGAAAAAACCCACCACCAAATAGTTCACGGGTCTAAGAAGAACCACAAAGGGAACTACAAATACTCAGAAAAGACGACACTTAGCAGCCCTCAGGGTGCAGCTAGAGTGCGTTCCAGGAGAACGTAGAGGGTCCTGCTGCAACTGAGAGACAGAGACACGACACCTCCGTGAGCGGGCGTCACGAAGGAAGTCACACGGGGGGCAGATCACGGAGCGGAGGGGAGGCCGAGGCAGAGAGGAGAGCACAGGGGCCACGGGGGTGGCAGGGCCGGGCTGTCCTTCCAAAAGGCCGGGAGCAGACGACGCTTCGGCTCACAAGAGAGCACGTGAGCGCGTCCACACACAGGCAGACGACACGGGCCTCCGGGCAAGGCCGGCTCCCTAAGACACTGAGAGGCTCCGCCACTAGGGGTCCTGCTGTCCTCACACACAGGTCCCTTTGCACACGTGTGAGCACACGTGTCTGCAGGAACCACCGAAGCAGTGGGACAACCGCGTCACGGGACGACGGAACCTGTGCACTTGCCGTTCTGGCTGACATCCCGTCCACAGTGCCCCTCGCCGCTGCCCCAACAGCGAGTCCTCGCAGCCCCCGCTCCATTGACCTGGCAGGAAGACGACAGCCCACACGGTGCTGGTCTCCGCCGACCTTCCGTGGAGAGTGAGGGCATCTCGTCACGTGCACAAAGTCAGCCATGGTTGCTGGCTCCCGGCCATGTGGTTGTTCGAGTGTGACGCCCACCAGGCAGCTGGACACCGGGATCCTGGGGAGAGCGAGGTGGGAGAAACGGTTTTGGGAGGCTTTGCGATGTGGGTGATGTTTAAACTACAAGCCAGGACTCGAAGGGCCGCAGGCCAGGCGGCCAAGAGGAGGACGGGACTCAGGGTGGGGGCGTGGTGAGGAGAGGGGTGCAAGCCGGCGGGGGGGGCACCTCCCAACAGGGGAAAATCCAGAGGTGCTGAGGCTACTCACTGGAAGCCCCTTTCGGCCCAGCCCCCTCCCCAGAGGGGCCAGAAGTTTCCAGAGATGTTCTACGCACGGGGATGTACACCCACGCATGTGTTTGCACACGTGGCGGCATGTGCACACCCTCAGGGGCGTCCGCTCCTGAGGACCAGCACAGGGAGGCCGGCCTGACTCCTGGGTGGCGATTTCCCCAGCTGCCGGCCGCCTTCTCGACGCTGCTCCCGGCTTGGGGCAACACTACAGCCCAGGACCGCGGCTCCTCAGGAGACGCCTGCTGCTTCTCCACCCCGACACCAAGCCCGGCAGAAGCCGGGACGCCACCAGAGGCCCCTGTGCAGAGGCCGCGACCTCGCCCACGACTGCCGATTTTCTGACACTAGAATAGTAGACAGTGCCAATAAAACCAACAGAACGCCCTACCCTGTCCTCAGAGACAAGAGGGGGTCCTCGTCCCTGCCCATGGAGCCGTGTGGCCCTCACGTGGCCTCTGGGGAGAGACACACAGAGGGTCCGGGACCACCACCGGGAGAGCCCTGGCTCTCAGGACGTGCTCGAGGCCCAGCTGGACGGGTGTCCTGGGCGGCAGGCACTGGCTCCCCGTGTGCAGAGGGTCAGTGCAGCCGGTCAGCAGGATTCCCTCCTCAGGTCACACCCGCTCCCTCTCTCTCTCCGTCTCTACCTGTCTCTCTCACTCGTCTCTCTGTCTCTGTCTGTCTTTACTCCACTAGCTCCTAGATTATGTTCAAATTCCTCACTCTGGCCTTCAAGGCCCGTGTCACCTGATCCTGTTGCTTATGTCCACCCTCACCGTCCACTCCAAGGCTGTGGAGCCCCACCACATTGTTACCACACATCACGACTAACACTGCACCGTGAATCACACACGGTGCCGTGTTCTGAGCCTCCACCTGGCAGTGCATGGACCTCACTTTCTTCCTGTCAACTTAAAAAGCAAATTTGCCTGTTAGTTTATCTCAAAAGGAGTTTATTCAGGAATAGCCCAAAGAATTGCAATTCAGGATGTACATGTTATGGCGAACCATAGACAAATCCAGAGAACAAAGGAGAGGAGCTGCTTTTATTGAGAAAAGGGGGGAAAGGGAGGGGCTCTTCTTAAAGAAAGTCCACTGGGGGAGAGTGACAGATCACGGCAGCAACAGCTTCTCATTGGCTGGACTGTGGCATTTCTCATTGGCTGGGCTATGGAGTTTCTCATTGGCTGGGTTGTTGCCGGGTGGGGAGAGAAGCTTCCTTCAGTAGGAAAGTAGTTGTACTTCCTGTCTGAGATGCAAGTGTCCTTCTCTTCCTGTTTGGTGACACTGACAATGTGTGATGGGTGTGACAGCTCCCCCTACAGGCCTTCCCGCCTCCAGTTTAGTTAATGTTTCTTTCATTAATTTCCACATTTTTCCCTTCTGATCAAGATCTTTCTCTGAAAGCATCATTGATCAGCAGTCAGGTTCTCTGCTCGTAGTAGTCTTGTCCCTCAGTTCCAGGAAGGACCTTTTCCAGTTGTCATGTCCCATGCTGGAGGGACAGTACATGGGGGTTGGAGACCATTCTGCCACATTTGAGAAACGAGGAAGGTTAGGAGGGAGAACTCTCAGGCATTTCTTATTCAAAGTCTATATTTCTCTGAGGTCGCAGGCGTTGGAGATCATCTTGAAGTGCTGAGCCAGCATCACCTTATTGAGCACGTCATTTTCACAGAGGTTTGAGGCAATAGGTACAGAACTTTATAACAAGTATACAGAGTAGGATTAAGAGCAATACTATAAGCCCAGTTGCAGGATGGTTCTAAACCAGGAGCCCAGACCTGAAGGTAACCAGCTGGACAAAGCAAAAGACAGTGGGTTGTTAGGTGCAATTAGTTGTAGCCAATGTGCCTGCTCTCTAATCTTATGTAATTAGGTTTCTATTTCCCCAGAGGCATTTACCCATGTGCACCAGGAGGTGTTCACCACTGCACAGACACCTCCTTGCTTAGTAAGTAGGTAATCAAGGGCTATATGATTATCCAAAACTACCTTGACCAATGAGTTAAGTGACCATTGCTGAGTTGAAATTGCTTTGGCTGTGGAGTCGGCCAACTCTTTTAGTGTCAGGGAGAGATTCCTGAACATTTGTTTGTCAGCACTCACTCTGATCCATGGGAAGAAAGCTCGTCCCATGGAGGCAAACCCAGAGTCACGTTTGCCTCCTGGAAGTTCTCGTTTAGAGCGACTATGGAGATTCAATGGGAGAGACCAATCAGAGGTCTCTGTTTGGTTATGCAGAGAGAACAGGACAGTGAATATGGCAAGGGCACACTGTCCTTGTATTCTCCGGCTGTCAAGGCAATGAGTTGTGCAAGCATAAAGGCCATTACTGAAACCTCCACAGCTGAACAGTGGAGACACCAGATCACACTGACCTAGTGAAGGTATAACCAGGGGGTGCACATAAGGCCTCTGCATAAGTGGGGGTATCTATGGACTCACTCATTGGCAGAGAGGTGTTAACGTTATCTAACCAAGGCTCAGATATTATGTTGTTACACACTGAGAGGTTGCCTAAATATATGGGTATATCAAGAAATTTACAGATGGCCTGATTTATAATGGTGGCCCCAAAGAATTTTTCATACAAATATTTAGAAGACCTTGTTTTCCCCTCCCAAGGCTGGGTCAAATTAAAGCAAGGAACAAGTTTAGGCAGGCTTAGCACCCTGAGTTGATAAAATGGGCCAGAAGCTCAATTTAGACAAACAGCAGCCTCTGGAATCCCAGTGAAATTGCTTATTGGGTGCACCACGGGGTCATTACTGTCTTGGACAGACCGAGGTTTCTCATGGCAAATCCAGCAATCAGAGAGGTTCCCCCTTTCACAAGGGATTGGAAAACACAAACAAGGGCATTGTCCTTCCAGGAGAGAGAGGGAGAAGATAAAGTAAGAAACAACAGTGGGAAGAGGGTACACAGGCCTGGTCCCATCATCTGGGGAAAGCTGCCTGCCTCGGATGTTGGCTGCCTCTCTTCCTGGTCAGTGTGATCTGGTGTCTCCACTGTTTGTTCAGGACCAGATGTCAGGTGGAACCTTCTTCAGCTGTGAGAGGTGCACCCAAGGCTCGCGTCCCTGAAGCTTGCCTGCCATCTGGGTAGTGAGGAGAGCCTAGTATAGTCCCCTCCAAGGAGATCTCAAGGGCAGTAAAATTGGAAACGTTAGCTTGCAGAGCTGCAGCCAGACACTTAAGAAAACTGGGATCCAGTTTAGGATCAGTCCAGCTTACACATATAACAAAACCTTAAAGACAATTAATAGGACTAAAATTTAATATCTACAAAGGTACAAACATAATTTCTCTCTCTACAATTACCCCCAATTTTATTAAAGATAATCATAGTTAAAACTAATTTGTTTGTATTAAACTTGGTATGATAAATGCAGCAAGAAAGGGTGATTGACCATACAAGCTTTCTTTCCTTTTTTTTAAGATTGCTTTGCTGGAACCTTGTAAGCAAGGTACTAGGCTGACTTTTCCAAGCAATCCTCAAAGTTATGTCATTTTTGAGTCCATGTACGTCTCTCTTGAAAATGAAAATTTGGTCAAAGCCTTCGTAATAGTAGCCAATATTTCCAATTGTGTCCTGTGATAAAGAGAACAGATTCTCACTGAATTTATGAAAATACATATATTGTCATGAAAAGAATACTTAAGAGTTGCCAAATTCTGGAGGGATCAGGTAGGGAGAAAAAGATAAATGTTTCAACCCCTGTTGCAAAGATACGCTTTGCCAAATTGCTGTAAGTTATAAGTAGCTTAAAGGAGAGAATAAAAAGGGGTCTTTTACATCTGGAAAAGAAAACATTAAAGCAATCAGTCTTCCACTCGAGTTCCAGAAATTTCCATCCAGTGTTATGATCTTAAAGTCATCAAAACCTGTATTCCAGACTACTTATTAAAGACCTTCCCATGAATCTCTTTGAAGATGAAACATATTTGTAAAAGCATCAGAGTAAAACAGTAACTGTCTGTAAATGACAAAACACTTTTTAGAAAAGGTGATGGGTAAATGCAATTGACAAGGAAATTTGGGTAGTTTTAGTGGCATACATTTCTAGATAGCAACTAGAACTACAAGTGATAATGTTATATCTATTTTACCAAAGTAAAATTAAAGATTTCAAAGGCAAATACAAAAGATTAAACAGTTGTGAGCAAAACTTAGCTCTTTTAAGAAGACTCAGTTTTCCTAAGTAATTAAAAACTTGATTTAAAAAACAACACAGGAAATTATTTTGATAAAACACAAAATCCCTGTTTTCTAGGCATATTATTTAAAAGGTAAAAAAGCTTTCACAATCTGTTACCAAAAGCAGACCAATAGCCCCCCAAAACCTTGTCCTTTTAACAAAAAAGAAAGCTGAATTTTAATTTTGCATCAGCTTACTTTTGATATTAAACTCATTCATTCCAATCTTGGCCAGTCCTGACCACATATAACATTCCTTTCCCAAGATTCCTTTCCACAAACCTTCTACAACTTTTTTTAAACATTCAAATTTTGTCCTTTGTTTTCCCTTGACAAAAATACATTTCCATTCCTCATACTTTTTCTTAGCAAAAACACACATTCTACTTTCCTTGCATACAGAGTTATCTCCCTTATTATTTCTAGTAGCTTTAAACAATTGTGAACAGTCTGTACCTAGCAAATTTATAAATACATTTCATAACTCCTAGAAGTCTATTTTCCACATGGTAACGTTTCCCATGTGGCACAAAACATGTTTACCAATAGGCCCAAATATCTTTAGTTTTCCTGCAACAGGAAGCCAAAACTAGGTAAACCTATTTTTAATCATGTTTCACTGTTTTATCTTATCTGGAAATTATCTAGATATTTAATGACTAACCATCATTTAGTTTAACTTAGCAAAACTCTAAAGTTTCAAGTCACCAAAAAGATTTGGGGAAGCTGTTTTCAAGCACACACTGATAACTCGGAAGACATACCTATTTTAATTAAAACCTAGCTTAAATTAGCTTTATTTACCAAAGATTATCCCAGATCCTCTGAACTTGAAAAACGTTTGGATTAGTTTATTATATCTCTGAGAGTTTTGCAAATACTCAGTTCATAAGAACGCTTGATTTTCTTTAAGGCAATTGAATAAAGCTGTTTTACAAGTTAATTTTGGCAATACCATCCAGAGGTAAAATACACATATATACCACATATCTATAGCATACAGACACAGACATACGTAACATGCAGGTAGACACAGACAGAGATCTCACAGCTGTTATTTTAAAACTTTAGCTATGTCTCAGGTAAAATAATATACAGCTCAAAAGAACAGTTGGATCCAAATTGTGTTTCTGGCATATAGACTAAGTTAAGATTACCTGCTCAGATGGCCAAAGAGTTTTTTTTCCCCTAAGGATTTTTATTTGAATGCTGTCAAATTCTAGAATTATTTCTCCCTTTTGAGCAGGATGGGTAACTTACCAAGAAGCATCAGCAAACAGACAGGCAGAAATAGAAAGCAAGTCTAGGGTAACTGCTATTTAAATTTTTCCTTCTAGTTGTTTATTTGCTCCAGTTAACTTAGAAATAGCAATTAGGGCCCCACGGCATAGCAGTTAACTGTATACGCTCTGCTGCTGGCGGGCCAGGTTCGGATCCCGGGTGCGCACCGAGGCACCACTTGTCAGGCCATGCAGTGGCGGCGTCCCATATAAAGTGGAGGAAGATGGGCACAGATGTTAGACCAGGGCCAGTCTTCCTCAGCAAAAAGAGGAGCATTGGCATGGATGTTAGCTCAGGGCTGATCTTCCTCACACACACACACAAAAAAACTGGCCAGGGTCCCTAAAGAAGGGCTGCCCTTAGAGCATTTAGATGATGGGAACCCATTTGTCAAATTTTTCCAAGAACAAAAGAAAACTCCTAGCTAGCCTGCTTCCAAAAGGAACCTAACCCTTTCAGTGCACTACCGTAAGGAAAATAACTGAGGACAAAGCCTTTCACCATCCCGAACAAAGTTGGAGAGCTCAAAACGCAAGGAGAGTGGAGCTCGGGACCCGAGTGGAGACTCGCCACACTGAACGTAGTCGGGAACTCACAGAAGCAATGTGTACGAGGGGCTCAGCTCGGGCGTCTCACTCAAGTCCAGGGTCGCTGTCTCTCGAGGTCGCCTCCTTCAGATCCCACTGTTGACACCATTTGAATGTCAACTTCAAAATAAAATAGCCAGTTACCTTACCAGCAAATGAGTTTATTTGAGAACAGCCAGGGCAATTGCAATTCAGAACACGCAAGCTATGGCAAAACCAGAGGCAAGTCCAGAGAACAAAGAGGGTTTTCTTTTATAGAGAAAAAGGGGGAGTGGGGAGGGGCTGTTCTAGATGAAAGTTCACTGGGTGAGAGTGAGAGCTCAGGGGGGCAACAGCTGCTCGTTGGCTAAGCTGGTCGCCGGGCAGGAAGAAGTTCCTCCCCCCTCCTGCTGGAGCAGTAAGGCAGCAGCCAACTTCCTGTTGTAGATGCAGGTCCCCCTCCTGCTGTTTGAGGTGACTGAGGACAAGCGTAGGGCGTGAGAGCTCCCTCTGCAGACCTTCTCGACTCCAAGTTTACCTGAGGTCTCCTTTATTAATTTCCACAAGAAAAACAAACCTGACCTGGCTGTATGATATTTGTATTACACTGCCCCAATGTGAATAAACATGGTTTTCAAGCACAAAAGTACTCACCCAAATCGGCCACATGGAGGACCAAAGAGCAAGTCTCAACAAATGCCAAAGGTTTGACATCACAGAGGGTCTGTTCCTTGAGCACAGTGGATGTAAGCCAGAAACCAATTTTTTAAAAATCCTGGGGCCAGACCGGTGGCGCAAGCGATTAAGTGCGCGCGCTCCGCTGCAGCGGCCCAGGTTTCACCGGTTCATATCCCGGGTGTGCACCGGCGCACCGCTTGGCAAGCCATGCCGTGGCGGTGTCCCATATAAAGTGGAGGAAGATGAGCATGGATGTTAGCCCACGGCCTGTCTTCCTCAGCAACAAAAAAAAAAAAAAAAAAAAAAAAAGAGGATTGGCAGATGTTAGCTCAGGGCCGATCTTCCTCACACACAAAAAATAAATAGAAAAATAAAAATCCCTATTAAAAAGGATTAAAAACTAAATAGTTCATTGGTCAAAGAAGGAATCACAACAGAAACTAGAAAATATTTTGAACTTAATGTTAAAGAAAAAAACCACAAGTCCAAACTTGTAGGAAGTAGCTGAAAGGGAATTTTTATCATCTTAGATGCATACATGGGAACAGGAAAACATCAGTGACCTAAGCATACATCTCAAGAGTTGACAGTAAGAAGTTAAGCCCCCGCATATTAGAAGAAAATACAAAATAAAGAAGAGAAACTAGTGAAATAGGAAAAAAATACAAAAGTGAGGATCAATAAAGCCAAACATTAGTTCTTTGTAAAGACGAATAAAACTGATAAGGTTGTTGAAGATAAAAAAAGAGAGAAGCTATAAATAACCAATATCTGGACTGAAAAAGGGGAAATCACTACAGATCCTAGAGACATTAAAAAAGAAACAGCAGGGCCGGCCCCGTGGCTTAGCAGTTAAGTGCGTGCGCTCCGATACTGGCAGCCCAGGTTCGGATCCCGGGTGCGCACCGACGCACCGCTTCTCTGGCCATGCTGAGGCCGCATCCCACATACAGCAACTAGAAGGATGTGCAGCTGTGACATACAACTATCTACTGGGGCTTTGGGGAAAATAAATAAATAAAATTATATATAAAAAAAGAAACAGGATATTATGCAAAACTTTATGCCCCAAAATTTGAAAATATAGTGCAAATTGACAAATTTCTAGAAAAACACAACTTACAAAAACCAGCACTGGAAGAAATAGAAAAATCTGAATAGTTCTAGAATTACAAAAGAAATGGAATACACGAGGTAAAAACTTCCTACAAAGAAAACAAAGAATTCATTGGTGGACTCTACCAAACATTTAAGGAATAATTAACACCAATATTACACAAACTTTCCCAAAAGAAAACGGGGAAACACTTCCCAGCCAGGAGGCCACCACAGCCTTGGTACCCACACTACTAGAGCTGAACCCTATGACTCAGCAATCCCACTCCCAGGTACGCACCCAAGAGAAACGCTCACACACACCCAGCAAAGGACACGCACAACAGTGTTCCCAGCAGAGCTGTGTGAAGCCGAGACCTGGGAACGCCCCGCTGAGCATCGAGACAGAACGGGTAAGGAAAGCATGGAACAACCGTGCAGCAGAGAGAACACAGCGCCGACAGTGAACAGACCACTGTCCCTCTCACAGTGCTCAGCAAAGAAAAGAACATATAATATAATTCCACTTATATAAAGCTCACAAACAGGCAGAAGGAGTCTATAGAATTAGAGGTCAGAAGAGCAGTTCTCTCGAACCTCTGTGCCTTTGCACATGCCTTCCCCCATGCCCCGGGAACTCAAGTAGCTCCTGTATCAAGGTGCCTCCCAGGCCTCATCAAGATGCCTGACCAAGGCCACCATAGTGCCCACAGTGCCCACACTGTGCAGCTCCTGTGGGTGGGCTGCTGTCTCAAACACCACTTAGTTCCAGAGGCTAACTCAGTGTCTGACCTGAGGCCCTTGGAGGAACATCTTATTTTTGTAGCATCCCCACACAGGAGGGAAGAGAACGTCGCCCCTGGGCCAAGACCAACGTGGAACTCAGGACTCCAGAAGCGTGCACCATCTCTTGACTGGCCCGCTTCCTCATGGTCTGACTGAAATCGCAACTTCAAGTCAAGACCTTCTCACTCGAGGTGAGGAGCCCAGATCTCCCTACACCTGCCACACTGTGAACGTCCTGCCACGTGGCAGGCTTCACCCATGAATCAGAGGGCGCTCTACTTTCCAAACCTTGGGATGACACTCAGTTGGCCATCTCTAGCGTCACTTAAACAAACTATCAACAATATAACCAGTCACATATGAACCCAGAGCAGCCACTGGTCAGGTTTAATCCTCAAACCCTTGCTACTTCATCCTCCATGTTTTCCACTTCACCTGGGTGCTGTCTGTGAAGATCCCAGGTGCTCTGTACTTACACTATGCACACTTCTCTGTATGTATCTTAAATTTCAATAAAAAAGGAATATAGGGGGCCGGCCCCATGGTGTAGCAGTAAGTATACGTGCTCCGCTGCTGGCTGCCGAGGTTCTGATCCTGGGTGCGCTTGTCAGGCCATGCTGTGGCAGCGTCCCATATAAAGCAGAGGAAGATGGGCACAGATGTTAGCCCAGAGCCAGTCTTTCGCAGCAAAAAAGAGGAGGATTGGCATGGATGTTAACTCAGCGCTGATCTTCCTCACAAAAAAAAGCAAAAAAAGGAATATATTTACAAAAGTAGAGCAGGACAGGGACTTCCACCCAAAGACGCCCTGGGCGGCATCTCTCCCACGTGTCTGACCAGTCCACCTGTAGCACTGGGGTCTCTGTAGACGGTGTCTCATAAACATGGACTGGGGTTTCTCTCTTCAGCCCCTCACCCTATTCCTGTTTCCTGAGACCCTATGTCAGGACACTGACAAGCACTGAGGAAGAGGCAGGAACAACCCAAAGGCTCTCTATTTCAGGAAACGTGTAGTTAGACGGGGCCGGAGGAATAAGGGAAGGGGCAAGGAACTCACATCTACTAGGTGCCTGTTTGGAACTGGATCAGGAAGACAAAGCACTGCCCAGCACGCCAGGACCTTCGAGAAGTGGGCAAGAATGGTCACCTCTGGGGGGGAGGGCAATACAAAACTGGAGGTGGGGGGACTTCTGTACACTCCAGATCCCCCGTCAGGTGAACTGGGTCGGTTTAAAAACAACGATAAGGACATAACTGGGTGAATCAGGTAAGTTCAAAAATATGTATAAAGACATGACTTCCAGTGAATCCTACGTGGCCCCCTCTGTGGCCAGTGTCCTGTCTGGGCGGGATGTGGCCACATGGATGGTGGTCACCTGCGTGCTCGGCTTCGTGGGGTGTCTCAAAGTTGACGAGCGCCTTCCCCCACGTTTTCTCACCGGTCCCCAGAGCAGCCAAGTCCTCGTATCTCCATGGGGTGTCACAAAGGGGCCCAAACAGCTTCAGGGCCAAACGTTTATTTTGAATTGTTTTCTTCACCCTTACGAGAATTGCAAGAAACAAACCTAAGAGGTTATGGCATAGAAAAGAATGAAATGAAAGTACAACATTTTAGCAGCTTTCCTAAGATCTAATTCTTGTGGTGGGGAAGGGAGCCCGCCCAGGAGTCAGGCCAGCAGAGGCCTTCCAGTGACCTGCGATGCATTCGAAACCCCACAGCCAGATTCTAAGTCAAAAGCAGCTACTTTTTCCAGTGCACACTTTGCATAAACAATATTCAGATCCAGGTGCACTGAGCATTTACCTGCATCCCAGCACTGAATCTTCACTGCCTGGAGGGAGGTACTTGGTGGGCCTGGTGTACAGATGAAAATGATCAAGCTTAGACGCTCAAAAGATCGGCCTCTGGTCACCACAGAGTGAAGGTCACACTCAGGTCAGCTGGTTCCAGGCCCTGCACCTTCCCAGTGCTCAGCCACCTCCTTTAAAGACAGTCAGAAGAGCAGTTTAATAAAATGGTAAGGAACAACTCTGCCGTGCAGTCCCCTTATCTGCAGACCTCATCTGCCAAAACATCAATTCTGAGAATTGGGGACTGGCGCACAACTTAACGTTTGTTGAATAAGCACCAAAAATATAAGTCACAACGTTTATGCGCTAAAGTTCATAATGTTTATTCACCTGAGAACATCTCAAACCCATGCGCAGATTCCAACAAGCCTTGACTGCTGTTTCCCATTAAACACAAAGAAATAAACTAACATAGAGATAAGAAGTCTGGGTCTATCCGGCATCAGCACATACTCAAGATATCACATGAGCACACTGTATTTCAGCAAAGGAATCAAAGACATTGCTCATGATTTCTTCTGCCTCCTCTCAACAACCCTCCTCTCTACCACGTTTGGGGCATCTGTGACCGCCTGCCACCTGGAGTATTGCCCCACACATAGCTCCAGGCAGCAGGCCTCGGCCTGGCTCATCCCTTCCTCCTCCGAGGCACCCGCCGTGGCGCCAGCCCACAGAAGTATCTCCCAAACGGTTTGCTGAAGTTAGTTTTAGAAGAGTCACTCAAGGTCAGTACACTTTGTCTAAAGAACAAGAAAGTGAATACTGTAATTAAACAATTTCTATCAAAATTGTTAAAATGAAATTTCAGCACTTAAAGAAGTAAGTCCGCAAGAAAAGTCAGTTTTTTCTTCAACAACCTCCCATCCCTTTTGCTCCAGCAGGAACTGGCGCTCCTGGGGACAGGGCTTCCCATAAGGCCCTCTCAAGTGTGGCTGGTTCCTCCCCGTGCTGCTTACTGCCAGACCAGTCTTCCCCTCCTCGGTAAAACTCCCACCTTTCCATTTTATGTCCTTCGCCGAGCACCACTGGCGTCAGCCTGTGGACGCCAGGCCACGCCCCTCATCAGGTAACCCTCCTAGGCTGGCCTCCCCGTCCCACGTTTCCCCCACCAGGGATTTCCTCTGTTCTGCTCAGCGTTGAATCCCGGCACCTAGAACACAGCCGGGCACAAAGGAGTTAATAACTATCCTCGAATGAACGCACTCAGGCGAGACTCTGAACTATTTCCGTTAATTGACAATGTTAGACGCATGAAGCACTACCCATAGACCACAAATGGGGCCTTAATGAATAACGTGGCCACCCTCGTTCCTATAACTTCATCCATCTACGTATACTCTCCAGCTGTACGACCAGGTCGGTGCTCGGCAGGGACTGCTGTGCAGAAACTTGGGAGCCAGACTTCGCTCCAAGTCACCGAGCCGAGCCCCCTGACAGCCACGCCAACGTCACGGCCAGACGACTTCACGCCCTCACGGTGCCCAACGTCCGAGGCCCGCCCACGGAGCGCGCCCGCCAACCACGCTTCCCAGCCCGCCCAGACCACCGCTCCTCCCCGCCGCCACGTGGGCGCGAGGAGTCCGCCCCCAGAGGCCGCGCCCGCCCCGTTGGCCACGCCCATGCCTACCCGGCCCCGCCTTCCAGCCACGCCCCCCGCCGGCTCGGCCCCGCCCCACCGCCCGTCCCAACGATGCAGCCAGACCTCGCCCCGCCCCCGCGCGCCAGGCCCCGACCCCGCCCTCCCACCCAGGCCCCGCCCCACCGCCAGTCCAAACGCGGCAGCCAGACCTCGCCCCCCCCCCGCGCTCCAGGGCCCGCCCCACCACCGGTCCCGGCAGGACAGCCAGACCTCGCCCGCCAGGCCCCGCCCCCGCCCTCCGGGCCCCGCCCCCCCGCCGGTCCTGACACGGCAGCCAGACCTCGCCCGCCAGGCCCCGCCCCCACCCCTCCAGTCCCGCCCCCGCTCTCTCTGCCGGAAGTGCGCCGTCTCCCTCCGGTCTCCAGGCCAGTGACAGTCCATCGTCGTGTCGAGGTCAGCCCTCACCGGCGGCGGCTGTGGTCGGGCCGCCTATGGACGCGCGGGGGCGATACTGCGGCCATGCTGCCCGG
This sequence comes from Ceratotherium simum simum, assembly GCF_057802395.1. NCBI lineage: Eukaryota > Metazoa > Chordata > Mammalia > Perissodactyla > Rhinocerotidae > Ceratotherium > Ceratotherium simum. The sequence goes on along the minus strand of NC_141933.1, from coordinate 355,443 downwards.
GGGAGAAACGTGCTCGTGAGGCGGGACGTGGGGGCGTGGGCCCGGGGGCGGGGCCCCGGGGGCGGGGCCGAGCGGGCCGAGGCAGCAGCGCCGCCTGGAGGCCGTCGGCGCGCCCCGAGGACGTCACAGCACCGAGAGCGCCCCCGCGCGTGCGCACAGCTCCGGCCCTTCTCCCGAGGCACGCTGGGAGGCGCGGCGCGGCGCGCTGGTCTGCGCCTGCGTGGTCCGCTCTGGGTGGCTGTGTCCGCGCGAGTGCGGGGTTCTCCCTGACCCCTGGTCCATTGGCGCCCAGCAAGCTGCAGAAGCAGAGGCTGGCCCAGCCACACTTTCTTCCCCAAATTGAGTAACCTTTGGCCTATTGCCGCAAAGAACCGAGCCCCAGGAAGGACGGCCCTGGCAGAGAGGAGTCGCCCAGGGGGTATTGGGGAAACGGGGGGATGGGGTCTCCATGACGTACGACCAGAGGTGGAGGGACACTCGCACGTGCTTCCAGTGGCCACCCCTCCGAGAGTGCCCGGGAAGAAGCACACCGCAGGCCGGGTGATGACGCGGAGCCCAGTCAGAGGAGCCCTGGGAGGTCACCTGAGAGGCCTGGGGGAGCTGGGTGGGCGACTCCCGGGGGCAAGAGGAGAGGGTGACTGGAACAGCGCCTCGTGGGCCGCGGGCTCAGGGTGGTCTCAGGGTTGGCTGAGATGTGCAGGGGGGTCCAGGCACTTTGCGCTATTGGGCTGGCACCTGTCGGTGCCCACGCGGTGCGGAGACACGCGTGCGGGAAAGCTGGTGGACTTCTGCAGCGTTTCCGGAGGGCAGTTGGGCGGCATCTTGGAACCAGGCCGGCCCCCCTCTAGGATGGGTACCAGGAAGATAACCAGGTGAGACGAAATGTCGGCCTGTAAGACGGGTTGAGTAAATGGAATACATTCAGAGGCTGGCACACAATGTGGGGTTCACTGCAAGTTAGCTTGTATACATTGTATACGGATCTGTTCTTGAGAGGAAAATGTTATAGCAGCTCCATAATGCGTTCGTCTCCTATTGCGGTAACAATTACCACAGATTCCTTATTTCACAGTTCTGGAGGTTGGAAGTCTGAAATGGGCCTTAGGGGGTTAAAATCGGAGTATCCACAGGGCGGGCTCCTTCCGGAGGCTCCAGGGGAGAATCTACTTCTTGGCCTTTTCCAGTTTCTAGAAGCTGCCTTCCTCCATCTTGAAAGCGCAACCACTCCAACCTCATGGTCACGTCTCCTTGCTGATTTTGACCCTTTCACCTCCCTCTTATAGGGCCCCTCATGATTACATTGGTCCTATCCGGGTAATCTAGGACAGTCTCCCCATCTTAAGACCCTTAGCTTAGTCACATCTGCAAAGATCCCTTTGCCATGGAAGGTAACTATTGACAGGTTTGGGGATTAGGACGTGGACACCTTTGGGGGCCATTATTCTGCCTAACATTCCTAATATCTGATTTTTTATTTTTTAAAAATGTGTATTGTGTGTACAGAGTGGGTAGGAGCACGTGAACAGATAGAGCAGTTGTCTCTAGAAGATGGGCATTCTAGCGCTCTTCATTTTCTTTTCTCTGTCTTCTGGTTTTTCTACAAAGAGCACATAATGCTCATGTGACAAAAATCACAATAACGTTGACTGTACCTCCGGTACACCCAGGGGCCCCTCTCCCCCCTCGCCCCTCTGCCTCACCCACCCTCACCCACCCTCAGGCTGCAGCAGCCTCTGTGGGAAACCCAGGACCTCGCTCATTTCTTGTGTCGAGGGGGAGGAGAGCTGCTGGCTGTCTTCATTCGACAACTTGACACCTTGAACCCGCTTCGGGGGGAGCTCATGGGTGGGGTTGTCTGGACCTTAGTGGTCTGTCCCTGCGAAGCCACTGGGCTCTCCAGGGCTGCGTTGGTGGCCCGACCCCCTTGTCCATTGGCACCCAGCAAGCTACACAAGCAGGAATCAGCCCAGCCAAATATCCCCAAATTGAGTAACCCTCCACTTTATTCCCCCAAAGAACCGGCCCCCGTTGCAGCAGATAACTCGCTACTCTCTTGTCGCCATCTGCACTGTGCTGCTCCCTGGCGGCCGCCAGGATTAGGCCAGGTCGGCAGTGAGCAGTGTGTGAAACATTCAGCCCACCTGTGGGCAGCCACCATAGCCTCAGGCCTCTGCTACCCATGGCCTGCTCTTGCCTGGGAGGGGACATGCCTGACGTCTGCCCTGACCCTCCAGCACTCCTGATTCCCTTTTATTCTGCATTATTTTTGCCCCTTGGCACTATCCACATTCTAAATACTATTAATTTCCTTTTTTTTTTCCCCGGGGAGGAGATTCGCCCTAAGCTAACATCTATTGCCAATCTTCCTCATTTTTTCTTCTCCCCCCCCCCATCAAAGCCCCAGTATATAGTTGTGTATAGTTGTAAGTTCTGTTTCTTCTGTGTGAGCCGCCACCACAGCATGGCTACTGACAGATGAGTGGTGTGGTTCCACACCCAGGAACTGAACCTGGGCTGCCAAAGCGGAGCTCGCCAAATTTGAACTGCTAGGCCATCAGGGCTGCCTCACTATTAATTTGCTTTTTTTTTTTTTTTCTGTGAGGAGGATTGGCTGTAAGCTAACATCCCTTGCCAATCTCTGAGGAAAATTGTCCCTGAGCTAACATCCGTGCCTGTCTTCCTCTATTTTGTACATGGAATGCCACCGCAGCATGGCTTGATGAGCAGTGTGTAGGTCCATGCCTGGGATTCGAACCTGTGCACCCTGGGCTGCCAAAGCAGAGCACATGAACTTAAGCACTAGGCCACTGGGGCAGCCCTACTATTAATTTGCTTTTTAATTTCATGTGTCCCCTTGAGCTCCTAGAGGGCTGAGACCTTTGCCCTGCTTGCTCACTGATGTGGCCCAAGCGCCTAGAACAGTGCCCGGCACACAATAGGTGTTCAGTAAGTGCCGGCTGAATTGAGGAATGCTGTGCAATGCGAGCACGTGGAGCACCCTGTTCTAATACGTGCACATGGCAGCGAGGGGCGCTCTTGGACGGACACCCACAGCCGTGTGCTGGGAGCCCGCAGACGCCCGCAGGGCCGCGTGCTGTCTCCCCGTCATTTTGGAAGTTCGGGACTGGTGCCCTGTGTCTCGTTCTGTGTGTCTAATAAACTTCACAACTCCGCAGTCCTCCCTGTCAGCAGCGGGGTTTTAACTGGCGGAGAGCGGGTGTCTTAAATTACTCAACCACCTCCCACTGATGGACGTGAGGCTTCTCGAGGAGTGCAGGTTACAGAATACTGCGAAGGGACGTTCTGACCGTGTCCGCTAGACTTCTCTGCGAACGTCCCCTGATCCGTACGGGGAAACGGGTGCGTGCGTGTTTCACGTGGGCCTAGTCGCGTCCCCAGAGCCGACTGATGACAGTCGCACCCGTGTCATCACAGCCACACATGGTGTCATTCTGCCACCTCCCTGTCCGGTGCGACGGGGAGAGGCTCGGGCGTCTCCCGTCGGCGCACTGGGGGCGGGGCAGGGCAGGGCAGGGTCCCAGTGGGGTGGGGTGGGCCTCCCGGCGCCTTGTTCTGGAGGCGGAGTTGAAAGGCTCGTCTGGGCCACAACGTGGGAAGTCACGCGGGGTCGCCGAGTTGCACCTGGGGCTGAGCGGAAAGCGGCGCACGGCTCAGAGAAGCCGCAGGGCCGGGCCCAGCGGGGATGCAGGGCGGCCCCTCCCCGCCCCCAGGCCGTAGCCCCGCCCTCCCAGCGGGCAGGCCCCGCCCCCTCACAGGTCCCGCCCCCAGGACGAGCCCCGCCCCCGCCCCGGCGGAAGCGTCGGGGCGGCGGCGGCGGCGGCGGCGGCTGCGCGAGGTGAGGTCCGGGGGCCCTGAGGGGCGGACTCGGGGGTCCTCTCGCGTGTCCTCTGGGGTCCCTCCCGGGCCCGGCCGCGTGGCGGGGTCCCCGCGGCCCGAGCGCCCATCCCCGCCGCTCCGCGGCTCGCGGAGGTGACCGCGTGCAGGGCGGCCTGGCGAGAGGCAAGTGACCCCCGTGAAGGCCCGGTGCCGATCCCGAAGGTGGGGAAGGACCCGGCTCCTGCTCTCCGGGGCGGGCCTGCTGAGCGGCCCGTTCTCGCCCTGAAAGCATTAATTAGGCGCCACTGTGCAGATGCTGGACGCTGGGGTGCAGCCGGCCGGTGGGGCGGGGTCCTGGAACAGGGACCCTAACCAGGCTTGTGCGGAAGGCTGCCCACTCGGCACCTTTCGGGGCCTGTTACCCGTTTTCGTGGGGTTCTTAAAGGGATCGGTGCCCCACAGGTCAAGTGGCGTCCTCCTGGTCCCAAGGCCCCGCCAAGGGGACACCCCGGGGTCTGCTCAAGCCTTCGGGGGTGCTCGGCGTGCCCTCCTGTCCTGTCTGAACCTCAGATCGCCTCAGGAGGGCCGGGCCCTTCCGTCACTGGATTCGGGCGAGGACGCAACCTCGGCAGCAGGTCGGGCTGAGGTCCTCAGGTGGTCCTGCCCCGGAGGGCCCGCGTCAGCAGCCCTGAACTCCCCCTCCGGGTCCCCTCCAGCGATGACGGGGACTGAGTCACGGTCCGGGCGACCACGCCCTGGGCTCCCGGGCAGGGCAGGCCCGGTGCCTCCGTGGGACGGTCGTGACTCGCTCTCGCCCGGCTCCTCAGCGGCCCGCGCCCTGGCCGTGCTGGTGGCTCAAGGGGCTCCTCTGCTCAGCAGGAGGAGAACAGAGCCGCCGCCTGTGCCGGCCCGCCCTCCACTCTGGGCTCAGAACCGCCCCGGGAGGGGCGGCCGCCGTCAGGCAGACACACTCGAGGGGGGCAGTGTTGTCGGGAAGCTGGGGGCTTCGGGGACGGGAACCTCAGCCTCCCGTGGGGCTGAGTCATCCTGATTGGCTAAGCCTTCCTCCAGGGCAGCTCGCCTCGCCGCGGTTCCAGGCTGCATCCTTCCTGCGCTTTCTGTCGCTCTTGAATGAAACCGAGCTCCCTGCCCAGTCTCAGCGTCATGGCTGCCCTCGGGCTCCTCTCCTGCTGGGCCCCTTCAGGGCCTGGGGCACACCCTTCCGGTCAGCGCCCACCTGGGGCTCTGGTTTCCCATTTCGTCAGGCTCTGACCTTGTCCCGGGTGGGGTTTCAGGGCCTGTGCCCTGCTCTCGTCCCAGACCTGCTGGCTAAAGGCCTTACTTTTTTTTCAGTCCGCCTGATGGCCTGGCTTCTCCGTGGGCTGGTCCCTGGGTTGACCCAGGTGGGGCAGAGGATGTGCCCTGGCCTGTCCTGAGTCCCCAGCTCCCAGTAAGGGATCATGGAAGCAGGCACCCCAAGTGGCCACCTATGAAGGCACCACCCAGTGTGCAGGCCGCTGGGCCTGGGGTCCCCAACCCACCTGCTGTGTTCTGTCTAGGGCCCCCGTGGCGGGCCCCCTCGAGGAACTGTTAGCTGACCACAGAACCCGTTCCTCCTACCCAGCTGCTTCAAGGCGGTGAGGCCCAGGCTTCTCGCGTCCTGGGGGGGGGTCTCTGGCTTTGTGGATGGCCTGGCCAGGTGGGGCTGTGGCGCTGCCTGCCCAGCACAGCCCTCTTGTTCTCAGAGGGGAAGATAGGCTGAGCAGGAGGAAGGGTTTCCACAGCACTGCACAAATGCTGCCCCTGTGCTTCCCGAACCAGGGTCTCCACACCTCATCCAGGCCCACAGACCCCCCCCCCCCCATCCCTGCCCAGGCAGACAGGAGGCGGGTCCTGGCTCGCTAACTGGCAGGAGGTGCCCGTGAAGGCTGGGTGTGGGAGGCTGGGAGGTGAGAGTGGCCTCTGCCCCCATAGCCACGTCCCTGCGCACCGCGGTCCGTGGTGGCCTTTGCCAGGGTGTCCAGTGGGCACAGCCCCCCGCTCTGCTCGCCCCCGGTTCTGCTCCTGGAGGCTGAGGCGGATAAAGGTGCTGGAGAAAGGAAGCAAGCAGGCCCTGGCCAGGGGAGTGGCTGTGGCTTCTCCTGAAACGTCAGCCCCTTGGGGTCCCACGTGGACTTTCCCCGTCTGCCGGACCTCTGGCCTGTCGGACCTTGAGAGAGTTTGGCTGAAACGTGCTCCTCCTGCTCTCCCTTCTGTCTAGAAACCTTCACCCCACCATGAGTCTCGATATCCAGTGTGAGCAGCTGAGCGACTCGCGGTGGACGGAGCTGCTGCCGCTGATCCAGCAGTACGAGGTGGTCAGGTAGAAGGCCTGCCAAGCCCCTGCGGGAGGTGTGGCCGGCTGGGGGCCGCGGTGGGCTGGGGGTGGCGGGCTCCCACGGTGTCCAGCTCTGCTCCTGCGGCCGACACCCACAAGTGGGTGTGGTGTGCCCTGGAAGCGCTTTATTTATGGACAGGCAGTGTACATTTTTCTGATTTTCACGTGGCAGGAAATGTTAGTCTTGTACTTTTTTCCAGCCGTTTGACCACTTAAATCTGTTCCTGGCTCAGGATGGGTGGGCTGGGTTTGGGTGGAGGCTCTGAGGGCAGGTGGGCAGACCTCCGGGCCCAGGGTCTTCAGCTCGACTCCTTCCTTTGGGAAGGCGGTGGCCCCACTGGGCTCTGTGGAGGTGCTGCTACCCCACACAGGGCCCCTCAGCCCTCTGCCCACTCCCCCTGCGTCAGTGTCCCGCTGCCTGGGGCACCCAGCTCAGCCCGCTTGACTCAGACTTCAGGTTTTTCATGTGCCCTTTCCTGTGCCAGGTCCCTGCAGGATCCCACGTGGCACAGATCCTCACGTTTCCTTGGCCCTCTCGTCTGTGAGAGGCCCGTCTCCCTCCTTGTCCTTGGCCATCTGACTCGAGTCTGCTCGTGCTCTGAAGGTCCCCCAGGTCTCCTCGTGCTGAGACACACGTTTTTGGCAACACAGAGATGATGTTGTGTCCTGCCTGGCCTGTCATATTGTGGGGGGTGTGACAGTGACGGCACCATATGGTCCCCCTGACGGTCACCATGCCCATCTGTGCCTGCCAGGCCTCCCCCGGCCTCCACTGGGAAGTGACTGTTTCCCGTTGGAGGTGACAGACGTCCTGGTGAGAGATCTCACAGCTCTGCCTGCACCGTGTCTGCTCAGGCCCTCGCCTGCCGATGTTATGTCCATCAGGGGTCTCGCCAAAACAGTTATCCCTGGGCCTTTGCCTAATTGGGATTTTCAGTTTCTTCATTCCTTCCACATTTATTGATTGTCGTTCTTCTGTGAGCAAGAGCTGGCTTTCCTCCCACCTGCACTGACTGGACGTTTGCTTATTCTGCATGGATTTGGTCCCAGCTGTAACCTGGTGCCTGTCTCGTGGCTCGGTCGTCCACGATGGCCGTGGCCCCGCAGGCTGCTGTGTCCTGGAGGCCACGTCCTCCCCCAGCACAGCCTCGCAGCTGGGCCTCAGGCAGGTCTGCTCTCCTTCCTGGAGGCAGAGGGAGCTCTGCGCACGTCTGTGGGCAGACCTCCGTCTGTGGGCAGTCTGTGCCGGTGCCGTTTACAAAAGTTTCACAAGAAGATCCACACGCTTTTTCTGGTTCATTTTAAGTTGTGCTGGCCGTGACCCACCTTGTTGAGTTCTTGTCCTACTGCTGGGTCACAGCCTGCTGGGTGAAATGACCGTCCACGTGTCCCGTCCACAGGCTGGATGACTGTGGCCTCACGGAGGCGCGGTGCAAGGACATCAGCTCTGCTGTCCAGGCCAACCCCTCCCTGACGGAGCTCAGCCTTCGCACCAATAAACTGGGCGATGCCGGCGTGCACCTGGTGCTGCAGGGCCTGCAGAGCCCCACCTGCAAGATCCAGAAGCTTAGGTGAGAGGCAGGATCCAGGCGGGCTTGGGTCTGAACCTGCCCGGGCGGCCCAGGGACGTGGGGACTTGCGGGCGGCAGGAGGGCAGGAGGTGGCAGCAGGTGTCTGGCCTTCAGCCAGAGGCCCTGGAGCCTGGGGGCCCCTCCCTCCTCCCCCCAGGCCTCTGCTCCCACTACAGCCCAGTTTCCTGTGCAGACACAGCTTCCTCTGGGTCCTGAGGCACTCTGAGCCCACTCGCAGCCCCTCCCATGCATCCCCTCCTGCCCTCTGCCCTCAGCCTGCAGACCCCAGAGCCCCGACCAGAGGAGGAGCAGGCAAGGCCATCCTGCAGGGCTGGGCTGGTGGCCTCCCCGTGGGCATGGGAGTGCTCTGTGTCTGCCTTGCCCAGGCTCCTACAGACAAAGGGGCAGCTTCTCTAGTGTGGGGGCCACGCCTGGCTCGTGAGGTCCCTGCTGATGGCTGGTTGTGTTCCAGCCTCCAGAACTGCTGCCTGACAGAGGCCGGCTGTGGGGTCCTGCCCAGCATGCTGCGCTCGGTGCCCACCCTGCGTGAGCTGCACCTCAACGACAACCCGCTGGGGGACACGGGCCTGCAGCTACTCTGTGAGGGGCTCCTGCACCCCCAGTGCCACCTCGAGAAGCTGCAGTGAGTGTGTGCCCTGCCCGGGGGTCCCCGCGATGCCTGCCTTCCCACCCGGGCACCCCCCGCCCCCACACCTAGCTGTCTCGTGGGCTTTGGTCAAGCGCCTCCCCCAGCACATCGGCTGCAGGGACCTTTGGGGAGGGGGCTCTCGGGGACCTGCAGATGCTCCTCCTCCGTGACACTGGGGCTCTGGCCCTCAGAGAGGAGCTGGCAGCTGGCCTGTGACCCGCATGTGAGTGCAGGGTTGCCCAGCCACCATGAGCCTGCAGGTGGGCTCAGTGATGAGGGAAGGAAACTGAGCCAGAAAGACCCCGCTCAGGAGGCTGGGCGTCCTCCTGAATCCAGTGAACCCGGAGCTTGGGGTGGGGCTTGTGGTCAGTGGACGGTTTCCAGGAGGCCCCGGGCACTCGCTCACTGCCCCTCCGTCCTCCCCCCTCCGTGGGCCTCAGCCCGGGTGGGAGAGGAGACCCAGACAGGTGCCCCTCGGCCGGGACGCCTTCCTGCAGGTGAGGGGCTGACTGCCCACCCGCCCATCCCCAGGCTGGAGTACTGCAACCTGACGGCCGCCAGCTGCGGGCCTCTGGCCTCGGTGCTCAGGGCCAAGCAGGACTTCAAGGAGCTCATGGTGAGCAACAACGACATCGGCGAGGCAGGTGTACGGGTGCTGTGTCAGGGCCTGGCGGACTCCACCTGCCCACTGGAGACACTCAAGTAAGCATGGGGCTGGGGCTGGGGGTGTGGCGCTGCGGGTGGGGTGCTCCCCAGCTCCCATGGCGCCTCCTGTGCCCTAGGCTGGAGAACTGCGGCCTCACGCCAGCCAACTGCAAGGACCTCTGTGGCATCGTGGCCTCCAAGGCTTCACTGCGCGAGCTGGACCTGGGCAGCAACAAGCTGGGTGATGCGGGCATCGCGGAGCTGTGCCCTGGGCTGCTGAGCCCCAGCTCCCAGCTCAAGACCCTGTGGTGAGTCAGTCTGTGGGCGTGGGGCGCAGGGTTTGAGCGGCTCTGACTGCCGAGGCGCCGGCCCCTCCCCGCTCCCTCCAGGGCTGTGGCCGTGGGTGAGGGGCCTGCAGAACAGCTGGGTGGGGGGTGTCCAAGAACGTAGCTGTGCTGGCGTCCCCATGCAGTGACGCGTCCCCTGCAGGCTCTGGGAGTGTGACATCACTGCCGCGGGCTGCAGAGACCTGTGCCGCGTCCTCAGGGCCAAGGAGAGCCTGAAGGAGCTCAGCCTTGCCGGCAACGCGCTGGGTGACGAGGGCGCCCGGCTGCTGTGCGAGAGCCTGCTGGCGCCCCGATGCCGGCTCGAGTCCCTGTGGTGAGTGCGGGCCAGGCGGCAGAGCATCAGGACGCCCGAGGGGACCCCGTGTGAGGAGGGAGCTGGGCCAGGCTGGAGCCCTGGAGGCCCGGGAGGGAGGTGCCTCATCCTCTGCCACACCCGAGGACAAGAGGCAGGTGGCTGCAAAGGGGGAGGGCGCCAGGCTTCCTTGGAGGGTGGGGAGGGCGCCGAGGTTGAGCTGCCCAGAAGCCAGGGGGCGCTTCGGGGGGCCATGCTCGAGTCCATGGGGCCTCCAGGGCACCCCAGAGGCGTGGCTGCAGGCCTGCTCTGTCCCCACAGGGTGAAGTCCTGCAGCCTCACGGCTGCCTGCTGCCACCACTTCAGCGCGATGCTGGCCCACAACAGGTGTCTCCTGGAGCTGCAGGTGAGCAGCAACAAGCTAGGGGACGCCGGCATCCAGGAGCTCTGTCAGGGCCTGGGCCAGCCTGGCAGCACGCTGCGGGTGCTCTGGTGAGTGTGCGCGAGTGTGCGTGCGCATGTGACTGAGGGTGTGCGCGTCCGCCTGCGGGGCCGCACCATGCTGGCTCGGTTCTCATCCCCAGGGATCAGGACGGAGGTCCCGGCCCGACTGGGTTGTCCCCCTTCCTCCGTGTGGTTTCCCCAGGGCCTTCCAGGTTTCTTTTCTTTTCTTAACTCTCGTCTAGTGGCTTCCGGAACGGGTCCTGGAGGCGGTGATTCCTGGAGCCTGTGTGCGTGTCTGCGCATATGTGTGTCTGTGCGTGTGCGCCTCAGCCCCAAGCCTCTGCGGCACCTGCCTGCTGCGTCCGTGGTGCTGTGGTCTGGGGCACTGTGCTCTGGGCACCTCTTCTGAGGGATGCGTGCTTTGTGCCCTTGAGTGTTTTCTAACCCCTTTCCGTCTCCTGGACAGAAGCGCTCGGGGATGGTCCTCGGGGATGGTCGTTGGGTCTCCTCTCCATTTGCTTTTCTCTGGGTCCTTGTGTCTCCGGCCTGTGGACTCAGCCTCTCGTTTCTGCCATCGGGCGTCTCGTCTGTTCTCTGCTGGGCCTCTCGGGCGGCTCTCCTGGGTGCGGGTTGGAGCCCACAGGGGTCCTCCAGCTCCCTGCTGCCAGGGCTGTGGGGGTGCTCTGGAGCCAGGCGAGGAGAGGGGCTGTGGATCGAGGGCCCTGTAGACGCGGGGCCTGGCGTGGCTCCTCGATGTTGTCTTGGCATCGTCATCCTGGGGGCCCCTTGGCTGGCGTCACCCCTTCCCTGGTGGGAGCGGGTGAAGGGCCAGCCCATCCGTCTTCGTGTCTGTGGCCTATACCTGTGGCCTTCCTCCTGGAAGCCTTCCTGCATTCGGTCCTCTTGTGCCCTCCACTCCCTCCGCTCTCCCTTTGGTGCCCCCAGGTGGAGAGGAGGTGGGGTGGGTGTGAGGCCCTCTGGGTGGACAGCCGCCTCCGCTGTCTCCTCTTGTCCACCACGTCCCCTACACTGCTCCTTCCCAAAGGCCGTCTGGTGCCCTAAGTCCAGGGTGTGCTCGTCTCAGGTGTCGGTGACCACTGTGCCACTGAGGGCAGCTCTGCGTGTGCCTCCCGTCTTCAGGGGGGACATCTGCCCGGGGCCAACCATAAGTTCAGGGCCACAGACACCGTGAGAAACTCACACGCCACGGCTGAGATTTGGGGAACAGCCCTGACCCTGGTGATCTGCAGATATTTCAGGGTCCGTGGGCATGGCGGCCTGTGGACCCCCCGCCATCCCACAGGCCCAGGTCACTGAGCCGGTCAGCGGCACCCTGTCCTGACTCCACCCTGCCCTCTGCCCAGGCTGGGGGACTGTGACGTGAGCAACGGCGGCTGCAGCAGCCTGGCCTCGCTCCTGCTGGCCAACCGCAGCCTGCGCGAGCTGGACCTGAGCAACAACGGCCTGGGGGACCCAGGCCTCCTGCAGCTGCTGCAGACCCTCGAGCAGCCCGGCTGCGCCCTGGAGCAGCTGGTGTAAGTGACACTTAGGGCGGCCTGGCGGGCTGCGGCTCAGGCCAACTGGGGAGGACGGCTGGGCGGGCGGCACAAGGCCCACACCCCCCTCTTCCCACACAGCCTCTATGACATCTACTGGACGCAGGCGCTGGAGGACCGCCTGCGGGCCCTGGAGGAGAGCAAGCCGGGCCTGAGACTCATCTCCTGAGGCCCTGCCCCGCTCCCGAAGCCCCGCTCCTGAAGCCCCCACCTGTTGACGCTCCCAGACAGCCCCGCCTCGGCTACCCGCCCCCGGCCTCTCGCTCTGGCTGCTCCAGCTCTAACTGAAGAGAAGTGCTCAAATCTACTTACTTCCATGAGGAAATTCTGGACACTTTGTAACTATTAAAGCACTTTTTTGGCAGGAGGGTCCCTGTCCTTCGTGGGGTCCCCGTGAGGGGCGTGCGTATTGAGGTGTGATGCTTTCCTGAGCGCTCTCTTGCTGCCCAGAATCACCACAAACTCAGCAGCTTAGAGCCGCAGGCCCTGGCAGGGGCGTGCCCGCTGGGCCCTCTGCGCAGGGTTGCAGGCTGCGCTGGCGTCGGGGGGCCGTGCTTCCCAGGTCGCTGGCAGATCCTGCTCCGGCAGCCCCTGGAGGCCCCGCCCCACAGGCCTTCGCCTCCTGTGTCTGTAGGGACCAGGTCTCAGGTGACCTGCCGTGTTCTGTCCTTGGAAGTGAGGAGCCGGGCTCGCCTTGGCCAGCAGCTCCGCTGACGGCCTCCCCCTCTGGACTGGAGGCCTGTGGGAGCTGCTCCCGCGCCGTCCGCGCCTGCAGCCTTGGCCCCCGAATGCTCTCCCGGCAGAGCCCAGAGCCCTCTGGACGGTAGGGCAGGGTCCACCCTCGTCTGGCTGGCCTCATCTTGCCGTGGGCGGCTAGCGTAGGGTGACCTGCCCCGACCGGCACCATCACGGGGGTGCCACTCAGTGGGGCCGCGGGACACGCGGCAGCTTCCAAAGGCTCTGGTACCTGGACAGCAGCGGCGGCGCATTGCTATAAAGCCCCTCCATACACCCCAGGATCTTGGTTTCTACTGCGATCCCCAACCAGAGGTAACCAGGGCTCCTCGGAGAAAGAGGCAACCCCAGGTCTGGGGAGGAAACGCACAGCCAGCCCCAAGTGTCTGGCTGAGAACCATGTTCCTGCTGAGACCAGCGGGGCTGCCAGCGCCGACCTGGGCCAGAGGAGCAAGGGTCACCACCACTGAGGAGTAGGGAGGCACTGTGACCCTGAGTGACTGTGCGAGAGGCACTATCGCCACCTGCCCAATGACACCGCTCATCTCGGGTGTGAGCTGTGGGTGGGGCGGGGGTCCTGACCCCAGATCAGGGCACAAGCAGTGAGGAGAGCAGAACCAGCCTCTGGCTGGGGTGCTGAGGCCCTGTGACCCCCAACAGTGCCTGGTCGAGCTAGGACACCCCTGGTGAGGGCGGCCACGGGACAAGGCCTGTGCTGTCAACGGCAGGGCCACGGGAACTGCGGGTGGACAGAACTTAGAGGAACCCTGAGAAACGTGATGAGTCCACGAGAGACTGACGGGAACTGCCCACGAGCGAGTGTGGCTGCACAGGCGCTGCGTCCCCGAGCCCACGCGGGGCAGGGGTGGGGGTGGGGTGGAGGTTCTACCCCTGCAGCTGACACCCCGAGGTTCAGCCAGGCTGGGGGACCTGGGTGGGGGGGCACACAAGGGCCCCACTCCCACCTCTTGAGGTCTGCAAGCCTCCCAAAGGGCAGTTGAGGAGTGTGTGTGTGTGTGTGTGCCCAGAACTTCAGGGCACTCGTGTGTGTGTCTCTCTGTGTGTGTGTGTGTGTGTACGCCCTCATGGTGGCTAACCAACCGCGCCCCAACCGGAACCAGCTCCCAGGGCCGGCCTGTGGGGATAAACGTGGCAGGGTGGGAGTCCAGGTGACCCTCATGCCTGATGGGTCGTCTGCCCAGGACGAGCGTCCAGGCCAAGCAGCTCCCACCCACAGGCCTTCTCACCCTCTGGACAGTGTCTGAGGCGGGCAAGGGGCCTGGCGGAGGTCAGGGGTCAGCAAAGAGGATGCGGAGCTGCAGACCTTCATCGTCACTTTATTTGTTCTGTCTGCTCGTGGAGATGACCTTCCGCTCAGGCCACACAGACCAACGACCCCTCCTCCCGACCGTGGGCACCGGACCTCAAGAGTTTCTGACATGACGCCCCTCGAGAGGCCAGTCTGGTGACCTCGGACCCCACCCACACGCCCTCCAGGTCAGTCAGATTAGACAAAGGCTCTTGAAGACACAGCTCGGGGCTGCCCACCTGGATGCGCCCCTTCTCAGCCTTTGCACGCGCCACCCAGGGGCTTGACGGGGCCAGCATGGACATCCCAGGGCCTCAGAGTGGCCAGGGGCCCACGGAGTGGAGAAAGGGGCAGTGCGACACCTCTGCCCAGTTCCGGGCGTCTGGGCCCGAGGGCTTGGTGTGGGCCCACAGGCCAGCGGGCTGCCCGCACATTAAGGGGAAGGGCAGGGCCTCGCTCCACCGGGACTAGCCGGCCCACGGCGAGACCTGCAACACCTGCCAGTCCGAGAGAAGCCTCAGGAACCAGGAGCACAGAGTACACGTGCACACACGTGTTCAGATGCCACATGCACAAGCCCGGGAAGGGGACCCCCTTCACCCCCTCCTCTCAGTGCCCTGCTGTGTGCACGGGAGAAAAGGAAGATAAAACTGCGAGGCCAAGGCCCGCAGGGAGGCTCCTGGTGGGAACCCCATGGAGGATGAAGGGGACGGCAGGCCTGGGCGCCCAGTGGGTCCAAGGCACAGCGTCAGTTCAGAGCCGGCGCCCCTCCCTCTCGGCCTCCCCGGGTCCCGGGGGGTCGTCCGGCCCAGGCAGGGGGTCGTCCAGCCCAGGCAGGTGACCATCCATGTTGCCAATGTCTCTGCCCTGGTCGCCTCTGCTCTGCTGCTTCTGCCGCCGGGTCTCCTTGTACCTCAGGGTGATGTCCCTGGGGGCAGGGGGGCCACGTCACCACCAGCTGGCCCGAGGAGGTCCCAGGAGCCGGGGCTCCAGGAGAGCTGAGGGGCCGCCCCGCGTGGGGAAGCTCGCACAGCCGTGGGCAGGGACCGGAGGGCCAGCAGGGGAAGACAGAAACCGCGCGGGACCCAGACGCCAGGCAGACCCGACCCGGGAGACTGGCACCCGTGGGGCCATCAGGTGCCTGTCCGCAGGGACACGTGCTCACCGCAGGAAGAAGCGCCAGGCGGTCCAGGTGAGCAGGAGCACGGAGCCGAGCACCCAGCACTGGGCGACGTAGAAGGGCAGCGAGAGCGTGAGCGTGTGCGGGTCGTACTTGACCACGATGAGCAGCTCCGTGGCCGTGATGGCCGCCACCAGCCAGGCCTGCTGGCCCAGCTTCTTGTGGAGCTTCCTGCAGAGGGCGAGCGCCAGGCTGAGGGCGTGTGCACCAGGGCGAGGGGCGGCACAGGCCCTTCGCCCCCGCCCCGCCCCCCACGCAGCCCTCACGGGTCGTCCATGAAGTCGTAGATCTCCCGCATGGCCACGCCACCCACGTTCACAAAGAAGACCAGCCGCAGGAGGACCAGGTAGTGCTCGGGAGGCAGCCACAGCACGAACTTCAGGTAGAAGGTGTTCAGCTCTGCCAACAGAAACTGGGGGACAGAGGAGGGTGGGGGCGAGGCTGGCTGCCCGGGAGCCACGCGCGCACGGGGCCGGCCGGCCTTACCACTAGGATGATGCCGCACACGGCCAGCCAGCGGCGCAGGCTGGAGGCGGGCTTCCACTCGAAGCGGACCCAGCTGTAGGGCGTGAACTGGAAGACGATCCGCTTCATCTTCCCCCTAGAACCACGCAGCGTGTCAGCCCGAGGCCTGCGCCACCCTCACGGGACCTTGCCAGGTGCTCTGAGCACGGGGTAGCGCCCTGGCCGTGGGTCCTCGCCCCCTCCGGGCACCCGTGATGGATGGGAGAGGAGACGCCACTCCCTGGCGCCCCCATATCTTTTCCTGGACTGCTGCTTTCTTTTAAATCCCAAAGTACAACAGACAGAGTGCCTGCAGCCACTTTGTAAGAAAGGCCAGGAGGGGAGGAGGAGCCAGTTGGACGGACACACGGCCACCCTGCGGGTCTTGGCGGGGTTCCCCCAGGCAGCCCAGGGACGAGTCCCAGGTGGAGATTACAGGAGGGAAAATCCTCGTGGGGCGCCCCTCCCAAAAGGCGCAGCAGATGGAGCCCAACCGGGACCTCGGGGGCCACCTGACGCAACGTACTTGTAGGTCGGGATGTTCCAGAGACCCTGCCACTTGTATGTCTTCAGGGACAGCCACTCAAGGGTCTTCATGCCGCAGTAGATGCCCAGCCCATTGCAGACAAGCACGTCCATGATCCACTGCGAGGGTAGCGAGGCGGGAGGTGGGTGCCATGGACCCCCAGCCCTGTCCTGCCTTGTCTGAGGGGACCCTGTGCCCATGTCCTCCCCGCAAGGGCGGCCTGGGCCTCAGGACACAGGGGGCCTCCAAACAAGCCAGACGCTTCAGTGACGGGCCCTAGGCTGAGGCCCAGGAGGGGTGCCCAGTGGAGGCGGTACCTGTCCCCACACGACCCGGCGGCACCCACGTGACCCCCCCGCGAGCCCCGGCACCTACGTGGTCCCACCAGCACTCGCTGAAATTGGGCAGCTGGTGCTCCAGGCTGTACTCCAGGAACTCGAACATCACGCTCACGATCATGCACATCCACCAGTCGCGGATCATCAGGGTCTGCAGGTGTGGCAGAGCATCAGCCCTTCCTGCCCCGGCCCACCTCCCTGAGGGGACAGAGGCCATGCAGCGGCCTCTACTTCAGACTTTCAGACACCTCTCAGGCGTCCACACGTGTGCCCAGGGCCTGAGGGTGTGTGGGGCCCATGCTCACCCTCACCCAGGAGCAGTGGCCAGAGGCCTCACGGTGGGGGTCTCATTGTTTTCATTGGCCACCACAACACCCTGGACAAGCGTGGGTCAGGGCCGGGACCTGGAGCTCCCAAGTGGCTCACAGACCCTCTGGACAGCTGGCGTGTCCTGCAGTGCAGCCCCTGGGCCCTCGCCCACCACACTCAGATCACTCAGACCCTCGAACTGTGGCTGCAAGAAAGACCCAGAGCACAGGGTCTCTGTGCTCTGTGGGTTTCGGGCGGGCCCGAAAACCAGGGTGTCCCCTGTGACAACGAGGTCGCCTCACCTTCAGGTACCAGCCAAGAAAATGCGCAGGCACGAAGCCATCCAGCTTGTCCTGTGGGTGACAGGACGCAGGCCTCGTGCATGGCCCCAGCCCCATGTGCAGTCCCCACCCTCCACGCGGCCCCTCACAGCCCTGCCTGGGACCAGGTCATGTGGACATCCCACTTGTCTCAGGCCCCAGAACCCCCTCTCCCTTGGGAGCCCTGCCCTCCCCGACGCACATCACTGCACTGGCTCCCACCCCCTCAGCCCCTCTGGGCAGCGCCCGCCAGCCACGAGGGACAAGGCTGGGCTGCGTGCACCTGCTGCCGTGGGCACGTGCAGACAACACAGCCTAACCCCTGAGGAGAGCAGGTGCCCCTCCACGGGCCCCCAAAACCAACCGGGCCGAGAGCAGGCGTCTACCCTGGGAGGCAGGGCTCGCCCCCACCGCCAGATGGGAGCAGCCCCATGTGTGGCTGCACAGCCCTCGGTGCCTGCACCTGCTCCAAGGGGGCTGAGCCTGAGGGGAGCCCCGGGGCAGGCAGGAGGGGGCCGGGCCTGCCAGGCCCACGCTGCCCCACCCCATCCATCTGCAGGGTGACTCGGGCTCCAGAAACATCCATGACTGGGCAGCGCCTGGAGGGCCTGTTCACCACTGTACTCCCATCGGCCTCACCCAGATGTTGTGGAAGGGGTCGCTCTCGTTGTCTGCGTCGTAGATGAGGCAGTTCCCCCCGTAGTCCCTCTCCGGCAGCGGGACCCCCAGCCTGGGGTCGACGTACTTCAGAAACTGGCGGCCGTCCTCAACGGTCTGCAAGGCCGGCGCCCCCATTAGTGCGGCCAGACGTGGGCACCCAGGTCTGTTACCAACACCTCGAGATGCACACGTGGGACGGGGCTTGTGGTGTGGACGACACCTCCACTGGCTGTGAGGGTGAGCACCCATCTCAGCAGCCTCCCCCTACTCAGGGCCCCAAGCCCCCCAGCCCAGCGCCACGTGGGGTCACAGCTGTGCCTCCGAAGGAGGGGTGGGGTGGGGGTGCAGAGCAGGGGTCTTGCTACCTCCCCCTCCCCACATCCGTTCAGGGCCCAAACCCTCCAGGAATCGCCCTCCGTGACATGCCACACGACGTGGGGCAGCCTCCCAGACACGCTGACACCAACACTAGCCAAACCTCCTCCTGGCCTCAGGACAAAGGAGGCTCTGGGACTGACCGACGGACGAGGACATCCCCCGAGCAGGCGCAGCCTCACTCCTCCCTCTGGGCCCCATCCAGCCACCAGCTGGGGCCCCAGGACCTCATGATCCTGCCCTGAGTCCCAGCCAAGGGACCAAGCGGGGAGGAGCTGGGGTGACGCGACCTCATCCGTGATGAGTGGGCAGACCACACACTGACCTGCATCCTGCCACGTGACTGAGGCCAGCGTGCTAGACAGACGCACGGCCGTTCCTGCAAGGTCCCCGCCTTGGGGTCTTTGGAGGCGACCCTGTGACGGTGACGTCGCTGGTAACTGAAAGTACCCCACGTCTGCCTTAGTAACCACAGACCTGGGGGTCAATGGGGACGCACCAACCCCGCGGGGTCCTGACCAGGGAGCCAGGGCAACTGGGGCCCAGATTCTGGGACAGTCGACCCCATGAGACTGAAAACCCGCACAGTCTGTCTCAGGGTGTCTGAGGGCCGACAGCTCCAGTCCCAGCCGAGGCCCCTGCTCAGATAAGCCCGTGGGTCAGGGCCGTGAGCCACCACTCCAGCAGAGGCCAGCGGGCCCTGACCCTCGGCCCTTCCCTGCTGATCTGGCTCCCTGGAGAGGGATGCTGGGCAGGAGGGCCTGACAGAGAATGAGGAGAATCAGCTGTATTTACAGGTATCTGCAGACACACCGGCTGTACATGTCTCCGTGCTGCTGGCTGAGGCCCAGAAGCCACGACACCCGGGGGCAAGGAGCACCCCCGCCCAGATCTTGGTTCCTCAGACCGTTCTCCCGTGAAGGAACCAGGGCCCCCTGGAGAAGCGGCTGGTTCAGGGCCGGGGCCGGAGATGCCCAAGGTGGGCCTGGAGCTCTTCCAGCGCCAGAAAGGAAGTGCTCCCCAAAAAGTACATTGAGGGGTATGCCAGAGGGACATGGGGACCAACTGAAAGAGCTCCCTGTGGAGTAGCATCAGTGACGTAGGGACTGTAACCCAAAGCACAGCACAGACGCCACGGTCCACACCGACATAAACAAGTGACTGACCACAGGAGCAGGTGGTGGGGAGGAGACGTGTCTTCTCCAGGCAGAACTCCAGGTGACACGCAGACGCTCCCCGTCAGCAGAGAAGTGCCCCTCGTCCCCCTCGAGAGCGGGCTGTGCAGAGGGACCTTCCCTCAGAGCACAGCATGGAGGGGACCTGGCAGACACGCCTCAGCCGGGGACGGAGGTCGGCATTGACAGTGATGACATGTTGATCGCAGGAACTCTGACCCCAGTCAAGTCATGAGAAAACACCACACAAATCCCAAGTAATCCTGACACCAAAACCAGGAAAACCACAGACAACATCTCTTACGAGTGTGGTTGCAAAAATCCCCAACAAAACACTAGAAACCAAATCCAGCAGAATGTAAAAAGGGTTAGACACAAGTGAGGACCAAGTGAGATTCATCCCAGGAATGCTGAGCTGGCTCAGAATAAGAAAATGAATCAATGTAATACATCACGTTAATAAAGGGAAAAAACCAAACGATCATCCCACTGGATGTGGAAAAGGCATCTGACAAAACCCAACATCCTTTCATGGTAAAAACACCCAACAAATGAGGATGAGAGGGGAACTTCCCCATCTGATAAGGGGCGTCTACAAAAAACCCAGAGGGATCGCATACTTGATGGTGACGCACCGAGTGCCTCGACAGGGTCAGGGACCTGTCCAGTCTAGTCGACGTGGGACGGGAGGCTCTCGCCGGGCAGTGAGGCAGGAACAAGACTGAGACACAGGCTGGGAAGGAAGAAATGAAACTCCTTCTGCAGATGACACGGCCCTGTGCACAGAAAACCCCCGGGAACCCAGCGAACGAGAGCAATGCCGTGGAACTCGTCGGTGCAGCAAGGGGCAAGACACAGATCAACACAGAAGTCACTGTATTTCTATTCCCCAGTACTGAGCAAACCAGAAGTGAACCTGAGAACAAGTCCACTCACAGCAGCATCAAAGAGAATAAAACACTCAGGAATAAACGTAACAGAAGAAATGAAACGAGATTCTGAAAACCACCAAACGTTGCTGAAAGGAATCTTAGACCCAAATGAACGGGAATCCTGTGTTTGCGGATGAGCTAGATGAACAGTCCAAGTGATGTGCAGCTTCAGTGCAGTCCCCGTGGGAACCCCACCAGCTCTCTTCACAGAAATGGAAGAGGGATCCCAAAACTCATATGGAGACACATGAGACATGGAAGAGTCAAAACCATCTTGAAAAAGAGGAATCAAGTGGGCAGACGCACACTTTCCGATCCCAAATAACACCTGAGGCCATTCCACTGACCACGACCAGTCCTCCTCCCAACGGCCTAGGCCACCAAACAGGGACGTCCGGGAGCTGTGCCCAGGCCAGAGGGCCTGAGGACCCCAGGGGCCAAACAGAGAGAATGTGGAAAACTCTGGATTTTGATTAATGATGATGTATTGATATTGGTTAATTGTAACAAATGAGTCATATTAATGTAAGATGCTCATAACAGGAAACTGGGTGTAGGATTTACAGGAACTCTCTGTACTAACTTCACAGTTTTGTGACTGAAAATAAAGGGTTTAGGGCCGGCCCCGTGGCTTAGCGGTTAAGTGCACGCACTCCGCTACTGGCGGCCCGGGTTCGGATCCCGGGCGCGCACCGACACACCGCTTCTCCGGCCATGCTGAGGCCTTGTCCCACATACAGCAACTAGAAGGACGTGCAACTATGACATACAACTATCTACTGGGGCTTTGGGGGGCGGGGCGGGGAAGGAGGAGGATTGGCAATAGATGTTAGCTCAGAGCCGGTCTTCCTCAGCAAAAAAGAGGAGGATTAGCATGGATGTTAGCTCAGGGCTGATCTTCCTCCACAAAAATAAATAAATAAATAAATAAAAATTAAAAAAGAGAAAAATAAATAAAGGGTTTATTTTAAATAAATAAATAAAATGAAGTCTTGACCATGAAGAAAATCAAAACAAAAGCGAGTCTCCCAAGAAAACATAGAAATGGCCAATAAGCACATGAAAAGATGCTCAACGTCACTAGCCATCAGGAAAATGCAATGAAAACCATAGAGACACCACCTGACCACTTCACACCCATTAGGATGGCTATCGCCAAAAAAAAAGGGAAAAGAACAAGTGTTGGTGAGGACGTGGAGAAACTGGACCCTTGTGCACTGCTGGTGGGAGTGTAAAACGGTGCAGCCGCCATGGGGAACAGTCCGGCAGCTCCTCTAAATGTTCAACATAGAATTACCATGTGACCCAGCGATCCCACTCCCAGGTATGCACCCAAAAGAACAGGCAGGGACCCAACAGGTATTTGCACACCCATAGTGACAGCATTATTCACAACAGCCAAATGGTGAAAACGACCCAAGTGTCCATGGAAGGATGATGGATAAACAAAATGTAGTCTATCTACACAATGGAATATTATTCAGCCCTAAAAAGGAAGGAATTCTGACACCTGCTACCACATGGATGAACTTTGAGGACATTATGCTGAGTGAAGTAAGACAATCACAGAAGGACAAATACCATCTGATTCCACTCATATGAGGTCCCCAGAGTCGTCAAATTCACAGAGACAGAAAGTAGGACGGTGGGCGCCAGGGGCTGGGGAGGGGGAATCAGTGTTTAATGGGGACCGAGTCTCAGTTTGGGAAGATAGATAGTTCTGGAGATGGTGGTGGTGGTGGCTGCACAACAGTGTGAATGTGCTTAATGCCCCTGAACTGTGCGCTTAAGAATGGTTAAGATGGTAAATTTTATGTTATGTGTTTTTTACTATAATTAAGAATTTTTAAAAATGCACTGTAATAAAACTTGGAAAAACTACACAGAATTCTACATACACACATGTGCCTGTGTGTGCAAGCGTGCACGTAGAACCAGAGAAGCGTGATGAGCTCTGTGGGTTGTATCAGTGTCAATTTCCTGGTTTGATACTGTCCTGTATTTATGCAAAATATTACCACCGAGGAACAGGGTGGTAAGGACACACAGGACCTCCTTCTACAGTTTTTTACAACTTCTTGTGAATCTATATTTCAAAACAAAATGTGAAAAAATCTCAACACAGAAGAGAGATCTAAACCTAAAATATAAAACCATGGAAGTTTCAGAAAAAATACAGGAGAAAATCTTAACCTGGTCTTAAGAGAAACCATAGACGTGACACCACAATCAATCCATAAAAGAAATGGAGAGTGCCACCGTCAATGATGGAAGGACACCACTCGTCCAGAAGCGGCCTGCATCAGGACCACGGGCACACGTCGCCTGGCGATGGGGACAGTCGTGAGAAAGGCAGCACAGGCATGTACATGGAAAGCTGCCACAACTCAACACTACGAAAACCACCCAGTTTTCAAAAAGGGAAAAAATGAACACTTCACCAAAGAGGATATTTGCATGGCTCATAAACGCAGGAGAAGTGGGTCAACATCATTAGCCATTCTAGAAACGCAAATGAAAACCATAAGATACCACTACACACCCATTAGAACGGCTAAAATAAAGATTTCTGGCAGCTCCCGGTGCTGACTGGGACGTGAGAGAGCTGTGGCACGGCTGCTCTGGGAGCACTTCCGCAGCTCCTTAAAAAGCTAAACATTCGCCTGGCGCAGGGCGCAGCAGTCCCACCCGGGGGCCCCCTGAAGAGAGAGGAGCCCAGGGCCACAGAGAGGCCTGCACAGGGTCAGAGCAGCCCTGCCCAGAGACCCTCCCACGTCCTTCTACATGCGGAGGGGACAACACCACTGTCCCGGCACCGTGGGGCAGCCAAGAGGAGCGGAATGTGGGTGGACCACAGGGTCACACACTGCACAATCCGGTTCATGGGAGATTCGTGAAAACAAAACTGCGGTGACGGAGGCAGCACAGTCAGCGGTTGCCAGGGGCGGGGAGACGGTATGACTACCCAGGGGTAACGAGGGAGTTTTGGGGGCGACGGAATCGTTCTGTGTCCTAATTGTGGTGTTTAGACAAACAGGAGTTAAAATTCACAGAATGGTACACCTGCCCTAAAATGGTAAGTTACCCCGTGATGCTAATACCCAGCCACACTGATGGGGTCTTGAGACTGTGGAGAGGAAGGCACCTGGGAACTAAAGATCACCATCCAAACACACTGCATTGAGCAGAACAGGAGGATTAATAAAACAGACATTCGCAGCCACTTACCTGGGTCCCGGATTTACTAAGGAGATGAGTCCCGCCTCCCCCGACAGCGGGCAGAGTGTGCCGGGAGGGGAGTACTCGAGGCGACACCTGGTCCACCAGAAATCACAACCACCCCGTAACAACTGGCCCTGGGCCTCCTTAAACACCCAGAGCACAGGGGCATGGGGTCAGGTGTGCTCCTCCCCTGGGTTTGGCCCCTTGCTGACTTGGGAGCTCCTGCAGCTCAAAGCACAGACTGCCTGCAGGTCCATCCACTTGCCTTGCCCCGGTTTGCCCCTGGCCTATCAGGGCAGGGCCCACACAGCATTGCCTGCACCCCGAGGTCCAGGCCGCTGCACTCCACACTTACAACAGAGGCTCTGCTGAAAGGCGACGGCTACTCTTCCCACCAATGGACCCTTCTGAGGGTCCCCACAGCCTCTGCCCACTCTGATTGGTCCTGCCTCTTCCCACCAAAGCTCGGGAGGGGCTGACGTGCAAAGCCTTCTCTGTCACCTGTCACTCACCACCTGGGACCACACCACCACCTGACTTCCCACAGTGCATCAACCAAGGAAACCGCTTACCTGGAAGAGTATGAAGATGAGGAACAGCTCGTAGACCACACTCACACAGAGCCAAAACCTCCAGTAAGCTAGAGACAGAGGACACAGAGCGTTAGGGGGCCAGCCCGTGGACACCGCAGAGTCCCGCCCCCACGTGCCTCCCGGACCCGTGGCGTCTCCTCCAGGCCCCCGGCTCCCTGTAGAGACTTCATCAGGAGAGATCTAACTCAGAAGTGAGCACTGGAATGTTCTGGAGTGTTTTTTCCTTCCTTTTCTTCCATTCCAGTCCTTCAATCCTTCCTCTTTTTCTTGTCCGCTGCAGCGGCACAGAAGGCGCATGGACTGCTGGACAGCAGCAGTGACCACAAACATCCCTGTCCTGTGACCTTCCTCGTGACAGAAGTCTGCAGGCGGATTTTGATGGATGTCTTTTATCACGTTAAGAAAATCGTCTTATTCCAGTATGCTACGTTTTTACGATAAATGTGAAACTTTATTCTTCTGTATTTAAGAGGATCACCTTTTCTCTTTCGTGTTAACGTGATAGATTACATTAACACATTTTCCAGTGTTAAACCATCCCTGAATTCCTGGGACAAACCCAATTTGGGCATGAGGATTTCTTTTAGGGAACTGTCTTCACTTTCAATCAGCACACGTAAGAACCTGTCCCTCTGGTGGCTGCAGTTAACAGTACAGATTATATACTTGGAAGCTGCTAAGAGAGTCGATCTTAAATGTTCTCACCACTAAAAAAGTTGTAATTATGTGAGGTGACAGAGCTGTTAACTAACCTGACTGTGGTGATCATTCTGCAACACATACAATATCAAACCATCACACGTACATCAAACTTACACAATGTTATATGTCAATTATATCTCAGTCAAGCTGGAAAGAATGTGTTCCTCAAAACTCCTTTTGTTAGCCAGGACTCCTCTCTCTCCACCACCTGCTTTCTACACTCCAACAGAAAGCTCGGTTTTTTGCTGGGAGGGGAAGTCTACAGCTATTCTAAAAAGCAAGCCTATCTTTTACCTCCCATGAATCTTGATAATCCTGTTTAATAAACACCTAAGATATCTGCTTTCCCTATGCTCATGTCTGTAAAAAAAAAAAAAAATCACCAGCCTTTTTTTTTTTTTTTCCGGTGAGGAAGATTGTTGCTGAGCTAACATCTGTGCCCATCTTCCTCTACTTTATATGGGACGCCGCCACAGCATGGTTTGATAAGCAGTGCATAGGTCCGCGCCCGGGATCCGAACCTGCGAACTCTGGGCCACAGAAACAGAGCACGTGAACTTAACCACTATGCCACTGGGCCAGCCCCACCAGCCTACTTTTAAAAACTAATTCACCTCAAATAAAAAAGGTAGTACTTGCAAACATTTAAGAGCCTCTGGACTGGGAGACCCAAGGCTGGGCCACGGCCGTTCCAGGGAACTCTTGGGTTCATCTGCAGCCTGCCCCGTGACCTGCCCCATGCTCTCGAGCCCCTGGCTCTGGCGGAGACCGTGGGAGGACGGGCAGTTGGAGGGGCCTGACATGCCAGGAGGGCTGAGTGCCCAGCTGCCAGGCCCCCCGAGCTGAGTCCCTGGGCAGCAGCTCCTGCACAGGTGTGCACACACAAGGCCCTAGGGCCAACCCAGCACCTAATCCTCGTGCCAGGAAGAGAGCCACAAAGGCTGAAGAAAAACCAACCTTGCACAGGCAGGAAGTACGAACGTGGTGAGTTCTAAGCAAGTTTGCTAACGTTCGCTGGATGCTGGGTATAAACAGCTGAAGGGACCAACTTATTCCTCAAGCCCCCGAGGATGCAGAAAGCCTGGGAAACGCGCCGCCGCACCAGCAGCCGCAGGGCTTGTGGTGATGTGACTCGGGTGTGGTGACGTGACTCAGGCGCCTCCCCCGCAAGGGCCCCGTGGCGGGGGGAGGGCCCGCCCGCAGGTGCCCCTAGGAGAGCGCTCCTGTGAAGCACAGTCTCCAACGGGCCTTGCAGACCTGTCCGAAACTGAACCTGTCTTCCCCCGAGGCTGCCTGACATCGGGGGCCTGCACCCTGCCTGGCCAGAAAAGTGGGCAACCTCAGAAACCCGGTCATTCTCACCCTGCAGGGCCCACAAGGCCCCCGACATCCCACAGGCCCGCCCCTACTTCCACTCCCGCGCTCCTGTTTGAACCCACCCCACTCTCCTGAAGCTGGTTTCCCTGATGCAGTAGCCGCACCCCCCCAACACTCCTATTTTCTTGCTGAACATGAAACCTGCCCCCTCAACAGCACTGGCAATCTGATTGACTCCAGCTTCTGCAGGGAGCCGCCGCTGAAAATAAACACCACGAGGGGAAGAGGCCCTTTAACGGGCCAGTCTCCTCTGGAATTGCTGCCTGAGACCTCCAGTTTCCAGAGAAAGCCACTCCCCAGCCCGCCAAGCTCAGTCTGCTCCCTCAGCGGGGCCCAGAGGAGGCCAGGGGCCGGTAGCACCTCCCGTTGGAGCCAGACAACCCTGCCCACTGTCCTCTCAACGTGCTGCCCAGCGCTGGTCGCAGACTCACTTCAAATGCACTCTGATTTGAGACGCTGGAGAACTTCCCGCCCACCACTAGGTTAACAAGACATCTGGAAGCAGGAGCCCCGGGATGAAGACTGGCACGGAAGCACCAAGTTCACGCAAAGGAACTCAACTAAAAGGCAGGCAGAGCAGAGCTCAGAACACAGACTCAGAGACCACCGTGCCACCCTCTCAGAGGAGAGGCTGGTCTAGCCCTCCCACAGCGCAAAGGAACCACAGTGGACGCTTTCAGACGAAGATGACCGGCATCCTGCCGGGTGACCTGAAGCCGGAGCCCCAGGACTGGACAGAGCCGAGGGTCCCCCAGAGCCCAGGGGCCAAATGCCGGGACAAGCAGCTGCCGGCTGGCCAGTCTGGCCCCAGGCCGGACCCTGTCTTTCCCGCTCACGGCTGCGTCTAGGCCCAGCGCCCACGAGGGATTTGCTGTGCCTTCAACCGCGGACGAACATCAGCTGCGTTTTCAGCAGCTCTTACCTTTCCTTCCAAAACAACCCAACACTTAACTGCACCTGGTTTTCCACCAAGATTTTTGGTGGGTTTTGCACTGTTCTCTCCCCCACTGCTCTGATTAGGAGCCCAGACCTTTCTGAGGCAAGACGGGATGTGCCCAGACGACTGAGCAGGCGGAGGAGGTCCTGCAGCCCCAGAGCTGGGGGCCCGGTCCCTCCCCACCCCTCCCGTGGGCTGTGCCCTCCAGCTTGGGACACTCCCCACCGCCCCACGGACAGGGACCACGCAGGTGACCAGCATCGACGTCCCCACTAGGCACTAAAGCGGCAGAGCACTGAGGCCGCGCTCAACCGCGGCACTCACTCAGCCCTGGGCAGACACGGCCCTTCCAGGGGGCAGTTCCACAGCATCTCTCAGGCCCTGTAACTCCCCACTTCGACTCCTAGACTTTGTTACGTGAACAGTCAGAGACGTACACACAGCGGGATGTGCAAGAGTTCACTGCACCTGATTTATTGCAGCAAGCTGGAAGCCCCGAACATACAACCCCACGGGACTTTAAGTAACCTGTAGTATGCTGACATGGCGGTTGAACCCGCAGCCATGAAAACCCGGCTCTCAAATACACAGTTCACAAGGAAATGCTCGCGTCACAGCCGCAGTGCAGGACGCCGACACGGCGCGGCCCTGTTCTCCGTACAGCGATGTGTGTGCACGCACACACACACACATCGGAACTTAATGGGGCTTCTTTCCTGAGTGGTTTTATTTCTACTTAAAAATATTTTTGTATTTTCCCAACTTTCTACAATACACACCCCTATTGAGACAGAAAAGAAACACGGTACTAAGTAGAGACCCCTCAGGAAAACCGACCACCCCCTACCCCCAGAGCCGGCCCCTGGGTGAGGCTGGAGCCCTGGACACGCTGGGGCCCGAGGGCAGGCCCGGGGGCGGCCAAGCAGCGTTCTCCAGCTCTGAGGTCCAGGGGTTGTGAGAAGTCCCCATAACTTGGGGAGTGGGGGACAGAGACGGGAAAACTCGCCACAGGAGGCACCCAGTGAGCTCCCCCACAGCAGGCGGGCACCTCACAGCCAAGGGCAGAGCCAGCAGCTCGAGCCCACACCAACCCCACGGCCGGTCCTGGGGCACCCCAGCCTGCAGGGACAACCCCCCTACGAGAGGGAGGGCAGGAGGAGCAGAAGGGCATGGACAGCTGCAGGACAGGGAGCAGCGGGACACCGAGGGTCTGAAGGACCAGGTGGCTGGAAGCAGAACTTACGGGTCTCTCTGAAACGCACCCCACACCCTCCTCGGCTGACAAGTGTGCCCTGGCCGGCCAGGAGGGGCAAGGAGAGGGGAGGACACACCCAGCAGCACAGACACAGCGACCGCTCAGAACAGAGCTGCTACGCGGGCACACACAGAGAAAA
Organism: Ceratotherium simum simum; assembly: GCF_057802395.1. NCBI lineage: Eukaryota > Metazoa > Chordata > Mammalia > Perissodactyla > Rhinocerotidae > Ceratotherium > Ceratotherium simum. The sequence continues at coordinate 327,137 of NC_141933.1, read as the reverse complement.
AAACGGAAGTTACCTGGATGAGGTCTGGAAAATGGCCCGTCTTTAGCTTGTGTGACTCCAAAACATAAGAAAACCAAAATACTGGCCACAATACCTCTGCAAATAAAGAACAAACAGCCCCTCAGTGTGCGGCAGCGCGTGCCAAGTCGGCTTCTCCAGGCAGGAGGTGAGAGGAGGGAGGGGCGAGGGACCCCAGGACGCCCACTACAGGTGATGCCCGACCCCCAGGTGGGGGCAGGGCAGGAGGAAGCTGGGACCCGGGGGGCAGGGCTGCCCGGCCAACTCCACCACCCCAGCCTCAGCAGCCCCCGGATCAGTTCTGGGCCCCCAGAGGCAGCACCACCCCCGGGGAGAAGCCTTCCAGTGGGGGCTAAGAGTTATTTATACCATAAAGTGTTACACCACTAATAGGCACGTCACACTTTAAAAATCACCTAAAATTCCATCCATGACAATCCAGGATTCACTAAAGCCCCCCTAAGATGAGAAGACGTTAGGATAACCTTTCTGCTCCAGGACGTGGACCCCCAGCAGGTGCCACCAGATAGCTCTCCTGTCCCATTGGGACCACCTCCCCCAACCCCAACAGGCCTGCTGTCCTTCACAGGAAGACAGGGTGAGTCCTGAGACTATAATCATACACACACACAGCCCGGGACGACGGAGCAGGCTGAGCCAGAGAGAACCGGCTCAGGTAGGGAGGCCCAGACAGCAGTATTCACATGGCATGCACATGTCCACACCTGTGACCAAAGCCTGGACCGAGACACGCCCACCCTCCCCGTGCCACTCCGCTGCTCCAGAGGGTTGTGGTGCGCCCGCCCGCCCACCTGCCAGCACGGCGTCTGAGAGTGCAGCGCCGCCCGCCCTTCCCACTGCTGACAGTCACACCGAGAGGACCCCACACTTTGCCATTGGCGGGCCTGGCTGCTGTACCAGAAGCTGCCGTGCACAAGCACACGTGCTGACGCGGGACAGACGGAGGCCGGATGCAGTCTGTCGACAGACTTTCAGTCTGAAAACACCTTCCCCTCTGCCCACCAAGAGCACCCGGGTCTCGAGGGCAGGCAAAGGTGAGGCCGAGCCCACAGGGAGGCCAGCAGGTGCTCAAGGGCCGAGGGGTGCAAAATGCCGCCCGGCAGCCCTCTGCAGTCCTGCCTACCCCACACCACGGCCAGGAGTGGGGCTGAGGGCCCTGCTTGCCCCGAGCAAAGCTGGGACCACGGTCTGGTCATTCGTGGTGCAGGACCCACAGCCCCGTCACAGGCACGGACACAGAGGGTCAGCGAGGTGCCTACCTGCCTGAGGCCTCCCAGTGGTCAGTGGTGGGTGTGGACGTGACGAGCATGTGCGGGGCTGCCTGCAGAGCAGCACCGAGTCACCCTTGCAGTGACAGGTGAAGAGACCACTAAACACCCTCCCGCCCCGAAGAGAGAGAAGTGGGCGTCACCGAGAGATGGCCTCAGAGCTGCGGGTGAGCACACGGAGAGTCACGGCAAGAAAAGAACTAAGGAGATGCGATCCCAGGGCGCCTGTGCCCATGGTGCCGGGCAACCGTCCCTCGCCAGGTCAGCCTCATGCCTCCATCCTCAGTTACGCGTCCACTGTAGCGTTAAGATCACCTGGGAAGGTTAGTCAGTCAGGAGAAGGACGTACTTTTAAAGGAAAGCAAATAAATTACATTTTAAAACAAACTTTTAATTTTAGAGCAGAAAAGCTGCAAAGACAGCAGTGAATTCCCATATTCCCCACAGCCGGTTCCCCCTATTCTTAACACCTCACATTAGTATGGTTCATTACTCACACTTAATGAACCAATACTGACACATGAACTACAGTCCCTGGTTTTTCCCATTTCCCGTGTTCCCCTCATGTCCCTTTTCTGCCCGAGGATCTGCCCAGGTTCCACACGACATGTACTCGTCACGTCTCCTTGGGCCTCTCTGGCTGTGATGGGTCCTCGGCAGTCCCTTGTTTTAGATAACCCAGACAGTTTTGAGGAGGACTGGTCAGGGATTTTGTAGGATCCCTTCATGAAGGCTGTCTGCTGTTTTTTAGGATTAGATTAGGGTTATAGGTTTGGGGGAGTAAGATTGCAGAGCGAAAGGACCATTTCCATGTTGATGCCGACCTCCGACCTCCGTCCCCAGCTGAGGCGTGTCTGCCAGGTCCCCTCCATGCTGTGCTCTGGGGGAAGGTCCCTCTGCACAGCCCGCTCTCGAGGGGGGCGAGGGGTGCTCCTCTCCTGACGGGGAGCGTCTGCGTGTCATCTGGAGTTCTGCCTGAAGAAGACAAGTCTCCTCCCCACCACCTGCTCCTGTGGTCAGTCACTTGTTTATGTCTGTGTGGACGGTGGCATCTGTGCTGTGCTTTGGGTTACAGTCCCTACGTCACTGATGCTGCTCCACAGGGAGCTCTTTCAGTTGGCCCCCGTGTCCCTCTGGCATACCCTTCAATGCACTTTTTGGGGAGCACTTCCTTTCTGGCGCTGGAAGAGCACCAGGCCCACCTTGGGCATCTCCTGCCTGGGCCCTGAACCAGCCGCTTCTCCAAGGGGCCCTGGTTCCTTCATGGGAGGACGGTCTGAGGAACCAAGATCTGGGCGAGGGTGCTCCTTGCCCCTGGGTGTTGTGGCTTCTCGGCCTCAGCCGGCAGAGCAATGAGATGTATGTGTGTACTGACTGTGTACGTACACACATATGGTAAATACTTCTGCGTGTAACCATCTGTACCTGCACTAGGCTAAACCTGCGTTCTCACTCACGTCTCCCACCGTCTATGCCTGTGGACCAGCCTCCCCTTGCTCACCTGTAACCTCCTCTCCAGCAGTGAGATCCCTGGCCCCACCATCCGTCCACTGAACTGTCCAGTCCCAGCTCTCACGTACAGCAGGAACACACTCGGGGCCTGGGCCTGTGGGGAACGCCGTCGTCGGCTGAGCGCAGTGCTTGTGTGTGGTTCCCGCCTTCAGTCTCACAGACTCCGCTCATTTCCAGAGTGACCGAGGTCGGCCCCTCCCCAGCCCCTCAGTGAGGTGGCTGCACACGTCTGTAACTCAGATTCCTTCTCCTGTCACAGCCGCACCCTTCCCGGATCCCCGACCTCCTACACCACGTTTCACGACTTCACACATTAGGTTTGCTCCATGTTGTTCACGTCTCTGGATGTGGACAAAGGCCTGGGGTCGCGTGTCTGCTGTTACAGCTCCATACACAGCAGCTTCAACACCTAAAACATCCACGCTTCTCCGTGTCATTCTCCCCTCCTCCGGAACCACTGGTCTTTTAGACAGTCTCCCCCTTTGCCAGAATGTCAGAGTGGGAACCGTACAGTACGTGGCCGTTTCAGACTGGCTTCTTTCACTTCGCAACATGCATTTACGTTTCATCTACGTCTTCGTGGCCTGATAGCTCATTCCTTCTTATCGCTGAATGATTTTCCATTGAGTTTATCTATTCACCAACTGAAGGGCATCCTGGCTGTTCCAAGTTTTGGTGATTACGAATAAAACTGCTCTCAAGATCCAGTTTTTATGTGGACGTAAGTTTTCAACTCATTTGGGTAGGTACCTAGGAGCACAGCTGCTGGATCACATGGTGAGAGCACACGCAGCTCTGTAAGAGATGGTCTGACTGTCTCCCGAAGTGGCCACACCATTCTGCTACCCCGCCAGCAGGCAGTGCGAGTTCCTGTTGCTCCACAGCCCCCCAACATTTGATGTTGTTCCCTGTTCTCACGTGAGCCACTCATCCACGTGCGAGTGGCATTTCTCTGTTTTAATCCGCGTCTCCCTGATGACAGATGTGCTGAGCTTCTTTTCAGGCCCTCACTTGCCGTCTCACTATCTTCTCTGCTGAGGGGCCTGTTCAGATCTTTGGCCCCGTTTTTAACTGTGTTGTTTGTTTTCTCATTATTGAGATTTAAGAGTTCTTTGCATATTTTGAATACAATTCCTTTATCAGATGTGCGTTCTGCAAATATTTCCTACCAGCCTGTGGCTTGTCTTTCCCTTGTCTTAACAGTGTGTTTTGCAGAGCAGAAGTTTTTAATTTTAATGAAGTCCAACTTATTAATTTTTTATTTCATGGATCACGCTTTTGGTGTTGCATCTAAAAAAGTCATCACCAAACTCAGGGTCACCAGATTTTCTCCTGTGTTTTCTTGAGAAGTTTTATATTTTACAGTTAGGTCTATAATCCATTTTGAGTTAAATACTGTGAAAAGTGTAAGGCCTAGATTCATTTTTTTCCGTGTGCATGTCTGGTTGTAAAAGCACCATTTGTTCAAAGACCACCCTCCACTGACTCGCCTTTGCCCCTTTGTCAAAGATGAGTTGACTGCATTTGTGTGGGTCTGTATCTGGGCTACTATTCTGTTCCACTGATCTATCTGTCTAGCCTTTTGCCAATACCACACTGTCCTGATCACTGTCGATTCAGAGTCAGCCTTGAAGCTGGGTGGTGTCAGTCCTCTGACTGTTCTTCTTCAGTACTGTGAATATATTTTCTATATATTATACATCTGCAAAACATATTAATTATATATTTATACTTATATATTTACACCTACATGTAAACGTCCCAAACGTCACCAACAGATAAATGGATCGATGAACTGTGTGGTGCGTCCACACAGCGGAACACTCCCCAGCAATGAAACAGAACAACGGCTGGCAGACACAACAACACATCGAGAGGAACAAGTTGGACAGGGTTCGAGGTGGACGCCTCCACGTAGGTGAAACTACGGCGACAGGTCAGTGGTCGCGGGGACCGGCGTGTGGAGGACTGACGGCAGGGCTCAGAGTTGCTCCACGTGGAGCTCCATTTGGTGGGGGCACACAGATGCACACACCCATGCAAACGCACTGAGCCCTACCTTTCATTTAGATACATGTAATACTAAATGACATATCAGTAAAGTTGACTTAAGAAGAAAAACAAAACTTACTCCCCCAAAGTGACAGACCTTCTTAGATCCATAAAAAGAACAACGGTACACAAGCCAAAATTGAAGGAAAACAAACAAATCAGGAAGATCGGCCCTGAGCTAACATCTGCCAATCCTCCTCTTTTTGCTGATGAAGACTGGCCCTGGGCTAACATCCATGCCCATCTTCCTCCACTTTATATGGGATGCCGCCACAGCACGGCTTGCCAAGTGGTGCGTCGGTGCGTGCCCGGGATCTGAACTGGCGAACCCTGGGCCACCGCAGCAGAGCACACACACTTAACCGCTTGCACCACCGGGCGAGGCCCCCTAAATTTTTAACATAATTATTAATTTTTTTAAATAAGTGTAACCTTTAGAAAGTATCTTCTGTACATGAAACCTATCCCTGAGGGCATCAAAAACTCTGACATAATACAAGTAAGTTGGGCCAGCAGCCTCCTCGAGACTCGGGGGGGGCTGGGCAGGGAGCTGCCCCAGAAGGGCCCCCTGTGAGCCCAGGCAGATGTGCTGACGAGGGGGGCGGGGCGGTGGGTCCGGCTGGGGTCTAAGTGGGGAGGATGGACTGAGGACTGAGGACAGATGAACTCATGCACACACGACACAAACGCACGAGAATGTCCTTGAAGAAGCAAGCAGAGCGACGGAGGCTGGGGCAATGGAGGTGCCCAGGGAGGAGCCGGGAGCAGGTTCCAGGCACCACCAGCAGAATCACAGGGCCAGGAGGGTAGCTCCTTCCGTGCCCTGAAGTGGGCCAAGAGGGCCAGAGACTGTGAGCTAAAAGACGCCCAGTGTCCCCAGAACACAGAACTTCAGAGCAGAGAAGCCAGGAGCCCTCAAATTCCTCCCCCGCTCCGCCTCTCTTTCAATGAACTGGCACAGGACTCCCGGATGGGGGGCCCAAGCACCTCTCGTGCTCCCTGTCCCAGCCTCTCATGTGCAGGGACAGCTCAGCAGAGAGGCCAGTGCAGAATGAAGAGGACTTACCCACACCGGTCCACAGCTGCTACCCTGGACATGGCCAACAAGCCCCCTTAACCTCGGGGTCTGATCCCACGGCCCCCTGGGTCTGGGTCAGAGGGCAGGGCCCGGGGCAGCGAGGCTTCGTGACTTCCCTGGCAGACGTCTGGTGAAGGAGAACCAACCCTGCCGTCGGGAGGCACTCCCATGGCCCACTGGCTGGGGGGGGGTCACAGTCTTCCTCACGACAATTCCTGCCCAGTGACGTCGCAACTGCTCAACTCTGGCCTAACTTCACAGCCGTATGGGGACACCTCTTGAGTGTGACCAAGCCCTGCTTTTTGGTACTCCTCGAGCAGCTGTGCCCAGCAGACGCCACAGACCCGCCACACACCTGCCACACCAGGTGCTGACGGCCAGATTCACAGAAAAGACCAAGTTCTACTCAAAAAGCCCCTCTAGGCAAGTGCAGGCCCCTACCAACAGCCTCACTGTCTCCCGTATCCACAGGGAGCCACTGCAGTGAGCTCAGCCCCAGGCCTCCCCACCGCCAGGGGCCAGGATGCAGCCCGAGCTCCCCACTCTACTGGATTCCGTCAGCACGCCCGCCCCGCTGTAACTGGCTCTGCCGGCGGCACAGTTGGGGGCTGGGAGGACTCGCCTGAGAGGGCGCAGCGGGGGCAGCAGGGGCATGGAGCAGCGGCACTGCCGGGACTCAGGGAAAGGAGGAAGAGCCAGCCAAGCCGACTGGGAGACGGCGTGGGAGAAGGGAGGGAACCCCCGAGTGTGGAGCCAGGAGCCAGGGCAGGAGACGCACCTCACAGCTGAGGGCGAGACGCGCGCTCCAGGAGCAGAGCCGAGTCCAGACTCCCGGCAGCTGCGGGGAAGAGCTGGGGTCTGAGGGTGGCATGGACAGGGAGCCGCCTCCTGGCGTCCTAACAGGCTGCTGACACCTGCACAGCACGTACCCGTGCTCACTCTGCACTCCCAGGCAGACGCTAACACCCTCATTCAACAAAAACGGGCTGGCTCCGGTGACGAAGGTCCCCAAGCCCCAGCCCCACCAACCAAAGCTGACGGGACGCCCTGGGCAGCACCAGGCACCCCGCCTCTGTCCCCTCCTCCTCCGGCCGCCCCACCAGAGCAAATGGGGCCTGGGCCCCAGGATTGGAAGAGCAACGGGGGCTTCGTGGGCCTGGAGAAGGAGAAGTGAGTCCATCCAATGTAGAAAACTCAAAGGACCGAGTCCTGAAACCAGCTTCTCCTCACACACTTCTGAGACTGGACCCGGGCAGAGGACACATAAGCCCTCAGCTAGCCCACCTCTAGAGACAACAGTGAAGACAGTCTACACTGCCTGACCTGAGGATGCTATCCTCCACCACTCAGGCGTCTGACATCTTAAAGTCGGTTTAAAGTTCTCAACAAGTGTCAGTATGAACAGAGCGTAGAAGAACGGTGCGACTGACAGGGACCACCCCTGGTCGTCACAAAGACCTGCACACCCCCAGACGCCCAGACTCAGTCTCTATGGTGTTGTGATTTATAACAAGAGATGTATATTTGGTCTTCATCCCACTTCTGACACAGAGCTCCTAAAACCCTTGGAATTTCCTGTGATGAGAGCAGAAAGGTGTCTTTGGTCATGTTAATGAGGTGACTTTTGGAACCCCCCCCCCCCAGGATGGGGCTGTTGCAGGAGAACCGACCATGTGGTTAGAGGACTGGAACTTTCAGCCTCCCCCACTACACCCCCCATCTCTGGGGAGGGGTGAGGGGCCATGGGTTGCCAGTGGCGATGATTTAATCAATTTTGCCCATGTGAAGAAACCCACAAGGATGGGGTTGGGAGAGCTCCCGGGCTGTTGAACACGTGGAGATTTGGGGAGTGAGGCACCCCAGGAGGGCGTGGAGGCTCCTCGCTCTTTCCCCACACCTTGCCCCTTACACTCTTCCATCTGGCTGTTCCTGAGTTACATCCTTTTATAATAAACCGGTGATCCAGTGAGTAAAATGTTTCTAAGTTCTGTGAGCCACTCAAGCAAATTAATCGAACCCGAGGAGGGGGTTGTGGGAACCTCTGATTCATAGCCGGTGGATCAGAAGCCCAGGTGACAACCAGGACTTGTGACTGGGGTCTGAAGCTGGGGGGAAGGCAGGCTTGTAGGATGGAGCCCTTTACCTGTGGGATCTGACGCCACCCAGACAGACAGTGTCAGAACTGAGTTGAATGGAAGGACACCCAGCTAGTGTCTGAGAATTGCTGGCTGGTGTGGGGGAACTCCCCAATGGAAATGCTGATGAGAACGTCCTCTCGGGCTCCATCCCTGGAACTGCTGTAGCATGTTCTTTCTCTCACACATGCACATGCAGCGTGAGCTGCAGGTCACACAGGAGACGGGACCGTCAAGGATCCCAGGGACAAGCGGAGAGGGGCAGAGAGGCAGACGTGGACGGCCTGAGGGCACGCGGCCCCGGGCCCGGCCAGCCCGAGGAGAGCAAGGAGCCCCCAGCCAGGCCAGGCGCCCGCACCGCCCGGGCGGGGCCAGTTACCTCTTGGTGTTGTAGGCCGTGTCCCGCGGGGTCTCCTCCAGCAGCGTCACGTAGCCCAGCACACAGGTGAGGATGCAGAGCACAGTCAGGGTGTGGGCCCGCCTGGAATCCAAACACGCAGACCATATCAGAGCACGGAAAGCATCACGACCACGTGCGGCATGCGCCCCCAAAGGAGAGCGCTCAGCCTTCAACCTCCAGTGGAGGAACACTGACTGACAGGGACCAGCTGGCGCCTCCCAGGCGGTCCTGCGTTCCCACATCAGCCTGTCAGTCGGAGCGGGAAGAGCCCCGCGCGCGTGGGGAGCAGACGGAACTCTGGAACGCTCAGGGCTGCTGCTCAGAGGACAGGAGGGCACATCCTGCCGCTGGTGCCCGGAGCAGGCGTCTGTTGAAGAGCGACTGGCAGTAGGTTAACATGGCACTTTTCACTGAGCAAGGTTATGCTGAGATGACTGGCCTCGTGACCCATGAAATGACGACGCCTGAGAGATTTGTGAGGACGACAGGCCAAGACAGGAAGAGCGGAGAGAAAGAGACACCAGGACCCAAAGCCAGAGGGGCACACTTACTTAAAACACCTGGCAGAGACGTGGCGCCCAGCTGGAGGGCAACAAGGGCTCCAGTCCCTTCTGTCCCCTCACTGGCTCAGCCTTCAGAGCCCTGACACGGGAGGAAGGCGGCAGCGCTCTCTGGCAGCTGGCGGACGTGCCTCACCTGGAAGCAGGGCCCACGGCCAGTCAGGTACCAGGGCTGCAGGGCAAGCAGACCAACGCTAAGACAGGCCCGCACGCTGCCCCACGACAGATGTTCACCCCGGCCCCCTCTGCATCTTAACGACTGCCTGCAAAGGGAGCCAGAGACCCAGCGCCTAGGTCCAAACAAGCAGGGTGACCTTGGAGAGATGATGTGACCTCATCTCTAAACCAGGATGCCTCCAACCTCGAAGAACATCATGAAGAGTACGTGAACACACATAAAGCACTGAGCCCTGGACCTGTCACCAAGTGTTAGCGCCCTGTCTCCTGTCAGAACTCCGTGAAAACGTAAATTATTACAAAGGAGAGCTGCACCATAAAGAAACGCAAAAGCAAGCCACAAACTGGGAGAAAATATTCACAATACATATATCTGACAAAGGACTTTGTATCCAGAATATATAAAGAACTCTTACACCTCAACAATAAAGACAAACAATCTAATGAAAAACAGACAGAAGTCTGAACAGACACTTCACAGAAAAAGACACAGGAGTGGCCAGGAGCACATGACAAGACATGCAGCACCACTGGTCACGGTGAGAGCAAATGAAGGCATAAGCACCACCACTAGGACGGCCGAGACAAAAAGACTGACAACACCAAGTGCTGGCGAGGATGTGGAGCAGATAAAACTTGCATACATCGCAGGTGGGACTGCAAAATTGTACAGACGCTTTGCAAAACAGTTTGGCAGTTTCTTAAAATGTTAAACATACATCCAACCCAGCCATTCACTGCCAAGTACTTACCCAAGAGGAACGAAAACATATGTCCATTCAAAGACTTGTATGTGAACATTTATTTACAATAACTGAGCCTGGAAGCCAACCAGATGCCTATCACAGGATGTGCGAACAGTGGAACATCCACATTGTGCTGAGCCACGGACACCGGCCACAGCACAGATGAACCTCAGAAACATGATGCTGACACAGGCCGGGCACAAAAGCACCCGCGTCTGCGTCCCCAGACGTGACACTCGAAAGAGGTGTCGACACAGCAGGGGGACTGGGAGTGGAGGCTGGGGCACAGCAGCCTTCCAGGAGATGAAATGTTACATGTGCCGACCCTGGTGGTCCGCACGGGTGTGTAAGTCAGTCAAGCACACACCCTTAAGGTGGGTGCACACACCCACCTTAAGGGTGTGTGTCACTGAACACAATCGCACTCGATTCAAATGATTTTTCAGGAAGCATGAGGGCAGAGTGGCACTTGAAGGCTGGACCGCAGCCAGAACCCCCCTGATGCCAGGCAGACTGCCCCTTTGTGTCTTCATCCTGATTATTCTTTCACATTTACCCGTCCATGTTAATTTAACATCATTTTGACAAACTAACACAAATAAACCTACTAGGATTCTGACTGGAATTGCACTGAACTTATAAACTAATGCGGGAAGAACTGATATGTGAGTGATACTGAGGACTCGCCCACTCAAAAGACATGGACTATCTCTCCACTTACTTAGGTGTTGTTTTACGCCCTTCAATTAAATTTTATTTTCTTTATGAAAAGAAAAAAGTTGTGTTTAAGTGGACAAGCCCAAATGAAGAAAGCAGAGACGTGTACTGCCGTCACATTTCACAATACTGGGCATTTAAAACAAGTAGAAGTAAAACTTCTTTAACTGTCTACTGTAATACTATTCAATATCAACCACCCTCTGCTTTAAATATATTCACATTTGAGCCCTAAGCCACGAGGGAACTTGCAGCTGAACTCCACATGGGGAATGCGGCAGAGCCGGAGGGACCCATGGAACAGCTACAGCACAGACCCAGGCCAGCTGCAAACACAAGTCACCCAACACCGAGGCTGAACGCAGATTTCCCACCAAAAACCACGAGGCCAGAGGAGGGGACACAACTTTTGAAGCACTGAGAAGAAAGGAACATTAAACCAGGATTCCGTGTCCAGCAAAAACATCCTCCAGGAATGAAGGCCAACTCAACATTCTCAAATGCAGGAACAAGGAGAACCCAGTGCCAGGAGACCTGCTCTAAAAGAACTGCTAAAGGAAGCTCTCCAGACAGAGGGACAGGGGACCGCCAGGAACAGAAGTGACAGAGAGGAGCCCGTGCTCCTCCTGAGCTCTTGACACGTCAGACGTCCGACCGAGAGCAGCCACTGTCATGCTGCCTGACGGGGACCAGCATGGCCACAGCCGGGAGGCTAGATGGGTCAACATGGACCTGACGTGGCAAAGCTGGTGCCCGGAAAGCTTAGGAATGTTCCCTGTACCGGGAGCAACTCAGAGCACCAGAGACACACTAAAAGCAACAGGTCGGCTGAAATGAGACATAACCAAACGGAGGCGGGAAAGGAAACGGAGACAGAGACCAGGAGCAGGACGGCAGCCGTGCACGCAAGCACTTCAGCAATGACGCGTGACCTCCTCAGACAGACTGTCACTCGAGGAATGCCGCTCAGCAAGAGCGTGTCAACACTGACGGATCCAGACACGTCGACTGAGAGCCGCCCCGGACAGCACTCCAGACTCCAGGCCTCCCTGTGCCCCTGGACACCAGAGCAGGGCTGCGGCTCCCCGCTCCACTCCCTGGTGCCCAGGAAGACAAACACACCCTTCGGTTTCACGGCTGATAGACAGCTTGGGTGAAGGCTTGGGTCCTGTGATCCAGGCCTAGGACGAGAGCGCTGTGAGTCCTGCGACTCCAGTCACTCAGCAATGGCGAGGGAGTGAGGACAGCTGGCTCCCTGCCACAAAGAATGGAAAATACCCGGCTGTCAGTCCCTCTCTTGAGATGACCACACTCATTATGCAGAGTGGGCAGGAAGGCAGGCCTGCAAAACCAATTAGAGAAGATACGAAGCTGTGGAAGAGAGACTGAGTGCATGACAACGCCTCGGCCAGGAAAGGCCAAGACCAGAGGGCCTCCCCAGGCCTCCAAGAGGCGCCTGGGACCACAACACTGACCGCCCGCCACCCAGCCTGCTGACCAGCAAGACCAAAAGGCACCAGCTGGCGAACTATGCTACCCAGATGTGGGCAAAGCTGATAAACCCCTAACCCACAGTGAGAAAGGCACTTTCCAGAACCTGGGGCACCTAAGATCACGTCCACACACCCTCACGGCTACTGTAAGATGTGCCGCTGACAGCAGAGCCCCGAGACTCACCAAGAGTGCTCCCCGGAGGCGGGGTGCTCTAAGGTACAAGCACAACAAGCACCCCCGTGTCACAACTGTCTGTCCCACCCTGGCCCGGGAGCCCTTCGGGGAGCCTGCCAATCCAGCCTCCCATCCCTAGGTGGCGTGTGGGGCAGCAGCCCTCCAGGGCATCGCGTCTCCAAGCGTCTCCCACACAATTTTCAGACAACGCGAGCTGACGCATCTTCCTCTGTGTGTGGTCCTAACACTTTACCTGGATATTTCCCACTGGGGACCACCAGGACTGGTGGAGGACCGGAGACCACCGCGACCGGTGGAAGAGGCAGCATCCTTGCCACCGAGGACCCCGTGGTCTTCATGCCCCTTCCCCTGGGCTCAGTCTGGGGGAGCCAGGTTGAGGGCTCCAAGGCTCAGGCAAACCCTGAACCCTAAATCCACACCCTGTGGCTGACAAAGAACAACAAAGAAACTCCTCGTTCACAGCCACCAGAACTAGCCTCCAAAGAAGCCTCGCCTCTGAAAACAAAACCCTAAAACGAGGTTTTGAATCCTGCAGAAGTTCCTTTGAGGAATTCTGAAACATAAAGTCATTTCCACAAATGTATGCTTTTTAGTCTTTATGTTAATTTTTTGTAACATTCATCATTAAAATACAAAATAAGAGTTTTTAAAATTCTAGCCCAGCAAGTCAGTGATGGGAGACTCAGAAGAAGCTAAGTGGCTAGGCTGTGCAGGTAAGAATAAGTAATGCTCACAGGCAGGCATATGGTTACCTGCCTTGAGGAAACGTGAAGCTCCTTCCCCCACAGGTGAGGGGGAGGCCCATGAGGCAGCAAGAACCTGCACACACCAGAGACGGTGTCTGTGCCGGCCAGGGCCCAGCACATCCCACACCTGCGGTGGAGGCCAGAGCCACCCACCAGGAGACCCCGAGGCAGACACCTGAGAACACCAGCCCTGTTGCAGCCCCTCCTGGAAAGCCTCCTGCCCCACAGGTAAGCTCAGCCACAGCAGGGTCTGTGTGCCCCACTCCCCAGTGACCAAGCCCCTGTGGGCAGGGACCCCAGGGCTGTGGGTCTGTGCTTCTAAAGAAACCAGCACACGCCTTTCCCAGCACAGGATGAGGCGTGTGCTCGCTGGCTTCTGCGGTGCTGCAACACGCAGCCTCCCTTCAGCCAGCACACGCGTGCCTTCTGAGCTTCCACGCTTGTGCCAGAACCTAAGCCACTTGTTTAGTTCTCTGCTGTATGCCCTAGAACAGTAACTGGCACCCAGGAGCCCCCAAAATATGTGCTGAACGAAGGGAAACAAGGAAAGCGAGCCCAGCCACCACACTCCAGGACCTCAGTCTCCAGTGGTCACCAACTGGGCTGTGGGAGGCTGGTCCCCACCCCCCCAGCAGGACAGCGGATGGAGAGGTCTGATCTACATACAGCACGTCCGGCAGGGTCCAACACTGCTCAGGTCACTAGCTCTGGGGCCACACCTCCCCTGACGAGGCACCCCATCCCTCTCTCCTTCACGATGGCTCAAGCGCGTTATCTCCCCAAAGCAGGGCTGGGCATCCACAGGGAAGACACCGACTTCGTCCAGATGCAGGGCCACCTCCCCCCACACCCACCTTCCTGCGTCTCTCCAGAGTCTGATACAAACCAGGACACCATTCAGTCCCATATGCACCTCCCCTGAGCTCTCCACCCTTGTGGCCCACCTTCCCCTGTAACATCCAAGCCCTATCAGGCTCTCCTCTTCCCTGACCAGGTCCCATAACTGTGCTTCCACATGCATTCCTCTCGCAAAAGACACGTCTGCCTCTCCTGTGAGCTTTCCTTGGGCTGAGGCCACATCAACTGCACCCCTGTCCCCCAGAGCCCCACAGAGGACTCAACTGCCCGCACTGTTAGTGGCTCAGCTGGACACGAACTGACCAGCAAAGAAAAAACAAGCCCCCTCCTCTCATGAAGCACACTTTCTAGCCTGAGAGGTTTGTTTCTCTAACAAATAAGGAGAGAGCAGCTCAGAAAGGAGAAGGGCTTGCCCAAGGTCACAGAGCCACGAGGTGGAGGAGCCCTGCCTGTCACATTCCTGTCCAGGGCTGCTTCCTGAACCCTCAAACAGAGAACTGCCAAACTCAGACTAAAGCCAGAGCATGAACCCTTCCAACAGAGGCTCCGGGAGGGCAGGAGCTGCTCCCGGGCCTCTCTGTCCCCCACCCCCATTAAGGCAGACTGGAGACAGCCTGACCCTGAGGCTTACTGGGACTCAGCTGTACAGGAGTCAAAGAGCTGGCCTGGCAAGGAGCAGGTAAAGAGAGAAATACCCTTTACTCGACCAACATTCACTCAAGTCCTGGCACGTGGTGAGTTGTTCATACTAGTTAATGTCATTGCTTGAGCTGGGGGCGCAGGACGTAATTTCATACACCACAGGCGCCGCGAAGAAACCAAAAGAACGTAACACCACGGAGAGCAGAGGCGAATTTTGGACAGACAGGTCAGAAAAAGCCTTTCTGAGGTGACTTTTGAGCCAAGTCCTCCCAGGATAAGGGGAGGGAGCGGAGCCAGACGTCTGCGGACAGCTCCGGGGCAGCGGTCGGAGATACGGGGGGACCGAAGGGAGACCGGGCTGGGGCCAGGGCGGAGGAGGATGGGAACCCCTTCACTCCCTCGCTCCCGGGCAGGGGTCGCAAATGCGGGGAGACCACGGGGAGGCCGAGCTGGGGCCCGTCCGGGGGTCTCGCGGGCACCCCCCGCCCCCGCCGGCCCGGGCGGACGCCCCTCACCAGAAGAAGGTGTTGGTGCCGTCGTCGTAGACCTCGGACTCCGTGCTGCGGCGGCCCGGCCCGGGCGCTCGGCCCGCGGGTGCGCCGTCCGGCGGCTCCTCCAGCGAGGCCTTGCCCGCGGGCACCGGGGACCCTGGCCGCGGCCCCCCGGCACCCCTGCGCTCGCCCCTCCGCATGGCTCCCCGGCCCGCCGCTCCGCCCCGCGCGCTGACCCCACGCACAACAGGTCACCGCGAGAGCGCGCCGCGCACGGCGCGGGGAGCGCCGGGAAGGGGTCGCGGCGCTCTCTCCGCGGGGTCTCCGGAGAGCAAGGGCGGAGCCGGCGAGGAAAGGGTGGGCGCTGCATTGTGGGGCTTGTAGTCCGGGCGCCCCGCGGGGCATGCTGGGCTTCGTGGTCCTGCCTTCCCGGGTTGCAAGCAGGGCTTGCTGGGAAGGATGCCGCCTGGTTGCTAGGTAGCCGGAGCCCGGGGGCGCTGCGGAGTAGCTTGTGCCCCGGGCCGCCGGAGCAGGGGCCACCGCAGACCCTCCTGCCGGGGCGGCCGGACCGAGTGCCTCCCTGCCGCGCGGAGCCCTGGCCCAGGCTCGGGACGTGGTCCCTGCTCTTATCTCCCTTTGGGGCGCTTCCCGACCCTATACCCCATATGCGATTGCCCAGATGCCGCCAGGAGCTCGAGGACTCTGGCCCACAG
Organism: Ceratotherium simum simum; assembly: GCF_057802395.1. NCBI lineage: Eukaryota > Metazoa > Chordata > Mammalia > Perissodactyla > Rhinocerotidae > Ceratotherium > Ceratotherium simum. Next base: position 311,314 of record NC_141933.1, on the reverse strand, counting down.
GGTCGTCCCTGTCAGTGGCAGTTCTTTAGCGGGATGTCGTGAAATTGGGCCGTCAGAATGGAGTGGACATGCGGATTTTGGTTGACTCAATTTGTTAACATAGACAGGGCTCCCCCAAAAAATATTCAGCCCTGAGACACTTTGAAAAACAGTCTGGCATCTCCTCCAGCCATAGAGTTACCATGTGACCCAGCAATTCTCCTCCTAGGTATTGTGAAAGATGGTGTGGAGCCTCTCAAAATAGAGCCAGAGCAGCCATTTCAGAGGAATGCCTCACACGTCTTGTTTATCTCCCAAACTGGACCAAACTGCCAACATTCCAAGAAGTCAGTAAGGACCTGAATATCCTGTGGGTAAGGACTGGTGGAACTGGACTTTGCTGATGACCTGAACGATAACCAATCTATGAAGTACAAGCCTACTTATCTAGGACCCACGAGGTATATACACAACAGAGATGAAAACGTATGTCCACACAACACTGTACCTAGATGTTCACAGCAGCATTATTCATAATAGCCGAAAGGGGGAAGCAACCTGATGTCCATCAACTGATGGATGTATACACAAAATGTAGTACATCCATACAATGGAAAATTATTTGGCCATGAAAAGGAATGAAGTTCAGGGCTGGCCCTGTGGCTTGGTGGTTAAGTGCGCGCGCTGCAATGCTGGCGGCCCGGGTTCGGATCCCAGGTGCGCATCGAGGCGCCACTTCTCCGTCCATCCTGAGGCCGAGTCCCACATGCCGCAACTAGAAGGATGTGCAGCTATGACATACAACTATCTGCTGGGGCTTTGGGGGGAAAAAATAAAATAAATAAAATCTTTAAAAAAAAAAAAAAAAGGAATGAAGTTCTGACACATGCTACAACATGGGTGAACCTTGAAAACATTATGCTAACTGAAAGAAGTCAGTTACAAAAGACTACATATTATATGGTCCATTTACATGAAATGTCCAGAGTAGGCAAATCCGTGGAGAGAGATTAGTGGTCACCACAGGCTGGGAAGGGGAACGAGAAGTGACTGCTAAAGGGTACTGGGTTTCTTCCCAGGACCATGAAAGTGTTCTAAAATTGTGATGGTAGTTGCACATATCTATGAATATACTAAAAACTACCAAACTGTACTCTCTAAATGGCTAGATTGTTTTTTTGTTTTTTTTGTGTGTGAGGAGATCAGCCCTGTGCTAACATCTGCCAATCCTCCCCTTTTTTTGCTGAGGAAGACTGGCCCTGGGCTAACATCCGTGCCCACCTTCCTCCACTTTATATGGGCCGCCGCCACAGCATGGCTTGCCAAGCAGTGCATCGGTGCATGCCCGGCGAAGCCCGGGCCGCCGTAGCAGAGCGCATGCACTTAACCACTTGCGCCACCGGACAGGCCCTAAATGGGTGGATTGTATGGTATGCATTGACCTTAAAAATAAAACAGCCAGGGGGCCGCCCAGTGGCTTAGCGGTTAAGTGTGCGCGCTCCGCTACTGGCGGCCTGGGTTCGGATCCCGGGCGTGCACCAACGCACTGCTTCTCCGGCCATGCTGAGGTGGCGTCTCACATACGGCAACACGAAGGATGTGCAGCTATGACATACAACTATCTACTGGGGCTTTGGGGAGAAAAAGGGAAAAAAAGGAGGAGGATTGGCATGGATGTTAGCTCAGGGCTGATCTTCCTCACAAAAAAAAATTTTTTAAATAAAATAAAACAGCCAGTTATTTTACCAGTAAAACTTGTTTATTCAGGAAAAAACAAAGAATTGCAACTCAATATGTGCATGCTATGGTGGACCACAGGCAAATCCAACAAATGAGGGAGAGGAACGTTATTTTATAGACAAAAAGGAGGAAGTTGGGAGCAGTTGTTTTGAAGGAAAGTCCATTGGAGGAAAGGGAGAGTTCGAGGCGGTGATGGTTTCTTACTGGCTGAGTTGCTGGGGTAGTGATTTCTGTTTGGGATGCCATGCACATTTCTGCCTGTAATTGACATTCTTTTTGGTTGACTTCTTTCTGTCCAAGTCTATAATTGACATTCTTTCCTGTAATTGACTTCCAGTGGTACTGCGTGGGAGCTCCCCCTTCTGGCCTCCTGCCTCCATTTTAAATGAGGTTTCCCTTTATTAATTTTCACATATGTGAATTACATATCAATGAAGTTGTTATTAATATATGTATATGTATTACATCTATATATTGTGAAAATTGATAAAGGGAAAGCCTGTTTAAAGTGGAGTCAGGAGGCCAGAAGGGGGAGCTCCCACGTGGGACTAAGTGAGCTCAGTTACAGGAAAGAATGTCAACTACAGACTCCAACAGAAAAAAGATGTCAAGCGGAAAGAATCATCAATTACTGGCAGAAATGTACATGGCATCCCAAAAAGAAATCGAGGATCCCAGCAACTCAGCCAGTGACAAACCGTCACTGCCGCGAACTCTCCCTTTCCTCCAATGGACTTTCCTTCAAAACAACCCCTCCCAACTTCCTCCTTTTTCTCTGTAAAATAACACTCCTCTCCCTCATTTGTTGGATTTGCCTATGGTCCACTGTGGGACACACATCCTGAGTTGCAATTCTTTGGCTATTCCTGAATAAACTTGTTTTGCTGGTAAAATAACTGGCTGTTGTACTTTTAAGGTTGACTATATACATATATATATATGTATGTCTACTAGGCTCCCCCTCGCAGCCCCACTCACCAAGAGTGGTGTGACTATCTCAGCCCCTGACCACTATGTGGAGTCTCCCGATAAGCCAGGGACCAACAGGCATGCCAGGAAACGCTGGCCCCAGGAGGTGTACTGTCAGGCCTTCTGGGGCCTGGCTGCTGTCCTCTGCCTGCCCCTGTGTCCACCCCCTGCCCCAGGCCCTGGTGTCATCCACTTGGGGTCGTCAGGGTGGCCTGGGCAGCTAGCTTCACTGTGGACATCCTTGAGTGCGTTCACCAGTGAGTGAAAGTGAGGCTGGAGAGGGCCAGGGCTGGTCCTTGGTCTCCATCCTGAAAGCCACCGAGAGTCGTGATGCGGCTGGCGTCCCCGGCTGCACTGTGGGGGAACTGGGCCGTGCAGTCCCCAGGGCACTGGCCTGCAGAGACTGATGTGTTGGTACCCGCTTGGTCAGGGGAAGTGATGCTGGACCCAGGAGCAGGAAGTGCCCAGACAGGCCGGCTCCCTCTCACCCCGTCTTTCCAGCAAGCACCCCCAGGCCTGATTCCCGCCTGCCCTGCCCTCGGGGCCTGGGGCCATCCTTCAGGGCCCCTCTTCTTCCACCCCGTGGCGCTCGCATTCCAGGCGCCGACTTGGGATCGTTTCCTGGGTAGGGGTGTTTCTCCCAAACTGCGCCGAGAACCCTCCTCCCGAAGCAGAGCGGGGCCACCGCCGCCTGTCCAGGGCGCAGAGACCCGGCGGGGACACATATTGGTCCCCCTGGAGTCCCCGGTGCGCCTGGGGCCCGGGCCAGGCTGAGCCCGGCAGGGGCGGGGCCAGAGAATGGCGCAGGGCTAGAGGACGGGACAAGGGCAGGGCCTGTGGGCAAAGGCGGGGCCGGAGGGTGGGACGGGGCGGCGCCTGAGGACGGGGCTGGGGCGGGGCCAGGTGGCAGGGGCGTGGCCTTAGGGAGGACAGGGGCGGGGCCTGAGAGTAGAGGCAGGGCTAGATGTGGGGGCGGGGCCAGAGGATAGGGGCGGGGCCGGATCGGGGCGGGGCCTGACCGGGGCGTGGTTGGGTGGGGCAGGGCGCGCGGACCAAGTTCAATTAACAAGCGCCCCGAGCTCTGGCCACGTGCCAACGGGAGTCCCCGAGGCTTTACAGATGCTGACTGTTGTGCTCTTCACACGCCTTAGATTCTATTTTTGTCTCTCGTCTAGAGACCAGAAACTGAGGCGCAGGAAGTTTGGTGCCGCCTTCGCCCAGCTCCTTCTTCTCCCTGGACCCCGCCCTCTTCAGGGGGCTCTCCACCTGCAGCCGTGCACCTGGGGCCTGAAATCTGGGTCTCACCGCCGGCGGGTCCCTGTCCTGACCACCACCCTCCCCCCTGGCTGCAGCCCTGCTCACCCCTCCCCCCCGGCTCGCCGGGTCCGGCAGGATCCGCCGCAGGGCTTGGAGAACGGCCGGCCGGAGGAGGAGCGGTGAGGGCGTCCGGAAGGCCAGCAGTTTGTGGCTCAGGTGGCCGGGCTGCAGGTGACAGTAGTTAGCGGAGCAGCTTTGGAGACGTGGTCCATCACAGCGCGGGGGCTTGCGGGGCTGCCCGAGGCCGCAGGACTTGGGGGTCCCCCGCTGGGGGAAGGGTGCAGAGGCCCTGACCTTCCTCAGCCACCGAGATGACCGCCAGAAGCCCCAGGGCGGAGGGAGGCGGGGGCTTTAAAGGTGGCTCTGGCCTCGCCGAGGGATGGCTGAGGTTCGGTGACCGCCCGGCGCAGAGCCGGGTCAAAGCTCACCTGGGCACACCCTGGCCTCAGATGCCAAGGTTCCCCGAGGCCTGCAGGACTCACCTTCATGATGTAAATAGTGAAAATGTCGGAAATGCTTTCTAAAAAGATTCTTTTAGGGAAGGGAGAGAAAGCTGAGAATTTGTGAAGGAGCAATGACTGTTATTTCCGCTGGTGTGGTAAATCTGTAAAGGTGAGTGGATTCTGGAAAATTGCACCCCACCCATGCACACCTGCCACCTGGGAGTTTTCTCAAGGTTGATGGAGGGATCTGGGACAGCAGGGCTGTCAACTTAGCCGAGAACGGCTCTCTGCTTCCTTGAGACAGAAAACAGGTCCGGGTGGAAATGTAAGGCCTGGAGGTGTGGGGGGAGCAGCAGGGAGACAGAAAGAAGTGTCCTTGAGGTGAGGACATCAGGGGCACAGGTCCCCACCCTGATGCCACTCGGGTGTGACAGGCAAGGGCTGGCTCCTGACACACTGGAGGAGCAGAGGCCCAGCCTGGGAGAGGGGTCTCCCCTGAGGCTGGGGAGGTCTGCTGCCCCAGACAGTGGGGATGCCTGGGACTAGCCCAGAGAGAACTCAGGAGGCCCACCTGTGCTGCCTCTGAGATGCATCCCCAGCGAGACCTCAGAGTGTGTTTGGGTCACATACAGCCCATTGGGGTCCGGAGGACAGATTCCCACGGTGAAGATGAGCGATGCTCACTCCTGCCTGTGGGGTTCACCTAGGGCATTCCCAGGGGCTTTGTCCTCCTGACCTCCGCGGGGTGGCCCCTCAGTTAAAAGGGTATGAGGTGCCCTGGAGACAGCGGGAAGGGGGAGCCTGCCTCCTGCTGCACTTTGGCCCTGGAGGGAAGACAACAGGTGGAGCTTGGAGGAGGAAGAAAGAGGAGCAGAGTCCAGGGTCCACAGGGGAAGAGCAGGAGGCCCACCTGGGCCTCGACCAAAGTTCCCTGCCCAGGACAGGGCCGGGTCAGCTCTGCCAATGGCCGGGGTGGCCAGGCCACACTGCCTCGAGGGGCTGCACTGCACTGTGGCGTCTTCACGGGACGTACTCAAGACCAAGGCAGAGCAAGGCTGAGTCCGGGGACATAAAGTCCATGATAATAGCCTTTATTATGACAATAAAGTCAATTTAGTAATATAGTCTATAAAAGTGGTGTGTGTGGTAGAAAATTCGAAGAAAACTAACTAAAGGAAGGACAGCTTAATTCCGCCATCCACGGTTCACACCATTCAGCAAATATAAATATCAAATACTAAATCTGCTCTTCCAGGCTTTTAATGCATTTTAACTTGGTTGAGATAAAAAATGAATACATTTGCAACCTGTTTTCTACTTGACAGTAGAAGCATTTTCCTCTGTTCTCATAAACTCTTTGAAAGCAGTGTTTAACGGCTGCTGAACCGGAACGTGAACAGACCGTGTTTGCTCAAATGCTTCCCTGTTATTGAACAGCTAGCTGGTTTACAACTTTTGCCTCAAAGGATATATTTTCATTATTTTGGGTTTTTTCTTTGGATAGTTTACAAGAAGTTAAATTAACAGACCAAAGTATAAACAATTGTAAGCCTTCTGATTCTTTTGTTGATTTGCTTTCCAAGAGGGCTGCACCTGTTTTCTCTCCAGACAGGACGGGATGAGATCTGCCCTGACCTTCCATCCCTCACCGAGCTAGGGGCGCGTCCCCTGGGGGCCTGGCCAGTGCTCCTGCCCGGGGCTGGGGAGCTGCCTTCGCCCCGAGGGCCCACAGGTGCCGGCTCTGGAGCAGCAAGGATCTGGATGGAACTCAGTTTCTTGCACACCCTCGGAAGGTGGGAATGAGAAGCAGCAGTGTTTCTGTGGCAATAAAATTGGGCATGCCGGATAAAGTGAGCAGCTGTGTACACTTGAAATGGCGCCTGGGTCAGGGGTGAAATCCATAAAGCGCTAGTGGATTGTTTTATCGTAACGTAAACGTAAATGCAGAAAGTCCCGAGCAGGAGACTGGGGAACGGAGAGACCAGGAGCTGGCTGGTAAAGTGGACCTTGAGTTTGGATTACTCATGCTCAGAAACCCTTGCTGACTCTTTCCTGAACTCTAACCGGGCACTTGAAGCCCTCTGGTCTGTGCAGACTGCTGGGTGCCGCCAGTGCCCTTCACCGTCCTTCGGAAAAGCAATCATCATTCCGAGGCTGCCTTGCAGTAGGCCACGTGACTAACCACGTGAAGGGTGGAGGGCCCCTCCTTCACTCTCCCTGCTGGCTCAAATGTGGATGTGATGCCTGGAGCTTGAGCAGCCATTTTGAACCCCGTGATGGGACCACGTGCTTAAGGTGGCAGAGCGACAAGTTAATGCTAGTCCCAGACCGGCCACCTCCAGACTTCATTTCTGGGGGAGAGAAATGTGCTACCCTCGGGGTTTCCCCCTCACACGGATCTGAATGTGTTTGTCCGAATTTGCTCCATCCGAGTTGCACAGGTTCTGTGCTGCCCGATTGGTCCCTTGTCTTTGCCACCTCATACTTAAGTCTGGTCTCTGCTGCTGTCACAGCCTGCCCTGGGGACCCCCAAGGAGAAATGTAGGTGTGGCCATGTTTTCCTTGGGGCAACCGTGAGCAAACACATGTCAACTCGGGATCTGAACCCAGGGTTGCATGGGCTGCATAATGCTGTACCCCAACACTGTGGGTTCTCCCTGTCCCCATGACATCAGGGGTGCCCCCGTGACAATGTGGGTGCTCCCTGTCCCCATGACATCAGGGGTGCCCCCGTGAGAGTGTGGGTGCTCCCTGCCCCCCATGCTGTTCAGTGTCTCCATGTGTCTTGATGGCTGAGCTCCTGGCCTGTGTCCTCAGCTTCTGAGCAGCTTTCAGAGTGTGGGTACGCCCCTGCCTGTTGGGTACCCCACCTCCCTGTTGGGTACCCCCCTCCCTGTTGGCAGCTGGCTGTCTCCACAGGACAGTCACTCTCTGGTGGCCCAGAGCCTTCACCAGCTGCTGCCCTTAGGCCACAGGATGTGGTGGAGACAGCCCCTCAGCTGTCCATGCAGCCCGGGGCCAGCCACTTGTCCTCAGGACCCCAATGGCTCCCCTCCGCCAGTTGGGGTCTACAAAGCAGGGGCTCAGGGCAGGAGAAGACGCCGTTTCTTTTTGGGATCTGTCTCTTCCTCAATCCTCGTGCCCCAGTTTCTCCTCTATGGGAACCAACACTGGGCAGCGGGGCGGAGGGGTGGACGCTCTGGTGGGGACCTGGGAAAGGTGTGTTCTGGAGTCAGGAAGAGTGAAGGTGAGCAGGGAGCCACAGGACACTGGTGGGCGCTCACGTGCCCCCCACCCTGCTTCCCCCCAGGAGGGGGTGCCCATCTAACCCCACCTTACAGGCGAAGCCCCCTGCAGGTGAGCGCGGGGCCTCAGGTGGGGGAAAGGGACGCCCCCACCAGGTCCCCAGGAAGGTGTCCGAGGCCGGCTCGCTCCTCCCCGGCCGCCGGGCTCAGGGACCGAGAGGGGAGGAGGAGGGAGGCGGGAGGCGGGAGGAGGGAGGGGTGAGTCCCACGCGGAAGTCAGGTAGAGAGCCCGGCGCCTCGCAGCCACACTCGGACCCCGCGCCCCGACCGCCCGCCTGGCCGGCCGGCCCGGGACGCAGGCGCCACCATGCAGGTGGGTCTGGCGCTGCGCGGGGTCTCACCTGCGCCGCCGCCGCGGGGATCCCGGCCACGCCCACCCGGCCTGGGCCGTCCCGCCAGCCTGCCAGCCTCACCTGGGGAGTGCCTGCCGGCTTCCCAGCGGCTGAGGGGCGGCCGACTGAGCCGTGACAGAGGCCAGCGGAGGCCCCAGATAGGGGGGCGCGGGGGGGTGGTGTTGGGGCAGGACACAGGAGGGCAACCTTCCTCCGGGATTCTGGGGACCCCAGGGCCGGGCTCTTAGTGAGATAGGGAAGGCATATCGCGTCTTCGCCATCGTCCCCCCCAACCCCCACCCCCACCCAGGACAAGGACCCCCAGACCTTGCCCTGCAGCTGGTACCTGGGTGGGAGGGGACTGCGGCCTACAAGGTGGGAAGGCCCAGGGGACCAGCTGGGCCCTCTACTCCCTGGGGGTCCTGCTTCAGGTGGAGGAGGGGCCAGCTGGGGGCTGCTGGATTCTGATTCTGAGGGACAGAGCAGGAGGCTGTGGGGGCCCCGGAGGTGGAGAACCTCCTGGGAAGACATCCTTTCTCCCCTCTGCCAGGGAAGGGGGGGCAGTCCGCGCCTGGGCAGCCCCCGGAGGAGACCCATGCTGATGTGGGGAGCAGAACCAGCCTCCCCCTCAGCCTCTCCAGGGCCCTCCCAGCTATGGGCCAAGTGGGGGGCCTCTCGCTCTGCCTCTGCCTCTGCCTCTGCCCAGGGCCTCCTCAGCCCTTCCAGAGCCAGCTCTGGGCCCCGGCTGCTCAGGCTGACCAGATGCCCTGCCAGCCCCCTCCTCCCATGCCAGCCCTGCTGGGGTGGAGGAGGGCCTTGGGGGGTGGGGGTGGGAGTGGGGGGTGGGAGGCAGCACCTGGTTTGGCTGAGGCTAGAGAATCAGCCCTTTGGAAAGGGCAGGTGTGGATGCAGACAGCAGGGAGGACCTGGGTCCAAGCCTGCCCTTCCGGGCTCAGATCCCTCCCCTGGCTCCTCACTGCCCCCAGCTGAAGCCCAAGCTGCATAGCTGCCTGAGCAGCTCCATGGGTCACCCTCCATGGCCCAGCTTCTGCCAAGCTCCAGCCTCACCTTCTGGCAGCTCCCTTCTTGTTCTTTACACTTCTGCAAAGCTGAAGTGCTGAGTACTGAGTCCTTGGGAGTAGCAACTTCCAAGTCCTTGGAGGTGCTGAGTACTGAGTCGCTGGGAGATACTAACTACCAAGTCCTTGGAGGTGTTGACTACTGAGTCCCTGGGAGTGGTAACTACCAAATCTTTGGAGGTGCTGAGTACTGGTACTGAGTACCAAGTCTTTGGAGGTGCTGAGTACTGAGTCTCTGGGACGTGCTGAGGACCAAGTCCCTCACTGTCCCTCAGGGCCTGTCCACACGTTTCCCTCTCCCAGGAATGCTGCACCCACTTTCTCACCTCCTGCTACCTCTTGCCCTACAAGGCCAAGCTCCAGGCTTCCTCCCATGCCAAGTAGGCACCTGCCCCTCCAGGCCCATGTCCACTCACACCACGCACTGCCCGAGCGGGCTGCACGTGGAGCAGGCTGCCTTGTCAGTGAATGTCGGGGAGGGAAGGAGGGATGATGGACACACAAAAGGATGAACTGACAGATGACAGACAGATGGACAGCTGAAGGGTCGGAGGGGCAGATGACCGGCTTCTGAAGCTGAGGAGGCAGAGCCAGGTGGGGTATTTGCTCAGGGAGGGTGGCAACAGGGCGGCTGGGCTGGGCAAGGAGGGTGGGCTTCTCTGTGTTTGTGGACTTTGATGGGGGTGGGCGGGTCCCCTTGCTGGACGACGAAACTGCAGCGTGCCAGGAGGGCTGGAGTGTGACGTGCCGTGCCCCTCGGCAAGGGGGGCCATGGAGGGTGAGGGGAGGCCCATGCGTGTTCCGTGTGCAGCCAAGGTGATCTCACACATGTGCTCCATGTAGCCCGCTGGGCCAGGCCTGGTCAGGAGCTGGGTGGCCGTCACATCTGCACGTCTGTCTCCTCCATCCACCGGTGACCTGGAGGCCGGACTGGGAAGGGACGGGCAGGGGCAGGAGTTCCTGGCTCTGAATATTCATGTCCCCACGGGGAGGGAGGGTCTCACCGGAGCTGTAGCATCTCCAGAAGTTTTCTCATCTGGAGCGGGGGGGTGAGCCCACTGGGACTCTGGCCTCTGTCAGGCCCCAGGTGCCGGCTCACTGGGTGTGTGGCCTGTGGGGGGTGGGGCTGGAAGGGCTGAAGGGAGACGACAAGTGACTCCAGAGCCTGCACCCCCGATCTGTGTGCAGGGACGTGCTGGGGGTCTGCACATGGCAGGGCTGGGACCCCCGAGGTGGAGTGAGCAGAGGCGGCCCTTGCCCCTGCCTGGGGGTCTCACACAGCTTCCTGGAGGTGGGGCCCAATGGACGGAGACACAGGGGTCCCGGACACCTTGCTTCGGGTGCACGGAGCAGTCTGCTTGGCTGGAGGAGCCTCGGGATGGGGCCGTGAGCCCAGAGTGTACGGGAAGCAGATTCTCAGAACCTGGTCTCTGTCCAACTGTGGACCAGGGCCAGTGGGGGGGGGGTGCTCTGACCTGGCTGCTCCTGCGGCTGCTGGCCCATCACCAAGGAGTGACCAGGCAGTGACAAGGGCAGCCCCCAGGTGTGCGTGTAGCTCTGCCCTGCGGGGTCTCTCTGTCCCGTGGTCTGAATCAACGGTGGGGGTCAGTGCCCGGCAGACACCTCCGTGGCATCACTCTCCACTGCTCCAGATCATGCCCCAGCCCCCAGGGGAGGTAGAGTCAGCCTTTTCCAAGAGGCTCCAGGTAACCGTCCCAAACCTGTGTGATGCGCTGTGAATCGGGAGCTGCGCCAGGTCCAGCAGCCTCATTTCCGGGGCCCCTAAGGGCTGGCCTCCCTCCCCGACCTTTGAGGGTCCCTCGCGGACATCCTCTCTTCCTGGGCTCCCTCCTCCTGTCTGGGTCCCAAAGTCCTGCCCAGTCTGGCTTCCCTGAGCTGCCCCTTCCTGTCCCGGGGTCCCCTCTCTCAGCCCTGCTTGTCCTGTGTGGTCTTCAGCCTCCGCCTGCTAATGTAGGGGGGTGTCTCCTTCGGGCCTCTGCCGGAGGAGCTCGGTCCCAGGCACAGGAGAACAAGGAGGGCCCTGCAGGGTCTGGAGTCAGCACTGGGGGTCCTGCCGACACGAGGATCAGTGTCACTCACGAATTCCTCCAGCATGACGCTTACTGAGCCCTACGGTGGGCACGTCACGGAACCGGATGCTGGTGACGTGAATGTCCCCTGTCCCCTCTAGCAAAGACTCACTCTCTTCCCCGAGACAGAGGCCCCAGGCCCGGGACCCCTGCCCCTCCCTGCAAATCTGTCTGTGAACCGCCGGCTTCTCCTCTGGCCTGAGGCGGAGGAGACATTTCAGGTCCGCAGGCCACACCTGAGCACAGGGATCTGTGGGTGTCGGGGAGGGCAGGGGGTGCCCGGGAGGCCCCAAGCCAGGAGAAGGCGGTGCTGTCGGCGAGGGGGACAAGAGGGCCGGGGTAGGTGGAGACCCACGGCTCCAGGAGAGCAGGGCAGAGGGCCAGGGCGAGCCCGCGACCGACGGGGTGAGAATCTCACGGCCCTGGGTGGGAGCCACCCTGTGGGTTTGGGGCACGAGATGGCGTCTACACCGGCCAGTCTCCATGTGACTGCGGCGTCTGATGCCATAGAGCCTGCCGTCCATGGTTGGATTGATGCATTTTTGGCTTCTGTGACTGAGACAGAGGGGACCCAGGCTGTCCCGGAGCGGGCAATTTCTGGTGGGCACGGGGTGGGGGTGGGCGGCTGGAGCAAGGTTGCAGGTTTAGCAAAACAAAGGAAAAAACAGACACCTGGTTAAATTGAGTTCTGCATAAACAATGACATTTTCTTTTAGTAAGTATGCCCCATGCAATAGTTGAGACACACTTACATAAAAGGTGTCTGTTGTTTATCTGAAATTCAAGTGTGACTGGGCAGCCTGCGTTTTCCCGGCAGCCCTCGAGGCAGACTGGCTGGAGCAGTCCAGTGGGGCTTCCTGGAGGAGGCGGGTCTAGGGCTGGGCAGGAATGTGTTTGGCGAAGAGAAGGGGTAGCAGGTGGGAGGATCAGCAGGGGCAGCGGAAAGTACCAGGTGCCAGGAGGAGGGTGATGCCTGGCAGGGGGAGGGGACGACTTTGGACTGGGCTGAGGGCTGGTGAGCAGGGGCGGGGCGGGGCCTCCCTGGGGCCAAGGGGGGCAGTGGGCTGGCAGGACCCCAGGGCCAGTGGGGGCCACGGAGGGGTGGGCGGCGCCCAAACCTGCCAGTTAGTCTAGGTGTGGTGGGGTGCTCCAACAGACACAGCCCCAGAGTGACCCCCACACCCTGGGGCTGGGGTCCCCTGGGACGCTGCAGGGTCCCTATCCCTCTGGGGTCCCTGGGGGTCCCAGGGAGCTGCCAGCTGGGATACTGCTGGGGTCCCTTTCATGGGCACACACAGCGTGCTCCACGCTGCGCTGGGCCCACAGGACACCCTGCGCATGGCGTGAAGCCCCTTGGGGCAGACACCGTCACTGCCCGAGGCTGGAAGATGTGGTGATCTGGCCGGAGGGCATGCGGCGTTGGCATCCCCAGGCTCTCTGCTCCGAAGCCAGGGTCCTCCCCTTGCACCTCGGCCCGGGGTGCCCCCGCGTGACCTGCTCTGACCGTCTGCCCTTGTCCCCACCTCCTGCATGCCTCACCCCGACGCCACGCAGCTCCCCCAGCGAGGGGCCCTGTCACTTGTCCCGGCCTCAGAGCCTGCTGTCCATTTGCTCACTGAGAGGGAGCGAGGCCCGAGCCCATGCCCCCGCCGACACCGACCCCACCCCCCCGCTCCCCGCCTGCCAGTGCGCTTTTAGCAGAGCTGTAAGAATTCCGGAAGAGCTATAGAGATGTACGGGGCCCCTTCGCCCTCAGTCCTGCTTCCCCCGACGTCAGCGCCCCACCGCCTGGGGCACCCAGCGCAGCCCCCCTGACCATCTTTTCCACGTGTGCCCTTTCCTGTGCCAGGTCCCTGCAGGATCCCACGTGGCACGGATGGTCACGTCTTGGCCCTCCCGTGTGTGACGGTCCCCATGTCCCTCCTTGTCCTTGGCTATCTGACTCTCGAGTCTGCTCGCGCTCTGGAGAAGGCCCCCCAGGTCTCCTCATGCTGGGACAGGACGAGAGCTTCAGGGACCTCACACTGTGACCTCACACTCTGTCAGGGGGTCCCCACAACCCGAGGACATCACCGTGACTTGACCTTCCTCAGCGGGGCCGAGGGGCACCTGCCGGGTTCTCCTCCATAAAGTGACTCCTCCCTTCCGCACCCATCAGTCACTAAGTCCAGCCCATGCTCCACAAGGAGAGTAAAGCTCCGCCTCCCGGACGGAGGAGGAAGGGAATGTGATGCTCCTGATGCTGCCATGGTAAACAGATATGCAGGGAGAGGCTCAGAGGCCGTGCACACATTCTCTTCCTCCTTCAGGTTCTGCCCACTGACCTCCTGTCCATCTGTCCATCTGTCCATCCCGGGCGTGCCTGAGCAGTTACTCCTGTGGGCTTCCCATCGGACTTACCATTACCAAACTCAGCACCGTGTCATTGGTCCCGGTGTCCCGCCCACCGCCTGCTCGTTCGCCTGTTGTGTGATCTTCCACCCTGTGGGACGGCACAGTGTCTCGTCCGTTCACCCGCTGACGGGAATCTGGGTTCTCTCCACAGTTTTGATGTGAAATATGCTGCTGTGAGCTCTGTCTGTGTCTCCAGTGGTGGCCGGGCCGGGCCACAGGGTCTGGGATGTTCAATTTTGTTTCCCAAATTCATGTACCAACGTGTGCACTGCAGCCACACACAGGAATTCTCTTGACTTTGCCGCTGCCGGACCCAAAAATGTCTGTGACCGGGGCGTAGAAGGTGGCGCCTCCCGGTCACCTGACCTGTGTTTTCCTGATGGGGCACCTTCCGAGTGCCCCTCTTCTGTGAGATCCGTTTGCATCACTCCGTCCCGTCCTGTCTCGGGCATGTCCTGTCTCGGGCATTTCAGGAGCTCTTTGTGTAGACTCCCAAACACACCTCCGCTGCTCGTTTGTGTCGCAGCCCCCATGCCCCCCACCCACCTGGAACCACCGCCTGGTCACGTGTTTGCCTGCCTCCCAGCTTTATGTTCTCACCCCTGGACCTGGAGCACCTGGCCCGGGAGGCGGTAGCACCGAGCCTGTCTTCTGTCTGACTCCACCCCAGGGTGAAGAGAGCCTCCAGATCCCGGGGGGGACTGAAGGGGACAGCTTCCCGCTGATGGAGATCAACGCTTGTGAGGTGAGTCTCGATCGGACCTCTCCGGAGGGGTTCCACCCCCCGCCGCCTTTCGCCCAGCCCACCCTGTGCCCGGCCCCACACCTCCTTCCTCCAGACCGAGACCTCTGAGCAGTGGGATTTTGTCCTTGTGGCTGAGCTTCGCACCCAGAGAAACCCCAGGCAGGTCCACCGGCAGCAGCAGTTCCTGGAGGAGCTCAGGGGAAAGGGCTTCCATTACAAGGTGGGCCGGCTGGGGGCCAGGGCCGTGCGGGGTCCCGGGGTCTGGTGGGTCCCGGGGGGCGTGGTCTGGAGAGGTGGCCGGCAGCCTTGTGCCTGAAGTGGAGGGGACAAGCCCGTGGCCGTGGATGAGGGGGAAGGCTCCGAGGTGGAGCAAAGGGTCCCATGCGCACCCTGCCCCCAGGTGTTGGAGGACAAGGAGAAGATGTTCTTCGGGATCCGAGCCGACAGCAGGCTCTTCAACCTGTACCGCACGCTCCTCCTGGAGCCCAAGGGTCCTGCCCCCAGCGTGGAGCCGGCTGGGCTGGCCCCCATCCCAGCCACCACCAGGTGAGAGGCTGGCCCAGAGCCAGGGCCAGAGGAGCCTGCCACCCACGTGCCTGGTCCAGGCGGTGAGGCTCCCCAGGATGGTCTCTGGGCGGAGGCCCCAAGGGACAGTTTTCGTGTCTGTGACAAGGGGTGAAGGCCTTCTCACCTCTTGGGATTCTGAAGGTTACATGTGACTGTGTCCCCGGGACACAGAGTGTAAACCAGACTTAAAAGGTGGGCAACCTTTGGAGAGGCTGATAGGACCCCAGATGCGGGGCCGCATCTCTCCTCTCCAGACCGAATGCCCCTCCCTGGACTTCTGTCCTCAATTTCCGGGCACCCACGACTCCTCTCTCTCCAAGCATCTACTTCTCCTCTCGACCCTCCAGCCCTCCAAGCTGGTCCACCGCCCTCCCCTCTCCCTTCTCCATCACCGGCCTGGCCCAGCCCAGCCCAGGCCCCTCCAGCTCAGCTGGGGCCTGGTCGGTGGAGACTGGCCTGGAATTTGGATACAAGGCAACAGAGGGGTCTCCTGTGAACACAGGACAACTGGCTGGTCTCAGGGGTGGATGAGGAGGGGCACCTTGATGGGGCCTGGGAGGAGCAGGCTGTGGGGAGCGCCCTGGGACACCCGAGAACAGTGTCTCACAGGAGGTTGTTCCAGAGGAGCGTGGCTCTGTAGTAGGTGCCTGCTGTGCCACTTCCTGGCTGTGTGACCTTGGGCAAGTTACTCAGCCTCTCTGAGCCTCTCTCTCCCCATAGGCAACATGGCTCCCAGGGCTATAAAGGAGATTTGTGCACATAAAGGTGTAGGGTGTGCCCTGGACATGTAGGGGTCCAGGTGGGAGGTGTGATTGGAGGTGGGGGTCTGGGAGGAAACGGTGCAGGGCTGAGTGTCGGGGTCCTGAGAGGAGAGGCTCTGCCCCTGAGAGGGCCTCACCCTGGAGCCACGGAGCAGCTGGACCCTGGGAGGATTTCAGGAGGTGGGGGGTGTGCTCCCAGGTGAGTCCTGGATTCTGGGCTCTGGTCAGGTGGTCAGGGCAGGGGGGCTGGGGGCTCCGCCGGGACGGAGAGGGGCCTGGACCAGGCCAGACAGAGGGGGGATTCACCGAGGTCATGCGGGGCCATCCTGAACCAGCTCTTGTATTCCAGAATCCGAATTGTCAACTTCATCCTGAAGAGCAAAATGGCAGCTAGCGGTAAGGATGGGATGGGCAGGCAGCCTGTGCAGCCGCCACCAGGAGGGGCGCTGTCCTGGGGAGAACAGGGTGGGGTCCTCCCCTGCCCTCACTCCCCTCTGACCCGAGACTCCCTGTGACCCCTAGACACCTTTGAGGAGTTGGTGAAGGATGGGGTCTTTGAGACCAGGTTTCCCCTGCACACGGTGAGGGCTGAGCTGGCTGGGAGAGGGCCTGAGGGCAGGACCCGGGGGCAGGGAGCTCTCACTGTCTGCCACCTGTGCCCAGAGGGAGGAGGACCTGAAGAAGAAATGGGCCCAGTGGAGAAACATGTTCCACAAGCAGCCAATTGATGATATCAGGTAAAACTGCCCCAAACAAGTCACCTGTGCACCCACGGACACACCTGTATACCCACAGACACACCTGTGCACCCAAGACACACCTATGTACCCACAGACACATCTGTACACCCATAGACATACCTATGCCCCCACAGACACACCTGTATACCCACAGACACACATGTACCCCCCATGGACACACCTGTGCCCCCACAGACACACCTGTATACCCATGGACACACCTGTGCCCCCACAGACACATCTGTGCCCCCACGGACACACTGGTACCTCCCACAGACACACCTGTGCACCCAAGACACACCTATGCACCCACAGACACATCTGTACACCCATAGACATACCTGTGCCCCCACAGACACACCTGTATACCCACAGACACACCTGTACCCCCCATGGACACACCTGTGCCCCCACAGACACACCTGTACCCCCCATGGACACAGCTGTGCACCCACAGACACACTGATGCTGTCACTACAACACTCCTTGCCCCTACATGCGGCACGCCCCACCCAGGCGCTGGCCCGTGGTAGTCACCCCTGGTGGGTGGCCCTGACGGGGCAGCTGTGGCCGTAGGGACTACTTTGGTGAGAAGGTGGCCCTGTACTTCGCCTGGCTCGGCTGGTACACCTACATGCTGGTGCCCGCCGCAGTGGTGGGCCTCCTTGTCTTCCTGAGCGGCTTCTCCCAGTTAGACACCAGCCAGATCAGGTGAGGGGGCTGGGCTGGGGGCCGGGAGGGGTCCTAGGGCCAGAGATGGGGTGCAGCAGGGTCTGGGGCCTGGGGCGGGGGCAGGAGGGCCCTGTGTCAGGGAAGAGCCAGCACCAGTCCTCCCCTGCACCCCCAGCAAGGAGATCTGTGAGGCCCACGACATCTTCATGTGCCCTCGGGGCGACCACGGCCGCAGATACCACCAGCTCTCGGACACCTGCGCCTTTGCCAAGGTTTGCCACCCCTGGGGTCCACTCCAGACCCAGCTCGCCCTGCAGGTGGGGCCCAGCCTGTCCTCCCAGAGATGGGGAAGCCGAGGTGGGGTCCCTGCAGAGCAGGGCTCACCCTTCCCCCTGGGGGGACGACAGGTCGGGGGAGGAGGCCCCGGCCCCATGCATGCACCTCCCTTCCCAGCTCACCCACTTCTTCGACAACGACAGAACTGTGCTGTTTGCCATCTTCATGGCTCTGTGGGGTGAGTCACCTCGGCACCTCGGGGAGCCAGCCTGAGCTCCAGGGCCACTCCTGTCCCCAGCCCCGTGGGCCGCCACCCCAGACCCCTCCAGGGACTCCCTGTGACGCCTCTCCTTGCTCCCGCTGCAGCCACGGTGTTCCTGGAGCTCTGGAAGCGGTACCGAGCCCGCGTGGTCCTGCACTGGGACCTGTATGGCTGGGACGAGGACGAGGTGAGGCAGGGCAGGCGGTCCAGGGCTGTGTGTGGCCGCACAGCTGGGTCTGCCATGTCTGAGGCGTGTGTCCCGTGTTGGAGGCGTGTGTCCCCTGTCTGAGGCATGTGTCCCGTGCCCTCTGCAGGAGGAAATGGCGCTCGAGCTGATCAACTGCCCCGACTACCAACTCCGGCCATACCAGCACTCCTACCTGCGGAGCACGGTCATCCTTGTCCTGTCTCTGCTTATGGTACCCCTGGGGAGCCCAAGCTGGGGCTGGACCCGGGCTGGGGGATGGCCCTCTCGAGGCCCCAGCGTCCCGGCTGCCCTCTCGCAGATCTGCTTCATGATTGGAATGGCCCACGTCCTGGTGGTCTACCGCGTGCTGGCTGCTGCCCTCTTCAGCAACTTGCCCTTCCTGGGGGAGCAGGTGACCACAGCCGTGGTGGTGACTGGGGCCCTGGTGCACTACCTGACCATCCTCATCATGACCAAGGTGGGGGCAGGGGCGGGTGCGGCGGAGGTTGGGGGGCTCTGCCGAGGCCGAGGTGAGCCTTCCGGTCCCCTCTCCCGCAGGTCAACAAGCGTGTGGCCCTGAAGCTTTGTGACTTTGGTGAGACGGGGGCCCAGCCCCTCTCTGGCTTCTGGGGGAGCCACAGGAAGTGGGTGGGAGGATTTGGGGCTGGGGGTCCCGGAGCCCAGGGAGGGCCCTTCCCACTGTCTCTACTGCTGCTCCCGAGAGAGGTCAGGGCTCGCACCTGGGAGACAGGTGAGGGGTGCAGGGGTCCCTGAGTCGTCAGGAGAGGGCCTGGCCGGGCAGGGGGCTGCCGTGGGGGTGAGGGGCAGGCGAGGGACAGCCCCACCTCTCGTTCCAGAGCAGCCCCGGACCTTCTGGGAGCGAGAGAGGAAGTTCACGGTCAAGTTCTTCACCCTGCAGTTCTTCGTCCACTTCTCCTCCCTCATCTACATCGCCTTCATCCTGGGCAGGTGGGCCCCCCCCAGTTGACTCCTCCCCAAAGATGGAAGTACCTGCTCCTTCCAATTTTTAAAATAATTCCTGCTCAGAACAAGTGGGGACCCAGCATGGAAGCCCCCGTCCCCAGAGGTGTCCCTGTGGCTGGTCGGTGGGTCTGCCCGGCTTTGCTACACATTTAAGTCACACACACCCCACTGACACAAATGGTTCTGTCCCATAAGTAACTCTATCTGCTTTCTACGCTGGAAACATACCTGGGCATCTGCCGCATCACGTGGATGGCAAGCGCTCCTTCCTGGGATGGGCCGGGATTACTGACCACGTCAGTGGGTGGACATCTGGGTGATTTCCAGTTTCGGGCTTTGTCCATAGAGCTGCAGTGAGTCTCCCACATAACACACACACACTCCCCCCACCTTCCTAATTAGCGACATGAACCCTTTGGGTCCAGTCAGTATACTTTTTCACCTTTTCTGAAAATAATTGCTGCATTTCTTCCGTGTTTGCTTAAATTTTGTAAGGTACATACACATTGCCGATTAATCCCAGACTCTGCCAGAACTTAAAAAAACCCCAGCTCCTCCTGGTATGTCCAGAGACATGGGGGTCCCTCACCTTCCCTGTCCTTGGAGACGGCCGCCTCGGGCCGTGCTTGGCCCTTGATCCTGGGAAGCCCCTCACTGTAGGAGCCGGGTTTTCCGGAGACAGGGGGATGGAGAGTCCGATGTCGTAGTTTCCCCTTCACTGAGGGCTGGACGAGCGCTTGCCAGAGACAGAATTCCCAGAGGGACAGCATTTTCCTTACTTCAGAAGGGTTTTCGTCTCCGGCTTGCAGTGTGCATTCTGCAGGCCCAGCTCTGCACACCCCGTCCCGCCCCGTCTTCTGAGGTTCTCGGCCCTGTGTCTCCGAGGGTCTTCTGCACACGACACGCTTCAGCAACTCACTCCTCTCTGCTCTGCCTGACCAGCCTTCTCCCTACTGGGTGGTCTCCACCGTCACACAAATATGGGGTCCGTTCCTCCCAAGGAACCCTCCCACCTCATGTCCAGTTCCTGCCTCCCCCTCAATACCGGCTGCCCCCGCCCGCTGCTGGCTCTCCCTCTTCTCCCGACTCTCACCGTCCCTTCGCCCAGGACCTGTTCTGTGACTGAGGCACCATCACAGTCACCACCAGACACAGCAGCGAGGCCGCATGCCTCCACCCGGGCCTCTCCCTGGAGTCCAGACTCAGATCCAGCTGCCTCTGGGCATCCCCACTTGATGTCCCGCGGACGCCCCACCCTCACCGCGTCCACAGCTGGTCCCCAATCCCCCTCTGTACGCGCGGCCCACCTTCCAGACTCCTCTTCCCCTGGTGCCCACCCTGTGTCCCTCCTGCCCGGGACGCACCCGAGGTGGGGTGGGTGCTTGTCCTTCGCTGAGTTCTCAGCACCTGCGGCAGGCCTGGCGTGTGCACTCAAGTGGGGCAAATGAGAAGAAACGACCCGCACTGGCCGGCCCGGAGCCTCGGGTCTTCCCTGGGTTCCGGTTCCGAGGGATCTCCATGCATCTCGGATCTGATGACCTCCTGCTTCGGTTTCCTGCTCCCTCCTCTGGAATTCTTTTTGTTTGGAAATTGGACCTTCTGAATTCACCATCTACTTTTCTTGGCTTTTCTCTCCCAATTTTGTTCCAGCTTCTGTGAGTTTTTCTTAACTGTGTCCCAACCCTCCAGCTAAATGTCCCACTTCTGTGCACATTCTCGGCGCTCCTTCCGATGGCTGCAGGTTCCCCACGGCCTCCTCTTTGTGGACGGCTGTCCTAGTCTGAGGATGGGGCCTCTTTCTCTTTCTTCTACTCTGGCATCACGTCTGTTTCCTCCGATCTTGTGTGCTCTTTCTTCTGTCGGTCTCTGATTTTGACGTCAGAGACTTTCTTAGACGTCCCTGACTCTTGGCCATCTGGCTGCAATCGAGAAAGCCGTGTGCCAGTGGCTTTGCTCTGGGCGACGCGTCTCCCCTCGGACCTCTTGCACTGTCAGTCCTGGAGGGGAATCCCTGGTCTCCTGCCTGGAGGCAGCAGGATGGGTGTCGTGTGCTGGGAGCTCAGCTGGGGCAGGGACAGTGTGGGGTCACAGCACGCACACCCACACGCCTTATGTTCCTCAAGTCTGAGCCGCACAGCAGCCCCATGGGGTGGGGACTCTCTGATCCTCGTTTACCAATGAGATGACCGAGGCCCAGACAGGTTAAGGCACTACCTCAGGGCCACACAGCCAGTAGGCAGTGGAGCAGACAGAAGCCAGAGGGCATGTTTCCAGAGCTCAGGTCATCCGTCCTCAGGTGCGCTGCCTCTGCGGGCGGGGTATTCAGGAAAGGAGGGGAAAGTTGATCCGGTGGCCCATGTTACTCCGGAGGCAAAGGTTCTTTTCTATGTCGGTCGTGAGGTTTGTCACATGTTCTTTTATGGTGTCTGTTTCTCGTGCCATGCTCGAAAACCCCTCTCCCTCCTCAAGAGTGAAAACCTGTTCAGCTGTGATGCCCGTTAGATGTTTATGGTTTTGGCATCTAACCTTCAGATCTCTGATTCATAAGGAACTTGTTCTGCTGCGAGGGGTGGAGGAGGGACCCTGTTGTATTGTTTTCTGAATGACAGCCAGTCGTCCCCAAGCCATAAGCGACTCCTGCGTCACCACCACTATCCTTTGTCATCTACCACATTCATGCTCACTCGTGTCTCTGGTCTTTCTGTGGCCATGGTCCAGTGCCTTCCCGTGTTAACTGTTACTGCGTCGGCTTCACGGTCAGCTGGGGCCTGCATTCACGGCTCTTCCTTTCCACTTTTCCTTAATTATGCTTATTTACACATTTATTATTCTAGGTCAACTTTAGAATCCTTTTGTCAAACTACGTCAAAATTCTGTGGGATTTAGCTTCAGATTGCAGTAAAGTTTTACATTCTTTTAGGGAGAATTGACATGGACACCGTACTAGTTTCCTGTGGCTGCCATAATGAATGACCACAACTCAGTGGCTTTACACAACACACATTTATTACTGTATAGTTCTGGAGGCCAGAAGTCCAAGATGGGCCTCCCTGGGCTGAAATCAAGGTGTTGGCAGGGCTGGTTCCATCCAGAGGCTCCGGGGAGCATCTACTCTCTTGCCTTTTTAGCTTCTGGGGGCACCTGCCTTCCTTGGCTCCTGGTCCCTTCCTCTGTCCTCAGAGCCAGCTGCTCAGGCTGCATCCTTCTCATCCGCCGTCTCTCTGGGTCTCCCTCTTCCCCATTTAAGGATAAACCTGGATGAGCCCGGACAATCTCTCCATTTTAAGGCCAGCTGATTGGCCACCGTGACACCCTCTGCCGTGTAAGATAACATAGTCTCAGACACCAGGAATCAGAAGATGGAAGTCTTCAGGGGCCCGTCATTCCATCTACACCAAAATATAATCTACTCATGCCTTTTTTCATGTTCTTTAGCAGTTTTATAGTTTCCTTCACCTGGGTCCCACTGAGCTCCTGTGAATCTCACTCTAGTTATTTCGTAATTTTTGCTGGTGTCTGTGACAGCTATTCCCTCCTGCCACGATTCCCAGGATTTTCTTGCATCCAGGAAAGCCAGTCAAGCTTGACAGCAATTTTGTATCCACCCTGAGTGCTTAGCCACGATTTATCCACCCAGGCTCTCAGTTGATTTATTTTGTTTTTCCAGGTATAGAATCATATTTCCTAAAATAGTAATTTTTTCCTGTTGCAAATTTATACAATTCCAGCACTGTGTTAAATGACAGTTTCATGACCTGGGGCAGGAGTGCTGCCAGGATTTCACCGCTGACGTGAGCCGGCCTTTGGTTTAACATAGCTTACATTTTTCATCATGTTACGGAAAGCAGGTGATTTAAACACAAAGTAACCCCATGTGCACAGTCTCCGTGGGGAGGAAACTGAGGCCACTCCTGACAGGCCGTGCAGGACGCATGTCTGTGCACGCGTGAGTGTGTGCAGAGTGGGTGTGTCTGGGTGACGGCTGCACCTCCAGCACCACCCTCTTTGGGGCTGGGGTCTTTCCTTCCCCTCTACTGCCCCTCTGTCCTCTGCTCCAGGATCAACGGTCACCCTGGGAAGTCCGTGCGCCTGGCAGGGTTGTGGAAGCTGGAGGAGGTCAGTTTGTCCCAGATGCCTTACAGCCATGTCCCTGAACTACCCTCCCTCCCGGGCCTCCCCCTACATGCCCACCTCCCCATGCCTGACCTCCCACTCCTGACCCTGCAGTGCCTGACCTCCCACCCCTAACCCCACAGTGCCATCTCAGTGGCTGCATGATGGACCTCTTTGTGCAGATGGCCGTCATCATGGGTCTGAAACAGACGCTCAGCAACTGCATGGAGTATCTGTGCCCGTGAGGACCGCCCTTTCCCAGGGGCCCCCCGCCCCCTCCTGCCCCCAGGGGGCACTGAACCCGCAGGGCCCAGGCCTAGAGCCAGCGGTTCTGAGCGCCCCTCAGCCCCAGCGCTGCTCCGTCCTCCACCTGGTTCTCGTCCTCCACCTCCAGGTGGCTGACCCACGAGTGTCGCTCGAGGCAGGGCCACCTGTCCCGGGACCCTGACCTGGAGGCCTGGCAGCGCAACTACCGCCTGAACCAGGTCAACATCTTCAGCCTGTTCGACGAGTTCATGGAGATGAGTACGTGGCGGAGTCGGAGGCACAGGGTCAATGAGGGGGGTGCCTATGGGGAGGGAGGCTGGGGGAGGAGGGGCGGGTACTGAGGGGTTGGGGGAGGAGGGCAGGTACCAGGGGCAGACGGGCTGGGTACCAGGGGGCTGCTGGGTGGAGGGGTGGGTACTGGGGATTTGGGTGGTGGAAGGGCGGGTACTGGCAGGGGCTGTGGGGCAGAGGTGCAGCTACCAGGGGTTTGGGGTGGAGGGGCTGAGTACTGGGGGCTAGTGGGCAGAGGGGCTGGGTACGGGGGTGGGAGGAGGGGAGAGTAAGGGGTGGGGTGGTGGGCAGAGGGGCTTGGGGAGTGGGGTGGTGGGCGGAGGGTGGGTATCGGGGGCTGGTATGTGCCGCGCGGAGGGGTGGGTATGGGGGAGGGCTGGGAGTGGATGGGTGGATACAGGGAGCTGCGGGGCGGAGGGGCGGGTACCGGGCGGGGGCGGGGTGGAGGGTTGGGTACCTCGGGACTGGTGGGTGGAGGGGTGGGGACTGGGGGCTGGGGGGCACATGGTGGGCTAGAGGAACCTGGGAGGCTGCAGGCACTGCGGGGGTGGGGAGCTCAGGTGGCTGGCGCCCCGCGGTCGGGTGATGCCTGCCTGCCTGCCGCCCCCAGTGATCCAGTATGGCTTTACCACCATCTTCGTGGCCGCCTTCCCGCTTGCCCCGCTGCTCGCGCTCTTAAGCAACCTCATGGAGATCCGCCTGGATGCCATCAAGATGGTCCAGCTGCAGCGGCGCCTGGTGCCCCGCAAGGCCAAAGACATCGGTCAGGGCCGGACTGGGGGCGGCGTGGGGCAGGGCGGGGCGGGGCGCTCCAGCCAGTGCTGGGGTGGCAAGGGGCGCTGGGACCACGGCAGCCCCTTGAAATCATCGCTGTAAGTAGCGGTGGCAAGACAAGCCCCTCACCCCACAGACAGCCCCCAGCCCTTTCCTGGGGTCTGCCAGGACAGGGGATGGGCCTGAGGTGGGCTCAGGCCCCAGGACGGTGTGGCTGGCTGCACCTTGCAGGCCCCTCCCTCCTGCACCAGGACCCCTGGGGACCCAGCCCTAACAGCTGGGAGCTGAGGGAGGGAGGGTCCAGCAGCTGGGGGCAGGAACTGAAAGCAGGTGACCTCAGTCACCCAGACCCTAACCAAACCCTCCTGAGGTGGACAGGTGTCAGAGATGAAGAGAGGGGATGGGGTGCTGGACGTGGGCAGGGGAAAGACAAGTGTGAGGGAGGCCCCAGTCTTGGGCCCAGGCTAAGGGGTTCCACCCTGGCATGGGGACCCAGGAGGTGGAGCAGGCATGGGGGCAGCTGAGGGGTTCAGGCAGAAGATGGGGGGGCAGGGAGACCTGAGCCCCTCCCGGTCCATGTCACAGAGAAGGGGGTGCAGGAGAGCGGCGGCCGTGCTCTGTCGGCCTTGGCCCAGGTCTTCCTTCCTCATCAGCGACCTGGCCCCACGGCTGCGATGGGCTGCAGTGGGCAGAGGTGTGACGAGGCCCCCTGACCACCCAGGCTCCCAGCCTTGGGGGATGGACGGGTGGAGGTGGGGTGGGCGGTACCAGCCTCCGGGCTTGAGGAGCCAGACCCCTCACCCGGCTGCTCTGGCCCAGGGACCTGGCTGCAGGTGTTGGAGACCATCGGCGTGCTGGCCGTCATAGCCAACGGGATGGTCATCGCCTTCACGTCCGAGTTCATCCCCCGAGTGGTGTACAAGTACCACTACGGCCCATGCCGAGGGGGGGCCCACCCGCCAGTCGAGTAAGGGGGCGCCGCCACGCAGCCCGGGGAGCCTCAAACTGCCCAGAGACCCCTGGGAAAACCGGACCACCCACAGCCCAGCCCCAGGGGAGCCCAGGGGAAGGGCTCGATGCTGCCAGTACTGCCTGGGGTGGTCCTCCGCACCGGCCTGCAGACCCTTGGCTGGAGCCCAGGAGCAGTGACTGGGACCCCAGTGGGGATTAAGGTCCCAGAACCAGCTGTTTTCTGAGCAGGCACGACCAGAATGGCTCCTCTCCCAGAGTCAGACCCTTCACAGCCTGCTCCAGGCGAGAGGGCAGAGCGGCGTCCTTACTCAGCTGCTCCAGCCCTCAGGGCGTCCTCCACCCGGCAGGGAAGGCAGCTGGTGACGCCCGGAGGTGCTTCAGTCTCCCCCACGGAGGGACACGCAGGAGGGGCTCTGTGCTGTGCCCCACCCTGACGGCCCCACCAGACAGGGAGTAGCTCCAGGAGGCCCCCCAGGAGCCCTCGGGGCCACACCTGCAGCCCACACCCGCTGCTCCTCTCGCCTCCCCAGCTGCCTGACTGGCTACGTCAACCACAGCCTGTCTGTGTTCTACACCAAGGACTTCCAGGACCCCGACGGGATAGAGGGCTCAGAGAACGTGACAGAGTGCAGGTTTGGAACCCCGTCCCCCGTGGGGGCCCTCTGAACTCCTGACCCCTGACCTCAGGTGCTTCCCCACCCCAGGTACCGGGACTATCGCAACGCTCAAGACTACAACTTCTCGGAGCAGTTCTGGGTCCTCCTGGCCATCCGCCTGGCCTTCCTCATTCTCTTCGAGGTGGGCCAGGACTCGGGGAGGGGCGGGGACTGCTCTCTCCAGGCCTCCTCCAGGACGCCCACCCCTGAAACCCCTGCTCAGCCCCCCGCCCCTGCCGCCCCCAGCACGTGGCCTTGTGCATCAAGCTCATTGCTGCCAGGCTGGTGCCTGACGTGCCCCAGTCTGTGAAGAACAAGGTTCTGGAGGAGAAGTACCAGAGGCTGCGGGAGAAGCTGAGGTGCGGCGCCAAGGCAGGAGGGGTGTGCCGGGCGGGCCGGAGCAGGGCCTGGAGGGCATTGGGGGGCTGGGGCGGGGGCGCCCAGTGAGGGGGGCCCTGGCCCTGATCCCCACCAATCCCCTTCCTGCCTCCAGCTCCAGCCCAAAGAGCACGGACGTGTAGGGGACCCAGAGCCAGTCGAGAGGCGCTGGTGCCCTGGGGCCGAGACTCAGAGCCACCACCCATGCCCGCCATGGCTGCGTGTGTGGAGTGGGGGGCTGAAAGAAGGCCTGTGTACATGTGGGCATATAAGTGGGGGTCCCGGGAGGCCCGAGTGCATATGAGTCTGTGTACGTCGGCGGCTCAGGGCAGCTCTGAGCGGCCCCCCGTGTGGTCTGTTCCGTCTGTCCAAGCTCACAGTTGGCACAGCCCTGACTTGAGCCCTGAGTGACCCTGCCCCCATAGAACCGGCACTGGGGTCTTCTCATGTGGTCACAACGCACGAAAACCAGAACACCAGCCCGTTTCCTGACGGAGATCCTGCCCTAGATCCTGCCCCACCCCCATCCTGGCTGGTGGGGGCCCTGACCCCACCTCCCTGGCTCCCCTCAGCCAATAGAACTTTCTACAATAAAATAAAACTCTTTATGTGGATTTTTGGGCATCCAGTGGATTGTGTCTGCCCTCAGAGCTAGGTGGGAAACGGAGGCCCAGATGCGGAAAGGTCCGGAATGCGGTAGCCTCCTGGCCCTCCTCTGGTTTTCCATGGGCTTCCAAGTGAGGGGCACCTTGTTGAAGTCGTACTCTCCCTGCACCTGAGGCTTAAGAGCGGGAGTCAAGGCAGGCTTCCTGGAGGAAGAGGAAGAGCTGGGGAGGAGGGGCAGAACCACAAAAAGTGCCCCTGGGGACAGCAGAGTCTCCGAGGAGTCCCGGGGCTCCGAGACTCTCCCGGCTGGCTGGGCCGGTTTAGCCTCTGCCCGCAGGCCTGGAGGCCCTGGCTCCCAGGGGCTGAGTGCAGGACAGTCTTGAGCGCCAACCTTGGGCGCGAAGGGGGACACATGGGTCCGCCCTAGGCCCTGGCTGCTGGGCGGGGCTGCACCTGCCGCAGCCGCCGGGGCGGTCGCCGCTGCGCACCTGGCCCAGGTGAGCCGCCCCGCCCCCGCGGTCACGCGAGCCCCAGGTCTTGGCAGCAGGTGAGTGGCAGTCGCGACTCAGACTCACGGGGGTGAGTGGAGGTCGCTAGCTCCCGGGAGCCGGGACCAGGGCTGGAGCTTGGGGGGCCCGGGTGCGCCTAGCCCCGAGGAGCCTCTGGGCCGTGGCGGGCGCGGTCCCGCAGGAAGTGGCTCGGAGCCGGGCCGGCTGCCCGCGTTGCCCGGAAGCCCGAGCTCCTCTGCATCCCAATCCCTTGGGCCCTGGGCGGGCAAGAGCCGCCCTTCCCGCTCCGCCCGACGTGGGCAGTGGCTTCCTTGTGACTTTTGCGCAGGAGGAGGGGGACTGGGAGCGCGGGGACCCCCACCTCTGCCCGAGCCTCGGATCCCAGGCCTGAAGCCTCCCAGGGCGGCAGAACGAATCGAGAAACAGCCGGGACCGCGGCACCGGTCGCCGGGCAGAGCTCTCGCCGTCTGCGCGTCCCCGCTCTCCGTGCGCGGCCCCGCGCCCCACCTCGACTTCCGTGCGCGCTCCCCCTGCCGTCAGCGAGCCCCGACCTCCGTGCGCGGCCCCGCGGCCCCCCACCCCCAACCTCCGCGAGCGCACCTAACCTCTGCGCGCGCGCCCCCGCTCCCCGCGCGCCCCACCCGCCCTACGCGCGCGCTCCCGACCTGCCTTCCCTGCGCGCCCCCGAGCCGCCAGCTCACGGCACAGGGATAGCGGGGGTACCAGGGCAGGTCCATCCCCCGGGAAGGCGGAGCGCGAGATGTGGGGTGTGTGGCATTGGGTGCCCGGGGGGAGCAGGACGGAGCCCCTCGGCCTGCGGGGCCACAGTCTTTTATGTACGTTCTTTCCTTCAGGAGAGACGTCCGGGGTCGCAGCGCGCGCCAGGCGCGGAGGGGCTGCACGTTCCAGATGAGGGGGAGACGTTCGGAGACTATGGGGTGCTGAGCAGCAGACCAGACAGTGTAGGGGGGAGAGGGAGCGTGCGCTGGCCGGGGGCTAGGCCGACACCGAGGCTCGAGGACAGCATCCCACCGCGCGCACCGAGTTCAAGTGCCTGAGGGCGGGAGGAGCTGGGCCTCTCTAGGAAGCCCGGGGGGTGGAGGGGTGGGCGGTGCAGGGGGCGGGCTTGCAGTCGAAGGGCCGTTCCGGAGAGTGCCGGAGGCGATGTGGGTTTTTACGCTCTCTTTGGAGAGTGGGTCCGGGGGCGAGGGAGGGTGAGGGTGGACCTTTAGCTGAAGGAAGGGGGCATCCAGACAGGGCTGTGAGATGATGGCACAGATGGGCAGGCAGAGCAGCGGACAATCCGGCAGGAGCTTTGAGAGGGGGTGAGGCTGGTTGGGGACGCGGAGGAGAGCCTAGCTCCTTGCTTCCTTCCTGGGTATCCTGGGCAGTTCACCTGTGCACCAGGTGATTTGCTGTCTGCTCGCTGGCGTCCGAGCCCACTGGCGCACCTTCCAGGAGGGGCTAGTGCCAGCTCCAACGTGCATAGAAGAAGCCGAGGCTCAGTGGGGAAGTGGTGTGGTCAGGCCTCCCTCCAGTTCTGAGGTCACCGAGCCCAAGATGCACCATCACCCAAGGGTCTTCAGGGCCACAGGGGGCTTGAGCAGGGCTGGGACAGAGTCAGAGGGAGAACATAGGGAAGTCGATGCTGCACAAGGAGCTGAACTGTGGGCCCCGCCCCTGCATGGGTGACAGCACACTGGGCTGCAGGGGACCCTTGCCCCCTGACTCTGGGCAGTGATACCAGCCACCTGTTGCTGGGCCCAGAATCCCAGGTCAGCCTGGAGCGGGGTGGGGGAGAGGGTGGTGACAACAGGAGATGATGACTGCCCCCACCTGGGCTCAGAGCCGAGGAGCCTCTGCCGAGGCCTCCCATTTGCTTCCTTATCCGGAAAAGGGGGCACTGGCCTCCCATCCTAGCCTGATACCACAGCCTCCTTGTAACTATGCCTGGGAGGTAGACAGGGAGGGGCCAAAGGGCCCTGCTCAAGGCCCCATTATTTGCAGGAGTTCCACAGGACCCCCCTCCCCCCGCAGGTCAGAGGCTGCTCACTTGGGCCTGGGGGAGCGACATGGAGACTCCCCCCTTCCTGGGTGTGGCATTGTGGGGATATCCAGGAAGTGGGCCACACTGCCCAGCTGGCCCTTCTTGTGCGTGTGCAAGATGGCCCTGATCGGGGGTCTCCTTGCCAGCACCCACACACATCCCCCTGGGCCCCAGCCCCTCTGCAGCGCCCCAGGCCTGGCCTCGGGAAGTTCGGGGCCTGGTGGGCTGGGGCGGGCCCCAGAGGAAGGAGCCGCTTGACTCAGAGTTACAGGAAGAGTGGGGCAGGCGGGGCGGCGAGAACCACCAACTGCCCGCCTGCCTGCGAGGGGGGTGGGTGCCTGGGTGGGGTTTAGGGTTAGGAGAGGATGTGACTGCGAGGCCAGGAAGCTACGGGGAAAGTTCTGATTAAACACACAAACAAAAGCCAGGTCGTCACCGTGCTTGGCGATGCGGCCCGGGCAGTCGTGGTGATTTGGACCCGGCCAGGGGCCCAGCTGAGCAGAGAGCTTGCTCCCAAGCACACGCCAATGACCTCAGTGACCGACATCCCCCCCCCAAGGAGGAAAGAGCCGGAACCAGGTGACTTCGTGCCCTCCCACATGGCCCTGCCACTCCCCGTGAACCTGCATCCTCATCCTCTGTGCTTGGAGTCAGGGCTGGCTAAGGGGAGGCCCGTAGCACGTGTGGCATGAGTGTGCACGTGTGTGTGTGCCTGTGAGAGAGTGAGGGGCACAGGAGGCTGTGTGTGTGCCATTGGTGGCCAAGGGTGGGTGTGAGGCGCAGTGTGTGTGGTGTGGGGTGTGTGCAGATGCTTGTGGCTATGCGCCCTGTGGGAGCTGTGGCAAGTGTGTGCGGTGTGTGCCAGGTGTGTGTACCACAAGAGGGTTGGAGGTGTGGAGACTGTGCATGTGTGCACACAGACCAACATAGGAGCTTAGTGCAGGCATGTGTGGGGAGAGGGCTGAGTGTGCAGGGGGTGTGCCAAAGTGTGTGCAACAGAGACTGCAGGGTAGAGGTGTGCAGGAGAGGGTGTGCAGGGGGAAGACACCTGTCACCTGACCATGCAGTTGGGCCTTAACTTCCAGGAGGGTCGGGCTGCCTTCCAGGGCTAGGAGCTCTGAGCTTGAGGAGGTTGAGGGACCACAGCACGAGGGCCTGCTGGGCTGGGGGCACATCCTTCTAGGCACGCTGGGTTGGGGGTGTGAGCTGCCCAGTCCTCCACAGCCCCTCAGTGGGCTGGCTCTCCTACTTCAAAGGCCTTCTCAGGACTGCCCTCCACCCCAAAGGGCTTCTGGAGAGACCCTCCTTGCCAGACCCCTTGGGAACGTGCCTGACACTCCTCTAATTCCTAAGGAAATTCCAGCCCAGCCAAACCCGGGGCTTCTGGCTGTGCAGAGGCCGGGCGAGGGCTGGGGACTCATGGGCTCATCCGTGTAGGAGGAATGGGTGCAGGCTAAGAGACTCGTCGCTGCAAAGCCTCAGGGGCCCCAGGGGTGGGGAGGACGGCCCGAGGGAGCCAGGGAGAGGGCCTTGGCTCCATCCCCACACTGGCCCCCAGTGTGTCCACTCAGCAGGGAGAGCTTGGAGTAGGTGCTCAGTAAATACTGCTGGATCAACAGGGTGAACCTGGGCAACGGGGAGGGGGTGGCCCAGGCCCACTGCTGCCAAGGAGGCTGTCAGCGAAGTCTCCAATGCTGGGGGCTTCCCGCCCCTCCCCTTGGCCCGAATCCCTTTTGTATCAGAAGGCATGTGTGGCTGCTGCCGATGTGGGCCTGGAGTGGTCCCAGACACTGCACAGGAGAGAAGAGTCGCCTACAGGTGGGGTGGGGGCTTCCCTTGGAGAACTAGATGGACAAGTGGACAATGTCTCTGGTTTGGAAATGACAAATGAGGGGATGTGGGCACAGGACCCAGAAGGAGGGCTGCCCCGGGAGGCCCCTCGGAGCAGACTCAGGCCAGCCCAGCCTCCACGACCTCGGCCTGGCCCAGGCTCAGGTGCTGTGTCCGCGGGCACATGTGTGCACACGGGGCTGGGTCCAGAACAAAGCCCTAGAGTTGGGACCGTGGCTCAGAGTCAGGCCGCCCGGCACTTGCGCCTCCAAGTCCCCGGGGACTGGCTGAGTGCAGCCTGCACTGCAGCACCCCTGTACGTGGCAGCCCTGTCCCTGGGGACAGCGGGGACGAGGCCAACTACTGGCCTCACAAGGGGTCTGGGAGGTGCACATCCACCACTCCACCCTGAGTTGTCATGGTGGCCGTGGGGCAGGTGAAGGTCCGTCCAAGGGCGCCTCCCAGCCCCCTGGGCCGTGTGAGGCAGTGCCCACTCTGGCCATGTGTGAGGTGCTGGTGTCTGGGTGTCCTGCTGGCATCCACAAGGAAGCTAGTGCAAAAGCAGTGCTGTCTGTGGCCAAAGTTACACGTTAACTCATCCTGTTCTTGTTTAACTTGCTCCCTGGGGATGGTGGCAGCCTCTGACCCATCCTGGCACCCTGACTGACCAGCCACGAGGACAGAGAGTGAGTCCTGCCCAGCCCCTGGGGGACCAGTCTGCTCGGCCAAGGAGCCCCATGGAGCCGGGGCTGGCACCGGTGCCCAGCCTGCCCCAAGGAGGCCCTGGGCAGACCATGGCAGGTAGATGGGTCAGAGAGGGACAGGCATGGGCCCCACTCCCACCCCCTGCCCCTTAGGCTGGCTCCACACTGTGAAGTTGCCTGGGCTCTCTGCTTGGCCTCAAGCCAGGGGTACAAAGGCCTCTACTCGCCACCCCCATGGCCTGTGGTTCTGACCCCACCGTTAGGATGGGCCTTGGGCCCTCACCTGCCCAAGGCCTCCAGACCAGGCTTGTGGGGGTCAGTAAAGCCCAGGGGTACCAGGAGTGGGCGCTCATGGGGGGTACTGGGGGCGGGGTGGGTAGATGTGGGCTCCTGGGAACCACACTACCAAGATGATGGTGGTCTTCTCTGATCCCTCGCTAGGGCTCATCACCCCGATTTAGGATGAAAGTTCAGGTCTCAGGGAGGTGGGAAGGTTTGTCTGGGCTCAGAAGAGGGTCCTAGGACCCCAGGCTCCCATCCCAGGTGGAAGGTGCTGGCACGCTCTGAGCCCCCAAGCTCCCAGTGCCTGGCCCTGCACCAGGGAGCTTCACAGCAGTGGGCAAGAGGTGCACAGGGGATGTGGGGGCTCATGTCCTGGGTGGACGAGCAGCCAGATGGGCCCCGCTGGGCTGGGTGGGTCAGCTCAGCTGTGACTCTAGCCACTGCCCTCCATGCCACTGTCCTCTCCAAGGACAGGGCAGCCACAGCCAGGGCAGGCAGGACACACAAGACCCAGCCACCACTAGGGGAAGACGTGCCAAGCACTAGACCCCGTCCACTCGTGGACGGAGATGGTGTGGCCAGCAAGCAACACACACCACTAGCTGTCTTGTTTTTTCCTGGCCCATGGACTGTCTGTGGACAGTGGGAGCCCAGCGTCCTGGGCACAGCTAACCCACTGGGTCCTCTCTCTGCAGGTGCCTGCAACACGGCCCCTGACTTCCTCTCCCCGTCTGGAAACCAGGTCCTGCGGCCTGCCCTGGGCAGTGTGGTCACTCTGAACTGCACGGCCTGGGTGGTCTCTGGGCCCCACTGTCCCCTGCCCTCAGTCCAGTGGCTGAAAGATGGGCTGCCGCTGGGCAATGAAAGCCACTCCAACCTCCACGAGGACTCCTGGTAAGAGACCGGAGCGTCTAGGGTCAAACTGACCACCCTGGACATACCCATGGCCAGTGGCCTCTCTGACCTACACCTGGTCTGTAACCACCCGGATGTGGGCTGGGGAGTGACTGCCAAAAGACGTGACGTGGCAGAGTGCCACTTTGGATGCAGATTGAAGATCAGTGACCACAGGGACTGATGGCCCCTGTAGACGCTCACTTTGTAGACTGCCCAGGGCTATGGGTGCCAGCAGAGTCCTAAGGCCTGAATGAGGCACTGGCCATCAGGCCAAGCCTGGGATCAGAGGACTTGCAGGACCCAGACCCAGGATTAGGGTGACCGTCCCCAGACACATCCGCACCCCCTACAGGTTCTGGCTGCTTCTCAGAGCTTATAGCCCGAGGGCTGCCCAGGAAGCCCACATCTGCAGCCTCTCTGGGGGAGTCCCAGACAGGTGGGGCTCTGGGGCGTCCACTGATGCTCTCCGGCCCCAGGTGAGAGGGTGGGGCCTGGTCTCCCCAGGGTCAAGTCCAACTTGTCAGAGGTGCTTGTGTCCAGTGTCCTGGGGATCAACCTGACCAGTGCCAACGACTATGGGGCCTTCACCTGCTCCATCCAGAACGTCAGCTCCTCCTCCTTCATTCTTCAGCGAGCTGGTGAGGGGCACACTGGGGTCGAGGGTAGGAGGAAGGCCCAGGGGGCCTGGGGCGCCTAGAGGCTGGGGGAGCAGCCGCTCAGCTGCAGCTCTGTCCGCAGGCTCGGCAGGCCACGTGGCCGCCGTGCTGGCCTCCCTCCTGGTCCTGCTGGCCCTGCTCCTGGCAGCGCTGCTGTACGTCAAGTGTCGGCTCAACGTGCTGCTCTGGTACCAGGACACGTACGGGGAGGTGGAGATGAACGGTGCGTGGGGGCCGGCAGACAGGGAGGGGGGTCAGGCTTAGCTCCGGGGGGTGGGGGTGCCCGGGCGAGGAGGGGCGAGGAGGCGTCAGCCCCTGGAGGGCTTCGGCGAGCACCGTCCAGGAAAGGGGTGTCCGTGCGGCCCAGGAGGCGTAGGGCGGGGTCGGCAGGAGGGCTCCACGTGGAATCCGGCGCTGGGGAGGGTCTAGGCGCGGCCGCGGCGGGACCAGCGGGGGCGGCGTCTGGGGGGCGGGCCTGTGCCCTGGGCCCGGGGAGGCGGCGGGGGACCCAGGACAGGAGAGTGGCCCCGCTGACCCGCCGCTGTCTGCAGACGGGAAGCTCTACGACGCCTACGTCTCCTACAGCGACAGCGCCGAGGACCGGAAGTTCGTGAACTTCATCTTGAAGCCGCAGCTGGAGCGGCGTCGGGGCTACAAGCTCTTCCTGGACGACCGCGACCTCCTGCCGCGTGCGGGTACCGCGGCGCCCCGCCCTCCCCAGGCCCCGCCTCCGCCTGGCCCTGGCCCCGCCTCAGGCCCCGCCCCGCCCCCTGAGCACCGGGCCAGGCCCCGCCCCGCCCCCTGAGCACCGGGACAGGCCCCGCCTCCTGGGCACTGCCGAGTGAGGCCCAGGTCCCGCCCCTGTCCCCGCCCCCTGAGCGCCGGGTCAGGCACCGCCCCCTGGGCGCGGCACCTGGCCCCCACTCCGTTCCGGCCCGGCCCGGCCCCGCCCCGCCCCCTGAGCGCCGTCAGGCCCCGCCCCCTGAGCACGGCCGCGTCTGGCCCAGGCCCCGCCCCATCCAGCATCGGGCCCCACCCCCGGCCCCGCCCCATCCTGCCTCCCGCCCAGCCCCGCCGACGCTCGGTCCCCGCAGAGCCCTCGGCCGACCTGCTGGTGAACCTGAGCCGCTGCCGCCGCCTGGTCGTCGTGCTGTCGGACGCCTTCCTGCGCCGCGCCTGGTGCAGCCACAGCTTCCGGTGGGTCCCGCGCGGGGCGGGGTGGGCCCCCGCCGCGCCCGGCCTGACGGTGCCGCCCCGCAGGGAGGGCCTGTGCCGGCTGCTGGAGCTCACGCGCCGACCCATCTTCATCACCTTCGAGGGCCCGCGGCGCGACCCCGCGCACCCCGCGCTGCGCCTGCTGCGCCAGCACCGCCGCCTGGTGACGCTGCTGCTCTGGAGGCCCGGCTCCGTGGTGCGTGGGGGCCCAACGCGGGGAGCTCCGGGGGCTTTGTGCGGGGGACCCCGTGGGCGGGGGCTCCGTGGTGCGGGAGGCAGGGGCGCGGGGAGGGGAGGCCCTCCGCGGGGAGCTCGGGGGCGGGAGGTCTCTGTGCGTGGCGCCCCGGGAGGGGGCTCCTCGAGGTTCGGGAGCCGGTGAGCGCGCGCTGCGGGGTGTGCCCTTTAATGCCGGAGGCCGGGGGCTCCCAGTGTTCACGCCGCGTGTGCTCACACGCCAACCACCCCACCCTGGTCCCCAGACGCCGTCCTCCGATTTTTGGAAAGAGCTGCAGCTGGCGCTGCCGCGGAAGGTGCAGTACAGAACGACGGAGGGAGACCCCCAGACCCGGCTGCAGGATGACAAGGACCCCATGCTGATCGTGCGAGGCCGCGTCCCTGAGGGTCGGACCCTGGACCCTGAGCTGGACCCTGACCCCGACGGGGACCTGGGTATGCCCACCTGGCCCCACCCCCGACCCTGAGAAGCTCGGCCTGCCGTGGAGGGGGGCTGCACAGGGCGGAGGAGCCCAGAAGGGGGCCCCGGGCCGGGAACTCCGCCTTGCAGCCCATGGATGGGTCAACCCCCCAGCACCCCTCACTGCCTTCTGGAAGGCACTTGGGCCCCAGGCCTGGCTGGGACCCTCCAGGACCTCCAAGCCACCATGAGAAGGGTGCGCAGGGAGCGACCCCCAGGCCCAGGCAGTGGGGTCTGGCAGAGGGCAGGCTGTGGGCAGCCCAGCCTCAGGCCTGGTGGTGCCCCCTCCTCAGGTGTCCGAGGGCCTGTCTTTGGGGAGCCATTGGCTCCACCGCAGGCAAGTGGGGTCTCGCTTGGAGAGAGCCGGGGCAGTGAGGTGGACATCTCGGACCTCGGCTCCCGCAACTACAACGCCCGCACGGACTTCTACTGCCTGGTGTCCGAGGACGACGTGTAGCCCTGCCTACTGGAACCGCAGGATTGTCAGGGACAGCTGGGGGCGGGGGGCAGGGGGACTTTTCTCCCCTCGGCAGGATCAGGACCCTGCCTGCCTGCAGTCCTGGGACCCTCAGGGAAGGGGGTGGCCCCAGCACCCCTCCTTGTGCCAGAAATAAAGTCCTTTTGGATCCTGCCTGGGCCTCGGCCTCTCCTCTCCTGGGCAGGGTACCCGTCATTCCCATCTCATGGCCACCTGGTCACCAAATCTGGCCGTCCACTCAAACCCGCCCTCTCTCCATTCTCTGTCTGGAGCCAGCTCAGCTGTGTCTCTGGCAGTAGCCTTCTCGGGCCTCCCAGCTTGGGGGCGCCAGTCCCCAGCCACACTCTGATGCAGACACATCCAGGGGTGAGGCCTCTTAGAGACTCCAGGTTCTGACCTTTGCAGAAGAATCTTTTTGTTGTAAAAACATCAGTGGGAGCTTCACAACCAAATGGCCTGGCTCAGTGACCTGGGGGAGGGGTCCAAGAACCTAGTGGACCTCACATCTCAGATGGACAGCATGAGAGCCACTGGTTGGGCCAGCCCAGGCCTGGGGTGAGGGCAGACAGAGGTGTTGGGTGCGTCTGCCACGTGAGCACAGCCCAGCAGGGCAGCACCGAAGCCAGGAGTGGTCACTCCTCTGTGCACCAGGTCCCCAGCTCTGCTGCATCTGCACCTCAGTTGCCATCGGGGCTGCCTCTGCTGTCTGCCCCACCTCCTCCACTCTCCCCTGCTGGACGCTTCCTCTTCCCTGTCCTGGGTCCCATGACCTGGACAGGCCTGTGTGTGAGCCCAGAGGGTGAGCATCCTCAGGGGCAGACGTGATTGTGCCCGGGGACACTCCTGAGTCCGTGGATCCAACCCCCAGGTCAAGCCAGCTGAAGAAGCATGCAAGGCCGTGGCTCCTGTGTTCACAGCCACCTTTATTCCCAGCGTTGGCTGTCCCAAGGCACTGCCAGGCCATGGCCAGCCCCAACTTTGCCAGTGTGACCTGGTCACCACCACATGCACCAGAGCAGCCTCAAGCCCTCCCCTACCCCCTGCCCTGCAGAAGCCAAGTCCCCAGCCACAAGCCCCCATCCCCTCCCTGGTGGCCCAGGCCCTTCAGAGTTGCACGCGGGGGTCGGGTGAGAGACCATGAGCCATCGGCCTTCTCCTCCAGGCCAGCTGGCGAGCAGCACAGAGCTGAGCCCGTCCCTCAGAGGCTGGGCCTCGTTGCATCCTCCTTCTCCAGGAAGCCCTCACCTACGGGCCCAGGAAGTCCTCCTTTCGATAGCCCTTCTGCAGTGAACAGGGGGCCCAGAGTCAGGGCGCATGCCTGCCCGCCCAGCTCTGCTGTCCCTGCATCCCGCCCTCCCCCATGTGCTGGGCGTGGGCCCCTCTATCTGGGTCCCTGCTGTCCTTCCCGTGTCCCCTCTTCCTGAGTCTCCTGCTCCACACAGGTCCCCGTGTGTCCCCCGACGCCCTGCACCTGGGTGCCACACCCATGCCTGCCTGCCCGGCTCCCGGCACATACCGCCCGGAAGTCCCGGTGCAGCTTGTTGTACTGCCACAGATTGGCCAGGAGGCTGGAGGCCGCCCGGGAGGACTTCTCGCTGTCAGGGCTGGGGGAGGAGGGGGAGCAGAGGTCAGCAGGTGACAGGCACGGCCAGAAGGCAGGGGGGCTGGGGTCGGGGCCCTCACCCGTCCCGATTCTTCTTGATGAAGACCAGCTTGCGGAGCCCGTCGAAGTAGAGCAGGTCTCGGGCGGCGATGGGACTGGCCACCACCAGGTTGTTGAGTACGGCGATGATGTTGACCAGCACGTCGGCCGGGGGGGACTTCTCACCCACACTGCCCGGCAGCTTCTCAATGAGGTGACTCACCACCTTGGTGGCTGCGGGAGGTGGGGAGGTCAGTCTCCACCCCCACCCCCAGCCACCTTGGCACCTTCGGTCCCTGCTTCCCCAGGGAGCTGGCCTGCCCGTCCATCCACCTGGCTCCAGCTGGCCAGAAGCCAGCCCAGGGGGGCAGCCGTAAAGACAGAATCCAGGTGTGCGCCCAGCCGGGCGGGGCCAGGGCAGAACCCAGGCTGCGGGACGGCCTGACTCACACATCTCGTCCTTGTTCCTGGCATTCCGAGACAGGTTTCGGATTAGGCCGGTCAGCGAGCGCAGCTGGTGGTGGTCCGCAGTCCGAACTCGGTCCAGCAGCGGGTTCAGGATACGCTCCTGTTCCAGCGCCAGGCGGCTCAGCACGCCCGCCCACTGCAGGGGGGGAGGGGAGTGAAGAGCAGGTGAAGCCCGCCTGGCGGGCCCATGGCCAGCACTGCCGGCTGGCCCCCCTCTCGATCCTCACGTTTCCCCGGGGGTCCTGGGCAGGACGGGCTTCTCCATCTCACCAGCTCATGCACCGTCCCTGCTTCTGCCTTTGCACTCCCGCCAGGAACCTCACCAAGCGTGACCCCGGCAGAGTCCCTTCTGGCTCAGACCTCCCAGGCACCTCCCCTAAAACCCCGTGCAGAACCTAAATCCTCACGGCCACCGTGGCCTGCCCTGTCTGGGGTGCCGACCTCACGCTCCTTGCTGCCTTCTCGTCCCTCCTGCCCAGCAGAGACCGGAGGGTGCCCTGCCTCCTCCTCTCTCACTCTGATGTCCTGGCTCATCCACCCGTCTGCATTTGTCCTGCTGTCCCC
Source organism: Ceratotherium simum simum (assembly GCF_057802395.1). Classification (NCBI taxonomy): domain Eukaryota; kingdom Metazoa; phylum Chordata; class Mammalia; order Perissodactyla; family Rhinocerotidae; genus Ceratotherium; species Ceratotherium simum. The sequence continues at coordinate 272,429 of NC_141933.1, read as the reverse complement.
CCCAACCCCACACACGGTAAACTCCTGGGGGCGGGCTCCCACCCCCCGTACGCCCCTAGTGTCCCCAGTGCATGGCCAGGTGTGGCTCCTGTCAGGCTGGGGCAATTGCCGTGTGCTCCCAGGACAGCTGTGGGGCATCGCAGAGAGGCCCTCACCCTGCGGTCGCCCGCGGTAATGTTCTGCAGGGCGCCCGCGGCTGCCTCCGTCGTGTGCCGGTTCAGCTCACAGCGCTGCAGCAGCCGGTTGTACAGGCCCACAATCTGGGGGCTCCACAGCCACTCAAGGCCCTTGGGGTCCTTGGACACCTCGGCGAAGGTGAGCGCGTCGGCCATGAGGGGCAGCTGTGCGGGAGGGTGCGGAGGGTCAGCCGGGGTCAGGCCAGGACCCCTGCTCCCACTGGCCCGCCCAGGCCTGAGCCCACCTCTCGAAGCCGCCGGCTCTGCGGTGTGAAGCAGCCCACCACCTCACCGGGCGGCGCCCCAGCCGTGTCCCTGCGGCCCCGGCCCTCGAGCCGCTGCAGGGCTGATGGCGGCATCTCGTCATACAGGCGGTAGGACAGGTTCCTCAGCACGCACACGGCGTTCTCCACGCTCTGCGGAGAGCGGACAGTGGTCAGAGTGGGCTGGAAACCCCCGGGTCCCCTCGTCACCAGCTGCCCCTCACCTTGTCCTCGCACTTGCCCACATCCAGGGCGTGGTTGATATAGGTGACCAGGGCGTCCACCAGCCCATGACACTCACGCATCTTCTGGCGAGTGGCCTGGGAGGCTGAGCTGAGGTTCCTGTTGGCAGAGGCAGATCAGAGACCCCACAGGGACCCCCAGCAGAGCCCACCCCCACAGAGACCCAGACCCACAGGCTGCGACCCTGAGCACCGATCCCCTCATCCCCCGAGCTGGGCCCTGCCCCTTGGCACCTCCTGCTCCTGGGCCCTGCTGGACACTGCTGGCCCTGGTGCCTCTCACGCCCACCCCCATCCACTCCCCAAAGCGTCCTGAGGCGGGTTATGAACGTCCGGCCAAGTCCCTGATTTAACGAGACCCAAGCCTGCAGCCCCCAGAGCCTGCTGACGCCTAAGGGTGGCCATGCCTGGCAGCCGGGTCCACTCCCGTATCAGCGCCTGTGCCTTGCCTGGTCTGTCCACTCCTCCCAGCCCCGCTGGCCGGCTCAACCTTGTCATTGGACCTCAGATTCAAATGCCCCTTCTGCAGGCCTCCCCTGCCCCTCCCAGGCACCCGGCTCTTTCCCCACGGCCATCGTCTCGGCCTCTCTCAGCCGACAGCCCGCACACCTGAGGAAGCCCGTGGCGTTGTAGAAGATCTCAGCCTCGGAGGCGTTCTGCTGGATGAGGGGTGGTCCCCCGGCCCCCGACAGGGGGCTTAGCACCAGGTCCGTGAGCTGCTCCAGTGTGTCCAGGGCCAGGCGGTCCTTCAGGTTGTCGCTGGAGGACAGGTTCCACAGGATCCCTGGGGCAGGAGGGCCAAGGCCGCAGTCAGGGACGTACCCCGGCCCCTCTGGCTGTTGCAGGGAGGGTGGGGGGAGGCTCCTGACCACTCCCAGGGCCCCGCTGCGGGGAGTCTGAATGACCTGCAGGTCATGGGGCTGCACGGAGCAGAGGGACAATGCTTGGGAAACTGGCGGGCCGCAGGCAGCTCCACAGAGACATGGCATGAGAACAGTCATGGGGACCGAGGAGAGAGATGGGACGGGGGACAAGGTCAGAGGCAGAGAGAGGAGCGGGGACAGAGAGGGGACCCGGCCACCTGTGACATTCTTGCGCAGCTCATCGTCCTGCTCACGCAGCGTCCGCAGCAGCTCGAAGATGCCGTTCTCCTCCACCAGCGCCAGCTTATTGTCCGCGTTGTCGTAGATGAGGTTGCGCATGGCACCTGTGGCGTGGCGCTGCACCTCCTGGTTGGCGTGGTTGAAGAGCTTCACCAGCCGAGGCACGGCCTGGAGGCTGCGGGCCTGCAGACAGAGGCGCATGGGTGTCAGCAACACATGTGCACACTAGACAGGAGTGGATGCAGGTGTGTGTAGATGTGTGCCAGTATATGAAGGTGTATACAGATGATGCAGGTGTGTGCAGGTGTATGCAGCTGTGTGCATATGTATGCAGACATGCAGGTGTGTGCATATGTATGCAGACGTGCAGGTGTATGCAGCTGTGTGCATGTGTGTGCAGGTGTGTGTAGATGTGTGCAGGTGTATTCAGAAGTGGACGGGTGTGTGTAGGTGTGTGCAAAGGTGTGCAGAAGTATGCAGAGGTTGACAGGTGTATGCAAGGGCATGCAAGTATATGCAGAGGTGTGCAGGTGTGTGCCAGGGTATGCAGGTGTGTGCAGGTATATGCAGATGTGTGCAGAGGTGTGCAGGTGTATTCAGATGTGTGCATATCTATGCAGACGTGCAGATGTGTGCATAAGTATGCAGGTGTATGCAGATGTACATAGAGGTATGCAGGTGTATGCAGAGGCGGACAGGTGCATGCAGGTGTGTGCAGATGTGTGCAGAGGTGTGTAGGTGTATGCAGAGGTGTGCAGGTATATGCAGGCATGTGCAGATGTGTGCAGGTATATGCAGGCATGTGCAGAGGTGTGTAGGTGTGTGCAGGTATAGGCAGGCATGTGCAGGGGTGTGCAGGTGTATTCAGATGTGTGCACATGACTCCCTCCTGCCCCTCCCCTGGCGAGGAGGCTCTGGGCAGAATGGGGTCTGCCCACTCAGCTTGGGGATCAGAGGGGTGGTCAGGGACTGGAGGTTAGTGAGAGTTGGGGCTCCAGGAAGGTGGTCAGCAGGGGTGTTTGTGGACCAGCAGGGGCGGTCACCTGCTTCTTGGCTGCGGCGTCGCTGTAGCACTTGTGCTGGATGTAGGCGGCTCCCAGCACCTGCAGGTTGGGGTCTGAGGCCATGAGGTACTTGACCGCTGAGGGCAGGTCAATGTCGTCGAAGCTGCACAGACAGGGGCCGAGGGTCAGCCTGAACCAGGGATGGACCAGGGCCACGGCGAAGCCCCCTCCCCGAGCCAGGCCCAGCTCACCCACTGCTGAGCCTCTGCAGGGTGCGGTGGCTGCCATAGCTGTCCAGCCCACGCATATCCGGCAGGTGGCCAGAGTCAGCCAGGCTGAGGCTGAGGCTGCGCACGGACGGCGCTCGGGTCACAGGTTCCAGGACCCCCCCTGGCACCACCCCGCGGCTGCGGTGGCTGCTCTGGAATCGCTGCAGGGTCCGCATGGCGGGGGCACGGATCGTCCGGCTGGGTGGCCCCTCGGCAGCCTCCGGCCAGTCCAAGCCCCCTGCCCGGCTGGAACTGGAGCTGGCCTGGCGCTCATAAGCAAAGGCCCTGTAGGCAGAGGCGGCCGAGGGTTCCAGCTGCTCGGACACCACGCTGTAGCGGTCGTCCAGGGCCCTGGCCCCCAGCCTCAGTGAGTGCAGGGACAAGGTGTCATAGTCCCCCCGGCCCCCCACCCCACCACGCTCATGGAAGGACACGGGCCGGGCAGGTATGGGCACCGTGGGCGGGCCTTCCCTGTACCCCATAGCCCCAAAGGCGCTGCCCCCACTGCGGGCAGAACTTAGCCTCCGACTGGGGCTCAGGTCCACAGCTGAGCGGGAGGACCAGGAGGCAGGGCCGTAGACTGGCTTGGCGGGCTTGGCGATGGGCCGGAAAGTCTGTGGGGCAGGGAGGGGAGGGTAGTAAGGGGTGCGGGGACTCACCCGGCACCCGTCCCCTCTCCCTGACCCTGGAGCCCCCAGCCTCCCCCAGCAACTACAGAGCCCAGACTCTCCTGGGGCTGGCCAGGGTGTCACTCACTGACGTGCTGTCCCCACTGAGTCCTTGGGAGCGGGAGCTGAAGCCAGCCTGCAGGGTGTGGTACTGACCCCGGGATGTGCCTGTGGACAGGGACAGTGGTAGCTGGCCGGGCCAGATGGCAAAGCACTGGCCTCCCACTTCTCCTCCATGACCCTGGGACCCAGGGCAGGGAGGCCGGGTGGACTCCAGTGGCCGGTGTCTTGACCCCTGGTCCCTGCCATCGCCTTGTCTCAGTTCCTGTGACGTCAGCCCTGGTCATCCCTCTCCCACAGCCTCCCGCCCCTCAGCTGTGCCAGGGGATGGACGCGCTCATCCCACTGACCACCCGGCTGCCTGGAGAATGTGCCGGGGTCTCCATCTGCCCTCCAATCCCTGCCAGGGCCCAACACCTGGCCCCCTCCTCCAGGAAGCCACACTGACCTCTTGTCAGCCCGTCCTGTGCTATGGTCACACAGGAGTGATGCTGCCCTCACCCAGGACACACAGTCTCCCTGGCCATTCTGCCCTGAGGGGCAGTTGTCTGTTCCACCTGGCAGAGCCATACCCACCCCATCCAGTCACACAAACTGAGGGCACTGGCTCCAGCCCGGCTTCATGGTGATGGACACAAAGGTGGGTGGGTGGAGGGTGGAGAGAGAGGAAGGACACGGAGGGCTGGTGGAACCAGTGGAAAGATGGGTGGATTGATGGTCAGATGGCTGGGTGAAGGGAGAGCTGAGCCAGGAGGATGGAGGGACGGGAGGATGGAGGGATGGGGGCACGGAGGGATGGGGGACGGAGGGACGGGGGGATGGAGGGACGGGAAGGGAGGATGGAGGGACGGGAAGAGGGCGGGAGGAGGGTAAACGGACAACTGGATGAAAACGCGGGTGGATACAGAGTGGACACACGGGTGGGCGGGGTGTGGTTGGTCAGATGGACGGAGGGATGGGTGGACGGACAGACAATGGGTGCTGGATAAGGGCCAAATGGAGGCAGTGCAGTGAATGGACTGGGGAGGCACCAGGTGATGCCAGGGGCTGGGTCTGTGGACGGGGAGGGGGTGTCTGGGGGTCAGCCTCTGCCAGGGTCCCTGCTGGGGCCACACCTTGTGGGAGAAGAGCCACATCTCCCCAGAAGGCTGAATGCACCCAGGGGTGAAGGGAGGTGGGGCAGAGGCCCCTCCCAACCCTCTGCCCCAGACCCGCCCTGTTTAATGAGGCTTCTGAGCCGGGGCTATTAACCCTCTGATGCTGGTGAGGCTCAGCCAGGGGGCACGCCCCCAGCCTGGAGACCTACCCCCACCCCCAAATTATAATCCTTCTCTCCCTAATTGACAGGGTAGCTGCGTGGTAATTAACCCCTCCCTGCTCCCTCATCCGCCCCATGACCCCTGGGCCCCCAACTTGGCCACCAGCAAGGCTGAGGCTCAGGGAGGGGAGGACCCAGGAATACAGGCTGCCCTGGCGTCCCGCACTGGCTGACCCTCTTCTCCTGGGACCAGTGGCTGGAGGCTGGTCGTGGGGAAGGGCCCTCTAGGCGTCAGGTGAACCACTGTGAACAGGCTCTCAGCCCTTGATATCCTGGGAGGTTCATCCCACTGTTAACCTCCACCCCTGTTGTTGCAGCCTGGCAAGGAAGGAGACGGCCTTTCCAGAACAAGTGCCCTGAGCTTGCCGTGTCTGCGGGGCCCTTTAACACACTCACATCCACACAGCGCACAAACATGCACACTCACATTCACATACGTGAACACACCCACATCCACACACGTGCACGCACACACATTCACACGCTCACACGCGCACACACACGTGCACTCACATCCACAAACACGCACACATTCACACACGTGCACACACTCACACACACAAACAGGTGCACACAGGCACACTCACACACACGCACACTCGCATCCACACACGTGCACACACTCACATGCACACTCACGTTCACACACTAACAACACTCCCATGCATGCACACACACATGCACACACACTCCCATGCATACACACTACCACGCACATACGTGTACACATACTCACATTCACACACTCGCATGCACACACCAGTGGAGCCAGGATTCCTGCACAGGGTCTGCAGCTTGGCTCTTGGGGCACACCCCCGCCCTCAGCTCTCATAGAGAATATCTGGGTCACTCCAGCCGGGCTCTCCCCTGCAATTCCGCAGGGAGACCCTGGTCCAGACAGGCCTGGATTCCCGAGCCCGCCCCCTCATGTTTCTGTCTGCGCATTCCCGAGGGGCATGGGGGGTGCCAGGAGGGAGGCTGGAGTCTGGGCGTCTGTGTCTTAGTGTGTTGTGTCTCTGTGGGACTGACATGTGTGTCTGCGTGTCTCTGAGACCGTGTGTGAGTCTGGTACGTGGGACCCGACTGTGCCTGTTCCGGGTTTGCAGACAGACATGGGCCTGCCTGGCCCGCCATGTGCTGTCGTCCCCCACGGAGGGCTCAGGGCCGAGGGGGCAGGTGGGCCCAGCCAGGCTCAGCCGGGAGGACCCTGGGGTCCCCGCTGGGTGGTGGGAGGCCCCACCCATGCTTCTCCCACGCTCGGTGGGGCGGGGCGGGTGACTCAGGGCAAGGCCTCAGTGAGTCAGGGAGCTGAACCCTGGAGCCCGCCCCACCGAGGGCTCTGGCCCTGGCACCACCACACCCGCCAAGGCCACCTCTGCCGCCACAGCTGTCCCTGCCGCCCGGTGCCCACCCTGCCGGCGTCCGCTTACCTCTGGCTGCCTCGGCCTCCCCCTCGGGCTCGGCCACCCCGTTGTGCCGTGGCTGCTGGCCCAGCTGCAGGAGGCGGGCGCGGACCTGCTCCTGGACGCGGGCGGCCCGCAGCCGCTCGGCCTCCGGCCCCTCGGCGCCCCGGCGGTCCAGCTGCAGGTCCGAGGGCAGAGCCAGGGAGCACACGCCGGCCTCGGGCTGCAGGGCCGACAGCAGGAAGTTACCGTCCTGCATGGCGGCAGGTGCGGGCTGGATCCGCCTGGCCTGGGCCGCGGGGCCACCTCCAGCCCAAGCTGTCTTCACCGTCTGTCCCGAGCGGCCCTGTCCCCCAAGTCCCCTCCCTCCTGGCCTCGCCCAGAGCCGGGCCTGGAGACAGACGCCCGCCCAGCCCTGAGCTCAGCTGGGGGCGGGGACACCTGGGCCAGGTGGGAGGGAGGGGCCACCGCCTGCTTAAGGGGAAATTTCGGCAGAAGAGCAGGCCCTGCGTGGCCCAGATCCTGGCCTGGCCTCCCCGCCTTTCGCCGGCCCCAGGAGGGGCAGCAGGGGTCTGGGCCCAGCTTTGTTCCCAGCCTGCAGAGGTCACAGTGGGCCCTTTGGGATGGGGGTCGGCTAATCAGGCCCCACTATCCTGAGTGTTAGGGAAGGGCCGGGGGAGGCCACTAGGGAGCCTGTGGCTGGCCACCCCCGGGAGTCCAAGGAGGCGGGCTCCCCTCCCTAGGGGGCTGGGGGCTCCAGGTAGCTCCAGGGACTAGGCAGCCCAGCCACAAGGCTGGGGTGAGGCCTAGGCAGGGGTCAGCATCAAGAGTCACTATTAGGGGTCCGGGGTCAGAGAGAAGGGTCAGGGTTGAGGATAAAACGATGGTGGCAGAACTTTAGGGTGGAAGGGGGCCCTCCCCTACAGAATACTTGACCTGGTCCCTGGTGCCTGGGAGACCCCAGAAGCATGTGGATAGATAGACCAGCCCATTCCCTGGGTTCATGACCCTCCAGACCTCCACCCTGTAGACCCTGGAAGTTGTCCCCAGCTCCCCACCTCTGCAGAGGCCTCCGAAGGGCTGGCTTGGCCCTCTGGCGCCCCTCCCTGGTTCCTGCTCCCAGGCCATGGGGGTGGGAGGCTGTTCCCACACGTGAGTCAGGCTGGGCTGTGATGGGGCAGGGCAGGCAGGGCTGCCCCAGGGGGCTGACTCAGAGGGGCCCTCCTGCCCAGGCGGGGGCAGGAGCTGGAGTGTGCAGAGAAGAACCTGGGAGTCTGGGAGAGCATGGGGGTGTCGGAGTCAGAGGCGAGAGGGGAGGCCCAGGCCCAGCGGGGCTTGCCCCCACCCAGCTGGACCAGCATGCTTCAAGGCCTCCTGGGTCGGCCTGGCAAGGGTCCAGGCAGGCCCCTGGTAGACTGAGGGGGGGCGAGGGGTAAGCCCAGCAGGGCTGGAGGGTGGGGGCTGAGTACCTCCTGGGTTCCCCTTGAAAACTCACCATGGGGCCCACCCGAACAGCCTCCTCTGTCCCTGGAGTCTGTCCCTTTGGGCCCTCTCTCCCCTGGAGGCCCTTACCCTGGGCCCGGGGGCATTTGCTTTAATCTGCAGTCAGTCCTGGCAGAGGACATGGTCCCAGGTGGGGATGCTGGCTGGGCGGCAGTGGCCGGGGGGTGAGGAGGGGGTTCAGGAGGCAGTCCTGGGGTGAGGTCGGTGCTAGGGAGGAGGGGGCTGGAGGTGGGAGTCACAGGTCAGTGTGGGGGGTTAGAGGTGGAGGGGAGGGTCCCTGGAAAGGTCAGGGTGAAGCCTGGGGTGTGGCCGCCGGGCTGGAGGGGTGATGCATGGGTGGGAGACCTACCCTGCTGGTGGTCCAGATACTGCTGGCCCTGTGGCTCATCCCGGAGGCCACTGCTGCTGGCCCGGGCTCCATTCCGGCCCAGCACGTCCGTCTGGGGCTGCCTCTCACTGCGGGACAGGACCGTGGGGGCGGGGTGGGAATGCCCGCACGCCCAGCTCATCAGACCGGTTGCTTCCCTGGGAGATGTGTTTTGTGTGGAAAAATCCCGGGAGACAAGTTTGTGCGGTGCTGAGCGGGCCTGGAGGCGCACACCTGGCATGGGCCTGGGGCCCGCCCTTCACTCGGGTCCACCAGGTCTGGCAGCAAGGCTGAGGAAGCCAGCCTCAGGCTGCAGGCAGGGTTCTGGAGGGCTTGTGAGAAGGCCCCCGGTGGAGGGCCAGAGCTGCACAGGGGTAGGGGGGCTTTGGTGCCGAGGGAGCCATGGGAGGGAGAGCAGGCCCCGGGGCAGGGGATGGCACAGCGGGAGGCACCCCTAGAGGCCCGGTTTTCAACAGCCTTGAAAGTTCCTGAACAGCTTGCAGGGTCCCCAGTTCTGCAGAGCTTCCCCCTCCTCTTGGCAGGGAGGGCTGGGGGTGCCCCAAAGCTGTTGGTAGCAACATGTGGACCCCTCCCCATGCGGACCTCCCGCCTCTGTGGCCCAGTGTCCCAGGAAACTGCTGCAGGGCAGAGGGATCAGCCATGGCAAGAACCTTCCCCACCGTTCTCAACGCCGGAGCCCCGCGGCAGACGGAGGATTCACCCAGGGAGCTTAGAAAACAGAGCGTAGGGCTGGCTGTGTGGGCAGGGCCCGGGAATCTGCGTGTGAGCCCTCCGTGGCGTTGGTGCGGCATCCGGTTTGAGAACCTGGGACCTGCGGCCTCAAAGGGTGCGTGAGTGAGGTGGGCGGCTCCGGGGTTGGGGGGAGCCTGGACTCTGCGGTGGGGAGTCCCAAGGAAGCCTGTGGGGGCCTCTCCCTCTGACGGGGTGTAAAGGATGGGCTGAGGCGTCTACTGGAGTGGGGACCCCCGGCGGCTATTACAAAAGTCTCCAGAGGAGGAGCTGGGGATACCGAGCAGGGGTGGGGGATGGGGAGGCCTTCCGGGCCGAGGGCTAGGTCAGGAGGGGTGGAAGGAGGAGCCCCTGCTGCCGGCTTTGGTGACCTGAAGGGATGCTCAGCAGGGGTAAGGGGCTGCCATGTGTGTGCGTGCGGAGCTGGAGGAGGGGCACAGAGGGCACCCCCCGCGCCCCCCTTCTGGAGGGGGCTTATGAAGGAGCAGAAGGTGGGGAGAAAACCTCGAAGACGCAAACAGCATAATAACATTCCAAACAAAATTCAGGAGCGCGCTGGGGCACCGAGAGATTAGGTAGGTCGCCCGGGGCGCACAGCCTGCAGGCGCGGGGACGGGTCGGCGCGGCCCTCCCACGAGTGACGCGCTAGGTACGGGGGCGCAGCTCCGGCAGCTCTCGCCGCCTCTCGGCTGCAGCCCGGCGCGTCCCGGGCACTTCCGCAAACCCGCGCCCACGCTCGCCAACTTCCAACACCCTGCTGTCCAGGCTCCCGCCGAGTCCAGCCCAGGGCCCGCCTCCTCCACGGAGCCTACCCGGACTTGCGCGTGGGCGCCTTCCGGATCCCCGGGAGCCCTGGGTGCGATAGGGGACCTGGCATCCTCTGCACGCCCACCTCCCGCCTTGCGCCTTTGGCTGGAAGGTGGCTGAGGGATACGGGTCCCAGTCGGCCCCAGGGAGCGGGGTGCACCTTTCATCCGACCCCCCATCCACCGCCTGCCCTTCCGTCGGTCCATCCGTCCATCCTCCGTCTTTCCTCAGTTGGTCCTGAGCTCTTCCTGTGCGGGGGCCCTGCTCTGGGGAAGGTGTGCGTGACGGAGAGGATACGGCTCCTCGGAGATCCCTCCTTCTGGGGTTTGGTGGGCAATGAACAAACAAACGCTTTGTGACACTCTGTCCTTAGTCCACAGGAGCCCCGGGAGGGCTGAGCTGTGACGGCCTCCACCCTACAGGTGGGGACGCTGAGGCTCCAAGGCTCAGTAGCTTCCAGAAGTTGCAGTGCTGGTCAGCCGTGTGGAGACATTTCTTACCCTGGGTGACAGCAGGACGGGAGTGGTGGGGGGGGGCAGCGCTGGCTGGGGGGTGGGGGTCCTGGCAGAGCCCGGGGTGGTCCCCTAGCTAGGTCTGGGCCACTTCCTGGGGCCATTTCCTCCACAGGGACCCAGAAGGGGCATCTGCGCTGTTCACCCACCCTGGGGTTTAGCTTCAGTTTTGTTTGAAATCGGATCTGGCTCCTGTGGGTCCTTTCCCACTGCCTGACCCTGGAGCCCTTTGCGCTCACTGCCTCGCCGGTCGCCTTGTTGCGTGAACACATCGGGGCTGCGTGTGCCTCTGGGCTCTAATTTTCCTTCCCTCAGGTGGGGAAATCCGAGGCCTGATCCAGGCTGAGGGTGGAGACCCCCATTGCTGATGCCCACGGGGTCCTCACCTCTGCCGCCCAGGACTTCGTGTCACACGCACTGGGGAACTTTCTGGCGTCGGTGTTTCACACTTTGGATTCTGGCCTTTATTAATTTCAGAAACATTTTCTTCTGCTGTATTACTTACGTCTTTTTTCTCTCTTTAGTTTCTTCTCGTCTTCTCACTCGTCTCTGCTCCCTCTTCTGTTGTCTCCTCACTGATCACTTTTAACTCTGTTCTTTTCCATTTCATTTTGTATCCTTTCCTCAAACCTGACTTCTGTGTTCCTGACTGGGTTTTCAACAACAGCTATTCCTACTTTTTGAATAATGGTGGTTTTTGAATAAAAGTGACTTTTATTTCTGTAAAGGTTTTATTTTTCTCTTCCATGTTTTCCTCGTGTTGTCAGATAATTTTAATTTCCTTTGTTTTTGTCATTGATTTTTAAAGGAGATTTTATTTTATTTTTATTATTTTTTTGTGTGAGGAAGATTAGCCCTGGGCTAACATCTGTGCCCATCTTCCTCTACTTTATATGTGGGACGCCTCCCACAGCATGGCTTGATAAGCAGTGAGTAGGTCTGCGCCGGGGATCCAAACCTGTGAATCCTGGGCCGCCGAAGTGGAGTGTGTGAACTTAACCGCTATGCCACTGGGCCGGCCACTGGAGATTTAATTTTTTCAGAGCACTGTTAGGTTCATAGCAAAATTGAGAGGAAGGTACAGAGATTTCCCATATACTCCTTCCCCCCGACACACATATAGCCTCCCCATTACCAACATCCCGCAGCAGATGGTACGTTTGTTACAACTGATGAACCTACATTGACACATCATAATCACCTAAGGTCCACAGTTGACATCAGGATTCACTCTTGGTGTTATATATTCCATGGGTTTGGACAAATGTATAGTGACATGTATCCACCATTCCAGTATCATACAGAGTAGTTTCACTGCCCTACAAATCCTCTGTGCTCCGCCTATTCATCCCTCCCTCTCCACTAACCCCTGGTAACCGCTGATCTTCTTACTTTCTCCATAGTTTTGCCTTTTCCGGAATGTCATATAGTTGGAATCATACAGTATGTGGCCTTTTCAGAGTGGCTTCTTTCACTTAATAATATGTATTTAAGGCTCGTCCATGTCTTTTCATGGCTGATAGCTCATTTCTTTTTAGTGCTGAATGATACCCCATTGTCTGGATGTGCACGGTTTGTCCATCCACCTGCTGAAGAGCATCTTGGTTGCTTCCAAGTTTTCTCAATTATGAATAAAGATGCTGTAAACATCTGTGTGCAGGTTTTTGTGTGGACACAATTTTTCAGCTCCTTTGGGTAAATACCAAGGGGTGTGATTGCTGGCTCATATGATAAGAGTATGTTTAGTTTTGTAAGAACCTGTAACTGTCTCCTAAAGCAGCAGCACCATTCTGCATTCCCACCAGCAATGAATGAGAGTTCCTGTAGCTCCATATCCCCGCCAGCATTCGGTGTTGTCAGTGTTCTGGATTTTGGCCGTTCTAATAGGTATGTAGTGGTATCTCATTGTTTTAATTTGCATTTCCCTGATAACATATGATGTGGAGCATCTTTTCATATGCTTATTTGCCATCTGTATATCTTCTTTGGTGGGTGTCTGTTAAAGTCTTTGGCCCGTTTTTTAACTGGGTTGTTTGTTTTCTTATTATTGAGTTTTAAGAGTTATTTCTATAGTTTGGATAACAGTCCTTTATCAGCTGTGTCTTTTGCAAATATTTTCTCCCAGTCTGTGACTTGTTTTGTCATTCTTTTGACATTGTCTTTCACAGAGCAGAAGTTTTTGATTTTATGCAGTCCAGCTTATCAATTATTTTTCATGGATCATGTCTTTGGCAATGTATCTAAAAAGTCATCACCATAGCCAAGGTTATCTAGATTTTCTCCTGTGTTATCTTCTAGGAGTTTTACAGTTTTGCATTTTACATGTAGGTCTGTGATCCATTTTGAGTTAATTTTTGTGAAAGGTGTAAGGTCTGTGTCTAGATTCTTTTTTTTTTTTTTTTTTAAATTTTATTTATTTTTTTTCCCCCAAAGCCCCAGCAGATAGTTGTATGGTCATAGCTGCACATCCTTCTAGTTGCTGTATGTGGGACGCGGCCTCAGCATGGCTGGAAAAGCGGTGCGTCAGTGTGCGCCCGGGATCGAACCCGGGCCGCCAGCAGCGGAGCGCGTGCACTTAACCACTAAGCCACGGGGCCGGCCCTAGATTCTTTTTTTGCTTGTGGCTTTCTGGTTGCTCTAGCACCATTTGTTGAAAAGACTATCTTTGCTCCTTTGTCAAAGATCAGTTGACTGTATTTATGTGGGTCTATTTCTGAGCTCTCTGTTCTGTTCCATTGATCTGTCTAGGCTCTTGCTAATACAACGTGGTCTTGATTACTGGAGCTTTATAGTCAGCCTTGACGTTGGTCATGTCCTCCAAGTTTGTTCTTCTCCTTCAATATTGTGTCGGCGATTCTGGGTCTTTTGCCTCTCTATATAAACTTTAGAATAATTTTGTCGATATCCCCAAAATAACTTGGTGGGATTTTGACTGGGATTGCACTGAATCTATAGATAAAGTTGGGAAGAACTGACAGCTTGACAATATTGAGTCTTCCATCCGTGAACATGGGAAATCTCTCCATTTATTTAGTTCTTTGATTTTGTTATTAGAGTTTTGTAGTTTTCCTCATATAGGTCTTGTACAGATTGTTAGATTTATACCTAAGTATTTCATTTTTTATGGTACGAATGCCAATGGTATTGTGTTTTAAATGTCAAATTCCAATTGTTCATTGCTGGTACGTAGGAAAGTGATTGAATTTTGTATATTAACCTTGTATCCTGCAACCTTGCTTCAACTGCATCTTAGTTTCAGAAGTTTTTTGGTTGATTCTTTTATGTTTTCTACATAGATGCTCATTCGATCTGCACACAAAAAGTTTTCTTCTTTCTCAATCTGTACACCCTTTATTTCCTTTTCTTGTCTTACTGCATCAGCTAGGACTTCCAGTACTTTCCGACGTTGAAGAGGAGTGGTGAGGAGTTTATCGCTGATTTGAAAAAGTTTCCTCAGATGTTACCTCTAACCCCCCTCCTCAAGGTAGCCCCCTCACCACAATTTCAGGCCTTTGCTGGGATGTCACCTTCTGACTTGCTTTATCTAACCACTGTTTACAACTGCAGCAACTCTTCATTCTCTTTCCTGGCTTTATCTTTCTCTACAACAGCTGCCACCAGCTAATATCCTAGACACTTTCTCGTGTCTCTTGTCTGCTCCTCCCCACTCTTCACTAGAGTGCAAGTTCTCTGAGGGCAGGGACTCGTCTGCTTTGTTGACTGCTTTTTCCTCAGTGCCTGGCACAGAGTGATGCTCAACATGTAGTTGTTAAAATGGGTTAATAGTTATGGTGTATGGATAGTCCAGATCACATGGAATTTTGTCTGAAATTTCCTTCTGCTTCCTGAGGTAACTGTATTTCTGATGTGTATGCTTCCTCTGCCTGTGGCTTACATGTCTTTTCTCCCCCCATTCTTCTTTTTTGTAGTATGTATATTTTAAGTCCAGTGCTAGTTCTTGTTATGACACATCTGTGAATGGGGACAATTCCATTGAACTAGATACTTAGGAAGGAGTGGGCAGTGTGAGCTGGGGCATCTGGTGGCTTCTGAGTAGATGTGTGGCAGGTTAGCTGTGTCCTCTGCCCTGTGGGCACTTGTCCCTGTGGACCGGCAGGACTTGTGGTGAAGCCACATGTCACAGGTGCCTCAGTGTCTGTGAACACTTGCTGGATGCTCTGGTCTGCATGCCCCTTTCCCATCCCTTCCAGCAGAGCCATCTTTAGAATCTTCTCGGGGCCAGAGTGGAGTGTCCATCTTGTTCCTCCTTCATTGACATCCTTCCTGCTGCCCTGTGTTCGTGGTGACCGATGACGTAAGGATACAATCTGGGTAAATCTCACAACTGTTTGAGCTGCTTGGCAGCCGTGCTGCCTTCCCACTGAACGTTAATGAGCAAGTTCACGGAATAACTTCCCCAAAGATGTCCACGCCCTAATCCCCAGAACCTGTGACTGTCACCTCACATGGCAAAAGGGACTTTGCAGATGTAAGTAAAGGATGTTGACTGAAATGGGGAGATTATCCTGGCTTATCTGGGTGGGCCCAAGGTAATCACAGGGGTCCGTATAAGAGGGAGGCAGAAGGGTCAGAGTCCGAGAAGGAAATGTGATGATGGAAGTAGAGGTGAGAGAGAGAGAGACAGGGAGAGAGTGGTGTGAAAATGGTAAGATGCTGGCTCTGAGGATGGAAGAAGGGGCCATGAGCCAAGACATCCAGGCGGCCTCTAGAAGCTGGGAAAGGAAGGAAGATTCAGTCCTAAAGCTCCAGGAGGAGGGCAGCCCTGCTGAAACCTTGACTTCAGGACTTTCGGCCTCCAGAACTGTAACAGATGATAAATGCCGCTATGTCTGTGGAGACGTGTTGCAGCAGCCCAAGGAACTCACACAGGCGGGCAGCCAGTACCAGGCAGAGCACCAGCCTCCCTCCTGTGACCAGGACCCAGCCTGAGCCTGGGGCTGAGCCCCCAGGGAGGAGCTGATCCTCAACAGCACGGTCCAGCCTCTGGGTCAGTAGCGCCCAGCGCACTCCAGACCCTGAACCTCCAGTTACATGAGCCAAAGTCAACCTCCCCATTACGGTGTAAACCAGCCTGAGTTGGGTTTTCTGTTTCTGGCAACTCAGCCCTGAAACCCCCCAACCTGGTCACAGGACACTGCCCACAGGGTGCCCGTGCTCCTTCCCCTTCAGGGGGGAGAACATAGGACTGATGTCCACACTCTGTTTTCAAAGTGAAGAGCCCCGAGGAGATGGTCGAATATCCTCTCCTCGCAAGTGGGAAGGCTTCGCAAGTGGGAAGGCCCCGCGCGGTGTCTGTTGTTCTTGGCCCCGAGTCCACAGGCTCAGGGTGGCGAGGACGAGGTCTGAAGCCCCTTCCCCTCCAGGCCCAACACAGAAGCTCAGAGGGAAACGGCAGAGGAAGCGAGGAGGGTGGGGTCAGTGGGTGGCCGCAGCTGCAAGTTGGGGAGGGGCGTTGGGAGCAGGGACGGTGCCCAGGCCACCCATGGGTGCGGGTGCTCGGGCCACCGCCGAGGCTCGTCTCTGCCCTCCCGAGAGAACCAGGCGCAGAGGACAAGTCAGAACTAAAAAAAATATTTCATTTCATTCTGAATAAAAAACGGAACAGACAGAACTCTCGGAAATCCTGAAAACAACGTCATCGCTACAGCAAAATTTCACAGAAATCATCGCACGGAGTGTGGGGACCACGCCCGACCCCGACCCGCCATGAAGGCGCCTCTCTGGGGAGGGCACGGGGGGGCCTCGGTGGCCAGAGATGGGCAGGCACGGGTGGTGGCTGTGCCCTGTGATGAGCCCCGCTGTCCCCAGGGCCCCGGCTCAGGCCCCGGCCTCCAGCGGCCACCGCAGGACTGCGGTCAGGGCTGGGAGGGGTGGCCTCGTTTTCAGGCTCCCTCCCTGCGGGAGCCCTTCCGGCTGCGTGCGCCCCACATGCCCCGCTTGGAGTGGTAGTGGTGGTAGAAGTGCCGTAGTCGGAGCCGCTCCACCTCCAGCCCTGCCTGCAGGACCCTGGGGGGGTGGGGGGGGTGGGTCAGGACCCTGGGAGGGGTGTCCTGCATGACTCTCGGGGCGGCGGGTCAGGGCCCTGGGGAGAGGGGTGTGGGTCAGGACCATGGGAGGGGTGTCCTGCAGGACCCTAGGGGGTGCTGGTCAGGACCCTGGGAGGGGTGTCCTGCAGGGCCCTGGGGGAGAGGGGGTGCGGGTCAGGACCCTGGGAGGGGTGTCCTGCAGGGCCCTGGGGAGAGGGGTGCGGGTCAGGACCGTGGGAGGGGTGTCCTGTAGGACCCTGGGGGGTGCAGGTCAGGACCCTGGGAGGGTGTCCTGCAGGGCCCTGGGGAGAGGGGGTGCGGGTCAGGACCCTGGGAGGGGTGTCCTGCAGGGCCCTGGGGAGAGAGGTGCGGGTCAGGACCCTGGGAGGGGTGTCCTGCAGGGCCCTGGGGGAGAGGGAGTGCGGGTCAGGACCGTGGGAGGGGTGTCCTGCAGAGTCCTGGGGGGGTGCAGGTCAGGACCCTGGGAGGGGTGTCCTGCAGGACCCTGGGGGGGTGCTGGTCAGGACCCTGGGAGGGGTGTCCTGCAGGGCCCTGGGGGAGAGGGGGTGCAGGTCAGGACCCTGGGAGGGGTGTCTTGCAGGACCCTGGGGGGTGCGGGTCAGGACCCTGGGAGGGGTGTCCTGCAGAGCCCTGGGGGAGAGGGGGTGTGGGTCAGGACCCTGGGAGGGGTGTCCTGCAGGACCCTGGGGGGGTGCAGGTCAGGACCCTGGGAGGGGTGTCCTGCAGAGCCCTGGGGGAGAGGGGGTGTGGGTCAGGACCCTGGGAGGGGTGTCCTGCAGGACCCTGGGGCGGGGTGGGTCAGGACCCTGGGGGAGGGGGGTGTCAGGCCCCTGGGGGAGAGGGGGCATCAGGCCCCTGGGGGAGAAGGGGGGTCAGGGCCCTGGGGGAGGAAAGGGGTTTTGGGAAGCAGGGTGGGATCCCAGGGTCTCTGTAGGTTTACAGATCCTGGCAGGCGGAAGAGGAGGACAGAGTCCCCTCAGCATGTGAGGACCCCTGGGGTCCCCCTCCCCTGAGAGGAGGAGGATACGGTAGTCTCCTCCGTCCCGGGAAGGGAGGGGAGGCGGTCACCTGTCCAGGAGCTCCCAGTCCTCGCCTCCCCACTGGTCCCGGAACTCCTCAGTGTTCATGCCTCCGACGCGGTCAAAGTCCGACTTGTAAATCCCAAAGAGGCCGAAGCCGTTCACCTCCCAGTACCCTGGGGCGGGGCGGGGGCGGGGCGTCTTCAGACACCAGGGTCTGTGGGGTTCCCCCGCCCGCAGAGGAGCTTCCCGGCCTTGGGAGGGGCTGGTGCCTGTCCATCATCAAGGGGTTCTCAGAGTCGCCTTTCCCTGTTGGTCATAACCCAGGAGGCCTGCGCACGACTGGGGTGCTGGAGGAGGTTCCTAGGGACCGGGCATGACCGTAGGGGTGGGGGTGGGGGCGCCTGGGAACTATGGGGAGACCTAAACATTACGGGGGGACCCTGGGTATTATAGGGGACATGGGGCTCCAAGCCAAACCTGGGGGTTTGGAGAGGCCCCCGGGGAGCCTCGATTTTACCCTGGCATTGGTGGGACCCCTGGCGTTACTGGCGGGCGGGGGCATCCAGGGCATTACCGTGCGGGTCCCCCGGCGAGCTCCCGCAGCCCAGGCGCATGACCACAGGTGCAAAGGCCAGCTTGCCCTCCACACAGTGCTTGCGGATACCATCCAGGATGTTGGGGGGGAAGTGGATGTGCAGGTCGCAGAGGAAAACGATGCTGCTGGCATCCTGGAGGTCGCGGGAGGTCTGAGCCTGCCCTCTGCTTCTCCCAGGCTCCCATCTCCCTCTCCCCGCCCGCCCCACCCGGCCCGCGCACCTCCACCGCGTCCACTCCAGCCTGCAGCCCCGCGGAGCGCTCAAAGTTTCCGGTTCGCCTCAGGTACTGGTACCTGGCGGGTAAGGAGGAGAAGTCACAGGCACCAATCCTGGTGGCAGAGGCAGGAAAACCAACCTCCCAGAAGAGGAAAGATGCGCTCGGTCCTCCCTGGCGGGGGGCTGGAAGGCGCAGTTACCGGGGGAGCCGCGCCGCGCGCAGGGCCCGCTCCACATCCATGTCCTCGCTCTCAAAGTCCACCAGGATGACGCTGAAGTGAGAGTCCCCGGTGCGGGCGTGCAGCGCGGCCATGTCCGCCAGGAACTGTGCCACCCAGCGCGCCTGGTTCTTCACTGGAGGAGGACGGGGCTACTGAGCCCACCAACCTGACCTGGCGGTACCCCGTCCAGGGCCATGGGGCTACCTCTCCTTCCCACGTGGCCTCCTGGGGCCCCCACCCCATACCAGGTGCCCAGCCCGCAGCCCCGCACACCTGGCACGATGAAGTGTACCATCACATCCTGGCGCCAGGCCAGGCGCAGCGGCCGGCAGAGCTCCGGGCGGCCGTCGGGGCGCGCGGAGGCGGCGGGAGCAGGCTCCGGGCTTTCTGCGTCCCCAGTGCGCGCCCCCGGCAGCCGCAGGAAGACGTACTCCGACAGCCGCCGGCGGCCGCCCCCGCGCTCCTGCAGCTCCAGCTCCAGGAGGAAGCGACTCCCGCGCGCAGAGTCGCGGCGCTTCTCCACGTTCACGATGCGCAGGAGCGCGAAGCGCCTGGGAGGCGGGGCCGGGTCAGCCCCTTAGTGCTTCCAGCCTGCATCCCCGCCCCAACCCCATTCTCCCTGCAGGTCGCCCCCAGCCCCAGAAACGAGGGAACACTCAACAGACCTGGGGGCTTAGGGGGTGGGGGAGGGCTGCTGTGCATCGCTCCCCTCCCAGAAGGCGGGAACACTTCCCACATTTCTTCCCCGCAGGGCGGTCCACAGTGGGAGGAGTCCCTAAGCCCAGGCCATCTACTCCTCTGGAGCCTTCTGGCCACCACTGAGGTCCACAGTGACCTTTATGTCGTGCACAGTAACCTTCAGGGGCACCCACTGCCCGCAGGGAGGTTCGAACATCCTAAAGTGGCTTCTAGGACCGTAAGCAGTCTCTAACTTGTGGCCTTCAGTATCTCCCCACATTTGGTGAGCAGACTTCCTTTTCCAAGGGGGTCTTTGTCCCCAGTGTCCCCGTCTGGATGCTTGCCCCAATGCTCCTCAGCGCCTCCTCTCCAAGGCCCTGGGCAGCTCCTCTGAGAAGCCTGCTTTTTGCCTCCCATGGCACCAGCCCAGGGTCTATCCTGACCCCTGAGGGAAGAAGCTGGGGGCAACTCCATGATCCCCTCTCTGGCCTCTTCCCCAGGCTGGGTCCTGCTGAGTACCTCACTTCCCCTCCACTCTACACACCAGAGGCTTCTCCTCATCCTAGGAAAATAGGACCCTGCCCCTGACTAAGGTCACTTCTTCCTTCTGCCGCGTGCCTCCCTTTGCAACCAATGCCCCTCACCCTGGGAGACCACCTGTGTGACCTCCGAGGGGTCCAGACTCTCCCTTCAACCCCTGCCAGCCCCACCATCCTCTCCTCAAGTGTCAGAGACTTTCTGCCCCAAATGCTCTGGGTCTGTCTACACTCTCCCACTGCTGTGGGAGGGTGGGGCCACAGCCATGACCACTCCACTGGACAGACCCCTCATGCCCACAGGACGATGAGCTGGTCTCAGGAAGCGTAGAGCCAAGGGCGGGCTGGCCTCTCAGCCGCCCAGAATCAATCCCCCCACAGAGGGTCCAGGCCATCCCATCACCCCTCTGGACCACACCTGTCAGTCATGGCCCCTGGGTTTCCCCTCCTGCCCACACCTCTCCAAGGCAGCCACACACCTGTCTACAAGCCAAACAGGTCAATCCCTGGTCCTGCTCAAAACCTTGTATCACAGGCAAGAAAAAGGAGTCCTGAGTGTGGCTTTCAAGGCCCACAACGGTCCCTCTCCGTCCTCTGCCCGCCAGCCCCCTGGCCTCCTGCCCCATGCCTTTGCCACTCATTCTGTCTATGCAGGCTCTGCCCCTCCTTCAAGGCTCAGCACATCTCTGAGGGCTCCCCAGTGCCTCCCCTCAGCCCAAATTGGGGCCCCCACTCTCCATCCCCTACCAGCATTAGGTGGAGACAGGTCTGGATTTCTAGTGCCTGGGGGAGACCAGGGTGGGCAATGGGGCAGGAACCCTGCACCCTCCCCTGGAGTCAGGCTGAGACCCCTCTTGGAAGACCCAACAGCACTGTGCCAGGAGAAGAGGAGGGGTCCGGGTCTACGGTGAGAAGGTGGGGTTTGGAGATGCAGGACAGGGGAGCCAGCCCTGGGGAGGGCGGGGAGGCTCCTAACACTGACAGGGGCCCTGGGCAGTAAGGAGCCCCAGAACGGAGAAGACTGGAGGAGGAGACACTTCCTTGGGTTGCGTGTACCACCCCCACGTCGGCACCCTGTTAAGCCCGGCGAAGGTCTGGGGGTCCCATGGAGGCCGCGGTGCCCCCTTCCCGCGGGCGCCCCTCCCCCATACCCGCCGTGGCGCGTGTTGAGCCGCTCCATGTACTGAGCCACCACGTCCACGGCCTCGGCCTCGGGCAGCTGCAGGTTCCCAGACACGTTGCAGCGCAGGTCGTTCCAGTCCGAGCGCAGCAGCTCGAAGTCCACGGCGCCCACGCTGAACGTGCGCTGCCAGTCGATGGCGTCCTCGCGCCAGCGGCTGGGCGCCGGGCCGGCTGCCTCCTCGCTGTCCTCTGACGCCGCCTCGTCGCCCGGGGCCCCGTCATCGTCCCCTTCCTCCTCCTCCTCCCCAGGCAGCTGCGGCCTGGATACCTGGGACAAGCTCAGGAAGGAGGTCACAGGCCGCGCTTCCGACGAGGAGTTCGAGTCCGCCGTGGGTGCCGCGAGTCCCGGCGCGCGTGCCTGGCCCTCGCGGCTTCCCTGGGCGGCCTGCACCCGGGCCGGGGGCCTCAGCTCTGTAGCCTGGGGGCCACCGGTCCTGCGGCCTCGAGACCTAGGCGGGTGTGGGGGCGCCCGCAGCTGCACCCTGGGCAGAGGTCTGGCACGCAGGAAGATGCCGCGGAAGGGCGGCCAGGGCGGGCCGCGTGGGCCGAGCCGCGCCAGGCCCGGGGGCGCCCGCAGTCCCGGCCGCACCCGCGTCACATACACCTTCGGGGGCGGCTGCTGGGCAGGGGTGCGGGGGTGTGGGGCGCGGCCCAAGAGGAGGGGCAGGGGGCGGACGACCCAGCTCAGCGCCCGGGAGTGCCTGGGGGCCGGCTCGTCCTGGGCACTGGGAGGCGCTGGCGGGGCGGGGGTGGCTCCGGGCCGGGCGGGGGTCCCCGGGGACGGGGTGGGGGTCTCCAGGGCTTGGGCGGGGGTCCCCGGGACGGGGACTCGGCGGCCGCTCTGCTGCGGGGGCGCCTCGGTGGGCTCCAGACCATCGAGCGGCTCCCCGTCGTCCTCGTCGTCCAGGAAGTCTGCGGGGAGCGCAGGTTAGCTGCCCGG
Organism: Ceratotherium simum simum; assembly: GCF_057802395.1. Taxonomy (NCBI): domain Eukaryota; kingdom Metazoa; phylum Chordata; class Mammalia; order Perissodactyla; family Rhinocerotidae; genus Ceratotherium; species Ceratotherium simum. The sequence continues at coordinate 250,525 of NC_141933.1, read as the reverse complement.
CACAGGCACGCACGGGCTGGGGGCTGCGGGCACTCACCGTCGGGGTTGAGGAAGAGGAAGGCTCGGCGCTGCACCTCCTCCGCTTCGTCTTCATCCCCTTCCTCGCGGTCCACCTTCATGTATTTGTAGAACCCAAACCTGCGGCGGGGTTGGCATCAGAGACCCCGAGCCCCTCCGCGAGGCCCTGCCCCCTTTCCTCCTCGCGTCCCGCTCCCCCACCTTTCCAGGTACAGCGGCGACTCGCGGTAGAAACACTTGTTGTCCGTCTCCATGTGAGTGAGGCGCGTGTGGTCATTGGGGTAAACGAAGGACAGGTACACCTAGGGGCGCGCAGGGGGCTTAGCACGGGCTCAGGAGGCGCGGGAGACCCTTGGAGGGGAGGCCTGGGCTCAGGGAAGGTCTGGGCGAGGCACGCTTACAAACTGCAGTCCCTGGTATCTGGCGATGGGAAAGTCCTTGACCACGTAGGTAGGTGCGTAGGCGCAGGGCTGCAGCACATTCTCCAGACTCGAAGGCTCGACCCGAGGAGCTGCGGAAGTGGTGGTCACAGAGTGGCCCGCCAGGAACCCCCCCCCCCCCCCCCCGCCCCCTCGGGCCCACTCTCACTGAGGAAGAAGGTGTCTCGGGGGTCGGGCCGCAGCATGTCGGCTTTGGGCTCCTCCTGTGGCGGGCGCCCCCCCACGTGGCTGGCTGGAGACTGGGGGACGTGGGCCACGTGGTCCATCTTCAGGGCCGACTCGTCTGGGTACAGAGGGATGTGTGGGGTCCCCAGGAGTGCCCAGAGACCACCGCACCCTTCCCCACCCCCATCCAGAGACTCCCAAAGAGACCACCCATCAGGAGCCTGCCCCACTCCCCAGAGAGGCCGGGCTCCGAACCTGCGTACAGGGAGATGTGAGCGGAGCCTATGACCTCGAACTTCAGGCCCGGCAAGAAGGCTCTCCACTGGGGGTGGAGACGGTCGTCAGGACCAATGGGGCGGGGGTGGGGGGTGGGGGGGGTTGGGGGGGGTGTGTGCCGACAGACAGGCTGACCCAGGGAGGAGGGGGTCTTCCCTGACGTGGGGGTGGGGGACTAGTGGCAGCAACCCCTTCCAGGATGCAGGCAGCTGGGAGGGTAGATGGGAGAGGGGTCCTGAGCAAGGGCAGCAGGGAAGCTGGGGGAGGCCCAGCAGGCTGGGAGCTCTGGTGGCAGGTCAGGACCCCCATGCCACCGTCAGGCCTTTCCTGACTTCCTGAGCACGTCCTCACCTGCTGGTTATGGCTTCCGCCCCACCTGCTCCTGGGGTCTGCAGCCATTGCTCTCTTAAAGGTCACAGCTGGCCTTCCAGGGGCCAGACCCAGCACCCCCACCTCGCCCCTGCCCATCTCCCCCACTCCTGGGGCCGCTCCCTCTCAGTCTCCTTGCAGACTCTGTCCCTCCCCCACCTCTCTCGAGTTGGGGCTCTCAGCTACCAGGCCCTCTTCCCTTCCCAGCTCATCCTGGGCCCTCTCAGCCACCTCCTCGGCGTCCGCAAGATCACCCCGAACCTGCGTCTCTAGCTGGACGTCCGCCAGGCTCAGCTGGGGTGATGCCCCCCCGCCACATGCGACACACACAGCACCCTAGGGAGCTGGGACTGAGAATGCCCTCCCCTGCTTCCACCTTCCACCCCCCCCCCCCAGCAGGCTCAGGCCCTCTCTCTGGATGCCAAACCACTCCCCACACCTGCTCTTCTCATCCCCCTCCCTGGTTCAGGACCATGCCTGGTAAAAACCCTCCCCCAGGGTTCTCTCCACAGACAGTTTTCCTGAAGCCCAAATCCAATAGCCCATTCTCAGGAGGAAGCCTGAGCTGTCAGGTGGCACTGCAGGCCCCGCCCCATCTGCCCACCAGACCCTCGGAGTTCCCGAAGAATGTGGGTGGTTCCATTCCTCTGCTGTTCTCGAGATCTGGAATTCAGCTGATGCACCCCTGGCCCAAATTCTCTCCTACCGGCTCTCCCTGTGAATGTCTCTCATCTCTTGAGACTCTACTCAAGGGCTGCCTCCTCCATGAAGCCTCCCTGAGCCCCCAGCAGGCAGAGGGGACCTCGGCCTATCCCTGTCTGCGTTGTCACCTGGACCGGAATCTCCTTGGGGCAGGGTCCACTGTCACACTGGAGAAGTGGCCGGAGGGGGAGGGCAGAGCAGGGGAAGAGGGTCTCCAGAAGCCCCGGGAGAGCCAGCCACACTCACGCCCACTTCCACGTGGTCGGAGCCTCGGTCGTCCTGCTTGTGCAGCAGCTCAAAGTAGTACCTCCGGGAGGCCATGAGCCTGGGGACACGAGGAGTCGGGGACATGCCGCCACCAGGCCCCAACAGATGGAGAGCCCAGAGGAGGTGGGGGCTCAGGGGGACAGTGGTTTGGCTGGGACGGCACAGGTGCAGTGGTTCCTGCGTGCAGCGTGTGCTAGCGTGCAACCCTCACACACACACTCGTGCACACACACACTCGTGCACACACACTCCCACGGTCACTCACCGCCTGGGCTTGGACACCTGGGAGCTGAACTTGGTGAATTCTCCAGGTGCTGTCCACTCTGAGCCAGTCTGGGGGGCGACACAGACAGGGGTGGCTCACCCTCTCCATGGGGGCACCAGCCCCACCCAGTCCCCAATCCTAAGAAGCTGGAAAGAATGGGTGACTGAGGCCACAGGAGGCTCAGTGAAGACAGACGGGGTGTGGATGGTGGGGCTGGAGTGGGAGGGCAGAGCGGGGTCACGGCCATGGGGTAGGGGTACCTTGCCCACAAAGGCCACCAGCTGGGCGCCTGCCGGGCTCTCGTTTGGGCTCAGCCAGAACTCAGAGTTGTCATCCGAAGCCACAGAGAACTGGATGTCTCCTAGGCGCAGGACAGGGACTCAGGGGGCGTGGGGCCCCTCACGACTCCCCTCCCCTGCACATCCCCACCCCCGCACCATCTCTTGCCGGGTGGATGAAGCCGAAAATCCGGAGTCCGTAGTTCTTCCACTTGGGGGACACGGCCAACTTCTTCACGGTGGTACGAGTCTGGGGAGCAGTGACCTCTGACGTCAACCCCACCGCACTCCCCTGCCCCTGAGGGCCAGCTCTGCCCCGCCCAGGCACTCACGTGAGGGAAGAGCGGGAAGTGCAGGTTCCTCCGCAGGTGGCCCACGGCGCCCCCACACCAGTCCTCAAACACGTGCAGGTTCACCTGCCCCTGGTACTGGGGCGGGAGGGGGCCTTACCTTCCGCACTGCCCGCCAGCCCGCCCCCATTGTCCACCCCAGGGCTCACCTCCTCCCGCCACGGTGGCGCCTGGTGCGTGAGGTTCAGGGGGAGCGGCCTTCCAGCGCCCCCAGGAAACAGCATGTTGGGGTCCCAACCTTCGGGCTATAGGACAGGGGGGACACCAGAATCAAAGCTGAGCCACGTGGGCAGGTAGGGGTCACACAACCACACACATGTGCGCACACACACACACACCCAACCTCAGACACCAGCCGTGACGTGCCAGCCACACCAGCCACACTGCCACCGTGACACAGCTTCACCAAGACCCCATTTGCACAGCTAGACACGAAACCCCGAATCCATCACACCTCAGTCACACAAACCAGACGACTCTCGTCACATCCGCCCACACAGACACTTGACCCCCCACGCCAACACGCTGGCATACACGAGCACCCCTTCCGCCTGGACTCAGGGCTCCAGGCTGGGACTTCTGTGTGTGTCAGGCCGTGCTCGGCGCTGGAGCGCAGGAACGAGCTGGGCCCGCGTCCTCCATCCGCACAGCCCACGGGCCCCCCGAGGCCACTGGCACCCGAAGTCACGGGGTCTTACACGTGTGTGTAAGCACACACGAGCTCTTTCCCACGGCCCGGCTCACCGCCTGCTCTTCCTCACGACTCTCGCTGGAGTCCTCAGCCCTCTGCGTGGACAGCGCGGCCTGGACGCCCCGGTCGTCTGTCACGCCGCTCAGCTTCTCACCATCTGTGGGTGGCACGTGGGGCTGGCTGGGGCCCGGGCTCTCCCCAAGGCCACAGCCCCTGCTGCTGGGGTCAGGTGGGCAAGGACCCTCATCTCATGGTTGCAGCAGGCAGGGAAGCCAGTGTGTCTCCCTCTGAAGCCTCTCCTCCCCTTCTGCTCCCTCACGCCCCGGATGCCGCACCCTACAGCCGGGCAAGGACTCTGCACTGGGCACTTCTCCCACCTCCACCTCTGGGGGGCAGCCCCGCCCGAGCCCTCCGCCTGGCTTTTCCCAGCCCCGGCTGGTATGAGGGAGCAGATTTATGCGTGTGCACATGCTAGTGTATATGCGTGCACATGCGCAGCCATCCGCCCGTCCTCGCCAGTGGTCCACCTCCAGGAAGGCCCCCAGGACTGCGCTGTGCCCTCAGCACTTTTCCCGTGTGCTGCAGTGTTTTGTGTGTCTTGCTCACCAGAACTGAGAGCTAAGGGTTAGTGCCGGAGCTTGTGGGCAGGAAAGTCAACACTGTTGTCTTGAGGCTGAGCCAGCCCCAGCCCATGGCACAGGTGCCACCCATTGCCCTCAACGCTGGGGCCCAGGACCAACAGAGCCCCGGCACCAGCCTGGGCAGAGGAAGGACAGGCACACTGGTCTGGCAGCCGGAGGACCTGGGGCCATGGCGACCTGGGATGGAGACTGTCCCCTGGGGGCACCCTTCCCAGGTCTGCCTGTGGACATCGCCAGAGCTTGAGGCCCCAAACCCCCCCAGCCTGGGGCAGACCACCTCCACACCCTCCACTCCCCAGACCTCTTCCCTGAGCGGTGGACCTGAATACCCCACCCCATCCCCTGGGGACCCCACACCCTGGGATCTGAGCCTCTGAAGGGGAGGCTCCACTGTACCCCACCTCTGTCCCTCCTGGTGCTCCCACACAGGGATGCCCAACCCAGGAGCCCCCTCTGCTCCAGGACCAAGCCTGGGCTTCTATATCCATGCCCATCCCCCAATGCAGACCCCAGGAGCTACATTCCTGTACGGACACAATTGCCCGAGCCTCTTCTCTGGGGGATGAGGCTGCCCATGGTCTCCTGCCTCTGAGACCCCTGCAGGGACTGCCCACTTGCTCCTCATTCCAGGTTCTTCCCCCAGTCACTGTCCTGTGTCCAGCTAGGAGGTGAGTCCCTAAAAGGCTCCTGGCCAAATCCCCACAGCCTGGCCCTGATGCTCATTGCCCTCCAAGCTAAGTCCGTGGGTGTGGGGAGCCTTCTGCAGGGGGTCCAGCTCAGGCTGCTGCCACCGTCCTGCAGGGGCCGAGCCCCGCACAGTGAGGTCCAGACAGGCCTCCTGCCTCCCGGCTCATCCTCCCTCAGGGATGTCTGCCTGCATGGGCTGCTGGACAGCAGGAAGGTAGCCCTCCTGCTCTATTCCAACGCCATCTCCCTGGTGGGAGAGAAGATAGTCAGGAGGGCCTCAGGAGTGTCCAGCTGCGCAGCTTCTCACGAGCCCTGCCCTGGTGGGCGCCCAGGTGGCCAGACAGGCCGTGGGGCTGCGGCGGCTCCTGGAAGGTGCCACACGAGGTTTGATCTTCCAGGACCCTGAACAGCTCCTGCCCACCCAGGAGCAGCCAGGGCAGGCTGCCCAGTCCCCAGCTTCCCCGCTGGTCCAGCTGAGCACTGAGGGGCCCCAGAAGTGGGGTTCCATGCCTCCACTCCCTCCCAGTTGCTGAGCTAGACTCCCTGGCTGCTCAGAAAGTCAAGTTAGGGAGGACGGTGGTTTCTCGAAAAACCACGGAGGCGGCTGAGGAGGGGCTGGTTTTGTTCTCTGTCACCAGGTCACACTCAGGACTTCTGCCTTGTTTGCTGATAGCCGGGGGAGGGGGGCTCTTTTAGGGAACGAGCAGTGCTGGGGGCCTCTGGAGGGTGTGCTGGCTGTGAGGTGCATGGACCCTGGTGGGGTTGGGACAGCCCCAGACCCTTGGCCTGGGGGTCTGTGGAGCCAAGTGTCCAGGTACAGGGAGGGGAGGCAGGAGTGGGACTGAAAGGGGAGGTTCGGACCCCCGGGTGGAGCAGCCCAGGGTGCTGTGAGTCATAGTTCTGAATCTCTGGGAAGCAAGACTCCCACGTCCCTCATCCTAGGGACACCTGCTTCCTGGAGAAGGGTCAGAGGAAGCCTGGCTGGGCTCTTCCCTGCCCTGGGTGGGGCTTCTGCTCTTGCCTTAGCTGGCGGGTGGGGGCTACTCCTGTCCTGAGGTGACCCCTCTCCCACCCCGACTCGGGTTCCAGACACTCTGCTCCTCCTCCTCTTCTCACCCCAGGTCTTCATCAGTGCCTTCCTCCTGCAGGATGCTCTTTCCGCAAACGCTGTGTCAAAAAGGTCACCACCTCTAAGAGTCCCTCCAGGATCCCTTAACTAAAGCGGAAGACTCTTCCCCTGGTTCTTTCCCCCAGCGCTCACCAGAACCTGGTTTGCTTTGTGGGTTCATTGTCTGTCCCCATGGAGTGTGAGCTCCAGGAGCCTGGCGGAGTTCACTCCCTGCAGTTCAGGGCCCCCCAGGCTGGATCCCTCTCCCCGCGAACAGCATCCCCGTGCCTGATCACAGGCTTACCCAGGGCACCCCTCCAGGAAGCGCTCCAACTGCACGGGTCAGCTCCCCCCACCCCGCTTCCCGGTCGGGAGACTGGATCTCTGCCCCAGCCCCCTCCCCAGCGGATGGGGAAACTGAGGCTCCGCTAAGCAGGCAAGTGGTGGAGCGGCGACCAGACTCGGCCTCCGGGAAACCCCGGCTTGCAGAGCCTGGGGGCGGAGATCTCTCCAAGAGCCCACCGTTAACCCCGTCACTGCCGGCTCCAGGCCAGATCCCAGAGTCCGTCCAGGTCCAGCACGCTCCCCAGGAGGGTCGCGCACGTCACTGCTGACGTCACCGGGCGTCCGGGCCGGGCCGAACCCGGGCCCCCGCTCCGACAGCGCGGAGCCCGGCAGCCCGGACGCACTCTCCGGGAGAGTCTGGCCCTCGCAGAGACCCGGGGCAGTGGGAGGGCCGGGACTAGCGCGCTCCGGGCCCTCGCCGCCCCGCCCCGCCCCCGGCGCGCCCTCCCGTACCTCGCCCGTAGCCCAGCCGCTGGCGCAGCGCGCGGCCCTGGCGCGCCAGGCTCAGGTGCACGTACGTGAGCCACGCGGCGCAGGTGAGCAGCACCAGCAGGAGCAGCAGCTTGATCTGCTTGCGGATCTTCTTCACCGGGAACCACGGCATCGCGGCCGGCCCCGCCCCGCCCGGGCCGCGCTCAGCGGCGCCGCTGCGGCCCTCGGCTCCCGCGCGCCCCGCGCCGCAGCCCCCGGCCCCGCATGGCCCTTTGTCCGCCTCCCGCGGCCAGGGGACTGGCCGCGACCCCAGGCTGCCTCGGCCGCGGGCCCGGTGGGCGCGGCGCGGCTCCCGGGTGTCCCGCCCGCCGCCCGGCCGCTCGGCTCCACGCTCCCGGGGCCGCGGCGGGACCGAGCAGCATCCACGCTGCGGTGCTACCCACCGTGAACCGGGCCGGCCGCGCGGCGCCAGCCAATCGGGGTCCGGCGAGCTCGCGGGGAGCCAATCCGTGGCCGGGGGGCGGGGCTGGCGTGTTAGGGTGTGCCCGCCGCCGTCTCCACGCGCCGCGCGCGCATCCACCTGGGCGCGTCGGGCCGCGCCACGCGGGGGCGCGGGGACAGGGATGAGGGGACAGGGATGAGAGGACGGGGGGTGAGGGGAGAGAGGACGGGGGGTGAGGGGAGAGGGGACGGGGGTATACGGACAGAGGGTGCGGGACATGGGGAGGCGCGGGGACAGGGAGTGCGGGGCATGGGGAGGTTCGGGGACGGGGGTGTTCAGGATACGGGGGTGCGGGTACTGGGGGCGCGGGGCATGGGAGGCGCGGGGCGGGAGTGCAGGGCCGGGGAGGTTCGGGGACAGGGGCCTGCAGGGTATGGGGGTGCGGGGACGGGGGCGCGGGGACAGGGGTGCGGGGCATGGGGAGGCGCGGGGACAGGGAGTGCAGGGCATGGGGAGGTTCGGGGACGGGGGTGTTCAGGGTACGGGGTGCGGGTACTGGGGGCGCGGGGCATGGGAGGCGCGGGGCGGGAGTGCAGGGCCGGGGAGGTTCGGGACGGGGTGCAGGGTATGGGGGTGCAGGGCCGGGGAGGTGCGGGGACGGGGTGTGGGGATGGGGGCTGCGGGGACGGGGGTGAAGGGACCGGGGTACGGGACGGGGTGCGGGGTATGGGGAGGTGCGAGGACGGGGCTGTGGGGACGGGGGTGCGGGATACGGGAGGTGCGGGGACAGGGGTGTAGGGTACAGGGATGGTGCGGGGATCGGGGTGCGGGGCATGGGGAGGTGCGGGATCAGGGGTGCGGGGTACGGGAGGTGCGGAGGACGGGCGCGGCACGGGTGCAGGGTACAGGGAGGTGCGGAGGAGAGAGGGCGCGGGACGGGGTGCGGGGCATAGGAGGTGCGAGGACAGGCGGTGAGGGGACGGGTTGTGGAAACGGGGCTGCGGGGACGGGGGTACGGGGACGGGGGTGCCGGGTACAGAGAGGTGCGGCAAGGGGGATGCGGGACATGGGAGGTGCGGGGATGGGGGGTGCAGGGCACGGGAGGTGTGGGGATGGGAGGTGCCAGGTACCAGGAGGTGCAGAGGATAAGGGGTGCGAGGTACTGGGAGGTGCGTAGAACCAGGGACAGGGAATGTGGGAACCAGGGTGTGTAGAGATAGGAGTGGTGAAAGGCACAGGCTATGGCTTGGGGGACAGTGGGGACATGGGGAAACGGGGTGGGGGACAGAGTGATGGGGGACACTAGAGGCTTGGGGAACATAGGGGGAAGGCTGGATAATGGGGGCTGCCTGGTCTTGGAGTTGAAGCAAGCCCCTTGGAAGCGGTGCAACCAGAAGGAATGGGGGGTTGGAAGTGGAGGAAAGAGAAAGGAAGTTTGGGGGAGACACTGTGGGTGGGTGATGATGATGGCTGAGGGGGCTGGCCTGTGTGGGGCCAACAGGCTCCATGGAGAGAGACTGAGAAGGGTCTTGAAAGCACAAGGTTTCACCCTGAGGGGGACGAGGAGCCACCAAAGGATCTTAGCCTGGAAGGCCAGGGCCTCACCTGGCTGCCAGCTGGACAGGGACAGCAGAGGGGACAGGTGGTTGCCTCCCCTGGGGGCAGAGTGGAGATGGAGGGGGGTGGAGGGTGCGCCACTGAGCTCTTCCTCTTTGACCCGAGCGGTGGGTCCGGGGTGGGGCTCTTGCTGAGCGAGAGGTGGGAGGGGAGTGTGGTTGATGACCTACTTGGTGCCCATTTTTGCTGGGCTCCCTCAGCCCCTCCCCGACCTTTTTTGTCTCCTTATCCCTCCCTCTGCCCAGCCGCCAGCCTCACTCCTCCCTCTACCCCTTCCTCCCTCTGTTCCGGTTTTCTGTTGTTTTGTGACGGACCACTCAACATTCCTGGTGTAAAACAACTGTTAATGCTCATGGATTCTGTGGGTTGGGAATTTAGACGGGGCCCAACAGGACAGCTCTTCTCTGCTCCCTGCTGTTCCTCAGGTCGGAAGACCAGGACAGCGGGCCGTTCCGGTGGCTAGGCTGGTATCATCAGGAGCCTTCTGCTCCATTGTGTTGGTGCCTTGGCGGGGACGGCTGGGTCAGCAGGGATGGTTGATCAGAGTACCTGGACGTGGCCACTCCAGGGCGGTGACGTCTGGGCCCCAGCAAGCAGGGCAGAGTGCCTGGTGTCACCGCACACCAGCTCTGCCACGTGCCGGGTTTAGAGGGGAGACATGGACCCCACCTCGTCCTGCAAAGACTGTCCAAGAAGTCGCCGTCTTGTTTTGATCCGGCCACACCATTTCTCTGTGCTTTTTGGTTTAATCTCGGGGCAGAGAGTCAAGCTGGCCGCATCCCACTGTCGTGTCATTTGTCATCTGTGCTGCCAGTAATGCCTGTGTCTTGTCAAATCTCTCCCCACCCATCACCTCCTGTTCTCATGCCTTCTCTCCTCCAATCCGCTATCTGTATCTGTAATCTGCACGTTCATTAAAACATCAGAGTGTGTGTTTAAAACATACTAATACTACTATGCTGTACAGTTCATTGTGTTTCTTATATCTTCAAACCTCCTTTATTTACATATGTCCATGTCGCTGTCCGTGTGTCGGTGTTCCCCCTCTCGTTCCACCAGTGCTCACTCAGCCAGCTGGTGGTTACTCACCTAGGACCTTTATGAGCCACGGGTAAGGGGCACAGTCATGCACAAGGCAGAGAAGATCCCTCCTTTCATGGAGCTTGTATTTTTCTAAGCAGAGACAAAGGTGAACAATAATCGTTTCAGAGGGGGTAAGTGCTGTTGAGAAAATAAAGTGAGGCAACGGAGCAGAGAGATGGCACGGAGGATTTCTGCAGCGGGAGGGGTCACTCTTTGGGGAGGTGACATCTGATCTGAGACGGAATCTTTGGACAGTGGGTACTGGGAGGGACGCGTTTGGGACACTGCTGTCTGCGGGCGTCCAGTGAGCTCCTCCATTCTCCTGGAGACCAGCAGGTGGGGTGAAGGGGGGAGGCAGAGCGAGGAAGAGGACAGGATGGGGCCTGCCGGACGCGTCTGCTCCATCTGCGACCACGTCTGACCGCGACACCCTGTCAGAGTAACCGCCATCACCCACTGCTGTCTCCCCAGCCTCACATGGTTCCTCCTTTGCCCAACTCTGACCCGAACCTTATAGGGAAGGGGATGCAGGGAAATGGATTCCCCCTTAGCCGAGCCGATGATAGACCACCCAGCAGAGTCTCCCTCTGGACAACTCAGTGTGCACATGCACTTCTGTTCTAAACCATGTTTAACTTCCAAATAAAAACAAGGGCACAGTCATGCTTCTGTTTAATGTGATGCACCTATCCTGACCCCAAACCAGCCGCTCCTCTCCAGAAGAGACTGAGCAAAAGTGTTGTGTCATCTTACCCACCTTTGGGGGGTTCAGGTTCTGAGCGATGTGCTCTGTAGGACTCGACCACGTAACCACTCTCAGCGAGTGTCGGAGAGAAGTGACAAGCACTGAGGTGCAGGTTCACTGTTACCAACGTGTTACGTTAGATGGAAGGGAGGAGAGGGAAAAAGAAGATGAAGAATCGTTCCTAGGAGCACAAAGGAGCCTCGTGTGGAGGGAAGGGGGGAAGCAGCACACCGTGGTGGCTGGCACCTACGCCCGCCTTCCTCCACTGCCCGCTCCATGTTCCCTTTGTCCTCAGCTGGCCGTGGTTCTTTGTCCGGTGGAGTGACCCAAGCCTTCACTCCTGAAGCGTCTGGGCCTGTGCTGGGTGGTCCTAGTTTCCCACTGGCATTTACTCCAGGACTTGGGGGCACTCAGAGACACCCGGGACTGTCTCCTGCCTTCCAGACTTGCTCCTCCTAACCCCATCTGCAATGAAAACCCAGCTCTCCCCCATAGGTTTGGTCATCCCAGCCAGCACAGTGGCCCTCGTCCGTTTCCTGGTGTGAGGAGCCCCAGTGGTCAGCTGGCAGTCTCAGCCTCCACTCTGGCGTGTCCCCTGTGGAAGCACTCCAGGGCTTGCCCAGGGCTGAGGGGGTTCCTAGGCTGTGTGACTTTCAGTCTTAACCCTGGGAAAGTCCTGGGCACACCAGGTTAGCTGGTCACCCTAAAGCACTCTTGGGATCTAAGACCTCTGGAGCACAGAGCACAGAGCACAGAGTACAGGGAGGGAGGCAAACATTCCACTGGTGGACCATCTGGGAGAGGAGAACGCCGCCCTCTCCACTTCCTGGTACCTGGGCCTGGGCATCCCGGCTCTGGGAGGAGCTGCAGATCGCTGACGCAGGGCACCTGCCTCGTCCGGAGGACGTTACCCCAGCTCCACGGTCTTGCCACCCAGCTGGCACTGGGATCAAGTCTTTGGGAGGCCGTTCCGTCCTTCCTCCCACTGTTCTACCAGGCCAGCATCTTTCGGGAGACGGGAACGAGCCAGGACCAGCGAATCCCACACAGGGACCCACCGCAGTGCTTCGTTTGCCGTGAAGTGAGTTCCTGGGTCAGAAGTGATGCTGTGTGAACGGTGAGGGCGGGTACGGCGTTGTGTAAGTCCACGGGGGTGGTTCTCGCAGAAATATTGCAGGCAGGGAAGGCATGTCCGTGCCCCAGTAAGTGTCTACTCCAGTGGGAACAAAGCCCTGCCCCATGATGGGCGGAGGGGCCGGTGCTGGTCTCCAAGGTTGGCAGCTGGGCGCCCGGCAGTGACTGCAGCCAGCTCGGCCTGGTGAGTGGAAGTCCAGGTCGTGGGACCAGGCATAACCTCCCTCCCGCTTGGCTCCTGAGCCCGCTGGCCAAGGGCGAGGGGTCCTGGGGCAAGAGACTGATGTGCCCACAGGATGGGTCACTTTGTCCATCTTATTAGTAACATCCTCCTCTGCTGAGGCAGCTCTTGGGTAAGCATTTACATGGGACACGAGTTCTTTACACTCCGCACATCCAGACAAGTCTGTCTACACACCTTTCCCCAGGCGCCTTGTCACCAGTCTTCCGATCATGTTCCTGCCAGGCTCCTGACTGTTCAGCTGAGGAGCTGGTCACTGCCCGTGGGTCAGGGTAGGTCTGTGCCTCTTGCCTTTGTCCTTCCAGGCCATGGGAACAGCCAGGTGTACCGCTTGTTGCCTGCCCACTCTGAGGGTTTGCTTTCGTCTCTCTCATGCCCCCTCCCACCGGATGGGGCTGTAGGCTGCAGCCGTCCACTTCTGGCTGAGGCCAGCATGTTACGCAGAACCATCTGTCACCAGGCCTAAGTTTGTTCCTTCTGAGTCAAGTTCAGAGGGGTCTCCCCATGACGCCCTTGGTGCAGGTTGAGTGGGTGGAGGCAATAGGATGGAGTTGCCTATGGGGCCGTTCGCGACCTCCTCACGTAACTCACTTGGTGGGTCAGACAGCACCCAGGTCAGATTGGCAGCTCAGGCTGTATCATGACGGTGGCCCACGGCCAGGTGTGCAGCCTCTAGAGCCCGGGAGCAAGCCAGAGGGATTCTCTTCAGAATATGGCGGAGCCCTGTCAGAGGCCAGGGCTGTGCTTCACCGCAGGGCCGGCCAAGGGCTCCATACGCTCAGGCACTACTGGATCCACTGAGTCATTGACCCAGATGGCAGAGCAGCCTGGACCTTCTGCAGAACCTCAGGTAAGGGATTGGAGGGGCACACCCAAATAACAAGACATACAGGCGGGGTGCCTCTTCCTTCCAGAGAAGGCACTAGGTGCAGCCACTCGCTGTCCACCTGGGAAGGGACGCCTAGACACGCACTGGACCCCTGAACCCTAGAAACCTCAGAGCCCCAGACTTTGTGGAATTTATTTCCCACTCTCTGGCGTGCGTCCTACTTCCTGCTCATCATCACCAACGTAATGGCCCGTGCGATGTCCTGTGGGAGGGAATGGCCATCGGGTCCCCATGGGCTTGCTGTGACAGGGGCTGGCAACTCTGAGGGAGGACTGTGCAGGTGTCTTGCTGACCTTGCCTGTGGACAAACTCTTCCGACGGGCTTCACCAACCTGTGTGGAGGAGAAACACCCACGGGGGTGAGTGACTTGCTCCAGTGATGAAACCACGTCAGGAACGGCAGCTGCAAAGGCAGGCACCCCCTGATGGAGTTTACAGTAATGGATTATCATTCTCCAAGGTCCACGTGTCTTCGGCACAGGCCAAGTAGGGGAGGTGGATGGGGATGTGCTGGAAATCACCCCTGCGTCCTTTGAGTCCTTGGTGGGGGCACTAATCTGCAGTCCCTCCAGGGGACTGTTTCCCTGGGTGGAGGCAGTTCTAGTGGCTTCCACTTGGCCCTTCCCGCCATAACAGCCCTTGCTCCACAGTCAGGGAACCGATGTGGGGTCCTGCCAATTGCTGAGCATATCTATTCCAATTATGCATTCTGTACAGGGGAATAACCACAGATGGCTTCAGGGACCCCTCAACCCACTGTAAAGTGGACATGACCAAAACACCGTTGACCACCTGACCTCCATAAGCCTTTACTCTGACTGGTGGTCATAGATATTTTTGGTCTCCAGGAATTAGTGTCGGTTCAGAGCCAATGTCCCTGAAAAGCCTGGGGTTTCTCCTTCCCCACTCACAGATGGCTGATAAGTGGTCCCTTAGGGGCCTCAAGTGCGCTGGCCTTGCCTTCATCCCAGGGGGCTTTGGGTCTGTGGACCAGCTCAAACCTGGAAATTGGTTGGGGGGCCATGGCTTCCTAATATGGGATTCGAGTCAGACTTGTTATTATGGGCTGAATGTTTTCATCCCCCCACTTTCATTTGTTGAAGCCCTAACCCCCAACATGATGGCATTTGCAGACGGGGCCTTGGGAGGCAATTAGGGTTAGATGAGTTTGTGAGGGTGGGGCCCTGGTCTGACGGGATTAGTGCCCTTGTGAGAAGAGACACCGGACAGCTTGCTCTCCCTCTCTGTGCACACACACCAAGGAAAGGCCACCTGTGCCCACTGAGATGGTGGCCGCCCGCAAGCCCGGGAGAGGGTCCACACCAACACCCCATCCCGCCGTACCCTGACCTCAGACTTCCAGCTCTCCTCTCCAGTGTGAGGAAACGGATGTCTGCTGTGTACGCCCCCGTCTGGGGTGTTTGTTACGGTGGCCAAGCAGACTGAGGCACTTCTGCTTCTGCAAATCAAGTGAGCCTCCAGCAGGCGGCCCAGGGCTTTAGTCCGGGGAGGCCACAATTTCTGTGGTCTGTCAATTCCATTCTGCTTGGCCCCATTACCACACCCTGTCTCAGGTGTTCGGGGCTGCCCTTGGCCCGGCCGTGTGGGGACCCTCAGAACCCCATCCACTATCATCCTGGTCCTCAGAGCTTCTCAAGGATGGGCTCCCCTCACCCAGGCATTCCTCAGAGCTGTGGTCAACGGGGAGGGTCTTCTAGATCCCCCAGGGACACAGTGAGGGAAGAGGGGAGCAAAGACCGATCTGGCCTGTCCAGCATCATGGAAACACTGAGCAGACAGCACAGAGTTCCCGTTTGCCCCCAATCTCTCAGTTTCCCCTATTACTAACACCTGAGTTAGTGTGGCACATTTGTCACAATTAACGAATGTGACAATGTTGATACATCAGCGTTAACCAGAGTCTATACTTTGTTCAGATTTCCTCAGTTTCCCTAGTGTCCGTTTCCTATCCAGGGTCCCATCTGGGATCCCCCGTGACGTCGGGTCGTCCCGTCTCCTTGGGCCCCTCTGGCTGTGACAGTTCCTGGGACTCTCCTTGTTTTGGATGACCTGGACAGTTTTGAAGAGAGCTGTTCAGGCACATTGTAGGAAGCCCCTCAGCTGGAATTCATCTGCTCTTTTTCTCATGATTAGACTGGGGTTATGGGGTTTGCAGAGGACGACCCCAGAGGTAAAGACCCCATTTTCCTCGCATCATATCAAGATGCATACTATCAACATAATTTGTGACTGTTGACGCCGACCTTTGTCACCTGGCTGAGGTGTTCGTCAGGTCTCTCTGCTGTCAGTCACTCCTCCTCCCCTCCATGCTCTGTGGAAGGAGGTCCCTCTGCACAGCCGCACTCGAGGGGTGGGGAGTGGAGCTCCCCTTCCTTGGGGGGAAGCGTCTGCACAATTCGTTTGGAGTTCTTCTGCATGGGAGGTGGCTCTTCTCCCTCATTTATTACTGTGGCCAGGCTTTTGTTCATATCAGTACGATCACATGGATATTTACTTTAACTTTGGGTTATAATGCAATTCTGCTTTATTTATTCTGTGGCTCACATTGTTCTACCTTTGGTCACTGGGAGCTGTCGGTTGGCTCCTGTGTCCCTTCGACATGCCCCCCTCTGTGTGTATTTGTTCTGTTCATTTCTTTGAGCACCTCCTTACTTTCCGGCACTACAAGATGCTCCAGGTTCATCCTGCATATTTCTTGTCCCAACCCTAGAGTTGGCCATTTCCCCAAAGACCCCCGTTCCTTCCTTTTATTAGAGAATAGTCTGAGGAACCAAGATCTGGGCGGGGGTGCTCCTTGCCCCTGGGTGTCGTGGCTTCTGGGCCTCAGCCGGCAGAGCAATGAGATGTATGTGTGTACCGACTGTGCACGTACACACATATGGTAAATACTTCTGCGTGTAACCATCTGTACCTGCACTAGGCTAAACCTGTGTTCTCACTCACGTCTCCCACTGTCGTCTATTCCTGTGGGCCAGCCTCCCCTTGCTCACCTGTAACCTCCACGACAGCAGTGGGACCCCTGGCCCCACCGTCTGTCCACTGAACTGTCCAGTCCCAGCTCTCACGTACAGCAGGAACACACTCGTGACCTGGACCCGTGGGGAACGCTGTCGTTGGCTGAGTGCAGTGCTTGTGTGCGGTTCCCGCCTTCAGTCTCACAGACTCCGCTCATCTCCAGAGTGACCGAGGTCGGCCCCTTCCCAGCCCCTCAGGGAGGTGGCTGCACACGTCTGTTACTCAGATACCTTCTCCTGTCACAGCTGCACCCTTCCCGGATCCCCGACCTCCTACACCACATTTCACGACTTCACACGTTAGGTTTGCTCCGTGTTGTTCAGGTCTATGGATGTGGACAAAGGCTTGGGGTCGCGTGTCTACTGTTACAGCATCGTACACAACAGTTTCATCACCCTAAAAAACCCCTGTGCTCCCCCTATTCCCCCCACCCTCTTCCCTCTGTGCCTCTGGCAGGCACCGATCTTTCTCCTCTCTCCTTAGTTTTCCCTTTTCTGGAAGGTCATAGAGTGGGAACCGTACAGTATGTAGCCATTTCAAACTGGCTTCTTTCACTTAGCAACATGCATTTATGGTTCACCTATGTCTTTTCGTGTCCTGATAGCTCATTCCTTTTTATCACTGAATAATATTCCATTGTCTGGATATACCACAGTTTATCCATTCACCAACTGAAGGACTTCTTGGTTGCTTCCAGTTTTTGCAATTATGAATAAAACTGCTATAAACTTTGTGTGCAGGTTTTTGTGTGGACAGAAGTTTTCAACTCAATTGGATAAATACCTTGGAGAACAATTACTGGATCATACAGTAAGACTATATTTAGCTTTGTAAAAAACTGTCAAATGTCTTCCAAAGTGACTGTGCCATTTTGCATTCTTTCCATGAATGAATGAGAATCCTTGCTTCACTTCCTTGCCAGTATTTGGTATTGTCAGATTTTTGGATTTTAGCCATTCTATTGGTATCTTATTGTTATCTTAATTTGCAATTCCCTAACGACGTATGATGTTGAGCACCTTTTCAAACACTTGTTTGCTGTCTGTATATCTTCTTAGGTGGGGTGTCTGTTCAGATCTTTAGCCTATTTTTAAATTGGGTTGTTTGTTTTATTATTGTTGAGTTTTAAGAGTTCCTTGTATATTTTGGATACAATCCTATATCGGATATATGTTTTGGAAATATTTTCTCGGATTCTGTGACTTGTTTTTTCGTTGTCTTAAAGCATATTTAGCAGAGCAGAATTTTTCAATTTTAATAAAGTCCAACTTATCAATTTTTTTCTTTCATGGATTGTGCTGCTGATGTCGTATCTAAAAAATCATGGCCAAATCCAGGCTCATCTAGATTTTCTTTTGTGTTATCTTCTAGAAGTTTTATAGTTTTGCATTATACTATCATCAATCTACATATATGATAAATTTTTAATCAATTTTTGTGAAAGGTATGAGGTCTGTGTCTGCACTGATCTTTTGCTTATGGACATCCAATTGTTCCACCACAGTTTGTGGAAAAGACTGTCTTCCCCTGTTGAACTGCCTTTGCTCCCTTGTCAAAGATGAGTTGACTATATTTGTGTGGGTCTGCATCTGGGCTCCTATTCTGTTCCATTGATCTATTTGTCTAGTCTTCTACCAATACCACACTGTGCTGATCACTGTAGCCTCACAGTGAGTCATATTGTGTTGGCCCTCCGACTTGGTTATTCTTTTCAGTGTGGTGTTGGTTATTCTGGGTTTTTGCCTTCATATATAAACTTTAGAATCAGTTTATCAAGAGTATCTACAAAACAACTTGCTGGGGTTTAAATTGGGATTGTATTGAATCTATAGGCCAAGTTGGGAAGAACTGATATCTTAACAATATTGAGTTCCTATCACTGAATACAGAATATCTCTCCATTTATTTAGATCTTTGATTTCTTTCATCACAGTTTTGTAGTTTTCCTCATGTAGATCCTGTATATATTTTGTTAGATTTATACCTATTTCATTTTTTACAGTGCAAATGTAAATAAACGGTATTGTGTTTTAAATGTAAGTGTCAAATATAGGAAAGCCATTCACTTTTGTATATTAACTTTGTATTTTGCAACCTTGTTATAATCACTTATTGGTTCCAGGAGTTTTTGTTGTTGTTAAATCTTTGGGTTTCCTACTAAACAGTCATGTCATCTGTGAACAAAGATAGTTTCATTTTTCCTTCCCAATCTGTACATATGTAATTTACTTTTCTTGTCTTATTTCATTATCCTGGATTTCCAGAAGATGTTGAGAACGAGTGGTAAGGGGGGACGTCCTTGCCTTGTTCCCCTTAAAAGGAAAGCATCTAGTTTCTCACCATTAAGTATGATGTTAGTTGTACGTTTTTTGGTAGATGATCTTTATCAAGTTGTGGAAATTCCCCTCTATTCCGTTTGTTGAGAGTTTTAATCATGAATGGGTGTTGGATTTTGTCAAATGCTTTTTCTGCATCAACTGACAAGACCATGTTGTTTTTCTTCCTTAGCCTGTATATGATGGATTACATTAATCGATTTTTTTAATGTTGAACCAAACTTTCACACCTGGAATAAATTCCACTTGGTATTGGTACATAATTCCTTGGTGGTGTATAATTCATTGTTGGATTTGATTTGCGGATATGTACTTTGTCAAGGGTTCTTGCATTTATGTTCATGAGAGTTATTGATCTGTAGTTTTCCTATCTTCTTATGTCTTTATCTGGTTTTGGTATTATTAGGCTAATGCTGGCCTCAGGATGAGTTAGGAAGTATGCTTTCTGTTTCTATTCTCTGGAAAAGATTGTAGAGAATTGGTGTCATTTCTTCTTTAAATATTTGATACAATTCACCAGTGGAACCATCTGGGCCTGGTGCTTTCTTGCTTGGAAGATTATTAATTATTGATTCAATTTCTTTAATAGATATAGGCCTATTTAGTTTATCTATTTCTCCTTGTGTGAGTTTTGGTAGTTTGTGTCTTTCAAGGAATCAGCCCATTTCATCTAAGTTATCAAATTTGTGGGCACAGGCTGTTCATAGTACTCCTTTATTATCCCTTTAATGTCCATGGGCTCTGTAGTGATGGCCCCTCTTTCATTTCTCATTGTAGTAATCTCTGTTTTCTCTTTTTATTCCCGGCTAGCCTGCCGGGAATAAAACCTCTAGGTTTATTGATGTTACTGACTTTGTTTCTTCCAAATAATCAGCTTTTAGTTTCATTGATTTTTTTCTATTGATTTCTTGTTTTCAATATCATTGATTTCTGCTCTACTTTTTTTTGTGTGTGTGAGGAAGACCAGCCCTGAGCTAACATCTGATGCCAAACCTCCTCCTTTTTTTTGCTGAGGAAGACTGGCCCTGAGCTAACATCCATGCCCATCTTCCTCTACTTTATATGGGAGACCGCCACAGCACGGCTTAACAAATGGTGCGTTGGTGCGCACCTGGGATCCGAACCGGCGAACCCCGGACCGCCGCAGCAGAGCATACGCACTTAACTGCTTGCACCACTGGCGGGCCCCTCTGCTCTCCTTTTCATTATTTCTTTTCTTCTGTTTGCTTTAGGCTTATATTGCCTCTTCCTTCTCTTGTCTCCTAAGGTGGGAGTTTAGATTACTGATTTTAGATCTTTTTCTTTTCTAATATATGCATCAACGTTATAGATTTCTCTCTGAGCACTGCTTTCCCTGTGTTCCACAAATTTTGGTAAGTTGTGTTTTCATCTTAATTTAGCTCAAATTTTTTTTTATTTCTCTTGGGACTTATTTTTGGATTCATACCCAAGTGGTCTTGGGTTAAGCCACATACAGTAACCAAGGCTGCAAATGCTCCATGTCACTGCTCACATGGCTTAAGCAAATGGATGGACTGGTGATCCAAACCAAGTTCAACCTGGGTTTACACATGTGGCTGTGGGGAAGATGGGCTTCAGACTGCTCTCCAATGGGGATGGGGGCTGCCTTCTGGCCCTCATCACCTCTAATTATTGCCACCGACTCCCCCAGACCACATCCTCTTGTTGGACCCCCAGGTTGTCCTGGGCGGGGGACAGACTCCTGGCTCCAGGCAGCAAGGTGAGGACTGTCTCCTGGCGGTGCAGTCCACACCCAGGGACAACACTCAGGACCTCATCTACCAGATGGCACAGCTCTAGGGCAGCAGGTCCGACCCAGTGCCCGTGTGGGTCGTAATGAACAACAGAAGGCCTGAGGCTCAGCCGTGTTTGGTTAATGGCACCGTCAGACCCTCAGAAAGGAAGCTAAGGGTGATCTGAGATGTGACCTGTACCCCCTCTGGGACTCATGAGGATCGGAGTCAGGATCCTGAGAGCACCGCAGAGGCCAGCCCTGCGGGTCACCTCAGCTGCAAGTGGACTAATTGAGCATGTGTGGGATGAAATGAGTAATGTGGTCTCAGCCCCTGTCAGCGAGTCTGTGACGGGGGCTCAATCTGTGACACTTTGAGTTCAGCTGAGGGTAACGTCGTTGAGAGAGGCTGTCAGCTGTAGGACCTGTGCATCCTGTGTGTCCTTGCTGAATGGCCAGACCGTGGGGCCAACTGTCTGAGGCTGAGTGGCTTCTGTAGCCGTCATGAGCTTGCCTAGCCCGTAGGTGAGTCAAGAGGACCAGGGGTGACCACCATTGACTGACTACTCCTGGGGAGCAACTGACGGGTTTGCTGCTTGCCCCAAGGCCCCAGGGCCCTTAGCTGTGATACGACCCCTCTGCGTGTGGCCCCTCACATCACCCCTGGGACTTGGGGGAAGGGACCTGGTGCTGCTGTGAGTCTCATGTACTGTGATCCTGGGTCTTGCTGGCTCCTCTGGCACCTTCAGAAGGGTGTGAAGTTTACTCCCAGCATCCTCTATGAGGCTGCAGTTCTACCTGGATTATGAGCAGCTCAGCCCCTGCATGGGAGGTCAGACACTCCCCCAGCACCAGGCCAGCATAATGCAGGCTGTGCCCCTGCTCTGTGGCTGTCCTCCCAAGTCACCACCCGCCTTGCATCCAGACCTGGCCCCCCTAACCACTTCCCCTCTGGGTTCCTTCCACTCCAGGAAGGCACAAGCCCTATCTTGCCCCAGGGCCTTTGCACGGCCCTCTCCTAGGCTCTTCCCCAGGGGACTTTCATCCTTGGCTCTCACTGACGTGTCTCCCTGGGAGATTCCTTGGCACTCCTTCTCCGTCACCACATTTTATACACCACACTGTTTCATGTGCTTCCAGCCCTTCCCAAATTCTGAAATGATCCTGTTTACTTCTTTGTTTATATGTGTGTCACGTCTCTGCTGTACTTGAAGCTCCGTGCGGGCAGGTCCCTGTCCTTCCTCCCAGTGTGTCCCCATCTCTTGGGGGGATTTACCCAACCTCCTCTTCCTGGGGGTCTGTGCCCCCTAGTGCCCTCTGCACTCGGCTCTGCTCTCTGCTGGTTGTCAGAGAATGGTGGGGGGTGGGGGGGTGTAGGGTTGCTCTCTGGGGAAACTCAGAGGTCCCTTCCTGCAAACACTGGCCCTGACCCCACGGCCAGCAAGGGCTTGCTGAGTGACTGGTTCCTCTCACCATCACTGCAGTCCCTCTCCATCTGCGCTGGGCCAACGGGGACAGCGCGGGTTACAACAAGAACTCACGTTTGGGTCCAGCGACTCCCCTCCCGGCCCCCTAGCTCGGGCTTCTGTCTGATCAGAAATATGATGGGGATGGATCAGGGTCAGAATTAGGGTTGAGTCAGGTCTAATGCCCCTCCCTGATGTCTTTGGGATTTCGGGACTGGAGGCGGCAAGCTAGTACAGCTCCTCTGGGGGAAGTCCCCCCTTACTCCCCACTTCTTGCCCCTCCTCTCTATCCCTCCCTCACACCCCCACCTTTACCGCCCCCCCAACTTTGTCCCCCTCCCTACGGTCGCATTTTGCCTGGGCGGCCACCAGGTGGCGTGGCAAGCCGACAC
Organism: Ceratotherium simum simum; assembly: GCF_057802395.1. Taxonomy (NCBI): domain Eukaryota; kingdom Metazoa; phylum Chordata; class Mammalia; order Perissodactyla; family Rhinocerotidae; genus Ceratotherium; species Ceratotherium simum. The sequence continues at coordinate 228,357 of NC_141933.1, read as the reverse complement.
GTGGCTGGAGGGGTCCGGGCCGGGCGCCTGGGCTCGTCTTTCCAGAAGCGGGTGGGCCGGTGGCCGCCCTGCCCGGGGTGAGGGTCTGCACCGGTGGGCGGCCGAGGGGGCCTGAGCTATCGGAGCGGCTAGGGTGGTGTGTTGGGGCGGGGGGGGCACACATTTCCTGGCGCGCCCCGAGGGCCGGTTGCGCGGTGCTCGAGACAAAGCCCTGTGTTCCCGGGGGCCGCCGGCTAGAGTGTGGTTGTTGAGAGTGTCTCGGGGGAGCCCCACGTGTAGGGTGGCCCCACACCCCTCCAGGTCGCAGGCACGGGCGGAGAATCAAAGGGGGCGGGGGCAGGGGGTGCGCGGGTTGATGGGCGCGGGACACGCGGGGACTGGGGGCACGCGGGGACTTGGGGGCGGGACAGGGTGAGCCGCGGGGACTGGGGTGGGGGCGCTCAAGGATTGGGGGGGGGGCAGGACGGGCCTCGGGGACTGGGGGCGGGACGGGTCTCGAGTACAGGGGGCGGGGGCGCTCGGGAACTGGGGGTGGGGAGGACGGGCCTCGGGCACTGGGGGGGTGGCGCTCGGGGACTGCAGCGCGGGCGCTCGGAGACTGGGGGCGGGGCAGGACGGGCCTCGGGGACTCGGGGCGGGACAGGATGAGCCGCGGGGACTGCAGTGGGGGCGGGATGGGCCTCAGGGACTGGGGTGGGGGCGCGGTTGCCACATCCGAACCTCCCCGCCCCTCCGTTTCCCCGAAGTGACGCGCGGGCGCCTGCGGGGGTGCGCTGGGTGGGTCGGGGGCGGGTAGCCCGGAAGCCTGGGCCCGGCCGGAAGTGGGTGGGGGGCTGGCTCGGGGCCCACATGCGCCCTAATGTTAGCACAGCTTCGCATAGCAGAATCTGTGAGCGTGAGAGACCGAGTGAGTGGGTTTGGGAGTGCGGGGGCTGGTTTGTGGGTGCGCTCCCCTCTGCGCGCAGACTCTGCTGAGAAGGAAGAGGGGAGGTGGAGATAGGGAACATGGCCTGTGACCTGTGACAACTGGTGGGACAGAGAGCCCAGCTTTGAAAAGCAGCCACAGGTGGGCCCCTGACATTACCGTTCCGGTCTGAGCCGACTACCCCCCAGCCTCCAAGTTGGAAGGCAGCTCCCTCCAACTTGCCCTAAAGACCTACACCCCGTGACGTCTGGTGGGCAGAGGCAGTCCCGCAGACCTCTGTGTGGACTGAGAATTCGGGGGACCCCAACCCCCTAGACCAGGGGCCAGCTGGAGGCAAGAGTTGGGGGACACTGCCCGTGGCTCGCCCCCCGGTTCCAGACTGTTCTTTTGGGAACGTTTTCCTCGTGAACCCGCCTTAGAAGATGGAAACAGCGGCCTCGGGAGCAGAGGGCAAGTTTGTCTACTGTCCAGTTTCATTATCATAGTGTTTCCCTGGGGCAAAGGTCATGCCCAGTATAGAAGCCCCAGGTCCCCTCCACCCAGGCCTCCTCTCCAGGAACCCACGGCTGTGCAGGTGTCATCTGGCGCTCTCCAGACCCTGTGGTGACACCTGGCTGCTGCTCTTGCTGTGAGAAGTGAACTATCCTTTGTTCTTTGTCTCTGACCCAGGGGTCTTGTCTTCTGAAACTGTTCAGGCTCACTTGTCAGCTTGCAGAGTGGGTGAAATCTCACACCCTTTAGTTCTTCACGGGAGAACCCTTCAAACTGTCCAAAGAATAGCTTCAGGCCCCTTCCTCCAGGGGGATTTGCTGCAATCCCCCCAACAGCTACTCCTTCCCCCAGGCCCAGCCTTTGTCCTACTTTGACCTGATGCTAAGCCGGTGGTCAACCAACGTGCCCCCGCTCCAGAGCAGCGTCCATCAGGATGGGGCCAGGCCTCTGCTGGGGCCCAGGGCAGGCTACCCCAAGACATGCCTCACTGGCATATTGATTATTTTGAATCAAAGTTACTTGAAAAGCAGCCAGTGCAAGAAAGACACTTGCACACTCCTTTTTCCCTTGAATGAAGGACATAAATCACGTGAAGCGTGCCTTCCCTGCACCTGGAGGTGGAGAGAGATATCTTTCTATGAGAATTAGGTAATTCAGGGCTGAGAAGTCTATGTAAACACACCTTGTTCGTTTTTTTTACTAATTTACTACCCCAAACCAAACTCTGCTTTGATTCCTTACTAATTAAGCACCCAAACCTAAGTTTTTCTGTCCTGTCAAATCCTCAGAAATTTATTGTTTCTTTGTGTAAAAAGATATAAAAGCTGCCTGCTTTTTGGTCACTCTCTAAGCGTTATTTTTATGCTCTCTGGTGCATACATATTAAATTTGTTTTTCCTGTTAATTTAACTTGTGTTAATTTTATTATTAGTCCAGCCACAAGAACTTGAGACGGGAGCGGACAATTTCCCCCTCCGGGACACCTCCCACACGAAATCAGCCGTGGGGTGTCCTCCTGGGGCTGCGGGGCGGGGCACGGCTTTTGCTTCTTTAACACCCTGACGTGGATGAGAACAGTCTGTGCGTTAGATTAAGTGCACGTTGTATTCTGGGCCCCAGTGCCCTTCTCATGCTGTTTTCCACCCCCAGTTATCCTTTGCCACTTTATCCAGCGCAGCGTAACGGAAGTTACACTTTTGGATCCAACAACAGCATAAGGAGGCTCTCATGCTGTGACTGCTGCGTTCAAAATGCCCAAATTTGAATACCAGCCCTTTCCCGATATCCAGTATTCCGGGAGGAATCACGGTACAATAATTCTTTCCCTCAGTAAACTAAGCCTCAAAGAAATTAAACTAAAATTTTTAAGCTCGAGTCCAAAAAAGTTCAAGCACTAGGAAGGAAAACAACCCCAAACATGGGGAAAACAGATCATATTCATGGAAAAAAAAAAAAGTCTCTGCCTCTGTTTCTCATTAGCAACCACGTGACTTCCCGGCTTCTGCTCCCCCTGCGGTGCAGGGAGATGGATTTCTAGGCACTTGTGCAGGTGGATGTCCTGCCCTCCGACCTGCCCAGGCAGGCACAGGGAGCCAGCTTGTGTTTTGCTGGTTCCTGGCAGCAAGTTTGAAATGAAACCCACAGTCTGAGGCTTTGCTTTAACAATCAAAAAAGAGTGTTTCTGAATCTTTCTCGGGGTCTTCTGTGGCTCCGCCCTATCTGTCCCCTTGGCACTTCCTGCTGGGCGCTCCTCTCCCTGCCTGGGACAGCTTTAGCCCTCAGGGTTCCATCAACACACCCAGAGCCTCTCTCCTGCAAAAGAGCCCAGGAGTCACTAGGATGACTGTGATTGTCACATCACCAGGCTCACACCCACACAACTTAGAAAACAGGTCTCCCCACTTCTCAGAGATCTTCCAGGAGAAAACCCGGGACTCCCCAGGAGGGGAAACCGGGGGCGTCCAAGGGAGAAAGGAGAGACAGAGAAGGGGACCCTCTGGTTGCTTCAGATGACAGCACTCAGCCCTGCTCCCTCCTGTAGAATCCACCGTGGAGATGCTGGGTGCCAGAAAGGAGCCCTCTGCCTGGGCCCCACACTGGCTTTGGTGAGGAGGAGGCCCCACTCCCTGGCGTCAGAGACCCCCAGGAAACAGAGTCAGCTCCCCCGACCAGGAGCGGATGGAGACTTTAAAGAAAAACAACCAGTTGAGCGACATAGCATCGGAACTGAGTCATCACACCAGATGGGCCCATAATGCTAAAACGCCCGATTCACACAATTACAGAAGCAAACATTGAGCAGGAGGAAAAGCCAAGACCTGGGCACGTCTGCCGACATAAATCAGTGGTGCTGGGCCGGCACAGACACGGCCCAGGAATGGAAGAGGAAGTCCAGGACCAGCCCAAACACAGATGGAGCCCAGTGCTTGCTAAGGATGGACTTGTAAAGAGACAGGCTGGGATCTGAGCGCAGAATCTGAAACCGCACAAGCACTAAGAAGACGTGAACTCCTTTTTAACCCCAGAGTAAAGAAAGGCTTTCTAAGACTTAAAACGCAGATGCAACAAAAGAAATGGTGAAAGGATTTGACTACATAAGCAGCTTTTTAATTTGCATGACAAAAACGCCATAAACAGGGTAAAAGGACAACTGACAAATCAGGAGAATGTAGTCAGAGCATACACCACAGACAAGGGGCTAATATCCCTCATATGTCAAGAAATCTTAAACATCGAAGGACAAAGGACCAAAGGCTGAGTAGGAAAAATGGAGAAAAGTCATGAACAGACAATTTACATTAAAAAAATTGACCATAAAATATATGAAAAAAATATTAAACTCACTCATCATTAGAAAAATACAAATGAAAATAAGACTGAGATTCCACTTCTCACACATCAAACTGGCAAAAATTTAAAAATGTGACACACTCTGTTGGTGAAGCTGCTGGGAAGCCAGCACACTCCTCCATCCCTGGGGGAGGCAAACGGTACAATTCTGGAGGAAATTTGGTCCTATGTAACAAAAATACACGTGGGCTCACCTTTGGCCACGCAATCCCATTTTAGGAATCTGCCTGACCATACACCTCCAGCAATGTGAAAATACATATGCACAAGGGTGTCCATTGCAACACTATTTGTACTTGCAAAACGTTACAACAACCTAAGTGTCCACACATGAGAGATGGTTGAGTAAACCATGGTCAGTCCACACAGCGGAGTACTTGGCACTGGGAAAAAAAATGGGACAGATCACTGTAAACTGACATGCGTGATTCTCAGGACACCCTTGCAAGTGAGAAAGCAAAGCACAAAAGCATGTCTGGAGTGCGCATCCTTTAATCTCAGAAGGAAAGTGATATGAGAAAGTACGCATGTATGTGCTCACTTGTGAAAATGCAATGCAGGAAGGAGAAACCAGAGGTGAAGAGACTGGCTGCCTACGAAGGTGGGTGGGAGTGGAGTAGGAGGGGGCGGGCGTCTCTGAGTTGCTCTTTTTATAGAAATTCAACTGCTGGAACCACAGTAATGCTTCCCATACCCAAAAATAAACAAGAAATTTACACCACTCAGGACGGGGGCGCATCCACCATGGAATCGCACCTAAGAGATGCCTGTAACATCGCGACGATGGCGCTGCACCTCGGGGCGGGGAGAAGGGCTCCAGCTCAGTTGCCATGGAAATGGCTGGATGGCGGGCGGGAGACTGAGGAGCTGCAGGTGCCTGTCGCAGTTAGTGAAGGGGTTTCCTCAGGCTACGGTCTGGGAATTCTGAAACTCTCCTACCTGACCATGGGGGTTGAGCAAATACGTAAATCTTTGTAGAAAAGAACTGAGTTCTCCCTGTTGGGGAAACAGCAGGAGCAGGGAGGGGAGGCCTTGTGCCAGCCCTGCAGTGTCCGGTGGGAATCCCAGGGGTCGGTATAAACTCATAGCTTTCGATCTCTATGCAGAAAGGTAGAGATCACCAGATATGTGTGCACCTACATATATTTCCCATCTCTGCGGAGAGGGCCCAGAAGCCACGACACCCGGTGGCAAAGAGCACACCTGTGCCCAGATCTTGGTTCCTTAGACCGTCCTCCAGTGAAGGAACCAGGGTCGCAGGGAGAAGCGGCTGGTTCAGGGCCGGGGCAGGAGATGCCCAAGGTGGGCCTGGAGGGTCTTGTGCGCCAGAACATAAGGAAGTGCTCAAAATCACAAAGGAAACCAGAGAAGGGCTCTGAAAGAGCACGGGAGCCAATCTGAAGGAGCTCCGAACCCAAACCCTGGAGCGATTCCAGCAATAACGTGGTGGGAGCACTGGACTGTAGGCCAAAGAATAAGGTGAATATCCGTACATCCTTCCTGATCCAAACAAGTCAGTGATTAAATAAACAAGTGGAGGGTGAGGGACAGCTCTTCCCGACAGCAGAATTCCAATGAATCAATGTAGGAGGAGAGAGGGACAGAGGCCACCATCGGGCAGACTCCACAGTGGTCACTGCTGTGACAGGATCCACTGACGGACGCGGAATTTGTGGGGGAAAGCTTGAGGAGAAACGCGATTTGCATAGTCTTAAATACCCCCCCAATATATTAATTATCTACAAAGAAAACAATAATTTTATGTGGAGACACCCAGTAGACACCGCCCTACCCGGTGGTCAAGGTTGATGTCAACTCACCATGTCATGGTCGAGCTCCTTGATGTGACCCCCTGAGACGGTCCCCACAGTGTTTCTGCAGTATTGTTGCCAAAAATGCATGACCTCATGGCAAACACGAGAAACCCCATACAAACACAAGTCGAGGGACATTCTACAAAGCAACTGATGGTACTCGTCGAGTGTATTAAGATTGTGAAAGAGAAGGAAAGATTGAAGGGCTGCAACCGGCTGGAGGAGGCTGAGAGAAATAACAGCTAAATGCAGCGTGGGATCCTGGAGCAGAAGAAGGGCGTTAGGGAAAAAACTGGTGGGGTCTGAATACGGTCCTCCGTTTGGTTAACAGTATTGCAGCAGAGTTGACTCCTGGTTGATCTGGCACTGTGGGTAAGACACGGTCAGCAGGGAATCCGCGTGAGGGAGGGACGGGAGCTCTCTGAAGTATTCTTTCAATCTTTCCAAACGTCTTAAATTGCTTCAAACTACAGAGCTAGACAAAAATCAATGTTAGACATGTTGAAATAAGTAATACAAAAGGTGGACTAAGCCAGATAGCATTGTGGCTGCGAGTACAGACCCTGGAGCCGCCTGCCTGGCCAGTCCCAGCTCTGCTGCTTTCCAGCTGTGGGATGCTGCGCAGGTTACCTGACATCTCTGTGCCTCCATTTCCTCTTCTAAAATGAGGAAAACAACAGCACTCGTCTCTTCAGATTGTCATGAGGGTTAAATCTATTAATCTGTGTACAGCATCTAGAACAGGGCTTGGTACAGCCTCGATGCCCTGGAAATGCCAGGTTGTGTCACCCTTATGGTGACCAGCAATATAAAGAGGTCCAACTGAAGGGCAGATTCCTGTGCTGGAAGGTTCATCGAGAGCTGTCTCGTGAGGTAACATGGAAGAACGAAGAGATAGGAAATGCGAAACAGAGCTGAGAGATGCAGGGAAGAGAAGCAGAGGTGCGTGCGCGACCAAGAAGGGAAGGAAAAAGGAGATGGAGAGGAAGCGATGAAACGGTGAAGAAACAGTGAAGCTAAACTTCCGAGAATTAAAGAAAGGTGGAGGGCTTCAGACTGGAAGGCCGCAAAGAGGCAGGATGAGAAATAACCCACATTTGATGGAGGCAGTGAAACTTACGAGCGCCAAAGAAAAGTTTCCAGAAAGGGAAAGTTCCACAGAGAAAAAGCAGGTCACCTACATGGAACAAGAATCACTGAGACCAGATTTCTCGCACCTCAGGTAAGAAGACTACAGGGTGATATTTTAAAGTATGGAAGGAAAAATATCTAGAATTTACTATCCAGCCAAAGTGTCATTCAAGTGTAAGAGCATAATAAAGATATTACCAGAAAGCCTCAGAATGTGTCCCTCCAAAACACCTGCACTGAAGCCATTCTTGGAGGAGAAACCGAACAAGAAGAAAACTAGCCCAGGAAAAGCTGTGTGCCATTGAGGAAGGGAGGGGCCGGATGCCTTTGAAGGGTCTGGGCCGGTCTCAGGAACAAACCACCACCAACAAAAAGGGGGAGCAAAGGACGCAGGGGAAGGAAATGCAGCTGCACAAACCCCAATAAATCCTGGGTCACGCCGACACCAGGGGAGGGGGATAAGAGGGACGTGAGAGGAAATGCCGAGAGCCCGTGGTCGAGGGTCTCGTGCTCAGCTCAGGTCCTGAGAACCACTGTCGTGGAACGCACCGGGAGCCTGCGGGGACCGGCCAGAACACTGCTCGGCACTCAGTTGGCGCTTAATAAGTGTCTGTTGAATAAGTGCGTGAATATTACTCCTTATAAAAGTTACAAAATAAAACATAATGCATCCCATAAAAAGTCAACAAGAAAAAAAGAAGGAGAGCAAATAGTAAATATGAAAAATACGACAGAAATAAGTCCTATCGTTACAATAAATACAATTTATCATTACAATAAATAAATAATAACTCCTGTTAAAAGACAGACATTCAGGAAGAGATACAATTTAAGAAAAGATCCAGAAGTATGGAGAAATCTCAGTCTCTGAAATGGGGTTTGGGTGATTCCAGGTGCTTGCCAGAACCGTCAGACCCTCCTGGGGGAGTTTTCATCCTGGGCCTGGGGTCAGCTCTGTGCCCAGCACCCAAAGGGCAGCAGGCAAGAGGACGTGGTTGAGGATCAGCAGGAGGAACAGACGACAGAAGCTCTGGATACTAGAGTTCCAGATGATAAACCAGCTGTGCTTACGAAGGTCTTGGAGATAAAAGGTAGACTTAAACATTTTAGCATGGAATGGGAAGCCATAAAAAGTGACACTGCAGATCTGAAAAGGAACTAACTAGCAATTGTAGAACTGCAAGTTATAGTAACCAAAATGAAGAACTCAGTGGATGGAATGCAGCTGGAGAGAACATGCTCACGAGTCCCCGGGTTATTGTTCACATGCTGCTCCTGGGTGAGGGGATGCTGCTGGCTCAAGGCTCCCCTCTGAGAAGAGAGATGAGAAAAGACTGAAAGATGGAAGGACAGAGACAGTGTAAGAGATCCTGAAGACAGAGTGACAACTTCTAATGTGTGTTTAGTTGGAGTTCCAGAAGGAGGGGGAATGGAGAATGGGAGAAAATCAATATTTGGAAATATAATGATGAGGATTTCCCAAAACTGTTGGCAGACATTGACACTCAGATTTAAGAAACCTGAGAAGTCTCTACCAGAATAAATAAAAATGAATCCACACCTCAACACCTCATAGTAAAATCGCAGAAAATCAAAGATGTGAACAAAATCACAGACAGCCTGACAAAAACACAGATTTCCTAATAAGGGGGAAGCTTGCATCGGTGGCTGACCTCACAGGAGCAGCAGAAGCAGAAGACAAGGAGATGGTATCTGCAGTGCCAACCTCAAATTCTATACCAAGTGAGAGGAGATGAAAATTGAAGAACATAGCTAAATGGCGTGATCAGGAGGCAGGCCCCCACATCGTCGAGAGGCAAAGGCACTGAGGGTCTCAGAGGCTGAGAAACCAGAGTTATGTCATACTTTATAGGGTAACCATTAAAATAACAGGAAAAGAGTGGACTCTTCAAGCTTTCAGAGAAATCATGAAATAATAAACGTCAGACAAAGTACAGATGTTGTTAGCATCAGTGGGAGAGTCTGGTGAGGTCGCTGGATGCAAAGCTCATGTACAAACACCGGTTGATTTCTGTCACCAGCAAATGGCCATCACACACAAAGAAGGGGCCGGACTTCTCGGGCAGCTTGACTGCAGAGGTGGCCCTGAGTCTCCACTCCCCCAACAAGGACCTGGATGTGGGGCTGGGAGTCACTGCGGCCAGTTTGGAAACAGTCTTGCACGCTTGCTCGAGTTAATGAACGCAGTGGGAGTGACATGGGCCAGCTCCAAGACTGGACTTCAAGAGCCCCGCACGCTTCTGCTTTCTGTGAGGACCCCTTTCTGTGATGGCCGTGAGAACAGCCCAGGCTAACTTCCTGGAGGACGAGAGATCCCAGATAAGCTGGTCCAGCTCCGCTAAAACTCCCAGAGATCTCATAGACTCTTCAGCAAACAAACGTTTATTGATGTGTACCATGGAAGTTTTGTGGTTGTTTATTATGTAACCTTACTGGGGCAATAGATCATTGCTACAGCCTAATTCATCATCCGGGACATGAAAATTGAAACAACAAGGAGATGGCACCACACAACTCCCAGAGTGGCTGCCCGTGGAGTCAGGGGACACCCAGGGCCTGCTGTGGGAGTGTACACTGCAACGACCACTGTGGAAAGCCACGCGGCCTGGTCCACTGAAGTGGGAGACACACGTGCCCCATGACCCAGTACATACCCAACAGAAACACAAATTCAACACAGGAGAGCACGTGTGCACACAGATGCCCACAGCAGCATCGTTCCAGCTACCACAAACTGTGAGCAACACGGACCATCCACGGTGGAGTGGATGAGCTGTGGTATGTTTATATAAAGGAACAGAAGACAGAAATTAGAATAAATGAACTTCAGCAACCCGGTGAGGCTCACAAATGTAATGCTGAGCGAAGGAATGGAGGCACCCAAGAAGACACACTGTATAGTTTCATTTACGTGAGTTCAGACCACATGAAATTGAACTGTAGTGTTCAGGTTTCACCTACACACAACCAAATTTGGTTTATCCCACACTTGGGGGTTAAAACTCAAATGAAAAGCAGGAGTGTGCTCACCGAAGGAATCTAGAGAGGGGTGACCTTCATGGGAAGGGAGGCTCGGTCCTGGGAGGGTAGGCGGGTGCCCTCTGGGGTATCGGCATCAAAGTACTTCTGTTCGACTTGAGTGGTAGTTTCATAGGTGTTGGCATTTTAGCGATTCGTTAGGCAGTACTTTTTATGTTTCATGCACTTGGCTGTATATTTGTTAAATTTCACAATAAGGAAATGTTTACAGTACACGCACCCAACAACACAGACTGAATACATCAGGCAATGGCAGATGGAAATGCTAGGAGAATGGACTCATCAGTAATTCTGTTTCTGAAGTCACCAAAATCCAGCCAGGAAAAGATTTGGAGAACACGTGAAGCCAAGGCTAGAATCTCAATGGATGAGAGACTAAGCTGAGGCCCTACAGATGACCCCCACACGGAACAGTGCATCAGTCAGGATGGGCTGGGTCAGGCTGTGTAACAAACAGCCCCAAACACCTGTCCTTCTCTTGCTCCTCCCCCAGCAAGGGTGGGCGGGGGACTCTGCTTGCCACAGCTGTGCAGGGAGCAGGCGAGGTTCTCCAGTGACATGTGCCTCCACAGTCACTGCAGCAGAAAGAAGGGACATCGGTGAGTCACACCCCAGATATGCCTGGATTCGAGGGTGTGGGAGGTGCAAGCCCACCACTCGCTCAGGAAAGGCAAGTCCTCTGGTGAACGGAATGAACAACGGCCACGTTCAGATGCCTGGTTGTGAAGAACTTGGGGACTCTCCTTCCTGTATGCAAATTACACCCCCCCCGGGGGGCCATCCCTACCTCTCCTCCAGTTACACAAAGGTCAAAAGGGATGCAGCCTCCCCAAAGAAGGCAGGTGCTGGAGAACCGAGCAGCTTTCCCAGCCCCCTTCTCACCCATGGAGAGTTGGGGTCGCAGTCTCTCTGGGTCCAGGCTGTTTTTAGGGGGGCAGTACAACTCTTTCATAGAGTTAATCAGCTTTTAAAATTTTGATTTAACTCCAGGCAGGTTCCTGTGCCCATTGCCACACCTGTAGCTCCTTTTTTCACAGTTCTCGGGTGCCACTCGGCTCTCAGCCCACCTCTGGACTTAAACACAGGTACCCAGCTAGTCGGGTGTGGATGGACGAGCCACACCCGTGGTTCCATTCTTGCAGCAGCGCTGAGTTTTACCACTCGGGAGCCTGTAATTTTATCTTTCACTGGTTAAGGTTGAAAAGCTCTCACGTCTTCTAACCCTGCAAGGCCCCACTCTGGACTTTCTCCATGTCCTTTCATTCCTGCTCATCCACCAGGAGATTCTCTCCTGAGCTCGCGAAGCCAAAACACGCAGCCAACAGCGAAGAGCATACACAGTGGCAGTCTGCTGTCCAACATCTTATTCTAGGGCGGATCAGAACCGCCTTCCGCATAGCGCAGGGAGTCATCTAACCACCAGCTTCCTCTCTGCTGGTCCGAGGCTGGGTTCTCCAGAGTAACAGAACCAATGGACATACAGAAGGAGACCTAGCATAAGGAACTGGCTTGCTTGGTTATGGAGGCCCATCGTCTGCCATGGGCTAGCTGGAGGCCCACGGGATCCAGTGGGCAGCTCCAGCCTGAGTCCCAGTCCAAAGGCAGGAGAAGGTGGCTGTCCTAGCTCACAGGCAGTTGGGCAGAGAGAGCGAACCTTCCCTTACTCCATCTTTTTGTTCTATTTAGGCCTCCAACGGATTGGATGAGGCTCACCCACATTGTGGAGGACTGTCTGCTTTACTCAGTCCATTTATTCAAACATTTATCTCATGCAGAAGCACCCTCAGAGACACAGCCAGAGTCCTGTTTGACCCAAAGTCTGCACCCTGTGGCCCTGTCCAGTTGACACACAAAATCAGCTGTCACATTTCTCTACCTGGGTCACTCTGTCCGGCCTCCGAGAACAGTTCTTTGCTGCCTGGCAACTGGCCCCAGGCCAATGCCCCACGTTCCACATCTTAAATCATGGCAGCGCGTCACTGCATCGGTCAGCGCAAGCCAGACTGTGCTGTGGCGGGGAACAAGCCCGGATCTCAGTGCCTTCAAGGAAAGCTTTGTTTCCTGCTCATGTGAGCACTCAAACGTGGGTCTTTGGTGGCAGTGGGGTCCACGTACGGCCCTCACCCAGGGACCCAGGGTGGGGCCCCCCTGACACGGGCGTCCATGGCTCATGGCTGCCGCAGGGAGCGTGGTGAACACACGAATCTCTTAGCGTTTTTGCTTGGGAGCAACGCCTCTCAGCCCCACCCTCACTTCACTGGCCACAGCAAGCCCCCGATCACGTATGAATTCAAGGTGGTGGGGAAGTGCCTTCTTTCCATTCGCGCAGAAGGAGGGGAGCAGGAATCCTGGCGAACAGCAGGAATAATGATGGCAGAGTCAAGTGGACGGAGTTCCAAGGAACTGGCAGGTTTATGGAAGAGAGAGAAAGGTGATCTGGAGGAGGAGGTGAGGAGCCAGGATGTGCCTCCAGCACTCCTGGGCCCCCCGCATTGGATATGTGGGTGTGGCGGAGAAAGGAGCCTCCCCTGACCCTCGTGGAAGAACACTCTCCACCCTTATTTCTCTGTGAAGCAAAACTCTATTTATTCCCTACCCAGTTTTGGCCGGTAAGAGACCCTGTTGAGAACTGCTTTTTCTTTAAAATGCTGACTCCCACAACGAGCCAGGGAGGAGGGCACTGGGGGCCTTGGAAGCTCCAGGAGAGAGCGAAGAGGGAACCCTGACCTGGGAGAGCTCTCAGAGAGCAGAGCAGGAGGGACTAGAAGGAGCCAGACAGGATCACCCACGTGGAAGGGGGCTGGAGAAGGGCTGCGATGCAGGGGTCAGCCTACAGCGCCCATCGTCTCTGTTCTGTTAGGGGAACAACCCAGTGGTCACTGCAGCTGAGTCACAGGAACTGCCTTACCGCAGGTGACACACCTCACTGCTCTGATGTCCCCATCTTTCCGTGGGGTGGACTGAGGCAGGAAGCGGAAAGCATGTAATTTCAGGGAGGCCCCGGCCAGTGGGGGGCACTGCCCTCTCCTGAGGCCCCTCTGAGTGAGCTGCTCTCCAGGTTCCCCTGGATCCTGCCCCTCAAGCTCCTTGGCCCTTATATAAAATGATGGGGGACTGGAGGGAGGAGGGAGGTGGGGTTGCACAGAGATGCTGGCCCTGTGCTCCGAAGCTGCTGCCAAATGCCCTCAAGTCATCCTGTCTCCCTCCACAGCCGCCTCCTCATGTCATGGAGCGCCCAGGGTTCTTGTTTCTGGGGGACCCTGGGGAGAGGGCCTGGAAGGCTCCTCGGGGGTAGGCAACACAGGTTGCTGGGTCCTGACCTGCAACCAGGAAACACCCAATGCCACCTGGAGGATGGACTCAGAGCCAGGAAAAGACAGTGGATTTCAGAGAGGGGGCCTGTGACAGCCCAGGTGTGGGCTCTGGGGGTGGGGGACGCCCCTGGGCCTGGAGTGTGGAGTCTGAATGAGGGCCTGGTGGGGCCCTGCCTGGGAACAGTGGGGGGCTGCAGCAGGCTTGGGCTGGGTGAGGGAATGGGTGGGTGACTCCCAGGCTGGGGAAAAGTCCCCAGGGCCCACCCACACCCCTAAATGAGGAAGTGGGTCAGCAGGACCAGGACCAGACCTGAGTGCCTGGGAAAGGAAGCCCCCCCCAGACCATAGCCCTTCCTCCCACCCCGCCCCAGACTAACTTGACATTCAGTCATTTATTCTGCCCTCCTAGTGCTCAGCCAATTCACCAATTTACAAAACATCAGGAAATAGAAATTTCTGAGAAAGCAGAACTACTGAGTCGTGATGGGGAAAGGGGACCCTGAGATGGGGGGGCCGAGCTCTACCAAGGACCATCCTCCTGCATCCGGGCCTCACTCCACAAATGGTCGTAGCTCCACATCGTGACCGCACTTCCCAGCCCTTCTTCACTGGTGCCCACACCGGCATCCAGATAACTTAAGACATGTCCAAGGAGGAGAATGAGGTGGTTGCTACGGGGATGCCCCAAGGCTCGGCTCCCATAACGACCACCGTGATCAACATCCGCACCGAGACCTCTGTGCCTGACCACATCGTCTGGTCCCTGTTCAACACCGTCTACATGAACTGCTGCTGTCTGGGCATCGTGGCATTCGCCTACTCCGTGAAGGTGGGGGATGCTCCAGAAAGTGTGTGTGAGCCTGCAGAGGTCCCCCAGCCCAGATGGCACTTGGGGTGTGGGGAGGCCTTGTGTGTATGTCTCACGATGTGTGTGTGTGCGTGCATGTGTGTGTGTGTGGCTGGGGGATCTCGCAGTGAGGGAACACGGCAAGGCTGCACGGGGATGGCCTGGGAAGCCTATGTCTCCATAATCCCCAAGTCTCCTGCCCAGACTAGTTAGCGACATTACATGCTTCACAGACCTCAAGTCTGGTCCGGATAAAGGAAAAGGTACTCAAAAGACTCTGACCCTGACAGGGTGAGTGGCCAGCGAGGGGGCCAGAGCAGAAGGACGAGTCTGTGACCTCGTGGAGAAGCTGAGGCTGTGAGGAAGGAGATGGAGGCCCAAGCAGGGAGGGGCCCCACCGGGCACTGTCCTGCTCAGGCTCAGGGGCCGGGGATGGCAGCTCCCCATGTGGGTGAAGGGCAGGTGGAGGCTGCTCTGGGCAGGGACCAGCCAGGGGAGGACGTGAGTCGTAGTACCTGGCTCTCACCAGAACCCCTCCAAGTCCCTCTCACCTCTCTTCTCCCCCAGTCTAGGGACCGGAAGATGGTGGGTGACATGACTGGGGCCCAGAGCTATGCATCTACCGCCAAGCTCCTGAACATCCTTGCCCTGGTCTTGGGCATCCTTGTGATCGTCATTTTCATCATTGTTTCTGCCATTAAAGGACAGTCACGCTGAGTTAACAGAATTCAAGGCAACAGAGTCCACTACTAGCTGCCCATGGCCACGGCCCCATCCCCACTGTCCCCTGCTGGCCCCGCATCCTGGGGCTGTTGGCCCTGCCCCCTCGCCCCCACCCCTTTCTACAGCAGTTTGACAGACATACCTGTCTACACCTGGATTCAATAAAGCGCACTTGCCTGTGACGGTGCTGTGATGTCCCATGGGCAGGGGCCCTGCTGAGAGTCCCCAGCCTGCCCCCGAGACTGGGTCCACTCCTCCCTTGCCCACCTGCTGTGCTGCTCTGAGGGGGGCTGGGCATGTCCTCAGGTTGTGTTGGTTTCCAGCCTCCTGCTGGGAGCAACAGCTGGACCCGGGTCCTGGGACGGGGCTCCCTCTTTCCCCAAGGTCTGCGTCCTGACGCAAGGGCACACTGTGCCCAGAACACCCTTTGCCCCGAGGACCAGCCTCCCTGACTCTCGGGGGGCTGGGAGCCGCAGTGCTGGGTGAAGGCGGGCAGCTCAGACCCTGTGGGAAGGCCATGGGTTTTGCATGTGTGGGCTCGGCTGATGGAGCCCCGGCCCTCCCCGCCCCTCCTGGGCGATCCAGCCATTGCTGCATCCTGCTGCTGCCTCCTCCAGCCCACCAGGCTCTGTCCTGCTCCCCTGCGGGTGAGGGGTGGGGGCAGCCAGTGTCCTGGGGGGACAGGGCCAGCTGGAGCAGTGAGGAGCAGCCGTCCTCAGCGTCAAGCCCTTCCTAGTCCTGGCCAACTACCTGGGACAACCCTGCCCTGACCAAGAGATCCACTCCTTACCTCGTTCCACCATGGCCCCTGGATATGTGGGCAGCTGGGGGTGCTCCAGGGCAGACCCTGCCCACAACCAGCTCGCAGGCCATAGCCTCCCCATCCTCCCCTGTGCACCCAGACCCCAGCTGTGGATTCTCCGCACCCCTCACCCACACCCTGTTACCTGTTCCCAAAAGCAGTGCCCTAACTCCAGGAGCCGGGGGTCAGGTTGGGGTCCTCCGGGGGGACCTGCGAGAGCAGTGGTCCCACTTGTGGGAGCATGATGGGGACAGGCCCAGGGAAGGCGGGTCGTGGAGAAGAGGATGCTGACGGACTCCCCCTCCCCCCAGGTCATAGGACTCACTGCGAGGGGGGAGGGGCCCATGGTGTCCCCTGCCAACGGACAGCCCAGACCCCGATCAGGCGACCCTGACCTGGGCCCAGTGGACAGGGCTGGACGGACCTTCCTGCATCTGACTAACTCTCCGTCCGGCACGTCCACAGCCTCACCTCTCGTCCTGCCTCTGCCATGGGTAGCAGCTCTCACGTGTCCACCACATTCAGTGGGGGCCTCACGTTCCCACGTTTCCTGGAGCCCCCTCAGGGTGACCACCCCGTCTCCTGCTGTCCTGCCAGGGCTTCCATGCTGACCTCCAGGCTGGAGCAGGTAAAGCTGCCCTGCAGGAGAGCTGGGGACACCCCACTCAACAGGTGCAGTAGGTGGTGGCCTCCTCTGCCCCAGGACCAGTGCTGGGAGACGCCCACAGGGAACAAGGCAGTGACCGCGGGGGTGTGGAGGCCAGTGGGATCAGTCATCTCCTACCAGGACGTCAGAGTGCAGCCACAGGACCTGACCAGCAGAGAGTTCTAGAGACGTTCATGGGCTGTGTCCTGGGGGCAACGTAGACGGACAGGTGATGAGATGCTCCTCAGCCTCCACTAGCCGAGGAAGATTATTGAAGAGAAGCCCCGAGGAAACAGTTTTATGCATTGTCAAGTTGGCTAAAATTAAAATAAATTTAATTAAGTACATAAGTTTTAATATCAGAAGTAAGCTGGTACAAAAATTAGAATTGGGTTTTCTCTACCTCTTAAAAGGGATAATTTTCTTAAACTCTTAGCCTGCTCTTGATAAAGAGGGTATAAAAGGTTTTTCTTTACCTTTGAGTAAGTTTACGTAAAGTACAGAGATCTACGTCTTGTTAAGGTAATTTCTTAGGTTCAAAAAGACTGAGGTCTCTCTAATAAGATTTTTTTTGACTGTTTTAGTGCTCTCTTTGCCCTTGACTGTTTCTGTTGTCACTTTGTTTGAAGGGGTAACTAAGCTTTGCTTCACTGCAAAAAGATCAGCAACCCCTTGATCTTGTCTGATCAAGTGCTTTAAGACCTTTTGATATTTTTGACAAGTTCTCCAAAATTCATATCCTAAATAAAGTCTTTCTTTTGACTTTTCTTTCTTTGAGAATTTTCAAAGGGACCTTGAGACTTCTCAAAGAAGTTTGTTCTCTCTTCCTAGAAAGAGGGAGATACTAATTAGGCTTTTTGGTATGCTAAATTGCCTGGGAAGCACTTTAAGTAAATGATGATAAACCTTCTTAGGTTTACATAGGTAAACATTTTTCACTATCTTAACCCTGCTACCTTGCTTCCAACATAACAAGAAGAAGTCATGACTACATTCTATTATCTAATTTGGTTTACAGATGGGTCTTACTCAAATGATAAGCAAAAATGTTATCAAGCTGGATATGCTGTGCAGCCTCAAGAATGCCTGCTACTTTCTATTAACTCTGATAACCCAGTAAAAATTTCCTTCTGTAGGCTCAAGAAATCACCACAGAAGAAGAGAAATAAAAGTGGCAACAAAAGTGGGAAAACAATACTTTTGGAAACTTTCTCCCACAGTGGCCCATAAAGCCTATACTCGTGCTATATGCCCAACATGTAATCTAGGAAAACTATTTCATGAATCACAAGGCCACGTTGCGCTTCCTAAGGGACTCTTTGAGGTATGCCAATTGGACTTTGTCCAAATGCCACCATCGCAAGGATATAAATATATCTTGGTAATGATTTATATGTTCTCACATTGAATTGAGGACTTTCCTTGCAGAAGAGCAATGGCTTTAAGTAAATTATTATTGGAAAAGATAATTCCTATTTGGAGAATCCCTAGTGAGTTCTCCAACATGAAGACTATTAAGCCAAGCCCTCAGGACATGAAACAAGCTAGGTAAGACATTTTTTTGCTATTCTTTGTAAATATTTACAGCTTCAAGAACCTTTAGTTTGAGCAGTTGTGCCGGAAGTTGGCGAGCTTGACTCTTTAAAAATTTCTCTGCCATCTGGCTCTTACAAAGGAGCCCCACAGTGGCCACTGTAATTTCAAGTTATCCCAGGTTGTCTTGCCAGCCATTTACAGCTACCCTTATTTCATTAAGCACTTACAAGTTTTCAGCATGAAGCCAGCCGGAGTTCTGGGGGGCGGCTCCCCATTTGGGAATTAGTTGGCCTTTAGAAACTTGACTTCCTGTTTTTCTTTTAGTTTCATTTTACTATAAAGTCGGAACAATTTCTAGGGACAGTGTAGTGGGTCAGAAATGTGCTGCTTGTGAGTGTTACTCCCTAAAGAAAGGTTGCAAACAGTCTCTTACGTGCCTCGGTTGCTCCTGCCAGAAGTCTAAGACCGCTGTGGGGGCTTGGAGTGAGGGTGACCAAGCCTCACATGCACTTCCCCGGACGACCCTTTAATTAATTAACGTGAATGATAGTGGAGTTCCCTATGGGACCGCTGCACGTCTCGAGGCTCCACCTCAGACACTCCCACTAGGTTCTCAGTCGCCTGAGAACGCCTTACAGCTGGAGGAGCTGGAGTCCCTTCTCTTCGGAGCTGAACAAATTCAGACTCTCATTTCTCTATCAAACAGTTTGTTCAGGCTTTATAAGCACAATTCTTTCCAATTTAAGCCAAATTAAAAAGGTCAGCCTGCCCCATTCACTCCCAAGTTCCCCCCAGGCTCCCCTGGCCTAGGACATTCCTGCTAGGTTCCTCTGACCTGGGGTATGTACTGGTACCCCCAGAAGACACCTAGTCTTAGGCCTTGAAACAGCTCAAATAAACTCTGGGCCATCAACTTAAAACAAGGAGGTCCGGGTTTCATGAGAACCCCTGAGGGTCCCCTGAAGAATACAGTGATCTGGGGGCTCAGTGGGCCCCTATTGTTTCCGAATGCCGGTTCAGTGTAGATTCCAGGTGGTCTCCGGGGGGTGTCTCTGAAATCCTGCCACAACTACACCAAGAAATGTCAACGCAAATACTCCATAACCAATCTATAAATCCAAATTAGGGAGAGTTTATTATTAGCCAGATCTGAGGACTGTAGAATGGGGCCTTCCTTCCCCAAGGAAGGAAGGGCACCAAGAAGTGTGGTGTGCAGAGCGGTTATATACCGTGTTGGAACAAAGAGCATACATCACATTTGACAGGGATATCCGCTTTACAACAGTCAGGAGATTGCTTTGCTGGCACAGCAGGTCAGTGGTCAGCAGGTCAGTGGTCACAAGGTGAGCACAGCAGGTCGGTAATTAATCCTTCAAGCCCAGGAAGAGACCCTCCTTCCTAATGAAATGCTGATATGAGGCGGAAGCTACATCCCTATCTTAAGGGGCATCATTCTTGTCTGTGGGACATTGGAAACGTCTAAAGCAGATATACAATGCATGCTCGACAGGCCACATCAGGCCCTATTGGGAAAAAAGGTCAGGCTGAATTAGTTTTAAACCACATGGTTTCCTCATATCCTCCAGTGTATCCTATCTCATGTCATTTATTTATCACACAGGGGCAGGAGAGAACTGCCCCTGGAGCCTGGTGTGGGGGGTGGTCTGTGAGGGGTGGGTACGGCACCTGCAGGCTGGGTGGGCTGCTGTTCAAAGTCCTGATGGGCTGCCATTGCCAGTATCTGTGGGACACACTCCCACCATGGGCCATTCAGGCCAACACGACGTCCTGCTCCTGGAGGGAAGTGATGGGCAGCAGCCACCCAGGTGCAGCTTCTCACCATGTGGCTGGTCAAGGAGACAGAAACAACTTCGAGGCAGAGGAACATGAAAACGTGGTGAAACAGTTGCCAAGTGGTGTGTTTTGGGAAAAGAAGACTTTTGTCTTATGTAACATCAGTGATTGATAGTCTCCCGGACTTAATTGTTTTGTTTTGCTTTGTTTTTGTGGGGAAGATTCATCCGGAGCTAACATTTGTGCCCATCTTCCTCCACTTTTTGTATATGGGACTCCGCCACAGTATGGTCTGATGAGCAGTGTGTATATCCGCACCCAGGATCTGAACCCACAAACCCAAGGCCACTGAAGTGAAGTGCGTGAACTTAACCACTACACCACCAGCCCAGCCCATCCAGGGGTTAATTTTAATCAGGGCTGTACTCAGAATCCACTCGCACAGTTCCTGGAAGTTGAGCTCCTCTGCTACAGGACGTTCGCCAGGCCACAGGACCTGCATTTTATCCTGAAAGTAACATGTAATATCTCGCACTTTGTGCCCCGTCCTACACCTGCATCCTGAGGCCTCCATCCCAGCCCCTGTGCCCCACCTTCCACTCTTTCTTCTACCGGCCCGGTCCTCTCCATAACCAGGCATAATGGGTCCTAAGGAGAGGGGAATCCTAGACATTGTTAAAAAACAAAATTCAACTTAGTACAATTTCAAAATCTTCTTGGCTTTATTCCACAATTCACGAGTCGGGCAGCAACTCATCCAGCAGACAGAAAGGAGCTCTGAAGAGCTGTACAAAATGAGAGACATTCTTAGACAGAAGGGGTGGGACAAGGAAGTTACTAGCAGAGTGGATTGCTCCTGTCAATGTAACCTTGTCCAGGGGACAGCAGGGGTCTCAGGCTGACTGCCTCACTGGTGCTGACCAGGAAATTCCAGACTGACTGGTTAGGATCACAGTCCTGGGAGAGGCTGGGACTGCACTGGGGTTAGGTGCTAAGTCTCACTTTGCTGACGTGGGGCTTAGCACAAGTGACTCCATTTTGGGCCTGTTGTCTCTTTGTAAACAACATCTTAGGGACTGTTGGTCTCAGATCAACAACTAAATCAGGTTCCTGGACCCAATTCCCATTTGTCAGGAGGAAGGGGGAATTTCCACACAACACCAAACAATTCTCAGACACCTGCTGGGTGTTCTACCATTTAACTTATTTCTGACACTGTCTACCCGGGTGGCATCAGATCCCACAGGTAAAGGGCTTTGTCCTACAAGCCTGCCTCCCTCCAGCTTCAGACCCCAGTCACAAGTCCAGGTTGTCACCTGGGCTTCTGATCCACCAGCTATGAATCAGAGGTTCCCACAACCCCCTCCTTGGGTTCGATTAATTTGCTAGAGCAGCTCACAGAACTCAGAAACATGTTGCTCACTTGATCACTGGTGTATTATAAAGGGATGTAACTCAGGAACAGCCAGATGGACGAGTGTAAGGAGCAAGGTGTGGGGAAAGAGCGAGGAGCCTCCACGCCCTCCTGGGGTGCCTCACTCCCCGAATCTCCACGTGTTCACCAACCCCATCCTTGTGGTTTTCTTCACATGGGCACAGTTGATTAAATCATCACCATTGGCAACCCGTGACCCCTCCCCCCTCCCCAGAGATGGGGGGTGTAGTGGGGGAGGCTGAAAGTTCCAGCCCTCTAACCACATGGTTGATTCTTCTGCAACAGCCCCATCCTCAGGGGGGTCAAAAGTAACCTCATTTACATGACAAAAGACACCTTTCTGCTCTCATCACAGAAATCACAAGGGTTTTAGGAGCTCTGTGCCAGAAGTGTGATGAAGACCAAATATGTTTTTTATTATAAATCACAGTATCACAATATCTCGACACGCAAAGCATGATCCTGGCCCCTCTTTCATGTGGGGCACATGGGGGCCAAGGAATCAGGGGGCTCCAGGCCCACTCAAACTCTCAGGGGGGCCCCTGGCCCCCCAGCAGGCAGTCCCCATCCCTGGATGTGAGCTGGAATAGAAGTAAATGGTGGTTGGCACATCCTCACATTGGGCCTGTCCACACAAATAACCAAACACCATTCTATAGATGAGAGAAATAAGGTGAGTTTACCTGAGCCAGAGCGAGAATTATAACATGGGAAGGCCTTGGAAAGTGTTCCGGAGAAGCACGTATTCTGTACAGGTGGTCCTGACCCTGTGTCATCCAGCACTGCTTCCCACGCCGGTCCCTCTGCTCACGCCTGGGGCTGCGGGAGGAGCCCCTTGGGGTCAGAGGACGGAGAAGGAAGAATTCTCAGCCTGGTTCTCCATGGGTCGGCTCAGTGTTCAGGAGAAAGCTGAGCACAGATGGGGCCTGCACTCCAGCCCCCTCAGGGGTGGCCTGAACACTCCTGGGAGGGAAAGGTCCCCATGGGCAGCTGCAGCAGGGCCTAGGCCGTCCTCTTTGTGTAGGGAGAAGTGGACACTGACAGAAGACACATGGAGACCTGGACGGGGAGAGGCCAGTGGCCAGCAGGGCAAAGAGTGGAAGGTGGGGCCAAGGGGCTGGGTTGGAGGCCTCAGGACGCAGGTGGAGGATGGGACACAAAGCCTGAGATATTACATGTTACTTTCAGGATAAATCCAGATTCTGTGGCCTGGCGAACGTCCTGTAGCAGAGGAGTTCAACTTCCAGGAATTTGTGAGTGGATTCTGAACACAGCTGTGATTAAAATTAAGTCCTGGAGACTATCAATCACTGATGTTACATAAGACAAAAGTCCTCATTACTCAAAACACACCACTTGGCAAGCGTTTCACCACGTTTTCCTGTTCCTCTGCATCCAGGTTGTTTCTGTCTCCTTGACCAGCCACGTGGTGAGAAGCTGCTTCCTGGGTGGCTGCTGCCCATTGCTTCCCTCCAGGAGCAGGACGTCATGTTGGCCTGAACGGCCCACAGGGGCAGTGTGTCCCACAGACACTGGCAAGGGCAGCCCATCAGGACTTTGAACAGCAGCAGCCCACCCGGGCCTGCAGGCGCCCTCCCCACCCCTCACAGACCTCCCCCCACACCAGGCTCCAGGGGCAGTTCTCTCCCTCCAATGCCCCTACTGCCCCTGTGTGCATCGTCAGCTCAGTTGGGTGGGACAGCCTTCTGGGTCAGTGTGGGTGCAGCAGGAACACAGAACCACACTAGGTATTTTCACAGGGAGGATCTGACACAGGAACGTGTGATGGGGGAGCCCTGGGCTGGCAACTGCAGGAAGCAGCTGACACCTTCAGCAGAGGAAGAGACTCCTTCTACCCTCTAGGTTCTTCTGCCTGTCTAAGAATTAAGTTGACATGAGACAGAATAACAGGAGAAAACAAAGTTTAATAGCGTGCATACATGGGAAAAACCCAGGAAAACCGAGTAACTGGCCAAAATGGCCAAAGACACTTCCTTAAAAATCATCCTCAGTTAAAGACAAAGCAGGATCTTGGGGTTAGTGGTTTGGGACTTCAGAGGGGTGGAAGGCAATTCACATGGAGATGGAAATGCAAATGTTTCTTAAACAATCCTTTGCTAGGCCATCTGTAGAGAATGCGACCCAAGAGACAGGTCTTTGATAAAAATGGGCTTGCTGGTGCCTTTCTAGCACACCCATTTTACATTATACCCTAGTTATCTCATGGTATTAGCTCCTTCCTGGAACAGGCCTTCTATCTTAAATTCTTTTAGGCAGTTAGTCTCTTACTTTCAATCAGTGAAATTGACCTTTCAAAGGGGGAAGGTCAAAGTTTCTTTCAGAGTCTTTTGTTCTTAAAAATACTCAAGGCAAAGAGAGTGGCCAATTGGGGTGGCCAATTCTGATTCCCCACAGTCCCAGCTTTGAAACTGTCAGAAGCTTCACGGTCCAGAAGCTGAGTTTGTAGATTGTTCCATCTCAGTGAACACGTCTCTTAGTCCTGGCGACAGGTCAGTCCAGTTAAATTCATTTCAGGAGGCAGTGATGCAGGTGGGCTCCCAAAGTTAGGCCTACATTGTATAAGCAAGCAATCAGGTATTTAATAGGAAGCATTTCTATGGAAACAAAAAGAAAAAAAGGTTAATGGTTGGATCAAATCATAAACCAGTTTCTGAGTCTAGGGGACAGTCAATCAAGAAGATTTCTAGATGTCAGAGTTGAAGCACCTTTTGCAGTTTGAAATGACTCTGATGATGTCATCGGGCGTTCAGGTATCCTTTGAGTAGCTTATACAGCAACAGGCATGCTACCGTGGTGATCTCTACAAAGTTTATGTCAAATTATCCACCTTCAGTTTGCAGGGCTTCAGGAACAAGTATGATTTTAGTTCTCAATGATTCCAAATAAAAATGATGGAAAAAATTGAAAATGTTAATTTGGAGATTTGTAGCTAGATATTTCAGGACAGTAGAATAATTCAGGAGCCAGTCCAGTTTACAGGTATAAAAGAAAAACCTAAAAGACAATTAACAGAACTCGAATCTAATATCTACAAATGTATACTATAGTTTCCACTGAGACATAATTTTTCTCTCTAAAATAACCTTCATTTTTATCAAAGATAGCCAAATTAAGACTAACTGGTTTGTAAAATAAGTCTTGTTTCAATAAACTTAGCCCAATTATTGACATAAGTACAGCAAGAATAGCAACTGATTATATAGGCTCTTATAAATTTGCTTTGCTGGGACTTTTTATAAGGAATCTCAGATTGAATTGTAAAGGCCTCTGGAGGCCAGGAAAGCCAGAAGGACTTGTCATCAGACTCTGCCTGTAATACCTATAGATTTGGGTGAATTCCTCTCTTCTCTTGAGGTTCCCCCAAAACATCCTGAGGTTCCTTGTACCTGCCAGGGAAGTGACCTTCTTTACCCACTTGGAAAGCTTGCTGGGAACCCTGTAAGCAAAATACCAGTCCAATATTTCCAAGCGGCTTTATTCCCTAAAGTCCAATCCTTGTTTCTTAAAGCTCAGTTATATCCAGGTCTATGTATGTTTCTCTCAAATATGAGATTCCAGTCAAAGCTTTGGTAATATAACCAACATTTTCAATTTTGTCCTGTTATAAGGAGAACAAATTCTTATTGAACTTACGTAAAAACAGCTATATTGCCATGAAAATAAGAATATTTCCTCACCAAGAGTTTTCAAATCCTGGAGGGATTAGGTAGGGAGAAAAATATAAATGCTTCAATTCCCCTTATGAAAGTATAATTTATCCAATTGTTATAAGTTATAGTTAGCTTAAGAGAAAAGAGAAAAAGATTTCCTTAAATCTGAAAGAACATAACATTAAAAAATCATCACTATTTCAAACAAAATGTCATAAGAGTTATAATCATCCTCATCAGTTCATTTAGTCCCATGTTTAACCAACTCTTGATCTTCTGTTAGCAGTTTCATGAAGTCATCAGTTTTTCCATTAGAGTTCTGTAACTTCTTACCCCATTCAGTTTTATGATCTGAAAGTTTATCAGAAACCTGTAATCTAGAGTAAATGTCAGAGTCCTTTCCATGAATCTCTCTGAAGATGAAACATATTTGCAAAAGCAGAACTAGAATTATGACTGACAACTAGCACAGATAAGAATTTTAGGGATGTTATATAATTTTTTTTCTTCTTTTTTTGGAGGAGGGATGTTATATAATTTTTAAAACACTTATATTGATAACATTTACCTACACAATATCATAGGTCCCTATGAAACAATGCTTAGTTATCCATTTAACCATGGTGACAATTAAAGATTCTCAGGCAAATGCAGAAAATTAAATAGCTGTCCTGTGATTAAAGACCGGATAAAAACAATACAGCAAATTTATTTTGATAAAACATAAAATCTGTACCCTTCCAGTAGACTACTCAAAGAAAAATCTCTCTATCATTTCTCTTTCATAATCTCTTTATCAAGAGCAGACTAAAAGTTTATGAAAATTATCCTTTTAAGAGAGGGGAAAAAAAACAAATTCTAATCTTGCACCAGCTTACTTTTGACATTAAAATTTGTTCACTTAATTGAATTCATTTTAATCTTAGCCACCTTGACCATGTACAGAATTCCTTTCTCAGAGCTTTTCTCCAATAAACCTTCTATAACCTTTTTTAACAAACAAAAATATCTTTATTTCTTATACCTTCTGTACTGAAAACATACATCTTACTTTCCTTGAATACAAAGATATTTCCCTTTTAATTTTAGTAGCTTTAATCACATATATTAAATAGAATTTTTAACCCTTAGAAATTTTAATTTTTGGTGAAAACTAAGAAGTAAGCAATTATAAAGTGTCTTTTACATTAGCATTCTGTGGCTTGGCAAATTTATAAATACTTTTTATAATTTCTAGAAACATGCTACTTCATAGTGCAATCCTTTTAATGAAACACAGGACATGTTTACTAATAGACCCAAATATCTTTTGGTTTCTCTGTAATAAGAAGCCAAAAGTACACAAACCTGTATTTAGTAATTAATGTCTAATATTTCATCTTACTTGGTAATGATCTAGATATTCAATAAAATTTCAGTCATTTAATTAAACCTAGCAAAACTTCAAAGTTTCAGGTTACCAAAAAGTTGTTAAGTACATATACCATAATACGTAATTGTTGTTAAAAAGTTGACCCCCAAAATTTTATCTTTCTTACATCTATTCAGTTTACTTGTGTCCAATAATTATGTTTAGATTCCCTAAAAAAACTTCATGAGACATTAGACAAAGTCAGCTTATCATTTTAAGCTATTGTTTTGCTGACAGATTTGTAACAGAGACCATGAGCTTATTTGACTGATAAAGGCTGCATGTCAGCATCATATCCAATGCTGATAACTCTGAAGACATGCCTGTTGTAATCAAACCAACAAATTTAGACCAGCTTTCATTTACCAAAGATTATTTTACATCACATTAACTTGAATGACACTTGGGTTGGTTTCTACAACATTTAGAAGTAATTTATGTAAGCGCTTACTTTAAGCCAACTATACAGAGTTCTTAATTTTGGCCATACCATCCAGGGATAAAATATCACACATATATAACATACATATAGACACACACACGCACACACACACACACACACACACGCAGACTCCACGGCTACTGTTTTAAAACTTTAAGACAATGTATCACACCTTTAAAAGTCTACACAAAGCATTTAACAAAGGCCTTCTTTCTAAGTGTACAATTTAACCCTAGACCAATTTACCATGGGGGGGAGGCTTTTATTATCTTTTTCATTAGCACCTGATATTAGCCTCTAGTTTTTATCTCATACTGTGTGGGCTCAGGCAATCCTATTGACTTCCCTTTAATATGTTTAATTAATGTTGTCTGAAGGGCAGATTTATATGCTGTCCTCCCACCAGGCAGGGGAAAGTTCCCCAGTGAGACACAGTGTCTATCCCCACAATACAATCTATAATACAATCATGGAAAAGAGATGCAATCACTTAATTCCATCAACCCTTATACTTCTAAACATAGCTTTCAATAGGATGTTATCAAGGGTCTCAGTCTTATAATATTGGATAGGGGAAGCATTCCCAGCCAGACATTTTCAAAACACACTCAGCAGAGCTGGCCCTGTGGTGTAGTGGTTAAGTTCTCGCGTTCTGCTTCGGTGGCCCAGGGTTCACTGGTTCAGATCCTGGGTACGGACCTACTCACCGCTCATCAAGCCCACAAGCTGAGGTGGTGTCCCACATAGAAGAGCTACAACTCCACAGCTATGATACACAACTAGGTACTGCAGCTTTGGGGAGAAAAAAGACAAAGAGGAAGATTGGCAACAGATGTTAGTGCAGGGCCAATCTTCCTCAAAAAACAAACAAACAAGCAAACAAACAAACCACACTCAGGCAAAGTTGATATAACCTTTTTATATAAAATTAGCTCAAACATTCCAAGCTTTATAATCTTATGAACACTTATAGTTTTACATTTTCTCAATTTAATTGTAGCCTGAGTCAGGGTCTTAAGGCTGGTCATTATTTTTTTTGTATTTCCTTTTTAATTTGGTCTTTTCATAGGTACCAATAAAACAATTATGACAAGAGCTCTCAAAATTTTATTTTCAAATTTGGGAGATTTTTCCAATTGAAATGATCCATCATCTGCCCACATTGATGAGTAGGATCTTAATAGCAACTCAAACCAATAAGCCTTTTTTATGGCTTAACCGTGGATGCACGAGGCATCCCAAAAGAGAGTGCAAAAGAAGCAGCACTCACAAGATCCAGAAAGTTCCCTCCCAGAAATAGTCTAAGAAAGCAGAGGCCTTCATTGCACAGGCAGTAAGGTGCCAGCATTAACAAGGAACGAAGGTTGAGACAACAAAGGCCCCTAATGAAAGCTACCAGAACCCCTTGTGTCAAACTGCCCTAGAGCCAACACAGCCAGACAAAGAGAGTGCGTCTCGGTACCCCAGTCTATGCAACTGGCCGCCAAGCTGCATGTGGTAGGTGCGTCCCCTGGAGGGCGGAGACCAGAAAAGCCACAAAGCCCAGCTCTCAAGACAGAACAAGACAAAAGGAGAAACCTCACCTTACATGCACATTAACAGCTTTAGCTGAGCTTTGGGTCTCTTGGCACCAGATCAATACCTAGAAGAGAGGTGCCACGGGGTTGGGGATTGTGTGTGCTTTAGAGTATCTTGTTGCATGGACATTTTCTTGATGTTGGTGGGGGACCTGTGTCATCTATCCTATTCCAGCACCAACTTATCCTATCCTGGGAGTCTTTTGAGGTGGCAAGCGCCCTAATGGCTCTTAACGAGTCAACTCGTGCCCACCAAATGTGCGGCCTTTTTGGCTTCCAAGACGCCCTTGGCAGCAGCTTTCACGTCATGCACATGTTCCCAGACAGCAGGCCTATAGCTGCGTCTGTGTCTTGCCCTACGGTTTTCCCTTTTTATGACAAATGACACAAAGGACAGCGACAAGGAAAAATAGTGACCATCTCTGGGAGGAGAAGGAGCAATAAACCAATGAGTACTCAGACCAAATTTCCCAGACTTGCTGAGTGCAAGAAGCTAGCTTCACCAACATTTTCTCCAGCTAATCTAAATGTAGAAAAGGAAGAAACTCACCATTCTCGCTTCCACTGGACCCTGGGGGTAGAGATCTGGGAAACTGACATGGTAAGAACTTTTACCTCCTGCTGGCTCTTGTTAGGGGTCCAGGATCTCTCAGCTGCAGTGGTCCAGGAGCCAGCAGCGTCCAGCCAGTGAAGTTTTATCCCGTCCAAGTCGCCAAACTGTAGGGGAGCAAGATAAGCCCTCTACCCCCTAGGTCCTTCTGGCTGGTCTAAGAATTAAATTGACAAGAGAGAATAACAGGAGAAAATCAAAGTTTAATAACATGTATACATGGGAGAAGCCCAGGAAAACTAGGTAACTCGCCAGAACGGCTGAAGCCACCACCTTAAATACCATCTTTAGCTAAAGACAAAAGAGGATGTTGGGGGCAGTGGCTGGGGACTTCAGAGGAGGAGGAAGACAATTTACATGGAGATGGAAGTGCAAATGTTTGTTAAATAAGTGTTCACTGGGCCATCTATAGACAATGTGACCTGAGAGACAGGATTTTGATAAAAATGGGCTTGCTGGTGTCTTTCTAGCACACCCGTTTTACATTATACCATAGTTATCTCATGTTATTAACTCCTTCCTGGAACAGGCCTTCTATCTTAAATTCTTTTAGGCAGTTGGGGGGAGGTCAAAGTTTCTTTCAGAGACTTTTGTTCTGAAAAATAATCAAGGTAAAGAGACACATTTTGGGGTATCAAATTCCCTGCACACCCTTGAGGGGAACCCAGGGAAAGGGTGGAAATGATCAGAACCTGGAGACCTGGAGGAGGCCCCAGAGTGGGAGACCCAGACCTCTAGGTGGTGTGAGAGCCACTGGGGCAGCTGGAGGCTGGTCTGGGAGCCATGACACAACGGGGCCAGCAGGTAAAGGCAACAGCTCCTAACAGGACAGTGCAGGCCTGGCCATCAGCCTCCTACAGCCTGGTCCTCTGGTGAGGACTGCAGACAACAATGAGAACAACCTGATCCTTCTGTCTTAAATGGAGCTGTGTCCTGGCTACTGAGCTGACCTGACCCTCTCCTGGAGAAGGGGGCACAGGCCTTCCAGCCCAGGAGCCATCCTGCCAACGCTGGAGCTTCCTCCTGTCGCCACCCCAACAACACCCATGGGAAATGATGGGGCACAGGAGGGAGGAGGGGGGTGAGGTTGCACAGAGATGCTGGCCCTGTGCTCTGGAGCTGCTGCCAAATGCCCCCGAGTCGTCCTGTCTCCCCTCACAGCCGCCTCCTCACCTCACAGAGCGCCCAGTGTTCTTGTTCCTGGGGGACCCTGGTGAGAGGGCCTGGAAGGCTCCTCGGGGGCAGGCAACACAGGCTGCTGGGTCCTGACCTGCAACCAGGAAACACCCAACCCCACCTGGAGCATGGACTCAGAGCCAGGAAAGGACAAGGGATTTCAGAGATGAGGCCTGTGACAGCCCAGGTGTGGGCTCTGGGGGCAGGGGACGCCCTCTGGGCCTTCAGTGTGGAGTCTGAATGAGGGCCTGGTGGGGGCCCTGCCTGGGGACAGTGGGGGGCTGCAGCAGGCTTGGGGCTGAGTGGGGGAAAGCGTGGGTGACTTCCAGGCTGGGGAAAAGTCCCCAGGGCCCACCCACTCCCCTAAATGAGGAAGTGGGTCAGCAGGACCAGGACCAGACCTGAGTGCCTGGGAAAGGAAGCCCCTCCTCAGACCACAGCCCTTCCTCCCACCCTGCCCCAGAGTAACTTGACACTCAGTTATTTGTTCCGCCCTCCTGGTGCGCAGCCAGTTCCCAATTTCCCAAAGCCAGGAAATAGAAACTTCTGAGAAACAGCAACTACTGGGGAAAGAGACGGCCCACTGAGCACCATCCGGAATCCCGACCACAGCTGCTCTGTCCCGGCGCCATGAACCGCACTTTCCAGACTTTCGTCAGTGGCACCCGCGCCGGTGTCCCCCCGACCTATGAAATGCTCAAGGAGGAGCATGGGGTGTCCGTGCTGGGGGAGCCCCAGAGCTCAGCTCCCCTGACGACCACTGTGATCAACATCCCCACCGAGATCTCTGTGCCCGACCACGTCGTCTGGTCCCTGTTCAACACCATCTTCATGAACTGGTGCTGCCTGGGCTTCGTGGCATATGCCTACTCCGTGAAGGTGGGTGGGTGCATGGGGGATTCTCCAGAAAGTGTGTGTGAGCGAGCCTGTAGAGATGGCGCTTGAGGTGTGGGGAGGCCTTGGGTGTGTGTCTCATATTGTGTGTGTGTGTGTGTGTGTGTGTGTGTGTGTGGCTGGGGGATCTCCCAGTGAGGGAACAGGGCGAGGCTGCATGGGGATGGCTGGGGAAGCCTATGTCTCCCTAATCCCCAAGTTCTCCTTCCCAGACTAGTTAGCGAAATTACATGCTTCACACTTCGAATTCAGACCTCAAGTCTGCTCCAGTTAAAGGAAAAGGTACTCAGAAGACTCTGACCCGGGGCCGGCCTGGTGGTGCAGCGGTTAAGAGCGCGCGCTCCACTTGAGCAGCCTGGGGTTCACAGGTTAGGATCCTGGGGGACGCTCACCGCCACCCCGCTTGTCAGGCTACACTGTGGCGGCATCCCATCTAAAGTAGAAGAAAATGGGCAGGGACGTTAGCCCAGGGCCAATCTTCCTTGGCAAAAAACAAGAGGACTGGCATCGGATGTTAGCTCAGGGCTAATCTTCCTCACACACACAAAGACTGTGACCCTGGTGGGGTGTGTGGCCAGCGAAGAGGCCAGAGCAGAGGGAGGAGGAGTCTGAGGCCTCGTGGAGAGGCTGAGGCTGTGAGGAAGGAGATGGAGGCCCAAGCAGGGAGGGGGCCCATCAGGCACTGTCCTGCTCAGGCTCAGGGGCCGGGGATGGCGGCTCCCCATGTGGGTGAAGGGCAGGTGGAGGCTGCTCTGGACAGGGACCAGCCAGGGGAGGACGTGAGTCGTAGCACCTGGCTCTCACCAGCACCCTTCCAGGTCCCTTTCACCTCTCTTCTCCCCCAGTCTAGGGACCGGAAGATGGTGGGCGACATGACTGGGGCCCAGAGCTATGCGTCCACTGCCAAGTGCCTGAACATCTGGGCCCTAGTCTTGGGCATCATTCTGAACATTGGCTTCATCGTGGGAGTTGTCTGCATGATAATTTTCCTACAAGTTTAAAGTCCATGCAGGAGGGCAGAGGCTACTTCTAGCTGCCCATGGCATGGCCCCATCCCCACCGTCCCTGCTGGCCCCGCATCCTGGGGCTGTTGGCCCTGCCCCTTTACCCCCACCCCTTTCTACAGCAGTTTGCACAGACAGACCTGTCTACACCTGTACTCAATAAAGCTCAACTTTATGTGACAGTGCTGTGTTACCGCTCTTCATGATGGCTGCCCTCGGGGAATGGGGGCCCTCCTGTCCACTGGGGCCAGGGTGGGCGTCACCGGACCCGAGTCTGCACTGTCGGCCGGGAAGGGGCACCGCGGGCCCTTCCGCCTCCGAGTGCGTCCTTCCCAGATCCAGTGGGGCTGGTCTGCCAGGGTCCCCTCCATATCTCACCCACACCCCCGTTATGTGCCCCGAAAATCAGCGGCCTAACTCCAGGAGACAGCTGTTGGGCGGAGTCCCCAGGATGGGCCTTGGGTGTGCTCGGGGTGACGCTCTCCCTAGCGTCCCGCGTGTGGGGGCACGATGGGGCACAGGCTCCCGAAAGGCGGGTCCTGGAGGAGGGCACACTGGCCACCGGCCCCTCTGAGTTTGGGAAGAACTCGCTCCGACGGGGGAGGGGCTCACGGTGTCTCCTGCCTGAAGACAGCCAGACCCGGGTCCAGTAACCCCGACCCTGGCTCCGGTGGACACGGCGGGCCAGATCATCCTCCGCTCAGGAGCACATCTGTCCTCTCTGCTCTCGGCCCCCCTCGGGACAAACATGTGCTGTGCATCTTCAGGAGTCCGGCCCGGCCGTCTGCCTCCAGGCTCACCGCAGGCAAAGCGGAAAGAGAATATTCTCTCCGAGTGCTGTTTGGAAATGACTTCTAGGAACGAGGCTCACCTCTGCAGCCCGGCACCTGTCCGCCCCGCCCACCTATCCGGCCCCGCCCACAGCCCGCCCGGCCCACAGCAGGCCCCGCCCATGTGCCCACCCCGCCCACCTCCCCTCCTCCCCAGCTCGCAGCACCCAAGACCCGCCCACCCCCAGGCGACTCATGGCGCCCTGCCCACCCATTTCGGAACCACAGCTGGCGGTGCGGCTTCGAGGACTAAGGCTGCTCCCTGCTGGGCCCTTGAGAGCCCAGTGGTCAGCACCCAGGACCTTCCCGCTGACCTGCAATTGCGCCTGCATGATGCCTCAGGCCTCACCTGCAACTTTTCAAAAGCTCGGGATCAGGGGCTCTTTGTGGGCTGCGCGAGAGGGTCGCCCCCTAGCAGGACCCTCATCCCAGGTCACGGAAGCTCAGATGGGGTTAGGCCCAATGCTGAGTGCCCTTCATGAGGCTGCGCCACAGGAGAATGCGGGCTCCTCCTGTCCACCGGGGCTGGGGTTGGGGTGACTCGTCGCGGGTCTGCGCTGTCCGTCGGCAGGGGGCGCCGTGGGCCCTCCCCCTGGCGCAGTGAGTCCCCGGCCCCAGAGGGGCGGGTCTGTCAACATCCCATCCCCCAAGACCCACCTTCCATGGACCTGCCCCCCTTCCTGCTCCCACAGGTGGGACCACCGGGGATAAGGGATGTCCCCCGTGTGCTCCCACGTTTCCCCGGACGTCCCCAACCCTCCAGCCACCTCTTGGAGTTAGGGCACTGCTTTTGAGGACAGGTAACAGGGTGTGGCTGAGGGGTGTGGAGAATCCACAGCTGGGGTCTGGGTGCACAGGGGAGGATGGGGAAGCTATGGCCTCCCCAGCTCCCACTGCACCTGCCCGGCTGGTTGTGGGCAGGGTCTGCCCTGGAGCACCCCCAGGTGCCCACACATCTGGAGGCCACGACAGAACTAGGTGAGGGAGCTGATTTCCAGGTCAGGGCAGGGATTTCTCCTCCTCCTGAAGAGCAGGGACTGCTGGGGCTTTCTCTGCAGCGTGAACTGTGGACTCCCCGAGTCAGGTCCCCCCTGAGTCAGGTCCCCTGCAGCCTTCCCACCAATGGGGGTGTCAACCTTAAAAATACAACAGCCAGTTTGTTTACCAGCAAAATGAGTTTACTCAGGAATAGCCAAAGAATTGCAATTCGGAATATGCATGCTATCACAGACCATAAGCCAATACAACAATCAAAGGAGAGGAACGTTATTTTATAGGGAAAAAAGAGGAAATTGGGAGGGGTTGTTTTGAATGAAAATCCATTGGAGAAAAGCAGGAGTTCAGGGTGGTGATGGTTTCTCACTGGCTGAGTTGCTGGGGTCCTCGAGTTCTGTTTGGGATGCCATGTACATTTCTGTCTGTAATCCACATTCTTTCCTGTAATTGACTGAGAGTGGCACTGCGTGGCACCTCCCCCTGTTGGCCTCCTGACTCCATTTTAAATGAGGTTTCCCTTTATTAATTTTCACAAAACAAACTCTGCTTAGTTTCTTCATTAATTAGTACCCAAGGGTTTGTCTTGTCAGTTCTTCACAAGTTTATTGTTTCTTTGTCCAAAAGGTACAAAAGCTGCCTGCTTTGGTCACTTCTTTGGGTCTCATTTTTCTTATGAGGCCCCCATACATATGAAATTAAATTTGATTTCCTCCTCTTAATCTGTGTCATGTCAATTGAATTCTTAGAGCAGCCAGAAGAACCTGGAAGATGTCAACTTAAAAAGGAAATTTGCCTGTTTTATCTCAGAATGAGTTTATTCGGGAATAGCCAAAAGAATTGTAATTCCAGATGCGCATGCCATGGCGAACCATAGCCAAATCCAACAAACAAAAGAGATGAGCTGCCTTTACAGAGTAAAGAGGGGAGAGGGAGGGACTGTTCTAAAGGAAAGTCCATTGGCAGAGAGTAACAGGTCATGGTGGCAGCGGCTTCTCATTGGCTGAGCTGCAGGGCTTCTCATTGGCTGGGCTGTTGCCGGGTGGAGAGAGAATCTTCCCTGAGTAGTAAAGTAGTTGTACTTCCTGTCTGAGATGCAAGTGTCCCTCTCTTCCTGTTTGGTGACATTGATGATGTGTGATGGGCACGAGAGCTCCCACTGCAGACCTTCCCCATCCAGTTTAGTTAA
The DNA here is from genome assembly GCF_057802395.1 of Ceratotherium simum simum. Lineage (NCBI taxonomy): Eukaryota > Metazoa > Chordata > Mammalia > Perissodactyla > Rhinocerotidae > Ceratotherium > Ceratotherium simum. The sequence goes on along the minus strand of NC_141933.1, from coordinate 193,191 downwards.
TGTTTCTTTCATTAATTTCCACAAAGGGTAGAAGGATTAAAATGCTCCCCTGGTGTCTGATTCTGCCAGCTCAGCTGAAGCACACAGGAGGAGAGCACGCCAGAAGCCAGCTTCATCTCAAGGCCCAATGGAATGGGAAATACCCCAAATTCTAGCAACTGAGTCCCCTCCCACACCCCGAGAAAACCCTGGGAAAACACCCTTGTTCTCCTCACAGAAAGGTTGGGCAGCAGCAGAAGCCCAGACGTTCCCATTCTCCCAGTTACTGTTGGGTCCCCTGTGGACCACCATCCTGGAGGGATCCTCCTTCAGATTGCATCCAGATCCCACGAGGAGGATGGCTGAAGCTCTCCCAGGCCTTCAAGGCTGGACTAATTCAAATGTTGACCCTTGTTTCTCTCACCTCTGATCTGAGCCAGCATGAGTCTTTTCTGCACTGTGGAAATTAATAAAGAAACATCAACTACACCGGATGGGGAAGGCCTGCCGGGGGGGCGCTCACCCCATCACACATCATCAATGTCACCAAACAGGAAGAGAGGGACACTTGCATCTTGGCAGGAAGTGCAACTACTTCACTACTGAGGGAAGATTCTCTCCCCACCCGGCAACAACCCAGCCAATGAGAAGCCTCTGCAGGGGCTGGCCCAGTGGTGTAGTGGTTAAGTTCGTGCTCTCTGCTTCAGAGACCTGGGGTTCACCAGTTTGGATTCTGGGCACAGACCTATACACCACTCGTCAAGCCACACTGAAGCAGTGTCCCACATAGAAGAGCTAGAAGGATGTATGACTATGACATACAACTACCTGCTGATGCTTTGGGGAGAAAAAAGGAAAAAAGGAGGAAGATTGGCAAAAGATGTGAGCTCAGGGCCAATCTTCCTCAAAAAAAAAAAAAAGGATGTACTTCAAAATTAAAAAAAAAAAAAACAAAGAAAAGCCTCCACAGCTCAGCCAATGAGAAGGCACTGCCACCCTGAACTGTTTCTCTCCCCCAGTGGACTTTCTTTAAGAACAGCCTCTCTCTACTCCCCCTTTTCTCTATAAAAGCAGCTCATCTCCTTTGTTCTCGGGATTTGCCTGCGGTTTGCCATAGCATGAGCATCCTGGATTGCAATTCTTTTGGCTATTCCCGAATAAACTCATTTTGAGGATAAAATAATGGACAAATTTGCCTTTTAAGTAGACAGCACTAAATTCAGCCTGACTTGATGTTGCTGATAAGACTTCCATGCCCATGAGCACTGTCTCCTGGCCCTCAGTCCTGGACACACAGAGGCTGGGCACTCCAGGTGTGAGGGCAGGGATGGAGGAGGGCCCTGGGAGGTTGCTGTGGTGTCTGGATCACTCCTCTGCTTATCTCTTGGGCCTTTGCCTGGCCCATGTTGGTCCTGTCTGAGGCTTGAAGGATCCCCTAGCCACTCCTGCCCCTACCCTAGCCAGGGGCCTGAGCATGGCCCAGGTTGTGGCTGGGCGGTAAGCTGCTCCCTTAACCCAGCCACTCCTTAGAAGTTGTCCCATGGCCTCAGCTGCTTTCCTACCTGGAGACATCACAGAAATTTAGTTTTCGTGAAGAAAATGAAAATACTAATTTGAAAAGAAATATGCACTCCCATGTTCATTGCAGCGTTATTTACAATAGCCAACATATGGAAATAACCTAAGTGTCCATCAATGGACAAATGGATACAGACGATGTGGTCTATATATGCAATGGAATATTATTCAGCCATAAAAACGTATGAAATCTTGCCATTTACAACAACATGGATGGACCTTGAGGACATTATGCTGAGTGAAATAAGTCCAACGCTGTATGATCTCACTTATATGTGGAATTTAAAAAACAAAACAAACAAACAAAACCAAGCTTATAGATGCAGAGAACAGATTGGTGGTCGCCAGAGGCACGGAGTGGGGTGGGGGAAACGGGTGAAAGGAGTCAAAAGGTACAAGATTCCAGTTATAAAATAGATAAGTCCTGGGGACGTAATGTACAGCATAGTGACTATAGTTAGTAGAACTGTATTGTATATTTGAAAATTGCTAAGAGAGTAAATCTTAAAAGTTCTCATCACAAGAAAAAAAATTCTGTAACTATGTATGGTGACAGATATTAACTAGACTTATTGTGGTGATCATTTTGCAATGTATACAAATATAAAATCATTATGTTGTACTTGAAACTAATATAATGTTACCTGTCAATTATACCTCAATTTAAAAAAAAAAAAGAAAGAAATAGCACAAAAAAAAAAAAGAAAGGAAAAGAAAGAAAGAAAGTAAAAGAAATGCTTCCCATCACATAGTTTTTCTATTGACTTAGGATTAGTTGATCTATGCATCAGTCAGTGCTGTAATGAAAAAAATTACTCAAACAAATCCACACGTCACAGCCTAAAATGTCACAAAATAAAACCCTGTCTCTAGAAGACTCTTTTCTGTACCCCCACGATTTTATTTCTGACTGATCCTCCACCACGCTTCCAGAATATAAGCTTCTGTCAACGTGAAGGACAGAGTGTCTTGAGAGAGTGGTCATGATCCCATTCAAGTGCACCTAGAGGCTCCACAGGTTGGAGGTGAAGGATGTGACAGAAGGCCTCCTCTGGAACGCAGGAGGCCAGTCAGGGCTCAGGGCCCACCCAGGCGCCTGAGGACACAGCTGCAGGAACACACTGGCCGGAAGCGGATGAACCTGCAGGGTCCTGATCCTGACCACATGCACCTCAGTCTCAGACTGGTGTCACTCCAGATGGTGGCGTGGAGCAAAGAACAGACCCACTCTGGGGAAAGGAAGCGCCCACGGGGGTTTACACAGCCAAGTCACATTCATTCAGTGATCACTGGACATGGGCAATGACAGGACCACGGGACAAGAAGACAAGCAGACACTAGGGGCTCAAGTGAGCTGGTGAGCAGCTGGCCCGCGCCTGCCGGCCTGTGCGCCTTGTTGGGCATTCTGCCCTGGACTTGAGGCCTGGTTATGGGACACTTCTTGGCCAATGGAAAAATCAGTGAGTGTGAAGTCAGCAGAGTCTTGAAACATGTTGGCATGTGGGGTTTGCCCTCTTGCAACTCTGCCAGAGCCACGAACGTGCTTTAGGAAGGTGGCTTGCCCCCGGCCAGTGCCAACCCTGAGGCGAAGCCGTGACAACTGACCCGCAGCACAGGGAGCCAGAAGTCAACACTCATCTTCCTGTGCTACCGAGGCTTTCGTGACGTGGCCTTAGTGGGCAAGAACCAGCTAAAAACACGTTTGCAAACAGAGGATAAAATGCAACAGCAGTTAAAACACGAAAAGGTAGAACATAAAGAGGACTATAACCCCAAAATATCAGTAATTATATTAAATGTGAACTGATGAAGTCTTCTTTTTAAAGTCTAGATCTGTAACTTCAACATGTACATTGAAAAGGAACAGAGCTAGAAATGGACAAAACCATGAACATAGTGTAAGTATTTAACACATTTAAACATTACACAAATCCCTCAGACGCTGATAGAACCAATGTGATAGAAAAAAACATTTAAAAATTCAGTAATAATGTAGGACATCTGAATAAAACAACAAAAAAAATTGACCTAATTGACTCTACAAACACTCCCCTCTACATACGTATGCATAGGATGCAGTGTTTGAGACATACATATCTCGAACATACATGGGTGTGCTTATTATAAATATATGATACATTTGAAATGTTCTTGGAAGTTTTACAATCATGCATTCACTAAATGTAAAGCAAATATTAAACAATTTCAAATATTTAAATAATTCATAGTATGTTCCATGATTGGAGCAGGATTAATCTGGAAATCAATAATGAAAGATAACAATAGCTAGATAGCTAGATAAACAGAGAGATGTCACTCAATACTCGGCTATCAAGTAAGAACTCAGAAAATGAATTAGGAGAATTCGAATTGCATATGAATTGAATATGAACAGCAAGTGCATAACTAGAATTAAAATTCAAAGAAAATAAGATAAGGTGAAGTTGGTCAGGTGACAAGGTTTAAAATTTCTAAGTTACCTTTATTTCTAAGGAAATATTTGCATAACTAATATATATTGGAATTTAATAAATCTGAACTACATGGTGTAATCTGTAGTTTAAGCATTAACAGTACAGGAAAAGTATGCACATGTATTATCAATAAAACAAAAGTGGAATAATGAAGTGTCTACTCAAAGAAAGTATGAAAAGGGTAACGGGAATGCACAATGGAGAAAAGAAAGTTCAACCAGATTTAAGTTATTAAACTGAAATTAAATTAATTAATTCTAGAGTTGATTTAAAATAAAGACCTTTGTTCTCCTTATAAGATACAAACTTTGACATAAAGATAGAAAAAGTTGGATTGTATGAAACAGAAATGATACACCACAAAACATTAACCAAAAGATTGCTGGTACATTTATATTATACTGAACAAGGCAGACTGTAAGGGAAAAAACATTACCAACAGAATAGTTCATGATGGAAAAAACCCACACCAAGGCATATCATATTCAGAGTGCTAAAAATATTGAAGAAAGTCAGATTAAAAAACCAATCTATAGATAAAAAACCTAATCTATAGAAAATCAAAGATAAGAATTACATCAAATGTCACGTCTGAAGCCGTTCTGGCAAGCAGTGAAGTGAAATAGTGACAATGTCGAAAGAAGGAGGAAGCCCACCTATCCGGAATTCTATATCTAGTGAAATTATTCCATGAAAGTGAAGGAGAAATAGATTTTCTCAAACAAACAAAAACAGAGAATTCGTTTGTCAGCAGACCTACCCCGTAAGAAATGTTAAAAGAAGTTTCTCAAACAGAAATAAAACTACATAGAGCCAGCCCTGATGGCCTGTGGTTGAAGTTTGGTGCTCTCACCACTTCGGCAGATGGGTTCACTTCCTGGTCGTGGAACCACACCACCTGTCTGTCAGTAGCCATGCTGTGGTGGCAGCTCACATAGAAGAACTAGAAGAACCTACAACTAGGATATCCAACCATGCGCTGGGACTACATGGAGGAAAAAAAAAAAGAGGAAGACTGGCAACAGATGTTAGCTCAGGGAGAATCTTTCCCCGGGGAAAAAAAAAGAAAAGAAAAGAAATAAAACTATATAGCTTAGAAATCTGATCTCCATTAAGAAAGTGCATCAGAGAAGGAATAAATGAAGGTGAAATAAAATATTCTATTTCTTATTCTTAACTGAATGAGAAGTAAGAATAACTGTTGGGTCATAGTGACAATACCGACGACGTGGTCGCTTATTACAGCATATGGCTAAGGCATGAATGACGGCGGTTCTAAGGGTGGGAGGGAGGAATGGGCAACGCTCTGTTATGAGGTCCCTGCACGGCCTGTGAAGCAGTGGAGTGTTATTTGAAGGTGAAAGTACTTAGTCAAAAATGCATATTGGGTGATTTTAGCAAGAATGGTAAAGTAAACCATTTCCTCCTCCCCAAGCCTCTCTGCTGTAAGAGCAGTGAGGACAGTGGCAAAACTTGTAAAATTAAAACTTTTCAGAACTCTGGAAATTAGCAAAATTCTTGTACTAATCTGAGTGTGGTTTAATCAAGAAAAATGCCTGCTTCTTTGTAAGAACAGCAAGCTTCATGGTGTTTAACTTGCCATGTTCCCATCGACCACTCCCACAGCCCTTTGGTAACTTAAAACCAGCAGCCTGCACCTCACAGGAGAGCAGGGCTGGAGCTCCTTCCCAGAGAGCTGAGCCCCTGGGAGGCGCCACCCACAACCATCTTCTCTTCTGACTTGACTCAGAGCTCGCACAGCTGAGCACCTCTTCCCCACAGACGTCTGTTTAAAAACTGGCTGCTTGTGGCAGTGGAGACTATTTGGGACAAACATTTGGTTAGCTTCTAACTATCTGGTTAGAAGCTAACCAGAAAGCTTAGGAGGAAAAGCTGGGGGTGAGATGTCCATAGTGGGCTTTGAAAAGCTACAACAATGATTTTAAAATGGACCTGAATGGACATTTCTTCCAGGAAGATATACAAATGGCCAAGAAGCACACAAAAATATATTCAACACCATTGGTCACTAAGAAATGCAAATCAAAACCACAGCGGGACTCCACTTCACACCTGTAAGGATGGCTGTTACCAAGGAAAAAAAAAAAGCCCAGAAAACTGAAAAGAACAAGAAGATGTGGAGAAAAAGGAACCCTCATGCACTGCTGGTGGGGATGAAAAATGGTGCAGCTGCCATTAAACTCTAAACAGAGTTACCACGTGACCCAGAAACTCCGTCCTAGGCATCTCCCAAGAAGTGAAAACATACGTCCACACAGAAACTTGCACACAATGGTTACGGCAGCATTACACCTGATGGCCAAGTGGTGGAAACAACCCAAATGCGCAGCAACGAATCAAGGGACCAACAAATCACGATCTACAACAGGGACTATTATTCAACCATAAAAAGGAACACAATCCTGACACACGCGATAGCTTAGATGAAACTGAAAACATTGTGCTAAGTGAAAGGACAGACGCAAAATGTCACATGTTGTGTGATCCCTTTTCTGTGATATATCTGGAACAGGCCATTCCACAGAAATAGAAAGGAGGTTAGCGACTATCAGGAGACGGGAGGAGAGAGGAGTGGAGAGTTATTAGTTACTGGGCACAGGGTGTTTTCCTGGGGTGATGGAAACATTTTGAAGCTCGAGAGAGGTGGTGGTTGCACACACTGTGAATACACTAAATGCCACTGAATTGTACACTTCTGGATGGTTCATTGTATGTTATGCGAATTTCACTTCCATTTAAAAACAGAAAGAGAAAATAAAAGCTCCACCATATTCTTGAGATTCTAGAAGCCAGGCACACATGTGGGGCGACGCTCACGTCAGGAAAGACCTGGCAGGTCCCATGCACTCACCTCTGTGTAGGCAGGAAGTGAAGGTTAAAGCAGGCTTCTCATCTGTGAGACCGAATATCACAGGTACGCCCCAACACCTTCCCGTAGCCCCTTGGCAAAGACAAAGGACTTACTGGCCTCAGGGGTTTAAGAAATCTCTGTCCAAACATTAGCTCACCACAATTTCATCAGAAACATACGTGGCCACATAGGACAAAGTGAACAGACTTAACAGAAACTTCAGAGAACAGGACAAACGGCAATAACAACAACAGTCCCCCTGGCGAAGGCGTGAAACTGGTTTCCAGTGCTGCTATATTACATTATCTGAAAAGCCAAGTTTTCCACTAAAGAATTATGAGAAATGCAAATAAACAAGAAGCTATGACCCCTACACAGGAAAAAAAAGTGGTCAATAGAAATTCTTTCTGAGGAAGCCCAGACATTGTAATTACTAGAAAAAGACTCTGAATCAGCTGAAATATGTCCAAGGAAACTAAAGGTAACCACGTCAAACAAACTAAAGAAAAGTATGAGAATGATGTCTCACCAAATAGAAAACATCAACAAAGAGACAGAAATCATCAAAAAAGGACCAAATAGAAATTCTGGAGTGGATAAGTACAAAAAAAAGAGAGGAAAACTTCACAGAGGGGCTCAGCAGCATATTTGAGATGGCAGAGAAAGAATCAGTGAGCTTGAGGATAGGTTACTTGAGATTATCGGGTCTGAGGAACAGAAAACAAAAGAAGAATAACGAAAAATTAACGTAGCCTCAGAGGCCTGGAGGGCTCCATAAAGCTTATTAACACACGCCGGATGGGTGGCCCAGGAGGAGGAGGAGAGAGAATGGGTGGTCTAAGAGGGACAGAAGGAGTATTTGAAGAAATAAGGGCTGAAAACTTCCCAAACGTGGTGAAAAACGTTAGTCCACATCCAAGAAGTTCAGCAGCTTCAAGAAGGATCAATGCAAAGAGACCCAACCTGGACGCAACATAGCCAAACTGCTGAAAGAAAAGTCAGAGAAAGAATTTTGGAAGCGTCCAGAGAGAAGCAGCTCCTCACGCATGAGGGATCTTTGTGAGATCAGGACCGACTGCTCATCAGAACCTCGGAGGCCAGAAGGCAGTGGCACGACATATTCAACGTGCTGAAAGAAAAAGACCGTCAACCAAGAGTTCTACATCCAGCAAAGCTAGCCTCACAAAATGAAGGAGAATTCAGACATTCCCAGAAAACAAAACCAGAAAGAATTCTAGGTTAGCAGAACTGGCCTACAAAAATACTAACAGGAGTGCTTTAGGCTGAAATGAAAAACCAGTAGAAATAAGAGCACCAGGAGAGGTAACTCTATGCGGAAATATAAAAACAGTATAAATGTATTTTTCTTTGTAACTTTCTTTCTCCTATCTGATTTAAAAGACTCCTGTGTTAAGAAATACTAAATCTGGTATTTATACCAGATATTTATACACACAATGAATAAAGATGTCACGTGTGTGATAAAAATGGCAACCAAGACGGAGGAGGGAGTGGAGCTCTACAGGGGGAAGAGCTTTGTCTATTATCGAAAGTAAGTTGAGATTAATCTGAGCCATTTTACTATGTTAAAATGTTGATGTACGTCCCCAAGGCAACCACTAAGAAAGTAACTTGCAAAAAATAGAGTGAAAGAAATGAAAAGGAAATTAAAATACAAATGATCTATTTCATACAAAGAAGGCAGTTATTGAGGAATAGAGAAAATAGAAAATAAGACATAATACATACAGAAAACATGGCAAAGTGAAGACATACATTTACCCTATCAATAATTATATTAAGTGTGACTGGATAAAGTAATCAAAAGACAGAATGGCGGAACGGATTAGAAAAAGAAAAACTTGATCCAAATATACGCAGTTGACAAGAGACAACCTTCAGATTTGACACCACAAATAGGTTGAAAGTAAAAGGATGGGAAGAAATACTACCTGAAAATAGTCTCCAAAAGAGATCTGTGCTGCTAATGCTGATCTCAGCCAACACGGAGATTAAGACAATTATTAGCCGACACAGTGGAGGATGTTTTATAATTATAAAAGGATCAATCCAGGAACAAGACATAACATTTATAAACAGGAGTTGGAGTTAGTACGCTTTACAGATGGCACATGATGGACTCCGTGGAGAGCAGCGGCTGGTTGTCCCTTAATCAGGATGTTCCTGGAAAGGATGGGAGCCAAGGCAAACATCAGTCAACCCAGCACCAGAAGCCATGGCCAACAACTGGCCCCCTCTGCCCATTTTAGCAGATATGGGGGAAAGGACTAAACCTTGGGAATCTCCTGCCTCACAGATGCCCACAATATAAACCAAAGTCCCGTGTCTCTACACATACTGAAGCCACAACATGAGTCCTCACAAAGGTGCTCCCTGTCCTCTGCAGAGTCCCATCGAGAAAGAGGGCGATCGTTTCGCTTCTCAGAATGCTCAGTGCGGGGCTCCTGAGTGAGGCATTCAGTGGAACTTGCACCTCCCTTACCAGCCTCAGCTGCAGGCCTCATAGAGACCCATCTGGTTTCCTTAAAGAAGTCTGAGTTAAATTAAACGAGAAAAGGCATATTTCAGCCACCAGTCAAATCTCAGGGTAAACTGTGATCAAGAGTCTGATTCAAGATTTTGACATTTGATGCTAGCTTTAAGCCTCACTCCTTCCTTTTCATTTACTGCCCCACATCAAGGCAAGCTGATAAGAAAGCCTGGGTGCTCCCTCCTTTGGTGCTTGTGGAAAATTCAAACCGCACAAGGAAAGTCACACCCCAGCCCCAATCCCTAAGCCACCACAAAACTCTCAAGTCAGTCTCCTTGCCCTGCTCTCTGAAGCCATTTTTGGACCTGCTGGGGACCACCCTGTTCTCCTCGTAATGCCTCATTACATGAGCAATACGCCTGTTCATGTCCTAGTGGTGAGTGTATGGCATCATGACATTCAACATCTGAATCAAAAAATTAGGGGACGGTGATACTGTGGGGCGATCACGCAACAACCATAAACCAACTAGACTCAATATAAAAATACACATTCTTCTTAAGGACACATAAAATATTCTCCAGTTAGACAGATGTTAGGCAATCAAACAATTCTGGATAAATGTAAAAGGACTGAAATCATACAAAATATATTATCTGACCACAGTGAAATAAAATTAGAATTCAATAACAGAGGGAAAATAGGTAAATTCACAAACATATTTAAATTGTACAAGATACTCCTGAGTAACCAATGGATCAAATAAGAAATCACAAGAGAAATCATAAAACACTTTGTGATGAATGAAAATGAAAACAAAACATGCTAACGTATATAGGACGCAGGGAAAGTGGTTCTTAGAGGGAAATTTATAGTTGTAAACTTTTATGTGAAAAAGAAGAAGGATGTCAAATCAATACATAACTTTTCACCTTAAGAAACTAGAAAAAAGAGGAAACCGAAACTAAAGCTAGTAGAAGGAAGGAAGTAAAGAAGGAAGGAAATAATAAAGGTTAGAGCAGATGTAAAGAAACAAGAATGGGAAACAAGAGAGAATCAACAAAACCAAAATTGGTTCTTTGAAAAGATCAACAAAACTGACAAACCTTTAGCTAGATTGACTAAGAAAAAAAGAGAAAAGACTCTAATTTCTAAAACCAGAAATGAAAGTGGGGACTGTGAAAATTAACAAACAGAAACCTCAGTTAAAATGAGTGGGGGGCCAGCCCAGTGGTATAGCAGTTAAATGTGCATGCTCCACCATGGTGCCCCGGGGTTCGGATCCCGGGCGCGCACCCACGCACCGCTTGTCAAGCCACGCTGTGGCGGCGTCCCATGTAAAGTGGAGGAAGACCGGCACAGATGTTAGCCCAGGGCCAGTCTTCCTCAGGAAAAAGAGGAGGATTGGCATGGATGTTAGCTCAGGGCTGATCTTCCTCAAAAAAAAAAAAAAAATGAGTGGGGAGGCCAGAAGGGGGAGCTCCAGCACACCCACCACACCATGTCAATTGCAGCCCCAGCGGGAAGAGAAGTACTTGCATCTCCAGCAGGAAGTGACTACTTGCTACTCCAACAAGAGGAAAGAGGATTTCCTCCCTGCCCGGCAACAGCACAGCCAATGAGAGACTGTCATAACTCAGCCAACAAAAGGCCACTACACTTCTGAACTCCCTGCTTCCTCCCTGGACTCTCTGTTTTTAACAGCCCCTCCGAGCTCCCTTCTCCTCTATAAAAGAACATTTCTCTCCTTTGTTTCTCTGGACTTGCCTGTGGTTCACCATAGATTGCATGTAACAAACTGCAATTCTTTGCTGTTCACGAATAAACCCATTTAGCTGGTAAAATAACTGGCTATATCATTTGTTTTAGGTCAACATTACATTACAACCTATTTTCAGAAATAGAATTATAAGAATACTATAAACAGTTGTACACCAACAAGTGGTATGATCTAGTTGAAATGGACAAATTCCTAGAAACACACAATCTACAAAACTGACTCAAGAAGATATAGATAATACAACTCAACAATAAAAAGATAAATGACTCCATTCGAAATGGGCAAAGGGTTTCAACAGACATTTATCCAGGGAAAATGTACAAGTGACAATAAGCACATGATGAGATGTTGAACATCACAAGTTATCATGGTAACACAAATAAAAATCACAAAGAGATACCACTCTTCATCAGGATGACTAAGTTCCTTTGTCTTTTTCTGACAGTTTGACTACGATGTGTCTAGGTATGTATCTCTTTGGGATATTTCTTCGAATTTGTTGAGCTTCTTGACATGTGAATTAATGTGGATTTTTCATCACGGTTGGGAAGTTTTCAGCCATTCTATCTCCAAATATTCACTCTGATCTTGCTCTCTCTCCTCCCCTCTGGGACTTCCCTTATGCTTCTGTTGTATCCCTGATGGTGTCACACAAGTCTCTGAGGATCGACGCATTTGTCTTTGTCCTTCTTCTTTCTGCTCTTCAGACTGGATAATCCCAAGTACCTACTTTCATGTTCACTGAATCTTTCTTCTGCCGGGTCAAATATGCTCTTAAGCTAGTTAAGTTTTCATTTCAGTTATTGTGGTTTTCAACTTCAGAAGTTCTATTTGGTTTGTTTTAAAAATTTCTCTCTTTCTTTATAGTCTCTATTTAGTAAAACATTATTCTCATGCTTTCCTTTAATTTGTTAGACATGAGTTCTTTTGGGGTTTTTGAACATATTTTAAATGAATGATTTTTGAATCTTCATCTAGTATGTCTAGTGTCTGGCTTCCTCACAGATAGCTCCTATTCAATGCTTTTTCCCCCTCAGTGTATGGGTCATATATTCATGAGTCTTTGAATGTGTCCAATAATTTTAATTTGAAAACTGGGCATTTTAAATATCATAATGTGGCAACTCTGGAAATCGGATCCTCCCCCAATCAGGGTTTGTTGCTGATGCTTTTGTTGATGTTGTTGTTGCTATTTGTTTGGTGACATTCCCGAACTAATTTTGTAAGGCCCTTCTTCTTTGCTGTGTGTAGACATTGAGTCTCTGCTCAGTTACTTCAGTGTTCAGCTAATGTATGCACGGAGATTAAATGCCTGGAACCAATAAGTCACCCAGTCTTTGCTGAAGGGTTTTGAGGGCGGTGGAGGGGGACATGCCTTCAATTCTCCAGCAGTTTACCAGCCTGCCTCAGTTTTTACTTCCTTCTCATGCAGCATTTCAAGGTCAGCCTGAAGTGAGAGATTGGTGAAATATATCTAGTCAGAAATATTTTGTTAATATATTTATAAACATTTAAAACATTTTTATAATCCCTATGGAAAAGGATATCCTGAGAGAGACACTAAGCTAATATGTGAAAATATTAAATAAATGAATGGAAATGACTCACGGGTGAATGAGTATAAGGAACCTGAGGCTCTGATGGGGACTCCCTCCCCAGGCTCTCTTTGCACCTGCCCTGGGTTGAGCCCTGTGCTCGGTGGGTCCTGAGCGCCCACGGCAGCCAGTCCCCCTGGCCACCCTGCAGAGGAGGTTTGCGTCGGGCTCACCCCATCTTCCCCTCCCTGTGTGTATCTTGCACGGTGACACACAGCCATGTCTTTGGCAGTAACGGGGCTCAGCTGTAGGACAACTGGTTCTTGGATGTGCCTCTGGAGACAGAGCTGCAGCTCAGGCAGGATGGGTTGCATTTTGTGACTCCAGAATCACTTAGTTTTCTGACCCACTGCTGCTCCTTCCCCGGGGGCTGGCAGATCCAGTACCAGCAGGAACCACTGGTTGTGACGGAGAATCCTGGGAGAGCATAGGTGACGGAGGGGGTCTGCGAGATTTCAACAACCTGGACCAGCTTCCATCAGTTTCACTTGGGACAGGACACCTTAGGACCGACAGAAAAATAATCAATTGTGACAAATATCAGGCACTCATACAAGTCAACCATTTTGGAAATATCTGAGATACTCGCAAGAGCAGTAACCACCAGAGAAAAGACACTCATGGTTTTCTGGTCAAGGTCCAAGACTGCTAGAGAACCCAGCCCACAGCAGGAGGGTTCTCACCAGATTCCGAAATCTAACCTGGAAGATGAAGGCCCCAGGCATAAAGCAGGGCAGGGCCAGGGGGCCTCAGCCTCTGTTTCAGAATCAGGGGAGAAAGCATGACGCTCTCTTCCCAGGGTGGCCCTCCCTTCATTGGGATCCTGGAGCTCCAGGTCAAAGAAGCCATCAGACCACAGAGAGAGACCCCTGAAGGTGCAAAAATAAACTCTGAGAACGACTTCCAGCACAGCAGCATGAGCCGCTCTGCTCGCCCACTCCCCAGGAAGCTGGCGATGATTGTTTAAAACAACCATGAACAGCGTCTGGAAACGGTCCTAAAGACAAACAGCAAATGAAGAAACAGCTATTCAAGAACGTCTTTGACAGTTTAGGCAGAAAGGTAAGAGTCTGTGGCATGTGAACCAAGACTGCTCCCTCCCTCTCCTCTCCCAGGCCATCAAGGTGCAGACTCCTCTCTAGGGTGGTGTAGTCATGACACAGGGCTCCCCCTCCTGCAGCCTCAGTCGGAGGGCTTCTGTCGTGGGAGGAGCAGGGCTTCAGCATTTCTCATCCTGTCCCAGGGGCCTGGTGCTGAGTCCCAGTCACGTGCAGTCAGGAGATGGGCTCCCTTCTTCTGCCCCGCTCCCACTCACAGAACAGAGACTCTGCCTGGGGCCTGGAGCACCGAGAACATGGGGTCCCTCATCGTCCTTGCTTTGGTTCACAAGATGGCGGCTCTCCACGCCAGGAGAGGTGAGCTGAGAGGACTCCAGGCTGCTTGCCCTTCCACCGAGGGCTCAGCTCCGAGAGTGGGGGTGTCACTCAGAGAGTGGAGAGGAGGAGAAACAGGCCATGAAACAGCGAGCTCTCAATACCTTCTCAAAGGATCTGGCTTCCTTTGCAACAGAGTTCAAGGTCAAGGGCACTCCCAACCAGTGGAGGTCGTGTGACAGGCAACTGGGAGGAGATTCATGGACTCAACACAGATACAACCTAGGCTGTAGGTTGGCCAGTTTGCAGGAAGGAGCCATGGAATGAATAGTTGGGAAGAGCCCTCCTGGACTCAGAACAAATATCAAATACCTAAATAAATGGAAAAACATCCCATATTCATGGATAGGAAGATTTACTTAGCATTGTTAAGATGGCAATAATCCCCAAATTTATCTACAGATTCAACCCAATACCTATAAAAAATCCCAGCTGATTTCTTCTGAGAAGTTGGCAATCTGATTCTAAAGTTGATATGGAATTGCAAGAAACCCAGAATAACCAAAACAGTGTTGAAAAGGACAGAGTAGGAAGATTCACACTTCCTACTTTCAAATCTTACCACAGCACAATGGTAATCGAGACAGTGCAGTACTGCCTCAAGGATAGAAGTAGAGATGAATGGAAGACAATTCAGAGTCCAGCTATACATCCAAATATCTATGGCCAACTGATTTTTGACAAGCTTTCCAAGGCCATTCAGTAGGTAAAGAATCATCTTTTCAACACATAAATCCTTGGAAAACTGGATAGCCACACGGAAAGGAATGATTGGACCCCCACCTCACACCATATATGAAAATTTATTCATAATGGATCAAAGACCTAAACATTAGAGCTAAAACTATGAAAAGTTTAGAAGAAAACATAGGGGTACAACTTCATGGCCTTCTCCTCAAGAAATTAAAATTTCAGGGGCCGGCCCTGTGGCTTAGCGGTTAAGTGCGCGTGCTCTGCTACTGGCAGCCCAGGGTTCAGATCCCGGGCGCACACTGACGCACCGCTTCTCCGGCCACGCTGAGGCCACGTCCCACACACAGCAACTAGAAGGATGTGCAACTATGACATACAACTATCTACTGTGGCTTTGGGGAAAAAAAGGAGGAGAATTGGCAATAGATGTTAGCTCAGAGCCGGTCTTTCTCAGCAACAAGAGGAGGATTAGCATGGGTGTTAGCTCACGGCTGATCTTCCTCACAAAAATAAATAAATAAATAAATAAAATAAAATAAAATAAAATTTGAATTACCATATGATCCAGGAATTCTACTTCTGCGTATATACCAAAAGAATTTAAATCAGGACTCACACAGATATTTGCACACCCATGTTCACAGGGACATTATTCACAATAGTCAAGAGTTGTAAGCAACCCGTGTGACCATCTATGGATGAATGGATAAGCAAAATGTTATATATACATACAATGGACTATTATTCAGCTTTAAAAAGGAATGATACTCTCACACATGCTACAACACAGATGAACCTTGAAAACATCATGCTAAGTGGACTAAGCCAGTCACAAGAGGATAATACTGTACGATTCCACTCATATGAGGGACCTAGAGTAGTCAAATTCATAGAGACAGAAAGTAGAATGGTGGTTGCCAGGGACTAGGAGGAAGAAAAGAATGGGGAGTTAGGGTTTAACGAATATAGAGCTTCAGTTTTGCCAGATGTGAAGAGTTTTGGAGATTGGTTGCACAACAATGTGAATGCCCTTACTACTGAATCGTCCACTTAAAATGGTAAATTTTAGATTAGGTATATTTTACCACAATTGAAAAGTAAAATAAATTTTGTGACCTTGGGTTTGACAAAGGATTCTTAGATATGACACCACAAGCATGAGCAACAAAAGAAAAAATAGATGAATCGGACTTCATGAAAATTTAAAACTTTTGTGCTTTAAAGGACACCATCAAGAAAGTGGAAAGGCAGCCCATAGGATGGGTGAAAATATTTGCAAATCACAAATCTGATAAGCAAGTCATATCTGACTATTTACAGAACAATTACAACTGAATAGCAAAAGGACAAGTAACCCAATTAAGAATGGGCAAAGGCATCTGCAACAACATGGATGGGCCTGGAGGGTATTATGTTAAGTGAAGTAAGCCAGAAAGAGAAAGACAAACACTGTATGATCTCACTCATATGTGGAATATAAACCAACACATGGACAGAGAAAACTGTATTGTGGTTACCAGGGGCAATGGGGGTGGCAGGTGGGCACAAGGGGTGAAGGGAGACATATATATGGTGATGGACAAACAAAAATGTACAACCCAAAATTTCACAATGTTAAAAACTATTAAAACATCAATAAAAAAAAAATTCAATGCAGAGGCTCCGTGTGAGTGAAATGCACCTCAGTGTCTTTTGCTACTTCTTTTGCATACCCCACTCCAAGACCCCCAGAGCAGGCCTGCTGCTCAGAACAAGTCCAGAGTCTCAGATGGGCAGGCCAGACAGCTTTGAAATAAAAAGAATTTTATATTTAACAGTCAATTTGTTTGTCAATAATACCTCAATAAACCTGGGGGGGAAAAACCCACTTATTCGCCCACATACTAACAATAATAATACTACAATAATTAGACTGCCAAAAAAAAAAAACAAAAACAAAACAAAAAGGAATGGGCAAAGGACCTGAATAGACATCTCTCCAAGGAGGATACACGGATGGCCAAGAAGGCAGGCAAAGATGTTCAATATCACTAGTTATGAGAGAAATGCAAATCAAAACCACAATGAGATACTACCTTCCATGTATTATGATGGTACAATACAAAGTCAGATAATAACAGGCCTTATGGATGTGTGGGAAACAGAACCCTTGTACACTGCTGGCGCGAAGTAAGATGGTGCAGCCTCTATGGAAAACAGTGTGGCAGGTCCTCACATAATGAGACACAGTTACCCAATGCCCCAGAAATCCACTACTGGGAGTGAATGAGTGAACAAATGTGTCTATAAAAGGCTTGTACAGAAACGTTTATAGCAACATTATTAATAGTAGCCAAATGGTGAAAACAACTTCAATATCCATCAAGTTATGACTGGATAAAAAAATGTGATATATCCATATAAAAGGATATTATTTGGCCATAAAAAGAAAAGTATTAATAGATGCTAAAACATGGATGAAGCTTAAACACATTATGTCTAGTGAAAGAAGCCAGTCAAAGGACCACATATTATATGATTCCATACATATGAAAGTCCAGATGAGGGAAATTGAGACAGACAGATAGATATAAGTGGTTGCCAGGAGGGACACAAGGAAATTCAGAGTGACTGCATAATGCGGATGGGATTTATTTTTTGAGGTCTGAAAATGTTCGGCAATTAAATAGTAGTAATGGTTGCACAAGATCAAGAATGTACAAAAAGCCACTAAAATGATACACTGTAAAATGGATAAAACAGCAAATTTTACATGTTATGCAATTTCTACATGAAAAAAATTTAAATAATATAAAATATGAATTAACTAAATTATATAAAAGAAAGTGATGATTACTCGAAACACATCACTTTTTTTTTCAATTTATCAAACCTATATATATATATTTTTATTGATGTTTTATTAGTTTTTAACATTGTGAAATTTTGGGTTGTACATTTTTGTTTGTCCATCACCATATATATGTCTCCCTTCACCCCTTGTGCCCACCTGCCACCCCCATTGCCTCTGGTAACCACAATACAGTTTTCTCTGTCCATGTGTTGGTTTATATTCCACATATGAGTGAGATCATACAGTGTTTGTCTTTCTCTTTCTGGCTTACTTCACTTAACATAATACCCTCCAGGCCCATCCATGTTGTTGCAGATGGGATGATTTTGTCTTTTTTTTTATGGCTGAGTAGTATTCCATTGTGTTTGTATATACCACATTTTCTTGATCCAATTGTCAGTCAAGGGACACTAAGGTTGCTTCCACTTCTTGGCTATAGTGAATGATGTTACAATGAACATAGTGGTGCATAAGCCTCTTTGGATTGTTGATTTCAGGTTCGTTGGATAGATTCCCAGTAGTGGGATGGCTGGATCATAGGGCATCTCTACTTTTAATTCTTTGAGGAATCTCCATACCGTTTTCCATAGAGGCTGCACCAGTTTGCATTCCCACCAGCTGTGTATAAGGGTTCCTGTTTCTCCACATCCTCTCCAACATTTGCTGTTTTTTGTCTTGGTGATTATAGCCATTCTAACGGGTGTGAGGTGATATCTTAGTGTTGTTTTGATTTGCATTTCCCTGATGATCAATGATGTTGAACATCTTTTCATGTGCCTATTGACTATCTGTATATCTTCTTTGGAGAAGTGTCTGTTCATTTCCTCTGCCCATTTTTTGATTGGGTTGTTTGTTTTTTTGTTGTTCAGTTGTGTGAGTTCTTTATATATTATGGAGATCAACCCCTTGTCAGATGTAAGTTTTGCAAATATTCTCTCCCAGCTGGTGGGTTGTCTGTTCATCTTGATTCTGGTTTCCTTTGTCTCATAGAAGCTCTTTAATCCGATAAAGTCCCACTTATTTATTTTTTCTTTAGTTTCCCTAGTCTGGGTAGGCATGTCATCCGAAAAGATTCCTTTATGACCAATGTCAAATAGTGCAAAACATATCACTTTTGTTCTTAAAATAATCAAGCCAAAGACACACATTTTGGGGTAGCAAATTCTGATCCCCCGCACATGTTACTTTCAGAATAAAATCCAGGTCTTATGGCCTGGCGAACATCCTGTAGCAGAGGAGTTCAACTTCCAGGAATTTGTGAGTGGATTCTGAACACAGCTGTGATTAAAATTAAGTCCTGGAGACTATCAATCACTGATGTTACATAAGACAAAAGTCCTCATTACTCAAAACACACCACTTGGCAAGCGTTTCACCACGTTTTCCTGTTCCTCTGCATCCAGGTTGTTTCTGTCTCCTTGACCAGCCACGTGGTGAGAAGCTGCACCTGGGTGGCTGCTGCCCATCGCTTCCCTCCAGGAGCAGGACGTCATGTTGGCCTGAACGGCCCACAGGGGCAGTGTGTCCCACAGACACTGGCAAGGGCAGCCCATCAGGACTTTGAACAGCAGCAGCCCACCCGGGCCTGCAGGCGCCCTCCCCACCCCTCACGGACCTCCCCCCACACCAGGCTCCAGGGGCAGTTCTCTCCCTCCAATGCCCCTTACTGCCCATGTGTGGAGCGTCAGCTCAGTCAGGCAGGACAGCCTTCTGGGTCAGTGTGGGCGCAGCAGGAACACAGAACCACACTAGGTATTTCCACAGGGAGGATCTGACACAGGAACGGGTGGCAGGAACACCTGTCTCGGGGAGCCCCGGGCTGGCAACTGCAGGAAGCAGCTGACACCCTTGAGGGGAACCCAGGGAAGGGGCTGAAATGATCAGAACCTGGAGACCTGGAGGAGGTCCAAGGGCAGGAGACCCAGACCTCTGGGTGGTGTGGGAGCCACTGGGGCAGCTGGAGGCTGGTCTGGGAGCCTTGACCCAACGGGGCCAGCAGGTGAAGGCGACAGCTCCTAACAGGACAGTGCAGGCCTGGCCATCGGCCTCCTACAGCCTGGTCCTGAGGTGAGGACCACAGACAACAACGAGAACAACCTGATCCTTCAGTCTTAAATGGAGCTGTGTCCTGGCTACTGAGCTGACCTGACCCTCTCCCGGAGAAGGGGGCACAGGCCCTCCAGCTGAGGAGCCATTCTGCCAACGCTGGAGCTTCCTCCTGTCGCCACCCCAACAACACCCATGGGAAATGATGGGGGACAGGAGGGAGGAGGGGGTGGAGTTGCACAGAGATCCTGGCCCTGTGCTCTGGAGCTGCTGCCAAATGCCCCCGAGTCGTCCTGTCTCCCCCCACAGCCGCCTCCTCACCTCACGGAGCGCCCAGTGTTCTTGTTCCCGGGGGTACTCTGGCGAGAGGGCCTGGAAGGCTCCTCGGGGGCAGGCCGCATAGCTGCTGGGTCCTGACCTGCAACCAGGAAACACCCAACCCCACCTGGAGCACGGACTCAGAGCCAGGAAAGGACAGCGGATTTCAGAGAGGGGGCTTGTGACAGCCTAGGTGTGGGCTCTGGGGGCGGGGGCGCCCTCTGGGCCTGGAGTGTGGAGTCTGAATGAGGGCCTGGTGGGGCCTTGCCTGGGGACAGTGGGGGGCTGCAGCAGGGTTGGGGCTTGGTGGGGGAAAGGGTGGGTGACTTCCAGGCTGGGGAAAAGTCCCCAGGGCCCACCCACTCCCCTAAATGAGAAAGTGGGTCAGCAGGACCAGGACCAGACCTGAGTGCCTGGGAAAGGAAGCGCCCCCTCAGACCACAGCCCTTCCTCCCACTCTGCCCCAGAGTAACGTGACATTCAGTCATTTGTTCTGCCCTCCTGGTGCTCAGCCAATTCACCAATTTACAAAACACCAGGAAATAGAAATTTCTGAGACATCAAAACTACCCTGGAGAGGGAGGGCCCCCAGAGCAACGGACCCACAGCTGCTCAGGTCTCTGCATCGGTAACTCCACTTCCCAGCCCTTCTTCACCTGGGACAACACTTGCTCTCCCGAAGGTGGGGATGATCAAGGAAGAGCACGAGGTGGCCGTGCTGGGGGCGCCCCAGAGCTCAGCTCCCATGCCAACCACCGTGATCAACATCCGCAGTGAGACCCCTGTGCCCGACCACATCGTCTGGTCCCTGTTCAACACCGTCTTCTTGAACTGGTGCTGCCCGGGCTTTGTGGCATTCGCCTACTCCGTGAAGGTGGGGGATGCTCCAGAAAGTGTGTGTGAGCCTGCAGAGATGGCACTTGGGGTGTGGGGAGGCCTTGTGTGTGTGTTTCACGTTGTGTGTGTGTGGCTGGGGGATCTCGCAGTGAGGGAACACGGCAAGGCTGCACAGGGATGGCCGGGGCAGCCTATGTCTCCATAATCCCCAAGTCTCCTTCCCAGACTAGTTAGAGAAAGTGCATGCTTCACACTTTGAATTCAGACCTCAAGTCTGGTCCAGATAAAGGAAAAGGTACTCAAAAGACTCTGACCCTGGCAAGGTGAGTGGCCAGTGAAGGGGCCAGAGCAGAGGGAGGAGTCTGAGGCCTCATGGAGAGGCTGAGGCTGTGAGGAAGGAGACGGAGGCCCCAGCAGGGAGAGGGCCCATCAGGCGCTGTCCTGCTCAGGCTCAGGGGCCGGGGATGGCAGCTCCCCATGTGGGTGAAGGGCAGGTGGAGGCTGCTCTGGGCAAGGACCAGCCAGGGGAGGACCTGAGTCATAGCACCTGGCTCTCACCAGCACCCTTCCAAGTCCCTCTCACCTCTCTTCTCCCCTAGTCTAGGGACCGGAAGATGGTGGGCGACGTGACTGGGGCCCAGAGCTATGCGTCCACCGCCAAGAGCCTGAACATCTGGGCCCTGGTCTTGGGCCTCTTTCTGACCACTGGATTCATTGTTCTTCTGGGATATGCCGCCCTGAACTTCTACCAGATCGTTATGATATCCACGTAGGAGGGAAGAGGCTACTTCTAGCTGCCCATGGCTGCGGCCCCATCCCTACCGTCCCCGCATCCTGGGGCTGTTGGCCCTGCCCCCTCGCCCCTACCCCTTTCTACAGCAGTTTGCACAGACATGCCTGTCTACACCTGGATTCAATAAAGCACACTTGCCTGTGACGGTGCTGTGATGTCCCATGGGCAGGGGCCCTGCTGAGAGTCCCCAGCCTGCCCCCGAGACTGGGCCCACTCCTCCCTGGCCCACCTGCTGTGCTGCTCTGAGGGGGGCTGGGCATGTCCTCAGGTTGTGTTGGTTTCCAGCCTCCTGCTGGGAGCAACAGCTGGACCCGGGTCCTGGGACGGGGCTCCCTCTTTCCCCAAGGTCTGCGTCCTGACGCAAGGGCACACTGTGCCCAGAACACCCTTTGCCCCGAGGACCAGCCTCCCTGACTCTCGGGGGGCTGGGAGCCGCAGTGCTGGGTGAAGGCGGGCAGCTCAGACCCTGTGGGAAGGCCATGGGTTTTGCATGTGTGGGCTCGGCTGATGGAGCCCCGGCCCTCCCCGCCCCTCCTGGGCGATCCAGCCATTGTTGCATCCTGCTGCTGCCTCCTCCAGCCCACCAGGCTCTGTCCTGCTCCCCTGCGGGTGAGGGGTGGGGGCAGCCAGTGTCCTCAAGGGGGATAGAGCGCTCAGCTGTAGGCTGACTGCAGAAGCCAATAATCAGAACTGGTGACTCAGCCCCATTAGACCAAAACCCTGAGAGGAAGGACCAATTTCTCCAACCCAAACCGGGCTGGCCCTGCTGGCTGGAGCAGCCGCGCAATGTGCCAGCGCCCCAGTGCCCCAGCAATAGGGACCCTGGGGCATTGGCTGTGAGCCTCTGCCAGAGCCTGGGATGCACAAGGGGAGGTTGGGCCATCCTCAGCCTGATGCAGGGGGAACTTGCCCAAGGCAGGTATTCCTGTCTCTGAGGCCCCAGAGGGAGTGGGTGGGGATACACACTCTGCTGGCTGACTCACCATGCCCTGCACAGTATCACCCTGGAGAGGCTGCAGAAGTCCAAGTGGCCACAGGCCGGTGCCAGGGAGTTGAACCCTTCTCCACAGTGCTTTGCCCTTGGGGGATCCAGCCTCACCTGGCTCCAGCAGCGAAGAGAGGCCAGTCCTGTTCGCTTGCACCTGAAGTCAACAGCTCTTCATGCTGGGTTCTCCCTCAGTCCAGCCCTCCAGACGTGTCGGACTGCCCAAACTCCCACACCCCCAGTGTCATCCCCTGCAGCGCCCTAACTCCTTGGCCACACGGGTTGGGGTCCTCTTTAGTGAACGATGACTTGCCCGAGGGCGTCCCCTTATCTCCGCTGGTCCCACGTGTGGGAGCAGCAAGGCGGTCCTTGGAAAGTGGGTCCTGGGGGAGGGGACGCTGATGGACCCGCCCCTCTGGGTCCGGGAACTCACTGCCAGGGGGGAGGGTCTGCGGCGCCCCCTGCCAACGGACAGGGCAGACCCGGGTTGGGTCACCCTGACCCCGGCTCCGGTGGACAGGAGGGGCCCACATTCTCCTGTAGGGCCGCTGTCATGAAGGGCACTCAGCATTGGGCCTACCCCATCTGAGCTTCCGTGACCTGGGATGAGGGTCCTGCTAGGGGGCGACCCTCTCGCGCAGCCCGCAAAGAGCCCCTGATCCCGAGCTTTTGAAAAGTTGCAGGTGAGGCCTGAGGCATGACGCAGGCGCAATTGCAGGTCAGCGGGAAGGTCCTGGGTGCTGACCACTGGGCTCTCGAGGGCCCAGCCGGGAGCAGCCTTGGTCCTCGGAGCCGCAACACCGGCTCTGGTTCCGAAGTGGGTGGGAAGGCGCCCTGTGTCGCCTGGGGGTGGGCGGGGCTTACGGTGGTGCGAGCTGGGGAGGAGGGGAGGTGGGCGGTGGGGACACGTGGGTGGGGCCTGCTGTGGGCGCGTCGGGCGTGTGGGCGGGGCCGGATAGGTGGGCGGGGCCGGGCAGGTGCCGGGCTGCAGAGGTGAGCCGTGTTCCTAGAAATCTTTTCCAAACAGCACTCGGAGAGAATATTCTCTTCCCGCTTTGCCTGGGGTGAGCCTGGAGGCCGATGGCCGGGCTGGACTCCTGAAGATGCCCAGCCCAGGTTTGTCCCGATGGGGGCCGAGGGCAGAGAGGACAAATGTACTCCTGGGCGGAGGATGGTCCGTCTGTTCCTGGCCGCGGATGCCCCAGGTCCCAGTGGAGAGCGTCCACTTTCCAGGCCCACAATGGACAGGGGCCCTGCAGGGCAGAGTCAGGACCAGCCTGTCCATGGGCCGAGGACCGCCAGTTTTGTGCGGAAGGCAAAGACCGGGACACCCCAAATGCTCGTTGCTAGGAAATGGCTACACAGCTTCAGATGTGTTACACAAGGGAGCACCACACCCCGTGAGGGGAAGGATGTGGCTGTTACAGGCCACCCGGTGGTGACGCCCACAGGCATGATCTGAGCCCAAGAAGACAGACAGGACTGTGCCAACTGCGTGATCCATTTATGGAATGCTCCGGGTTAGGCCAGACCGTCGCAGGTGCAATTCCGCACTTGTCTGCCACTGGGCGGGACTGAATCGAGAGCTGTACCAGGAGACTGTGGGTAGAGATGGTGTGCTCCTTGTCCTGATAGG
Source organism: Ceratotherium simum simum (assembly GCF_057802395.1). Lineage (NCBI taxonomy): Eukaryota > Metazoa > Chordata > Mammalia > Perissodactyla > Rhinocerotidae > Ceratotherium > Ceratotherium simum. Next base: position 168,848 of record NC_141933.1, on the reverse strand, counting down.
GGTGTGGGCACGCGGGGCATCCAGTTCCAAAATTGTACAGATAGCAATTGCCCATATTAGTGTGCGTAAATTTCAACTAAAATCTGCAAATAAAATGGGGGGATCAGTGCAAGTACAGATGCTGAAATGACAGAATGTGCTCGTTGTGAGGGCTGGGTAACCAGCAGATGCTCCTCTTATTATTCTTAGTTCATTCTGTGCAAATTTTGCCATAACAGCAACAACAAAAAAATAGTTTAGCTCCAAAGGTTAAACTGCCAGAGGGGGGAGATCTACCGTACCGTAGTCAGAGGTGGTGGGAATGATTGGAGTCTCCACGGGGAGGAATCCTGAATCCCCAGAGACCACCACCCCTCTGAGACCACAGCAGTGCCCCCAACCCGCCTTCCTATTACAGCGAGCCCTCAGGCTTGCTTGAAGCCAATGCAGGGGCTGCCCCCAGGAGCACTCCAGACTCTCCCCCTGGCCTACCCCTTGGCCACTAGACCAACCTAGGTTTGACCCCAACACGGCAGAGGGGTGGATGGATGGAGGCCCCATCTGATATGTTCCTGTGGTTGTGTCAGCAATTCCTTCACAGCGCCTTTGAGACCCAATATCAAAAATCACACACTGTCACTATGTCTGATTTCTTAGATGAATGTCGGAAGTTCACCCTCACTCGCTGGCAGGGCGGTGGGCTTCAGTTTTGCAGAGAAGGAACTTTTGATACATTTGAAACCACCACAGCCATTTAGGAGAAGGAGCTGCAGACCATGGAGCATGGGTATGCACAGCCAACACGGCCGCACAGAACTAGGAGATGGGAGACAGGACTCCCAGGGAGGTGGAGGGCAGGGGTCCCACGGAGGAGTACAGGCACAGGGGACCCTGGTGGAAGCTCACTGTGGGAGTCAGGACGGAAGGCATGCGGAGGACCGACAGCGGGGGTCTGGGTGCACAGGGGTGGGTGGGGAGGCTATGGCCTCCCCAGCTCCCGCTGCCCCTGCCCAGCTGGTTGTGGGCAGGGTCTGCCCTGGAGCACCCCCAGGTGCCCACACATCTGGAGGCCACGACAGAATTAGGTGAGGGAGCTGATTTCTAGGTCAGGGCAGGGATTTCTCCTCCTCCTGAAGAGCAGGGACCGCTGGGGCTTTCTCCCCAGCGTGAACTGTGGACTCCCCGAGTCAGGTCCCCCCTGAGTCAGGTCCCCTGCAGCCTTCCCACCAATGGGGGCCTTGGGGGCCGAGGGTGTTCTGGACTAAGTACCACCCGTCCCAAACGAACCCACCTTGAGTCAGGGCTCAAACCTCTGAGAAGGAGGGACACCCACCCAAAACCCTTGTCCATTTGTGCCCCCCAGCTCAAGGCCAGATACAAGCAAGCCCTGAGGACATGCCCAGCCCCCTCAGAGCAGCAAGTAGGTGGAAGTGGGCTCAGTCTCAGGGGCAGGCTGAGGACTCTCAGCAGGGCCCCTCCCCAGGTGAAAACACAGCGTCCTCACAAACCAGTGCTTTACTGAATTTAGGTATAGACAGATGTGTGTATAAACTGCTGTGAAAAGGGGTAACAGCTGCAGGCCTGGGGCAGCTACTAGTAGTCTCCGTAACTCTTTATGATTGCTTAAATGCTTGGGACAAAATTAGTCAGCGAGTGGCGAAAAATAATCGAGAATGTGGTGATCACGAGGAGGCCCAAGACCAGGGCAAGGATGTTCAGGAGCTTGGCGGTGGACGCATAGCTCTGGGCCCCAGTCACGTCGCCCACCATCTTCCGGTCCCTAGACTGGGGGAGAAGAGAGGTGAGAGGGACTTGGAGGGGGTTCTGGTGAGAGCCAGGTGCTACGACTCACGTCCTCCCCTGGCTGGTCCCTGCCCAGAGCAGCCTCCACCTGCCCTTCACCCACGTGGGGAGCTGCCATCCCCGGCCCCTGAGCCTGAGCAGGACAGTGCCTGATGGGCCCCCTCCCGGATTGGGCCTCCATCTCCTTCCTCACAGCCTCTGCCTCTCCACGAGGCCTCAGAATCCTCCTCCCTCTGCTCTGGCCCCTTCACTGACCACTCACCCCACCAAGGGGCAGGGTTCCCTGTGAGTCCCTTTGTTCTTTCTGAGAAAGCCTTGGAGCCACATCCTGAGTCTGAGGGATGTAACACACACCAGGCCTCCCCACACCCCAAGCGCCATCTCTGCAGGCTCACACACACTTTCTGGAGAATCCCCCACCTTCACGGAGTAGGCGAATGCCATGAAGCCCAGGCAGCAGCACCAGTACGTGAAGAACGTGTTGAACAGGGACCAGACGATGTGGTCGGGCACAGGGGTCTCACTGCGGATGTTGATCACGGTGGTCGTCACGGGAGCTGAGCTCTGGGGCGCCCCCAGCACGGCCACCTCGTGCTCTTCCTTGATCATCCCCACCTTCAGGAGAGCAAGTGTTGTCCCAGGTGAAGAAGGGCTGGGAAGTGGAGTTACCGATGCAGAGACCTGAGCAGCTGTGGGTCCGTTGCTCTGGGGGCCCTCCCTCTCCAGGGTAGTTTTGATTTCTCGGAAATTTCTATTTCCTGGTGTTTTGTAAATTGGTGAATTGGCTGAGCACCAGGAGGGCGGAACAAATGACTGAATGTCACGTTACTCTGGGGCAGAGTGGGAGGAAGGGCTGTGGTCTGAGGGGGCGCTTCCTTTCCCAGGCACTCAGGTCTGGTCCTGGTCCTGCTGACCCACTTTCTCATTTAGGGGAGTGGGTGGGCCCTGGGGACTTTTCCCCAGCCTGGAAGTCACCCACCCTTTCCCCCACCAAGCCCCAACCCTGCTGCAGCCCCCCACTGTCCCCAGGCAAGGCCCCACCAGGCCCTCATTCAGACTCCACACTCCAGGCCCAGAGGGCGTCCCCCGCCCCCAGAGCCCACACCTAGGCTGTCACAAGCCCCCTCTCTGAAATCCGCTGTCCTTTCCTGGCTCTGAGTCCGTGCTCCAGGTGGGGTTGGGTGTTTCCTGGTTGCAGGTCAGGACCCAGCAGCTATGCGGCCTGCCCCCGAGGAGCCTTCCAGGCCCTCTCGCCAGAGTACCCCCGGGAACAAGAACACTGGGCGCTCCGTGAGGTGAGGAGGCGGCTGTGGGGGGAGACAGGACGACTCGGGGGCATTTGGCAGCAGCTCCAGAGCACAGGGCCAGGATCTCTGTGCAACTCCACCCCCTCCTCCCTCCTGTCCCCCATCATTTCCCATGGGTGTTGTTGGGGTGGCGACAGGAGGAAGCTCCAGCGTTGGCAGAATGGCTCCTCAGCTGGAGGGCCTGTGCCCCCTTCTCCGGGAGAGGGTCAGGTCAGCTCAGTAGCCAGGACACAGCTCCATTTAAGACTGAAGGATCAGGTTGTTCTCGTTGTTGTCTGTGGTCCTCACCTCAGGACCAGGCTGTAGGAGGCCGATGGCCAGGCCTGCACTGTCCTGTTAGGAGCTGTCGCCTTCACCTGCTGGCCCCGTTGGGTCAAGGCTCCCAGACCAGCCTCCAGCTGCCCCAGTGGCTCCCACACCACCCAGAGGTCTGGGTCTCCTGCCCTTGGACCTCCTCCAGGTCTCCAGGTTCTGATCATTTCAGCCCCTTCCCTGGGTTCCCCTCAAGGGTGTCAGCTGCTTCCTGCAGTTGCCAGCCCGGGGCTCCCCGAGACAGGTGTTCCTGCCACCCGTTCCTGTGTCAGATCCTCCCTGTGGAAATACCTAGTGTGGTTCTGTGTTCCTGCTGCGCCCACACTGACCCAGAAGGCTGTCCTGCCTGACTGAGCTGACGCTCCACACATGGGCAGTAAGGGGCATTGGAGGGAGAGAACTGCCCCTGGAGCCTGGTGTGGGGGGAGGTCCGTGAGGGGTGGGGAGGGCGCCTGCAGGCCCGGGTGGGCTGCTGCTGTTCAAAGTCCTGATGGGCTGCCCTTGCCAGTGTCTGTGGGACACACTGCCCCTGTGGGCCGTTCAGGCCAACATGACGTCCTGCTCCTGGAGGGAAGCGATGGGCAGCAGCCACCCAGGTGCAGCTTCTCACCACGTGGCTGGTCAAGGAGACAGAAACAACCTGGATGCAGAGGAACAGGAAAACGTGGTGAAACGCTTGCCAAGTGGTGTGTTTTGAGTAATGAGGACTTTTGTCTTATGTAACATCAGTGATTGATAGTCTCCAGGACTTAATTTTAATCACAGCTGTGTTCAGAATCCACTCACAAATTCCTGGAAGTTGAACTCCTCTGCTACAGGATGTTCGCCAGGCCATGGAATCTGGATTTATCCTGAAAGTAACATGTAATATCTCAGGCTTTGTGTCCCATCCTCCACCTGCGTCCTGAGGCCTCCAACCCAGCCCCTTGGCCCCACCTTCCACTCTTTGCCCTGCTGGCCACTGGCCTCTCCCCGTCCAGGTCTCCATGTGTCTTCTGTCAGTGTCCACTTCTCCCTACACAAAGAGGACGGCCTAGGCCCTGCTGCAGCTGCCCATGGGGACCTTTCCCTCCCAGGAGTGTTCAGGCCACCCCTGAGGGGGCTGGAGTGCAGGCCCCATCTGTGCCCAGCTTTCTCCTGAACACTGAGCCGACCCATGGAGAACCAGGCTGAGAATTCTTCCTTCTCCGTCCTCTGACCCCAAGGGGCTCCTCCCGCAGCCCCAGGCATGAGCAGAGGGACCGGCGTGGGAAGCAGTGCTGGATGACACAGGGTCAGGACCACCTGTACAGAATACGTGCTTCTCCGGAACACTTTCCAAGGCCTTCCCAGGTTATAATCCTCGCTCTGGCTCAGGTAAACTCACCTTATTTCTCTCATCTATAGAATGGTGTTTGGTTATTTGTGTGGACAGGCCCAATGTGAGGATGTGCCAACCACCATTTACTTCTATTCCAGCTCACATCCAGGGATGGGGACTGCCTGCTGGGGGGGCCAGGGGCCCCCCTGAGAGTTTGAGTGGGCCTGGAGCCCCCTGATTCCTTGGCCCCCATGTGCCCCACATGAAAGAGGGGCCAGGATCATGCTTTGCGTGTCGAGATATTGTGATACTGTGATTTATAATAAAAAACATATTTGGTCTTCATCACACTTCTGGCACAGAGCTCCCAAAACCCTTGTGATTTCTGTGATGAGAGCAGAAAGGTGTCTTTTGTCATGTAAATGAGGTTACTTTTGACCCCCCTGAGGATGGGGCTGTTGCAGAAGAATCAGCCATGTGGTTAGAGGGCTGGAACTTTCAGCCTCCCCCACTACACCCCCCATCTCTGGGGAGTGGTGAGGGGCCATGGGTTGCCAATGGTGATGATTTAATCAACTGTGCCCATGTGAAGAAAACCACAAGGATGGGGTTGGTGAACACGTGGAGATTTGGGGAGTGAGGCACCCTGAGAGGGCGTGGAGGCTCCTCGCTCTTTCCCCACACCTTGCCCTGTGCACTTGTCCCTCTGGCTGTTCCTGAGTTGCATCCTTTTATAATAAACCAGTGATCTTGTGAGTAAAATGTTTCTGAGTTCTGTGAGCCACTCAAGCAAATTAATCGAACCCGAGGAGGGGGTTGTGGGAACCTCTGATTCATAGCCGGTGGATCAGAAGCCCAGGTGACAACCTGGACTTGTGACTGGGGTCTGAAGCTGGGGGGAAGGCAGACTTGTGGGACGGAGCCCTTTACGTGGGATCTGACGCCACCCAGATAGACAGTGTCAGAACTGAGTCGAATGGGAGGACACCCAGCTGGTGTCTGAGAATTGTTTGGTGTTGTGTGGGAATTTCCCCTCCCCCCTGACAAATGGGAATTGGGCCCAGAAACCTGATTTAGTTGTTGATCTGAGACCAACAGTCCCTAAGATGTTGTTTACAAAGAGACAACAGGCCCAAAACGGAGTCACTTGTGCTAAGCCCCACGTCAGCAAAGTGAGACTTAGCACCTAACCCCAGTGCAGTCTCAGCCTCTCCCAGGACTGTGATCCTAACCAGTCAGTCTGGAATTTCCTGGTCAGCACCAGTGAGGCAGTCAGCCTGAGACCCCTGCTGTCCCCTGGACAAGGTGACCTTGACAGGAGCAATCCACTCTGCTAGTAACTTCCTTGTCCCACACCTTCTGCCTATGAATGTCTCTCATTTTGTACAGCTCTTCAGAGCTCCTTTCTGTCTGCTGGACAGGTTGCTGCCCAACTCGTTAATTGTGGAATAAAGCCAAGAAGATCTTGAAATTGTACTAAGTTGAATTTTGTTTTTTAACAGTGTCTAGGATTCCCCTGTCCTCAGAGCCCATTATGCTTGGAGGTGGCGAAGACCAGGGGCTGGCAGGAGAAAGAGTGGAAGGTGGGGCCCAGGAGTTGGGGTGGAGGCCTGAGGATGCAGGTAGATGATGGAGAACAAAGCCTGAGATATTACATGTGTAGGGGAGGAAGAACTATTTCTCTACCCTCTAAGGTCTTCTGGCTGGTCTAACAATTAAATTGACATGAGAAAGAACAACAGGAAAAAAGTGAACAAAGTTTAATAACATGTATACATGAGAGAAACCCAGGAAAATGGAATAACTCACCAAAATGGCCAAAGCTACCACCTTAAATACCATCTTCAGCTAAAGACAAAGGAGGATGTTGGGGATAGTGGTTTGGGGCTTCAACTGGAAGGAAGGCAATTCACATGGAGTTGGAAAAGCAAATGTTTGGTAAATAAATGTTTGCCATTCCTTGAGAAGACAATAGGACATGGGGAGGACTTTGCTTAAATGGACCTTGCTAGGTTTCTTGTCTACCACACCTAATTCATATTATACTACAGTTATATGGTGATAGCTCCTTTCCATAACAGGCCTTCTTTTAGGCAGTTAGGGGGAAGGTCAAAGCTTCTTTCAGAGTCTTTTGTTCTCAAAAATAATCAAGGAAAAGAGACACATTTGGGGGTGGCAAATTATGATCCCTCACAGTCCCACCTTTGAAACTTTAAGAAACTTCACGGTCCAGAAGCTGAGTTTGTAGATTGTTCCATCTCATTGAACACGTCTCTTAGTCCTGGCGACAGGTCAGTCCAGTTAAATTCATTTCAGGAGGCAGTGATTCAGGTGGGCTCCCAAAGTTAGGCGGCCTATATTGTATAAGCAAGCAATCAGGTATTTAATAAGAAGCATTTCTACGGAAACAAAAAGAAAAACAAGGTTAATGGTTGGATCAAATTATATCCCAGTTTCTGAGCCCAGGGGACAGCCAGTCATGAAGATTTCTAGATGTCAGGGTTGAAGCATCTTTTGCAGTTTGAAAAGTCTCTGATGATGTCATCAGGTGTTCAGGTATCTTTTTGGGTGGCTTACACAGCAGCAGGCATGCTACCACAGTGATGTCTCTCAAGTTTATATCAAGTTGCTCAGCTTCAGTGTGCAGGGCTTTAGGAAGAGTGGTTTCAGTTCTCAATGATTCCAAATGAAAAGGATGGAAAATATTGAAAACATTAGTTTGGAGATTTGTAATAAGATACTCGAGAAAACTAGAAGAAATCAGAATCCAGTCCAGTTTACAGATAGAAAAAAAAGCCTCAAAGACAATTAACAGAAGTAGAATCTAATATGCACAAGTATGTATTATAGTTTCTACTGAAGCATAATTTTTCTTTCTAAAATCACCCTCATTTTTATCAAAAGATAGCCAAATTAAGACTAATTGGTTTGCAAAAATAAGTCTCGTTTCAATAAACTTGGGCCAATTAATTACATAAGTAATGCAAGAGTACTGATTGATCATATAGGCTCTTTTAAATTTGCTTTGCTGGAGCTTTTTTTTTTCTTTTCTTGTCTTTTTTGTTAAACATTTTATTTATATATATATTTTTATTTATTTATTTATTTATTATTTATTTATTTATTTATTTATTTATTATGAGGAAGATCAGCCCTGAGCTAACATCTGTCACCAACCCCCCTCTTTTTTTTTTGCTGAGGAAGACTGGCCATGGGCTAACATACGTGCCCATCTTCCTCCACTTTATATGGGATGCTGCCACAGCATGGCCTGACAAGCAGTGCCTTGGTGCACACCTGGGATCTGAACCCCTGGCCGCGACAGCGGAGCACATGCACTTAACCGCTACACCACCGGGCCAGCCCCTGCTGGAGCTTTTTATAAGGAACCTCAGATTGAACTTTATAGGTCTCTTGAGGCCAGGAAAGCCAAGCCAAGGACTTGTCACCAGACTCTGCCTGCAATACCTACAGATTTGGGTGAATCCCTCTCTTCCCGAGGTTCCCAAAATATCCTGAGGTTCTTTGCACCCACCAGGAAGTGATATTCTTTACTCACTTGGTAAGCTTGCTGGGAGCCCTGTAAGCAATGTATGAGGCCAATATTTCCAAGGGGTTTTAGTGATTTCATAAAGTCAACCTTTGTTCCTCAAAGCTGTTTGGTCATATCTGAGTTTATGTATGTCTCTCTCAAATATGATATTCCAGTCAAAGCCTTGGTAATATAACCTATGTTTCCCATTGTATCCTGTTATAAGGAGAAGAGATTCTTATTGAACTTATGCAAATAACTATATTGCCATGAAAATAAGAAATTCACTCATTGAGAGTTTCCAAATTCTGGAGGGATCAGGTATGGAGAGAAAGATAAATGTTTCAATTTTGCTTACAAAGGTATAATTTACCAAATTGTTATAAGTCATAGTTAGCTTAAGTGAAAAGAGGAAAAGTTTTCCTTAAATATGGAAAAACATTAAAAATTCAGCAATATTTCAAACAAAAGTCATAAAAATTATAATCATCCTCATCAGTTCATTCAGCCCCATGTAATCAATTCTTGGTCTTGATCTTTTGCTAGCAGTTTCATGAAGTCATCAGTTTCTCCACTAGAGTTCTGTAATTTCTTAGCCAGTTCAATTTTATGATCTGAAAGTTTATCAGAAACCTGTATTCTAGAGTAAATGTCAGAGTTCTTTCCATGAATCTCTCTGAAGATGAAATATATTTGCAAAAGCATCAGAGTAAAACAATAACTGTCTGTAAATGACAAAAGACTTAAAAATGGCAGTTGACAAAGAAATTCAGTTATTTCTGTGACATATAGCATTTTAAGATAACTAGAATCATGACTGATAAACAGGACAGGTCAGAATTTTAGGAATGTTGTATAATTTTTAAAACACATATTAATAACATTTACCCACACAATATATCCTAGGAAGGCTTATCATCATTTATTTGACAATGCTTCTCATGCGATTTAACATGCCAAAAATGCCTAATTAGTTTAATATCTCCCTCTCTATGGGAAGAGAGAACAAATTTTTTGAGAAGTCCCAGGGACCTGATAAAATTCCTAAAATTACATTCAGGTCAAAAGAAATACTTTATTTAAGATTTGAATTTTGGGGAAGTTTATAAAAAATTTCAATGGGATCATAGGTCACTGTGAAACAATGCTTCGTTATCCATTTAACATAAAGAGTTAAACAGTTAAAAAAAAAAAAAAACCTTAGCTCTCTTAATAGAGAGACTTCAGCTTTTTTAACACAGGAAATTATTTTGACAAAACATAGAATTTCTGCCTTTTAGGTAGACTTACTCAAAGGTAAAGACAAACCTTTTTTTGTTGTTGTTTTTATTTTTAGTTTGTTTCTTTTTGTGAGGAAGATCAGCCCTGAGCTAACATCCAATGCCAATCCTCCTCTTTTTGCCAAGGAAGATTGGCCCTGGACTAACATCCATGCTCATCTTTCTCTACTTTATATGGGATGCCACCACAGCACGGCTTGATAAGCGGTGCATCAGTGCTCACCCGGGATCCGAACACACGAACCTTCGGGCCGCCAAAGTGGAGCGCAGGCACTTAACATCTGCACCACCAGGCCAGCCCCAAGAAAAACCTTTTTAATCTCTTTATCAAGGGCATACTAAAAGTTGAAGAAAATTATCCTTTTAAGAGAGAGAAAACCAAATTCTAATTTTGCACCAGGTTACATTTGACATTAAAACTCATTTACTTAATTAAATTCATTTCAATCCTAGCCAACTTGACCACGCACAAAACTCTTTTTTCAGAGTTCTTCTTCCACAAACCTTCTCTACCTTTCTTTTTTTTTTTTTAATATTTTTATTTTTATTTATTTATTTTTTCCCCCAAAGCCCCAGGAGATAGTTGTATGTCATAGGTACACATCCTTCTAGTTGCTGTATGTGGGACGCGGCCTCAGCATGGCCGGAGAAGTGGTGCGTCGGTGTGCGCCCGGGATCCGAACCCGGGCCGCCAGCGGCGGAGCACACGCACTTAACTGCTAAGCCACCGGGCCAGCCCTCTACCTTTCTTAACAAACAAAAATATCTCCATTTATTATGCCTTCTTTACAAGACATGTTTATTAATAGCCCTAAATATTTTTTAGCTTCTCTGTAATAAAAGTAGATAAATGTAGACTTGTTTAGCAATTAATGTTTCAGTATTTTATCCTATTTGAAAATGATCTAGATATTCAATGAATTTTCCATCATTTAATTTATCCTAGCAAAACTTCAAAGTTTCAAGTTACCAAAGAGATTTTGGAAGTTATTTTAAATACACACGCCATAAAATATAATTGTTGTTAAAAGTTTATCTATAAACTTTTCTCTCACTTACATCTATCTAAATCATTTGTTCTCAACAATTATGTTTAGATTATCGATGAAAACTTCATGAGACATTAGACAAAATTAGCTATCATTCTAAGTTATTATTTTTGCTGACAAATTTGTAACAAAGGTAACATGAGCTTTTCTGACCAGGAAACCCGGGCTGCAGGTCTGCATCCTCTCCAATGCCGATAACTCGGAGGACATGTCTATTGCAACCAAACCAACAAACTTAAATAAGTTTTTACTTATCAAAGATTATTTTATATCATGTTAACCTGAAAAACATTTGGGTTAGTTTTTATTACATTTAGAAATAATGTATATAAGTGCTTACTTTAAGCCAATTAAATAGAGCTCTTAATTTTGGCCATACCATCTGGAGGTAGAAAAATATCTCACATTTACAACATAGACATACGGACATACATAACACACAGGCAGACACAGACAGAGACCTTATATCTTGTGTTAAATTTTTGCTATGAATCAGGTACAATACAAAACTCACTAGTTTATAAGAGAATAGTTGGATCCAAATTTCATTTTAGCAATTGGAAACAGTTAAGTTCACCTGCTAAATCTTTTTACTAATATTTATGGAGAAGACATTTAAGATTTTCTTTTTGTTGTTGTTGTTAAATTTCCAAATATTTCCTCTCCCTTTTTGTAAGACAAAGATAGTTCTATCAATTTCTCAAATACTTGGGTTGAAGCCTGAATGATATCAAAAGGCTGATGCGCTCATCCAACCACATTTTCTTTAATTTGCTTCTTTACGTCAGGGAGATTTTTAACTAAGAGGTAAATGAAGAGATTTTTATGTTCTAAAACTTCAGGACAATATACCACACCTTTAAAAAGTCTGCACAAAGTGGTTAACAGAGGCCACCTACCTGAGTGCACAATTCAACGCTAGACCAATTTGCCTGGGGGGTCTGTTATCTTTTCTATTAGTCTCCCTTCGAATATTAGCCTCTAGTTTCCATCTCACACTGTGGGCACAGGCAACCCTATTGACTCCCTTTAGCATGTTTAATTAACATTGCCTGGATAGATTTGTATGTTCTGTTTTACAATGTCAGGCAGGGGACACGTTTCCCAGTGAGACACAAAGTCTATCCCCACAATATAATCTATACTACAATCAGGCAAAAGAGACGCAATCACTTCACATAAAACCTGTTTAAATATACCACTTTTCCTACAAATTTTTATCTTAGTTTCACCAACTCTTATACCTCTCTAACCACAGCTTCCATTATAACTTCATCAATAAGCCTTGGTCTTATGGTGTTGGGTAGGGGAAGCGTTCCTGGCCAGACATAACATTTATTTCCAAAAAACACTCAGGCAAAGTTGACATAACCTCTTCATGTGATACTAGCTCAAGCATTCCAATGTTTATAACCTCATCCACCTTCACACTTTTACGTTTTCTCAATCTAATTGTAGCCTGACTCGGAGCCCCACCAAGAGGGTTTGGTGCCACAACCCGTGGGGTTCCCACCTCAAGGAGTCTCGGAACTTTCTCCATCTCCTAGTTACTTTATCCCTTCCTGTGCAAAAGGTGTTTAGTCCCCAGGGAGAGGTCGAGCCCAGGGACTCCGGCCCTTCTGTTAGTCTTGAACATGATTAACAGGCCTCACTGGTACCCTAAGCGACTGTTGGTGAGGTTTCTCATCGTGATCTCTGCCTTACAACTTTTTAAATTTCTCCAAACTGGGGCAAGTAGAACAGACTTGGTTGCAGCCCTTTAATGTTGGGGGGGCCAGTAGGGTTTCCCTTTGACCGGCCCAACCTTAGGCAGGGCTGTATTAAAGCCGTTTTTTAACCCCACTAATGTCCGTTTTATTCATCCCACTTTTTAAAACAACCATCTAAAGAGTCTCGTCCTGCAGGGGTGAGTCTTGTGACTTTTCCCTTTCTGTTTCCTCTTTGTTTCCTCCTCTTTGAATGTTTGCTTTATTTACCTTATTTTCTAAAAACCCTTTTAAAAATTTCCATCTTATTGAGAAAAGTCCCTTGATTCCCCCCCAGGCTTCTTTTATTCTCTCATTAATTAACCTAATGCTTTCATTAGCATTTGTAAGACGATGAGGGGAAGCTGAACCCCAATTTGATTAAGTTCTTAAGGCTAATCGTTATTTCTTTGTATTTTCTTTTAATTTGGTCTTTTCATAGGTACCAATAAAACAGCTGTTTATAAAAAGAGCTCTCTAAAAATGTTTCCAACTTAGAAGTTTTTCCAACTTAAGGGATCCATCGTCTGGCCATTGACAAGTAGGATCTTAATGGCAACTGAAACCAATACGGCATAATACCAACCTTTTATGGCATAACTATGGACTTAGGAGGTGTCCCCAAAAGAGAGTTCAAAAGAAGCAGCCTTCACAAGATCCAGAACGTTCACTCCCAAAAATAGTCTAAGAAAGCAGAGGCCTTCGTCGCACAGGTGGTAAGGAGGATGTAGTGAAAACAGTGTCTCCGGTCTCCCAGGGGAACACGGATGCCTCTAGTCACAAACCTGCTAATCTGTGACGCTGGCAGGTGCTACGGGAATTGAATTTTTCCAGGAATAACAAGCAATGAACCTTTGAGAAGACAAAGGTTTCTTATAGACTGGGACCCCTTATGACAAACTCCCCTGGGAGCTGACACAGCTGGACAAAGAGAGTGCATCTTGGAACCCCAGTCTATTTGACTGGCTGCCAAGATGCACGCCAGTATGTGCACCCTCTGGATGGCAGAGAACAGAGAGGTCACAAAGCTAAGACCTCAAAACATAGAATTTGTGCTCATCTTCTGTGCACATTAACAGCTTCAGCTAAGACTTGGGTCTCTTAGAGCCAAACCAATACCTAAGAGGGATGTTCCGCAGGATTGGGGATTGTATGTTGTTTTATGGAATGCCTTGTTGCACTGAAATATTCTTAAGGTTGGCAAGTGACCTGTGTCATCTACCTAATTCTGTGAACGACTTATGCTATCACAAGAGTCTTCTTGAGGTATTGAGTGCCCTAATGGCTCTTAAATACTCAACCTGTGCCCAACAATTTTGTGGCCTTTTGGCTTCCAAGGTGTCCCTTAACAACAACTTTCACCCCTGTGCATATTAACCCACAGTGAAGTTTACTGCAGGCCGGCCCAGGCAACAGGCTTTGGGGTCTATGCCTGCATCCTGCACTATGGTTTTTCCTTTTTATGACAAATGACACAAAAGACAGAGACAAGGCAAAATGGTGACCATCTCTGGGAGGAGAAGGATCAATAAACCAATGAGTACTCAAGCCAAATTTCCCAGAGTTGCTGAGTCCAAGAAGCTAACTTTACCAATATTTTCTCCTGCTAATCTAAATGTAGAAAAGGAAAAAACTCACCACTCTCACTGCTACTGGACCCTGAGGCAGAGATCCAGGAGACTGACATGGTAAGAACCCTCACCTCCTGCTACCTCTTGTCAGGGGTCCAGGATCTCGCAGCTGCAGTAGTCCAGGAGCCAGCAGTGTGCAGATAGTGAAGTTTTATCCTGTCCAAGTCACCCAACTGCAGGGGAGCAAGACAATCCCTCTACCCACTAGGTCCTTCTGGCTGGTCTAAGAATTAAATTGACAAGAGAGAATAACAGGAGAAAATCAAAGTTTAATAACATGTTGTGGGAGATCAAGATTTGGCCACCCTGAAAAATATCTCTTTACCTTGATTGTTTTCTCTGAAGGACATTTGACCTCCCCTACTAACTGCCTAAAGAATTTGACATGGTGGCTCCTTCCTGGAACAGATCTTCTATCATGATGGCTGTAAAGATAATGTAAGATAGAGGTTACAATAGAAAAGGCACCAAGCCTCTTTTATCAAAAACTCTGTCTCTCCCTGACCACATTATCTATAGATGACCCTGAAAAGAATTGTCTTCCTGCCCTCTGAAGTCCCAGGCCACTACCTGCCCCCAACACGCTCCTCGCCTTTAGCTGCAATACTTAAGCAAGCAGCTTAGACAGAGGGACGAGTTGCTCATTTCTGAGTTTCTCCCATGTATACATGTTATTAAACTTGGTATTATTTTCTCCTGCTAACATGTCTTGTTGATTATTTGGCCAGCCATAAGAACCTTAAGGAAAAGGGCAGAGGGAGATTCTTCCTCTTCCCCCGACACTTTTGTATACTTGGGAGAAGCCCAGGAAAACTGGGTAACTCGCCAGAATGGCCGAAGTGACGGCCTTAAATACCATCTTCAGCTAAAGACAAAAAAGAGGATGTTGGGGCGGTGGTTGGGGACTTCAGAGCGGGAGGAAGGCAATTTACATGGAGACAGAAAAGCAAATGTTTGTTAAACAAGTGTTCACTGGGCCCTCTATAGACAATGTGACCTGAGAAACAAGATTTTGACAAAAATGGGCTTGCTGGTGCCTTTCTAGGCCACCAGTTTTACATTATACCGTAGTTATCTCATGGTATTAGCTCCTTCCTGGAACAGGCCTTCTATCTTAAATTCTTTTAGGCAGTTAGGGGGAAAATCAAAGTTACTTTCAGAGACTTTTATTCTTAAAAATAATCAAGGTAAAGAGACACATTTTGGGGTATCAAATTCCCCGCACACCCTTGAGGGGAACCAAGGGAAGGGGCTGAAATGATCAGAACCTGGAGACCTGGAGGAGGCCCCAGAGTGGGAGACCCAGACCTCTGGGTGGTGTGAGAGCCACTGGGGCAGCTGGAGGCTGGTCTGGGAGCCTTGACCCAACAGGGCCAGCAGGTAAAGGCGACAGCTCCTAACAAGACAGTGCAGGCCTGGCCATTGGCCTCCCACAGCCTGATCCTCTGGTGAGGACTGCAGACAACAACGAGAACAACCTGATTCTTCAGTCTTAAATGGAGCTGTGTCCTGGCTACTGAGCTGACCTGACCCTCTCCCGGAGAAGGGGGCACAGGCCCTCCAGCCCAGGAGCCATCCTGCCAACGCTGGAGCTTCCTCCTGTCGCCACCCCAACAACACCCATGGGAAATGATGGGGGACAGGAGGGAGGAGGAGGGTGGGGTTGCACGGAGATGCTGGCCCTGTGCTCCGGAGCTGCTGCCAAATGCCCCCGAGTCGTCCTGTCTCCCCCCACAGCCGCCTCCTCACCTCACGGAGCGCCCAGTGTTCTTGTTCCTGGGGGACCCTGGTGAGAGGGCCTGGAAGGCTCCTAGGGGGCAGGCAACACAGCTGCTGGGTCCTGACCTGCAACCAGGAAACACCCAACCCCACCTGGAGCATGGACTCAGCACCACGAAGAGTTGTGAAGCCTGGAGAGTTGGCTTTCTTCTTGAGGCAAGTGCCTGACTTCAGTCTTAATTGCTGAGGCATCCACTCAAAAAAGTCTGTCTGGAATCAACACTTTGCCAGCCACTGAGCTAGATAAAGAGCCAGGGCACCCCTCCACTCCGGGCCCCCCATGATGATCCTTTGTTTTAGAGATTCTGGTTGATTTAGATACCTGGTCTTTGGGCTGCTTGTTTGTTTTTCTTTGTGTCTTTGTCTTCCTGTGCTTTAAATTCCCACTCTTATGTTCTAAATTCAGCAATAAAGAGTGAGCCCCGGGAACCCTAGACCCCAGCCTGGACCCCGCTCCATGTCTCTGTCTACCCACGACCTTGCTTTGTGGCCCCGGGCGTGCGTTGTACACTGCAAGACTTGTAAGTAATAAACTTTTTTCTTCCACATTTCCTGATGGTTATTGTTGAAGAGCGTCATGCAATCATACTAAGGACCACAAGGTCTGGTCCATGGTAACAACGGTTTGGAGAGGGGATTTATGTCCATGGGAAGCTCACAGGAGCCAGGTGAGCACCCCCAGGCATTTCTAGCCGATAGCCCTACCATCGATAGGCAGAGACCGGCACAAAAAAAAGGACAGCGGATTTCAGAGAGGGGGCCTGTGACAGCCCAGATGTGGGCTCTGGGGGCGGGGCACGTCTTCTGGGCCTGCAGTGTGGAGTCTGAATGAGGGCCTTGTGGGGCCTTGCGTGGGGACAGTGGGGGGCTGCAGCAGGCTTGGGTCTGGGCTGGGGGAAAGGGTGGGTGACTCCCAGGCTGGGGAAAGTCCCACACCCTGAAGGAGGAGGTGGGTCAGCAGGGACAGGACCAGGCCTGAGTGCCTGGGACAGGAAGCCCCGCCTCAGACCACAGCCCCTCCTCCCACCCCGCCCTGGTGTAACTTGACACTCACTCATTTGTTCCACCCTCCTGGTGCCCAGCCAGTTCCTAATTCCCCCAAAGGCAAGAAAAAAGAAACTTCCGAGAAATCGAAACTACTGGGCAAAGGGACTGAGCACCATCCAGTATCCCACCCACAGCTGCTCTGTCCCGGCGCCATGAACCGCACTGTCCAGACCTTCGTCAGTGGCACCCACACTGGCGTCCCCCCGACCTACGAGATGCTCAAGGAGGAGCACGAGGTGTCAGTGCTGGGGGCGCCCCAGAGCTCAGCTCCCATGACGACTACTGTGATCAACATCCACAGCGAGACGGCTGTGCCCGACCACATCGTCTGGTCCCTGTTCAACACGCTCTTCATGAACTGGTGCTGCCTGGGCTTCGTGGCATTCGCCTACTCTGTGAAGGTGGGGGATGCTCCAGAAAGTGTGTGAGCCTGCAGAGATGGCACTTGGGGTGTGGGGAGGCCTGGTGTGTGGGTATCTCCTGGTGTGTGTGTGTGTGTGTGTGTGTGTGTGTGTGTCTAGGCCACGATGAGGCTGCATGAGGTGCATGGCGATGGCCAGGGTCAGCCTTTGTCCCCAGGACCAGGGATTTCCTTACTGACCAAACCAGAAATTACATCCCTCAGACTCAGGATGTGGCTCCAAGGCTCTCTCAGAAAGAACAAAGGGACTCACAGGAAATCCTGCCCCATGGTGGGGTGAGTGGCCAGCGAGGGGGCCAGAGCAGAGGGAGGAGGAATCTGAGGCCTCGGGGAGAGGCTGAGGCTGTGAGGAAGGAGACGGAGGCCCCAGCAGGGAGAGGGCCCATCAGGCGCTGTCCTGCTCAGGCTCAGGGGCCGGGGATGGCAGCTCCCCATGTGGGTGAAAGGCAGGTGGAGGCTGCTCTGGGCAGGGACCAGCCAGGGAAGGACCTGAGTCGTAGCACCTGGCTCTCACCAGAACCCCTCCAAGTCCCTCTCACCTCTCTTCTCCCCCAGTCTAGGGACCGGAAGATGGTGGGCGACGTGACTGGGGCCCAGAGCTATGCGTCCACTGCCAAGTGCCTGAACATCTGGGCCCTGGTCTTGGGCCTCTTTCTGACCACTGGATTCATCGTTCTTCTGGGATTTGCCACCCTGATCCTCTACCAGACAGCTATAAAGTCCATGCAGGAGGGCAGAGGCCACTTGTAGCTGCCCATGGCCGCGGCCCCATCCTCACCGTCCCTGCTGGCCCCGCATCCTGGGGCTGTTGGCCCTGCCCCCTTACCCCCACCCCTTTCTATAGCAGTTTGCACAGACAGACCTGTCTACACCTGTACTCAATAAAGCTCAACTTTATGTGACAGTGCTGTGTTACCGCTCTTCATGATGGCTGTCCTCGGGGAATGGGGGCCCTCCTGTCCACTGGGGCCAGGGTGGGCGTCACCGGACCCAAGTCTGCACTGTCGGCCGGGAAGGGGCACCGCGGGCCCTTCCACCTCCGAGTGCGTCCTTCCCAGATCCAGAGGGGCGGGTCTGCCAGGGTCCCCTCCATATCTCACCCACACCCCGTTATGTGCCCCGAAAATCAGCGGCCTAACTCCAGGAGACAGCTGTTGGGCGGGGTCCCCAGGGTGGGCCTTGGGAGTGCTCGGGGTGCCGCTCTCCATGGTGTCCCACGTGTGGGGGCACGACGGGGACAGGCCCCGGAAGGCCGATCTGGTGAAGGCAGTCTTTCCTATCCTGTCTTTAAAGATGGATATGCGCCACCTGCTGACCTGGTGGCAGAACTGCCCAACTCAGCAGGGTTGTGTCAGACCCACTAAGTCAGAGCGTCAGGTGGGCCCAGCAGCAATGCATACGAAGATGGAAATGGAACACTCCAGACCAAACAGGCAGGTTGTCCTGACCCTGTGTCATCCAGCACTGCTTCCCAACGCCTGTCGCTCTGCTGGCACCTGGTTCTGCAGGAGGAACCCCTTGGGACCAGATGGTGGCAAAGGAAGGATTCCCAGCCTGGTTCTCCATGGGTCAGCTCAGTGTTAGGAGAAAGCTGGACACAGATGGAGTCTCCACTCCAGCCCCCTCAGGGGTGGCCTGAACACCCCTGGGAGGGAAAGGTCCCCATGGGCAGAGGTGCAAGCCAGTGACTTTCACTGGACATCCCCCTCCAGAGAGAGGACATGTATTCTGGGTGTGGCTGCCCGCCCTGTTCCCAGGCCTCAGTCAGCACCTCCCAGGGGCTCAGCATGTTGACCGCTACACAGGGCCCCACATCATATCATGTCTACCCAGTGACAGGAGCAGGGCTTGGGTCTGCCAGTCACGCCCCACCCCACACCACCCCGAAGATGCCTGACAGACGGAGCAGAGCAGAGGTGATGGCCCCAAGGGTGGGCACCCATCGTGGCTCCAGTGAGTCATCAGATCAAAGACCTTTATCAGGTGCTGTGTGGGCAGGGGTCAAGGACCCAAGGGCAGGACCCTCTGGACCACTGGCGCATTCACGCTCTCCATCCCTGCTACTTTGGGTTCTGAGTTCAGAAGTTCTATTTCCCGAAGTGGGAAAGCTTCCATCAGGTGACACAACAAGGCACGTTGACCTGACTGCCCTGGATGCCACTCGGGCCCTGTGGGTCCTCACGTGAGGGTCACAGGCAGGGCCACTGGACTCTGGCCCTGGAGAAAAGGGAGGGCTGTTGCTCCACATGGAGCCCAGTTTTGGACATGCGCAGCGCCATCGCGCCAAGAAGGGCATGGTGACCAGGGCCTAGATGCCTCAGAGAAGGGGTCACACCACGCAGTCACCTCCTGGGCCTAGCAGGGTAATAGCTGAGGGCGAGGAGAATGTGGGATGGATTCTGGAGAGAAACGAAGAGCACTAGCATGGCCCTGAGACCAGCTGCAGCTGCAGGAGGCAGGTTTCCTTCCACTCACCTCCCTCTTCCAGGTTCCCCCAGGAGGAGGAGCCTACTGGGAGCCTGGAGGGGCCGCTCCCAGAACCCACCTGAAGAAGCCCACGCAAGCAGCTCATGGGGTAGACTATGGCCAATGCCATGATGCACATTCAGACCCACCTTCAGGAAGAAAGGACTCACTCCTCCGGCTGGTGGGAGAGTGGGCAGCCGTCCCTGGGGACTGCCTCTACTGAAGAAAGTGGTGTCACTCAGGGCCACGCCTTCTTCGAGGGGGCATCCTGCTTCCAACGTCTGAGCAACACAGGGGTGTAAAGACCTGGACCCCTCCCTCTGCTCTGGATGTCTCCGAAGGGCCTTCTAAGCTCCAGAGCTCCTGAGAGGTCGGCCGTCTTTGTTGAGGCTCAGTGCAGCTCAGCTTCTCCTCTGCCTCATCCTGCTTCCTTTCCCTTCCACAGGGCTTGACCCCTAGAGCTATTAAACGTCCTACACCCGAATCTCCTTCTCAGTTTGCTGTTCAGGGACCACGGCCTGGAGCAACCTTGCAGGGCCTTGTTAGCCACTGTGGTGACTTGGGATCTCCCTCGGAGGAGGTGGGAGCCATTGCAGTATTCTGAGCAGGCGGGAGATGACCTGTCTTCTGCTGTAACAGGATCACTCTGGGGCAGTACTGAGAGTGCCAAGAAGAGGTGGCTCCGCTAATCCAGCAGGAGGTGAGGATGGCTTGGTCTCGGAGGTTGCAGTGGGGGTTGAGATTCTACATGCCCTGGAGGATGGGGCCAAATGGACTTGGTACGGGCAGCAGAGCTGGCAGGGTGAGCCAACCTTTTTGGCCTGAGTAGCTGGATGGGTGGAGTTGCCATCACCTGTGCTGGGAGAGATGGGGCAGAGGAGGTGCGATGGACTGAACGTTTGTGTCCCCCCAAATTCCCGTGTTGAAGCTAATGGCCAATGTGATAGTATTAGGAGGTGGGGGCTTTGGGAGGTGATTAGGTGGTGAGGGTGCAGCTCTCGTGATAAGGATTAGTGTTCTTATAAAAGAGACCCCCACAGAGCTCCCTAGCCCCTTCCACCTTGTGAGGACACTGATGAGTTGGCCATCTGCAACCAGGAAGAGGGTCTCACCAGAACCCGTCCACACTGGCACCCTGATCTCGACTTCCAGCCTCCAGAACTGTGAGAAGTAAACTTCTGGTGTTTATGATCCACCCTGTCTGTGGTACTCGGTTATCGCAGCCCAACTGACTATGACAGGAGGTCTGGGGGGAGGAACCCGAGGTCTCTGGTTGAAGAGTTAGGCTGGAGATCCCACCAGCCTCCTCCATGGAGCAGCACTTCAGTATGTGAGTCAGGGGTTTGGGAGTGAAGTCTGGCCCTTGGATGTCAACGTGAGTTACTTACAGCCAAGAGGCTGCTGGGCCCTCCCTAGGGGATGAGACCAGGAGCAGCCCTGAGTCACCCCCAACATCTCTGGACGGGGGAGGGGAGGAGGAACCAGTCAAGGAGGCAGAAGCAGCTGCCTGCCCCTGAGGGAGGAGGGCGGGCCCCATAGCGAGCACGGAGAGCTCACTGCAGGCCTGACAGCCATGTTAGCCTTATGGCTGGTCCGGGGGTCTCCTCCCACTGACCCCCCACATGCAGCCCCGCCCCCCCCCCCCCCCCCCCGTCCCCGCCCTCCAGCCTTCCCTCCTCCCTACTCTGTTTTCTCCTGAGCACTGACCCTGCAGGGGCCGGTCCCCTCCCACTAGCAGGGCAGCAGGGACTTTTGCATTCCCAGGCTGGGCGCTGGTGACCAGAAGGTGATGTGGGCAGAGCCTGAGCTGAGTTCTAGGGACAGATGGGCTGGGGTTCCAGCAGCCCTGGTCCTGAGGAGGGGGCCGAGCAGAAGCCTGGGGGGCTCCAGACCTTCCCTGACGCTGAGGTAGCCTCGCGCCCGCGCATGGCCCTGAGGTGGCCCTCCAACTCCTTTTGGCCGCTGGGGAGGGGGCTCCGGTGGAGAGTCTGCAGCCACTACACACCCCCGCCAGCAGCCTTTGGGGGTGTGAGGGGAGCGGGTGTGCAGGTGGGGGTCTCCCGCGGCTGGTATGCAGCCACCGCACACTCCCCATTAGCAGCCTTAGATGGGGGGGCTCCCTGGGGCGGGGCTTGAGGGACGGAGGGGTTCTGGTGGGAGTCCGCGGCCACTGCACGCCCCCCTCCCACCCACAGCAGCCTTCCATCGAGGCTTTCGCGCGTGGGGGCCAGGGGCCGGGAGGGGGGCTCGGGGGGGCGGGCGGGCCGGTGCCCGGCTCCAGGCTGTCATTTGTCGTTATATTTAGCGGCGCTGGCCGGCCCGCGGGACGGGGGGAGGGCGGCGGGCGCTATAAGCGGCCTGGGGCGCCCACCCTCGGAGTGGAGTCTGCGCGAGGCTGAGACGGCGCTGGAACCCATGGACACGTCGTACCCACGCGAGGACCCCCGGGCCCCCCGCAAGGCGGACGGCGCCGCCCACACAGCCCTTGCGCTGGGGACGCCGCGCCCCCCGCCTCGGGACCACCTGATCTGGTCGGTGTTCAGCACCCTCTACCTGAACCTGTGCTGCCTCGGCTTCCTGGCGCTCGCCTACTCCATCAAGGTGGGCGGGCGGGGTGCCTCCTGGGGGCCTGTTTGTCCAGGGGACCCAAGAGCGTTTCAGGGGGCGCTGCCAGCAAGGTGTGGGCAGGGGTGGGGTCTCTGTGGGGGTTGCTGGTTAAGGGGGGCTTAGAGGCTCGTGGGGGGGCTGCTTATCAAGTAGGGGGAGGAGGGGGTCTCCAAGGAGAGCTGCTTATGAGGGGCTGCTCCCTGGGCAGGGCGGTAGTGGGCGCTTTTCGGCTCATGCCGGCTTCTCCTAAGGGGGTGCTGCTCACAAAAACAAAGGGGCTGTCCTCAAGGGGGTCTAGTCCATCCAAGAGAGCAGAGTCGAAGGGGGCTTACCCAAGGGGGTCTCTTTCATCAAATGGGGAATTTTCACATGCTGAGGGTCCTGTGAACAAAGACCTTGGCTCCTGTGGTGGGGCGGGGGTTTGGGAGGGGGTGGGGGGTGATTCTCAGCACCCCAGAGGACTCCCCACCTAGAGAGTCCCTGGAGGCTGGCCTGGTATGGCCACAGCTGGAGTGGGAGGAGACAGGGGCCCCTTCCAGCCTCATCTTAGGCTGAGGTCCCTTAAGACCCAAGGCACCGCTGAGGGCCAAGCCCAGGTGTTTATCTGGGGGCCCTGAAGGGAGTGGGTCAAGTCAGGGCAATGTCCCCTCAGGCTGCATCATCCCTCCATCCAGATTTTGGGCCCAGCACGGGCCCTCCAAGGTGTGGACCCAGTGGCTGCCTGGGGTGGGGGAGGCAGGGACCCCAGGCCCCAAGCGCGTGTAGAGACCTGGCCCTGCCACTGGTCTGCAGGCCCGAGACCAGAAGGTGGCCGGAGACCTGGAGGCAGCCCGGCGTCTCGGCTCCAGAGCCAAGTGCTACAACATCCTGGCCACCATGTGGACCCTGGTGCCCCCTCTGCTGCTCCTGGCACTGGTGGTGACTGGCGCCCTGCACCTGTCCCGGCTGGCCAAGGACTCTGCTGCCTTCTTCAGCACCAAGTTCGACGACTCAGACTATGACTGAGGGGCTGCACCCTGTCCCTGTCCTGACCCAGGGACCCCAGTCCCCAGGGTGCTGCCCCAGGGGCTCCATCCTGACCTCCTGGAAGCCCAACTCGACTATAGGGCCTGCTGCCCACCGCCCCCGCCTGGGCACCCTGAAGACCCCCTTTGGATCCCAGGGGCTGCACTCCAACCTCCGTGGCTCTGATCCCCTAACTCCCTGCACCCCCAGACCCTCCCTCTCCACTCACCAGTCTCAGACTCGTTTCACAATTAAAAGTGCCTGGTTCCAAAAGTGCCTCCTGGGGTGGGGGAGGGTGTCCTCCTGAGGGAGCTACGCTAGAGACCACTGCAGCCAAACCCCGTGGACTGACCCCAGTGTCGACGGGAGGGACACCCCCTTCTGTCTGCTTGGCTGTGCCCCGACTTTCCCTTCGCTCAGGCACTGGGTGGCCTGTGGCTTCTGGGGCGGAGGCGCCTGAGTATTTTAGGGTCAAGTTTGGGAACTCCATTGGTCTCTGCTGCCTGCTGTGGTTTAGTGGCCTGTCTTCCAGAACGGGTGTGATGTGTCTCCCTGATTCCACGTGTGTGCCCATCCCCAGTCTGTGTGCACGCATGTGTGTGCACATAAGTCAGGTGGGAGTCCCTGGCCAGTGAGCTCTCTCGTCCTCGTCCTGCAGGTTCCTCTGGGTTGGGCACGACCTCCTTCTGTGGGTCGCTCTGTCTGTCCTGTGACTCCTGCGTTCCTTGAATTCTGAGACATATCGGTTCCGCGGTGGGTTCCCTCCCTCGTGGATCAGGGGGGCTGGACACAGACACACAAGCACACAGGCATGGTCACGTGGTCATCCATGCACATGTACATCATACACATGTGACAGGATTGCAACCCCCCACACAACTGTGCAGAGAGGGAAGAAATTGGGGGGTGAGGGTCTTCTTAGTGTCTCTGGTGCTAGTTACGTGTCCTTGTATTATTTGACCTCCCTTGTGCCCGCCCCGGCCAGAACCAGCAGAGCATGGCAAAGGGGGTTGCTAAACAGATACACACACCCTGTGTGGCTGGGGTGAGGCCCCTTGGGCCTCGCTGTGGCCAGGCCAATGACAGGGCAAGCTAATTGCAGGGCCTTAACCACAGGGCAGCTCAGAGTTTTGAGCACCCCACCCAGGGTGCCTTCCCTCCCCACTCCTGCTCATTCTGCCTGGGCTAGGGGTGGGGGTCTCTGTCTAACAGCTGTACTTGGAGCCCCCAGACAACTCCCACCTAGCCACTGGCCCAGCTGTGTCCAGGGTGCCAGCAGAGAGGGTGCCGGGCCCACACTGGACAGAGGACGGGGCAGTGTGCCAGTGCCTGGACCAGGATGGAGACAGCATGCCACCCCTGAGCTCCAGGCTTGGCCCAAGAAGGGACCAAACCATGCTGGGCACAGAGGCTGGGAGCAGGGTCGGCCTCCGTGTGGCTGGGTACATTTCCCCAGGCACGGGATGGTCTGCCAGTTCCCAGATTTGGTGAGGGGAGCAGACGTTGTCTGGCCCATGCCCAGGTGCCAAGGATAGAAAGTGTGTGGTGAAGCCAGGCATGGGGAAAGTCACCAGCAGCCCTCCCTGCTCAGGCTGTCTCCTGGGCAGGCTGAGGGACCCTGATCAGCTTTAGGCAATTGGATGCCACAGGCCCCTGACCAGCCATGCCAGCACACATGCACTGCCACCCTGCCCCGGCCCCTCAGAGGGTCGCCCACTATGCCCACAGGTGGCTGCATGCACGTGGCCTGCCCAGGCAGCAAATATTAGGCTACACCAGTCCTGTGGGTGCAGGGCCACCTGCCACCCCACCTAGGCCTGCACCCATGTCTGGCTCCAGGGCTAGTGTCTGCTCCACAGGGACAGTCCCCGGCCGCCATGCTCTGCTTTACCAGACCGCCGGGGCCTCTGCTACACAGCCAGCAGTTGAGAGAGAGCCTGTGGGTGCCTGGGCAAGCCCCACCAAGACGCTGGCTGCATTCCCCGAGGTCATAGGCCCTCGGGTAGCCGTCAGTGACATGCGTGCTGGTCTGCAACGTGACCACACTCCTCGGAGGCCATGCTCTGTCCCCCATGTTGCTCTCCGAAGCAACACGGCTCTGGGGCCCCCGATGCCTCCACCCACCTCCTTTCTCTCTCCCGCATGCGGCTTCGTCCAGACAGTGCCTCTGCCTGGTGTCTGCTTCTCGCAGAGCAGAGAACAGCGGTTTGCTGGAACCAAGGAGGGTGGGAGCTGCTGACACCAGGGACTGGACGCCTGCTTGCTCTAGTGAGCAAGTTACTGCCCCTCCCACCGGCAGCAGGGACACACTCTCTGCTGCACAATCCTCTCAGGAGGAGAGAGCTTCTCCCAGCACCAAATTTTAATTCCTCACCACCTTGCTCAGTGGCAGGTGCCATCTCCCCTCACTCCTGGGACACCCCGGAGGACCCAAGCTGGACATGCCAACCGAGGGCCTGAAGCCCCAGGAGACCTGGGCAGAGCCTCTGGCCATAGGCAGCCTGCACAGGACAGGTGGGCCCAGGGCCGTGGCCTTGAAGCCATGCACACTTGCCCGTCCTTCTGGCTGGTCAGAGGGAAGATGAAGGGTCTTGCTCCACATCCCACCCCCTCCCTTCCCGACTGAGGAAAGGCATGTGACGGAGGCCATCCAACCTGACTGAAGTGGCCCAGCGGCCACAGGAGCCAAGGACTGAGGATGCGGTCTCTGTGACAGCCCAAGAGCGCCTGTATTCAGCCATGCCTGATGCTCAGTTGTGTGATACAGAAAGTTCCTTTGTGGTGAAGCTGCAATTGAGAGTCCTGCAGGGACTGAGTCCCCTCCCCAATGCCCTCGTCCTGCCGTCCTCCCCATGGAGGACTGTGCCTTCCTCTGCCTTCTCAGCAGAGCCTCTCCCCAGCCCTGTCCTGTGGCGTCCTGGGGAAGGGGCACTGAGGGACAGCAGATGCAGATGTGGCTGGTGTGGGAGGCCATAGGGAAGCCGCTCATCAAGGGGACTTAGGCTGGGAGGGGCTCAGGTGAGAGGAAGACTGTCGTGAACTTCAGGCCACAGAATCCAGACTTTCCCTGGAGCCCGCGTGCCTGGCTGCCAGGGGCAGGGTGGGTGAGGGGGATGGCAGGCCAAGAGGGCATCGAAGAAGGGCACCTGCAGAGGGAGTGGCCAGAGGGAAGGACCCGAGAACATCCCTGGAGCCAACAGCCCTGGTCATTTAGGGGCAGTGCCAGGACAGCATCTGGTGAGGGACTCGGTGGGGCTGGAGGGCCCAAGAGTGTCCACAGGCGGTCCTGTGGGCTCTGGAGCAGGCCTCTAAGGTCTTCAAAAAGTTCTTGCAGGAAACTCCTGGAGCAGAACCTGCTGCCCCAGCTTCCTATGAGAGTGACCTCTGTATCCGGCCAGCTGAACAGGGAAAGGAAATCTTGTGTCCTGCAGGGAGAGGGGGCATCCTGGGGGTGAGGGCACACACCCAGTGGGCTACCCTGGGAGTCGCATGCCCCAGACCCCTGGGGGAGTCTGGGTGTGGCTGCCTACCTGGGGGCAGGGGGAGCCGAGCCAGTGATGGCCACAGCTCAGCCTCCAGCGGGGCGGCCCCGGGCCCTGTGGGGGCTGTGACCTCGACTGTCACAGTGTCCTTGGAGAAGGAGAAGTCAAGCTTGCTCCCCTGGTAGGAGATGCCCCAGATGCACACTCCAGAGACGCCCGCTGGACACATGGGGTCGAAGGTCACCCCGGCCCTGGTAATCCTGGTGGGAGGGGAAGTTCTGCGAGAAGGGCAGGTGGGGGCCGGTGACTGCCCTCTGCTGGCCACTGAACTCACCTGAACCCCGTGAAACCGAAGAGCGCTGCCTGCAGGAAGCCCCCCATGCCGGTCAGGAAGTTCACGGCGCCCGACCCGTCTGCATTCTCCGTCCACACCTGCAGAGGGCAGGGCAGTCAGTGCCGGGACCCCAGGACACCTGCTCTCCTGAGGCCGTCCCTCTGCTTCTAGAAGGGCCCGAGGTCAGGCAGGAATTGCCGGGGCACGACCCTGCTGTGACCCCTGAGGCTGGGCTCCCCCTCCCACCACCCAGGGGGCCTGAGCAGGAGGCAGGCACGGTCAGCGTGTGGGTGACCAGGCTAACCTTGAAGGGCTCGGTGATGTTGGCAAAGTTCCTCTCCAGGAGGTCACGTGCCTTTCCAGGGTCCTTCAGCTCCATCCAGCCCACGGCAAACATGCTCTGGGGTCAGAGGTCAGAGGACACGCTGGGGTGAGGCCCCCTGTGTGGCAAGGGAAGACTGAGGCCAGTGGGGCAGGGCCGGGCGCCATGAGCACCACCGCCCACTCCCCCCAGTCTCCTTACCCAGGTCATGGCGGGGCCCCGGGGGGATACCGCAGCCGCATAAATCTCCAGGTTTGTCCTGCGAACTTGAGGACTCAGGGGGAAGGGAACAGGGTACCCCAGGAGCACGACATCTGCCTGCTTCACCTCCTCTCCTGGGGGGGCAGGCGCTGCTGATGGGGAAGGGAGGGGGAGGGCGGGGACGGCTCTGACGGGAAGGGGGAGAGCAGAGAGAGAGAGAGAGGGGGGCATCGGGGCGGACACAGGCTTTGAGGGAGGGGAGAAGAGGCCATGAAGGAGGCCTGCGTCCACTCACCAGGCTGGTACCCATCAAACTCAGGGTGGAAGTTCCGCTTCGGGTCAAAGGGCACCTTGATCTTATCAGCCACCACCAGCCACCGGCTGGGGACGGGCTGACCCAGGTCCTGGGCCAGGGCCGCAGCAAAGCGCAGGCTGGGGGTGGAGTGGGGAAAGGGGCTGCAGCCGCAGCACTCCCAGCTGGCCCCCGCAGGATGGAGGCGGGCCAGGGTCTTGGGTCTGACCTGTTTTGGACCAGGACGTTGGTGTACACAGAGTTGTTGACTCCTGCGTGGTATTCGTCGGGGGGCATGACTCCTGGGCACATAAATCTGGGTCTCAGGGACCTGCCCCTGATGCCAGCAGCCAGCGTGGGGCTGGCAGCACTGGGTGCCAAAATCACACACCGAATCCAGAAGCATCCACCTGCCCCCTCATTGTGACCGTCTGCCCTCCCCGCATCATCCACTCCCCCGTGACATATGCCCTCCCCCCATGACTATACCCCTCCCCCATTGCCCTCCCCCATGCACATCCTTCTTCCCCGTGACCACCCCCATGACCATCCGCCCCCTCTGCCCATGCTCCCTGCCTCCATGACCATCCCCCCTCCCTCTCCCCTGGCCACCTGCCCCCACATGCCCTTACCCCTCAGGTGGTAATTCTCCTCCTCTGGGCTCCACTCCACACGGCTACACCAAAACTCAGCCACAGCACTGACCACGTCCCAGCCACCAGCCTCTTGGAAGAGCTGCAGGTCCTGGGGGAGGAAGAGATGGTGGGACAGAAGCCATGGCCTCCGTGACTTTAGCTCCCACCGGTCACCACATTTCTTGCCAATGCCCACCCTTCCGAGGGCCCAGAAATGAAGGCCTGGCTCCAGGATGCTTCACAGGACTGGCCCCAAACAGGAAGTCCCAGCAGGGTGGGCGAGCGTGGCCCCACCGGGTGGGTGGTCACACCTGGTGGGCACCGTGACACCTCACCTGGGTGGCGTGGTAATACAGCTGGAAGGCCAACACCACTGCCCCGTTGATGTGGACCTCCTGGGTCCCATAAATGTCCTCAGGGCAGACCTCCAGGCCGGAGCTCGTGCTCTCCCAGGCAAACTTGGCTCCCTGAGGGGTTGGGGGTTGGAGCAGACTCAACTCTGTTCTTGGGGGCCAGGGGTAGCCCACCTACTTCCCCGTGCTCTCAGCCTTCAGCTGGGGAGGGCAGATAGAGGAGGGGGCGCCATCTGTTCTGGGGGCCCTCATGGGGGCCTGTGGCTCTGAGTGCCTACTGTATGTCCCCACCATGGCCAGGTGGCTTCTGCCCAGTTTACACTGTGTGCTGACCCTGGGGCAGGGCAGTAAGGGGACCCTAGCTGGGTCCCAGCGAGGCTGTTCCCACCTGTACGGTGCAGACAGGGGGATGCTGCTGAGCCCCCATGAGCATCCAGGACGTCCCAGCCCCACCCAGAGAGGGGGCCTGGGGTGAGGGGTGCAGGCCTAGGAGGGGAGTGGGGGCCCTGTAAGGTGGGTGTCCAGGTCCCCCTCACCTGGTAGCCCAGCGTCCGGGCGTTGTCCAGGGCCCCGCCCAGCGTCCGGATGCGGTACTCCAGGAGAGCCCTCGCGGCCTCTGGGTGGAACACCAGGACATTCGGGAACATCCAGAGATCCTGAGACACAGCCGCAGGGTCCCTGTTTCGGGTCTCTCACCTCTTCCGCTCTCCCCACCTGCCCACGTCCTGCCCTGGCGGGCCTCCACGCAGACTCCTTCCAGCTTCCTCCTCTGCTGCCCACCCGGGTCTGTCCTGGACCCTCCCCACCTGCCCACCCTGTCCCCATCTCCAGCCCAGATGCTCCTCATCCTCAGTCCAGCGCTTCACCTCTCCAGCGGGCATTTGGGTCCGCCCAGCAGCTCAGGCCAGAATCTGGGCGTGGGCAGCCTGCGGGGAGCCTGCTCCGTCGCTCACCGGCTGCCTGACTTAGGGAACGCCTCAGCCCCTCTGAGCCTCGCCTGTAAAGTGGCCCACAGCACCGGCTTCTCGAGGCATCAGCTGATCCCGCCATGCCCATCAGAGACCAAGTCCCAGCTTCTCCTGGCCCCCACTCCTATCCGAGGCTTCACCCTCCTCCACCCACACTCCACTGGGCAGCCACGAGGGTCTTTCCAGAACACACCTCTGTCCTTGTCACTCCCCAATTAAAGTCTCCGTGGCTCCCTCAGCCCCCTCTACAACTGCTCTTCCTGCCTCAGTGAGGGCCGCCCTTGCCCTGGCCTGATGCCACATGCTCTCTCAGCTCTGAACCACTCTCTTCCACCAAACTCCTACACATCCTTCAGCAGAGACACCACCTCCTCCAGGAAGCCTTCCCTTCTGCCATGGCCCCTGTGCTTCCTCAACCAAAGCCCCCATTCCAGGGAGGGCAGAGGCAGCAGTTGTGCCTGTGCCCTTAGCCACAGGACCCTCCACACCCACATGCTGCTCGCCCTGTGGCAGGTGCGTGTTGAGGCTGGATGGTGCATACCTGGTCCCAGAAGACGTGGCCCCAGTAGCATTCCTCACGGCTCCCATTGGAGAGGCCCCCAGGGCTGAGGCCATGGCAGATGTATCCTGGGGCCCCGGGCTGCGGCAGGGCGCTGAGCAGGTAGTAGAGGGCACCACGCAGGGCCTGGCGCAGGGGCAGGGGCCCCACCACATCCAGGCCACAGCCTGCCCAGAGCTGGGCCCAGGCCTGGGTGTGGGCGGTGTACAGAGCACCCCTGGCCTGCAGCTGCAGGGCCTCGGCGAGGCAGGCCCGGGCCTCAGCCTGGCTGCCACCCACCACGGTCAGGAACTCCCAGGTCCTGTCCTCCTCGCCTTCCCCGAGGGTCAGGGCTGGGGGCACTGGTGTCCACAGCATGTGCAGCTCCTGCTGCAGCCCCCCAGGCTGCTCAGGGATGAGCGTGTGGCCATACAGGTACCTGCGAGAGTGCAGCCATGTCTGAGGGGCGGGCTCCCTCCCCAGGCTGCCCAGCCTCCTCCTGTCCCCTTGCTCACCGGGCTCCCAGGAAGTCTGGACCCTGGTACAGGTACAGGTCCGGGCTTTCTGGGGAAAAGGCTGACCGCAGCAGCACCGAGACGGGCCAGCTCCCTGCGGCCACACGGGTGATGGACACACTGAAGGCCAGGACGTGAGGCAGCGTGCGGTGGGCATAGATGCGCTGGGAGGCCCGGAAGCTGGGGCCCTCCAGGGCATGCAGGAAGGAGCCTGGGGAGGGGCAGACAGGAAGACAGGGCAACTTGCAAGGCCGCCTCTCGGGCTTCCTTTCCTTTGCCAGTCGGGCATCCCGAGTTAGCGGGCGCAGGGAGGGGACTGCTGTTGGTCCCCCCACTCACCTGGAACAATTGGGGGGGAGGATAGACGGTGGCTACCTGTGCTAGTGTCCAGGACAAAGCTCTCAGTCAGCTGCTCTCCTGTCCCTGCAGGGGCTTCCAGCCGGACGTTGAGGGGACTGGGCAGAATGGCCCGGTGCGTGTCCCCCCTAGCCCCATTGTACACGCCACTCACATGGAGTGTATCGTGATACACACGTGTGCCCAGGTACGCATTGGTCACAGCAGCCAAGAGCCGGGGGTCACTGGGCAGAGAATGGGCAGTGAATGTGGTGGGGTCCTCGCTGGCATCCTCCATGGAAAGGCTTGCTCAGCACAGTGGCCTGGAAAAGTCGGAGGTCAGGGGCCCCAGCAATTGGCTGGGCCTCCCTCTCTGTCTCTAAGCCCCCATAGCCCCCTTGGAACTCGGCTGATGCCACCGACAGATGGTGGGGGAAGTGGACCCACCTAGGCAGTCCTGATTTTCCAGAGCGCCGCTTTCAAGCCTCCCCAGGAAACACCTCCACCCTCAGAGATGCTCGAATCCCCTAACATTGATCTCCAGAGACCCAGCTGAGTCCCCAGACTCCGGCTGGAGGACCTCAATCCTAACCCTTCCAGTTCTCCCCAGGCCGCACCCCCACGAACCCCGCCCTGTTGGTGGGAAGTTGGCTTCAGCCTAGGGGAAGTTCGTCCTCAAGGTCAACGTGCCCTGTTGGGGGCGCGGGTGGGTCGGGGCGGGGGGAGGGCTGCGGAGGCCAGAGGCCCGCGCTGGCCGAGGAAGGAGCCGGGGCTCGGGGGGCAGGCTGCGGGACGCGGGCAGGTCGCCGGCCGCGTCTCTGGAGCTCACCGCGGCCCTGCCGTGTCCCTCGGCGCCAGCCCGGCCGGCACTACCCCTCCAGGGCCGGACGGGGAAGTGGTCTGGGGTGCGGTGTAGCCGGAAGGCCCCGCGGTCCCCGCCCCCCGGCGTCGCAGGGCGGGGCAACTTGGACACCCCCCACCCCAGGGCGGGGCAACCGGACACCCCCCCACCCCCAAGGCAGGGCAACTGGACCACCACCCTAGTGCGGGTCAACTGGACACCCCCCTACTTCCAGGGCGGGACGGCGGAGCTGGGCCAGACGCCTCTCAGGCCGGAGGCGGGGCCCGCCGGGCGGGTGGCACCGGCTGCCGCCCCCAGCGTCCCCACCCGCGAGATTGCGTGGGCTCGTCTGTGGACCTGGTGCGTCCGGTGCGCAAACCCGTGGTGAGAAGCACAGCGCGGACTTCGGCCACGAGAAAGTCTCAAGGGTGGATCTGAAGGGGCGGGGCCTTGTCTGGCCTGCCCGCTCCCGTCTCGGCTCCTCCCTCTCCGTGAGCTCCCGCGCCCCCCTTTAGGAGAGGTGAAGCAGGCGGCCCTCCTCTTGGAGACGCTCCTTCCTTTTGCTCCGGCCCCACCCTCTTCTGGTCTCCGCCTCCCATCTCCCCACCTGCCCCTCTGGACACTCTGGTCTCTGGCTGCCATCTCCCCACTTGACCCCCTGGACACTCTGGTCTCCGGCTCCCATCTCCTCACATGCCTGCCTGGACACTCTAGGGTAGGCCCCAGCCTGTCACGGCTTTGTCGCTGGCGCCCTAGCCTGAACCAAATGCCCGTGCTCTGACCACTCGGTCCAGCCAGAGACACTCAGGGTCAATGTGTCCCGCGAAACCTGCGCTTCCTGCCCCCTCCCCAGCGCAGGCGATGGCGACTCCACACCCCATCTGTCCCAAGTCCTGTTGGCCCCACCTTCCAGGGTGTCCCTGCTCTCGCTGTCCCCACTGTGGCCTCTGAGACCAGGCCATCTAGCGTTGTGGACGCTCCCTGCTTCTGCTCTGCCCTCTACAGGCCTTGTTAACTTAGAGCCACAGCCACCCAACAGCAGTTAGGTCAGACCAGGCCTCTTGCTCAGAAGCCTGCTGTGGTGCCCCCCTCACCTGGAGCACAAGCAGTGGGCGTCCAGTCCCCTCCCCACCTCCCCTGCAGCCTCCCTGCTTCCTTGCTGCTTCTGCAATGTCCCAGGCGTGCTCCCTGTATGGACCGAACGTTTGTGTCCCCCCAAAATCCATCCGTTGAAATTTAATCCCCAATGTGATGGCATTTGGAGGTGGGCCTCTGGGAGGTAATTAGGTCAAGAGCCATCAAGAGTGGAATTAGTATCCTTATAAGAAGAGGCCAGAGAGCTAGCTGGTTCGCTTTCCCAGGAGGACACAGCAACAAGACAGCCAGCCCTCTGCAGCCCTCCCCAGACACTGTCGCCTTGCCCTTGGGCTCGCAGCCTCCGGGCTGTGAGAACAAACGTCTGCTGTTGACGACCCCCAGGCCGTGGTGTTTTGTTGCAGCAGCCAAGCTAAATGAGACCCCCCTATTTGGCCTTCGCCTTGCTAGTCCGGTGTCTGGGACGGTCGTCCTGGGATGTCCTTGGGACTTGATCCCTCACCTCCTCCTGTCTTCAGATGCTCGGTCCTCAGTTAGATTTCCCAGATGCTGCGCCCTCAGTGTAACAGGAGGCGCTGGGCTGCGCTCCCCCGGCCCCTCCGGCCCGCCTCACTGTCCTCTGCAGCTTTGCCTGCCCTCCCTGCACCTGTGTGCTGTCTGTCCTCCAGCCTCGAATGCCAGCTCCAGGAGGGCAGGATTTGTGTCTGTGTGTGGGATGAATGATGGGCCTTGAAAGTGGATTCTGGAAGGGAACTGCCCCTGGGAAGTGAAGGGGCTGACTCCCAGGTTCCCTCCCACAGGAGGAGAACGAGCCGGCGGGCCCAGCAGTGAAGACGTGAGGATGTGGGGGTTGTCCACTGCTGGCCCTGTCCCTCAAGGCCCAGCCTTGCCTCAGGGCTTCCTCCCTGCAGTCAGGCTGTTCCCTGAGCCTCTGATTCCCCATCTGTGAGGCGGGACTGCAGGTGGGTTGGGGACCGAAGGAAAGACTATGAGCTCCTGTTACGTACGACGCCTGGCCAAGTGCAACAGAAACCAACAGAAAAGAATCCAAGGAAGAATTTATTATCAGTGCACGGGGGGCGGCCCACCCCTGTGCCATCCCAGCTCCACCCAGAGCCGGGGGCCACTGCTCCACCTCTCCCTCCCCTGGTCGCCGCCCCCGCAGACCTTAGACAGGGAGTGGACGCCTCTGGGCTCTGACCACACAGCCTCAGGATGACTTCACTCGAAGGCCAGGGCCAAAATCTCGGGGAGGGACAGTGACCTGCCTGCCTTCGGTCAAGGGTCAGCCCCTGCTTGACCCCTGTGGCCAGGGGCAGAGTATAGGGCTGTTGGGGCCCGTGCCGCGGACAGGGATGGGATCAGCAAAGGGGTCACCAACACACAGCAGGTGCTCAGTTACTGGGTGCTCTCAGCATCATTCTTGTTGTGTGGGGGTGTCTGCATGGGGGGCGGTTGGAGGGTCCCAGGAGAGGAAGGGGGTTAGGAGAGGAGTCCCTGGGCGTGGAGGACAAAGCTATGACCTGTTCCCACGGTATGGGTGGAAGGGCATTTCCCAGGGCCTGTCCAGGACCAGGTGAGGGGCCTGTCTGTCTGGGCCTCCTACCTGCCTGTCCAGGCCCCCAGGCTCCACAGAGTTGCCCAGAGCTGAGAGCAGCATGCTCCCGCCCTTGGAATGGGGAGGTCTACCCCACAGGGCTGACTGAGTACTCCTGGCCTGCTCTGGCCTTCAGGACCTCAGAGGACACTGCTGAATCCCTCGGGAGGCTCGGGGTGGCTGTCCAGCGCAGGGTGTGTGATGACCAGGCCCGGCTTTGCCGTCCTCACAGCCCGCAGCTCCTGCAGTGACTGCTCACTCAGCTCCACGGAGGTCAGACTGCAGCCACGTGCACAGGACAGAAGGGGGAGGTTGGGGAGAAGGAGGCCAGGGCTGGGGGGAGGCAGTGACAGGGCAGCGATGGGGGCCGTGATGGGGCACACAGTGACAGAAGGTGGCCAGTTGGGGAGAGTAAAGGGGAGTCGGGATCTCTGGCCCACACTGGCCAGGGCACCAGACAGCGGATGGACATTTGGTCTGGCAGAGCAGTCGAGGCCAAGGGCTGGGTCAGGGCTTTGGAGGGTGGGCCTTTGGGGGCTGGGTTTGGGAGCCATCACTCAGGAGGGCCCTGGGAGGGGCTCCTCTTCAGGGTCAGGGGAAGCCCCTACATACCCACCCCAACCCAGCACCCTTCCCGCCCCTGCCTCCACCTGAGGGTCTGCAGGCGGCATCCTGGCTGCTGCAGGACCGCACACAGGTGGGTCACCACGGGTCCCGACAGCTGGCAGCCGCTGAGATCCAGGGTGGCCAGTGCTGGGCTGTGCCGGAGCACACCCACCACGTACTGGAGTGCTTCCTGGAGGCCGGGCTGCTGCACCCTGGGGGGAAGGTTGACCTCAGGAACTACTGGGGGGCCAGTCCTTCCCTCACTTCCTCCCAGGCCAGGCCTCACCTGAGCGTCTGCACCCGGCACTGGGGCCAGGCCAGGCCCTCACTCAGCACACGCAGGCCCGCCTCACTGAGCCCGTTGTGGAGGAGGCCCAGCTCCATCAGGGCGGGGGCCTCCCTCAGGGCCTCAGAGAGGTCTCGGCAGACCGAGTCAGCCAGTCTGCAGCGGCACAACCTGTGGTCAAGAAGCACACGGGTCTGCCTGCAGGCCCCTTGGCCACCTCACTACATCCTGATTATGCAAACTGCCCGGCACGGGCTGAGGTTTAGGAGCTGTGTGGGCTCCAGAGCTTCCCCTGCCCTTTGTCACCATGTGTCCCTGGGGGGCCATGACCATGTGTGCACCTGCAGGGCTGCGCTCACTTTCCCTCAGGACATTGTTCCCTACAGCTGTCTGACGAGCCCTGGCAGACCCTGCTCTCAACATGTTTACTGCCCATCCTCTTGCGGGGGGCAGTCAGCACTTATTTAGTTAGCGGGTCCCTAACACTGGGCAGTTGTGTAGTTTCTACTTTTTCAGCCATTATAAGTAATGCTGCGAGGAACACCTTCGTGCATTTAGTTCAGCCGTAGAATTGATGGGCCAGATGTGCCGACCGCCTGTGTGGCTCCCTATGATCATCTCCAGGTTGCTGGAAATGCCCCCACACCAGCTGCGTTACCAGGTCACCATCTACGGATGACCATCCCTATATCACCCATCAGTACTAGATGCTATAATTTTTCTTACTTTCTGCTTACTTGGTGATAATTGGAAAGTTGTTGTGTACTAAGTATTGTACCTGCGTTCCTTATTACTTCTCACACCAACCCTCTGAGGT
The DNA here is from genome assembly GCF_057802395.1 of Ceratotherium simum simum. Taxonomy (NCBI): domain Eukaryota; kingdom Metazoa; phylum Chordata; class Mammalia; order Perissodactyla; family Rhinocerotidae; genus Ceratotherium; species Ceratotherium simum. The sequence goes on along the minus strand of NC_141933.1, from coordinate 132,367 downwards.
AGAATCTACTGGCTCCATTTCACAGGGGAGGAACCTGCTGCTCAGACAGCCCAACAGCCCGATGGCCTGAGGGCCAGAGGGAGGCAGCGTGGCCTCCGAGCCTGTGCCCAGAACACCTTCCTCCCTTGCTTCTAAGAATCTAGAGGGACCACCCAGCCATTTCCAACAGCACCTAGCGGCCTTCTTTTGGAAGGAAAATACATTCTGGTCTTCTTTATCCCTCTCCCAGAAGGCTTAGCTGCACCTCGATGTCCACTCAAACCAGGGCCAAACCCTCCTTCCTAACTGGCACCTAAGCTGGTGATGGGGACCCTGCTCCCAGCCCCTCTTCCCTCCTCTGCTCTGTGTGGGCAGAGCCTGTCTACCCCAACACAGGACACCAGAGGCCACAGACTCAGCCTGTCCCCTCAGCCATCCCCAGACAGGGCCACACCTCTCTCTGCCAAGGGATCCTGCTCTACGTGCCTTCCAGGGGAAGGGCTGGGGGTGCGGTCACTCACGTCAAGCTATTCAGACCACACTGCTGGTCAGTCATGGCCTCGCAGAGTGGGCGCAGCGGAGAGGCCTGGGGTCTTCCCCTGGTGGCTTGAGAGCTGCGGGAGAGAGGAAAGTGACGTCCACCCGGCCCCTTCCAGGCCCTCCCTCCTAAAGAGGGCTTCTTCCTATGGTCCTGAGGTGTCAGAGCTGCCTCGGCCCCACCCCAAGCTGAGCCAGGACTCCTCCACCCCCTTCACCGCAAACCCAGAGTGAAATCACTCGTCTGTGGCCTCATGCACCTCCCCACTGGAGCCATGTATATAAGTCCAGTGGGGGCGTGTCACCCGCATTCCCAGTGTGGGTCTGTCCTTGCTCCACCCTGTCAACATCCTGACATTCACTCTCAACAGATGCTGAGCACCTGGGTCAGGCGTGGGGTTGGAGCTAAATGCACAGAAACAATGGCACAAGCCTTGCCCTGGTGGAGCGGAGGGTCTGGAGGAGGAGCCAGGCACGGACAGATGTCATGGTGGACAGTGGTCCATGGGGCACTTTTGGGGCCAAAGGGGTCCCAGGCCAGCTGGGGAAGCCTGGGCAGACTTTGAGGATAGGTAGCAAACAGCATGTTCTGGGTGGAGGAAACAGCAGATGCAAAGGGTCAGGCACAGCGGGCGTGGTGTATTCCAGAACATATTATGAGAAAGCATAATGGGAGGGGGGTTGCTGGGCCGTGGCCACATGCCAAGCTAGGAGGTCTGTCTTGGATGTGGACAGCTGGGGGTGGGCATGGTGAGGACACCCTGGCGAAGTTGGCCACTGGGAGGCTGCCTTGCAAGGGGTGAGCCAAATCAGCCATAAAGTCCTGCCTCTCGTCTAGGGGAGCAGACATCAGGTCCGGACATCTCCCACGTCCAGACGGACACTCAGGTGCACAGGCGTGCACTGGCACACGTGCTCCACACAGAAGCCTGCGAAAGAGTGCAGCCCTGCCCTGGAGACTCACGAGCTGCTGCCCAGGCTGCCTTGCAGCCGCTTCATCAGGCTCTTCTTTTTTTTCTCCCGTGCAGTGGCCAGTCCGCAGCTCACCAGCCGCAGTGCCTGTCCGGCAGGGCAGCAGCGGACGCAGTAGCTCAGGACGTCCAGGTCCATGCGGCTGAAGCGCACTCGCTCCAGCACCAGCTCGGGGAGGCCGCGCAAGGCCTGGCGCACGAAGGCGCCCTCCTGCGTCTCGTAGAGGCAGTACAGCAGCTCCAGCGGGTAGTTGAGCTCCTCGGCCTCCTCCTCCGGCTCCTCAGTGCCCTCCACGGGCTCTTCAGGCCCCTCTGGCGCCGCCGTGGGGCGGCCCTGGGCCTGGTCCTGCACCCACGCCAGGACGTCCTGCTTCACGCGCTCTGAAACTACGCAGCCAAAGTGGCGTTCGATGTCGCGCATGCGCTCCGCGCTCAGCAGTCCGAAGAGGAAGCGCGTGGTGAGCGCGAGGTGGTGGCGCAGCTCCGCGTCCCTCCGCAGCAGCGTTCTCACGCCGCGAGCTGGCGCCCCGGGAGCCTCCTCGTCCTCCAGCAGGTAGGACAGCGCGGCGAAGAACTCTTGGAAGCTCTGGTCAATGAACTGGTAGGTGACCTCGGTCTCCAGCACGCCCGACAGCTCCTTCTTGCTGAGAAACAGCGTCTGAACTTTGGAGCCGCGAAGCGCCAGTCGTTCCAGGTCCCTCTCGGCGAACTGCGCCCTGCGCCCGAGGACGCCCTCGCGGGCCAGGCGGCACAGCTTGCGCAGCTCGCCTTGCACCCGGGGCCCGTGGGCGGCGGGCGCCGACCTCAGGACGCTGGCGATGAAAAGCAGGTACACCGACGTGGTGGTCTTGGAGGTGCGCGACAGGTCCTGGCCGAGCTCGAGCTGCTGGCGCAGAACGGTGCACACGATCCAGCACACGAAGGGCACGAAGCACAGCGCGAACAGCGTCTCATTCTCCTTCACGAAGCGGTAGGCTAGCTCCGCTCTCCACTCGTCCCGGAAGAACTTGTAGAAGTACTTCTTCTTGTCCTTGTCGGAGAAGCCGCGCACCTCGGCGCACTGCGGGGAGCGCAGGCGGCCCTGCAGCCTCCCCGGGGCCGAGGCGCGCGTGGTCACCAGCAGGCGGGCATTGGGCAGCAGCGCCTTGCTCAGCAGGCCGCCCAGCACCCGCGCGCTGCCTGCGGCCTCGAAGGGGTCCGTGCAGGGCGCGTCGTCGGCGGGCCCCGGCGCCGTCAGTTCATCCGCGCCGTCCAGGATGAAGAGCAGCCGCTCGGACTGCGCCAGCATCTGCCGCACGGGCGCGCTGCGGTCGGGGCACTGGTCCAGGATCAGGTCGGCCAGGCTGCCGGTGCCTGGTCGCTCCAGCAGCTCGCGGCAAGGCATGAAGAAGGCGAAGTCCACCTGGCCGTGGTACAGCTTGCCCGCCGCCCAGTCGTACAAGATTTTCTTGGCCGCCATGGTCTTGCCGATGCCCGCCGGGCCCTGCAGCACGACGGTCAGCGGCCGCTGGCCCTCCTCGTCGCGGCTGAACAGGCGGTTGAAGGTGTGCGTGTCCGAGCGCCGAGCGCGCTCCGGCTCCGGCTCCTCCGCAGGCCCCAGCGCCTCGGGCCCCGGGGCGGCGCTCTGGGGCGCGATGAGCAGCTTGGTGAAGCGCTTGTTGATCTTCACCGAGCGGGCGTTCCTCTCCTTCACCTTGGCGTGCTGCTGCAGCACGTGCTCCCGGTACTTCTTCTTGTACTCTGGGGTCAGGGGGAGAGGCGGAGGAGAGGCGGACAGAGGGACGAGGATGTGGCGGGCTGTGTCAGCCGACCCTCGTGCACCCGGTGCCCTCCCCGCGCACCCGGTGCCCCCCGCCCCCGCTCAGGTCTCAGTTTCCCCCGTCCCCCGCTGGCCTTCCCACGCCCGCTGCTCCCTGGGACCAGCTGTCGGGAACCTCCAGGTGGCGTTGAGAACACTCGTGCTCCACGCCTGGGGCTGAAGGCCCCCGGCAGCTCGGGGCCTGCGCCTCCCACCGGGAGGGACCTACCGGACACGGAGAGCAGCGCCGAGGAGCTGGGGCCGAGCCCTGGAAGGGAGACCTGAGGTGAGGCCCCGCCGAATGTGCGGGGGCCGGGGGCGCAGTCGGGGGACGGGGCCACCCTCAAGAGCACCCAGGACCCGAGCCCGGGGGCCCGCGAATTTGTGGATGAAGCGCGCCCGGGCCGAGGCGCGCTGGGACTCTTCCGGGGGAGTGGGAGGGAGGGCAGCCTCTGGCCCGGACTCCGCCCAGGAGGGAGGGCACCGAGGCGCAGGGACCCCGGCGACCCCCGCCCCGTGCTCACGCTGCAGCCGCTGCTCCTTGAGTCGCGCCGCCACGTCGCGCATGTCCGCCCTCTTCAGGGTCTTACGGGCCACGTCCAGCGCGGGCTCTGGCCCGTAGAACTGGGTGAGCTGTTCGGCGAGGTCCACGGCGTCCGCCCCCTCCAGCCGCCCCCGCGGGATGCTGCGGCCGTCCAGCGGCGCGTCGCGCAGCTTGTGGCGGAAGCGCTTGAGCTGCTCTTGGCTCAGGTCCTCGAGCGCGGCCAGGAGCAGCTCTCGGGCGGCGGTGGCGCGGGCCTCCATGCTGGGGGCGGAGGGCGGCGGGGTCAACTCGTGTGGTCGTCTCTTCGCCTCCCCGACCCCCCGCCTCGTGACCGCGGCCCCGCCGCTCCGTATCCCCCCAGACGGCTCCAGGCCAACGGCTCCAGGCTAACGCTTGTAGCACTCTGCGGGGAGGGTTGTCCTCCCTCCCAGGACTCCCGTCCGGGGCTTTGCCTCTGACCGGCTCACTGCTTGGTGGTGAAGTGGGGTCACCCCAGGGCGGGCACTGGCCGCAGCAGACCCAAGCGCTAGGGTGCCTTCCTGCTCCTTCCTTCCTCACACCTGGCCAGGCCAAGCCAGACGCCCCAGATGCGGTGTCTGCATGGGCCTGTGCTCTCCCTTTCTGTCTCTTCCCTCCCTTCTCTTATCTGGGAGCCTGAGGCAGAGCTGGTCTCAGTCAGAGCTGGATTCCCCACCTGGCCCAGGCTGTGTTCCGGAATGCTCACTGCACCCCTCACTGGGGCCCAGCCTGGGGGCCTTGCCCCAGGGGCTGAGTCTGAACCCCTGGTGAGGACAGACCCCACGGATGCCCTCGGTGGAGATGCACCCCCTAGAATCCTGAACCTGGAGGGCAGTGGGGTAAGGATGTGGAGAAAGGGGAGTGAAGCCTAGGGGGCTGGCAGGGTGAAGTAAAGGCCCCAGCGGGCAGAGATAGCCAATTCCCAAGTGACCACTCTGAGAGCCACACCCACCTGCAGCAGGAGGCCTCTGGTTGTTTCCTGGAGTCTGGCCCCGGGGTCTAGGGCTCAGGGGCAGAGGTGGGGGTCAGAGAGCAATCCTTCCCTAGGCTGACTGGAGCCAAGTTCTGGGGGGCTGTCCGGCCCTGTCCATGCACCAGGCCCAGGAGCTCTAGCTCAACCAGCACTGCAATGTCCGTCCAAGAGTCACAAGCTCCCAGGCTCAGGCGCTGTCGTACATGTGCAGTCACCCTTTAAGAGCTCTGCTTGGTGACCTTTGATTTCCGACTACCCCTTTACTCGATTAATGTTCTCTGAGAACCCATGGGGTGTGGCAGCGAGGCATGGTTGTGAGCAGGGAACTGTGCAGAGCAGGTGGCTGGCTCAGAACAAGGCCTTTAGCTTAAAGTCCTCAAGATAGGTTAAATTCTGAAGGCAGGGGTGAGGAATGGCTTCCTAGGTAGAGGGAGCACTGGGAGCAGAGGAGGGATTTGCACGGTGTTGTCAGGGGAAAGAAGGCAGTCACCAGGGGGCCGGGAGACGATGAGACAGGGAGAGCTCTGTGGCTTCCACACCTGGCTTGAGCAGGCTGATGGGAAGAGGTTTGGATGTGAGAAGTGTGTGTGACTGATGTGGGACCAGTGTGACCACGAATATGGGTTCTCTGGACAGTGTCTGCTGTGTGAATGTGTGTGTGTGTCTGTGACCACGTCAGTACTGTGTTGGTGTGAATGCCTCTGTGGTCGGTGAACAATAGTCCCCAGACACCGGTCCTCCTCCCTGGAGCCTGTGGATGTGCCCTCATGCCAAAAGGGACTTTGCCAGTGTGATTAAATTTTGGATCTTGAGTTGGGGCGATGACCCTGGATCATGCAGATGGGCCCTAAATGTCATCACAGGTGTCTTCAGATGGAGGCAGAGGGAGATTTGGCGGCATGGCCCTGAAGCCAGACGCTAGGCTGCTGCCTTTGAAGGTGGGGGAAGGAGCACAAGGAATGCAGCCCTGGAGGCTGGAGGAGGCAGGAAGGGTCCTCCCCTCCAGCCGGAGGGAGTGCAGCCGAGCCAACGCCTGGGTCTCTGCCCAGTGACACTGAGTTTGAACTTCAGACCTCCAGAACTGTAAGAGAATTAACTTGTGTGGCTTTAAGCCACTGAGTTTGTAATAACTTGTTTCAGCAGCCGCAGGAAAGGACCCAGTGTCTCTGAGAGATGCCGTGAGGGAGAAGGTGTGTCGGCAGGAACTGTCTCTGGAACTGTCACTGCTTTTCCGGCTCCATCGCCTCTGGGCCACAGGTCACCTCTGTGTCCAGTCCTGCTTCTGTCAGGAGCTCAGAGAGCTGCCCTGGGGAGAGAACCAGAGTCCTGGGCGCCCCTCTTCCGCTGCCCCCAGGAGGAAGGGCCCACAGAGATGCCCATTCCTCCCTATGACTTTTTGCCATTTAAGACAAATAGACCCCACCTCTCCCTGTGGGGGCCTCAGGTTGTCCAAGGTACGGTTGTTTAGTCACACTGACATCACCCCATGGTACCTTCTTCGCCCTCTCCTGCTCCCTGAACACGTGCTGGGGCCCCACCCTCCTAACCTGACTGCCCTCTGCACGGGCAGCCTCCTGGGCACAGGGGGGGGGGGTGAGGGGAGAGCCAGCACATTTCCTGGGGGGAGGGGGCACTTCGTGCTGTTTAAAGGACTTTCATGAACATGACCTATCCCACTGGTTCCCACAGAGCCCTGAGAGGCAGGGCAGCACATCTGCCCCGTGTGTCGGGCCGGGCCCAGAGCAAGGACAAGAGCCTCACTGTAGACCACGGACTGGGCAGCACCCAGCAGAGCAGAGAAGTGGTCAGGGTCTCCTTGGGGTCAGGGTCCCAGGGACAAGCCCTGAGCAGAGTCTGTCCCCACCTGCCTGAGGGGCAGTACCATGAGCTCTGGGGGTTCCCAGCTCCTTCGACTTGCTGGCCCCTGACTTAGCTCCTCTGATGTGCTGGGATTCTGCAGAGGGAACTTTGCAAAGCAAAGCAACAGCCCAGACACAAAGGCAGAAGTTTCAGAGATTGACTGTGGGCAGAATCTGGCTCTGCACAGCTTGGTGGGCATTGCGGGGCCCCGGGCCACAGCCCCACTCCTGAAGACCCCAGTGCGCCCCTCACTGATCCCCTTGCTGAACCCACTCTAACCCCAAGACGCTCCCACACACACTCACTCCTCCAGGCACAGACGGATGTCCCACACAGGCCATTGCTGTATTTCTTCTAAATGTACATTCACTTTTCTCTCTCCAGAGTACAAATTCTTGAAAGCAAGTTCTCTACAACTGCGCTGTGTCCCTTTCATTGTTATTTTAGACAGAAAGTGCCCTGGTCAGTAGCACAGTCTCCTAAGCCAGACTGTCTGGCATCAAACCCTGGGTCCACCATCCAATAGCTGGGTGTCCTTGGACAAGTAACGTAACCTCCCTGTGCCTCCATTTCCTCATCTGCAAAATGGCGTGGTGACAACGCTTCAATGTGGAGGGCGAGGGGAGAGAAGTTGTGATGTGTGTGCCTGGCACGTTCTGGGCATCCATTATCACCATCACGTGCATTCTGGGGATGAGTCTGTGTTTGCTGGAATCACCAAGAATGTCCCCATTTCTAAACACACTTCAGTTCTGATTCCACTTCACCTCTCCCCAGCACTTAGCACTGCTGACCATGAGCTTTTCCTTAAAATGCTCTTTTCCTTCGGTCAAAGGAACCGAGGGGTGCAGGTCCGAGAGAGCCGGGGTGACATGAGGTCAAGGAGAGGCTTTGCATCTGCTGTGCCATAACCAGCATGGGGTAGGGCTTGAGGCCTGTGATTTGGAGATGCCAAGGTCACCCCATCTCCTAAGATAGACTCTCCTTGAGCGGACTCTGTGCCCCATAAACTCTCAGCACCTGCTGATAACAGGAGCCAACATTTCCAGGAATCCTTGTCAGGAGGCGAGATGTGGAAACATGGGGATGAGGAGAAGAGGCTGGGAGCAGAGGGAGGGCATGGCTGAGGATGAAGACCAGGAGAGGGGGAGGGGAGGGAAGGGAATGAGCAGACGAGAAAAAGAAAGTAAGAGATGGGAAGAGGTGTGGAGCCCACGTGGCAGGCAATGCCCACTCATCTAGATTTGTGTCACCCACAAGGTTTAGTCTCTGAGCAGGGCCACTTCCAAAGGTATAACTTGGAAATCTTTAACAAATAATTTAAACTGCAATGTGAATTTCCTCCAGGGTCTCTCCCACAGGGGTTTTACTGCCCAGTAAAACTTCATGAAAATCTTTGATCATTTCTTCCTCACTCCCAAGTCCTGCCCTCTTGGCAGCTGCTAGTGAGGTCTCCCTGGAGCCCTCCTGGCTGTGCCCTCAATGTCACCCACTCCTGTTTTGGGGTTCCCCTCCCCTTAGTCCTCCTGCCTTAGAAAAGCCTAGTTCCTGAGCACTTTGTGAGCCCTGAGCAGCGTCCTTTCCCTGTTCTGGGCATTCCACTTTACATCCTGGCCTCAGAGAAAGAACCATTTGAAGGCTCCACAACCTATTTTTCTGGAGGAGTGGGTGGACCTACAGGTGTCCCACTCCCCTGTAAGCTAACAAATTAGACAGCTTAGGTGAGATGGAAAAATTCTTAGAAAGACAACTATTGAAACTGACTCAAAAGAAATTTAAAAATCTAAATTGATGTATGACAAGTAAAGAGATTGAATTCATAATCAAAAAACTTTCCACAAAGAAAAGCCCAGGCCCAGATGGCATCACTGGTGATTCTACCAAATATTTAAAGAAGAATTACTAGCAATCTTTCACAAACTCTTACAAAAAATATAGAGGGAATACTTCCCAACTCATTCTATAAGGCCATATTACCCTGATACCAAAACCAGGCAAATACATCACAGAAAAACTAGAGACCAATATCCTTGATAAATATAGACACAAAAATCCTCAATAAACTACTAGCAAACAGAACCCATTAACATATAAAAAGAATTATAAACCACGACTAAGTGGGCTTTATCCCAGTAGCGCAAAGTTGGCTTGACATCTGAAAAATCAGTTATCGTAAGAGGAGGGTCCTGGCGTTCCCACCCAGCAGGAGCTGGCCAGGCGTCCAGCTCCTCATTCCCCTTTGCTCTGAGCGAAGGTTTCCACTGCGGTGAGTCTGTTCCTATAACACATGGGGAATTTTGGAGGCAGATGTCTTGTCTCCCAGCCTTCAGAAGTTTGAGATCAAGCTGTCAGCAGTGCTGACTTCTTCTAAGGCCTTTCTGGCTTGTAGATAGTTGTCTTCTTCCAGTGTCTTCACATGGTGTTCCCTCTGGGTAGGCAAAATGGATTTTAACGGAGCCTCACCTACCGGCGGGAACGAAACTATCCAACCCCAGCCCTCTCTAGCCTTCCTGTCTCACTCCGTGGAAATTAATAAAAGAAACCTTAACTAAAATGGAGTCAGGCAGGCCTGCAAGGGGAGCTGTCATGCCCATCACACATCATCAATGTCACCAAACAGGAAGAAAGGGACACTTGCATCTCGGACAGGAAGTATAGCTACTTTACTAATGAAGGAAGGTTTCTCTCCCCAGCTGGCAACAGCCCAGCCAATCAGAAACGCCACAGCGCAGCAAACGAGAAACCCCACAGCTCAGCCAATGAGAAACGCTGCAGCCCAGCCAATGAGAAATGCTGAAGCTCAGCCAATGAGAAACACCGCAGCTCAGCGAATGAGAAACACTGAAGCTGAGGCAATGAGAAGACCCACAGCGCAGCCAATGAGAAGCTGTTGCCACCCTGAACTGTTACTTTCCCCCAATGGACTTTCCTTTAGAACAGCCCCTCCCTCTCCCCCTTTTTCTCTATAAAAGCAACTCTTCTCCTTTGTTCTCTGGATTTGTCTGTGGTTCATAGCATGTACATCCTGAATTGCAATTCTTTGGGCTATTCCCCAATCAACTCAAAATTTTATTTTGAGATAAAATAATCTCAATCAATCTCAAAATTTTATTTTGAGATACAATAACAGGAAAATTTGCTTTTTAAGTTGACAACTCAAAGAGGAATTTTGAAAGAAGCCAGAGGAAAAACACCCCCACCTTACCAATAGAGGAACCAGGATAAGAATTACATCAGACTTCTCTTCAGAAACCAGGCAAGTAAAGAAGAGCATGGAATGAAACATTTAAACTATTGAAAGAAAGAAAAAATCCACCAACCTTGAATTCTGTATCCAGCGAAATTATACGGTCAGGCACTGCAGAACGACATTTCAGTCAGTGACAGACTGCATATATGACAGTGGTCCCATAAGATTAGTACCGTTTAGCCTAGGTGTGTAGTAGACTATTCCATCTAGGTTTGTATAAGTACACTCTATGATGTTTGCACAATGACGAAATCGCCTAATGCATTTTCAGAACATATCCCCATCGTTAAGTGACGCATGACTGTATTTTAAAAGCGAAGGAGAAATAAAGACTTTCTCAAAAAAACAAAAATTCAGGGAATTTGTCACCAGCAGACCAGCCCTTCAAGAAATGTTAAGAGAAGTTCTTCAGAGAGAAGAAAAATGATATAGGTCAAAATTCAGATTTACATAAAGAAATAAAGAGTACCAGTAAATGAATAAATGAAAGTAAAATAAAATATTTTATTTTTCTTATACTTAACTGATCTATCAGTTTGTTCAAAATAATAATAGCCATATATGGGATGACTATAGCTTGTGGATAAGGGAAATGTGTGATGGCAATGTTATAAGGGATGGGAGAGAAGAATTGGGAATACTCTGTTATAAGGTAATTGTACTACCTGTGAGGTGGTATAGTATTATTTGAAAGTGGATTTAGATTCATTGTAAAGGTAGATTGAAAACTCTAGGGCAACCACTGAAGCATTTAAAAAAAGAAGTATGCTTGATTGCTAAGAGAGGAGAGAAATCAGAATCATACAAAATACTCTAAACTAGAGAAGGCAGAAAAAGAGTAGAAGACAAAAAAAGAAACAAAAATAAAGGCATCAAATAGAAAACAGTTACAAATATGGTAAATATTAATCCAACTATATCAGTAATCACTTTAAATATAAATGACCTAAATACACTGATTAAAAGAGAGAGACTCTCAGAGTGGATAAAAAACATGACCCAAATATATGTTGTCCATGAGAAACCCACATTAAATATAAAAACACAGACAGGTTAAAGGTAATGGGATGGAGAAAGATATACCATGCTGACACTAATCAAAAGAAAACTGAATGTTTAAGAAGGTTAAAACCCTATCAAGCATCTTTTCCAACCACAGGGCTATGAAACTAGAAATCAACTACAAAAGAAATCCTAGGAAAGTCACAAATATGTGGAGACAAAACAACACGCTACTGAACAACCACTGCATCAATGAAGAAATCAAAGCAGAAATCAAAAAATACCTGGAGACAAATGAAAATGAAAACACAACATACCAACTCATATGGGATGCAGCAAAAGTGATCCCAAGAGGGAAATTTATAGCAATACAGACTCACCTCAATAAAAAAGAAAGATGTCAAATAAGCAATCTTAAACTACACATAACAGAACTAGAAAGAGAAGAACAAACAAAGCCCAAAGTCAGCAGAAGGAGGGAGATAAGAAAAATTAGAGCAGAAATAATGAAATAGAGACTAAAAAAACCATAGAAAGGATCGATGAAACTAAGAGCTTGTTCTTTGAGAAGATAAATGAAATTGATCAATCCTTAGCCAGACTCACTAAGAAAAAGAGAGAGAAGTCTCAAATAAATAAAATTAGAAATGAAAGAGGAGAAATTACAATGCATACCACAGAAATACAAAGGATTATAAGAGAAGACTAAGGAAAACTATATGCCAACAAATTAGATAACCTAGAAGAAATGGATAAATTCTTAGACTCATACAACCTCCCATAACTGAATCAAGAAGAAATAGAGAGTCTGAATAGACCAATCACAAGTAAAGAGATTGAAACAGTAATCAAAAACCTCGCAAACAACAAAACCAGGACCAGATGGCTTCTCTGGAAAATTCTACCAAACATTCAAAGAAGAGTTTTTGTTTTTTTTTTGTGAGGAAGATCAGCCCTGAGCTAACATCCATGCTAATCCTCCTCTTTTTTTGCTGAGGAAGACTGGCTCTGATCTGACATCTATTGCCAATCCTCCTCCTTTTTTTTTTCCCCAAAGCCCCAGTAGATAGTTGTATGTCATAGTTGCACATCCTTCTAGTTGCTGTATGTGGGACGCGGCCTCAGCGTGGCCGGAGAAGCGGTGTGTCGGTGCGCGCCTGGGATCCAAACTTGGGCCGCCAGTAGCGGAGCGCGCGCACTTAACCACTAAGCCATTGGGCCGGCCTGCAAAGAAGATTTAATACCTATCCTTCTCAAACTATTCCAGAAAATTGAAGAAGATAGAATACTTCCTAACACATTTTACAAGGCCAACATCACCCTGATCCCAAAGCCAGACAAAGACAACACAAAGAAGGAAAATTACAGGCCAATATCACTGATGAACGTAGATGCAAAAATCCTCAACAAAATATTGGCAAAGCGAATACAGCAATAAATTAAAAGGATCATACACCATGATCAAGTGGGATTCATACCAGGGATGCAGGGATGGTTCAACATCTGCAAATCAACCAATATGATACACCACATTAACAAAATGAGGAATAAAAACTGCGTGATCATCTCAGTAGATGCAGAGAAAGAATTTGGCAAGATCCAACATCCATTTATGATAAAAACTATCAACAAAAAGAGTATAGAAGGAAAGTACCTCAACATAATAAAGGCCACATATGACAAACCCACAGCCAACATCATACTCAATGGAGAAAAACTGAAAGCCATCCCTCTGAGAACAGGAACAAGACAAGGGTACCCACTCTCGCCACTCTTATTCAACATGATACTGGAGGTTTTGGCCAGAGCAATTAGGCCAGAAAAAGGAATAAAAGGTATCCAAATTGGAAAGGAAGAAGTGAAACTCTTGCTGTTTGCAGATGACATGATACTATATATAGAAAACCCTAAAGAATCCACCAGAAAGCTATTAGAAATAATCAACTACAGCAAAGTTCCGAGGTACTAAATCAACTTACAAAAATCATCAGTTGCATTTCTATACACTAATAACAAACTAGCAGAAAGAGAAGTCAAAAATACAATCCTGTTTACAACCACAACAAAAAGAATAACATATCTAGGAATAAATTTAACCAAGGAGGTGAAAGACCTATACACTGAAAACTATAAGACATTATTGAAAGAAATCGTAAAGAAAAAAAGAATGATTGAAGATATATGCACCCCTATATTCATTGCAACATTATTCACAACATCCAAGACTTGGAAGCAACCTAGGTGCCTATCAAGGGACAAATGGATAAAGAAGATGTGGTATAGATACACGATGGAATACTACTCAGCCATAAAAAAGGATGAAATCTTGCCATTTGTGATAACATGGATGGACATTGAGGGTATTATGTTAAGCGAAATAAGTCAGAGGGAGAAAGTCAAATACCATATGATCTCACTCATAAATAGAAGATAAAAACAACAACAAACAAACACATAGAGACAGAGATTGGATTGGTGGTTACCAGATGGGAGGGGGGAGGGAGGAGGGTGAGAGGGGTGATTAGACACATGTGTGTGGTGATGGATTGTAATTTGTGTCTGGGTGGTGAACATGATGTAATCTGCACAGAAATCAATATATAATGCTGTACACCTGAAATTTATATGATGTTATAAACCAATGTTACTGCAAAAAAAAAAAAGAACAAAAAAAAATTCACAGAGACGGAAAGTAGGATGGTGGGTGCCAGGGGCTGGGGGAGGGGCTGGGGAGTTAATGTTTAATGGGAACAGAGTTTCAGTTGGGAAAAGAAAAAGTTCTGGAGGTAGATGGTGGTGATGGTTGCACAACAATGTGAATGTGCTTAATGCCACGGAACTGTGCGCTTAAAAATGGTTGATGGTAATTTTATGTTACATATATTTTACCACAATTAAAAAAACAACACAAAGAAAGTCAATGTATCCATAATCTGATTAATTATTAGCTTAAGTGTTCTCCCCAGACAGGTGGAAAACCGAGGCCTCTGTTGAGCAAGGAAGGGCTGCTCAAAGGACCTTGAGACTAGCAATGCCGTGGCCCACCCCGAGAACAAGGTCCAGAAAATCTTATCAGGCTTATCAAGCACCGACCTTTGCCACATTCAGAGAGCGGAGGCCTGCTGGGTGCTGGCCCCTTGCTGCCTTCCTCTCAGGGCCTGGGCTGGCCCCTGGGCTAGCTGGAACACTGCAACTCCCTCAAGGCTGAATTAACTCTTGCCTTGCTGGCAGCTAGTAGGGCGCCTCCACCAGCCCAAAGCTCTAAACCTTTGGCCACATCACCTGCGGGGAGGGAAGGGCAGCCTCCCGCCCTTACCGGGCCCCCAGGTTTCTGCTGGTCTCCACTCGGGGGAGGTCTTGCCCCTGGGGCCTCCTGCCGGTGGGGCTTGATGGAGGGTGTGGGTGGGGTTCTACATCGAAAGGCACCTGGACCTGCAGCTTCAGGGACAGACCCCACCTTGTTGCCTCATCAGATGGATGAGAGGGAGTGCCCACCTTTGCAGGAGGCCCAGGGCCAAGGGGACAAGAGGCCTGGCAGGAGCAAAGAGCCAGGTGGCACCTGACGCACAGCTGCACGAAGCCCTTCCTTGGGAGGGAGGGGGCCCTGAGAGTCCCTGTTGTCCTGCAGGGCTGGGGGCTCTCCTGGCTGGTGAGGCCATCGCAGTGGGGGACTAGACACAGAGAAGCACTGGGGACTTGCTGCTGCACTTGGGGAGCCTCTCCCAGGGTCTGGCTCATGGCTTCCTCCTGTCACATCAGTGAGGGGCTCCTGACCCCACCTCGCCCCCCGTGCTCCAGTTGGCCCAACAGCTCCACTCCCACCAAGGATTACACTGTGCCTGTTGCCTGCAGTGAAGCACAGCTGGCCACGTTAGGCTGGCCCACCCCTCGCCTGGTGTGTCCCCCCGTGAGCCTCCTCCTCTCCTACAAGACCCACAGTGCAGCTCTGGTGCATCACAGAGGCAGTGCATGCAGCTGCAATGCTCCCTCCCTCCTCCACTCAGATGTCACCCCTAGACCCCCTGACCACCTGCCTAAGACAGCCCCCATTCTCATTCCCTCACCCATGCCCTCGTCTCCAGAGGTGGCAGAGTCTGGAGGTCTGGGGGTCCGACGCATGGTCTAACCACTAGCTCTGCCACTCACTGGCCGCTGTGTGACCCTAGACAAGGTCTTGACCTCCCTGGGCCTGAGTTTCTTCATCTGAGAATGGACAGTACCTGCTTCCTAGGGTCGTTGTGAGGTTGAAGGGAGGTAATATAGCAAAAACGGTTTAAAGCACTTAAAATAGTGCCTGAACAAAGCTGGATCCCCACCTCACACCACATACAAAATTTAATTCAAAATGGGCCAGAGCTAAAACTATAAAACTCTTGGGAAAAAGCATAGGGGAAAATCTTTATGACCTTGGATTTGGCGATGGATTCTTAGATATGACATCCAAAGCATGAGCAACAAAAGAAAAAAATAAATATGACTTCATCAAAATTAAAACTTTTGTGCATCAAAGAACACTATCAAGAGAGTGAAAAGACAACCCACATAATGGGAGGAAATGTTTTCAAATCATATATCTGATAAGGGATTAATATCCAGAATATATAAAGAACTCCTACAACCCAACAACAAAAAACAAAAAGCCAATTAAAAAATGGGCAAAGGACTTGAATAGACATTTCTCCAAAGAAGATATATGAATGGCCAATAAGCACATGAAAAGATGCCCAACATCATTAGTTATTAGAAAAATGCAAATGAAAACCACAATGAGACACCATTTCACATCCACTAGAATGACTATTAGTTAAAAAAAAAGAAAATGGAAAACAACGAGTGTTGGTGGGGATGTAGAGAAATTGGAATCCTTGTGCATTGCTGGTGGGAATGTAAAATCGGGCAGCTGCTGTGGAAAATGGTTTGGTGGTTCCTCAAAAGACCCAAAAGAATAAAAAACTGGATTCAAAAGATGTTTGTACATGAATGTTCTAGCAGCAGTACTCACAACAGCCGAAATGTGGAAACAAACCAAGTGTCCATCAACAGGTGAATGGATACACAAAATGTGGTCTGTATATACAATGGAATATCATCCAGCCACACATTGGAATGAAATCTGACACGTGCTACCACATGGGTGAACCTTGAGGACATAAGATTGAGTGAAATAAGCCTGTCACAAAAGGACAAATATTGTATGATTTCACTTATATGAAGTAAATAGAATAGGCAAATTCATAAAGTCAGAAAGTAGTTAGAGAAGTTACCAGGGACTGGGGGGAGGAGGGAATGTGGAGTTGTTGCTTGATGGATACGGGGTTGCTTTTAGGGTGACAAAAGGGTTTTGGAAATAGCGGTGGTTGTTGCACTATGCTGTAAATATAATTAATGCTACTGAATTGTACACTTGGTTACAATGCTTACCACGAAACTTTTGTGTTGTATATACTTTACTCCATTAAAAAAAAGTGCCTGCCCACAGTGCAGCTGTCATAGGCCATGTTGCACCTAAAGACACAGTGCTGAGGGCCACAGACAAAATCCCGTCTGGAGGGAGACAGAAAATAAACAGGATAAATCAGGGAACTACACTTGGATTACATGGTGTCAAGGACAGGGCAGAACAGAGAGAGGAGACATGAGTGGGTGCACAGGTGGGCGGGGGACAGCAGCCAGATGGAGGGGGCTGGTCCTATGTGAAGAGGAGCATGTGGCTCTCCAGCGGGAGCGTCCTGGACGAGAGGTGAGCTGTGCCAGGTCTGGGAGAGCCAGGAAGGTGTGAGGGGAAGTCTGAGCCCTGCTGTGGAGGAAGGAGCAGGGGTCGGAGCGGGAGCAATGGGCTAGAGGGTGGGCCTGGAGGGGAGGGGAGTCACATTCAGCATTTGTGTAGAAGAGATTCAACATCACTTGACAGACTGGAGGGGAAAGGATTGAGGCAAGGAAGGATGGAGCGGGGAGGCAGAGGGAGGAGCAGGTTTTGCAGGTAACTTCCAAGGCCCAGGTCCGGGAGCCACCTTACCAGTGAGAATGGGGAAGGGGCGCATCCTTCACCCGCTTCCTCCAGGAGCTGAGTGGCTGGGACCACCCTCTGGCAGGTCCTCAGTGTGGCAGCAGGGGCACGTGCAATTTGAAGTAGCTAATTCAACACTTTACTATGCTGTTCATAATAGGAAATAGCTCTCTGTCCTCCAAACCCCGGGAAGTGAAGCTCAGCATTGCACTTGTGCCTGGTGGGGACAAGCGAAGGAAAACACTCCCCTGGGAGTTGTCGGGGTTTCCAGTTGACCCCCTCATGACAGTGGGGGAGATTCTCCTTCTCAGGACAGGGTAAGAGTGACTAAGGCCACACCCTCCCAGACAGCTCCCCTGAAACCTCAGCACCAACCCCATAGCATCTCCGGGCCATTCAGCTGTCCGGATGGCCACTGGCCTTGTCGCCTATCCCTCCTCCCAGATGTCCCAGCTCCGGATTATGCCTCAGAGTGTATCACCTGCCACTCTCGTGTCCCTTGTCCACTAACCCGGGCCCTTCCCCTTCCGTTCTTGGACATTTTAGCTCCTGGATCACTGTCTTCTCAAATGCGCTCCTTTGCAACTGTTGTGATTTCAAAGTCAACGCAGACCATCTTTCCAACACCTTCTCCTCCACACTCTTGACCTTCTCTTCTGCAATGGTCCCATCTCTGCCCCTCAGCTGCTCCCTCCTCTGTCCCCCTTAGACTAGACCCATAGTGGGAGCCCCACCCCGGCCCCCACAACACTACTCTCTGCCCCCCCGACTCCCGTTCACTCCCCCTCAACTCCTTCCCCCACCAGGACCTCCGAGTCATGAATCCCACAACCTTCCACTGTCCCTTGCCCCTCGGGTCGCCCCCAGCTCACACTCCACGCAATTGCTGTGGTCACTACCACCACCCCGGACCTCTTCTCACTCCATGGTTCTCACCTGGCAAAAATCTTACCAACCCCACATGTGACCAGTGCTGCTGAGCATGGCTGGAGACAGACTCACCATAGTGACCACATCCTGCCGCATCTGCACACTTGTCCTCACCCACTGCACCCACCCTGCCCCGGGGCTGGGCTCCAGCTGCACTCTCACATTGCAGCAGCAATGTCCACGCTCTCCTGGGTCACCAGCAGCGGGCAGGCACTCTGCTATTCCTCCTGTCCTGCAAATACCCCCTTCTTTGCCACCCCTGGTGCTCCTGGAGTGTCTGTGTTTTCTGTTTCCCATTTCTCGCTCCCCAGGCTCTCCTAATTCCACTGGTCGAGCTTCTGTCTGCCCCAATGTAGTCCCCCCTGAACCCCCTGAGCTAGCTCTGGTCCTCAGGTTGTGGATGCCGTGGCCGCTGCCCCTCCTCCCGGCTCCCACCCCTCGTGCCTGCCCTGTCCCTACCTGTCTCCTTCCCTCCAAGCCCACTGTCCTGCCGGACTCCCTCTTCCTGCACTCACTCCCCGGTCCACCTCCTTTAGACTGTGACTTGAAACGCCACATCTAGTTGAAGACTCCCAGAGGTAAGTTTCCACCCACATTTCCACCCTCTCTCCTGAACTCCCGTCTCAGCTCCACCCACACGTCCTACAGATACCTCAGACTCCTAGCTCTTCTCCCGAAATGTGCTTTACCTGTAGCCATCCCATCTTGGTTGTTGGTGACTCACTCCTTTCAGTTGCTTGGGCCAAAACCCCTGGCTTCATCTGGGACTCCCCTCAGTCTCCGATCCACCATCATGACGTTTTACTGGATCCCCACCTCACTGCTCCCTGCCTGGCCCCAGTCCTGCCCTCACCTGGCTCACTGATTCTCCACTGGCCTGCACAGGTGCCCCACAGTCTAACTCAACCCAGCCGCCAGACAGTCTTGTGAAACCTAAGTTGGATCACACTCCTTCTCTGCTCAACGCCCTAGTGACTTCCCACCTCACTCAGAGTGAAACCAGCTGCTGCAAGGACATCCAGGCCCCTCGAGGTCATCGGGTCCTTTGGTCATCTCTGTTCTCTCCTCTGTCTCTCCCTCCCCATTCTGCTCCTGCCACACTGGCTGTCCTGCTCCTTCTGGAACCTGCCGAGTCACTTCCACCCGAGGGCCTTCTCCCTGAAGTCCACTCGGCTCTCCCTTCACGTCCTTCCAGCCTTTGCTCAAAGGCCACCTTCTCAGTGAGGGCTGCACAGGCCACCCTTTAAACTCACGACTCACCCCTGCCTGTGGTCCTGATCCCCTTACCAGCCTCCTCCCTGGTAGAATGCATCGCCCTCCAACACGTTATATACCTTAATGTTGTTGTGTTTATTATTGTTCATCTCCTTCTGTTGAAAGGCAAACTCCGTGAGGTTCGGGATTTTCTCTTTTGTTCACTGACATGTCCCGAGCATCTAGGACAGTCCCGAGCACATAGTAGGTGCACAACCAATATTTTTTGAATGAACGAGCCCAGTGATTTTCAATAGGCAAAGGAAGGGGCCTGAGGTGTTTTTTCCCCCATTGGCGTCATTTTAAATTTTACAAGCAGTGGTTGAATATATTATTTTTAAGAAATTCCAACAATACAGATATTCATGAAATGAAATGTAAAAGTAGCCTTTCTCTCTACGCCAGTCACTGTTTTCTGCAGCTAATCATTGTTAATCGTTTAGTGTGACACCTCAGACCAATTTTGGTGCAATTACATAGATAAATAGCTATATATGCATTTATAATATGAAGACTTTTATAAAACATAAGTGGACCAGATAAAACACGTTATTTATTATTTTAATAATTTTATTGAGGTATAACATACATAAAAATCATAAGTAACAAATCAATGAATAATCGTAAAGCAAACACACATGTGTAATGACCACCCGGGTCAAGGGACGGACCTTGGCACAGCCTGGAGCCCCTGGGCCCGCCCATTGCACCCACCCTCTTCCCACTACCCTGACTTCTAATACCGTGGATTGGCTCTGCCTGTTTTGCCCCTTCACACGCATGGAATCACACAGTATGTGTTCCTTTAGGTCTGGCACTTTCTCCCGATATGATGATTCTGAGACCCAAGTTGCTGTGTGCTTTTGTGTATAAACATACCCTAATAATGTATTTGTCCATTCTACTTTGATGGACACTTCCTCTGGTTTTGGCAACTCTGTTGCTAGAACCAGTCTCGGCCAAATCACGTGAGTTTGTGTGCGTGTCTCTCCTGGTTATATGTTCTCTGCACCAGGAGCGGAACTGCTGTGTCCCAGGTGGGCACAACTTCAGCCAAACTGCTCCCACCGGGCTGGTACCAACTCATATGCCACGTTCTCGTCAGCATTGGCGGTCAGTCTTTTTAATTGTAGCTACTCCAGTATGAGTAATGGTATCTTATTGTGGTTTTATGTTTCCTTTTACCTGATGACAAGACAGGTTTAGTGCCTATTTCCATGTTTATTGGACACTTGGATGTTGCACTTTGTGAAGTGTCTGTTCAAGGGTCTTGTCCATTTCCTGTCATGTTGTCTGCCTGTTGATTTACAGGAGTGATTTCTTTGTCATTAACCCAGACTGTAAATATTTTCTTTTATCCTGGGGTTTGTTCTTTCAGTCTCTTAATGGAGTCTTTTGGTAAAAGGCTTCTCTAATTTTAATGAAATACAATTCATCAGTCTTTTCCTTTTGTGTCCTGTTTAAGAAACGTTTCTCTAGCCCCAGGTCACAAAGATATTCTCCTACATTATTTTCTAGAAGATTTATTGCTTTACCTCTCCCATTGAGATCTACTATCCACCTGGAATTGACTGTTGCATGTGGTGTGAGGTAGGCATTAGGAGTCCCCTCTTTCCATTTGGACCTGGAGCCCTTCATTGGAAAGACGGTGTGTCCCCACGACTCTGCCTGCTGCTGGGTTCTCTATCCTGCGCCTTCGGTCTATGTATCTACGTTCATGCCAGTCCATGCAGTTACCACAGCTTCCTGATAAGTCTGCATGTCAGTTCTCCAACTTCACTCTTTTTCATCTTCAAGATCGTCTGGTTATTCTCGTTCTTTACATTTCTGTTTCCATCTTTGAATCAGCTTTTGAATTCCCACAAACCAAAAACCTTGTTGGGGTTTCAGGTGGAATTGCATTGAAACTGTAGTCCAATTTGGGTAGACTTGACATTATTACAATAATATGTCTTTCAACGCATGAATATGATATATACCTCCAATTATTTAGGGGTACTTTAATCTCTCTCCAGAATGTTCTGTTTTCTATGTAGACATCGTGCACATCTTACATTTGATTTTTTTTAGGTACAGTAAACCACCTTTATTAGTTAGAGAACAATGGGAATACATCCGTTCCCAGAGGCAGCCAAGGGCCCACCTTGCAGGCAGGCCTTTCTAAGGATGGCAGTCTCAGGCCCATTATATTCTTTTCTGTACATTATTGTTGTCTTTTTTTTTAAATAGACTTTATTATTTTATTAGGGCATTTTTAAGATCATAGAAAAATTGAAGAGAAGGTACAGAGATTTCCCATATACTCTCTGCCCCCACACATGCACAGCTTCCCCCATTATCAATATCCTGCATCAATTTTTACAACTAATGAACCTACACTGAAGGTACAGAGATTTCCCATATACTCCCTGCCCCCACACATGCAGAGCCTCCCCCATTATCAATATTCTGCATCAATTTTTACAATTGATGAACCTACATTGACACATCATTATCACTCAAACTCTAGAGTTTTAATTAGGGTTCACTGTTGGTGTTGTACATTCTATGGGTTTGGACAAATGTATAATGACATGTATCCACCATTCCAGTGTCATACAGAGTAGTTTCACTGTCGTAAAAATTCCCTCTGCTCTGCCTATTTATCCCTCCCTCCCTATTAACCCCTGGCAACCACTGATCTTTTTACTGTCTCCATAGTTTTGCCTTTTCCAGAATGTCACATAGTTGGAATCATACAGTATGTGGCCTTTTCAGAGTGGCTTCTTTCACTTAGTAATATGCATTTAAGGTTCTTCCATGTCTTTTTGTGGCTTGAGGGTTCATTTCTTTTTAGCACCGAATAATATTCCATTGTCTGAATGTACACAGTTTATCCATTTGCCTACTGAAGGACATCTTGGTTGCTTCCCAGTTTTGGTAATTTGAATAAAGCTACTATAAACATCGTGTGCAGGTGGATGTAAGTTTTCAACTCATTTGGGTAATTACCAAGGAGCACAATTGCTGGATCGTGTGGTAAGAACATGTTTAGTTTTTTGCCTTCCGAAGTGGCAGTACCTTTTTGCATTCCCATCAGCGATGAATGAGAGTTCCTGTAGCTCCATATCCCCGCCAGCATTGGTGCTGTCAGTGTTCTGGATTTTGGCCGTTCTAATAGGTGTGTAATGTCATTTTAGTGTTGTTTTAATTTGCATTTCCCTGGTGACACATGCTGTTGAACTTTTACATGCTCATTTGCCCATCTCTATATCTTCTTTGGTGGGGTGTTTTTTGAGAACTTGGGCTCCATTATTTAATTGTGCTGTTTGTATGCCTGGTAATTTTTTCCTGATAGCGGGAAACGACATATTCATAGAAGGAACTGCTATGAAAAGGCCATTGGTCACGTGGACGTGAGGTGGGGGAGGGGCAGCGTTCTGTAATCCTCTCCTGTGGATGTGAGGTGGGGGAGGGGCAGTGTTGTGTTGTCCTGTGATGTGGAGGTGACGTGGGGGAGGGGCAGCCTTCTGTTGTCCTGTGATGTGGGGGTGAGGTGGGGGAGGGGCAGCGTTCTGTCGTCCTGTGATGTGAGGGGAGGACAGCGTTCTGTCGCCCTGTGATGTGGAGGTGAGGGGAGGACAGCGTTCTGTCGCCCTGTGATGTGGAGGCGAGGTGGGGGAGGGCAGCGTTTTATCGTCCTGTGATGTGAGGGGAGGACAGCGTTCTGTCGCCCTGTGATGTGGAGGTGAGGGGAGGGAGGGGCGTCGTTCTGTAGTCCTGTGATTAGGTCTCAGTCCTTATGGAGCCTGTGCCCCTGGACTATGAAGTTCACAAGTGCTTCTCAGCCCAGCCCCCGCACCGCCCGCATCCCCCCATTTAGCTGGGTCAGGCTGGCTGAAGTGGCCTGGAGCTGGGTATTTCCCTTCCCCCAAGTCAGGTAGGCTCTGATAAAACCCCAGCAGGTTAGCTCTTGTTTGTAGTCTTTCCTGATGGCAGACTTGTTAAGAAGAGCAGAGTGGTCTGGTATATTTTAAAATGGTTCCTCTTCCCCTCACCTGCCTGAGACATAAAGGATTTTTTTTCTGATATTCATTGTGAGAAGCCAGATGAGCTCCTGGAGGTAAACTCACTACTGTGTGGGAGCCTCCAATGACTGGGTTCCCCAGAGCTTTTGGCTCTTAGACTTGTCCACACTGAGCCTCCAGAAATTCATCAATTACAATCCAGGGTTTCCTACCCCAGCACTGGTTCCCATAGAGGTTTCTGCTTGTGGCTTTCTGCTCTGGTAAGTTGTGATTCTCTGTATTTGCCCGTCTGTCTCTCCAATGTGGGGGGCAATGGTTTGCCTGTGACCTCACTTCTCTTATGGATCTAAGAAGAGTTGTTGATTCTTCAGCTTTTTACTTGTTATGAGGAGGGAGTGGTGACTTCCAAACTTCTTACATGCTGGACTAGAAACCAAAGACCATTTGATAATTTTATGCTTTGTAATATATCATTTTTTTGTTTCATTCTCTAATTGCTTATTGATGGCATGGAACTACAACAGATTTTGTATTTTGCATCCAGTGGACTTGCTAAATACATCTATTAATTGTAACAGCTTGTCTGTAGATTCTTTTGGATTTTTGACATCCTCAACCATATTGTCTTTAAGTAATTATAGTTTTATTTTTCTTCTTTCCAATCCTTATAACTTTTATTTCTTTTTCTTGCCATATCACACTGGCTAGGACCTACAGTATAATGTTGACTTGAATTGGTGATACCGACATTCTTGCTTCATTCTGATTCTGAGATGGAAAGCTTTCAATATTTTGGCCTTAGCTATGACACTTGCTCCAATCTTTCTTTTTCTTCTTTTTTTTTTTAAAATAAAGACAACACTAAGGAAATTCCTTCTATGCCCTGTTTGCTACTTTAAAAAAAATGATGAGTGGATGTTGGTTTTTATCATATACTTTTTCTGTATCAATTTAGGTAACTATATGATTTTCTCCTTTATCTATTAATGTAATGAATTGCATTGTTTAATTTTTTAAAAAATTTAAACAAGGCTATAAAACCAACTTAGTCATGATGTCATATTCTTTTTATACATTGCTTGATTTGATTTGCTACTATTTTCTTAATTTTTTTTGTCTTTGTTCATGAGAGATTTACCTGTTCTTGTCTTTTATAATCAATGTCCTTATCAGGTTTTATTATCAAAGTTGTGTTTGCTTCATAAAAAGACATGAGAAACATTCCCTCTTTTTCTTTTTCTATTCTCTGGAAAAGTTTGGGCAAGATTGGTATTATTTCTTTCCTAAATGTTTAGTGAAATTCACCAGTGAATCTATTTGAGGCTTGAGTTTTCTTTGTGTGAAGTTTTAGGTAGAATTCACTGGTGAAGCCATCTGAGACTTAAGTTTTTCTTTGTGGGGAGCTTTTAAAATACAGATTCAATTTATTTAGTAGAACTATTTAGATATAGAACTATCTATATTTTCTCTTATTTCTCATGACATAATATTTTTATTAAAAATATTTTTTTTCTGGGAATTTGTCCAATTTTGTTTAAATCTTCAAATTTGTTGGCATAAAGTTGTTCACAATATTCTTTTATTAATTTTTTATTATCTGTAGGATCATTTTCCTTCTTTTTGTCTTTCTTTGAAATGGGGGCTATAATGGGGAATGAGGTTTTTCAAGAGATGCAAAGGGAAAAGCCCAGAAGTTTCTGGGATAATCCTCTTCTCTCCCCCACCCTATTCCCTTGGAGGCCAAGACCTAGGTCCTAGAGCAAGACTTGATTTCATTCTGGGCCCCACTATTTTGATACAGGTAAAATTAGGAAAGAATAAATGCCAAAGAAGGCTTGAAGTAGAAGAGAAGTAATAAAGCAAAATGAGGGGGAAGAAGTGAGAGAGACAGTCCCTACCCTTTTATCTTGTGGATAGGGTAGGATTTAGGAAATGTGTATGTTTTTGATAGCCTTAGTGATTTGTTGTAATTGTTGTGGTTTCTTTGATTGGTTTTTTATGCTGTCAACCTGATTTCAAGGATGGGACCAGGCCTTAGGGAAACAATGGGTCACTTTTTCATTGAGATATAATTGACATATAACATTATATTAGTTTCAGCTGTACCTGATATGATATTTGTAAATATTGCAAAATGATCACCATAATAAGTCTTCTAACATCCATCACCACACATAGTTAAAAATTTTTTTTCTTGTGACGAGAACTTTTAAGGTCTACTTTCTTAGTAACTTTCAAATATATGATTAGTATTATTAACTATAGTCACCATGCTGTACATTACATCCCCATGTCTTATTTATTTTATAACTGAAAGTTTCTACTTTTTGACTTCCTTCACCCATTTTGCCCACACCCCATCTCTGGCAACCATCAATCTCTTCTCCATATCTATGAGTTTGTTTTTCATTTTGTTTTAGATTCCACACATAAGTGAGATCATGTGGTATTTGTCTTTCTCTGTCTGACTTATTTCACTTAGCATAATGCCCTCAAGGTCCATCCGTGTCATCGCAAATGGCAAGATTTCATTCTTTTTTAAGGCTGAATAATATCCCATTGTATATGTAGACCACATCTTCTTTATCCATTCATCTGTTCATGGACACTTAGGCTGCTTCCATGCCTTGGCTATTATAAATAATGAGGGTGCAGATATTTTTTTGAGTTAGTGTTTTCATTTCCTTTGGATATGTATCCAGAAGTGGGATTGCTGGATCATATGGTAGTTCTATTTTTAATTTTTTGAGGAACTTCCATACTATTTTCCATAGTGGCTGCACCAATTTACATTCCCAACAGTGCGCAAGTATTCCCTTTCCTCCACATCCTCACCAACACTTGTTATTTCTTGTCTTTTTGATAATAGCCATTCTAACAGGTGTGAAGTGATATCTCAGTATATTTTTGATTTGCATTTCTATGATGATTAGTGATGTTGGACACCTTTTCATGTACCTGTTGGCCATTTGTATGTCTTCTTTGGAAAAATGTCTATTCAGGTCCTCTGCCTATTTTTTTTTTTTTTTTGAGGAAGATTGGCCTTGAGCTAACATCTGTTGCCAATCTTCCTCTTTTTCTTTTTGCTCCCCAAAGCTCCAGTACATAGTTGTATATCCTAGTTGTAGGTCCTTCTAGTTCTTCTATGTGGGACGCTGCCTCCACATGGCTTGATGAGTGGTGAATAGGTCTATGCCCAGGATCGGAACCGGCAAACCCTAGCCACCAAAGTGGAATGTGTGAACTTAACCGCTATGCCACCGGGCCAGCCTCTCTCTGCCTATTTTTTAATCAGACTGTTTGTTTTTTGCTATTGAGTTGTATGAGTTCTTTATATATTTTAGATATTAATGCCTTATCAGATATATGATTTGCAAATATTTTCTCCCATTCGGTATGTTGCCTTTTCATTTTGTTGGTGGTTTCCTTTGCTGTGCAGAAACTTTTTAGTTTAATGTAGTCCCACTTGTTTATTTTTTCTTTTGTTGTTAAATCCAAGAAATCATTGCCAAGACTGATTTCAAGGAGCTTACATCCTATGTTTTCTCCCAGAAGTTTTATGGTTTCAGGTCTTACATTCATGTCTTTAATTCATTCTAAATTAATTTTTGTGAATGATGTAAGATGGTGGTCCAGTTTCATTCTTTTGCATGTGTCTGTCCAGTTTTCCCAACACAATTTATTAAAGAGACTGTCCTTATCCCATTGTAAGTAATTTCACTGAGATTCCAGATGCTGTTGTTTGTCTAAATTGCTCTGCTGTCCCATTTTACCAACTCAGGGTGCTAAGCCTGCCTAAACTTGTTCTTTGCTTTAATTTAACCCAGCATTGGAAGGGGAAAACAAGGTCTTTTGAATATTTGTATGAAAAATTCTCTAGGGCGGCCAGTATAACCCAGGCCATCTGTAAATTTTTTGATATACCCATATATTTAGGCAACCTCTTGGTATGTAACAACATAATATCTGAGCCTTGGTTAGATAATGTTAACACCTCTATGCTGATGAACGAGTCTATAGATGATATCACTTATGCCAGGGCCTTATGTACACCCCCTAGTTACAGCTTTATCTGTGGAGGTTTCAGTAATGGCCTTTATGCTTGGACAACTCATTGCCTTGACAGCCGGAGAATACAAGGACAGTGTGCCCTTGCCATATTCACTGTCCTGTTCTCTCTGCATAACCAAACAGAGACCTCTCATTGGTCTCTCCCATTGAATCTCCATAGTCGCTCTAAAGGAGAACTTCCAGGAGGCAAACGTGACTCTGGATTTGCCTCCATGGGAAGAGCTTTCTTCCCATGGATCAGAGTGAGTGCTGACAAACAAACGATTGGGAATCTCTCCCTGACACCAAAAGAGTTGGCCGACTCCACAGCCAAAGCAATTTCAACTCAGCAATGGTCACTTAACTCATTGGTCAAGGTAGTTTTGGATAATCATATAGCCCTTGATTACCTACTTGCTAAGCAAGGAGGTATCTGTGCAGTGGTGAACACCTCCTGGTGCACATGGGTAAATGCCTCTGGGGAAATAGAAACCTAATTACATAAGATTAGAGAGCAGGCACATTGGCTACAACTAATTGCACCTAACAATCCACTGTTTTTTGCTTTGTCCAGCTGGTTACCTTCAGGTCTGGGCTCCTGGTTTAGAACCATCCTGCAACTGGGCTTATAGTATTGCTCTTAATCCTACTCTGTATACTTGTTATAAAGTTCTGTACCTGTTGCCTCAAACCTCTGTAAAAATGACGTCCCCAATAAGGTGATGCTGGCTCAGCACTTCGAGATGATCTCCAACGCCTGCGACCTCAGAGAAATATAGACTTTGAATAAGAAATGCCTGAGCATTCTCCCTCCTAACCTTCCTCGTTACTCAAATGTGGCCAAAATGGTTTCCAACCCCTATGTACTGTCCCTCCAGCATGGGACATGTCAACTGGAAAAGGTCCTTCCTGGAATTGAGGGACAAGACCACTACGAGCAGAGAACCTGACTGTTGATCAGTGATGCTTTCGGAGAAAGATCTTGATCAGAAGGGAAAAATGTGGAAATTAATAAAAGAAACATTAACTAAACTGGAGTTGAGAAGGCCTGTAGGGGGAGCTCTCATGCCCCATTGCACATTGTCAATTACTGCAAACAGGAAGAGACACACACACTTGCATCTCAGACAGGAAGTACAACTACTTTACTACTGAAGAAAGATTCTCTCCCCACCCTGCAACAGCCCAGCCAATCAGAAATGCTGCAGCTCAGACAATAGAAACACTGCAGCCAGCCAATGAGACGCAGTTGCCACCCTGAACTTTTTCTCTCCCCCAGTGGACTTTCCTTTAGAACAGCCCCTCCGTCTCCCCCTTTCTCTATAAAAGCAGCTCCCCTGCTTTGTTCTTTGGATTTGCCTGTGGTTTGCCACAGCATGCATATCCCGAATTGCAGTTCTTTTGGCTATTCCCCAAAAAACTCATTTTGAGATGAAATAACAGGCAAATTTGCTTTTTTAAGTTGACAGTTATAAGGAATTGGCTCACATAATTATGGAGGCTGAGACGTCCTAAGATCTGCAGTCGTCGGCACCTGGAGCCCCAGGAGACCAGATTGTGTAAGTTCCAGTCTTAAAGCCTGTAGGCTCAAAACATCAGCAAGAAGAGCTGATGTTTCAGTTCAAGTCTGGAGGTGGGAAAAGACCCATGTCCCAGCTCATTCAGTCAGGCAGGAGGAGTTGCCTCTTACTCATGAGCAGGTCAACCTTTTTTGTTCTAGTCAGACCTCCAACTGATTGCACAAAGCCCACCCACATTGTGCAGAGCAACCTGCTTTACTCAGTCCACCGACTCAGATGTTAATCTCATCCAGAAACACCCTCACAGATACACCCAGAAAAATGTTTGACCAAATATCTGGGCATCATGGCCTGGCCAAGCTGGCACATAAAATTAATCAACGCACCAACAAAACTGCCAGGGTTGTGAGAATGCTGTGACTATCAACTGGCACTAGAGTTTCTCTGTGGGCATGTTCCATATGAAGAGGGCCTGGGTGGAAGCTGAGCTTCAGAGGCGGGAGCACAGAGCGGGTGGGGTGAGGAAGGGGGCAGCAGGCCCCCTGCACAGGATCTCTACCCATGAGCCAGAAAGTGTCAGTAGATCCTGGTAAATATAAGAAATACTTAGTGGAAGTATGTTTTTGTAGATAAAAGGAAGGGGCTGAGTTTTGCAACCTGGGTGAGATTTTAATGTTTCTGGAAGTGGCCACTTAGTTTCAAATGAAATAGTGTGAAGCATTAAGTTTTTATATGACGTGAAAATGGTTCTCAAACTTGGCTGTGCACCAGAATTCCCTGGCCTGGGGGATGGGGGGGTGGGGGGGGTGGGGCTTGTTATAATGGATGACTGGGACCACCCCAGAGTTTCTGAGTTCTAACAAATTCCCAGGTGATGTTGATGCTGCTGGTCCAGGGACCACACTTTGAGAACCACTGTTTTATGTGATAAAAATAGATTTCCAATGCAATAAAAATAATATGCAAACGTTTGCATGCCTGTGCATTTTTTATGGGTCCCTGATACTAAAAATCTCTGCTGCAGAGGGCTCTGCCCCACTGTCTCTCTGTGAGAGTGCCTCACTACTTTCTCTACTCACTGCTACTGCCCCAGTGCCTCCCTACTTTCTCTAGCAGCTTCTGTGGTTCCGAGTGTGGACAAAGGGTGGTGCTATGTGCCCACAGTGTCCACCCCAGACCTTCCAGGTGGCCTTGCAGCTTTGCGAGGGAGGGTGTGCATGGTGGCTGGTCCCCACCTCCCGCCCCCACGGGCAGTAGGGACAGGTCCGGCACAGATCGATAGGTAAGTGCTGAGTGTGGTTGGATGAAGAAGGTGAGGTGAGGATTCAGGCAACAGGGACACTTGTGTCCACCAGAGCCCTTGAGAGCTCTTCCTGATGCCACCCCCATCTAGGCCAGGCCGGCTTGAGTCCTGGGCCCTGTTCCCTCTCCACACCTTGGTTTCTCCAGCCGTTACAGGGGCCTCATCCCCACTCTGTACCCTCAGGGCCTTTCACTGCCTTGTTCAATGTGACCCCCACTTGGCGCCACCCCTTTCTCCATGGGTCACATTATTTTCCTTCCAGGAAGAGGCAGATCCTGGTGGAGGAGGAGAGTCCAGGATGCAGGGCTGCACTCTGTGGGGCTTGACGTGGCCTTGAGGCTATGAAGGAGAGGCAGTGTCAGGCTCCCACCTCAGCAGCCTCGGTGTGGGTGGGGGCAGCAGGGGTCTGCGTAGGCCTTGGTTGAACAACTGGTTCTGGGGACTAAAAACCCAGTTAGGGTGAGACCTGAAGCTTACTGCTGCAGGCAGTAGGAGCCTCCAGAAGCTGTGTGAACAGGGGAGCAGGGAGGGCAGGTTTGTTTGGAAAGGTTGGAAAGGTCAGAAGGCCTTTGGGGGATGGACGAGAAGGGGCTGAAGGCTGAAGCTGGTGTGGCCATCCAGGCTTGAGGGAAAGGCCTGTGCTGTCTCTCTCCCCTGGAGGGTGGCCCCCAGCTCCCCTGTCCCAGCCCTCACTGGGGCTTCCATCCTTAGCACTGGGCTGGCTGGGGACTTGCTTGGAAGCCTGGAGAGCAGCATGCACTCTCCCCCACCGCACCCCAGCTGGGGAGGGTGAGGAGGAGGCCCCCCTCAGAGCCAGGCCTGGGAGGTGAGGGCAGCAGGTCTTATCTGTGAAAGAAGAAACACCATTTGCTGGGTAATTGGTCCTCTGATCCCCAGCCTTATCCCCAGCTGGACCCCAAAGCTATAATTAAAGGTTCAGACGGAAGGGATTATTCCAGAGGAGGGGCAGAGCCCCCCATGGCCTGAGGCTGGCATCGGGACCCAGTGCCGCTGCAGATAACCTTCAGGACACGCTCCCCTCTCTGGCCTCCCAGGACTTGGCTCCTGTCTGGGAAACCAAGTCACAGGAAGACGGTCAGGGCTGGGCCCTGGGTGGTGGGGCAGGGAGCCCAGAAACGAGTCCCACATTTAGAACAAGTGAGGTTTCCAGGGAAGAACAAAAGTGAAATTACGTTCCTTGCGGAATGTAGTCACATCAATTCACCGTTTCAACACAACTGACTCGGGCGTGATTGTCCCTAGTGACCACAGCTGAGTCTAGGGGAGCAGACAATGACCGTGGATGAGTTTGGGGGCGTGGGGACCGACGCGGTCAGATGCCCTGCTGCTTCTTGGCTCCTGGACTTGCACCCACGTGGATCTGATCTGGAGAGAGCTAGAGAGCATGTTCTGGGCCGTGGCCTCCATCATTGTCAGCGATAACCACTCAGATCGTTCTGACGGTGGAGTGTAATCCCTGTCGTTTTGTCACGTCTGACTCCACGTGTCCCTCAAGTCTAACCCAGTGCCGTGTAAAAGGGAATCTCCACCCGTCCACCCAGCCAGCCACCCATCTACCCACCCACCTGGCCACCCCTCTCTCCGTCCACCAAACATTGATTCAACATCTGCTAAGGAGACACTGCTTCAGGCCCCAAAGATTCCGTGGTGAACACAACAGTCCTTGCCCTCATGGGGCTTATATTCCAGCTATAAAAGCAAACAATCAGCGAGATATATCCGAGGAGACATCATTTGAACAGGGCCTGAATGACCTGAAAACATGAGGGAAAGGCCGTCCAAAGGCACCAGTGTGGGCAGGTGCGTCTGGGACAAGGCAGGAGCCCGTGTTGGGGTGCAGGGGAAGGAGGTGAGGGGCAAGGCAGGCACTGGTCAGACCACGCAGGCCTCGGGGGCCATGGGAAGGAGGTGAGTGGAGCCTCTTGGACGCTGAACAGAGCCAGTGATGAGACCTAGAAGGATTGCTCTAGAAGGATTTCCTGGCTGCGTGTGGAGCAGCTGTAGCGGACACATTCAAGGTTGGACTGGGGGAGGGTGTGGTGGTGTTGGTGGACTACATGTGGAGTGCGAGCACCAGAAGGAAATGAAGGCTGGTGCTCAGACATTTGGCCGGAGCAGCTGGCAGAGGAAAGGAACGGGGGCTTGATCACAAGTCCTCAGTACATCCTACATATCACGACTGAGAAGGAGCAGTGGGAGGGTCAAGGCCGGATGAGGTCTGGGGAGGGTGGATAGGGAGACTGCAAAGGTCCTGGGGCTCTTGGGGGTCAGGCAGGGTCTGGACAAGATGGGAGGAAAACCAGGGGCCAAGGAGAGAATGGCTGGAGAAGACGCTGGGGACTTGGCCTTGGCATCTGGGGGTACAGGGCACAGGCCCACTGCTCTCCTGGAGGTCAGGGGCTGGGGCTGGGCAGTGGGTCTCATCTGGTTGCTTCCATTCTCTCAGCGACATCCACAGCAGGTATTCAAGGCAGGCAGAGGGGTGGGGGCTGTTTGCACAGACAGAAAGTGTGAAACAGTCTCTCAGAGAGCAGGAAAACAAATTCACTAATACATTTTTGTGGGAAGGGATGAACAACTCATTGTCTGCAGGAGAGAGGCAGAGGCTCTGAGCTCACACGTGGCAGGTGGGCAGAGGGCAGCGCTGACTCAGCATTTGGCCCTGGTGCCTTTACCTACATGTGGGCCTGGAGGCAGGGGTCTGAGTGCCCACCTGGAGCTGGCACTCAGAAAGTGTCTGCCGAACTTCTCCCTACCTCTGTTACTCCATGGCAAAACTGAGGGTCGTCCACCACGCAGAGGAACAGAGGCTGTTAGTGACAAAGCCGCCCAAGTCAGCAGTGAAGCTGCTCAGATGCATCACGTGCTGTGCCCCGGTAACACCCGGCTGATCCATCAGTTAAGAAAGAGAAGGCTGGGCAGCTTAGCCAGGAGTTCCTAAGTCACAGAACTGTCAAGTAGCTCTACGTGGTACTCCCAGGCGACGCTCTAGATAGTTAAGGTTTACTCTTAAATTATGTCACTCTTCCCTTCTTGCGTTCTCAAACCTGACTTCCCTGGTCCTGCTCCTTCGTTGAGTTACTTTTTTACAAAGAAGTGAAAGCCCTTTCCGGAGAGGACCAAACCTCCCTGCACTGCAAGGGGCTTGAGGCACCTCGGGCACCACAGCTGGGGGATAGCCACTGGTCTGAGGCCGGCTCTCTCCCGGGTCCAAGCAGGTGTTCTTTCTGCCAAGCCCTGTGATGGGAGGGAACAGCTGTGGCTCCCTCCTCGAGCTATAAAAAGCCCAACACCCAGGCAAGCAGAGGACACGGCTAGCGGACACACGGGACTCAGGCGGGAGCTCGGCCCAACAACCATGCTGAGGCTGGCCCCCACCGTCAGGCTGCTGCAAGCCCCCCTGAGGGGCTGGGTGGTTCCCAAGGCACATGTCTCTGCCAAGCCAGCCAGAACACCCACTTCTCCCATGGTAAGTACCTCCAAGGCAGCAGGGGAGCCTGACCTGGGCAGGGGGAGTAGGCAGTCCTGAGAGGTTCTCAGGATGAGGTGGGTTTCAGGGTGGGACACAAAAGGCCAGGCTGGTAAAGGGGAGAGGCATGTCCTCTCAGGCCTGCAGTTTCTAGAGGTGATCCTGGTGCTGGGTCTCAATCCTATGGCTGGGACAGTGTCCCAACTCCAGGAAAGGGGTCCTTGCAGCCATCGCCTGCAGGCCAGGCTCTGGAAGCAGCCAGCAGAGTCAGTTGGAGGGCGGGGGTCTGTTTGCAGGACCCACTTGCCTTCTGGCACACAAGGGGTGCTAACAGCTGAGCTCGGATGGGCTCAACATGTATTCCAGCCTCACCACCATTAAAGGGGATAGTGGGCTGCTCTGAGGGTCAGTGAGAGCACAGGTGAAAACGTAAGCCTGTGACCCTCGGGCTCAGGAGAGCACGAAGCTCTACTTTAAGCAGAAACAAACATAAACAAACCAAGGTCTAGAAGGTCATCTGCCCAAGGTCATACGGCTAGATGACGCAAGGATCTGAACCTAGCCTAAGGTCCCCGTTCCAGGCCACTGCAGTCCTCTCAAACCTCTGGGAGTCAAGTCAAAAGGAAGGCTTGGTCTCCAGGCTCGCGTCTGAATCAGCCGGGGGAACAGAGGGGAGGGAGGACTGGGCCCAGACTGTTTCAGGAAGAAATGGAGTGAAGGTGAAATATAGTTGGTGCTGTACAACCTGGCTCCGGAAGTTCAGCCACTGAGAACACGAGGTTCCAGGCGCACACACACGCTTACAGCATAGGGAATCCCGCCTCCTCCATCCAGGCGCCTGAACAGGGCTGCCATTTAGAGAAAGAGCCCTGGACTTGTTCCTTAAGTCAAAATCTCAGTTGTCTCTGCTGCCCTGCACAGCACAACACAACACACACGTGCGGCAGGTAACCAGGAAGGGGGTGCACTTCATGCCTGGTGAGAAGGAGCTCAAGGTCAAGGGACATACAGCTTCCAGAAGGAGCAGGCAGCCAGGCAGGCCCTCGGGCAGGGGGTGGGACTGTGATGAGGCCCCGCCCCAGACTGGAGGGCAAGGCTGCTCTTCCTGGTCTCTGCCAAGGCTGTGCTCCCCTGACTGCAGTGGTCACTGCTCACGCCCTGCAGCTTTCTCCACCCGACACTGAGAAGTCTGGGGCAGACATGGCAAACAGGCTGGGCCAAGGGTCCCACAGGCGCAGAGGGGGCAGTCTATCTTGACTGCTCTGGTTAGGACCTGGCAACAGTGGGGGAAGAAGACAGCCCACTTAATGACCCAGGACTGAGCCCTGTAACTGGGCCTAGTGGATTCATGTGTGCTCTCCTCAACCCAGGAGCAGGCCATCGGGCTCTCTGTGACGTTCCTCAGCTTCCTGATCCCTGCAGGCTGGGTCTTGTACCACCTAGAGAACTACAAGAGAAGCTCCGCAGAATGAAGGATCCAGCACAGCATCAAAGACCGTATTAAACCCGTCCCTCTTCCTAACGCACACGTGGTGATTCCTCTTTGTGTACGTGTACCCCCTCCCTGGACACCCAGCACCAGGCTGTCTGAGGGCTGCTCGTGTCAGCACAGGGGCACTTGGGTTGTAGAAGCTGCTGGCTAGGTGGCAGTGGGGTGGACACCGCGTCTCTCTGGGTGACAGTCAAGACAGGACTCGCTTCCTTGGCCGCAGTGCCATCTGAGCCTGGCTCTGCCCCGTCCGTGTGTGTGCAGGGATGCCCTTCTCTCAGAGCAGAGAGAGTGCAGGGCCAAGGCCAGATCCCCACCCAGCACTCCCTAGGCTCCACCTCCTGCTTTTAATGTCCTCAGGCACAGGCTTGACCTGGAAGCTGCCTAAGGAGCAACCACCAAAAGGACAAAGCAAAGGCGTTTATTCCAGGAACATTCTCAAACCACACTGGAAAAGACATTCACACAGGTGGATGCGTGGAGAGCAGCCTTGCAGTGGGTGTCCTCCACCTCTTCCCATGCCTCGGGGTACCTACATCCTGCCTCATCCCCTGAGACACAGTAACCCCTCGCCACTGCAGGCTGCGGGAGACACTCACACAGGAGGCTTCTCCCTCTGGCCAGGCGCCCCCCTTCAATGACGGGCCTCTGTTTTCACAGCAGGAATAGTCCCTATTTCAAACAGAATCCCAACCCCCACCCCCAATTAAATGCAGATCTTCTCAGCTGCCAGGTTCATCAGCAACGAAATACCTGCCCACAGACAGGCCAACGCAGGGGGACACTAGGTGAGGATGTCGTGGGCCTGGTGCTCCACCAGCATCTCCATGCTCTTCACGTCGGTACACCAGAACTCCAGGCGGTCCTTCATTCCCTTGATCTGGGTTGCAAACCAGGAGCACACGGGTGTTAAGACACAGCACCTGATGGGGGCAGTTCTAAATTTCCAGCTAATTCTTGAGAGCAGCACTAACAGAAAGGACATCAGAGCTAGAGGAGCGGAGTATGTGAGATGGGATTATCTCAGTCAATTCTTATCACAAGGACATTTAAAAAAACTTGCATGAAAGAAAACAGGCAAGAATAGAGGAAATCCAGAGGATTAAATTTCCAGCAAATGTGAACAAGATGGATTTGAGCTCAAATCACAGAACCAGGAACATGTTTGATCAGAGTACCAATTTTAAGATTAAAAGGCATCATCAGCACAACCAGCACTGTTGTCACAATAAGCTTTTAAATGCAGGGTTCAAATCCCAGGCTTGCATTAAATTAGGTTCTTTGAAAAACTCAGTCCCCACAGCAGTAATTCATTCTCCAAAATCTCTCGTCTAGTAATGCTTTCTTCCTAAATGGCTTCCATCCAAACGAAACTAAATCAGCATAGATACAACCCCAACCCCCCACAAGGGTGAACTTTGTACTTCAGTCACGTCACCTGCTGCAAATCCAGCACACGGGGCTGCACCCAGGTCATGTGAACCCGCTTATCCACCTCATCAATGCTGCCTTTCACCAGCCCCACCGAGAGCGCCTTCATCACCAGCAACTCCACCTGCAGGGAGGGCTTGTGTAAGACAACCTGATGCCAACATGCACACACCTGTGGACCCCGCTAGCTTGACACAGGAGGAAACAGGACGCTGTTTCCTCCTGTGGTGTTTGAGTAGTGTGCTCACACAAGCAGCCCTCTGGCAGCAGCTGTGCTGCTGTAAGTTCGAGTCCAAGGACAACTATACCTCGTTCACAGTGATTTTAGCACTTTTGGCAATTTCCTCAAAAGTGAGTTGTCTGTGATTGGCAGGTCGTGTGAAAGTCATCTGAAAGAAATTTTCATTTATTATTTTTCCAAATAAAAATTGTCAGAGAACTGACTGATAAGGATACTTTGGCAATACATGTTCCGAAAATATAGATCTTATTAGTATCCCACATCCTAAAATTCTCTTAATGTTAGACATGTATCTTAAGAACAAGCTTTCGATGCTTAGATAAGAAGGTGAAATAAGCTTTATAGTAGTTTTCTACAATAGTCATTCTTCTTTTCCTGAACAAGCACCTGGGCTGGGAATACCATGAACCAGAAACACAAGGTCCCTTTTCTCAAGAAGCTTATATTCTGGTGGGGAAAGCCAGATGAACATGTAGACAGGGCAGTAAGTGCAACGAAGTGGCAGCTGCTTTAACTCTGATGGTCAGGGAAGACCTCTCTGAGGAGGGGTCATCTAAGCTGAGACCCAAACACAAACTTCAAAAAGCAAGTGGTGGCAGAGGGAAAAGGAAGGAGGTGGAGGGGACGGGCCCGAAGTGAGAGGCTCGGAGAGTGTGCCTGGGCTCACCTGTAGGGTCTGCAATCACAGAACGATTCCTGGACGCTCGCTTACCTCCATGAGGCACAACAACTGAATCTTCCTCAGAAGCTGGGCTTCATTGGCGGCTAAGTCAGGCTGTGAAGCGGAAAGACATCAGTTACCTAACCTGGGCTCTGAAATTCTTCCTACAACAGTACGTCGAACACAAAGAAACTAAGCAGGTCCACACATTTTACACAGTAGATCACCGAGGCTCATTATTAGCCTCACGTGATTTTGAACCTCACTTTTCTTAGGAAATCATTAGAAGAGTGCCTCGCTGAAAGGCCATTTTCCAAGAAAGGAATTTACAAGGTAAGATTTGTACTAATGTCACCAACACCAGAGGCAGGACTACAGGGCACAGGTGTTTTGGGAAGACTCTTGGCATAAGGAAAGGCAGGGAAGGATGAACAGCCTGTGTCCTGGGTCCAGATGCACCGCCTGCTCAGGCAGCTCGATGTAAGTGGGGCCTCTGAGGAACACACTCCTTAAGTCCCAGGGACTTGTTCCAAACTGAAAAAGCAAGTTACTAATTTATAATGAGAAACAGCATTGTCATGAGAACCAGAAACAGTCCCTCTGCATGACCTTGCAAGGTTAAATCTCCTTGCAGGTGGGTCAAAGTTTATCTGCTGAGCACAGAACCAAACCAAGGAGAGTGGATTACTTGATTCACATGTTCAATAACTCACACCCTGACACAGGCAGCCCCGAGAGGTACACTTCTGCCATGGGAACTGGACAGGTCAAGTTCTTCAGAAAGGGCCCACTCCCCCCACAGAGGCTCTTGTTGCTTAGACGGATACTGTTGGCTTGCACCT
The DNA here is from genome assembly GCF_057802395.1 of Ceratotherium simum simum. Classification (NCBI taxonomy): domain Eukaryota; kingdom Metazoa; phylum Chordata; class Mammalia; order Perissodactyla; family Rhinocerotidae; genus Ceratotherium; species Ceratotherium simum. The sequence goes on along the minus strand of NC_141933.1, from coordinate 94,210 downwards.
CTGAAGGTCTTTCTTTTCTTTAAATTTCTACAGCTAGCCATTTTTCTTTCTGATTTGCACATTTTTTTCTTTGAGATGTCAACAGAGACTACAGTCAGGTTTGGCTGGATCTGCTTTCTGCCTCTTCACAGTCCATTTATATCTCCTCTGCTCCATTACGTGTGAATTCTACAAGTTTATTTTGAATGCTGAGAAAATGGAAAGTTTCAGACAAGTACAGAAACAACACAATCATAATTCCTATCACCATTAGCATTTCAGTAATATTTGCCTTTAATAATTTCCTTTAAAAAGGAAAAAACTGTTAAAGCTCAAGTTCTTAAGCACCTCTTCTCCCTAATTCCACTTCCCAGAGGCTCCTTCCCTCACCTGTACACCCTCCCTAGCGCCCTCTCCCCTGCACCAACCCCTCTCCTAGCGCCCACTCCCCTGCACTGACCCCTCCTCCCTGCCCCCCATGCCCTCTCCCACTCTCATCACTCGCTTCAGCCTCGCACGTGCTACTTCAGTCCAGCAATGTGCTAAAAGCGTCCTTTTCCTCTGCTCTTCCATCCTCTTCATTTGGCTAATTTCTACTCATCCCTGAGGTCACACAAACAGCATTACTTCCTTTAGAAGCCTCCACCCAGCACAGATGAAACTCCTATATCGTATTCTCTCCATTTGTAGCACTGACCACTTCTATAGTTAATGAGTTACTACTGTAACTCATTAGCCACATAACCACTTGCTCTATGAGAGCAAGGCTGGCCTGTCTTAGTCTCCTCCCTCCCCAGGGCCTGGTGTGTAGAGGCAAGGTGCTCAGTAAACATTTCCTGAATAAACGCCCAGACACATGGATGAAAAGGCAAGAGCACTGTGGGCGTGCTCAGCCATCCCTGCCCAAGACTGACCTGCTGGCCCCAGGCAGTCTTCAGGGTCTGGAATCGCTCTACGTTGCCACTGTTAAAGGCATACAGGGTGTCAATCAGCCACTGCCGGTCGGTGCTCCTCAGTGATTCCAGCACGGGGTGCATGAGCTGCGAGGACCGAGATGGTTAGCTGGCCAAAAATCACAGTCTCCCCCTTGTTCAGCAATCTGTGCCCAGGATCCACTTACAAGTTCTCCAAAGTTAAAAACGCCCTCGCCAAGAAGTCCTGCTAGTCCCAGTGTGAAAGCTCTCTCCTGCTGCTCAGACACTACGGCAACAACACACCTCCAGTTACAACCCAGTCATGGGACTCAGTCCTGTCTGGCTTTAAAAATCTCACATAAAAAAGTACAGAAACTATTCTCCATAATGGTTATGTTACAAAGCACTAAACTTAGTCATCTCTTCTGAAGCACTGGGTTGACTTAGATTATACCTGGAACCACATACGCGGGTTTTGTGGGGAAGACATTCATTCATTTATATATTTTTTCCTATAGGTATGTGAATCTATTTATATCTTCAGCTCTTCTACTGCCTGGAGCAATGTGTTCCTTATCACCTGCCTGCTATGGGAAGCAGTACCACCTTGCTGATCGTAGAGTCATTGCATTTAGCCCCTCCCAGACGAAATCAACCTACTTTTTGTTCCCATACAGCAAGTCCCTTATTCTCTTGACCACATTAATTGCTTTTTCCAATATATTTTTCTTGAGATGCAGCAATTAAAACTGCATTAACATTTTTAGGAGTTGCTGGTCTCCTTAGCTTCAACAATATACTGTGAGAAACATTTAAAATGTGCTGAAATAGGCTAAAATTTCTTTTCTAAACACACATTCCTTGCATTCGTCCCAAAAGTCACTGGTCATGTTTCTTTCCACCCTCAAATCCTTGACAGATTTTTGTAATTTATTCCCCTGGGTCTAGCATTTTAGTTTTCAGAACAAGCGTCTCAGGAACAGGGGTTCTACCGTGCCCTTCACCCTGCAGGGGTTAAGGTACTTGCATCGCTATGTTTCTCACACAGACCTCTGACTGAGGTAACACTAAGGACTCGGAGAAGGAACAGCAATGGCTAAGAGGAGCAGCCTCGTTTTCATCTGAATCAAATGCCCAAGACAAATACAGCGTAGAAACTAGAGCTTAAACAACTCCCCACCCCTCGCCACGTGGGCTTTCTTCCAAAAGGGATGAAGACATCTGAGTAATTCCTGAGATCTGCTGCCTCAAGTGCCTCACAGTTGCTAGGTCTTGAGAGCGAGCTCCTGTGCGACATGGACTTAACAGCTTGTGTTACCTGGCAGATCCTTGATGTCAACACAGCCCAGAAACCGCAGAGCATCTTTGTAGTAGGAGGCATGGTTTCCAATTGTTTGATAGTATTTACTGGAGAGATCGTAGAAACGACTGTGAACTGATGTCACACCGGGGAGGTTGTTGAGCATTTCTTCAACATCTTCAATTGTTTCCTACATACCGGAAGCAAAATCACTTTTTTTTTTTTTTGGTGAGGAACATCAGCCCTGAGCTAACATCCATGCCAATCCTCCTCTTTTTGATGAGGAATACCAGCCCTGAGCTAACATCTATTGCCACTCCTCCTCCTTTTTTTCCCTTTTTCTCCCCAAAGCCCCAGTAGATAGTTGTACGTCATAGCTGCACATCTCTCTAGATGCTGTATGTGGGATGCCGCCTCAGCACGGCCGGACAAGCGGTGCGTCGGTGCGCACCCGGGATCCGAACCCAGGCCGCCAGTAGCGGAGCACGTGCACTTAATCGCTAAGCCACGGGGCTGGCCCCTCACCTTTCTTTTTAATTTAATACATTTTTAAAGTAATATATGACAAGATGAAACGCTTAAGCCACAAAGATTGATAAATTTGACTACATTAAAATGGAAAACTTCAGTTTATCCAAAACACAGAAAAATGGGCAAAAGAAATTAACTGGCAATTTACAGAAGTGGAGACATGAATGGAGTGGTCAATAAACCACCAGTAATCAAGAAATGCAAATTAAACCCCTTACGAGATACCCTTTCATCTCCACTAGATCGGAGGAATCAGTCAGAAAATACCAAGTGTTGAAGACACGGAGCTTCGGGAGTGCTGTGTGGAGCTACAGGAGCGTGGACCACCTTGCAGAAACACCTGGCAATATCTGGTAAAGGTGAAGAGCAAGTGCCTTATACCTGTAGTCTCCTCTCCAGGTGTATATCCTGGTGAGATTCTGCCCAGTACACAAGGAACCAGGCACAGAAAAGCTGCTAACAGTATTCCTTGTAATAGAAAAGAGCCATCTGAATCTTTTCAATAGGAGACTGGAAACACAGGCTGTGAAACATTTATACAATGAAATACCACATAACAGTAAAAACGAACTGGTCATGCGTATCAACATGACTCTCAAACCTAGCATCAAGCCAGTAATTTAAAACACTATCAGGGTCAGCCTGGCGTGCGTGTTCTGCTTTGGTGGCCTGGGGTTCGCCGGTTCGGATCCTGGGCATGGACCTACTCACTGCTCATCAAGCCCACAAGCTGAGGTAGGTCCCACACAGAAGAGCTACAACTCTATAGCTGTGATACACAACTATGTACTGGGTCTTTGGGGAGAAAAAAGAAAAAAAGGAAGACTGGCAATAGATGTTAGCACAGGGCCAATCTTCCTCAAAAAATAAAATAAATAAATAAAACAATACCACATGTCATTTAGAGTCACACATCCCTATCTGGGGAAGCGTAAGGAAATGCATGAGCATGAGAAACGCCAGACACGAGTGAGGGAGCGTTGCTGGGGGAGGAACGTGGTCTGAGGGGCCCAGCAGCTCCAACTGTGCTGTGCAGCTTCATTCCTAAGCTGGCTGGGGCCTGTGGATGCCCATTACAGCAGTCTTTATAGTATTTTATAGCTTTCAGTATGTCTTAAATATTCTGAAACAAAAATGCAATAAGTATGCAAGTGGGCTATGACTGGGAAGCAACAAGAAACATTAAGAATTATTTTCTTAAGGTAATGAGATTACGAACACTTACTTTCAATATTTTCTTTAATACTATGGTTACCAAAAAAACCCCAAACCAAAACAAAACAAAAACAAACACATATAGGGGCTGGCACAGTGGTTAAGTTCTCACGCTCCACTTTGGCGGCCCAGGGTTTGTGAGTTCGGATCCTGGGCGCAGATCTATGCACTGCTTATCAAGCCATGCTGTGGCAGGCGTCCCACATATAAAGTAGAGGAGGATGGGCATGGATGTGAGCCCAGGGCCAATCTTCCTCAGCAAAAAGAGGAGGATTGGTAACGGATGTTAGCTCAGGGCTAATCTTCCTCACCAAAAAACAAAAACAAAAACAAAAACAAAACAACCCCCACACATGTAGTCTGGTTAAACATGGTGGACTGACCACATAAGTGGGTCTAACTGCCACCTGTATCCATACCTGTCCCCAAAATTACACTGAAACGAAAATAAGAAAGGCATGAACTTGCACAGGAAACATCAATAATGATTAGGAGGCAGAAAGAGGGTGGAGGAGCAGTGTTATCACCCTCAGTGATGAGGAGGCCGACCCTGGTCAGAAGAACCCACGTGCTGTGGACCTGCTGAGGCTGTGTGGACTCCTGCTGGAGGGACGTGCTGTGGTCATACAGGTCACACTCTTTTGTTGAAGGCTAACAGGCATTGCATTAGCAACTTGCTCTTAAATAGTTCTGAAAACACACACACACACTCACACGCACAGAGAATGAGAGGGCAAAGTGTTGAACTGCTGACAATGGGAATCTGAGGTAAGGAGAGCAGAGAGTTCTCTGTGCTATATTGCAACTTCTCTGTAATCTGAAATTATTTTAAAATAAATAGTTACAGAGGAAAAATAGGATTTGCCCCTACAGTTTTAAACAGCTTTTAAACCACAGATAAATCTACATCACGGCACTCTCACCTTTGTAACCTGGAGGTCCCCGACGTTTAGTTTCAGAGCGCCAATTGCGGTTTTACACAGGATCACTGCCTCATCGCTACTTTTCACCTAAAGTCATCAGAAATGAGGAAGCTCAGAAGTGGGCGCAGCAGACCAGCAAGGCATGTGCACCTGACTCAGCCCGCACGACTAGACACACAGGTCTCTAGAGGTGTGGACGGTGAGCACAGACACAAACTACAGGTCACACATATTTCAAAAGGTCTGGCTTAAACTTCACATTTACCTTCTCGCGAGTCTTTTCCAGAAAAGTAAGAGCCACATTAGGATCTAGAAAAGAAAGAAGAACAAAGTCAAAGAACCAGCAACAGAGTATCTTTACAGATGGGTTTTTACCAACCAGGACACTTTTAGGTAGGACAATCTTTAGGTTTAGACCACAAAATATAATAAAAACATAATTTAGAATCTGAAATTTTTTATCAAAATGCAAAAGTTCAATTACCTTATATTTCAAGATTATTTTAATTACCATTTGGATCCGCTTCTTTATGAAACAAAGTGAGACTCACCAGTCATCTGTCTAACTACATGAAGAATGATTTCTACCAGGGACAAAGGATTCACCCTAAAATAAAAACACCACCAGCCTTTGAGCGTCAAGTACCAACATTTGCATTTTCAAAGCCAAAAACTGACAAAAGAGTTTTACCTGTGTTCAAATTCACTGATGAAGTTTTCATAAAGCTGTGGAACCAAAACATGGAGAGTAATTACAGGGCATCTTTCATGCTGCAAAATCAAGACTCCAAACACCACCACAGCGCCATCACACAGGGGGCACTGCATAATGCTTGCTGAAGGATAAGAGATCCGTATTTGGGCTTATTAAGTTCACATAAATGATCACCAATGGATTACCGAGGAGAGCTTGAGTTTTCTTCTGACTTTGGGAATTAGAACCCTGCCCTCTAAGAATCTCCTGAAGACCAATTCCTATATTCTTTCTCCAAAGTACTCTAAGCGAAACAGACTATCAGTTTGAAAGGTTCACTAACCTAACAGATTTTAGAAGGCTGCAGGCTAATTATGTCCCATTACCAAATTTCTTAGCCATTCAGCAAACACTTGAGCGCTTACTCAGGCTCTTTGCTAGATACTACAGACACAGAACATGTAAGACAAAAGCTGGGCTTTTGTAGAGCAGACAGACTTATAAACAAATACACAAGACTATGAGTTTAAGAGCAAAGAAAAAAAGCACATAGGTGGAGGAGCCAAAGGGAGAGGTTTCAAGAAGGTTATTCCACAAATGGTGATAATTGAGTTTTAAGGAAGGAAGAGCAGTTAGAGACGTGGACAAATTTGGTGAGGAAGAGGGGCAGTTGGGAGAACATTCCAGACAGGAACAAACATGTGCAAAAGCACTGAAGAAAAAACTGCATCTGTTTTACGAGCTCTTCTGAAGGACACAGAGTGTGTTTTAGGAGCACCTCTGAAGGGCACAGGGCGGGAGGCACTGGGACTTGGTCTCTGTCCTAAAGTCAAGGCTGAAGCAGTGGAGACACACGACCACACTTCTGTTTTAGAAATATTACTGGGGGCAGAGAAGACAGCAAGGGAAAAGACTGAGGGAGAGAGACCAGTTGAGGCTACTGTAGTCAAGATGGGAGAGTGAAGGAGATATGGTAGCGAGGATGGACCAAGAGTCCGAGAGCGATTTGCTGGTAAGCTGAACCAGACTTGATCAGATCTGGGCAGGTCACAGAGAGGGGGTGCTGACAGTGACCTCTGAGCTTATGGCTAGGTAGCTGGGCAAAGCAAGGAGAGGGAACCTCCAGATGTCAACTCTGGATAAGGAGAATCTGAAGCTCCTGTGGGATTTGAAGAGAGAAAGATGGAAATGTCCCTGTGAAAGAAAATGTGGTATGTATATAGGAAATATTATTTAGCCATAAAACAAGAAGGAAATCTTGCCATTTGTGACCACATGGATGGACCTGGAGGGCATCATGCTAAGTGAAGTAAGTCAGAGAAAGACTAATACCATATGATCTCACTTATATGTGGAATCTTAAAAAAAGTGAACTCATACAAACAGGAAACAGACTGGTGGTTGCCAGAGGTGGGGGGTGCGGGGGGAAGATGGGTGAAGGGGGTCAAAAGGTACAAACTTCCAGTTACAAAATAAATAAGTCCTGGGGAGGTAATACATAGCATGGTGACTATAGTTAATAATACGGTACTGTGTATTTGAAAGTTGCTAAGAGAGCAGATCTTAAAGGTTCTCATCACAAAAAAAAAATTGTAACTAGGGATGGTGACAGATGTTAACTAAACTTATTGTGGTAATCATTTCACATATATACATATATGAAACCATTACGTTTTACACCTTAAACTAATACAATGTTATATGTCAATTACTTCTCAACAAAACCAGGGAGAAAAAAGTCCCTGTAGCAGCCAGTTAGATATTTAAATCTGGCACCCAGCAAAGAGCCATCTAATTAAAACGGCTTTTTCATTACAAAGGACTATTTCAAAGATATCTTCCTCACTAAGAAGGAAAGTTTCAACTTTTCTGATACCCATTATAATTATATAGAATTACCTAAAGACAAAAACCCCTCTAAAAAAAAAAGTGCACTAAGTCTAGAACCTCAAAATTCCTTCTGGTGACTGCAAACTCATGAATACTATCTATCTGAAAGTTATGTGGGCTGTGTCCCAACAATTTTTAAAGGTTTATTTTGTCCATGAAAATAGTAAACCTAAATCTACTGACCTGAATAAGTGTCATGTTACCATGAGGTTGAGGAAATATTTTGATATATATAGAAAGTGATTTAAAGACAAGACAGCAAATGATAGAGATGAACAATTATGAATTATCCATTACTATGACATATGACGTTAGGGAACAAATATTAAGACAGCTCTAATTTATCATTTTTCCAAACACTCCAGAAGACAGAATGCCCAGCAAAATCTCCAGGCTTACAGATGATTACAAGTTCCTTTGAGTAGTAAAATGTCAAATCGATGGGTACAAACCACAAGAAAATACTAGGAGCCCAGAGGGTGGGGTAATAAGGTGGTTAGCTTCACTGTGAGCACACATGAAGTAATGTCTCCTGGGTAAATAATTCAAGCTATTGTTATGAACGAGCTTTCAGTCTCAATGCAGGTACAAAACTCTGATTCATTAAAATCCAAGAGACAGGCATTAACGAGAAAGACGTCAGGAAAGATTTCAAAGAGGAGGCTACCACTGAACAAATTTGTGGGGATTTGTTAGGGCATCTGAGAAAAGCTGTGATAGAGAGTGTGTTTTTTGTTGACAAAATTCTAAAAGTGCTCTATTACAGAGGCAGCATGATTTACGCAGCATTCCCCTTGAAACATCCCCTCCCCCAAGTGAAGCACAAATGGTGCTCTCTCATCCACACTACCCAGAACGAAGTGTTTGGGCAAGCAGAGTCAGCGGGGGTGAGGGAAGAGGAGTGAAGGCAGTGATCTGAAAGACTCCTACAGTAATCTTCCTCTGTATCCCCTCACTCCTAACGGGTTTTGGACTTTCAATTTTTGAATAACAGTTTTCCAAAAGTACAGAACTTAAAAAAAAAAAAAGACTATGAACAATAAGATGCAGGGGAATACAATGAGACAGTATTTTACCCTGGATTTTAGAAGAAGCTAGAATTTCTATGTTTGAATCCTCTTCTGCCACTTATTACCTCTGATCTATGGCAAGTTACTTAATCTCTTGGTGTCTGCTTCTACATCAAAAAAATAGGATAATGGTAGTACTTATCTTCCAATGCTGTTATGCTGAGTAAAGGAGTAAATACGTAGAGCACTTAGAACAGTACCTGACACAAACTGATTGCTGAATAGATGTGGTGTATTATTATGATAAAGCCCACTTATTATTTTAAAAAGTCCTTGAGCACATTTATATAATCTGACCTAGCATAGCAAATCGTTTACCTTAATGAGACCATCTCCTTGGGCAAAGCACGGGTCCTGCACAAAATCAAGCACCTGAAGTGTCAGCTGATGCCACAACCTGAAAAACATAAGGCCCTTGAGACCTATAAACTAATACCCAGTCACAGATACCTTCAGCTGTGACAGATCTATCAGATAACAAATACTAACCAGTCTCTATGGTGTAACAGGAAGTCTCTATGGTGTAACAGGAAGAATGCAAAGGCAGATGCTCATAAACCTGAGTTCTTTTCCTGGCTCTACTACTCAATGGTTATGTCACCTTGAGATCACTTAACCTCTCTAAGACTCAGTTTTCTCAGCTATAAATGGAGAACATCTTGCTAAACTACCTCAAGAGGTTACTGTTAAGTTCGATCACACATCTTTAAGTTGAAATCCTGCTCTTCTACTTATTAGCTGAGTATCTCCGGGAAGAAGCTTAAACTGAGCTTCAGTTTCTTCATCTGTGAAAGGGATGAAGGCTTAAATGAGCTAGTACATAAATCCTCCACAACACTGACATGGCACATTTGAAACCAAAGGCTAATTTTGTGTGTGTGTGTGTGAGGAAGATCAGCCCTGAGCTAACACCTATTGCCAATCCTCCTCCTTTTTTTTTCTCTTCCCAAAGCCCCAGTAGATAGTTGTATGTCATAGTTGCACATCCTTCTAGTTGCTGTATGTGGGACGCGGGCTCAGCATGGCCGGAGAAGCGGTGCGTCCGTGCGCACCCGGGATCCGAACCGGGGCCGCCAGTAGCGGTGCGCGCGCACTTAACCGCTAAGCCACAGGGTCGGCCCCCAAAGGCTAATTTTTAAGAACGCAAATAAAATGCCCTGAAAAATACAAAGTGCTATCCAACACAAGCAATTATTTCCCAAACACTAAGAATTTTCTCTCAAAAACTGCTAACAGCAGGATGCTGAACATGATCAAAACATGTATTGAATATCTACATGAAAGACACTATGCCTAACGCTAGGGTTGTTAACACGGAGGTTTTTACAAGAGGTGTATTTTCCTATAGAACATCGCTAGCACAATGCTAACAATTTATTCTACTCACTTAAAAAGAGATTGGTGCTTAGCAACAGACAAGTTAATTGTTTTGCAATTTATCCTGTTTCTAAACAAACTCAAACTCTGAGGTCTCTCCAGAGGCACCAAGCCCAATAAGAAACGCAACGGAACCTAAGGACCATGGGAGAGGGGAATGTGGCTGCATCTGAGCTGTAACCAGCTGCAGAATCAACAGAGAAAGGAACAAAACTGCACTGGCCCCTGGTCCATCCGCTCCAGGCCGCTGAGAAAGATGACTGTAGACACGGTCACGCTATGACAAGGCTAAGTACAAGACACCAGCATCTGTTATCCAAACGGGTAGCAGCCTGACCCCGAAAGGGCGTATGCTTGTTTGACCGGAGTCAAGAGCTAAATGCACAGGCCAGCCTTGAGCACTATTCTAAAACCAGAGGAGAGCTCAGAAGGCTCAGCTACAGCCCCTCGGGCAGGAAGGGAGTGAATCCTACACCCCAAAACCCTGCCGACGGCTCCGCTCCTCAGTCCTCACGGGCTGTCACCCCTCCTCCCCCTCGGCCCTGCACCTCCGGGGTCCTCAGCTACCGCCCGGCCTCGCCTGTCCTCACGCTGCCCACACGGGTCCGAGACCCTCAGTGCGTCAGGTCTCGCCCCTCCCCGTCGCCCCTCCGCCTCGCCCTCCTCTCCCCGGGGGCCCGGGTCCCCTCAGCCCGGCGCTCACTTCTTCGTGTAGAGCTCCTCCAGACGGTGCCACACGGCGGCCTGGCCGGGACCGGAGCTCTGGCTCTGCTGTAAGAAGCCGGGCACGTCCTTCATCACGGCAGGAAGACCCCGGGACCGCGGGAAACGGAGATATCGCCGCAGAGGGGATGGCCGCCGGAAGTGCTCACTCACTTCCGGCGCCGCGTCTCGCGGGGCAGGCCGGGAGCGCCGAGCGCGGCCTCCCGCGCCCGTCGGTTGTCAGGGTAACCGCGCGTCTGCGCTGTGGATGAAATTCTCTCCCCGGGCCGTCCCCGGCTAGCCCCGCGGCTGCCTTTGCCTTTGAGGCGGGGCACAGAACAGGCGCCTGGGGTCCACCGGGCATCGACTGGCTCTGTGGCTTTTGTGACCCGCGTTTCTCAAGCTCAAGTGGGATGATACAACTAGTACCTTCCTCGTAGTGTCTTCCGAGGACCGAGTGTAAATGTAATGCCTGACCATATTGAGCGCTTACACAGTGTCAGTTGTCATCACGATCACCATCCCGACTGAAAAAGGCGGGAATGCAGGATAGAGAAGTTCAGGGTCCTGGTTTGGTCTTGGGACGAGAGGCGGCGTCTCAACAGACTAGGGAGCTAACCTACACCGGGCGCGCGGGGCGGGGCGAGGGCGCGGATGGGCACGTGACCCTCGGGGACGCTCACGCCAGGGGGCTGCGGAGGAACATGGCGCTGTATGCTCGGCCTGTGCTTCCCGCCCTCAGGCTCCTGGGCCCAGGCGGTGAGCGGGCTTGGGCCCGCCAGCCTCGGTTCGTCCCGGTGGCCGCCGCGGGGCGGGCGGGTCCAGCGCGAGACGCGGAGCTGGAGCGCCGTGCCGGCGGTGTCCGCAGCCCCGAGGCGCGGCTCGGATGGCGGGTCATTCCTCACGGCGCTTTGGGCGCCTGCGAGCAGTGCTCGCGCGTTGGAGCCTGCTACCCCACCCCTGTTAGTCGGATTGTATTCGGTGCTTTGCCTTTTTATGTAACAGTTTGTCTTGGCGTGGCTTCCCTTGAAAGCGTGAAAGCTTTCTCAGTCTTTTATACTGATCTGGGGAATTCCATTATATTGATGTTTCGTAATTTAACCGTTGTCTTAGCGAAGTCGTTTCTAATGTTTAGTTGGTACAAGTAATGCTGTGGTGAATGACCTTGTTTGTACCCCACCTTTTGGATAAATTCCTAGTAGTGGAACTTCTGGGTCTAAAGGTATATACGTTTTTATTGTCCCCACCAGCATATATTGATCACCCTTCTACACAGTAATTGCAGATTTTGGAATTCTTGCCTCGGAACTGGGCCTACAGACGGAAAAATCTTCAGGCCCCTGGTTGTTAATCATAGTTGTTAGGAAGCTAACTTAAATGCCCAATAATGGACGAATGTTTAACTAACGGTACATGCACTTGATGCCATCCCACACAGCTACTAAAAGACTGGTGAAGAGTTTAATGCAGAGATAGCAAGGAGTCTTCGGTTCATCCAGGAAACCTTTATTGAACTCTTCTTCGGTACCAGAGTCTGTTCCAGGTGCTGAGGATGGGGCAGGGACCTGAAAAACGCTTCTTTCCGTGGAGCGCATTCCAGTCTCAGAATCTCAGGCAGTTGTGTGTGTGGGACATGGCTGAATAGTGACCTGGTCTACGGGCTGCTGCTCAGGGGACTGCTGACTGTCATTAAACAAATCTTTGTTACCACTGCCCCCGAACAGGAGGTTGTTTGCACAGGCTTTCTGCAGTTTGAGAGTTGTGCCCTTTTGAGTTTTGATTTTGGGGTTCTTGTATGAAATCATCCTGTTTCACTTTCCCAGGCAGCACCCATGCTTGCTCCTCAGGGTCCTCCCACTCTCGGTAAGTCTCGTTCCATGTAGCATATACTTGAAGTCACACACCTTAAGTATATTCTAGACATTTGGTAAAAACTTGTCCATGCGTTTTTTAGTGGCAAATGTTTTACTTATGTAGGTGAAACATATATATCAAGTACCCTGGGTAATACTTTGCACTCAGTAGGTGCTCAACAATGGCAATAACTTCTACAATACGTGCTTTTTTTAACACCACCAAGCAGTTCTCCAGTTTTCTGTGGACACTGACAAGGTGTCCCACAGATTTAACTCAATTCTGAGACTATTGACCTGGAGATAGCACCAGCTCCCACAGTCCCACAAGGGTCCAGTCCCACAAGACTGCTATTTCAGATGCAAATCCAGGTTGCCGCCTGTGCTTCTGACCAACTGGCTATAAATGAGGAGGTTCCCATGACCCCTCTGGTTGGATGAATTTGCTAGAGTGGCTCACAGAACTCAGGAAACCAGTTTACTTACTAGATTACCAGTTTATTACAAAGGATATTAAAGGATGTAAATGAACAGCCAGATGAAGAGATACTTAGGGTGAGGTCTGGAAGGATCCCAAATACAGGAGCTTCTGTCCCCTTGGAGTTCAGGCCCCTGGGGCCCAGCACGTGGAAGTGTTCTGGTTCACCAACCTGGAAGCTCTCTGAATCCCCTCCTTTTGGGTTTTTATGGAGGTGGCAACCCTCTAATCACACTTTATTCCCCTGGCAACCAGCCCTCATCCTTAGGGAGTTTCCAAAAGTCACCTCATTGACATAAACTCAGTTGTGGTGGAAAGGGGGTTGTTATGCTTTTTTTTTGGGAAGATTGGCCCTGCGCTAACATCTGTTGCCAGTCTTCCTCTTGTTTTTTCTCCCCAAAGCCCCACTAGATAGTTGTACATCGTAGTTGTACATCCTTCTAGTTGCTCTATGTGGGACGCTGCCTCAGCATGGCTTGATGAGCGATGAGTAGGTCCATGCCCAGGATCTGAGCCGGTGGACCCCGGGCCACTGAAGCGGAATGTGTGAACTTAACCGCTATGCCATTGGGCCAACCCCAAAACGGGCTTGTTATGAATAACAAGACACCCATGTCACCTTCATGGCTCTGAAGCGATTTCAGGAACTGAGGATCTAAGACCAAACATTATAACAAAAGATGTTCCCATTGCCCTTAGGAAATTACAAGGGTTTGGGGATGAAAACCAAAATATAAATTTATTATAAATCACAATATCACAACTTCCTTCCTATTTCTTTTGTATTTTTCATAGTAATTGCATTTAGGAGGAGCTCAGTAAATGTTTGGGTGAGGCCCTTAGGTGAACAGATGTTCCTAATGCTGAGTGAAGTGGGGCATTTAATAGCTATACTTGGAGCCAGAGCATTCTCTTCCCCTCCTAGCATCTGACCAGTTTTCACTAGGAAACCCCCTTTGGTGATTTCATCGACTTGCACTCAGAAGAGCTGCCTTGACGGGTGCTTTTATGCAAGTCTTTGGTGCAGCAGAACTTTCTTCAGAATCTGTGGGCATCTCTGCAGGAGCATGGGGAGGAGGGGGGACATCATTTTCCCTGCTGTGTGTATTTCCTGTACTTCTTGCTGAGAGGTTTCCAGCTGTAGATCTTTTCAAGCAAGACTGTAAGAGTCATTGCTCGCTCCCTTGCTTTTGGCTTTGGCAGCTGAGGCTCAGGGTGTGTGAGTGACTTGAGACAGGCAGCGAGCTAGGGCTCTGACTCCTTGTGGAGCCGTCAGCCTTGCACGTATGCCTTCCTTTGTCACTTTCCTCTTTCCTCTTTTTTGTTTGTTTTGTGAGGAAGATCAGCCCTGAGCTAACATCCATGCCAATCCTCCTCTTTTTGCTGAGGAAGACCGGCCCTGAGCTAACATCTATTGCCAATCCTCCTCCTGTTTTTTCCTTTTTTCTCCCCAAAGCCCCAGTACATAGTTGTATGTCATAGTTGCACATCCTTCTAGTTGCTGTATGTGGGACACCACCTCAGCATGGCCAGACAAGCGGTGCGTCGGTGCGTGCCCGGGATCCAAACCCCCGGCCACCAGTAGCGGAGCCTGTGCACTTAACTGCTAAGCCACGGGGCCAGCTCCACGTTCCTCTTTCTCATTACGTATCTTCCAGAGGTCTGTTTTTTGGAAAACCAAGACGATGCTTTGTGTGGCAGGAGAGGTGACAACACAGGAGCATTCAAGTGGACTGTGAGTGGCAAGCAAGTCCCTAGGTTGCATCATTGCTGACCCCAGAATGGAGTGTGAGAGGAAGTGGGGCAGGGGTGACAGGCACCCTAAAAGGAGCCAGTACTGTCACCTTTCAGAAGAGGGCAAAATGACTTTTCACTGGGGTTCAGCAGTGGCTTCATGAAGGAGGTGGCATTTGATCCTGGCCTTGACTCCAGGAGATTTGGACATGCTGACGTGGAGACAGGTTTTTCAGGCAGAGGGAGCTGGGTTTTGGACATATACAAGAACCAGGGTGTCCTTTTGTTTGGCTGAAAGGAGGGATATATGAGAGGGAGTAGTGGGGATTGAAACTGACTGGGGTGGGATATGTTGGGGTCCTGTGGGAGCAGAGAGTTTCAGGGAAACCCTCAGCAGCAGTGTGTAAAGTAGATCCGTCTGTGCAGAGATTTTGCAGTGCTGGTTTTGTAAGGAGCAAAAGAAAAACCCAAAGACAGCAAACAGGAGAGTGAGTTAGGTCACACTCCCAGAAGACAAGTTCTGAGTTATTCTTGCATGTGTCTAAGGATGTGCTTTTAGGTGCCTATGACTGAAAGAAACACTCTTGGTTTCCTGTTTTTATGTCTGTATTTACCTTAGATTCATCATTCATTTGGGGAGGGTTGTCAGTTCAATTTGTTGAATCTCTTTTCCCGTCAGGGTGGAGGGGTCTCTATACCGACGTCAGAGATGTCCTGGGGGAGGGTCATCAAGGACCTTCTCCTGGAAGAATGGACGTGGTGGCTGCCAGCCGTTGGGGTGTGAGGAAGGTGCACTGTGCAGTGGGACGTGGTGGTCGTGAACTCTGGGCGAGTCACCAGCATGATATCAGGAGATGAAGTCGTGCAGCTTGGTGCGATGCCCAGTGGGGACCCTAAGAGCACATCTGTAAACCCAGGAGGCCTCTCTAGGCCCACGTGAGGCTCTGGTGCCACAAGCCTCCCACAGCTGCAGCTTCAGTGGGACATTTTCAGGTGCTGCTCCAGGCTCTGTGTGGTTTGTATGGCTTTTGTTTTCTTCCTGTGGCTTTCCTGGGCGTTGAGTCATTTACCGGCTCCTGAGGCCTCACTGAAGCCTGTGGCTTGTTTATTGTGTGTCTGGTTCTTTTTTTCTTGTGGAAGACCATCTCAGGCTCCTAACACTGAATCTCGTTGTGAGTGTTTCGGCTCATGGCTTCTGGAGAGACCTGAGAAGCCTTCTGGAGCTTTGAAGAGATGGCCCTGAGCTGCACTCTGCCTAGCCTTGCCTTGGTTGTGTGGTTTGTTAGGCTGCCACGTAATACGAGCAGCCTCCTGAATGGCTGCGAACCTTGAAGATGAAGTCTCTGCAGCAGTTTGAACCCCTAGCTTTCAGGGTATGAATGTTTCTTTCTGGAATGGTCTGTAGAACCCACTTTTCATGCTAATAACATGTGGGGTAAAGCCTGAGATGTTTAACTTTCTGTGAATGTCACCGTATTTGTCACATCCCAGGGGTGTTAGGGTGTATGGTTTGCAGAGAGTGTGCCCAGAGCCCCCATGACGGGATGCTCTTGGTCTGGCTTGAGCCTTTGGTGTGGATCCCTGTTCTCTCAGCACTGGCCTTTGATAACAGGAATTATGAAATGACACTTTCCCTACTTGCAAAGTTCCCATTAATCTGAATTTTTTGCTCCCAAATAAGTCTTGATTTCTGAGTTGAGACTGCTTTCTATTTTAGCCCATAGTCATCCATGATGAGAAAGGTGGTCATTTCTGGGGACAGAAGAGAAGTGTATGGTCATTCTCAGTGGTGGGGATGGTGGAAGGGCAGACAGTGCTCATTCTCACCAGCGTGAGCCAATTGTCATTGGTTACCTGGCCACTCTCCTTTCTCTGTCAGTATTACAGTTGGAAGAAGGCCCATATCTTTTTCTGCTGGTGCTTCAGGCGTCTTTGGAAGTGGAGGCCACAGTAAGAAGGAGAAGCTTTTCCTGCAGGATGTGGCTGAGCTGATTCGAGCCAGAGCCTGCCAGAGGGTGGTGGTCATGGTGGGGGCCGGCATCAGCACCCCCAGCGGCATTCGAGACTTCAGGTATCCCTGTGGTCTCCACACTCCTCCCACGCCACCCTTGGTTTACTCCACTTCCCTGCTCTCTCTGAAGGACTCCGAGCCTCTTGCTTCTGTTTGCAGATCTCCAGGGAGTGGCCTCTACAGCAACCTCCAGCAGTACAACGTCCCGTACCCCGAGGCCATTTTTGAACTCGGGTTTTTCTTTCACAACCCCAGGCCCTTTTTTGCTTTGGCCAAGGAGCTGTACCCTGGGAACTATAGGCCCAACGTCATTCACTACTTCCTCCGACTGCTCCACGAGAAAGGGCTACTTCTGCGGCTTTACACACAGAACATCGATGGGCTCGAGAGAGGTGAGTGCCCCATCCGTCTCACTCCTCTCCTGCAGGGAAGGCTTGGGTGCCTGTTTCTAGGTGGGGCTGAGGCCTAGTGCTTATACCCCATCCTGTGACTGATTTTGTGCCAACTAGTCATGCCTTCGTTCCTGACAAAAGCGCCCGCTGTGTGTTTAAGGGTCACTGTTGGGACCTCATTGGTGGACCTGTTTCCCCAGAATGCCTGCTGGGCTGCAAGTTTTGGGTAGAACTAAAGTTGACATTGAGAGCTTCTGGTTTTGCTAATCTGATATGATTTCTTTTTAAGAACTTTTATTATGGAATTTTTCGAGCACACAAAAATAAAGAGAAGAATGCAGTGAACCCTCATGTCCTCATCAGGGCCAGTCCTTGTTTCATCTGAGTCCTCTCCCCACCTTCTCTCTTACCCCCAGATTATTTTGAAGCAAATCCCTCACATCATAAATTTAATCTATAAACCTATCAATGGGTATCTCTACAAGATAAAGACTTTTAAAACATAATTATGATGGGCCGGCCCTGTGGCTTGGTGGTTGAGTGCGCGCGCTGCGATGCTGGTGGCCCGGGTTCGGATCCCGGGTGTGCATCGAGGCACCACTTCTCCGTTCATCCTGAGGCCGAGTCCCACATACAGCAACTAGAAGGATGTGCAGCTATGACATACAACTATCTACTGGGGCTTTGGGGGGAAAAAATAAAATAAATAAAATCTTTAAAAAAAAAAAAACATAATTATGATACTTTCACACAAAGAAAGAAGTAATAATTGCTTAATATTATCAAACTCGATGTATGATGATTTCTTGACTTGTCCAGATGGTGGCCACAACCTCTGGCCATGCACTTGGAGAAGCAGTTGCTAGGCCTTTTTATCACATGAGTGACACTGACAGGTTTTGACAGTCAACTCTCTGCAAGCTGGCAGCAGCTCAGCCAGGCTGCACATGTCTTGTGATTTGAAAAAAGGACTCATTCGATTCCAGGAAAATGTTTCCTTGCTAGAAGGATTCTACAGTGTGGCCTCACATAGGCAGCAGTGAACACCCCGTGGGGATGGTCTCTTCTCCTGGAGATGCAGCAGGGCAGGCCTGTGGGAAGACAGGAGCATCTTGCTGTGGGCTTCAGCATAAGTTGAGTTAGGACAAACGGGGACATGGTGGGAAGCCTCCTGCAGCTGGCACTGTCTGTCCACCCACAACCTTTCAGAAGTTGACTGTGCTAACAGGTAACTGTCACAATGTTGCCTTTTGTTTTCCCACAAGTTTTTGGAAATTTATTGTGTTTATATTATTTTCTCACTTTTACTTGGTGCCTGTAGAATAGAAAATGTTTTCCTAGCTATTGGGTATCATTTCATCTTAACTTACATCACATTTTTTTTGTACTGTCGTTTTTTTTTTTTTTTTTGTGAGGAGGACTAGCCCTGAGCTAACATCCAATGCCAATCCTCCCCTTTTTTTCCTTGAGGAAGATTGGCCCCAGGCTAACATCTGTGCCCATCTTCCTCTACTGTATATGGGACGCCACCACAGCATGGCTTGACAAGTGGTGCGTCGGTGTGCGCCCGGTATCCAAACCTGCGAACCCCAGGCCGCCACAGTGGAGCGTGCACACTTAACCGCTGCGCCACTGGGCCGGCCCCTGTACTGTGTTTTGACAGGCTTTGTTATAACTCTAATTTGGCTCCGGCTGGGAGCCCTCATCCCTGTGCTTCTTCTGGTCAGTGGGTGATAGAGGCAGGGACATCAGGCTTCCCCTGAGGGCTGTGACTCCTCCCGGGGCTCACACTCTGGGGCTGGTGTGCCCACCTGGAGGCAGCAGCACTGAGCTTTGGTTTGAATTTCAGCATCTGGCATCCCAGCCTCAAAGCTGATTGAAGCTCATGGATCCTTTGCCTCTGCCACCTGCACCGTCTGCCGAACACCCTCCCCAGGAGAGGACTTTTGGGTGAGTTGTCACACTGACGGTTCTCTCCCTTCTGCACTTCACAGGGGGAGTGATCTGGAAAAGTGGCATTTTATAAGTATCATGTTGGAAGGACAATGGAACAGTAATAGTATGAAAACATTATTATTTATTTTTAAATTAGAAAAGTAATACATGCTTGTAAATTAGAGCAGCAGAGAAACATGTGGAAAATGGATCTCGCTCCAGCCAGCTCCTAGAGCCCATTTTTAAGAGTTTGGTGTGTAATGTTCCAGGCCTTTAAAACAAAGATGTGTATGGAAACATACATGCACGTATCTATGGTCACCCACAGATAGCTGCAATCTTTTTCAGTAATGGGATCATATTCTACAGCTTGCTTTGTTACAGAGCAAAATTTCATGGATATCTTGTGTCAATAACTGTAGCTCTGCTTACTCTTTTTAGTGACTAGAGAGTAGTACATTTAGGCATTCACCTATTGTGTGATAGTTTTTGATGTTGGTAATTTTTACTACTAAAAATAATACAGCAATGATACCCCTGTTTATACCCCTGTGTACTTCTGTAGGATGGGTTTTTTAAAGTAGAGTAGGACAGAATGGAAAATCTTAAATAAAGATGAAACTCTGAAATATCACAGGACCCAGTGGAAGAGGACCCTGTGTTTTATTTTTTATTGAGGTGAAATTCATATAACATAAAATTAACCATTTTAAAGTGTACAATTCATTGGCATTTAGTACATTTACAGTGTTGTGCAACCACTACTTCTATCTAATTCCAAAACGTTTTCATCACCCCAAAAGAAGACTCTATACCCACTAATTAGTCAGCCCTATTCCCTCCTCTCCCCCAGCCCCTGGCAACCAGCAATCTGCTTTCTCTCTCTATAGATTTGTCTATGCTGGATATTTCATGTGAATGGACTAATACAATATGTGACTTTTGTGTCTGGCTTCTTTCACTTAGCTTCATGTTTTCATGGTTTATCTGTGTTGTAGCATGTATCAGTACAGTAGTCCCCCCTTATCTGCAGTTTCACTTCCCACAGTTTCAGTTACCTATGGACCGTGATTGACTGCTGGTAACTGAAACCAGGCATAAGGGGGACTACTGTAGGGTTTGGTACTTTCCGTGGTATCAGGCATCCACTGAGGGTCTTGGGTATCCCTTATCCATGGATAAAGGGGAACTACTGTATTTTATTCCTTTTTATGGCTAAATTGTATTCCATTGTATCAGTGCACCACAATTTAGGTTGTTTCACCTTTTTACTATTTTGAATAGCTCTACTGTGGGAAGGGGGATCATTTAGGGTGTCGACCTTAAAAATAAAATAGCAAGTTATTTTTACTAGCAAAAGGAGTTTATTTGGGAATAGCAGAGGAATTGCAATTTGGGACATGCAAACTATGGTGAACATAGGCAAGTCCAGAGAACAAAGGAGAGGGCTTGCTTTTATAGAGGAGAAGAAGTTGGGAGGGGCTGTTTTGAACAAAAGTCTGGGAGGAGAGCAAGTCAGGGTGGAGACGGCTTCTCATTGGCTGGGCTGTTGCTGGGCAAGGAGAAAACTTTCCTTCCTCCTGCTGGGGTGTGTAAAGTAAGCTTCTTCCTGTTAGGGACTGTGAGGTATGCAAGTGGTAGTGTGTGAGAGCTCCCCCTTCAGGGCTTTCCATCTCCATTTTAAATGATATTTCCTTTATTTATTTTCACATTTCCCATTTTGATCAAGACTTTTCCTCAAAAGCATTGCTGATGAAGAGTCAGATTTTCCATATTTAGTGGTTTTGTCCTTTGGTGCCAGGAAGGACCTGTTGACCTTAAACATAAAAGTCAGTTATTTTACCAGCAAAAATGGGTTTATTCCAGAACAGCAAAGAATTGCAATTCATGTTGTGCACTCTATGGTGAACCACAGGCAAGTCCAGAGAAACAAAGGAGAGGAATGTTCTATAGAGGAGAAAGGGGTTGGGAGGGGCTGTATAAAGAGTCCACTGGAGGAAGCAGGGAGTTTGAAGTGTAGTGGCTTTTCGTCGGCTGAGTTGTGACAGTGTCTCATTGTCAGGGCTGCTGCTGGGCAAAGAGGAAATCTTCCTTCCTCCTGCTGGGGTAGCAAGACAGGCTTCTTCCTGTTGGGTTGCAATTGATGTCGAGTGGTAGGGTGTGAGAGCTCCCCTTCTGATCTCCTGACTTCATTTTAAATGAAGTTTCTGTTTATTAATTTTCATAGGCCTTTCCTGGTTGTCATGTTCCATGTTGGAGGGAAAGTGCACGGATGGGAAACCGTTGACGCCACATTTGAGTAATACGGAAGGGCAGAAGGGAGAATTCTCTGGCATTTCCCATCTGAAGTCTTTATCTTATCAGGGTCATAAGTGTTGGAGACCATCTCGAAGCATTGAGCTAGCCTCACCCCATTGGGCATGTCATTTCTATAAAGGCATGACAGGCAACAAGTATAAAACTTAAAAATTACTATACAGAATAAGATGAGGAGCAGAATAATGACCCAGTTTGTATAATAGTCCTGAACCAAAAGCCCAAACCTGAAGGCAGCCAGCTAAAGAGGTCAAAGGACCATGGATTGTCAGGTGAAATTTGTTGTAACCAGTGCTCTCGTTCCCTGATCTTGTGTAATTGAGTTTCTGCCTCTCCAGAAGCATTTATCCATGGCCAACAGGTGGTATTTGCTTTCACACAAATGCCTCCTTGTTCAGTAAGTAGGTAATCAAGTGCTATGTGATTGTCCAAAACTACTGATGCAAATGAGTCCAGTGGTCATTGTTGGGCTGCTACTGCTTTGGCTGTGGAATCGGCTGGCTCTCCTAGTGTTAGGGAGAGGTTTCTGATCATGCGTTCAGTTCATTGGCACTTACTCCAACCCAGGGCTCTCCCTACAGAGGCAAACCCAGAGTCATCTATGCTTCCTGTAACTTCCCATTTAAGATGGCCATGGAGACTTAATGGGGTGGACCAGTGGGAGGACCAATGGGAGGTTTCTGATTTGTTATGGATGTTAATAGGGGCACTTAAATGTCCCAATAAACATTGACCTCCAATTTGCCAGCTATCTAAACATTCATATGCCCATGGGAAATGCCACCTATCACAGATAAAAATGAAACCAGATGGAGCACAGGTGACTCCAGTTAGGGTCTGGTTATTGATAGATCCATTACCTGGAATTTCCTGATTGACACTTTCAAGTAGGGGTCAGAGGAATTGGGATGACCTTCTGTGAGGTACCACCCCAGCCTAAAGGGGTCTTTTCTAAAAGCCTTGCAAAGAGGAGTTAGCTGGTTTGTATTTCCCTCGGGTGCAGGAGAAGAGATCGTATGTAAATAAGGAAAAGAACATGGGGGAGTAAAGATCGTGTGATTGGCAAAGGTGGAGGTGTTTAGTTGAACTAGTATGGTTTTGAGTGGGGAAGGGTTGAAACAAGGTATGGGAACACCTGGCCGTAATAGCCTAACTTGATAGGTGACATCCATAGGCTTGTGGGTATAATTGACAGTGGCATTTGGGATTAAAGAGAAATTGGTTACAGGGAAAACCAGGGGGTCTCTGACATCATGAACAGATTGGAGTTTCTGGTGACAGATCCAACAGTCAGAAAGGTTTCCCCCTTTTGCAACAGATTGAGAAATGTGGGTAAGAGCATTGTCTTTCCAAGAAAGCGACGGAGAAAATAAGGTGAATAGCAACAGCGGGAAAAAGGTATATAGGCCTGGTCTTGGAAAAGTTGTCTCCTTCACTTCCGTCTGCTTCAACTCCTGGAAATCTGGTAGTGGCCTTTCCACTGGAGTTGAAGAGTGTCTTTCTGGAGATGTCTTTTCCAATAGATGAAATCTCTGGGTTCTAAGGAATGATGCTTAAGGTTTTCATCTCCTGGGAGCATGCTGCAAAAAGATTGTTCTACCAAAGCATGGTTATTTTCAACAGAAGCAATTAGGCCCTTACAGTATTGAAGTATATCCCCTTTTATCAGCTGTGGATCAAAAGAAGCAGGGGCTAGGTGCATTGGGCATCCTGTGATTATCTCAAAAGGGGAGAGTTTATGGGTACCAAAAGGGTTGAATCTGAGATTTAGAAGCACCAGTGGCAGTGCTTTTGGCCAGGGTATTTGAAGGGTTTCTACAAATTTTGCCGGTTGAGTCTTTTTGTTATGATTGTAAATGGGATTGTATTCTTGAGTTCTCTGTTAGTTCGTTATTAGAGTATAGAAATACAACTGATTTTTGTAAGTTGATTTTGTACCCTGCAACTTTGCTGTAGTTGTTGATTATTTCTAATAGTTTTCTGATGTATTCTTTAGGGTTTTCTATATATAGAATCATGTCGTCTACAAACAGTGAGAGTGTCACTTCTTCCTTGCCAATTTGGATCATTTTTATTTCCTTTTCTTGCCTAATTGCTCTGGTCAAAATCTCCAGTACTGTGTTGAATAAGAATGGCGAGAGTGGGTACGCTTGTCTTGTTCCTGTTCTCAGAGGGATGGCTTTCAGTTTTTCCCCATTGAGTATGATGTTGGCTGTGGGTTTGTCATATATGGCCTTTATTATGTTGAGGTACTTTCCTTCTATCATAGTTTTTATCATAAATGGATGTTGGATCTTGTCAAATGCTTTCTCTGCATCTATTGAGATGATCATGCAGTTTTTATTCCTCATTTTGTTAATGTGGTGTATCACATTGATTTGCAGATGTTGAACCATCCCTGCATCCCTGGTATGAATCCCACTTGATCGTGGTGTATGATCCTTTTAATGTATTGCTGTATTCGCTTTGCCAATATTTTGTTGAGGATTTCTGCATCTATGTTCATCAGTGATATTGGCCTGTAATTTTCCTTCTTTGTGTTGTCCTTGTCTGGCTTTGGGATCAGGGTGATGTTGGCCTTGTAAAATGTGTTGGGAAGTATTCTATCTTCTTCAGTTTTCTGGAATAGTTTGAGAAGGATAAGTATTAAATCTTCCTTGAATGTTTGGTAGAATTTTCCAGAGAAGCCATCTGGTCCCGGTTTTGTTTTTTGCAAGGTTTTTGATTACTGTTTCAATCTCTTTACTTGTGATTGGTCTATTCAGATTCTCTATTTCTTCTTGATTCAGTTTTGGGAGGTTGTATGAGTCTAAGAATTTATCCATTTCTTCTAGGTTGTCCAATTTGTTGGCATATGATTTTTTATAGTCTTCTCTTATAATCCTTTGTATTTCTGTGGTATCCATTATAAATTTTCCTCTTTCATTTCTAATTTTATTTGTTTGAGCTTTCTCTCTTTTTTTCTTAGTGAGTCTGGCTAAGGGTTTGTCAATTTTGTTTATCTTCTCAAAGAACTAGCTCTTAGTTTCATTGATCCTTTCTATTGTTTTTTTAGTCTTTATTTCATTTATTTCTGCTCTAATTTTTCTTATTTCTCTCCTCCCGCTGACTTTGGGCTTTGTTTGTTCTTCTTTTTCTAGTTCTGTTAAGTGTAGTTCAGGATTGCTTATTTGAGATTTTTCTTGTTTGTTAAAGTGGGCCTGTATTGCTATGAGTTTCCCTCCAAGGACCACTTTTGCTGCATCCCATATGAGTTGGTATGATGTATTTTCATTTTCATTTGTCTCCAGATATTTTTTGATTTCTCCCTTAATTTCTTCATTGATTCATTGGTTGTTCAGTAGCATGTTGTTTATCTCCACATATTTGTGACTTTCCCAGCTTTCTTCTTGTAGTTGATTTCTAGTTTCATATCATTATGGTCAGAAAAGATGCTTGATATGATTTCAGTCTTCTTAAATTTGAGTCTTTCCTTGTTTCCCAACATATGGTCTGTCTTAGAGAATGCTGAATGTGCACTTGAGAAGAACATGTATTCTGCTGTTTTTGGATGAAGTGTTCTATATATATCTATTAAATCCACCTGGTCTCGTTTTTCATTTAATTCCACTATTTCCTTGTTGACTTTCTGTCTGGATGATCTATCCATTGATGTAAGTGGGGTGTTGAGGTCCCCTACTATTATTGTGTTGCTGTTAATTTCTCCCTTTAGGTCTGTTAATAGTTGCTTTACACATGTTGGTGCTCCTGTGTTAGGTGCATATATATTCATAAGTGTTATGTTCTCTTGGTGGAATGTTCCTTTTATCATTATATACTGCCCCTCTTTGTTTCTCATTGCCTTTTTTGTCTTGAAGTCTGCTTTGTCTGATACAGGTATGGCTACACCCACTTTCTTTTGTTTGCTATTTGCTTGGAGTATTGTCTTCCATCCCTTCAGTCTGAGCCTGTGTTTGTCTTTAGAGCTGAGATGTGTTTCCTGGAGGCAGCATATTGTTGGATCTTGTTTTTTAATCCATCCCACCACTCTGTGTCTTTTGATTGGGGAATTCAATCTGTTTACATTTAGAGTTATTATTGATATATGAGGGCTTAATGCTGCCATTTTATTACTTGTTTTCCGGTTATTCTGTATTTCCCTTGTTTCTCGTCCCATGTATTTCAGACTGCCAATTCAGTTGTGTGGTTCTTTATGATGCTTTTATCAGATTTCTCTTTATTTATCATTTGTGCCTCTGTTCTGATTTTTTGTTTAGTGGTTACCGTGAAGTTTGTATAAAAGATCTTGTGGATGAGATAGTCCATTTTCTGATAGCCTGTCTCCTTAGCCTAAGCAGGTTCCATCCCTTTCCTCTTCCCTAAGTTATTGTTGTCACAAATTATTCCATTTTGTGTTGTGAGTTTGTGATTAAAATGGAGTGATTATAGTTATTTTTGATGCTTTCCTTCCCTTTATCTTTAATGTTATAATTAAGTGTTTGCTAACCTGTTCTGATAGAGCGCTGCAGTTTTCTGATTTTGTCTGTCTATTTATCTCCTTACTCAAGGCTTTGTAAACCCTTTCTTTTTTTTCAGGTATGAGGGCCTTCTTGACTATTTCTTGTAGGGGGGTGGTCTTGTGGCTATGAATTCCCTCAGCTTTTGTTTATCTGAGAAAGTTTTATTTCTCTATTGTATTTGAAGGATAGTTTTGCTGGATAGAGTATTCTTGGCTGAGTGTCTTTGTCTTTCAGTATTTTGAACAGGTCATTCCACTCTCTCCTAGCCTGTAAGGTTTCTGCTGAGAAATCCGCTGAAAACCTGATAGGGGTTCCTTTGTAAGTTATTTTTTTTGCCTTGCTGCCTTTAATATTTTTTCTTTGTCCTTGACTTTTGCCAGTTTTACTAATATATGCCTTGGAGAGGGTCTTTTTACACTGATATAACTGGAGTTCTGTTAGCTTCATTTACATGTAATTCTAGCTCCTTCCCCAGGTTTGGGAAGTTCTCAGCTATTATTTCTTTGAAGAAGCTCTCTGCTCCTTTCTCCCTCTGCAATACCTATAATCCTTATGTTGCATTTCCTAATCGAGTCAGATATTTCTTGGAGAATTTCTTTTTGGTCTTAGTTCTCTCCCCTCCTCCACCTGAAGTATTTCTATATTTCTGTCCTCTAAATTACTAATTCTGTCCTCCATAATATCAGTTCTGTTTTCTAAGGATTCCAGATTTTTTTTTTTATCTCATTCATTGTGTTCTTTATCTCCAACGTTTCTGGGTTTTTTTTTTATAGTTTCAATCTCTTTTGTGAAGAATTCCCTCTGCTTATTAATTATGCCTGAGTTCACCAAACTGTCTTTCTGAGTTTTCCTGTAACTCATTGAGTTTCTTCATGATAACTATTTTGAATTCTCTGTCATTTCAATTGTAAATTTCTGTGACTTCAGGATTGGTTTCTGGATACTTGTCATTTTCTTTCTGCTCTGGAGTGTTAATGTATTTCTTCATGCTGTTTTGTGGGGTGGACCTTTGCTGTCGCATTGTGGTAGTCTCTGGTCACAGATTCCACCTGCCACCACTGGGGGGGAGCAGGAGCTGTGTTTTCTGAGCCCACCATGACCCCTGGCAGTTGTGCCCATCTGTTGGAAGTTATGCTGATAGGGCTCTCTGCGTCTGGCTGCCACTGCTTCTCACATGCAGGCACAGGCACTCTGGTGCGGATCCTCTGCCCTGGCTGATCAGCCAAGCTGATGTGCCAGGCGGGATGGGGGTGGGGGGGGCCTTCTTTCCCGCTTGCATTCCTGCTCTGCACTCACTGGCTGCCCACCTGGGCTGCTTCGCTTGGTTGGGGCACCCCCGGTGGCTTAGCCATCAGTGTGGAGCATTCCCGCAGGCTGGGAAGCAACTCTGAGAGTGAAAGCATTCTCGTGGAGGGCTGCCTTTTCCTCCTTCTCCTCTCAGAGTTGCACGCTGACTGCCACTCGAGGTCCCATACCCTAGATCACTGCCGCTGGGGAAGGGGAGGAGATCTGCTTACCTCCTTCCACTGTCTCCCAGGGGATCCAGCTCCCCCACCTTCAGGCATATGGCTGCGTGGATCTCTCAGACATCTTTTGTGTTGTGTGAATGTCCTCTGTTGGTTTATGAATGTCCTTTTCATTGTATCTTAGAGGGAGAGACTGAGGGAACAGCTCACTCTGCCTTGATGCTGACATCACTCTCCCAGGTTGAGTCTTAATGATGCCATTAGTTTGTTCAACTAGTCCTGAAGATTGAGGGTGGTAAGGACAGTGAAAATGTTGTTAAACTGGCCAAACAGCACAAACTTGCTTAAATACCAGAGGAGTAAAGTGGGTTCCCTGGTTACTAAGAAATTTGAGGTGGGGGCTTCCCCAGGTAGGAATGATCCTTTCTAATAGGATCTTAGCCATGGAGGAGACAGTGGCCTGTCTACAAGGAGAATAGATTCTTATTGAACTTGTGCAAGTAACTATATTGCCATGAAAATAAGTATATTCATTGAGAATTTCTGAATTCTGGAGATATCAGATAGGGAGAAAAAGTAATTGTTTCATCTTTGTTCACAAAGATATATACTTTACCAAATTGCTGTAAGTCATTGATAACTTAAGAGAAAAAGTTTCCTTAAATCCAATTCAGTGATATGATCTTAAAGTTATCGGAGACCTGTGTTCTAGAGTACTTGTCAGATTTCTTTCCATGAATTTCTCTGAAGGATGAAATGCATTTGCAAAGGCATCGGAGTAAAATCGTAACTGTCTATAAATGACAGAAGACTTAAAAATGCCCATTATTAAAGATCTGATGAGAGGTCAACATAATGGAATTTGCAAGGAGATTTGCTTATTTCTGTGACATATATTTTTTAAATTATGACTGATAATGACTGATAACATTATATTGGGACATAACAGGATTTTGGGAATTTCATGTAATTTTTGGAACACTTACATTAACATATACTCATACAAATACAAATATAAGGTAAAGAAATTTTAGTGTAACTTCTTACTTGACAATGCTTCCCATGTAATTTAACATATCAAATAATCATAATTAGTTTAACATCTCCCTTTTTATAAGGAGAGCGAACAAATCCTTTGAGATGTTCCAGGGGCCCTTTGAGATGACCAAAGTTATTTTCAGGTCAAAAAAACTATTTAGAATTTGATTTTGGGAAGTTTATCAAAAATATCAAAAGGTTTTGGACACTTGACCAAATAGGATCACAGAAAATTATGAAGTAATAATTATC
This sequence comes from Ceratotherium simum simum, assembly GCF_057802395.1. Lineage (NCBI taxonomy): Eukaryota > Metazoa > Chordata > Mammalia > Perissodactyla > Rhinocerotidae > Ceratotherium > Ceratotherium simum. Next base: position 65,641 of record NC_141933.1, on the reverse strand, counting down.
CATTTAACCAGAATGACAGAAAGATTTTGAAGACAAATATAGAAAATTACGTAGCTGCAAAAAGCCTTAGCTCTTTTAATACAGAAGACTCAGCCTTCCTAAGTAATCAAAGACCTGATAAAGCAAAATACAGAATCTGACCCAGCCCTGATGGCCTAGCAGTTAAAGTTCAGCATGCTCTGCTTTGGCGGCCCAGGTTTGATTCCTGGGCGTGGAACCACACCACTTATCTGTCCGTAGCCATGCTGTGGCAGCAGCTCACATAGAAGAACTAGAAGGACTTACAACTAGAATATACAACTATGTACTGGGGCTTTGGGGAGTAAAAAAAAGAGAGAGGAAGATTGACAACAGCTGTTGGCTCAGGGCCGATCTTTCCTAGCATAAATAAATAAATAAATAAATAAATAAATAAATAAATAAGCCTTTTAAAAAACACAGAATCTTTGTTTCCTAGGCAAATTACATTAAAGGTAAAGAAACTTTGTTTATAATTTCTTATTAAGAGCAGATCAATAATCTAAGAAAAATTTGTCCTTTTAACAGAAAAACCAAATTGTAATTTTGCACAGTGTGCTTTTGACATTAAAATTCATTTTTTAGGGCTGGCCCCGTGGCTTAGCAGTTAAGTGCATGCGCTCCACTACTGGTGGCCTGGGTTCAGATCCCAGGTGCGCACCAACGCACCGCTTCTCTGGCCATGCTGAGGCCGCGTCCCACATACAGCAACTAGAAGAATGTGCAACTATGACATACAACTATTTACTGGGGCTTTGGGGGGAAAAAAAAAAGGAGGAGGATTGGCAATAGATGTTAGCTCAGAGCTGGTCTTCCTCAGCAAAAAGAGGAGGATTAGCATGGATGTTAGCTCAGGGCTGATCTTCCTCACAAAAAAAAAAAAATTCATTTTTTAATAAATTCATTTTAATCTTAACCAGCTTGACCACATATTAAAATTTCTTTTCAAGGATTTCTTTTCCACAAACCTTCTACAACTTTCTATGTCCATTTTAGTTTGTTCCTTATTTTCTTTCCCTTTCCAAAATAACCAACTTGATGACAAAATCACTTTCCTTTCCCTCAACAAAAATGCATTTTCATTCCTCATACTTTCTTTTTTTTTGTGTGTGTGTGTGAGGAAGACTAGCCCTGAGCTAACATCTGATGCCAATCCTCTTCTTTTTTTGCTGAGGAAGATTGGCCCTGGGCTAACATCCATGCCCATCTTCCTCTACTTTATATGGGACGCCACCACAGCATGGCTTGAGAAGCGGTGTGTCGGTGCGTGCCCGGGATCCAAACCTGCGAACCCTGGGCTGCTGAAGCGGAGTGCGTGCACTTAACCGCTGCACCACCGGGCCGGCCCACTCGTACTTTGTTTTACCGAAAACACACATCCTACTCTCCTTGCATGCTTTTCATATACAGTCATTTTCTTTCATCCTTATTTTTTCTAGTAGTTTTATTTTTATATACATTAATTAGAATTCTTAACCCTTAGAATGCTTTATTCCTACTGAAAACTGAGTAAGCAACTGTGGATTGCCAAATTTATATATACATTTTATAATTTATAGAAGCATGTGTCATTTTAAATAGTGCAATCTTCAGTGTGGCACAAGACGTGGTTACTAACAGACCCAAGTTTATCTTTAGTTTCTCTGCAGTAGGAAGCCAAAAGTAGATCAGCCTATGTACCCAGGTAGAATAAAAGTTGTTTACCTGCTTGATACAGTCATGTGCCACATAACGACATTTTGGTCAATGATGGACTGCATATACAATGGTGGTCCCATAAGATTAGTAACATATAGCCTAGGTGTGTAGTAGGCTATACCACCTAGGTGTGTGTAAGTAAATGCTACGATGTTCTCACAGTGATGAAATTGCCTAACAATGCATTTCTCAGAACGTGTCCCAGTCGTTAAGCAACATGTGACTGTATTTAATGTTGATGATTCTGAAGACATCCCTGTTTTTATTAAACCAACAAATTTAAAACCAGCTTTTATTTGTCAAAGATTACCTCAGATCACGTGAACTTGAAAGACACTTGGGTTAGTTTACTTAATTTATATAAGCACTTACTTTTCTTTAAGCCAATTAAATAGAGCTATTTACAAATTAATTTTGTCAATACCATCTGGAGGTGGAAAAATATCACATATCTATAACATACATACATAGACATGCATAACATACAGATAGACACAAACAGAGATCTTATAGCTTTTATTTTACAAATTTTAGCTGTGTCTCAGGTGAAAAACTCAAAAGAATAGTTGGATCCAAATTGTGATTCTGGCAGATGGACTAAATTAAGGTTACTTGCTGTAATGGCCAAAGTCTTTTACTAAAGTTCTTTGTTGTTTTTTTTTTTGCATGCTGTTAGGATCCTTTTAGAGCTGTTTTTGGAGTCATTTTGTCTTTTAGAAGCTTCTGCATACCAACCAAAGAATGCATTCCATTGCCTCTGAGAGGTTTGGAATCCTCTCTTTTAAGGGTGCCCCTTAGGAGCTGGCGCCATGGCCGAACAGCTAAGTGCGTGTGCTCTGCTGCTGGCGGCCCAGGTTTGGATCCTGGGCGTGCACTGATGCACCGCTTGTCAAGCCATGCTGTGGTGGCGTCCCATATAAAGTGGAGGAAGATGGGCACGGATGTTAGCTCAGGGCCAGTCTTCCTCAGCAAAAAGAGGAGGATTGGCACGGATGTTAGCTCAGGGCTGATCTTCCTCACACACACAAAAAAAGTGTGCCCCTTAAGGTAGATTTATCTAAGTCAAAGGTTCCCCAGAGTGGCCATTAAAATTCCAAATTATCCAGAAGTTCACCTGTTTTTCTAGGAAGGCACGAGATCCTGGTCCAAGGACCAAGTGGAACCTATCTTGCCTTTGGATTCCCTAAAGTGTCTTAACTCTGAGGGGCCCTGTTTTCCAACAGCTGTTCTACACCACCAGGAATCACATGTCCCCCCTTTTGAACAGGAGGAATGACCTACCAAGGAGCTTCAACAAACAGAACCAGAACAAGAACAAACAAACAGAAGTGGAAAACGAAAGAGTACTCACAAGGAAGGGCGATGCCTTCATAAAAACAGATCCTGAGTAAAGCTGGAGAGCTCAACCAAAGGGAGAGAGCTGGGATCCAAGAGGAGACTTACCGAACTGAAAGGAAAACGATGACTCATGGAAGTGGAGAGCATGAGGGGCTCCAAGGAGTACTTCACATGGTTCTGGGGGTCATTAGTTTCTCAGGGGTTCATTTCCTTTGGCTCCCACTTCTGACCACCATGTAATGTCAACCTTAAAAATAGAATAGCCAGTTATTTTACCAGCAAAATGAGTCTATTTGGCAACAGCAGAGGAATTACAATTCAGGACATGCAAAGTATGGTGAACTATAGGCAAGTACAAGAGAGCAAAGGAGAGGGGCTTACTTTTAAAGAGGAAAAGAGAAAGTTGGGAGGGGCTTTTTTGAACAAAAGTCCATTGGAGGAGAGGAAGAGTCCAGGATGGTGATGGCTTCCCATTGGCTGGGCTGTTGCTGGGCAAGGAGAAAATCTTCCTTCCTCTGGCTGGGGTGTGTAAAGTACGCTTTTTCCTGCTGGGGAATGTGAGGTAGGGCACAGTAGTGTGTGGGAGCTTCCCAGCTCCATTTTAAATGAGGTTTCCTTTATTTATTTTCACAATGGGCTTTTCAGGAAATTTGAGTGAGAGATGCTGAGGGTCTGGGCTGAGCAGGACAGTGGAGAAAGGAGATGACTTGAAGAGACCTAGGAGGTAGAATTAGTGATGCTTCAGGGCTAACTGGGGGTGGGGGAGAGGAAGGGCTCTAGGAAGATGACCTGGGCACAGGTCCTCTGGGTGTACCTGTCCAGGGGGTCTGGAGCTCAGGAAAGAGGTGTGAGCAGGAAGTGTAAGTTTCAGAATTCTCAGAAAACCGGTGGTGGAAACTGTGAATAAGGATGAAGTCTCTTTTTCTTTCTTTTAAAAAAATCAAACAAATTGAGAGACTTTTCTTCAATACAGATTGAGAGCAGGCTCTGGTAAACCTTTGGAAACTAGCCATAGCGCTGTAATCACCCTAACCTCCTTATCCCCCACTTGTGTTTCTGGAACCTCAGGATAAAAAATGGTGAAACTGCCCTATCTGTCTGTCTGTCTGTCTGTCTATCTATCTATCTATCTATCTATCTATCTATCTATCTATCTATCTATCTATCTATCTAAGGAAGATTAGCCCTGAGCTAACATCCGTTGCCAATCCTCTTTTTGCTGAGGAAGATTGGCCCTGGGCTAACATCTGGGACCATCCTACCCTACTTTATATGTGGGATGCCTGCCACAGCATGGCTTGATAGCGGTGAGCAGGTCTGTGCCCGGGATCCGAACCTGCGAACCCCAGGCCGCTGAAGTGGAGAGCGTGAACCCAACCACTATGCCACTGGGCCGGCCCAAAAACTGTTCTTTTAAATGGTACAACCATCTTGCAAAGAACTTGAAGCTTCCCACAGGACTAGACTCTCCCTGGGTCAGGCTTGGAAGGTTCATAATGGAGGCCCCAGGGAGGCGCACGTTGGGCTGAGCTGGGACTGGTCTGGAGCCGAGCAGGCCTTGGGAGTCTCGGACCCTGCCCACCGCCTCTCTTTCTCTGAGGTCCTGCCCTGTGAAGTCTGCCTACGTTCATTGTCCCTTCTCCAATCTCATCCATAGGAATATGTGTGAATTTCCCTGGCCACCTGCCAAAAATGATATAGCTATAATTTAAGTCCTGCCATTCTGCAATACTAAAAGATCTTTCACTTTGCGAACAATTTGTATTACTCTACTCTCCTATCCCAGTATTCGAATTCTCTCTTGTCCTTCTTGCTGTTGGATCTGAGTCCTGTGAAATGTGTTGAGATTTGCTTTACAGCCTCATATATGATCCATTTTTGTAAATGGATGTACCTTTCAGAATGTACTTGAAAAGAAAGAGCATTACGCAGTGGTTGAAAGCATCGTTCTGCACATATGGTCAGAAGTCAAGTTTCATTCTGTTCAAGTCTTTTATATATCGTGACCTATTTTTTTGATTATTCTGAGAGAGTTGTTTTAAAATGTGCCACTTTGTGGATTTATTTATTTTTACTTGTATTTCTGTCTGTTTGCCTTATGTATCTTGAGATTAAGTAATTGAGGTGCACTCAAACATACAATTGTTTTATCCTCTTCCATCTCTAGAAATCACTTTCACCTGAAAGTCTGTCTTGTCTGACAACGTCAGCTTTCTTTTGGGTAGTATTTGCTGGGGTGTCTTTGTCATGTGTCTGCTTTTAGTCTTTCCGTATTCTTATGTTTTAGATATGTTATTCTATAAAGCATATAGTTAGGTTTTATCTTTTAACCCAGTCTGATAATTTCTTTTTTTAATTGGAAGAATTATCCACTTACAGTAATGTAATCAATGAAATATTGGATTTAAGTCTACCATCTTATTTTGCGCTTTCTGTCTTTCCTGCCTTTTTAGTCCTTCCATTTTTTCCCCCTGTACGAGCTTAGGAAGTGTATTCTCTGTTCTAATCTTTTAAAATTACCACCTGTGTACTTTTTGTTTTCACAGTTAAAATACTCTTTTTAAAAATTATTTTTATTGTTTTAAAATATATACAACATAAAATTTATTATTTTAACGTGCACAGTTCAGTGGCCTTAAGTACATTCACGTTGCTGTGCAATCATCACCACCATCCGTCTCCAGAACTTTTCTCATCATCCCCAATTGAAACTCTGTTCCCATTAAACACAACTTACCTCTCTCCCCTCCCTCAGCCTGTGGTTACTGCTAGTCTACTTTCCGTCTCAGTGAATTGGACTATTCTAGGTATCTCATATAAGTAGAATCACACAATATTTTGTTCTTTTGTGACTTAGCATAATATCCTCAAGGCTCATCCATTTTGTAGTATACTGCAGAATTTCTTTCCTTTTTGAGATATAATAATACTCCATTTTAACATATGCCACATTCTGTTTATCCATTCATCTGTTGATGGGCACTTGGGTCGCTTCCACCTTTTGGCTATTGTGTATAATGCTGCTGTGAACATGGGCATACAAATATCTGTTTGAATTCCTACTTTCAAGTCTTTGGGTATATATCAAGAAGTGGAATTGCTGGGTCATATGATAATTCTATTTTTAATTTTTTGAGGAACTTCCATACTGTTTTCCATAGTAACTGCACCATTTTACATTCCCACCAGCAATGCATGAGGGTTCCAATTTCTCTGCATCGTTGCCAACACTTGTTGTTTTCTGTTTTTTTGATAGTAGTCATCCTAATGAGTATGAGGTGATATCTCATTGTGGTTTTGATTTGCATTTTCCATTAGTGATGTTGAGCATCTTTTCATGTGCTTATTGGTCATTTGTATATCGTCTTTGGAGAAATGTCTCTTGAAGTCCTTTGCCCATTTTTTAGTTGGATTGTTTGTTTTTTGTTGTTGTTGAGTTGTAGTTCTTTATATATTCTGAATATTAACCCCTTATTACATATAGGATTTACAAATATTTTCTCCCATCCTGTGAGTTGCCTTTTCACTCTGTTTATAGTGCCCTTTAACACACAAAAGTTTTAAAATTTGATGTAGTCCAATTTATCTGGTTTTTTTTTTTTTTTTTTTGGTTACCTTTGGTTTTTGTGTCATATCCAAGAAATCATCACCACATCCAACATTGTGAATCTTTTCTCTGTGTTTTTAATTCTTACGTTTAGGCTTTTTATTTTGAGTTAGTTTTTGTGTATGGTGTAAGGTAAGGGCTCTCCTCGTTCTTGTCCTTGTGGCTGTCCAGTTCTCCCAGCACCATTTGTTGAAGACTGTCCTTTCCCTATTGAATGGTCTTGGCACCCTTTTTGAAAATCATTGATCTTATGCAAGGATTTATTTTTGGGCCTTCTATTCCATGGTCTATAATGCCTGTCTTTATGCCAGTACCATGCTGCTTTGATTACTGTAGCTTTGTAATAAGTTTTGAAATCAGGAAGTGTGAGTCTTCCAGCTTTGTTCTTCTTTTTCAAGATTGTTTTGGGTCTACAGGGTCTGTTGAGATTCCATATGAATTTTAGGATGGTTAAGATACCTTTTTTTTAGTAGATTTTATTTTTTTAGAGCACTTTTAGGTTCACAGCAAAATTGAGTGGAAATTACAAAGAATTCTCACATACCGCCCCTCACACACACAGCACAGCCTCACTCACTATCAACGTCCCACACCAGAGTGGTACATTTGTTACAATCAGCGAACCTACACTGACGTATCATCTGTCACTCAAAGTCCACAGTTTACATTAGAGTTCGCTCTTGGTGTGTACACTCTATAGGTCTGGACAAATTATGACATGTATCTACCATTATAGTATGCAGAATAGTTTAAATTTATTTTAAGTTACCCAGTCTTGAATTTGGGTAGTGTCAGTCCTCCAACTTTGTTCTTCTCCGTCAATATTGTGTTGTATATTCTGGATCTTTTGCCTCTTCATATAAACTTTAGAATCATTTTTAGAACTTTTCTCTGTGTCTTTGGAGTTTTGCAATTTTACTGTGGTGTGTCTCCATATGGATTTCCTTTTATCTATTTATGATGCTTAAAATTTGTAAGGCTTTCTGAATCTGTGGTTTGATATCTTTCATCCTTGCTAGAAAAATGCTCAGCCATTATCTTTTCAAACATTGATTTCCCCTCCCACCTCCTCTCCTCTCCCTCGTGGAACTCTGATTAAATATCTGTGAGACCTTCTCATGCTCTCACCCACAGTTCTTGGCCACTCTTCTCTATGTTCCATCTTGCTCCTCTTTGTGCTGCATTCTGTGTGCTTTCTTCTGGTCTGTTTTCCAGTTTATCAATGCTCTATTTAGAGAATAAAGCTCTTCCATGGAGTTTTAATTTTCCTTACTTTACTTTGTATTACTGGAAGTTCTATTTTGTTCTTTTTCAAATTCACTACATTATTTTTTATAGTTTTCTATCTGCAGTAGATATTTCAAGCCTGTCTTGTTTAATTTAAATATAATATAGTTTTTAATGTGTATCTGATAATATCTGAAGTCTTTGAATAGTCTGTTTCTTTTGTCCAGTGTTTCTGCTGTTTTTTACTGGGTTCAGCCTGCTAAAACAAATCCCACTAGCTGTAAAGGTTTATCTTAGAAAGCCAAGTGTCTTCTTCCTTAGTTTTCCTCCTTTAGCATCTAGCCCAAGGCATCAATCCAAGTGTAGCAGGATATGTTAATAATTTGCATCTGCTCTACCTTGGCCTGCAAGGAAGAGGTTTGTGGTAAATGTTACTCATAACTCCAGCCAGTGAGTTGAAGCTGACCTGAACATCTCCCAGGGCTAAGACAATATCATGACCACTTCAGCTAAAATGAGGGACAAATTTTCTCATTGAATAATGCCTATTGTAGGCCAAATGCCTTCAGAGTAACTTCTGAGGACTGTGTAATCCACTGAGTATTTCTTTAGCGCCTGAATGTCTCTGATAACCACCTCAGATGCAGAGCATAGTGTTAGATGTGCTAGATATCATGTGATGTCCAGGATCTGCTTTCAAATACTCCAACCTCCCCAAAATTTGGGGGGCTATATGAAACAAAATTGGTAAAATCTCAATAATCACAGAAGCTGGGTTCGTTATGTACATGGGAGTTCATTATACTGCTCTCTCAGCTATTGTGAATATTTGAAAATTTCTTAATAAGTTGTTTTTGCCTTTTCCTTTTACAGTGTGTTACAACATCTTCCTCAGGCCTATTTTCTGTTTGTGTTACCCCAGGCCGACGTGCTGGTGGACAGGGTCCCCCGCTGCCCAGTCTGCACTGGCATCGTGAAGCCGGACATCGTGTTCTTTGGGGAGCCGCTGCCCCAGAGGTTCTTGCTGCATGTGGTTGACTTTCCCATGGCAGATCTTCTGCTTATCCTTGGGACCTCCCTGGAGGTTTGTCAAAAGGCCCAGTGGTACACAGAGTGTACGGGGAGGAGGCTGGAAGGACCAGGCAGAGGAGGTGGGGGCTGGTGGGGGTGGCTCCAGGTGCCCTGGGAGCACTGTGGGTCTCTACCTTTGGGAGATGAGTGGATTCAACTGGCGAGGAAGCACAAGTGTTCCAGGCCTGGGGAGCAGCAGCCAGAGCAGGAGAATGGGGAGAAGGGAGGATGTGCCTCTTGGAGGTGCTGTAAGTGTGGGTGGGGCACAGCGTGTGAGGGAAGGGAGAAGGGAAGGGGTGTGGGAGTGGTGAGGTGGGAGCAGGCCTCCAGGTCACATCGCAGAGACTGATTTTGTGCTAGAAGCAGTGATAAACCTGAAGGGATTGGACCAGGGACATAGCTGGTCATCCTCGGGATCAGAGAGACTGTTGGGGTGCAGGGGTTGAAGTGACCAGATGTCGAGGAGGCTGGTTCTAAAGAAGGCAGAGCTGAGGGCACAGTCAGACCACATGACCATGAGAGACAGCAAGGAGAGGGAATGGCTGGACTTGGAGCCTTGGGGTTGGGGGAGGGAGGTGTCTGGCTCGGTCTGCAGGGGTTCAGGCCATTCCCTAGTGAGGAAAAATTTAGAGGGAGGATGCTGAGTTCAGTTCTGCACATGTGTGTTTGAGGTGCCTGGGAGACACCCACTGGACCTGTTCAAGAAACTGTTCTACATCTGAATCTGAAAATCAGGAAACTTGTAAAGGATGTGATAAGAGCAAGAAATAAGACCCTGAAATGAGCTGTGCCCGATTGGATGTAGGCACCACAGGGGCAGAAGGGCCTGAAAGACCTGCGCTCAGGGGTCCTGGCCAGCCACAAAGGCCTGGAGTTGTGTGTTTCTTCAGCAAATCTGCCTGCATGTGCTGGGCCGTCCTAGTGCTTTTGGCAGACATAGTAAGATGTCATAGTAAGTTATATAGTATGGTAGGTGATGTATCTGTTATGGGAAGAATGACAAGTAGGATAGAAAGGCCATGAGGGGCTGGGAACTGGTTGTGATATCAGCTTGGTTGGCTTGCATCACTTTGTCAGGAAGGTGACATTGGAGCTAAGAGCTGAAGGAGGTGAGAGTGTTACTGTCAACCTAAAAAGCAAATTTTCCTGTTACTTTACCCTCAAAACAAGTTTATTCAGGGATTGCCAAAATAATTGCAATTCGGGATGTGCATGCCATGCCAAACCACAGGCAAATCCAGAGAACAAAGGAGAGGAGCTGCTTTTATAGAGAAGGGGGGGGGGAGAGGGAGGGGCTGTTCTAAAGGAAAGTCCATTGGGGGAGAGTGACAGTTCAGGGTGGCAACAGCTTCTCATTGGCTGGGCTGCGGCATTTCTTATTGGCTGATCTGTGGTGTTTCTCATTGGCTGGACTGTTGCCAGGTGGGGAGAGAAATCTTCCTTTGTTAGGAAAGTAGTTGTACTTCCTGTGGAGATGCAAATGTCCCTTTCTTCCTGTTTGGTGTGATGTGTGATGCGGATGAGAGCTCTCCCTGCAGGCCTTCCCCATCCAGTTTAGTTGAGGTTTCTTTATTCATTACCCATAGCTAAGCAGATGTCTGGCAGGAGACAGACACGGCGCTGGGCCACATGGAGCACGTGAGGCAAAGGCGGCAGTGAGGATGGTCTGATTTCCTGTCCTTCTAGGTGCTGTGTGGTGAATAGAGACAAGCATGCGAGCAGGGAGAGCCAGTAGAGGCCCTTGCAGGTGGTGATCCTGGTGGCGATGGTGGGTGGCCAGGTGCAGCCAGCAGAGAGCATTGGAGCCCAGGCCGATGTGAAGGTAGAGTCCATGGGAAAGTGTGGATGCCTACAGGACTCCAGGGTTGTGACTGAGCAGCTGCAAGGATGGAGCTGATTTCCTGAGACAGAGAAGCATAGTGGTGGTTTGGGGGAATTCGGCCTTGGTCACACTGATTTGAGGAGTGTGTTGGGCTGTTGAGTGGACGTGTGGAGCAGGCAGGTGGATTCTCGAGTCTGGAGTCCAGGAAGGAGCAGAGGTAGGAACTGGGGTGCCAGAGTGAGCAGATAGAAGAGCCCAGAGTGTGGACAGATCTGGGGGTCCGCACACTGGGCCTGGACAGAGGGACACGAGAGGGGAAAGCAGAGGGGCCAGTGGTCATCAGTGGTATGTGGTGCTGAGCTTTGCTGACCTGTGCTGGCCACTGTGTGGACAATGGGGCCATCAGCCCTCTTTATTTATTTATATATTTTTTGTGAGGAAGATCAGCCCTGAGCTAACATCTGATGCCAATCCTCCTCTTTTTGCTGAGGAAGATTGGCCCTGGGCTAACATCTGCACACATCTTCCTCTACTTTTTATATGGGACGCCGCCACAGCATGGCTTGACAAGCGGTGTGTTGGTGCGCACCCGGGATCCAAACCTTCAAACCCCGGGCCGTCGAAGCAGAGCATGCACACTTAACCGCTGCACCACCAGGCCAGTCCCCTCTTTATTTTTTAAGTGAAATGAAAATGGCCTTTTTTTTCTGATTATAAAAGTACCATATGCTTGCTTTAAAAAAATTCATACATTATATAAAGATAGAGAACAAAGAATCTACTTCAATCCCACCAGCACTGTTAGCATTTTGCTCTGTGTCCTCTCAGGCTTCTCCTCTGTACAAGTATGTACACATACAGGTGTGGTGATCTTTAACCAGAAGTGGGACAGCACTGTGCACAGAGACCTACCTTGTAAGTGCCTACAGTGTCCCTTATAGATACGGATATGAGGTCCCAGCTGGAGACCCCAAAAGCAGAGTGCTCATCTCTAAGCATGGAGCCACTAGCACTCAGAATCTGTTGTGTTGTTCACGGATTTGATCTGTCTCATATGCTGCGTGGAAGAAATATTACTGTGCTTGATTATGGAGCGCTCTGGATCTCACTGAGGTGTGACATAATACATGGTATCAACCATGTGGTCTTTTCTAAAATCTGAAATATTCTGAATTCTGAAACACATCCAGCCCCAAGAGTTTTAAGATAAGGGATTATGGATCTATAACAAAATTTGTTTAAGCAATATCCTATTGATGAACAGCAAAAATAAATAGTATACAGTTTTATATTAAAATAATGTTGTAGTGAATATCCATATGCATTTTTACACACTCACACATGTACTTCTGTAGTAAATAAATATTGAGAACTTGCTTTCCAGAAAGATACATATTACATTCCCGCCAACAGTATATGAGCGGCCATTTTCCCACGTCCTCACCAATACCAAATGTTACCTGTCTTTAAGTTTTTACCAGTCTGATTGGTTAAAAGTAAATAAATAAATGTGTGTGTGTGTGTGTGTGTGTGAGTGTGAGTGTGAGAGAGAGGTTTTGCGTTTCTGTAATGAACAGTGACATTCATCTTCTCATGTTTATTGACCACTGTATCTCTTCTCTCTGCGTATTTGTATCTCTTGCCTATTTTTCATTGGTTTTTTTTTTCTGTTCATAAATTAGCAATATAAATTCATAAATTATGTAAAATGTTTATAAATTAGCTAATCAATTAACAATATAAAATTTTTGTCACGTTATAGGTATTTTTGCATTTTGTTTATGGTGATGAGGTTTAAAAAATTGTTTTTCTACATAGGAGTTTTATGTAGATAATGATGTGATAGTATCACGTAGTCAAATCTGTCTTATTTTCCCTCTTTTTATCTGACTTCAGCTATTATGCCTAAAGAGTCCTTCCGTAGCTTTACTTATAAACCCTAAATTTTCTTCAAGAACTGTTTTGTTTACATGTAAATCTTTAATCCATTTGAAATTTTTTCAGTGAAAGGCAGGAATTGAACATTTTCCTCCCAGATAATGAGCCAGTCTCAATACCATTTATTAATCTATCCATTTATGTTATTACTCTTGAATGAAAATTTCATTTGAGAGCTGGATGAAGAAGCCCAAAGCCCCTGTGTTAGGTCTCTTTGGAGGTCCAGATGGTGAGGGCTGTGGAGAGGTGGGACCACTGCCATCAGCCCTCGGTGGTGGCCGCTCTGTGTGGGACCAGGTCCTTGCTCTCGGAGTGAGAGCAGACAGACGAGACGTGTTGTTGTCAGTGGCGTGCTAGGAGAAGATGGTGTGTGGTGGAGGACAGGTGAGATTGTGTGTAACTGCTGGGATCAAACCCAGATGTGCCTGAGCAGGAACACCCACAGAAGCTGGATGAGGCTGAGAGGGAGGCTCAGGGGAGGAGGAAACAAAGGCATGGAAACCAAAGAGCAGGAAGGCAACTGGGAGAAATAAAGTGGATGGTGTGTTTTCCTGTGTCCAAGGTCTCACTGTCAGTCTGTGCTGTCCGTCTGAGGCCTCAGAGGCTGTGCACGAAGTGTCCTGAGGGGCTCGGAGGGTAGACACTGTGCTCCTCACGTCTTTTCAGGTGGAACCTTTTGCCAGCTTGTGCGAGGCCGTGCGGAGCTCGGTGCCCCGACTGCTCATTAACCGGGACCTGGTGGGGCCCTTGGCTTGGCGTCCTCGCAGCAGGGATGTCGTCCAGCTGGGGGACGTGGTCCATGGCGTGGAAAGGCTGGTGGAGCTTCTTGGCTGGACGGAAGAGATGCAGGACCTCATCCAGCAGGAAACTGGAAAGGTACAGGCTGCTGAGCATGGTCATCGAGGGGCTGCTTTCTTCACTGCCCTGGGGTCTGCGTCCACTTGGTGCACATTTGGTGTGGAGCTGTTTGGCTAAAACAGCAGCAGGGTTAGCTAATATTGGCTGTTGATCCTGCACCAGGCACTGTCTGGCTGTCTGTGTGCTTATGAATTGGGTGTTGCGATTCTTAGTACCTGATCTAGAGATGCAGAAACCGACACTCAGTGCCTGTGGTCAGCCGCGGAGCAGGGATGCGAGTCCAGGCAGGCTGGGCTGTGGGAGCCTGCACTCTTACCACACTTCAGCAGGTGCCTTATGTTCCCTAAAATAAGGCAGCACCGAACAGCTCGAGGCCAAGGCATGATTCTGAGGTGATACAGGTTCAGGAACTTTGAGAAGCTGAAGTTCTTTGTGCCTGTGTGGGACGAAGCCCACACCAGGGATGCTTTTAGGAAATAATCAATGTGACCTGTTACAATCCGTGGAGAGTAGAAAGCCAAAGAGCCTTGATGCTCTCTGGATTTCAAACCTCCCATAAACAAGTGAAGTTACAGAAAATGCGGTTTCCCAGGAGAATCAGTTAGCATGTGCACCTGTGACGTGGGGGGTTCTTTTCTATAGGAGGCAGCACTAAGCTCTGGAAGTCCAGTTGTCTCAGAGGATCATGGTGATTACAAGCAGGTATAACACTGCCCAAAGGGGATTTCACCAGAAGCCGGAATTGAGGGTCTTGTTGCCCCAAGGCAGACGTCTTGGGAAACCCCCACCCTTCAGCTGTGGCTGCCTCAGGGCCCTTCCCTCTCGCCTCCACTGGCAACAGCCCCCAGCCTCCGGCCACAGCCTGATTTCTTACCAATCGAACCAAAAAGAATACGAAGCTTATCAAGGAGATGAGACTTCGCATTTACCGTTTCCACAGGTATTAGACAACGTTGCCACTCTTATTTCTAGCCTTTCATTCCAGAGTTTGGCTCTTAGGGCTAAGATGTAGGTTGGTGCCATTTCTCATCTCACATGGGGGTAAATAAAGACCATCAAATGTCAGAATCGTGTTACTGAGTCACTTTATGGAAGCAGAGAATCCAGTTAACACCGAAGCTGACACTTTCCACGTTGAGAGAAATGGCAGCAGGGGCCTCTCACGGGGCAGTAGAGATCCTGGTCAGATCTGCCTGGCAGCATGCATGGGAGCCTTCTCCTGCCTCTGACTTCCTGTTTCCATTCAACAGCAAGACTGAGTCAAGTGGCCCCTAGGGATTTTTGGAAGTAGTCCTATAGGGTTCGACTTGTGCTGTTTTCTAGTTTCACAGAAATTTATGTCAAGTGGGTTATAATTTTAGGGGTTTATTTATTTAAAAAGAGTTGCTATCCAAGAGTAAACACTGAGGGATGAATTGCAGTCTAACCTGAGTTACTTTTCCATAGTGAATGTTCTTCAGCACCTGACCTTCATACATCTTGATCGGCTACTTAAACGAGGCCCTCCATTTAGCCACCCAGTTTTGCCCAGCCCTGCTGACATCCTCTTAACTTGGCCCAACGGCAGCATTTGCAAAGAGGCAGAAAAGCTTCCGTTTTGTAAAATTGCGCCCAGGCCCTGAGATCTGCTGGCCTGCCCAGCAGGCCCAGGTGTGTTTTTGGATAACTGATTCCCTCTCTCCTTTGTGTTCCAGCTCGATGGACAGGACAGATAGGAGGATGACGGCTGCCCCACATAGCAGAAATGGTTTCACGGGAGTCACAGCCCATTTCTGGGAGACCTCATGCCTGAAGAACAGCGTGGGCAGGTTTACCATTGGCTGAACCAACACATGGGAGGTCTTTCCGGGAGGTCTTCCCAGGTTGTCAGCACTGTGCTGACAGGTAGGGTCATGTTTAGACTCAAGAGACGCCCCCCTCACAGATGCAAAGGAGCTGCCTTTTTGCTGTGGTTAACTCTTCATGCTGCTTGAGCTCTTAATGCCAAAAGCTTTCTGACCCTTTTGAACTCAGACTGACTGCAATCCCAGACCGGATCTGCTTCTCCTGTGTCCACGGCTCCATCTCAAGGGCAGGCTCAGCATCTCTGTCCGTTAGCAAGACCCAGTCTTGGGCTGAGTGGCCCCAGTTAACGTCCCAAAGTGTGGGCCTGGGTCCCAAATAATGCACTAAGGTCTTCTAGCATCTTGGCCGCCTTGGAATGGTTCTTTTTAATTATTAAGAGAAAGCTCCTTCTCCATTTCTGGCATGGAATAAATTTTAACATAGGAATTGGGCATCCCTTCCTTTTGTCTCCTCCAAGGGACTGCACGTGTTGACAGTGAATGTGGAAAGGGGACCTTGGTGGTGCGTAGGTGTTTCTCCTCTACTGGAATAATCCAAGGACTGAGAACATTTGTCCCCAGATTCACTCTGGAGATGGCCCTCGCGCCCTCTCTTCCAGCTGAGAGCCCCCGGCACCCTTCACATCATGTTCACTCTACCTGGATGCGTTTCACATCAACCTCTCCCCCAGAAATTCATCTGTTCCAGACTTCCAGCAGCTTTCTAACCATCCCCTTGTCCCCAGTCTCCCCTACCAGGCCTTCTTCCAGTAACATTGCTGGAATGAACTCTAAGACACAGAAGGCATTACTCACTCACAAACCGTGGCTGGCTCCTGGCTGCCTGCCGGGCTCCCTGACCCGTGCTCAGGCAACACTACCGTTTAGGCAGAACCTGCTGTGAGCTTCCTACTCCTGAACAGGCTCCTTCTGCTGGGGTTGCCCAAGGCCTAGTGTGGATGGCACCTCCAGGCACACCTTCCTGATGCCTGGCTCCTACCCCATGTGTGCTTCCTCCTTCCTAGCATCTTGTTTCCCCACTGGACCCCTGGAGCTCACTGAGAGCAAATTTGACACTCTTCAGAAGGGGGTCTGGTGGCTTCACTCCTCAAGGACAACAAGACAAAAGTATTGAATTCTGAAAAGAATGAAATTAGTTCCTATTTCTACTTAATGTGCCTTTACTTGATATTTTACACATATATTCACACACACACACACACACTCTTGCCTGAAACTCTTTATTTCAGGATGATGTTTCTGAGACACTTTGTGGCACATGATAGAAGTCTAGATTTTATGGTTTCACAAGGGGCGTTTTCCTTCGTGTATTTATGCTCTAAGCCAGTGGGAAGGCTCAAGATTCACCTGTCACCACTGGTGAGAACTCGGGTGCTGTGGACACTACAGCAGGTGGCTGAGCCAGGACCAAGAATGCACAAGAGCCCACCCACCCTGTGCTCAGTGGGCAAAGAGTGAGCAGAGCATACTGTGGAAGTCTGTTTCTGACACTGCTATATAAAGTTCTAGCAGGTTCTTTTCCCCTGTGAAAGGTAGCGCTTGCCCAACACACCGGTTCTGGGCCAGCTGTGGAAGTGCTTGCGTCTGCACGCACCCAGGCTCAGCCCTCAGCCTCCCGCTCCTTTGTGCATCCAGGTAGCTCTGCCCTCAGGCAGCAGCCCCTGCGCACATAAAACAAACCACTTCGTTTGTGAAAATCAAGGCCGAGTTCCCAGAGCTGTAGCAGGACAAGACCCTCGCAGTCCTAGAGGTAAGAAACTGGACCAGAGGCAAATTGTGAACAGGACTTTGGGAGTAAGGAGAAGGTGGAGAGAGGGCTGTGGCTTCCCCCAGTCACAGCCGCATGGACATGTCTGGAAGCAGCACCAGTTCTGAAGGGGGAGTAGAACAGTGGCTGTTCTCAATCGGGGTCCGAGTCGGGGTCTGAGGAGAGCTGCCCCTCCATGGTCTGGCACATGGCATCCTGCAGGGACGTCAGCTGACCCTGGGGACTCATCCCCATGGGCTGGATGACTCTGTGCCTGTGGGGGAAAGGTGTGGTGGGGCTGGGGTCCTGCTCACCCCTGGCTGCTACCTTCTGCTCCACCAAGCTGCTCCTGTTTACTGGGGACGCCTGAGTAGTGGGAGCTTGTGTCAACTAGGCCTGAATCCTAACTGCCACCTAGGGGCTTTGAGACCTTAGGCAGTCTCTTAATTTCTCTGGGCCTTAGTTTCCATCATCTGTAAAATGGACATAATACTGATCACAACCCTAACCTTTCCCTGGGGGATTTTCTCCAGGATCGGTGATTTCAAGCGTTAATAACGCAACCTTGCCTGAATCCTAAGCCCTCCTCTGACTCCACCTCTGGGGCTCACAAGACAGGACATGGGTCCATTGTCCCTTCTCCTGGCCACGGGCCCCTCCTTGCCACACCACGCACCTGGAGAGCTTGTCAAACATGTTCACCAGCTTCATGGCCTCATGCTCCTTCTGCTCCTCCGTCATGCCCTCCATGGGGTTTGGTGGCTTTTCCTCCACCCTCCCGGTCACTGGGTTTATGCTGCTTCCCAGGAGAGGGGCGTGGGGTATGCATTAGTGACTCTCCAAGACAGGAGGGGGCTGCCTGGGGTGGGTGGAGTCCCACACCTTCCTGCTTGTGCCTGGACTGGCAAAAAACCCACTCTCCTGGGGGCAGGGAGAGGTGAGGCAACTGCACGAATTGACTTCCCTCCAGGACCAGCAGGCAACCAGCTCCTGTCCCTGGTCCCAGACTGCCAGGCCCCTTCAGCCTCTGCAGTCTCAACAAAACATCTGACAGCAGGACACACATCATGTAGGAACAGGCAACTGATTCCCAAAAGTCTTATGCATTTGTCATCCTGTCCCACCCACCCCACGGGTCCAGACAGTATGGGAACAGGGATTGGGGTGAACTGAGGGGAGCCTGAGGGCGGAGGGGGGCACACACCACACCTGGCCTTGGCTTCCTTATACTCGTCTGTGTCCGTGTCCTCGTCCTCTGAGTACTGGCCCTCACGCCGGCCCCCGGCCATGAGGCCCCTGGCAGCCAGGAGACCAGCGGCGTTCCCGTAGCCTGTGTACTTGATGAACCGGGGCACTGAGGGCCAGGGCAGAGGTCAGTGTGCGAATGTGGCTGGGGAGGGGCAGGCGTGGGGCTGGGCCCCCCACTCACCGCTCTCCGAGCACAGGACGAAGAGGAACTCAGCTGCCACCCTCTTCACGTCGGTGTCCAGGTGTGTCATGAGGCGAACGAGCTTGTTCCGTAACAGCTCCCCCACCTCGGGCCGGGTCCTCACGTCCCGCAGTGGGGGCAGCACCTGGGGAGGCGGCATCCCTCAGCCTGGGCCTGGAGCGGCTGGGGTCTGTGAACAGAGCCCAGCCCTGACCCCTCTGCCCTGTACCTGGGCCTTCAGGAACTTCCTGGCGGGGCGGTGCATGCGGGCACACTCTGTCAGCACACTCAGCACAGGAGCCACGCTCTCTTTCAGCCTATGCGTCTGCAGAGAAGCCTCTGTCACCGGGGCTGGGCCCCCACCTGAGTTGAGGCCCAGGGGCTACACACGTGCTCCAGACCGTCCTGGCAGGAGGAACTTGGGAAGAGACCCTGCCACAGTTAGTCAGCTGAGGAGCCAAGGGCGGGCAGTGAGTGTCTGTGTGAGCTTTGAGAGGGGCGGGGCTGGAACCTGACTCAGGAGGCCACTCTTGTGCTCTGTGACTTGGGGCAAATAACTGCTTCGAGTCTAGCTTCCTCACCTGTAACCAGGGTTGTGAGGAAAACACAGACGTTTTATAGCTGTTAGCACACCACAGGCATCTAAGGTGCTCTTGAAAAATACTGGCCAAAAAAAAACAAGAACAAAATCCCTACTCTGTGGGTTTCACAGACCAAGAGAGCCGGGAGCTCCTGTCCCTCCCCAGCCTCCCCCCAGTTAACCTCCCTGCACCCCAACACCAGCAGTAGTAGTGGTAGGGACAGATAGTCATGGCCAGTGTGCCCAGCTCCAGATGTGTGTGCCCCAGCTCACAGCACACCTGGGTAATGGGGATCCCTGAAGGGTCTACTGAGTCTCAGTCCATTGCACTCTTTAGCCTGCATGATGTCTGCAAACTCCCACAGGGGCTCTTCAGAGCCCTGGACGGCCAATATCCTATGGTGCAGTCGCAGGAATCAGGAAGCCTCTGGCTCGAGGTCCCTGTGGGTCCCCTCAGGGACGTCTAGGGACAACCAATGCTCGTCACCAAGGGCTGCCCGTGCACAGAAACACTAAGAGTCTAAGATCACAAGCAGGGACTGGGGGCTTCTCAACACCATGCCAGAGATCCATAAAGAAATCTAAAAAGCAGACTCTGAAAACTTGTTTCCTTGTAGTAACCAGAAGTGAAACCTTCAAGTGTGTGTGTAGGAGTGTCCACATGCTTCTCAGGGAGGACGGGTCTGGCTTCCTGCCTGGCTGGACCACAGAGCAGCTGGAGAATCACCTGAATCATACCGGCGAGCTAATCTCCACTTACTAACGTGGACGGCACAAAAGCAGTGACCACAGCTGCTCAGGAAAGCCAAAGCCAGAGCCATTGGGGAGCCCACACAGCAAGTCCCCTCTGCCTACCTGATGCAGACGCTTCTCCAGGAAGCTAAGGAGGACACGAATCACATCCATGTTCACTCCCAGGAATTCCAGGGAGCCTTCATGTGGCTCCAGGGTGAGGAGGACGTCCAGACACTTGAGAGGCAAGTTCCCCAGGAGGTTCACCGTGTGCCTGAGGACAGACGGGGAGAGGAGCTTGGTGAATCCAATCCCCCAGCACAGGCACAACCCTTGGTACCTCCTGCTGGGGCCACATGTGACATGAGCCAGTGTCCAGGGGCCTAAGGAGCAGCACAAGGGGCCCGAGCTGAGGAGAGGACTGCTCTCAGGGGGCACTCCTGCTCAGTGGAGTGGGTCCCCGAGGAGGGGGGCACTCTTCTGCAAACACCTCACCTGTGACCCTCTGTCTGGGTTGAAGCACCACAGACAACCTCTGGAAAACCAAGACCTGCCTCCAGGCACAGGTCACCGAGAACAGGAGTGAGGAACCTACACTGCCCTGTAGATACTACACCATCCACTGCCCCTGCCTAAGGTCCTGGGGCACACTCCTGTTCCCAGACTCGTGGCTCTCGTCCTAGCCATGTACTCTAAGTGCCAGAGCTCTCTGGAAACGCACTGATGTCTAGTCCCACCCAGATGGGTGAAGACTCGCTAGGGTGGAGCCTGGTCCACAACCATGGCTGGCAACCACCATCTAGACATGTGAGCACACTTCCCTCCCAACACAACAGGCCCCACCCTCACCCGTGGAACTCCTCTGTACGGTCTCCAGCAGCAGTGATCATCACACAGTGCCGCAAAAGGGTTCCCAGGTGCTGGTAAAGGGCAGCATCTTCCTGACCAAAGAGTAAGAGGTTCCTGTGAGAGAGAGCCCCACTTGTCCCCCTGCTGCCAGCTGAGGTTCCACCGTCTGCCCCACTCCAGGACCAAGTGCACCGATTACACATCTCCCCCACTGCACACCTGGCCCCTCCGCCTCTCCTACATAACCTGAAAAGCCCTCTCCTGATTAAGAACGTCAACAGATCCCCTTGGGATTAAGTCACACTCTGTGTTCTGACCCCATGCTCACAGCCTCGTGATTGGGAATCTCCTACACCGTCCCCATGTATCACACAGCTCTCCTGCCAGGCTCCAAAAGCCAAATGTGCTCTCCACCTCCCTCAGAAACCTTCCTTGGGGCCCCTACCCAGGCGTCTCCTCGCCTCCTCCAGTCTTCTCTGAGCCTAACACCCTGAAACTTGAAGGCACCCAACAGGGAAGCAGATCCAGGAAACATTCAAGCTGTTAAGCCCCACCCACGGGTTCAGATCAGCTCTCTTCTTACCTGGTCCACCTCTCTCTTTATGGAGTCGAAAGTAATGTTGAAAAGCACTTTGAGAATTTCCATGGCCCGCTCAGTCTCCTGGGGAGGAAGGAGCGCAGGGGGGCTCTCTTCCGGGCTCATTCCCAGGGTCAGCTCCAGCGCATCTGTCAGCAGGTGCACTCCCCGCAGCTCCTGAAACAGCTGCAGGCGCACGTCGGTGCGAAGCGCAGTTAGCAAGAAAAGAAGGCGCAAATCAAAGAACTGGACGTCGTGTGGAAAGCTGCTCTTGCGGTACAGCCCTACGCGCTCTGCGAGTCTCACCACCAGGCGAGCCTCTGCTGCCAGCACCTGTGCCACCGGGCTGCTGAGCACGAGGTTGCACAGGCACTTGAGGGACTCGAGGACAACGTCCATGTCCAGGGGCTCGGGGACCGAGCCCCCGGAGGCGGAGATCCCAGCATAGCAGGCAAATGCCTGCAAGCTCTGGCGGCTGGTAAATGGGTCCAGGCAGCTGCGGTCCCTGGACAGGATGCGGATGCTCTGCAGCCAGGTGACGCGGCGGGACGGTGGCAAGCCCTGCTCCAGGACCGACGCCAACAGCTCCGCCAGTCTCTGTGGGTGGGGAGTAGAGCGGCTCCACCAGGCTCCCCGACCCGGGGCCCCCGTCTCTGCCCCTTACCCCTCGGTCAGCACCCACCTTCCTGTCCTCCTGCTGGGCGTCATCGAATGTGAAGCTCTGGGAGTTCTGCAGGGAAACCCAGGGGCTCATGGAGCGCAGGTCCGCACGGGCAGATCCCGGCCTCCGAGATGAGGCCCGAGGCTGCAGGCGCCGCTCCGAACAGATGGCGCCCCGCACACCTGCCCCCAGGTGCGCACGTGACTCCCCCCAGCGACTCCTCGTAGGCTCGGCGCCCCTTCCTGCCGCTCCCTTCCACCCTCGGCCCCCGCCGCAGTCACCCACCCCTCCGCCGGCCGCGCCCACCCGGCCCACCGCCTCCTTGCGCGCCCCACGACTCCCGCTCACCTCCCGGTTGTAAGCGAGCAGAGCCCCCATAACCATGTTCTCTTCCCCCGTTTGCACGGCATCGGCCACCGCCCGGGGCTCCATGGCGTCTCCAGCACCTGGCGCCCGGAAGGCGGGACGTGGCTCCGCAGCCCCGGGCCTGAGTCCGCCGGCCCCACCCTGGCTCCGCGCGCGGGGGAGGCCGGGACGGGACGTGCGCAGCGCGCGGGGCAGGCCGGGACGGGGCAGCGCGCGCCTTAAGGTGGCGCGCTTTAAGGTGGCGAGACTTGGAACAGCCTCCTAGAGCGTGAAGGCTTTGCGCCCGGGCTTCAAGATCCGACTCGGTGATCGTCCGACCTCAGGTCCCGAGACGCCCCCGAACCGAAGAGTGACCCTCGGGAATTCTCGGGCAGGAATTCCTGGCGGAGACGACCTCAGCCCCACCCCCCGCCCCTCTTGATGCACAGGACGGACAGGATGTCGCGGGTACAGCCACGGTGGGAAGGGCTGCCAGCCCCCGCACCACTTGGTTTGTTAAACGTGCGTTTGGGCGCCTACTACACGCGAGGCGCCGTGATGCGGGCGAACAGGACCCGCGGACCCTGCCTTCGCGGACCTTATGTTCCCAAGGCGAGGACAAACAAGGACGACTTTAGGCAGGCGGTGCCGTGACTGGAAGAGGAGAGGCTGCTGGGCTGCAGAGAGGTCTGAGGTGCCGGACGAGAGGGGAGCCAGGAAGATCTGGGGACGGGCATTCAAGGCACGGGGGAACGGCCAGGTGGGAGAGAAACGGACCTCGTTGGGGCTGAGGAAGGCTTACGGTCAGGGTCAGGAGGAGGGCAGAGCTCGACAGTGCGCGGCGGCTCCTCGCTGCGCAACCCAGACACACGGTCGGCCTGGACTCAGGCCTCTTTCTCGAAGAGCAGAGAAAACCAAAGTCGCCCTTCCAGTGGGTTGTCGGGAGAACTCAGTAATACAGCGGATGCCCCCGCAGTGGCGGGCGACTTGCCCTGCAACAGGCGCCGGTCGAGCGTCCACTCGGCCGGGCCCTGGGTCGGGGGTCGGCGCCAGCGCACAGGCAGCAGCCCCACCCCCTGTCCGGCTCCCCGTCCTCGTCGGGGGCGTCCCGGGCCCCGAGCACCACCTGGTCCGCCAGCAGTCACCGCGCCGCAGCCCGGCGGGCCGGGGTACCTCGGGGCCGGCCCCTCGGCGCGCCCAGCCCCGCCCGTCGCCCGGGAGAGGGCCCGCGAGCTCCTCCCACTTCGGGCCTGACGCCGTCCCGGAGGCGTGGCTGATAGAGGCGTCTGGACACCGGAGCTGGCGTTAAAAACGCTAATCCTAGGCGGTCCGAGTCAGGCGGAGGAACCAACATCAGGCCACTGCCGTCCCCGCCCTGCGCCCCGCAGCCGGAGCCTCCGCCGGAAGTCGGCGGGCGCGCGGCGGAGGGGGCGGTGGCCTCCGCCGGAAGTAGGCGGGGCCAAGGCGGAAGCGGCGACGCCGGAAGCTCGTTCCCGCGGCTGCGCCACGTCCGCCGCGGCGGGGGCCGGGTAGGCGACAGAGCCAGGGCGCGGAGCCGGCACGATGGCGGACTGGGCTCGCGGTGAGCGCGGGAGAGCAGAGCCGGATGGCGTCGGGGCCGGCCGTAATCGACGCCGCTGCGTGCAAGAGCTGCGTCCGCGCGGCCCAGCGCGCTGGGTGGTCTCGGCGGGGAGGCCCTGCGGGCGCTGGCGGCTGCGCTGTGGGCGGGTCGTGGGGTCCCTGCGTCGCGGGGCCCGGCTGCCCGGAGTTCGTACCCCTCTGTCCCTGTCAGATGGTTCTGCCGGCACCCCGGCCGGCCGCACGGTCGCGGAGGCCAGCCCCTAGGAGGGAGGCTGCGTGGTGGGAGGGCAGCCCCTTCGCCCTCTGGGAGCCTGTGTTCTCGTCTGCGATGTGGGATGCTGATGCCTGTCTCGCCGGGCTGTTGTGACCGTTGAGAAGTTAATGAACGTGAGGGGGTTGGTAGAACGCCAACACTCCTTCCTTTGGTGTCTGTATACATCTGTGGTTCCTAGAGCTGCGCCCCCATTAGATGGGTCACGTGGAGGCATCCGGCCCGGGGCAAGTTTGCACTCGGAACTGGGGGGACGCGGTTCTCATCCACCTGATGTGACAGTAATGCCGAACCGCCTGGCCGCTCCCTAGTCATGGGACCGGTCTTAGCAAGCACTGTGCTCGGTGTCATATAAGGCCCTGGGTGGAGTGCAAGGTGAGCAGGCCCAGGCCCTGCCCTCGGGATCGACCTCAGCGCCCCCGTTTTTGGGTGTTGGGGAGCTGTGCTCAGTTGTCTCCTCCCTGGTGACCTGTCACCTCTTGAGGACCGAGTTCACAGGTCGTCCCTGCAGGGGTCTTCCTGCTGCCCCCCCCCGCCACCAGTCTTTCCTTGGTCCATACCAGAGTTTACTGTTTTTCTCTGGGAACAGGTCTCTTGTACGCTGATAGTGACGTCTGTGGAGGGATGGTGCAGCTTCTGTCAGTATCAGAAAGTGCCGGTTGGGCTGATCCTTTGAGGCTGTACATGTTGGGGATGCCTGTCTACCCTGTCCTGGATGTGTACACAGGACATGTGGTCACGTGATGGGTGCCCGCACACGCTGTTGTTGACACAGCCTGTCTCACGTGTGTGTGAAGTCCCTACACCGGATCCTGGGTTAGGGCTGGACTTGTTCATCAGACACAGGTGGGCCTAGTCCCGCCAGATTCCGACTCAGCTATATGGGATTGTAGTGAGAGAGTCCTGAGGCCACGAAGGGCTGACATCCAGGGGTCAAGGGCGGTGGTCATGGGTGGATGCACCCCTCAGCCTCTCTTTCTCCTTGCAGCTCAGAGCCCTGGCGCTGTGGAGGAGATTCTAGACCGGGAGAACAAGCGAATGGCCGACAGCCTGGCCTCCAAGGTCACCAGGCTCAAATCGGTCAGTGGTGGTCTTCCTGTTTCACCTCCACCTGGCACCTTGGAGCAGGGATCAGAGGGAGGGTAGAGGCTTGGAAGGGTTTCATGTAGTTCTCATCTTCCATGTCCCATCCGTGGCAGCACTCTCTTGTGTGAGGCCCAGGTGATACCTGGACCTCCTGATCTCTGCTGGTGGTACAGTGTCTGGCAGAATCGTTGGTTGGGTCTGCTGGTCTCATGGAGGGTCAAGCACCATCCAGTGTCTTCCCTGGCCTGACCCTGCCCCCTCTGTGTCCTGATCAGCTTGCCCTGGACATCGATAGGGATGCAGAGGACCAGAACCGGTACCTGGATGGCATGGTAAGGGTCTGCAGCGTGCGTGAGTGTTTCGGTCAGCTCTGCCCCACACTGCCTGCTATATAGGTCCCCAGTGTCTCCTGCAGCACTCTCCTGTGGGTCTTGGAGGGTCCACCCCTGTGTGATCGTGCTGGGATTCCTCCCTCAGGACTCGGATTTTACAAGCATGACGGGCCTGCTCACGGGGAGTGTGAAGCGCTTTTCCACAATGGCGCGATCTGGGCGAGACAACCGGAAGCTTCTGTGCGGTATGGCCTTGGGACTCATCGTGGTCTTCTTCATCCTCTCCTACCTTCTGTCGAGGGCAAGGACGTGAACCAGTGGGAGCTGGCGTCTGTGGGTGCACAGGGCAACCAGCATCTTCCTCTACTTGGTGTCCTGGGCTCCAGAGGACCTTCCTACAAAATACTCCTTTGGAACGATGATCGTGGCTTAGGAATCTTCTTCCTGTGTGGCTGGGAGCCCATGGCTGCTTCTGGCCCAGTGAGGTCATGTTGGCTGTCCCATGTTGCTGGTCCCATGCAGACATGGGACCCTTTCCTTTGGGGAAACCAAGGCCCAGCACCCTCTGCCACTCCAGGTGCTAGAGGTGCCAACAGAGCCAGGTCTGAGCAAAGGAGCTAGGAATCCTGGACGCGGCCACCTGTGGTCAGTCCTTCCCCCAGCCCTAGGGGCTCTGATGTCTCCAGGCACCTCTGCCCCATCCTTGTCTAGGTAAGGCCACGTCTGGTGTCTGAGGTGCCTGGAGCTGATAGAGAAGGGGTGTTTCTGTGAAGCTCCAGGCAGCACTGTCCCTTCCAACCGACAGTCTCAGCCTAGAGATGGTGGTTATTCCTGGCCAGGGGTCCTGAGCATGGGTGGACCAGTGAGGCCTCTGTGCCTGCTCTCTAGTCCCATGGCTGAAGCCAGACCCTTGGGGAAGTGCAGGGGGTTGTGGATGAGGAGTGGGCTGCAGCCTTGGCTGGAGGCACTGGGCCCGGATCCTTCTGGATTTTGTGGCCATGTATTCCAGGAGCAGAAATTCACATTTTGTCAGGATGCGGAATCTTCCCAGCACCAAATATGTATTTTTGGAGACCAGATGTCTAGAAACAGGCCCATTTGGTATTTCAGAGTCAGGCAGGGTATGGGAGTGACGGGGGCCTTTTGTGGGCCCAGACAGGAGGCTTTCCTGTAAGGACTTTCTTCATAGGACCTGTAAGTCACTTCTTGAGGATCACCGGGCAGTTTTTCCTCCACCAGGCCCAGCCCTTCCTCCCACAGCAAGTCTCTCCTTGCTGTGAGGGAGCTCTGAGCCACACCCTCCTCCCCAGCATCTGCAGATGGCCCTCCCTGCCCCCCTCTCCCAGGGCCCTCACTGCCCACTTGGCCAGCCCCGTGCTCACACCAACTGAAGCACAGGCCCAGCCGGATCACTCGCCGCTTCTCTCCCCACAGCAAGATCCCAGCAGCTTTGTGTTCCCATGAAAACACTTGTAAGAAACGAGTTTTTGGCTCTCTGTGCTTCCTTGTCCTTGTTCCCATCTTTCCCAGTCACTCTTCTTTATTCCTGGAATACTGTTGGCTCATCATCCACCCACCCACACTGTTACACCACATGTGGTCACACATGTGCACCACGCATCAGCCACAGCCTGGCGCCTGTCAGCTCCTGACGCCCCCTTGCTCTGGTCTTCATCCCTGGGCACCTTGCCTTCTGCCCTTCTCCCTTCTCCTTCCTCTCCCTCCTCTGTCCATCAGGCCCAGCCCCTCCTCACCATAGTGCTCTCCTCCCTTCCGTCGGACTTGGCTGGGTCCCTTAGTTTCCTGGAGGAGGAGGATGGCACCTTCTTACTTCCAGGCACTGTGTTCTGATCACCCCACTGCTCTAGCATGCTCGGTTTGCACCCAGTGAGATCTGTGTGCCTGCCTGCACGTCTCTGGGGCTTGTCTGCTGCCCCCCAACCCTTGCATGTTCCTTCACAGGCCCCCGTGGTCCTTCCTCACTCCCTAGCGTCCCTGCACACCGTGGCTTTGGCTTAGCCTTTTCCTCATCTTACGTTGCACCTTGTCACAGGGACTTGTCCACTGGTTACCAAGCTTGATAGCCGCTGTCTGCACAGCGTCTCCATCTTGTTGCCACAGGCCCGCAGACGCAAATCAAGCTCTGGTCCTGGGTCTCAGGTGCTAACCTCACTTCCTGAGAGCCTGCCTCAGCCACGGGAAGACTGCCACACTGAGTATGCCGTTGCTGTGCTGTGCCCACTCATCTTGCCAGTGTAGATGAGGAATTTAGATTCTGCGTTTCAAGTGACCTTGGAAAGTGCTTTTTGCTGTCTCTTTTGAGACCCATTTTCTCTTCGGTCTCCATCTCTGCCTCCCCATCTCCATCTCCATGGCTCCCTATAGCCCTGCCAGGTCTTGGGTCTGGGTTTTACTTCCTTTCTGGTTTGCTTTTTGTTCCTCGTTCTCATTGTTTTGGGATGAGTTCCGTGACAGGGGCGTGGCAGGGGCGTGGCAGGGCAGGGTTTCCTGTGGGGCCTTCACCCCCCCCCACCCCACCCCTTGGCCCTGTACCCTCAGCACCTAATCCTGTGTATCAGTGGGGTTTGCTCACATTGATCCTAAGACCAGGAATACAAAAAAACCTGGGTGCCAGTCTGTGCCTGACAGGTTGCCAGGCCCTATTCCATAATCCACGGACAAGACATTAACAGTAAAAGTTGGAATAAACAGCTTCCTGACGAAGTACACGTGGTCTCTGATGCTCTCGTTTCTTTCGGGGCCTGAGAGTTTTGTCTGGAACTGACCATGGTCCACAGACTGGCCGTGGGCACTGAGTGTCTAGACCCTGCTTCCTTCCCCGTCTCCGGTTCCCCCGGGTCCCTGCCCCTCTTCACTTGTCCCCTCCGGCGGGCGGTCACAGGCTGCCACTTCCTGCTGCTCTGCCCATGTTTCTGTAACTCAAGTGGGGCTAATGATAGCATTACCTCTCAAGGATTAAACGAATAAATGTGAGGTGCTTAGAACATGTAGCCTGGCCTGGTCACAGCTGAGTGAGGGTCAACATCTGTATTGTGCTTTGTACAGCTACAGTCGGTGGTTCCACGGGTGACAGGGCCACCTGCCCTGAGGTCCTCAGTGACCTCTCAAGGTGAGGTGAAATCGTAGAGGCCTGGCCTTGGACTGTGGGCAGCCTCTGCATATGCCTCTCTTCAGGCACAGCTCAGATGTACCTTCCCTGCCCACGTCCTGTGCTTCCTGTATTACCTTTGATATGTAACAGGTCACCTTAAAAGTTAGTCACTTAACATTGCAATAATAATTTATGTCCCAAGACCACTGTGGTCAGACTTTGCGACAGGCAGAGCAGGAATTGCTGTCTCTGCTCTAGGATGTCAAGGCCTCAGTTGGGAGTTGTGAGGCTGGGGGTGCCATCACGGTGAGGCTCGCTTACACATCTTCAGGTCGTGTTGGTGTGAGCTGAGGGCCCAGCTGGGCTGACTGCCTGGCGGCTGCGCAGGGCCTCACCATGTGTTGAGCTTTCTCACCATGTGGTGGCTGGTGCTCAAGGTGAGCAAAGGGGGGTTATCCAGACTTGTTGTATGGCCTGGCCCCAGAAGTCACGTAGCATCACTTTATGCAGGGTAGTCACAGGATTCTAGGCGTGGGGGGACACACAGCCCATCTCTGAGGGGGAAGAGCACATGGGAGTGATGCATGCAGTGTGATCGTCTTTGGTATGTACAGCAAAACTTGGAGGGCAGGGTTCGAGGCAGAGGGGATCAGGAGGGCAGGCGTGGGAGGGCCTGACACTCCGGAGCCCTCCTCTCTCTCCACTCAGACCCCAGGACCTGGAAGCCAGGATGGGACCTGACGGGGGCTGGCACTGCACCCCTGTTATGGAAAAGCTTGATCCTCCTCCGTGAGACAAACCCAATACTAATGGAATCTGTGGTTTATTAAATATTTGGGGACAGCAGGAAACAGGATTAGCAAATAGGAAAGCAGCATAGAAAAAATAACTGGTCACAATTGTCCAACGAGCGTGCTCTACTCTGTAGGGTAGGCCAGCCGCAGCCCAGCTGGTAGAGGTGGCCCAGGCCCACAGTCCAGGGAATCTGTTGTGGGAACGTGATGTGCAGAGGCGCAGGGGATGGGTGGAGTGGGGGCTAGGGCTATTCCACGTCCACGACCAGGGGTGTCATGTAGTCGGAATGTTTGATGCCGAAGGTGATGATGGGGGCGCAGGGCTTGGTCACTGTCACCTGGGAGAGGAGAGGCTGTGAGAGGAGCTGGCACCCCTGCCCCGACCCCGCAGGCTCTGCCTTCACTGGGGCTGGGGCTGCTGACTGGCTTTGCTGTCCCTCCTGAACCCCGGGCCAAGGTGACCAGGACGAAGGCCACACTGCCAGTTTTGAACTCAGAGTGTGGCATGTGGTGAGCACTCAGCAGCATTAACTGTCACTACTGTCTGGGGATGCGGAGCCTGCCAGCTGGAGAAAAGGGCGAGGTGCACAGCATTCTGAGGGTGCATGGCCACCGTGACCCACGCAGGCTCACAGTCCCTTCCCCCGCCATCCCCCCCAGGCTGTGCCCCCCCTCCCAACTCAACCCCCTGGGCCGTGCATCCCGACCCACCCCCTCTGGTGGGGGCCATGTCACCCCCACCCCACCTCTCTGGGCTGTGCCTTTCCCAGACCTTCTCAGGGCTGTGGGCTCCTGGTCCTGGCTTGAGGGTCTTGTCCCCTGGGGGCACCACCCGGGCAGCCATGGTGTACTGTGGAGCCTTGAACTTAGTCACCTGCATGTCGGTCTGCCAGTAGGCTGCAGGACCTGGGGTCTGGGAGGCAAAAGAGGCTCAGACAAGCTCAGCCTGCCAGGGCATGTGATCCCAGAAGGCAGGGGGCCAGCATCGGACAGAAGGCGTCAGGCGCTCTGCGTGTGTGTGTGTGCCAGGGGCCCTGTCTGTCTCCGATCAGCAGTCACACCCCCGTGCTATGGGACTCCTTCTTGATGTGGGAAGTAACTGCTCTGCTTCAGCCTCACCCTGGCAGTGACACCCCCGCGTGTGCCAGCCCCAGGCTCGTCCCTTCTGTGAGTGTGTGTGAGAGAGGCCCTTCCTGGCAGGACGCTGTCCTGTGGACTTGAGGCTCCTGGGCTGGGCTGGGCTGGGGAGGTCAGCGGTGCTGTGATGCCACCTTGCCAGTCTCCCCAGGCTCCACAGGCTTCCGGGCACACACCCACCCAGGGCCTTTGCACCAGCTGTTCCGTAGGCAGAACCCTCCCGCCAAACATCTCACAGCTGCTTCTCATCTGCTTCCTGCGTGCCGCCCTATCGAAGACTGCTCCTCACCCGCCAAGCAGTGCTCCCTAAACCCCTTTCCTGCTCAGCCCTCCTCAGCACTGTCACCGGCCTTGGCCTCTTCGTCCTTGTCCATTGTCTGCCCCTCCTCAGCACTGGAGGGGGTAGGGGTGGTGCCCAGGCACCCAGAGAATGAAGAGCTGAGGGGCTTCAGGAGGGTGGGGTCAGGCTTGTGGGTCCTGGGTTCTGGGAGAAGGGGTCAGATGGGCCGTCTCTCTGGGGGGTAAGCCCTGCTCTGCCCGGCTCTGCCCTTGCCTTGTGCAGGTCGTCGCTAAAGCTGCCCAGCTTGCTGCGGCCCTTGATGGAGAAGGAGGGCTGGGAAACCTTGCCGACAGTGTGGGGCCCCATCACCATGGGCAGCATGTAGGCGGCAGGGCCTGTGGGGTGCATGGGCACTGAGTCTCAGGCTGGACAGGGTCCTGTGTCCAGAACCTCCGCCAGCTCCTTCCCTGGGGCTTTCCACCTCCAGGACACCAGCCATCTGGCTGCCCCGCCCCAACTGCCCCAGGTGGGATCCCCTACCCCGTTGGCGGTGGGCTGTGGGGGCTGTTGCAGACCTGGGGTGCTATCCACTCGGAAAGTCTTGGTCCGGGCAGAAATGGAGTGGCTAGGTGCCGAGTCAAACACATACTTGGTAGATTTCTCTGGAAAGTAGTCGCCTGGGGGAGGAAAGGAGAGGAGAAGGTGCTGTGAGGGCGAGGACCATCCATGCAGCCCTGGCTCAGGGGGCTCAAGGAGGACCCCTCAACATTGCAGGCACGGGGCCTCCGGGCCCCAACATGGATGATGACTAAGACTGGTCAGGGAGTGTCCAGAATGGAAATGCTGGCTGCAGGAATTGTGGGGATGGGCCACTTTTGAGGAGGGAGAGTAGGGTCTAATGTGGACCTGGTATAGGGACTCAGGCTGAGCAAGGCCCGGTTAGACCTGGGCTCGAGGGTCTCAGAGGCTGCATTGGGGTCAGCAACTCTCCTGCCCAGGCCTCGTGGTATCCCCCTCGAGGAGAAAGATGGGACAGGAGGGTGAGGACAGCTGTGCTCCCTCACACCCTTGCCTCACTGGGACATGCAGTGGCCACTGGCAGGGCTGGGCTGGGCTGAGCTGGGCTGAGCTGGGCTGAGCTTGGCTGGGGCTGGGCCAGGGTTACTCACCAGGGCCCGGCGTCAGTATGGTCTTGGTGCGGTAGCGCCCCAGGATGGAGTAGGCGGGGCCGAGGTCCTGGCCAGTCCTCAGTATCTTTGGGTTCACACTGTAGCGTGGCCCAGGGGAGCAGTTCTCTGCCAGGAGCATGGGGGCCCCCCGGAAGCTGTAGGCCGGTGCTCGCAGCTTGGTGGGTGTGTGCTTCACAAAACCTGGGGGGAAGGGGCTTTGAATACCGTGGAACCAGAGCCTGCCCTTCTCCCCACCCTATTGACTGCAGGGCAGTTGATGGGCTGGGAGTCAGGGATGAGCCCCAGGCCCCAGCAGGCCCTCCTCAGACCTTCCCCAGGTCCACCTCAGACCCTCCGTAGACCCTTCCCTAGGCCCATCTCAGACCCTCCCCAGACCCATCCCAGACCCTCCCTAGACCCTCCTTAGCCCCCCCTAGATCCTCCTCAGACCCTCCCCAGGCCCATCCCAGACCCTCCCCAGGCCCACCTCAGACCTTCCCCAGACCCATCACAGACCCTCCCCAGGCCCACCTCAGACCCTCCGCAGATGCATCTCAGACCCTCCCCAGGCCCACCCCCCGACGCACCTCAGATCTGGCTCCTGCCCCCGCCCCAGTCCCCCCTGCCCCCATGCTCACTGGTGCTTACCCGTGGTAGGTGGAATCAGGTACTTGGGTCCAGGGCTGCTGTAGAGGGCCATGATGGGCCCCCGGGGACGATGTGGCCTCCAGGTGCCCACCCATACCTCCTCTGCCATGGCTGGCTCTGTCCATGGACGGGAGGGTGACCAGGTGCTGGGAAGCCCCAGCCCCCACCTCTGTCTGTGCTTTTGCCCCCACTGATAGGCAGAGCTGCAGGCCACTGCCTCCTCAGCGGGGTCTCAAACTGGGGCCTGGACATAAGGGCAGTGGGAGCCTCTGTTTGGAGTAGTGGTTCACTCTGCCCTCACCAACCCCCAAGAGGAGGAGCGTCGGACCCTCCTATACAAGCCCAGAAGAGCTGCCTCTTCAGGCCCTCACTGACCACCCATCTCTGGCTCTAAGGGGGTCTGGGCAGGTTCCTCTACTCAGAGGACCCTGGGCGTGACTGGGCAAGGAGCAGCCAGCAAAGGTGCGGAACTTCTTGGCTGAGGCTGTGCCATGGGACAGGGAGGGGGCTTCTCTGGAGGGGCGCTTACCTCCTCGGTCCAGGAGCGACGCTCAGAGCAACATATGGACCAGCCTCCTTAGAGGCGGTCCTGTTGCACTGGCTTTGGTGCCAGGCTGTTCCTGAAAAAGGAGCATGGAGAGGAAGACCTCTCCATCCAGGGACTTCGAGAATTGGGAAGGGGTCCCGGCCCCTGAGCTCTAGAATGTGGCTTTGTGGGAAGGTGGGTTCTAGATCACTGTCTGTGATGGAGACAATGGCCTTGGCCCGAGGGACTCCCAGCCTTGCCAGGCATGGCTCTGGTCCCAGGACTGCTCTGCTACTCATGGCGGTGGGTGGGACAGAGGCATGGAGGGCAGGGTAAGAGACAGCGAGGCCACAGGGCCCAGAGCTGGGGTGGCCAAGAAGCGAAGGTCGTGAGGGGCAGAGCTGAACCAGTCAACCCTGCCTCCAGTGGAGACCACTGAGCTGGGGAAGCTGGGGCGCAGGAGGGCTCTGGCTGTTGGGGATCCTGGGATCCAGGGTGAGACTAGGTTCTGTGTCGGTTAGGGGTGGGCGGGAGTCAGCGTGGGACTCCTGTGGGAGCTTTCTCAGACCCTGCTGTCCCTCCGGCATCCTCCTGAGCAAGTGCACTTCTTGACTTGGTCAGGGCTCCTCCTGGGGCCCCGACTTGGGTCTGCATCTCTCCCAGGCAGACTCTTTCCTTGGGTGACTTTGGGGAGAGAGATTGCTCTCGACTCCCTGGACTCGTGCCATGTGTATATTGTGTGTATTTATTGTCTTGGAACGACAGCCTTTAGATGCAGAGCACCCCCACCCAGCTGTCCCCCCAGCCCTGGCCGCATCCTCTTTCTGAGGCTCTTTGCCCCTCCCTGCTCTGAGCCCCTCCTCCTGCCTCCCACCACTGCCTCTGCAGACCTTCTTGTGTCCAGATGCCTCCCTGCGTCCGCACGTCTGCCTATGTGTCTGTCTGGTTCTGTGTATCTGCCCACACGGGCGTCTGCCCTCTGTGTGGGGTTACTTATCGGTGCACGCTCCGCGCCTGTGGCCCTGTGTATGTGAGTCTGCATGCGCATGTGGTTGTTTTCCTGAGTGTGGGGACAGACAGGAGCCAGAGCCTGAGCTGCAGGAGGCTTTATTGATTGAAAGGTTTAACAATAAATTTACACGTGATGAAGTGGTAGTGGGGCAGTGTGGCCGTGGCTGCTTGTATAGCTGGTCCTGTGGCTGCCTGGAGCCATGTCTGGGGTCTGCTAGGCGCCGTCCTCACTGCCCAGCACTTGGACCTGGAAGGCAGACATGTGTGGGCCAAGGGGGCTTGGGATCCCGTGCCTGGTGATCCATAATTAGAGAGCCACAGCTCCACCAGGCAGACAGGCCCAGCCAGCCTCTGGGGGTTGGTGGGCTCTGGCACATTGTGGGCAGTCCCCTTCTAGCCACTGGGGAAGTGGTGTGTGTGCTTGTGTGTGTGCACTTGTGTACATATGCATATATGTGCGTGTGGAGGGAGGCCGAGGGCTGCTCTGTGGACAGTGAGGTCTGGGGTGTCCACTTCTGCTGGCTGAGGCAGGTTGGGGTGTCTGTGGGTGGTGGGCTGTGGGGGCGCTGCATTGGGCGGGTGATCAGGGCCCACGGTGTTTGGTGGAGGGCCTGGGGAGCAGGGCTGTGGGTCCTTTAGGGAATGGGGAGCCCCCCGGCCACGGTACCAGCAGCTTGATCAGCTCCGCCTTGTGCATGGGCTGAAGGCCATCTATGCAGGATTTGAGCTCCGTCAGCGCTGCCTTGGCATCTGCGTTGACATCGTACTTGCCAAGTGGCCCCTCGTAGAGCTCCTCTGGGGACCCCACCAGCAGCGTTTGCAGGAAGTCCATGAACAACTCACTGTTGTCCTCCCCTGTGGCCAGCCCTGTATCGTGCGGTGAGATGATGCCAGGAGAAGAAGACTCCATTTCAGTCCCAGCCCCAGACCCCCGTGTACCAAGCTCAGCGGTCTCAGACCTTCCTTATCGATTCCCATACACCTGCCCGAGACGTCCCCCTACCATTACCCCGTCTCGCCTGCCCCAGGTGTACCTCCACAATTACCCCATCTCACCTGCCCCAGGCGTCCCCCAACGATTACCCCACCTCGCCTGCCCTAGGCATCCCCCCACCATTACCCCGTCTCGCCTGCCCCAGGCGTCCGCCCACGATTACCCCACCTCGCCTGCCCCAGGTATATCCTCATGATTACCCCACCTCGCCTGCCCCAGGTGTACCCCCACGATTACCTCATCTCACCTGCCCCAGGCGTCCCCCCACCATTACCCTACCTCGCCTGCCCCAGGCGTCCCCCTACCATTACCCCATCTCGCCTGACCCAGGTGTGCCCCACGGTTACCCCATCTTACTTGCCCCAGATCTTCCTCCACAAAATCCCCAACTCCACCTGCTGCAGACCCCTCCTGTCACCCCTAACCTCAGGTGCCTCTCTCCACTCTGGGTCCCCTGTCATCACTGGGGAAGGAAAGTCACCCCCTGATGTGGCAGGAATTTCCCCTCCCTCTGAGGTTGGCTGACCTGGGGCTTGGAGGTTTGGGGTCGGGCTGGGCTGGGCTGGGCTTGGTTGGTGCTATTGGGCTTGGTCGTGACACTGGGGCAGAGGTTGGAGCTGGGCTGGAGTTGGGGTCAGTTGGGCTTGGTCTGGGGTTGAGGTGGGGTTCTGGGGGGACTGGGGTCTGCAGGGGTGCCAGAGTCTTCGGCCCTGTCCGTGTCCTGTGCTGGAGGCAGGTGGGCGCCTGGGAAGGCGGGCGCTATTCATTGCAAGGGTCCCAGTGCCTGGATTTCTAGCTCCCCGGGTTCCTGCCCATCCTCGACTTGTAGAATATGCTGGAAGCCTCTGTCAGACTCACTGCAGGTGCAGAGCGAGGTGAGGGCCACCAGCAGGAGGGTGCTGCTCCCCTTCATGGCAGACAGCGGAGGTTCCTCTGGAGCTGCCTTGGTGGCCGAAGCTTTATTCCTCACAGGTGGCACCTGGCCTGGGGGCGGGCCGGACCTGCCCATTAGGATCTGGCCAGTGAGAGCACAGGTGGGGAGCCGGGGGTGTGTCCTCATCCCTGGCCCCCTGGGGGTGCCAAGCAGCAACAGGTTTGGGGTGCTGTGTGAGGGGCGGTGGGCAGATGGTTTTGGGGTGAGCGAACATGTGAGGGGGCGACGTGAGCCTGGTCAGTGAGAAAGGTTGGCAGAACCGGAGCGCTGAGGGCCTCTCGCCATGCTTGGCTTGTGGATGAGAATGGCAGCTCTGGGGTTGGGCCCAGGCCTTTCTTTTGGAGTGAGAATCCCCACTCTGCTCACCTTGCCTTGTGGGTCGGCATTGGGCTCTGAGCCCTGGGCCTCAGCCCGGAAGTCTCCATGGGGGCAGGGTTGGGGGCAGAGGGGTGGGGGGCTTCCTGGGGCCTGCGGATCTGGGTGGTGCAAGATGTGCCCAGGGCCGCAGGAAGCCTGAAGTGGGCAGCAGCTTCCAGGGGATGAAAGGTGGGCCTGAGAGAGAGGAAAGTGAGCAGCTGGACCATCCCTGGGGCCTGGCGGGATTACCCTGTCACTGCAGGAAGTGAGGGGCTGCAGTCTGACACAGCTTCCCTCCATGGCCTGGCCAGCCTGGGGCAGCCCGGGATCTGGGGAGACAGTCCTATATTATAATGGAGCAAGGGGGTGGGATACCTGGGCCCCCAGCCAGTCTGCCCCAGGAGCAGATTCCTAGGTGCTGGCGTCCCCGACTTTCCACGGTGGGGCCTGGCCCTCTCCTCCTGTCCCCTGCTGCCACCTGGTGGCTGATGGCATCCTGTGCAACCGGCCTGCTCACCTGCTGCAGGTCCCTGTGAGGACCCAGGAGTTCAGCTGCTACCCAGCCCTCAGGGGGCTCCTTATTCAGCACCGGCTTGCACCTCACCCAAACCGCCAGAACGACCTTGTCTGGATTGGTTACCATGGTGTCCCTTGTCACTCTGCCCCTCACTTGCCTCCACTTGGCCCTGAATCTGTCACAGACCCCAGATGCTTGTCCTGTGCCCTCCTGAGCACACAGAGCATCTCACCCACGCAGGCTCCTCTTTATGAGTATTCTGTAATCCCCTTTGCTAACATGAAATGAAATCTGTAGATAATACAAGCTACTTACACACAGAATTCCAAGAATATAGGAGAAATAATATGTAATGAGGTCATCTGTAACAAAGCAATGTGGCTGCCTAGGCAGGACTGCACCCAGGGCAAATTTGAGCCCCCAGGGGTTCCAGCTCTCTGGGGTGGGTATCCCACAGCCTCCACCTTTGCTCTGACGGGCCTGCCGCCTCCCTTAACTCAGTGGCTCTCTGGTGCCTGTTGCGTCACCTGGGCCCATGTTTAAAAGCGACGACCCCTGGACTTTGCCATGGCCCAGACCTATGGAAACAGGGTCCTCGGGGGGAGGGGCCTGGACACCTGTCGTTCTGAATCCCTCCAGATGGTTCTGATACATGGGGCTGACTCTAATGGGGACCGTCCTGCTGGCATTTCCTCCCTTCCTCTCCATTCTCTCTCACGCCCCCGGAGTGCTGCCCAGACTGCAAGTGGACCTGGCGCCCCTTTGCCACATTCAGATTGTGGTTTTTCGTCTTCCTCAAACCCCAGCCCCCTGGAAGCACATGCCATTAGATGTGGCTCCTGCAGCCCTTCCTGGGCACTGTCAGCTACGGTATCTCCCCAACAGTCTCTCATAACTGCCGAGGATTGGAGCGTCTAGATTCTACCCTGCTCTCTCACACTGCTCCAGTTACCATTCTTGGGGACTTCGCTATGTGCATAGCTAGCCCATCCTAACATCCTAACCCCATTCCCCTGGCCTCCACCCGCTTCAATTGGCCAGTCAAGGTTATTCCCTGGTCTTGACAATGCCAATAACTGCACTCCCTTCTACATCTCGGCTTCAAGTGCTCTCCCTCTGACCGTCTCCTCTGTCCCTCACTCACTGCCTCTGGTGCCCAGCAGCTACTCAGGGAACACCCTGGCCGACCATCACCGTCCTCGCAGACTTCCCGTCCACCTGGCCTGGGTTTACTGCACCATCGTCACAACCCGTCCCTTGCTCACTCCCTGCCCCCTTCCTGCCTCCTCCCAACACTGGATGACCCTCCTCTTCTCTCCACCCACCAGCTCAGCAGGATGTGCCCACCTCAGTCAGGACCTCACCTTGGGTGGGTCCTCAGTGCTGCCGTGACTTCTATATTCCCAGAGTGGGTGTCCTCACCTCCTTTGAGATGCCTACTTGTCACACTGCCCTGGCCTTGGCTCTTATTTTGCTGAGAAACCGAAGTCATCAGAAGAAAAACTACACACAGTCCCATCACCAAATTTGCCACCTGCCTGCATTTCCAGGCTTATAGGTTGCGTTTCTTCACGTTGTAGGAGAGGACCCTCCTCATGCCTCCCAGTGGCTGTCCTCCTCTCCCTGCTCCCCAGAGGAGGTCTTTGTCTCCTCTTTCTATGATGTCCAGTTTTTGTCTCTAGGCCTCGTTCTTATCAGCATATACTCGTATATAACATCATCTGTCTTTAAGCGAAATACATCAAAACCAAAGCCCTTCCCTTCACGCTGGTGCTGGACCCTCCCCTCGGCTCCTCAGACAACTCTCCACTCTGTTCATCTGGCTTTGTGACCCATCAGGCTCCTGGCCTTCTGTTTTCAGGGTGGGTTTGGCTAATGGGGAAAGACAAATAGATTCTGCATCTATTAACTTTCTAGGCATGGATCTTCCTTTGCTAAAAAATTACAGCAAAAACATTCTATTTTTAAAAAAACTACATTCTATTGATTCATAAGGTGTGTGGTTATAATTTTCGTGGAAGTGCAAATATCAAGATAATATTTGTTAAATTATGAAATTCATTGTCACAGGGTTGGGTGGGCTAAGGTGAGAGTCTACAGATTTTTGTGTGTGTGTGTGAGGAAGACCGGCCCTGAGCTAACATTTAAGGCAAATCCTCCTCCTTTTTTCCCCCTTTTTCTCCCCAAAGCCCCAGTAGATAGTTGTATGTCATAGTTGCACATCCTTCTAGTTGCTGTATGTGGGACGCCGCCTCCGCATGGCCGGACAAGCGATGTGTTAGTGCACGTCCGGGATCCGAACCAGGGCGCCAGTAGTGGAGCGCGCACACTTAATTGCTAAGCCACGGGGCTGGCCCCCTAGAGTCTATGGATTTTTGAGGCTTTTTTTGTTGTTGATGCTATTGTTCATCTTTCTTGTTTTTAAGTTCTTTTTTATTCTGTGCTTCATTTGAAAAGTTTTGATTTCTCTATTTTTTAAGATTACTAATTTTGTTCTTCTTCAATGACTAGTCAGTTATCAATCAATTTCAGTGCATTTTTAATTTCAGATATTGTGTAATTCATCTCTAGGTGTTCAGTTTGGATCACTGGAAAATCTATTCCATTTATCTTCATCAAATTAATGTTTTCCTTTAAACCCCTGGGTGTACTTATAACATTTATAATAAATCATTTAAAGTCCCTGTCTCCAGTTCACAGTCATTTCTGTATCATTTATTTTTATCGAATTTCCCTTAGCTTGGGAACATATCTTCTTACTTCCTGCGTGTCTGGTGATTACATTGTTGATTAGGGTTAGAGTTAGAGTTGGGAGTGAGGGTTGGTGTTGGGGTAGGAGTTGGGGTTGGGGTTACAGGTTGAGGTTAGGGTTAGGGTCAGTGTCAGAGGTAGGGGTAGGGTTAGGGTAGGGGTGAGGTTTAGGGTTAGGGTCAGGGTTAGGGGTAAGGGTCAAGGGCAAGGAGCAGTGGTCAAGGTCACCATCAGGGTCAAGGTCAGGGGTGTCAGGAGTCAGGGTCAGAATCAGGGTTAAGGGTTAGGGTCACAGTCAGGGTTAGGAGTTAGGGTTAGAGTTAGGGTTAGGGGGTAGGGTTGGGGCTAGGGTCAGGGTCAGGGTCACGGTCAGCTTCAGGGTCAGGAGTTAGGGTTATGGTCAGGGTCAGGATTAGGGTCAGGGATTAGGGGTTAGGGTTGGGGCTTGGATCAGGGTCCAAGTCCGGGTCCGGGTCCAAGTTCGGGTTTAGGGTTCGGGGTAGAGTTTGGGACCACGTTCGGGCTCGGGTTTGGGTTCGGGTTCGGATTTAAGTTTGGGTTAGGGCTATGGTTCAGATTAGGGCTAGAGTTGTGGCTAGGGCTAGGGATTCGGGTTTGGGTGCGAGTTATGGTTCAGTTTAGGGTTCGGGTTCGGGTTAGTGTTCTGCTTAGGGTTCAGGTTCGGGTTTGGGTCTGGGTGAGGGATTAGGGTTAAGGTGATGGTTCGTGTTATGGTTTGGGTTAGGGCTTGACTGCGGTTTCAGGTTAAGGTTCGGGGTTCGAATTAGGTTTCATGTTTGGGTTAGGGTTCAGGTTCGGGTTGTGGTTAGGGTTAGGGTGAGTGTAAGGATTCGGGTTCGGGTTAGGGTTCTGGTTAGGGATCGGGTTCGGGTTCGGGTTGTGATTCGTGTTCGGGTTGGGTTCGGGTTAGTGTTCCGGTTCGGGTTCGGGTTCGGGTGCGGGTTAGAATTAGAGCTAGGGCTAGCGTTCGGGTTAGGATTGGGTTCTGGTTCAGGTTAGGGTGCGGGTTCGGGTTAGGGGTAGGGTTCAGGTTACGGGTAGGGCTCGGGTTAGGGGTAGGGTTAGGGTTAGGGGTAGGTGTAGGGTTGGGGTTAGGAGTTAGGATCAGGGTTCGGTTGGTTCGGGTTCGGGCTAGGGAAGGTGAGTGTTAGAGTTAGGGTTCGGGTTAGGGTTGAGGTTCGGGTTAGGGTTAGGACTCGGGTTCGGGTTAGGGGTTAGGGTTAGGGTTCGGGTTAGGGTTAGCGTTAGGGCTCCGGGTTAGGGAGTTTGGAGTTCGGGTCGGGTTCAAGCTACGGTGGGGTTCGGGTGGGGTCTCGGGTTAGGGTTATGGTTCGGGGTTTGGGGTTAGGTTAGGGGTTCAGGATTCGGGTGAGGGTTCAGGTTCGGGTTAGGTTCGGTTCGAGTTAGGTTCGGTCTGGGTTAGGGTTAGGTGTTAGGTTCTCTGGGTTAGGGTTCTGTTAGGTTCTGGCCCGGGTCTGCCTGGTTCAAGTTAGGGATAGATAGTGATAGGGATAGGGGATAGGTTAGGGTTAGGTAAGGTTAGGGTTAGGTTAGTGTTAGGGTTAGGGTTCATTTCGGTTCCAAGTTAGGGTTCTAAAGTTAGGTTAGGTT
The DNA here is from genome assembly GCF_057802395.1 of Ceratotherium simum simum. NCBI lineage: Eukaryota > Metazoa > Chordata > Mammalia > Perissodactyla > Rhinocerotidae > Ceratotherium > Ceratotherium simum. The sequence continues at coordinate 24,168 of NC_141933.1, read as the reverse complement.
CAGTTAGGTTTAGGAGTTAGCAGCTTAGGCTTAGGTTGGTTAGTTAGGGTTCAGTTCTGTTAGGGTTAGGTTCGGGTTCCGTTCGTGTCGTTCGCCAGGGTTAGAGGGTTAGGGTTAGGTTCGTTCGGATTTAGCTTAGCCAGGGTTCGGTTAGGGTTCAGTCTCTGTTAGGTTAGGTTCGGTCTGCTCGGGTTTGCCTGCCAGGCTAGAGTTCGTTAGGCTAGCTCTGGTTCAAGCCAGGCTAGGTTCAAGTTAGGTTAGGCCAATGTCATTTGGTCTCAAGTAGGTTCGAAATCTGGCTAGGTCTTAGGTTCGGGCCAGAGGTTGAAAATAGTAAGAGCCTCACAGTTCGCTAGGTTAGGCCTGGTTCGCCTGGTTCGGCGAAGTTCCTGGCCCGGTAGGGATAGGGTTAGTGTTCGTTGCATAGGTAGGTTTCGGATTAGGGTTGAAAGGTTAGGTTCAAGTTCAAGCCAGTATAGGGATAGGGTAAGGCTTTAGGTTTTGGGTTTGGCGTTAGTGTTAGCGTTAGGGTTAGGGTTAGGTTCAGTTAGAGTTCAGTTCAGGCAGGGTTAGGCTGGAAGGTAAGTAGTTAGGTTAGGCGTAGGGGTTCAGGTCTGGCCCGGTTAAATGGCCCGGGCCAGGGCCAGGCCAGGGGCCAGGCCTCAGTGGGCCAGGCCAGGCCAGGCCAGGCCAGGCCTGGCCATGGTTCGCCAGCCCAGGCCAGGGCCAGGTTCGGCCAGGCCAGGGCCAGGCCAGGCCAGGCTGTTAGGCCAGGCCAGGCCAGGCCAGGCCAGGCCAGGCCCGCAGCCAGGAAGGCCAGGCCAGGCCAGGCCAGGCCTAGGCCAATGGCTCAGGCCAGCGTTTCGGCCAGGCCAGCCAGCCTGTGGCCAGGGCCAGTTCGGTTCAGGTTAGGCCAGGCCAGGCCAGGCCAGGCCAGGCCAGCAGCCAGGCCAGGCCAGTGGCCAGGCCAGGCCAGCCAGCTCAGGCCAGGCCAGGCCAGGCCGTTTAGGTTCGCAGGCCAGGCCAGGCTGTACAGGCTGTGCTCAGCTTGTGCCAGGCCAGGCCAGGCCAGGGCTGTACCAGGCCAGGCCAGGCCAGGCCAGGCCGGTTAAAGGCCAGGCCAGGCCAGGCCAGGCCTACAGCCAGGCCAGGCTGCCAGGCCAGGCCAGGCCAGGCCAGGCCAGGCCAGGCCAGGCCAGGCCAGGCCAGGTGCCAGGCGCCAGGCCAGGCCGCAGCCTGGCCAGCCCGCCAGGGCCAGGTGGCCAGGCCAGGCCAGTTCAAGAAAGGCCAGGCCAGGCCAGGCCAGGGGCCAGGCCAGGCCAGGCCAGCTGTTTGTGCCAGGCCAGGCCAGTGGCCAGGCCAGGCCTCGTGGCCAGCGCCAGGCTGTACAGGCTAGCCAGGCTAGGCCAGGCCAGGCCAGGCCAGGCCGTACTGCGGCCAGGCCAGGCCAGCCAGCCAGGCCAGGCCAGCGGCCAGGCCCTAGGCCAGTCTTGCGCTCAGGCCAGGCCAGGGCCAGGGCCAGGCCAGGGCCAGGTCACTTAGGCAAACAGGGCAACAAACAGGCCAAAGGCTCAGGCCAGGGCCAGGCCTAGGCCAGGCTAGGCCAGGCTGAAGAAGAAGCAGTCAGCTGTGGGCCTAGGCCAGGTGCTCAGGGCCAGGCCAGGCCAGGCTGTGGCAGGTTGTGCAGGTTAGTACAGTGCCAGGCCAGGCAGGCAGTTGTGCTTTAAGGCTAGGCAGGCCAGGTTAGTGCCAGTGCCTAGGCCAGGGCCAGGCTCAGGCCAGGCCAGGCCAGGCCAGGCCAGTGGCCAGGCCAGGCCAGGCCAGGCCAGGCCAGGCCAGGCCAGGCCAGGCCAGGCCAGTCTGCCAGGCCAGGCCAGTGGCCCGCCAGGGCCAGGCCAGGCCAGGCCAGGCCAGGCCAGGCCAGGCCAGGCCAGGCCAGGGGGCAGGCCAGCCAGGCAGGCCAGGCCAGGCCAGCGGCTGGGGCCAGGCCAGGCCAAGTGCCAGTGCCAGGCCAGGCCAGGGCCAGGGCCAGCCAAAGGCTGAGCCAGGCCAGGCCAGGCCAGGCCAGGGCCAGCTGAAGCAGGCAGGGCCAGGCCAGGCCAGGCCAGGCCAGCCCGCCAGGGCCAGGCTCAGGCCAGGCCAGGCCAGGCCAGGCCCGGCCAGGCCAGTGCCAGTGCCAGGCCAGGCCAGGGCCAGGTTAGGCCAGGGCCTGTGCTAGGCCAGGCCAGGGCCAGTGCCAGGCCAGGCCTAGCCCAGGCCAGGCCAGGCCAGGCCTAGGCCAGGGCTAGGCCAGTGGCCAGGCCTAGGGTTCAAGCTGAAAGGGTTCGCTAGTTAGGCTAGGCTAGGCCAGGCCTATGGCCAGTGGCCAGGCCAGGTTGTGCCAGGCTAGGCCCGATTAGGTTGTGCCAGGTCGTCAGGCCAGGCCAGGCCAGGCCAGGCCAGGCTACAGGCCAGGCCAGCGCTCAGGCCAGGCTAGGTTCGCCAGGCCAGCTGCCTGCCAGGCCAGGCCAGGCCTTGTGGCCAGGCCAGGCTGTGCCAGCCAGGCCAGGCCAGGCCAGGCCAGGCCTAGGCCAGGCCAGTGCTCAGGCCAGGGCCAGGCTGTACAGGCCAGGCCGCCAGTTCGCCAGGCCAGGCCAGGCTCTAGGCCAGGCCAGGCCAGGCCAGGCCAGGCCAGGCCAGGGCCAGTGGCCAGGCCAGGCCAGGGCCTGTAAGAAATACAGCCAGGCCAGGCCAGGCCAGTGGCCAGGCAGGCACAGGCCAGGGCCCAGGCCAGGCCAGGGCCAGGCCAGGGCCAGGCAGGCAGGCCAGGGCCAGGCCAGGCCAGGCCAGGCTCAGCTGTGGCCAGGCCTCGTGGCCAGGCCAGGCCAGGCCAGGCCAGGCCAGGCCAGGCCGGCCAGGCCAGGCCAGGCCAGGCCAGGCCCAGGGCCAGGCTCAGGCTCAGGCCAGGCCAGCCAGCCAGGCCAGGCCAGGGGCTCAGCCAGGCCAGGCCAGGCTGTAGCCTCAGGCCAGGCTGAGCAGCCAGGCCAGGCCAGGCTCAGGCCAGCCAGGCCAGGCCTAGGCTCAGGCTTAGTCAGGCCAGGCCAAAGGCTGTACAGGCTAGGCCTTAGGTTGCCTAGGCTAAAGGCCAGGCCAGGCTCAGGCTGTACAGGCTTCAGGCCAGGCCAGGCCAGGCCAGGGGCCAGGCCAGGCCAGGCCAGGCCAGGCCAGGCCAGGCCAGGCCAGAGGCCAGGCTGAGGCCAGGCCAGGCCAGGCCAGGCCAGGCTCAGGCCAGGCCAGAGGCTACTCAGGCCAGGCTCAGCCAGGCTCAGGCCAGGCTCAGGCCAGGCCAGGGCCAGGCCAGGGCCAGGCCAGGCCAGGCCAGGCTCAGGCCAGGCCAGGCCAGTGTGGCTGTGCAGGCCAGGCAGTGTGCAGGGCTGAAGCAGGCCAGGCTCAGGCCAGGCCAGGCCAGCAGCAGCGCTCAGGCCTCAGGCTGAAGGCCAGTGTGCCAGGCCAGGGCCAGGCCAAAGAGGGCCAGTGCACAGGTCAAACTGTACTCAGGCCAGGCCAGGCCAGGCCAGGCCAGGTAGCAGGCCAGTAGCCAGGCCAGGCCAGGCCAGGCCAGGCTCAGGCCAGGCCAGTGCCAAGAGGCCAGGGCCAGGCCTAGGCAGCTAGGCCAGGCTCAGCCAGGCCTAGGCCAAGGGCCTTAGGCCAGGCCAGGCCAGGCTGTGGCACAGGCCAGGCCAGGCCAGCTGCTCAGGGCCAGGCCAGGCCAGGCCAGGCCAGGGCCAGGCCAGGCCAGGCCAGGCCAGGCCAGGCCAGGCCAGGCCAGGCCAGGCCAGGGCCAGGCCAGGCCAGGCCAGGCCAGGCCAGGCCAGGCTCAGGCCAGGCCAAGCAGTTGTGCCAGGCCAGGCCAGGCCAGGCAAACAGTCTGCTCAGGCTCAGGCCAGGCCAGGCCAGGCTCAGGCCAGGCCAGGCTGTAAGAAGAACAGGCCAGGCCAGGCTAGGCCAGGCCAGGCCAGGCCAGGCCAGGCCAGGCCAGGCCAGGGCCAGGCCAGGCCAGCAGCCAGGCCAGGGCCAGGCCAGGCCAAAGAAGCAGCTCAGGCCAGGCCAGGCTCAGGCCAGTAAGCAGTCTCAGGCCAGGCCAGGCCAGGCCAGGCCAGGGTCCAGGCCAAGGCTAGCCAGGCCCGCTGAAGAAGAAGCCAGCGCCAGGGCCAGGGCTCAGGCCAGGCCAGGGCCCAGCCAGCCTTAGTGCCAGGCCAGGCCTAGGCCAGGCTCAGGCTGTACAGGGCCAGCCTGCCAGGCAGCAGGCCAGGCCAGGCCAGGGCCAGGTCTGCAGGCCAGGCCCAGGCCAGGCCAGGCCAGGCCAGGCCAGGCTCAGGCCAGGCCAGGCCTAGGCCAGGCCAGGCCAGGCCAGGCTCAGGCTCAAAGCAGCCAGCCTGCCAGGCCAGGCCAGGCAGCAGGCCTGCTGAGGGCCAGGCCAGGCCAGGCCAGGCCAGTGGCCAGGCCAGGCCAGGTTGTGCCAGGCCATGTGGCCAGGCTCAGGCTGTTTCAGGCCAGGCCAGGCCAGGGTCGCCAGGCTCAGGCCAGGGCTCAGGCTCAGCCTGCCAGGCCAGGGCCAGGCCAGGCCAGGCCTTAGGCCAGGCCAGGCCAGGCCAGGCCAGGCCAGGCCAGGCCAGGCCAGGCCAGGCCAGGCCAGGCCAGGCCAGGCCAGGCCAGAGGCCAGGCCAGGCCAGGCCAGGCCAGGCCAGGCCAGGCCAGGCCAGGCCAGGCCAGGCCAGGCCAGGCCAGGCCAGGCCAGGCCAGGCTGTGGCCAGGCCAGGCCAGGCTCAGGCCAGGCCAGGCCAGGCCAGGCCAGGCCAGGCCAGGCCAGGCCAGGCCAGGCCAGGCCAGGCCAGGCCAGGCTAGGCTCAGCCAGGCCAGGCTAGGCCAGGCCAGGCCAGGCCAGGCAGCTAGGCCAGGCCAGGCCAGGCCAGGCCAGGCCAGGCTAGGCCAGGCCAGGCTGTGCCAGGCCAGGCTCAGGCCCAGGCCAGGCCAGGCTAGGCCAGGGCCAGGCCAGGCTAGGCCAGGCCAGGCCAGGCCAGGCCAGGCTAGGCCAGGCCAGGCCAGGCCAGGCCAGGCCAGGCCAGGCCAGGCCAGGCAGCCAGGCCAGGCCAGGCCAGGCCAGGCCAGGCCCGGCCAGGCCAGGCCAGGCCAGGCCAGGCCAGGCCAGGCCAGGCCAGGCCAGGCCAGGCCAGGCCAGGCCAGGCTAGCCAGGCCAGGCCAGGCCAGGCCAGGCCAGGCCAGGCCAGGCCAGGCCAGGCCAGGCCAGGCCAGGCCCAGGCCAGGCCAGGCCAGGCCAGGCCAGGCCAGGCCAGGCCCAGGCCAGGCCAGGCCAGGCCAGGCCAGGCCAGGCCAGGCCAGGCCAGCCAGGCCAGGCCAGGCCAGGCCAGGCCAGGCCAGGCCAGGCCAGGCCAGGCCAGGCCAGGCCAGGCCAGGCCAGGCCAGGCCAGGCCAGGCCAGGCCAGGCCAGGCCAGGCCAGGCCAGGCCAGGCCAGGCCAGGCCAGGCCAGGCCAGGCCAGGCCAGGCCAGGGCCAGGCCAGGCCAGGCCAGGCCAGGCCAGGCCAGGCCAGGCCAGGCCAGGCCAGGCCAGGCCAGGCCAGGCCAGGCCAGGCCAGGCCAGGCCAGGCCAGGCTAGGCCAGGCCAGGGCCAGGCCAGGCCAGGCCAGGCCAGGCCCGGCCAGGCCAGGCCAGGCCAGGCCAGGCCAGGCCAGGCCAGGCCAGGCCAGGCCAGGCCAGGCCAGGCTAGGCCAGGCCAGGCCAGGCCAGGCCAGGCCAGGCCAGGCCAGGCCAGGCCAGGCCAGGCCAGGCCAGGCCAGGCCAGGCCAGGCCAGGCCAGGCCAGGCCAGGCCAGGCAGGCCAGGCCAGGCCAGGCCAGGCCAGGCCAGGCCAGGCCAGGCCAGGCCAGGCCAGGCCAGGCCAGGCCAGGCCAGGCCAGGCCAGGCCAGGCCAGGCCAGGCCAGGCCAGGCCAGGCCAGGCCAGGCCAGGCCAGGCCAGGCCAGGCCAGGCCAGGCCAGGCCAGGCCAGGCCAGCCAGGCCAGGCCAGGCCAGGCCAGGCCAGGCCAGCTGCAGGCTCAGGCCAGTCTGCCAGGGCCTAGGCCAGGCCAGGCTCAGGAGTTCAAGTGGGGCTCCAGGCCAGGCCAGGCCAGGCCAGGCCAGGCCAGCCAGTAGCCAGGCCAGGCCAGGCCAGGCCAGGGCCAGGGCCAGGTGTGATTGTGTTGTGCTGCAGGCCAGGCACAGGCCAGGCCAGGCCAGGCCAGGCCAGTGCCAGGCCAGGCCAGGCTGGTGCCAGGCCAGGGCTACAGCGCGCAGGCCAGGCCAATGTGCCAGGCCAGGCCAGTTGTGCCAGGCCAGTGCCAGGCCAGGCCAGGGCCAGGCCAGGCCAGGGCCAGGCCAGGCTTCAGCAGCAGGCCAGGCTCAGGCCAGGCTCAGGCCCGAAGCCAGGCCAGGCCAGGCCTGTAAATAGGCCAGTGCGCAGGGCCAGTGCTCATTGGCTGTTTGTCAGTGCCAGGCTCAGGCTAGGCTACAGTGTCAGGCCAGTGGCCAGGCTAGGCCAGCAGCCAGGCCAGGCCAGGCCAGGCCAGGCCAGGCCAGGCCAGGCCAGGCCAGGCCAGGCCAGCAGCCAGGCCAGGCCAGGCCAGGCCAGCTGGTGCACAGCCCAGGCCAGCGTGCCAGGCCAGGCTGTGCCAGGCCAGGCTGTGCCAGCAGCCAGGCCAGGCCAGGCCAGGCCAGGCCAGGCCAGGCCAGCAGCCAGGCTGTGGCCAGGCCAGGCCAGGCCAGGCCAGCTGTGCCAGGCCAGGCCAGGCCAGGCCAGGCCAGCCAGGTTGCGCCAGGCCAGGCCAGGCCAGGGCCAGGCCAGGCCAGGCCAGGCCAGGCCAGGTTGTGCCAGGCCAGGCCAGGCCAGGCCAGGCCAGTGCCAGGCCAGGCCAGGCCAGGCCAGGCCAGGCCAGTTGTGCCAGGCCAGGCCAGGCCAGCTGCGTTGTGCAGTGCCAGGCCCAGGCCAGGCCAGGCCAGGCCAGCTGTGCCAGGCCAGGCCAGGCCAGGTTGTGCTGTGCCAGGCCAGGCCAGGCCAGCCAGGCCAGGCCAGAGGCCAGGGCCAGGCCAGGTTGTGTGCCAGGCCAGGGCCAGGCCTGTGCCAGTGCTGTGCAGTGCCAGGCCAGTGCCAGGCCAGTGCTGTGCAGGCCAGGCCAGTGCTGTGTTTAAAGAAGCAGCAGGGCCAGTGCTTCAGCAGCCAGCAGCCAGGCTGTGCCAGGCCAGGCCAGGCCAGGCCAGGCTCAGGCTCAGGCCAGGCTCAGGGCCAGGCCAGTTGTGCCAGGCCAGGCCCAGGCCAGGCCTAGGCCAGGCCAGGCCAGGCCAGGCCAGTGCTCAGGCCAGGCTGTGCAGTGGCCAGGCCAGGGCCAGGGCCAAGCCAGGCCAGGGCCAGGCCAGGTCTCAGGCTCAGGCCAGTGCTCAGTTAGCTGTGCTGTGCCAGGCCAGGCCAGTGGCCAGGCTGTGCAGCGCCAGGCCAGCTGTGCCAGGCCAGGCCAGGCCAGGGGCCAGGCTCAGGCCAGGCCAGGCCAGGCCAGGCCAGGCTTGTGCCAGTGCCAGGCTGTGGCCAGGCCAGCAGCCAGCTGTGCCAGGCCAGGCCAGGCCAGGCCAGGCCAGGCCCAGGCCCAGGCCCAGGCCAGGCCAGGCCAGCAGCCAGGCCAGAGCTGTGCAGTGCCAGGCCAGGCCAGGCCAGGCCAGGCCAGGCCAGGCCTAGGCCAGGCCAGGCCCAGTGCCAGGCCAGTGCCAGTGGCCAGGCCAGGCCAGGCCCAGGCCAGGCTGTGCAGTGCTGTCAGCAGCCAGGCCAGGCCAGGCCAGGCCTGTGCCAGGCTAGGCTGCAGTGCCAGGCTCAGCCAGGCCAGGCCAGGCCAGGCCAGGCCAGGCCAGGCCAGGCCAGGCTTCAGGCCAGGCCAGGCCAGGCCAGGCCAGGCCAGGCCAGGCCAGCTTGCCAGGCATCAGGCCAGGCCAGGCCAGTGCTGCAGGCCAGGGCTCAGGCCAGGCCAGGCCAGTGCCAGGCCAGGCCAGGCCAGGCCAGGCCAGTGCCAGGCGTTGTGTTTAGGCCAGGTCTCAGTGCCAGGCCAGGCCAGGGCAGGCCAGGCCAGGCTGTGTTGTGCAGTGCCAAAGAGCTACAGGCCAGGCTGTAAGCTCAGGCCAGTGCCAGGCCTAGGCAGCAGGCCAGGGCAGCCAGGGCCCAAGCCAGGCTGTACAGGCCAGGCCAGGCCAGGCCCAGGCCAGGCCAGGGCCAGGCTCAGGCCAGGCCAGGCCAGGCCAGGCCAGGCCAAAGGCCAGAAGAGCCAGCAGGCTCAGGGCCAGGCTCAGGCCAGTGCCAGTGCCAGGCCAGCCAGGCCAGGCCAGCTGCCAGGCCAGGCCAAGAAGTAGGGCCAGGCCAGGCTCCAGGCCAGGCCAGGCCAGGCCAGGCCAGGCCAGGCCAGTGTGCCAGGGTTCAGGCCAGGCCAGGTTCGCCAGGCCAGGCCAGGCCAGGCCAGGCCAGGCCCAGGGCCAGGCCAGGCCAGGCCAGGCCTAGCTTGTGCCAGGCCAGGCTCAGCCAGGCCAGTGCCAGGCCAGGCCAGGCCAGGCCAGGCCAGGCCAGGCCAGGCCAGGCCAGGCCAGGCCAGGGCCAAAAAGGCCAGGCCAGGGCCAGGCCAGGCCAGGCCAGGGCCAGGCTCAGGCCAGGCCAGGCCAGGCCAGGCCAGGGCCAGGCTAGGCCCGGCCAGCCAGGCTTCAGGCTCAGGCCAGGCCAGGCCCTCGGCCAGGCCAGGCCAGGCCAGGCTAGGCCAGGCCAGGCCAGGCCAGGTCCCGCAGGCCAGGGCCTCAGGCCAGGCCAGCCTGTGCCAGGCCAGGCCAGGCCAGGCTCAGGCCAGGCCAGGCCAGGCCAGGCCAGGCCAGGCCAGGCCAGGCCAGGCCAGGCCAGGCCAGGCTAGGCCAGCTGCCAGGCCCGGTCTCAGAAGCCAGGCCAGGCCAGGCCAGGCCCGGCCAGGCCAGGCCAGGCCAGGCCAGGCCAGGCCAGGCCAGGCCAGGCCAGGCCAGGCCAGGCCAGGCCAGGGCCCAGGCCAGGCCAGGCCAGGCCAGGCCAGGCTGTGCTGTGCCAGGCCAGGCCAGTTGTGCCAGGCCAGGGCAGGCTGTGCTGGTGCCAGGCCAGGCCAGGCCAGCAGCCAGGCCAGGCCAGGCCAGGCCAGGAAACAGGCCAGGCTGCAGGCCAGGCCAGTGCCAGGCCAGCAGCCAGGGCCAGGCCAGGCCAGGCCAGGCCAGGCCAGGCCAGGCCAGGCCAGGCTTCAGGCCAGGCCAGGCCAGGCCAGGCCAGGCCAGGCCAGGCCAGGGCCAGGCCAGGCAGCAGGCCAGGCCAGGCTGTGTCAGGCCAGAAAGAAGTGGCCAGGCCAGGCCAGGCCTAGGCCAGGCCAGGGCCCAGGCCAGGCCAGGCCAGGCCAGGCCAGGCCAGGCCAGGCCAGGCCCGGCCAGCCCAGGCCAGGCCTGGCCAGTCCAGGCCCGCCTAGGCCAGGCCAGGCCAGGGCCAGGCCAGTTGTGCCAGCCAGGCCAGGCCAGGCCAGGCCAGGGCCAGGGCCAGGCTCAGGCCAGGCCAGGCCTAGGCCAGGCCAGGCCAGGCCAGGCCAGGCCAGGGCCAGGCCAGGCTGTGCCAGGCCAGGCCAGCCAGTGGCAGAGCTAGGCCAGGCCAGGCCAGGCCAGGCTAGGCTAGGCCAGGCCAGGCCAGGCTAGGCCAGGCCAGGGCTCAGCCAGGCCAGTGCTAGGCCAGGCCAGGCCAGAGGCTAGGCTAGGCCAGGCCAAAGAAGCAGCCAGGCCAGGCCGTAAGGCTCAGGCTCAGGCCAGGCCAGGCCAGGCCAGGCCAGGCCAGGCTGTGCTGTGCCAGGCCAGGCCAGTAGCCAGGCCAGGCCAGGCCAGGCCAGTGCCAGGCCAGGCCAGGCCAGGCCAGGCCAGGCCAGGGCCAGGCCAGGCCAGCCAGGCCAGGCTGTGGCCAGGCCAGGCCAGGCCAGGCCAGGCCAGGCCAGCAGCTCTAGGCCAGTGCCAGGCCAGGCCAGGCCCAAGTGCCAGGCCAGGCCAGGCCAGGTCTCGCCCAGGCAGGTTAGTGCTGCCAGGCCAGGCCAGGCCAGGCCAGTCCGCCAGGCCAGGCCCAGGCCAGGCCCGAAGCAGCCAGGCCCGGCCAGGCCAGGCTCAGGCCAGGCCAGTCTGCCAGGCCAGGCCAGTTGTGCCAGTGCTCAGGCCAGGAAGAATAGGCCAGGCCAGGCCAGTACAGGCTTGAAGCAGGCCGAAGCAGCCAGTTCCAGGCCAGGTCCAGGAAGCAGGCCAGGCAGGCCAGGCCAGGCTCAAGTAGGGCCAGGGCCAGGCCAGGCCAGGGCCAGGGCCCAGGCCAGGCCCGGCCAGGCCAGGCCAGGGTCTGCCAGTTCGGTCCGCCCAAAGGCCAGGCCAGTCTCGCCAGGCCAGGCCAGGGCCAGGCCAGGCCCGGCCCGCGAGGGGCCCAGGCTCAGGAAGAGCAGGCCAGGCTCAGGCCAGGGCCAGGCTAGGCCAGGCCAGGTTGGTGCCAGGCTCAGGCTCAGGCCAGGCCAGGCCAGCAGCCAGGGCTAGGCCAGGGCCAGGCTAGGCTCAAGAGGCTGTACTAGGCCTCGGCACAGGCCAGGCCAGGCCAGGCTAGGCCAGGCTGAATGTACAGGCCAGGCCAGGCCAGGCCAGGCCAGGCCAGGCCAGGCCAGGCCAGGCCAGGCCAGGCCAGGCCAGGCCAGGCCAGGCCAGGCCAGGCCAGGCCAGGCCAGGCCAGGCCAGGCCAGGCCAGGCCAGGCCAGGGCTCAGGCCAGGCCAGGCCAGTGCCAGGGCCCGGCCAGGGCCAGGCCAAGTAGGGCCAGGCCAGGCCAGGCCAGGCCAGGCCAGGCCAGGCCAGGCCAGGCCAGGCCAGGCCAGGCCAGGCCAGGCCAGGCCAGGCCAGGCCAGGCCAGGCCAGGCCAGGCCAGGCCAGGCCAGGCCAGGCCAGGGCCAGGCCAGGCCAGGCCTAGTTGTGCTGTGCAGGCCAGCGCCAGGCCAGGCCAGGCCAGGCCAGGCCAGGCCAGGCCAGGCCAGGCCAGGCCAGGCCAGGCCAGGCCAGGCTCAGGCCAGGCCAGGCTCAGGCCAGGCCAGGCCAGGCCAGGCCAGGCCAGGCCAGGCCAGGCCAGGCTCAGGGCCAGGCCAGGCCAGGCTCAGGCCAGGCCAGGCCAGCTGCCAGGGCCAGGCCAGGCCAGGCCAGGCTGTTTGAGCCAGGCAGGGCCAGGCCAGGCCAGGCCCAGGCCAGGGCCAGCTGTGCCAGGCCAGGCCAGGCCAGGCCAGGCCAGGCCAGGCCAGGCCAGGCCAGCCTAGGCCAGGCCAGGCTCAGGCTCAGGCCAGGCCAGGCTAGGCTAGGCCAGGCCAGGCCAGGCTGTGTAGCCATTGTGGCCAGGCCAGGCCAGGCCAGGCCAGGCTGAGGCCAGGCCAGGCCAGGCCAGGCCAGGCACAGGCTAGGCCAGGCTCAGGCCAGGCCAGGCCAGGCCAGGCTCAGGCCAGGCTCAGGCCAGGCCAGGCCAGGCCAGTGCTTGTGCCAGGCCAGGCTAGGCTCAGGCTGTACAGGCCAGGCCAGGCTCAAGGCCAGGCCAGGCTGTACAGGCCAGTGCCAGGCCAGGCTGTGGCCAGGCCAGGCCAGGCTCAGGCCAGGCTCAGTGCCAGGCCAGGCTCAGGCCAGGCCAGGCCAGGCCAGTGCCAGGCCAGGCCAGGGCCAGGCCAGGCCAGGCCAGGCCAGGCCAGGCTGTAAATAGGCCAGGCCAGGCCAGGCCAGGCCAGGCCAGGGCCAGGCCAGGCCAGGCCAGGCCAGGCCAGGCCAGGCCTAGGCCAGGCCAGGCCAGGCCAGGCCAGGCCAGGCCAGGCCAGGCCAGGCCAGGCCAGGCTCAGGCTACAGGCACAGGCCAGGCCAGGCCAGGCCAGGCCAGGCCAGGCTCAGGCCAGGCCAAAGAAAGGCCAGGCCAGGGCCAGGCCCAGTGCCAGGCCAGGCCAGGCCAGAGCCAGAAAGCTAGGCCAGGCCAAAAAGACAGTGCCAGGCCAGGCCAGGCTCAGTGCCAGGCCAGGCAGGCCAGGCCAGGCCAGGCCAGGCCAGGCCAGGCCAGGCCAGGCTCAGGCCAGGCCAGGCCAGGCCAGGCCAGGCTCAGGCCAGGCCAGGCCAGGCTCAGGCTCAGGCCAGGGCCAGGCCAGCTTGAGGCCAGGCCAGCTGCCAGGCCAGGCCAGGCCAGGCCAGCCAGGCCAGGCTCAGGCCAGGCCAGGCCAGGCCAGGCCAGTGCTAGGCTCAGGGCCAGGCCAGGCCAGGCTCAGGCTGCAGGGCCAGGCCAGGCCAGGCCAGGCCAGGCCAGGCTCAGGCCAGGTCAGGACAGGCCAGGCCAGGCCAGGCCAGGCCAGGCTCAGGCTCAGGCTCAGGCACAGCCAGGCCAGGCCAGGCCAGGCCAGAGCCAGGCCAGGCCAGGCCAGGCCAGGCCAGGCCAGGCCAGGCCAGGCCAGGCCAGGCCAGGCACAGGCCAGGCCAGGCCAGGCCAGGCCAGGCCAGGCCAGGCCAGGCTCAGGCCAGGCCAGGGCCAGGCCAGGCCAGGCCAGGCCAGGCCAGGCCAGGCCAGGCTCAGGCTCAGGCCAGGCCAGGCCAGGCCAGGCCAGCTGTACCAGGCCAGGCCAGGCCAGGGCAGGCTAGGCCAGGCCAGGCTAGGCCAGGCCAGGCCAGGCCAGGGCTGTACAGGCCAGGCCAGGCCAGGCCAGGCCAGGCCAGGCCAGGCCAGGCTCAGGCCAGGCTGTAGCCAGGCCAGGCAGGCCAGGCCAGGCCAGGCCAGGCCAGGCCAGGCCAGAGCCAGGCCAGGCTGTACAGGCCAGGCCAGGCCAGGCCAGGCCAGGCCAGGCCAGGCCAGGGCCAGGCTCAGTGCCAGGCCAGGCCAGGCCAGGCCAGGCCAGTGCCAGGCCAGGCCAGCCAGGCCAGGCCAGGCCAGGTCAGGCCAGGCCAGGCCAGGCCAGGCCAGGCCAGGCCAGGCCAGGCCAGGCCAGGCCAGGCCAGGCCAGGCTACAGGGCCAGGCCAGGCCTAGCTGAGGCCAGAGCCAGGCCAGGGCCAGGCCAGGCCAGGGCCAGGCTCAGGCCAGGCCAGGCCAGGCCAGGCCAGGCCAGGCCAGGCCAGGCCAGGCCAGGCCAGGCCAGGCCAGGCCAGGCCAGGCCAGGCCAGGCCAGGCCAGGCCAGGCCAGGCTGTGCCAGGCCATTGGCCAGGCCAGGGCCAGGCCAGGCCAGGCACAGGCCAGGCCAGGCCAGGCCAGGCCAGGCCAGGCCAGGCCTAAGGCCAGGCCAGGCTCAGGCCAGGCCAGGCCAGGCCAGGCCAGGCCAGGCCTAGGCTAGGGCAGGCACAGGCAAAACAGGCTCAGGCACAGGCTAGGCTGTAGCTAGGCTAGGCCAGGCCAGCTGACAGGCTAATGGCTAGGCCAGGCCAGGCTAGGCTAGGCTAAAAATGCTGCGCCAGGCCAGGCCAGGCTCAGGCTAGGCCAGTACAGTGGCCAGGGCACAGGCTAGGCTAGGCCAGGCTTATCTGCTAGGCCAGGCCAGGCCAGGCTATGCCAGGCCAGGCCAGGCCAGGCCAGGCCAGGCCAGGCCAGGCCAGGCCAGGCCAGGCTGTGCCAGGCCAGGCTCAGGCCAGGCCAGTTGTGCCAGGCCAGGCCAGGCCAGGCCAGGCCAGGCCAGGCCAGGCTGTGCCAGGCCAGGCCAGGCCAGGCCAGGCCAGGCCAGTGCCAGGCCAGGCCAGGCTCAGGCCAGGCCAAAAAGGCCAGGCCAGGCCAGGCCAGGCCAGGCCAGGCCTAGGCCAGTTGTGCTAGGCTGTTAGGCCAGGCTCAGGCTCAGGCTGTACTAGGCCAGGCCAGGCCAGGCCAGGCCTGTGGCTAGGCCAGGCCAGGCCTCAGGACAGGCCAGGCCAGGCCAGGCTGAGCCAGGCCAGGCTCAGGCCAGGCCAGGCCAAAGAAACAGGCCAGGCCAGGCCAGGCCAGGCCAGGCCAGGCCAGGCCAGGCCAGTGCCAGGCCAGGCCAGGCCAGGCCCAGGCCAGTGGCCAGGCCAGGCCAGGCCAGGCTCAGGCCAGGGGCTCAGGCCAGGCCAGGCCAGGCCAGGCCAGGCCAGGCCAGGCCAGGCCAGGCCAGGCCAGGCCACAGGCCAGGCCAGGCCAGGCCAGTGCTCAGGCCTCAGTGGCCAGGCCAGGCCAGGCCAGGCCAGGCCAGTTGCCACTAGCCAGGCCAGGCCAGGCCAGGCCAGTTTGTGCCAGGCCAGTGCCAGGGCCAGGCCAGGCCAGGCCAGGCCAGGCCAGTGGCCAGCCAGAGCCAGGGCCAGGGCCAGGCCAGGCCAGGCCAGGGGCTCAGGCTAGGCCAGGCTCAGGCCAGGCCAGGCTCAGGCCACAGGCCAGGCCAGGCCAGGCCAGGCCAGGCTCAGCCAGGGGCCAGGCCAGGGCCAGGGCCAGGCTGTCAGTCAGGCCAGGCCAGGCCAGGCCAGGGCCAGGCCAGGCCTAGGCCAGGCCAGGCCAGGGCCAGGCTCAGCTAGGCCAGGCCTGAGGCCAGGCCAGGCCAGGCCAGGTACAGGGCCAGTGCTGTGGCCAGTGCCAGGCCAGGCCAGGCCAGGCCAGGCCAGGCCAGGCCAGGCCAGGGCCAGGCCAGGCCAGTGCCAGGCCAGGCCAGGCCAGGCCAGGCCAGGCCAGGCCAGGCCAGGCCAGGCCAGGCCTCAGGCCAGGCCAGGCCAGGCCAGGCTAGGCCAGGCCAGGCCAGGCCAGGCCAGGCCAGGGCCAGGCCAGGCCAGGCCAGGCTGTGCCTCAGGCCAGGCCAGGCCAGGCTCAGGCCAGGCCAGGCTCAGGCCAGGCCAGGCCAGGCCAGGCCAGGCCAGGCCAGGCCAGGCCAGGCCAGGCCAGGCCAGGCCAGGCCAGGCCAGGCCAGGGCCAGGCCAGGCCAGGCCAGGCCAGGCCAGGCCAGGCCAGGCCAGGCCAGGCCAGGCCAGGCCAGGCCAGGCCAGGGCCAGGCCAGGCCAGGCCAGGCTGTCAGGCCAGGCCAGGCCAGGCCAGGCCAGGCCAGGCCAGGCTCAGGCCAGGCCAGGCTCAGGCCAGGCCAGGCCAGGCCAGGCTCAGGCCAGGCCAGGCCAGGCCAGGCCAGGCCAGGCCAGGGCCAGGCCAGGGCCAGGCTCAGGCCAGGCCAGCTGCCAGGCCAGTGGCTCAGGGCCAGGCTCAGGCCAGGCCAGGCTCAGGCCAGGGCCAGGGCCAGGCTTGTACAGGCCAGGCCAGGCCAGGCCAGGCCAGGCTCAGGCCAGGCCAGGCCAGGCCAGGCCAGGCTCAGGCCAGGCTCAGGCCAGTGCTCAGGCTCAGGCTCAGGCCAGGCCAGTGCCAGGCCAGGCCAGGCTCAGGCCAGGCCAGGCCAGGCCAGGCCAGGCTCAGTGCCAGGCCAGGCCTAGGCCAGGCCAAAAAGCCAGGCCAGGCCAGGCCAGGCCAGGCCCAGGCCAGGCCAGGCCAGGCCAGGCCAGGCCAGGCCAGGCCAGGCCAGGCTGTACAGGCACAGGCTGTACAGGCCAGGCCAGGCCAGGCCAGGCCAGGCCAGGCCAGGCCAGGCCAGGCCAGGGCCAGGCCAGGCCAGGCCAGGCCAGGCCAGGCCAGGCCAGGCCAGGCCAGGCCAGGCCAGGCCAGCTAGCCAGGCCAGCCTGTCAGGCCAGGCCAGGCCAGGCCAGGCCAGGCCAGGCCAGGCCAGGCCAGGCCAGGCCAGGCCAGGCCAGAAAGCCAGGCCAGGCCAGGCCAGGCCCAGGCCAGGCTCAGGCCAGGCCAGTGCCAGGCCAGGCCAGGCCAGGCCAGGCTGTCAGGCTCAGGCCAGGCCAGCTCAGGCCAGGCCAGGCCAGGCTGTGGCTGTCAGGCTGTAGCAGTGCAGGCCAGGCCAGGCCAGGGCAGTAGCCAGGCTGTACAGGGCTCTGAGGCCAGGCTCAGCCAGGCCAGGCCAGGCCAGGCCAGGCCAGGCCAGGCCAGGGCTCAGGCCAGGCCAGGCCAGGCCAGGCCAGGCTCAGGCTAGGGCTCAGGCCAGGGCCAGGCCAGGCCAGGGCCAGGCCAGGCCAGGCCTAGGCCAGGGCTCAGGCCAGGCCAGGCCAGGCCAGCTGTCAGGCCAGGCTCAGGCCAGGCTTAGGCCAGGCCTAGGCTCAGGCCAGGCCAGGCTAGGCCAGGCTAGGCCAGGCCAGGCCAGGCCAGGCTCAAATAGGGCCAGGACAGGCTAGGCTGTGCAGAGCCAGGCCAGGCCAGAGCTGAAGCAGTTGTGCCAGGCCAGGCCAGGCCAGGTTGTGCAGTGCCAGGCTGTGCAGTGCCAGGCCAGGCCAGGCCAGGCCAGGCCAGGCCAGGCCAGGCCAGGCCAGGCAGGGGTCAGTGCCAGGCCAGCCAGCCAGCTGTGCCAGGCCAGGGCCAGGCCAGGCCAGTGCCAGGGCCAGGCCAGGCCAGGCCAGGCCAGGCCAGTGCCAGGCCAGGCCAGTGCCAGCTGTGCTGCATGAGCAGCAGGCCAGGGGCCAGGCTGTGCTGTGCCAGGCCAGGGCCAGGCCAGGCCAGGCCAGGCCAGGCCAGGCCAGGCCAGGCCAGGCCAGGCTGTGCCAGGCCAGGCCAGGCCAGGGCCAGGCCAGGCCAGGCCAGGCCAGGCCAGGCCAGGCCAGGGCCAGGCCAGGGCCAGGCCAGGCCAGGCCAGGCTGTGCCAGGCCAGGCCAGGCCAGGCCAGGCCAGTGCCAGGCTGGCAGGCCAGGCCAGTGCCAGGCCAGGCCAGCAGCCAGGCCAGGCCTAGGGCTAGAGCTCAGGCCAGGCCAGGCCAGGCCAGGCCAGGCCAAAGAGGCAGTAGCCAGGCACAGGCCAGGCCAGGCTAGGCTGTGGCTATTAGGCAGCAGGCTCAGGCCAGGCCAGGCCAGGCCAGGCCAGGCCAGGCCAGGCCAGGCCAGGCCAGGCCAGGCCAGGCCAGGCCAGGCTAGTCAGCCAGGCCAGGCATTAGGCCAGGCCAGGCTAGGCCAAATATAGGCTAGTGCCAGGCTGTGCTGTGTTAGGCCAGGCCAGGCCAGGCCAGGCTCAGGCCAGGCCAGGCTGTGCAGGCCAGGCCAGGCCAGGCCAGGCCAGGCCAGGCCAGGCCAGGCCAGCCAGGCCAGGCCAGGCCAGGCCAGGCCAGGCCAGGCCAGGCCAGGCCAGGCCAGGCCAGGCCAGGCAGCAGGCCAGGGCCAGGCCAGGGCCAGGCCAGGCCAGGCCAGGCCAGGCTGTACAGGCCAGGCCAGGCCAGGCCAGGCCAGGCCAGGCCAGGCCAGGCCAGGCCAGGCCAGGCCAGGCCAGGCCAGGCCAGGCCAGGCCAGGCCAGGCCAGGCCAGGCCAGGCCAGGCCAGGCCAGGCCAGGCCAGGCTCAGGCCAGGGCAGGCCAGGCCAGGCCAGGCCAGGCTAGGCCAGGCCAGGCCAGGGCCAGGCTCAGGCCAGGCCAGGGTACAGGGCCAGGCCAGGCCAGGCCAGGCCAGGCCAGGCCAGGCCAGGCTCAGGCCAGGCTAGGGCCAGGCCAGGCCAGGCCAGGCCAGGCCAGGGCCAGGCTAGGGCTCAGGCCAGGCCAGGGGCCAGGCTAGGCCAGGCTAGGCCAGGGCTAGGCCAGGCCAGGCTAGGCTCAGGCTCAGGCCTAGGCTAGGCTAGGCCAGGGCTAGGCTAGTGCCAGGCTAGGCACAGGCTAGGCTAGGCTCAGGCTAGGCTAGGCTAGGCTAGGCCAGGCCAGGCTAGGCTAGTAGCTAGGCTAGGCTAGGCTAGGCTAGGCTAGGCCAGGCTAGGCTCAGGCCAGGCCAGGCCAGGCCAGGCCAGGCCAGGGCCAGGCCAGGCAATAGAATAGGCTGTAATAGGCCAGGCCAGGCCAGGCCAGGCCAGGCCAGGCCAGGCCAGGCCAGGCCAGGCCAGGCTCAGGCCAGGCTGTGCCAGTGCCAGGCCAGGCCAGGCCAGGCCAGGCCAGGCCAGGCCAGGCCAGGCCAGGCCAGGCTCAGGCCAGGCCAGGCCAGGCCAGTGCCAGGCTCAGGCCAGGCCAGTGCCAGGCCAGGCCAGGCCAGGGCCAGGCCAGGCCAGGCCAGGCCAGGCGAAACAGGCCAGGGCCAGGCCAGGCCAGGCTGTGGCCAGGCTCAGGCCAGGCCAGGCCAGGCCAGGCCAGGCCAGGCCAGGCCAGGCCAGGCCAGGCCAGGGCCAGGCTCAGGCCAGGCCAGGCCAGGCCAGGCCAGGCCAGGCTCAGGCCAGGCCAGGCCAGGCCAGGCCAGGCTGTGCCAGGCCTAGGCCAGGCCAGGCAGGCAGGCCAGGCCAGGCCAGGCCAGGCTCAGGCCAGGCTCAGGCCAGGCCAGGCCAGGCCAGGCCAGGCCAGGCCAGGCCAGGCCAGGCCAGGGCCAGGGCCAGGCTCAGGCCAGGCCAGGCCAGGCTGTACTCAGGCCAGGCCAGGGCTCAGGCCAGGCCAGGCCAGGCTCAGGCCAGGCCAGGCCAGGGCCAGCTTGTGCCAGGCCAGGCTCAGGCTCAGGCCAGGCCAGGCCAGGCCAGGCACAGGCTGTGCTGTCACAGGCCAGGCTCAGGCCAGGCTCAGCCAGGCCAGTGCCAGGCCAGGCCAGGCTTCTCAGGCCAGGCCAGGCCAGGCCAGGCCAGGCCAGGGCCAGTGCCAGGGCCAGGCCAGGCCAGGCCTAGGCCAGGCTCAGGCCAGGCCAGGCCAGGCCAGGCCAGGCCAGGCCAGGCTGTGCAGTGCCAGGCCAGGCCAGGCCAGGCCAGGCCAGGCCAGGCTGTGCCAGGCCAGGCCAGGCCAGGCCAGGCCAGCTGTGCTGTGCTGTGCCAGGCCAGGCTGTGCAGGCCAGGCCAGTGCCAGGCCAGGCCAGGCCAGGCCAGTGCTGTGCAGTGCCAGGCCAGGCCAGGCACAGGCCAGGCCAGGCCAGGCCAGCCAGCTCAGGCCAGGCCAGGCCAGGCCAGGCCAGGCCAGGCCAGGCCAGTGCCAGGGCCAGGCCAGGCCAGGCCAGGCCAGGCCAGGCCAGGCCAGGCCAGGCCAGGCACAGGCCAGGCCAGGCCAGGCCAGGCCAGGCCAGGCCAGGCCAGGCCAGGCCAGGCCAGGCCAGGGCCAGGCCAGGCCAGGCCAGGCCAGGCCAGGCCAGGCCAGGCTGTCAGGCCAGGCCAGGCCAGGCCAGGCCAGGCCAGTGCCAGGGCCAGAGGCCAGGCCAGGCCAGGCCAGGGCCAGGCTCAGGCCAGGCCAGGCCAGGCCAGGCCAGGCCAGGCTCAGGCCAGGCCAGGCCAGGCCAGGCCAGGCCAGGCCAGCTAGCTCAGGCTCAGGCTCAGGGCCAGGCCAGGCCAGGCCAGGCTCAGGCCAGCTGTGCCAGGCCAGGCCAGGCCAGGCCAGGCCAGAGTCACAGGCCAGGGCCAGCTTGTGCCAGTGCCAAAGCAGCCAGGCAAACAGGCCAGGCCAGGCCAGGCCAGGCCAGGCCAGGGCCAGGCCAGGCCAGGCCAGGCCAGGCCAGGGCCAGGCTTGTTTAGCAGCCAGAGCCAGGCCAGGCCAGGCCAGGCCAGGCCAGGCCAGGCTCAGGCCAGGCTGTGCTGTGTCAGGCTGTGCAGTGCCAGGCTGTGTGCTGCAGCCAGGCCAGGCTGTGAAGAAGAGCTGAAAGAGGCCAGGCCAGGCCAGCCAGCCAGGCCAGGCCAGGCCAGGCCAGGCCAGCTGTGCCAGGCCAGGCCAGGCCAGGCCAGGCCAGGCCAGGCCAGGCCAGGCAGTGCCAGGCCAGGCCAGGCCAGGCCAGGCCAGGCCAGGCCAGGCCAGGCCAGGCCAGGCCAGGCCAGGCCAGGCCAGGCCAGGGCCAGGCCAGGCCAGGCCAGGGCCAGGCCAGGCCAGGCCAGGCCAGGGCCAGGCCAGGCCAGGCCAGGCCAGGCCAGGCCAGGCTCAGGCCAGGCCAGGCCAGGCCAGGCCAGGCCAGCCAGCTGTACAGGCCAGCCAGCCAGGCTCAGGCCAGGCCAGGCCAGGCTGTGCCAGGCCAGGCCAGGCCAGGCCAGGCCAGGCCAGGCCAGGGGCTGTACAGGCTCAGGCCAGGCCAGGCTGTGGCCAGGCCAGGCCAGGCCAGGCCAGGCCAGGCCAGGCTCAGGCCAGGCCAGGCCAGGCCAGGCCAGGCCAGGCTCAGGCTCAGGCCAGGCCAGGACAGGCCAGGCCAGGCCAGCCAGGCCAGGCTCAGGCCAGGCCAGGCCAGGCCAGGCCAGGCCAGGCCAGGCCAGGCCAGGCCAGGCCAGGCCAGGCCAGGCCAGGCCAGGCCAGGCCAGGCTCAGGCCAGGCCAGGCCAGGCCAGGCCAGGCTCAGGCCAGGCTCAGGCCAGGCCAGGCCAGGCCAGGCCAGGCCAGGCCAGGCCAGGCCAGGCCAGGCCAGGCCAGGCCAGGCCAGGCCAGGCCAGGCCAGGCCAGGCCAGGCCAGGCCAGGCCAGTGCCAGGCCAGGCCAGGCCAGGCCAGGCCAGGCCAGGCCAGGCCAGGCCAGGCCAGGCCAGGCCAGGCCAGGCCAGGCCAGGCCAGGCCAGGCCAGGCTGTGCCAGGCTGTGCTGTGCTGTGCTGTGCCAGGCCAGGCTGTGCTGTGCTGTGCTGTGCTGTGCTGGTGGCCAGCTGTGCCAGTGCCAGCAGGCCAGGGGCCAGGCCAGGCCAGGCCAGGCTGTGCTGAAACAGGAAGCAGCCAGGCTGTGCTGTGCTTGTGCCAGGCCAGGCCAGGCTCAGGCCAGGCCAGGCCTGTGGCCAGGCCAGGGCCAGGCCAGGCCAGGCCAGGCCAGGCCAGGCCAGGGGCCAGGCCAGGCCAGGCCAGGCCAGGCCAGGCCAGGCCAGGCCAGGCCAGGCTCAGGCCAGGCTCAGGCCAGGCCAGGCCAGGCCAGGCCAGGCCAGGCCAGGCCAGGCCAGGCCAGGCCAGGCCAGTGCCAGGCCAGGCCAGGCCAGGCCAGGCCAGGCCAGGCTCAGGCTCAGGCCAGGCCAGGCCAGGCCAGGCTCAGGCCAGGCCAGGCCAGGCCAGGCCAGGCCAGGCCAGGCCAGGCCAGGCCTGTACAGGCTCAGGCCAGGCTCAGGGCCAGGCCAGGCCAGGCTGAAACAGGCCAGGGCCAGGGCTCAGGCCAGGCCAGGCCAGGCCAGGCCAGGGCCAGGCCAGGCCAGGCTCAGGCCAGTGCCAGGCCAGGCCAGTGCCAGGCACAGGCCAGGCCAGGCCAGGCCAGGCCAGGCCAGGCCAGGCTAGGCCAGTGGCCAGGCTTAGGCCAGGCCAGGCTAGGCCTAGGCTAGGCCAGGCCAGGCTCAGGCCAGGCCAGGCCAGGCCAGGCCAGGCCAGGCCAGGCCAGGCCAGGCCAGGCCAGGCCAGGCCAGGCCAGTTGTGCCAGGCCAGGCCAGGCCAGCCAGGCCAGGCCAGGCCAGGCCAGGCCAGGCCAGTGCCAGGCCAGGCCAGGCCAGGCCAGGCCAGGCCAGGCCAGGCCAGGCCAGGCCAGGCTCAGGCCAGGCCAGGCCAGGCCAGGCCAGGGCCAGTGCCAGAAGTGCCAGGCTCAGGCCAGGCCAGGCCAGGCTCAGGCCAGGCCAGGCTCAGGCTGTGGGCCAGGCTCAGGCCAGAAGAGCCAGGCCAGGCCAGGCCAGGCCAGGCCAGGCCAGGCCAGGCTGTACAGGCCAGGCCAGGCCAGGCTCAGGCCAGGCCAGGCCAGGCCAGGCCAGGCCAGGCCAGGCCAGGCCAGGCTCAGGCCAGGCCAGGCCAGGCCAGGCCAGGCCAGGCCAGGCCAGCAGCCAGGCCAGGCACAGGCCAGGCCAGGCTCAGGCCAGGCTGCAGGCCAGGCCAGGCCAGGCCAGGCCAGGCCAGGCTAGGCCAGGCCAGGGCCAGGCTCAGGCCAGGCTCAGGCCAGGCTCAGGCCAGGCACAGGCCAGGCCAGGCCAGCTGTGCCAGGGCCAGGCCAGGCCAGGCCAGGCCAGGCCAGGCCAGGCCAGGCCAGGCCAGGCCAGGCCAGGGCCAGGCCAGGCCAGGCCAGGCCAGGCCAGGCCAGGCCAGGCCAGCAGCCAGGCCAGGCCAGGCCAGGCCAGGCCAGGCCAGGCCAGGTGAAATGTACCAGGCTGTTTGTTCAGGCCAGGCCAGGCCAGGCCAGGCCTAGGCCAGGCCAGGCCAGGCCAGGCCAGGCCAGGCCAGGCCAGGCCAGGCCAGCTGTGCCAGGCCAGGCCAGGCCAGGCTGTGCCAGTGCTGTGCAGGCACAGGCTGAGCCAGGCCAGGCCAGGCCAGGCCAGGCCAGGCCAGGCCAGGCTGTGCAGTGCCAGGCCAGGCCTAGCTGTGCCAGGGGCCAGGCCAGGCTGTGCAGGCCAGGCCAGGTGCCAGGCCAGTGCCAGGCCAGGCCAGGCCAGGGCCAGGCGCAGGCCAGGGCAGGCCAGGCCAGGCCAGGCCAGCAGCCAGGCCAGGGCCAGGCCAGGCCAGGCCAGGCCAGGCCAGGCCAGGCCAGGCCAGGCCAGGCCAGGCCAGGCCAGGGCCAGGCCAGGCCAGGCCAGGCCAGGCCAGGCCAGGCCAGGCCAGGCTCAGGGCCAGGCTCAGGCCAGGCCAGGGCCAGGCCAGGGCCAGGCCAGGCCAGGCCAGGCCAGGCCAGGGCCAGGCCAGGCCAGGCTTGTCAGGAAACTCAGGCCAGGCCAGGCCAGGCCAGGCCAGGCCAGGGCCAGGCTCAGGCTCAGGCCAGGCTCAGGCCAGGCCAGGCCAGGCCAGGCCAGGCCAGGCTCAGGCCAGGCCAGGCCAGGCCAGGCCAGGCTGTGCCAGTGCCAGGCTGTGCAGTGCCAGGCCAGGCTCAGGCCAGGGCCAGGCCAGGCCAGGCCAGGGCCAGGCTCAGGCCAGGGCCAGGCCAGGGCCAATGAGGCAGCTCAGGCCAGGCCAGGCCAGGCCAGGCTGAGCCAGGCCAGGCCAGGCCAGGCTGTGCCAGGCCAGGCCAGGCCAGGCAGCTAAAGCAGTGCCAGGCTGTGCCAAATAGCCAGGCCAGGCCAGTGGCCAGGCCAGGCTGTGCTGTGCCAGGCCAGGCCAGGCCAGGCCAGGCCAGGCCAGGCCAGGCCAGGGCAGTGCCAGGCCAGGCCAGGCCAGGCCAGGCCAGGCCAGGCCAGGCCAGGCCAGGCCAGGCCAGGCCAGGCCAGGCCAGGCCAGGCCAGGCCAGGCCAGGCCAGGCCAGGCCAGCCAGCCAGGCCAGGCCAGGCAGGCCAGGCTCAGGCCAGGCCAGGCCAGGCCAGGCCAGGCCAGGCCAGGCCAGGCCAGGCCAGGCCAGGCCAGGCCAGGCCAGGCCAGGCCAGGCCAGGCCAGGCCAGGCCAGGCCAGGCCAGGCCAGGCCAGGCCAGGCCAGGCCAGGCCAGGCCAGGCCAGGCCAGGCCAGGCCAGGCCAGGCCAGGCCAGGCCAGGCCAGGGGCCAGGCCAGCCAGGCCAGGCCAGGCCAGGCCAGGCCAGGCCAGCTGTGCTGTCAGGCCAGGCCAGGCCAGGGCCAGGCCAGGCCAGGCCAGTGTCAAACAGCCAGGCTGAGGGGCTGTACAGCTGTAAGAGGCAGCTAGGGCTTAGGCTCAGGCCAGGCCAGGCCAGGCCAGGGCCAGGGCCAGGGCCAGGCCAGGGGCCAGGCCAGCCTGTGGCTAGGCTAGGCCAGTGTCAGGCCAGGCCAGGCTCAGGCCAGGCTGTTTATACAGGAAGAGTTGTACAGCCAAACAAAATGAAATGAGGCTGAAATAGGCTAGGGCTAGGCTAGGCTAGCCAGGCTTAGGCTATTTGTCAGGCCAGTTTGAGGCTCAGGTTTGAAATAGGCCTGTTGTGCTGTAAAGAAAAGCCAGTTGTGCCAGGCTAGGCCAGTGCTGTAGCTGTGCTGTGGCAGCTGTGCTGTGCTGAGTTGTAGCTGTGCTGTGCGCTGTGCTGGTGCTGTTAGGCTGTGCTGTACAAAGAAGAGCCAAAGAAGAGCCAGGCCAGGCCAGGCAAGGCAGGGCAAAGAGCCAGCCAGGCCAGCGAAGCAAGGCCAGGGCCAGGCTGTGCTGGTGCTGTGCTGTGCTGTGCTGTGCCAGGCCAGGCCAGGCCAGGCCAGGCCAGGGTGCCAGGCCAGGCTGTGCCAGGCCAGGCCAGCGGCTGGTGCCAGGCCAGGCCAGGCCAGGCTGTGCTTGTGCTGTGCTGTGCTGTGCTG